>NC_090709.1:42884975-44084975 GCF_040954835.1 Lepisosteus oculatus | reverse complement strand
CTAATGTCTCCCGACTTCGGCAAGAGGCACCCGCCTTTCATTGGAAGACAATGAACATTCTAGCCGTACATGTGAATATAGCATAAATACACAAAGGGATTGGGTGAGCTCCCATCACAAAAAAAACTGCGAACCTGCACTACAGCGACCACAGTACAGTATGGAGACCAAGACCTTTTACGGGAAGAGACGGGGTGCTTCTGCCGCCCCAGCTTCCAAAGAGCGAAGGGTAAGCAAATACAGCAGACTTCATCTGAAATATGTGATTACAGCGTATATTACAAGGTATTATTGCCATTTTGAATTTTAAATTCAATTATAATTATTTCTTCGTAGCCTGTTCTTCAAGAAAACACCGCACGGGCGAAACGATCTACCACCAGGACAGTAAAAAAGAAAGCGGTAAGACGGAAAAAAAGAAAAGTTAATTTTGACTTCTGTTCCGCGACTGATGAATACTACTGTGTGACTTTATTTCTTACATGAATTATGTTATTTTGCCACAGGCCGTGGGTCTCTGCTCTCGGCCACTGGCCAGGGTGCCAACCTGTAGAAGAAGCACCTGTGTGGAGACATTTCGGCAGCAGTGGGAGCAGTACGATGCATTACTGGGGAGGACTGGGAGGCTAGAGACACTCCTGAAAATGCAGAGGAAGGAGACAGTATGTTCCAGCAGTCAAACAGTTGAGCAGCTGTCTCCTGAAAAGTGCCTCCCCCCGCCGCACAGGTTGCAATGCCTGGCGAAAGCTCTGCCCCCCGCAGAGCACACACCGCCTCAGGACACTCCATCCCGGCCTCTCCGTTCACCACCGCATGGGAATTGGTTGATGCTGTCCCCGCCGTCTATCTCCCCCCAGGAAGCACAGCGGAATTCACAGACGCCAGTGGGACGAATAATTCTCCCAGATGTCCAACTGCTACCCATCACTCAGGAGATGGAGGGGGGGTTGTACTTGCAGTGCATCGGCATAGACGGGAAAGCAAGAGCCGACTGCTACGCCGCCCTCATGTTTCGAAATCTTGTGACTTTTGAAATTTACTGGGGGTGGACCACGTCTGTAAATTTCGATGGGTCCAGAGGCAAAAGTGCCTTGCCTTGCAATCTCCGGGAAACCATTAGTAGCATGGTGAATCGGAGATTCTCAACCCCTACTTTGTGCGACTGGAAAATAATTCGTGATCGGATCAACGAAATGCTTCGTAGAAGGAGGTGCTCTTTTCCTCTCGTCTAACAGTCTGTCCAGAAACAAAACATTCCTGTTAGACAAGAGGAATGTAAAAAAACAATTACGTTTGTCAATGGAAACCTGTGTGTGTGTCTCTCTCTGCTGGATGTCCCTCTCACTCTCTGCTGAATGAATAAAAGCATTTCTATTAAAAACGCGTTTGCGTTTGTCTGGTATTTACTTTGGTCCCTTTTAACTGTTTTTTCCCATCTACTTTTTTGCTTTGAGATGCCACTTTTAAAGGTGATATGTAAAATAATGTTTTTTATTATTGTTATAGAGAAACATGATCAGATTTTCCCTGGTTCAGAAAAAAAGATCTAAAGTGCTACATCTAACTTTCTTAATTCGATGTATTTAAAGCAGTGAACTACTGTAGATGTAACATAACATTCAGAAATACAATCGAGAATAGTTTTGTGGTGTTTGTTTAGATGAAATGTTCCTAAAACGTATAACGTAACAAAATTAAAGACGATTAAAATCTGTAATCTTTCCACTTGTACTGTATGTCATCGGAAAGTTCCTGCTTTGTGTAAGGATGGTATAGAAAAGTAATCTTAAGTGGTGAGAAAGCTGTGCTCAATGTATTTAAGGGACTTAAAAGTAAAAGAAGATGCTTCATATTGCTTGACTAATTTTAAAAACTAAGTTATAAATGCAGACGCTCCCTCGGTGCCACGCCGGATGTAAAGATCAAAATATACATTCGTCCCGGGCAGAGGCCGAAGAGTGCCCGGCTGGGGTGCGCGGGGAAGAGCAGGACAGGAGTGAAAGTGGTCAGGGCGGGGTTTAGGAAGGCGTACAGTCTGGGCAGGTATAGATTACACTTTTCTAAAACGTATTTGAAAAATAAAAACGATTACAATCTAATCCTTCCACGTTTGATCCCAAAATCCCAAGAAAAATTAATCTAAACGGGTAGAAAGCTATGCTGAAAGTTTATTAAGATACTTAGAAGACAAAGATACTGTATCAATTTATGTTGCATTAGCCTGATTATGATTAAAAAAACACATATAATTAAACATGCGTTTGCGATTTAAATCAAAACACGATTTAAATCAATATAAATGTTTATATTGTAACGCATACTGTCCAGCCTCCATTTCTCTATAAAAATTTACTCTATTACACACACACACAATAGAAGCAGGAAGCAGAAGCAGGGACCGTTGTCAGAAGGGAAGAAGGTGACTATTCATTGTTATCAAAAATGACTTAGAATCGATCATGTTGTGATATTTTGAAATATAAAAGTCAATTGATTGTCCATAATATTGCTATTCTATTTTTTCGAAGAAATGTTTGTTAAAAGAAAAGTCCAGCACCAGCTGAATTTGAACACACAGCCCGTGAGTTGGTAATCGGGCACATAGACCAGTGGGCTACAAGGGAAGTCGCATGAAGAGAGAGGCGAAACAGCCCTACACAGCCCTGTCGCAGTACACGACTATAATCATATCGTTATTAATTTCTTGAGATACGCAATTCCATATTATATTCCCTTTTAATCGAATTCTAAAAGTATGCTTGTTGACTCCGGTATCACGTTAGTTAAAGACTTCGATGCTTAAAATGTTTAGTGAGAAATGGAATACTGGTGTGTATGTTTTCTTTAAAGTACCGAGACCAGCCATATACTGTATGTTTAAGTTCAAAAATTAATATCGTTTATGGCCTTCACACGCGTTGCAGTATGCTCCTATTCTTTTTATGCTCAGGCACTAAGATTTCCCTTCTGTGGTAAAATTCCATATAAATTCCATATAAAGAATGTTGACCAGGCCAATACTTTGAGTTTACACTTACAGCTCGTCCAAGGTCATTCATTATTACTACTATTAGTAATATCTTCGTTAAAGACTTTGATGGCGACAGCTCAAACATGAGAGGTTGAGCTTTATTAGCTCCACCTTGCGGAAATTCCGGATACTATAATTTTGCTTGCCGTATTATAGGAGAATTTACGGTAACTCGCGGTAGACTGCGTACAGCGTACTGGAAAATAATGCGGTATCCCCCACGCATTTTGAATGGCTGCATCTGTATGTTCCAGCAGTCAAACACTAGGGTGTCAGCCGTCTCCAAACAGACCTTCATCTCCTGAAAAGTGCCCCTCCCTGCCACACAGGTTGCTGTACCTGGTGCAATGCGTATCTCCATACGACCCTCCACCCCCAGCAGAGCACACCCCTTCAGGACACTCCATCCTGTCCTCTCTGCTCACCACCACTAATGAATTGGCTGGTGCCGTCCCCACTGTCTCTCTCCCCTCAGGAAGCACCATCTACACAGCAGAACTCACAGATGCCACGTACAGTTCTCCCAGATGTCCACCTTTTGCCCATCAGTCAAGAGAAGGAGGGATTGAATGTGCAGTGTGTCGGCACAGAGGGGACAGCCAGAGCCGACCGCTACGCCACTCTTCTGTTTAGCAATTTTGGGACTGGGGGTGAACCACATCCATAAATTTTGACTGGTCCAGAGGCAAAAGGGCTTTGCATTCTCCAGGAAAACATAGGTATGTTGAATTGGAGATTCTCAGAACTTACTTTGTATGATTGGAAACCGATACATGATAGGATAAACAAAATGCTTCAAAGAAAGAGGTGCTATTTCTCTCTGGTTTTAGTCTGTGCAGCAATAAAACAATCAGATTAAACAAGAGAGAGTGCGACATTACTTTTCGTCAATGAACAAATAGTCTTTTCATGTTTATTTAAGTGTCCTTCTTTCATTTGGATTGCATTAAACAACTCGGGAGTTATTGTTATGATTACTCTATTATCGAATCCTCAACTCGTTCACTTTTTGTTATTTTGGGAACATTTTGACATGTTGCTTTTAGCCGTCGATTCTGTTGAATTCACTCAGTTTGTAATGTAGGGTAAGTTAAACTTTGATACAGGACAAATGTATTTCCCACAAGCTGTACTGTAGTAGCATTAAAAATATACAACATGACACTGTATGCATGTGGCACATCTTTGTTCAACTTAAGAAAAAACAGGACATTTGATTGCTGATTGCCTTATGTTAAAGGCCAACAATGACATCAGAAAACTGAAAGTTCCTTCCCCTCCCCAAGTAGAACTGTCTAATCTACATAAACACAGTGGGGTGTAACACCTAGCCTAGACTTTGTGAGAAGTATGGAGCTGCATTGCATTAAAATGGCTGCAATGGAATATACATAGTAGGCAAGAGTTAATTTCAAGCTGAAAAGAAAAGACTCAACATGTCCCATTAAAATCAGAAATTTTCTTACAAGTGTAAATCCAACTATTTTCTAATTGCTTTATCCAGGACAGGTAACAGTTTCACCAATATTATTTGGTAACTTTTTACGATTGTCAGACTTCAGAATGCTTCAACTGATGCTTAAAGATATGACATAATGTGTACTGTGTTAAAGAGCTATTGAGCACAGAACATCTTTACACTTGTGAAAAGATTTGCACGTGCAGTTTATTCTTATCTGTGTGAAAACAGGAAATATCGATGGAGTTTCAGAAAGTAAACAGAGGTCTGGAACACCATATCTAAGATGTTTAATAAATTGAAGTTTGTGAAAACAGTGACAAATCACCCGCAAACAAAATACAATTTTAGAATACAAGCAGTTTGAAATTATTAGTTGTTATTAATAAATCACTTAACTTTGAACATCTTGTGATATTTAGAAATACATTTTCTAGCAACAGCGCAAATGCTGCACATGAGACATTAAGCTTTCATAGCTCCGCCTGGCGGTTTTACAAGATATTTCACCCTACTTTGATACATCATGCGATATCCTACAGTTCTTTGCAGAACAAGCACTGCTATTTACTGCACATTTTGAATGGTTTGATCTGTAGTTCTACTCAGTTTGGTGTATTCTTGATAAACCAAACTGGTGCCCTCCCTCCAACTCACCATTCCTCCCTTATGGTAGTGTATGCAGAGAAACCCATGTATATAAACCCACAGGGTCAATTGCAATGGACATCCCAAGTTAAAACACAGCCGCGTGCTAAGTTAGTACGGTACATTCTGGAGATCATCTCCCGCTCCGAGTTCAATTGCAGCAAAAACATGTGGAACAAAGCTGGAGCTCAGCTCAACTTGTGCTTAATCCGGTTCCAAGGGCTTGGCCTTGTTGAACTAATTAGCCCGAACTGGAGAGGACTGTACATCAGAACACTTCTTATTAGTAGAATAATACATAGGCCACATTAATATACACTTACTTTTCTGTTTCTTCTTTATATTCAAACTAAATTTCCTGACAAATCAGTTAGTTTTTAATTTAAGAATTGCATTTAGGCTACAATTCACCTGATGAGGCTACGTCATTATTAAATGAGATACCCAATTGTAATTAGTCATGAAACAAATGAGAACCGCAGCTGTGCATTTGAAATTAAACACTACTGTATTATTGCAGCATTAATTTTGTTTAACACTCCAGATGAATAAGTGGACACATCGTTATAGCTAAATCATTACAAAACACACCGACTAATAACCAGTAAAGTTAAGTTTAATTTTTAACAGAACTGTAAATTAAACTTGTGCAAAAAAAAAAACAATTGTTCCTCTGACCTAAGCATTTTTTTTAAGGCAATACATTTCTTTAGCAGGGTGTGCCTTGTGCTTACTTTTCAGAACTTTGATTTTCTCCCTCTCCTGTATCAGTAGGAGCGTACATTTCAAATTAAGTTATTTTTTAGTCAGTTCCAATGTCTTCCTTTCAGTTCAGCTCAACTTGTGCTTAATAAACATTTAGAACCAAGTTGGAGCTCAGCTCATTTAGTTTAAATATAGTTTTAAAATGTAAGAATTGCATTGAGGCTACAATTCACCAAATGAGGGATACTCAATTGCAATAAGTCACAAAACAAATGAGAACTGCAGCTGTGGGCTTGAGACAGGACACTACTGTATTAATTTGACATTAATTTATTTTTAACAGAACTTTACTGAAAATTAAACTTATAAAACTACCTGAGCAAATAAATACAACAATTATTGTTCGTCTGACCTTCTCAGAATCAGTTCCAGCATCTTCCTTTCAAAGTGGGGAAGTGCTTGCTGGCGTGTTGTTTTGCTAACTCATGCTTATCCTTTATGACGGTATCTTCTGACACCTGCGCACAATCCAACAACATTACAAGACCAGCACTATAACAGGAGTCATAAAAACACAAGAAGCCACATTGAACGAGCTTTCAGAATTGTAAAACAACGCTTTGCTTGTCTGTCATTTGGTTTGCATACCAGTCCATCAAGAGCTAGCACAACCCTGGCTGTTTCAACACAGTCATTGGATCACAGCCACAGGACAGAAAAGGGACTGTAAACCATCATAAATCACTTAAGATGCCGAGTTTTTTCCTTTAACATGCTTGGGTGCCACCTATTTCCTCCTCATCCCTGCTTTCCTCTGATAACCGCAAATACAGAGACCCATCACTAAAATATTTAACAAATCTATCCAGTTGACTCCTCGATTTTATAAAACACATTAAAGGCTCACGCTACATTTATATAAATAATAGCTTAGGTTCTGTTCTCTTCACTCCCTAGCACCTTAAACTTCACAGCTACTAGTAATGATTAACATTCAACATAAGTAAATGTCACTTTTGTAAATACACATATTAATCAACTTCATCATGAATAAATGTTGTATGAGTGTTAAGCAATTTTAATTAAATATTACAATGTTTCCAAGCGACGGATGCATAAATTCAGTACGTGGTAACGATATTATTTCCACTATATTCTGGAGCCTTCTAATGCAATTCATCGTTACACCAAGTATGGTACTAAGTTGCTCAAGCCATATTAAGAGGTGGTTTAAAATAATTCACTAGTTTAGTCACTTCTAGAGGGCAACAACTATTACTCTGTGTTCGTTGCAATTGAGAACAGGTTTAGTACGGTGCTGGACTAAGCACAGCAGCAACGTTCGTTGCAATTGGACTTAAGGTGGAGCACAACTTCAGACCACAGCTGCGTACTAAACACGGGTTGAACGCCTGTTAGTACTTCACTTTCAGTTTGTTGCAATTAACCCCTAGACTTTGCACTATGAAGGTGTAAATCAAGCTCAAGCAGAGACAACCCATTAATGGCTTTCATAACTTCCATTAGTCTCCACCTCTGTCTTCCCTAACTCATTCTTGATCTTCCTAAACTAGGCGTTTAACTGAAATTCAGCCCAATGATACTGTTTAGTCTGAGAAAAAAAAAATATAATAAGCGCTATTCCTGACAGCCTGAAAAGAAACACAGATTCCTATAGCCTCAACTGAGCAAAAGAGTCCGTTTCTGCACCTTCTGAAGTATTATTTAAAAAAAAAACTCCAGCACTGGCTGGAGAGGCTGTGGGTGTCCGGGCTCAGCGGTTATATAGGACAGGACTCAGCGCGCAGCAGGTGTGACTCATTGCTCTGCGCTGCCCGTGAGGAATGCGCGTCTCTTCCCTCGACACGCCACCGCCTTCATACTCCCCAGCGGCAATAACATCTCCATTTATTAAATTTATTCTTCCATCTTAACCCAGAAACCTCCTGGGACGTTTCTGTGAACCGGTAAAGCTCTCTCTGTTGGTGGTCACAAGTAGAAACAATGCACGAGCTGAAAGCAGGAAGTCAAAGCACTCCTCCCTCACTGTACGAGCGTATCTGGGTCCTGACTTCCGAAAACTCCTAAAAGTGAATTTCCAGAAAGCCATATTAAAGTCTCCCATCCGTTCGTTTCAAATACATAAATTAGATGAGTTCGGGTTCTTTTCTGATGTATTTTAATAGTTTGGCACTGTACCTTGTTAAATATGTTACAGGCAAAGTTTATCAACTTCATGCGAGGTTTTGCGTGGATACAAAAACATTATATGATATCTATAACACACGTGAAGAGTGAATCTGAATTAATCAGAATGCCTCGCTGCACCAGAATTGTTATTTACGTATTTTAAAAATACATCTGGTGCATCTGAAGACAGAATAAAACCCAGAACTGTAAAAGGACGACAGACCATTAAACTGTCTGGTGATATTGCTGCATGGGGCGCAAGATCACAATAGAACACGTTATTGTAAAAAATGTTTACATTCGTGAATGAGTATTTTTTTTTTAATTATACCAAATGTCCGTTAAATAATGAATTACGTTTATCAGACCATAAACACTATTATATGAAAAAAAAAAACATTTACTATATATGCATTTAACTTGCTTTTTTAAAAAACATGACAATACGGTAGATAAAAATTGTTGTTCAGCGCTCTTGCATTAAATATACTCTACCAGCCTTTTAAGTCATGTGTCAGAAATAAAGTGTATAAAATTCGCTAAATCAAACAAAACACAAGCGCTACGAAAAAGAAAAAAATGTGTTTATCCTGCAATTTTATCTTGCTGAAACGTTTTTTTTTTTTCTGTGGCACTAACGGGCTAACGGTTAGGATTCCTGGTTTCCTGATTACATAGAAATGTGTCTCTCTTGTCTTACGGTGTCCAAATGACCAGTTCAGTGTAGAAAGGAGCAGCGTAAAACACCGGGGTAAAGTTAGCTTGAAGTTCGAAAACGATTTTGCCACGCCTGTAGCGTTTACACGAAACCTCTTAGAATCGCGAGAATACTTGCTTTGTGCATAAAATACATTGTGAATGCTTTCTCAGCCTTTACTTATTCGTTTATATTACATTTCTTGGACCAAGCACGAATAGTCTTTTGTCCATATCTTCGCAACGGACGCACAGAACGCCTTCAAACCAAATGCATTTTAAAGACCACGACGTGGATATTTCCACAGCCTCTACATCAAAGTATCAGTGAGCTAATTATCTTTTTTTAAACCTCCGGTTTTTCATCGATGCGTAATTACGCACTAACTGGAACCCGGGGGACCGCTGTATACACAAGTTCACAACGCGAGAAATACTGTTCAATACGGCTTCATGCGAAAAACCCGTATATGACCATAGGCAACAGAATAGCGCAGTCTCCAATTACTCAGACTGTAAGCACGGGAATAAAGCTTTGTCTGAATTCTGAAACCCTTCCTTTACGTCCTGTTTTCATTCAGGTAAGAGTCAACTATATGCACAATACTACTGACAGCAGGAAGATTAAAATATTCTTTACTCAGCAGCTTATTAAAAACAGCTCCCATGATGTTCAAACCGATTTTTTACACAGAACACTGACACAGCTTTGCGTTCTGAATCTCTTTTTCTCGTGTGTTTATTTAATGTGGCACAATGTACTGGGATAGGGGTATTCTGTTCACAAACCAATATCATTTAAACCACAGCACCCACAATGCTGCAAGTAAGTGTTTTGCACACTAAGCAGAGAGCGATGTCTTCCTCGTTAGTATAGTGGCAAGTATCCCCACCTGTCACGCGGGAGACCAGGGTACATCAGGACATGCATTGAAGTGAAAGCAGGATGCGCTGCGACATCCACTGTGCAGATCCCGCCACACTAAGAGGTGAGTGGGTCTGTTCGATCACAGCGCTAGGCGAATCCCCAAACAGTGTGCATGGCAACAAACGAAACGGGCCTGTTTCCGCCCGGTTTCGATCCGGGGAAATCGGGCCCAGTAGTGGCAGGATCTGTACAGTGCATGTCGCAGCGCTTCAATGTGCTTCCTGATGTCCTACCCCGAGAACAGAAAAGACAGCATCCACAGCAACAACAGCTCAGGTCTCTGAACAGGAGCTAAGCTGCCCTCATCTCCTCTGCTCTGCGGCTCCTGCGGAGTGGAGTCCTGCCTGGAGCCGTGTTTGCAGGCGGCGGCTCCCCGCGCCCTGTCTGGGCGTCGTGTCCAAGAGCTCCTGGGAGGAAGAGCGAGCCCTCCCACTCGGGGGCTTTTCCACGGTCTGTGTGAGGAGGGGCGGGTGTGTCCAGTAGCTTATCGAGCGGAAGCCTGGGGCGGCGGAGAGCTGTGATCGTGCAGACCTTGAGGTGTCACCTCTTTGTCTGCTTTCCCGCCCCCCCTCCGCCCAAGCTCTGCTCCAAAGTAGCCCGGCAACCCCTCACACCTGCACGTGTCACAACCTAAGGTGCGGTCATGAGACACCCATGGGGTGTCGTTCTGTTCTTGCTAATTGTTTCCCGCCCGTCGCAGGCAGGAGTCCATGCGAGGAAGATGCGCTGGACAGAGCTCAGAGGGCGCAGCTGGGTGGCTTTCCTTCTGAGTGACGTTCCTGCAACACTCTCCCGCTACTCTTGGTGCGCTCATGCCACAACACAGGAAGGCTGGAGCAGGTGGCTGTGGGCTTTGCGCACCGCCGAAATAGCTCAGTTGGGAGAGCGTTAGACTGAAGATCTAAAGGTCCCTGGTTCGATCCCGGGTTTCGGCATTTTGTTTCATCGCGCCCTTTGTTCCTCTCTCCAGCGCCCCCTTCCTAAAGTGACGCGTCCCTTTCTCAGTGTACTCTGAATGATGTAGTCTCACATCAAGATGTACTCTGGGTAGCATGAATGAGTCAAAGGTAGCATGTCAAAAGAAAGGAAGTGACTTCTCCCCAAATATCTACTACAGAGGTATCAGATATTGACAGTGAACTTCCTCATGTGTAATTCCTAGACTGAGATAATGTCTCCTACCGTGTTTATACATACTCCAGATGTTATTCATCCTGTTTGTTCCCAATGCTGGTTCTGGTATGAATTCTCGAGGAGTAATGTAGACATTTAAGATTAGTGTTCTAATGACAAGGGACATCACTTAACTCTGTTTTGTTTTGAAGGCAACAACACCTCAGGACCTCGTGACCTTCAAAAAGGGGGGATATGTAGCGGCGAGGCTTAATAATAAGGCAGAATTAAGTGTTTCTGAGCTATCCCAAATTAGGCCTCATTTCTCTGTTCATCTCTGTGGTGCAGCCACAGAGAAACCATTCATGCAAGGTGATTTAAGGTCCAAGGACAGCTCCCAAAGGGGATGCACTTAGCTAAGCCTGGCTATCATGATCAATGGTCACCCATTGGCGCCTATCTGTCTAGGGAGTGCCAGTTGGACATCTGGACTGCATTACTAAGTGTCAGGAGTAAGTGACTCATATCTCACCTTGATCAACCAATCAGGGACTGGTAGGGCCGAGTAACCCACGTGGGACTCTGATGCCCATGGAACTTTCAGCCAATCAATGAGCTGAAGTTCCTCCAGGTAAAAACAGGCAACACAGAGATTCAGATTCAGATTGAGATTCAGCAAGATTCTGGAGAGGATTCTGAGGACTGTTCTAAAGGGAATTCAAAGGAGAATTCCAGGGCAGGACGGCCCAGGAGCAGAAGGCTCCCAAGGGCAGGACATTCTCGCAGCGCGCCTCCTGACCATCCTGAGACTCAGCCCGGACAACCATGGAACGGCCAGTGTGTCCGAGTGCCAGAACCTTCCTTTGTTCGAAGAGTCTAGAGTGGAGGTTGCCAGAGAGTAACCAGCAGCAGGCCTCGTGAACAGGTCGGAACTGTGGAAAGCTGAATCACTATTCAGAACTAGCTCTTCATCAGGAACGAACCGGTCCTCTTCCTGACTTGCTGGGACCCACAGTCATCTTTTCTCCTGTGCACAAACTTTGCTAGTTAAAGCCAACAATGAGCATCAGCAGCGCACCGTCGCAAGCCGCACAGCACAGCCTGGCACCGAGCCAGAGAGCGCGGATTGGACAGCAACAGCCTGCAACTGTTCCTTTGTGCCCACAGGAGATCTGAATCCCCAAAGATTGGATGAGTATTCAACTTCAATGCATTACAGCTCGAGAATTCAATTGTTATCCCAACCAGTTGATATCAATTTAATTCCTAAGAGTTATGTACTTGTTTGAGTATCTAATGTAGAAGTTGTAACCAAGTCCACTTTACGAAACGGTCTTAATGAATGATATACTGAACGTATGTCCTCTTGATGTGTAACTCTTTGTAACTGATTGAATATATATCTTTTGTATTCTGATAACCCTCTCGATAAGATCTGTTAGGTTTATATGCATATTCTATGTATTAATAAATGTATCCTTGTGTATTAGTACCTGTGTGTGCGCGTTGTTTGAGTTATGTCGCATGGTTGGATTCTAAAGCCATCAAAAGAATCAACTTTGTGATTTACTGCTACAATTAATAATTGTCTCAGTAAATGCCCAAACCCTACAGAACTGGTGCCTTCAGAGAGCCACTATGATTACATATTTGGCGTCCCTGAACCGGCATAACCTACAGTACCACCATCCATGGTCTCCTCTGTCTATTGGAATTGTTTTATCCTGTGTATTCTTATTGTAATTATTTCAAGTGCTTTGCGAAGCCACCTTTGGAACCATTATATAAAATAGTTTATCCTAAATCCTTGAAACTTTAATAGGGCATTGCAGTAGGGCTAAAAATTAACAGTGTTAGTGGGCCAGCAGGATTTGTGCAAATTATAGGTAGTCACAACGGGAGACTAGGATTCACTTGAAATTCATGACATGGGACACTGAAACAGTGGAGAGGCTTTGTGTAGTAAGCGTTCAGTCTCAATCTACACAGTCTGTGCTGCTGGTAGAGGTGGTTGTGAACACCCGTCCTCCCAGTCAAGTACTGGGATCTCCAGTCTCAATCCTAATACTTCCCGTGACTGTCCAATACTGTGAAACCAACACCCATAAGACAAGACCTCCAAGATTCTAACTGTACCTTTATTCACTGATGTTTGGGCACCAGAATTGTTCCTCTGCTAAGGAAGGGAAGGCCTACTTTACACCAAGCCCCTGTTGACAATCCCTTCCTTGTGTTTCTTTTAGGAAGTTTGTGCAGCCTAGAATAGGACATCAGATCTCACTCTTACTGGGCACTACAGTAGCAACTCACACTCCATAAGCACTACCCCTCTAGGAAACAGGAGGACTGCCAGTATATTGAACACCTCTGTCTCTCCCCCAGTAAAAAAGTCACAATGACCTGCCCAAGGAATAGTGCGGCTATCTTCCCCCAGTACAATGCTTTATTACTCCAGCCATTTTCAGTCCTCATTGGCAGCAATACGGGAAGCATTCTTGAAAGGGGAACCCCCACAAATACTTCCCTTGAATTCCTCCACCCCATTCAAACCTATAAACCATAAAGAAACAAGGGCAGACAGAAGGGTCTTTCACAGCTTTATTGAGATGTTGCCATTACAAGGCAAGTGGAGGCAGGAGAGTCACAAGGGCCAGGCTGGAGCCTTCATTCAGGCACCTGGGGAGGAAGGAGAACAATCCAGCTACACTGCAGGACACCACCCCTACAGGAGCTCCTCCTGCCAGACCCTACCTGTCCACTGGCCAACATCTCCAAAGTCATCTGCTCCCTCCACATCCTCACTGGTGCTCTCAGCATCTTCACTGGAGGTCTGAGGGTCTCCTTCCTCATCCTCAGTCCAGTCAGCTCCCACATCCAGAGGAGCTTCTACTGGTGCCACAGCCACCCGACTACTGGTCACCAGGCTCCTGGGACCTGTGGACAAGCAGCACCCAGGAGTGAGGGATCCGCTATACCAAGAGACCCACAGTCTACTCATCTAAACAGTCCCTTTGTCCAGCACGGGATCATTCCTCAGTTGTCCAAGCATGGTTGTCTCTTGGGCAGAGATGCATCCACAAGGGATAGAGAACCAGACCCACCTTCATTCCGACTGCCAGCACACCTGGACTCACAGCAGGCACAGACCTCATGGTCACCATACAGCTCCTCCCACCTGGAGGAGAGGAGGAGGACAGGTGAGGCCTAAACCTGGCATGTCCCAGAGCACCCTCAGCAGGCTCCTTGCAGAAGTACCTCTTAGCCTCCCTGTTGTAGGTGCAGGACTTGGTCCCTGGTGTTGCTTTAGCAGGAGCCACAGCCATGACACAGTGCATGTACAGCTCAGTCACTTCATGCTGCAAGAGGGAAGGTCACAGCATTAAGGGATCAAGGCCAATAGAGGGACAGAGAAAGACCTTCTGCCATCAGTGAAGGCAAGCTGGCAGCTCTAGGCACTACAGCTGCCACAGTCTGGTTCACATCTAGATCATGGATGTGAAAGCAGACCATGGATCAGTAGAGCAAGAAGGCTGAGCAGCCTTTGAGAGCAGTACCTTCCTGGACAGCTTCTTCTGGAAGAGGAAGGCATCAATTGTGAAGCGGAGCACATCCTTCTGCTTGGAGGGGACAAACCTGGACAGGCAGCCATCTGCCTTGCTGTCCACCATGCACCTGGGGACAAGGACAAGGATGAACCCCTGCAGGCTCTCAGGGCTCCTGCCCACCTCCCCTCCCAGAAGGGGCCGTACCCCAAGTTGTCGATCACAGGGAAACGGGGCTGGGAGTGCTGGTCTGGTTTCTCCGTTACATAACACGAGTGGATGTACAGCCTCTGCTCTGCTGTGGCAAAGTAGGCAGTGGACTGGAAGTACATGGGCTGACCCAGGAAGTACTCATCCTTAGGAGAGAGCCGGACCCAGCGGGCTGGAGAGAGAGAGGCAGCATTACACCTGCACACAGCACCCCCTGCAGGCAGGAGGAGCCACTCACTCAAGGAGCTTACAGTTGGTGGTGAGCAGCACAAAGCTGTGTTTGTTCTTCAGGTCCTTGAAGAAGGTCCTTCTCCTGGCCCACGTGGGGACATAGCCAACCTTGTAGGAGTAGTGGAACCTGCAGAACAGAGGGGATGAGGGGCATCTGGACACTTTCCTAGTGGCTTCTCAGCAGCAGAGCCCTGCCTACCTGTTGTAGGAGCACTTGACCGGCACAGAGAAGGGAATGAAGCGATGCACAGGTGCACTGGAGGAGGGCGGGGCATAGCGGAGAGTGTTGGAGTACACCAAGCGGCCCTGGACAACCTGCAGGGTCACAGAGGAAGGGATATTCCCAGGAAAGGCAACCCCGACACTGGCCCTACAGCTCACGTCGATACACTGCCTGTAGATGAAGACCCGCTTACCGATCGCTCGGTGCCGCACTCGTGAAGCCCGTAGATGAAGTAGAAGTAACTGCGTGTGGTTCGGCTGACGCTGCAGTTGCCCAAGGTCACCTCCGATGGCCGACAGCTGAAGCCGAACAGGAGCCGACTGACCCTCACGTACATCCTGCTGGAGTCGCACCACACAGCCACTCCTCGGGTGCCCCCGATGGCCGGGCGAGCCGGCTGCCGCCCTCGCTGGGGAGGAAACAGGACGCTCTTGATGTAGGCGGGTAAGGGGCGGCTGCCGGCTTCGGGCTTCATCTTCTCCTTGTCGAAGTAGGGCGAGTACGCGTCTCTGGACACGGGAAGGCGGCGAAAGTCGGGAGCCAAGGACTGCGAGTCGTTCTCGCTTGCAGACAGGTCTTCGGAGGGCGCATCTGCCAGGTTCAAGTCCTCCAACTGGGCTGCGTCTTCAGGAGCCGGGAGGTCGGCCTGGAGCGCCAATTCCCGAGAGTCCCAGCCAGCCGGCCCGGCGGAAACCAGTGCGGGGAGCCCGGCCCCTGTGCACAGGCACAGCATAAAGAGAAACGAGCGCATCGCCAAATTAACGTCCCGCTCAATTGCTACAGGAGTAAAATAAGTAAACCAATAAACTGTGTTGAAGCAAGAAAGCATAAAGTGTGAACGCGGTGACTAGGTTTTTATACTGGCAGGACCTGTTACCGCACACCTGGTCACACAATCAACACAATCAATTACATACAGAGATCCGGATTGTTCTCAGCGTCTAATTAGAACCTGATTTCAGTCTGAGGCGGGACTCCGTGAAGCCGCCTGAACATTTTCCCGTGTGTATCTGACCTCAGCGGAGGAGTTCCACGCAATTTCGACAGAATTAAATCACCCACACGTGTAAAATTTGCTCAGATTAATTTATTGTTCAATTAGTTTCTAATTTCCGTGGAAAGTGTGTTAAACTCGCTGTCAGACAGAGTACGGAACATGCGACAAGTCCGTCCACACTTTCTTTTATCGAGGGGGCTGTTCTATCAACACGTACCGCAATGAAAATAATTTTACTATTTTTCATGTGTAATTGCATGTCATATTAAAATGTGTAATACAAGCATTTCTTTGCTTCCCAGTAAAGAAATACTGATCAGCTTTTGACATGATCTGATAATAATTTGTCTGATTTTCCAGAGATTGCTTTTGCTTCGCAGCACTGAGAACCTATGGAAGCCCGGTTCCGCCAGGGAGTAAAAAAAACGCACTATGGTATCTCAGAATTGTGACTTAGAATCATAGAATTGCGACATAAAAACTCAGAATTTTGACTTTATCTCTCACATTTGCGACTTCGAAAAGCCCATATTTCATTGTCTGACCTTTTGTTATTGTAACGAATTCGGGTTCTAGGGCTTGTGCCCTCGCCGCTCCCACCCTACTTCGTGCCTCACTATATTGGCTCAAACCCAGGCCTTGCTAGCTAGAACCCGAATCCGTTACAATAACAAAAGGACAGAAAATGAAATATGGGCTATTTCGAAGTTGCAAATGTGAGATATAAAGTCGGAGTTGTGAGTTACTAAGTCGCAATTCTGAGTTACTTAGTCGGAATTCTGCGATACCATAGCGCGTTTTTTTGTAACTCCCTGGCGGAAACGGGCTTTCATACATTTCAATTAGTCTGATCAGTGCAGGACAAGTTAATGTAGAATCATTACTATGTCTGTCTCTTGTTTGTATATAAATGAATGTCTTTGACAACTTAATGTTAGTTTTTAATTTAGTTTTACGATGTAGGTCATGTGTTAACATATGCACGAGCATACGAAATGTCTCACTCCTGATTCAGCTCATGCTCCATAGGAGAGAAGAGATTCCTCCTGCTTCTCGTACAATCATATCAGAACAGAAGCCCGTGTCGCCCAGCTTTGATTCAAGAGCGACTCGCATCTTCAGCCCTTTTTTTCTTCGTGATCCTAATTTTCTTTAGTTATGATCAATATTGAACTTTTTCTAAATAAAACGACAATAATCAAACATGCAGGCAGACTTTTAAAAAGTATTAGGAGCTGACAGGGTGCCCCTTTGGAATAGTTGTCAGAAAATGTGAGAAAAGGAAAGGTACGTAAGCTCTCACACACAGCATTAGAGATTGGCATCTGATGAAAAAAAAACTACCTGTCTCCCCGGCATTTATCGGTGCTGTTGTTTTGATTTTACATATTGTTAGCATTTTAATGAATTGTTAAAAGATTGATACACAAATCGCTAAATAAGAAAACGTAAAAACCCTAGCTGTAAGCAATTGGCCATTCATATTCCTGAATTTTAAATCCCTGTGTTTTTCTGTATCCGAATGCCTGGTGCAGCTCATTTGAAAGCAGAGTCTACCATTTACTGTATTACAGAAGCGTATTGTTGCCACCAAGGAAAAAAAAATCCTGAGTTTACAGGAGTAAAGAGGAAACAAATGCAAACACCGTTTAGAAAAAACACACACGTCTCAGGCCTTAACCATGACAAGGATAGGATTTGAACCTAGACGAACAGAGCACAATGAATTAGCAATCCAAAAAGTGACTCCTGTTTAATTTTCTTTTCGCTTGCTCGATTTGTAGTACGCTCCTATATCCTTACAACCGATAAACAAAACGGCTTCATGTGCCACAGCATTCTGCTGCAGGTACGGTTTGCACCGTGTATTAGGCGAACCCGAATTAAATATTTCAAATATGTGAAGAATTACATGAAACCTGAAAAAAGATCACAGCCAATGTCAGCAATTCAGAGCCTGTAGGCAGCTTCAACAGAACAAAACGATCTGAAGCCGCAATAATTTCACAGAGTGTATTGTGACACTCAAACCACGTTGTTGCTATTACTGCTACTTCTGCTGCCGTTGCTTTAAACTCTACTCAGCGGGCAAGTAAAGTCGTACAAAGAATAGACTACTTTGAGCAGTCCAAATTCCATTATGTGAATTTAAGCTTTTTTTTTATTAATAACAGCATTAGTAATACAATGCGTGCTCAGAAACCTTACTTATTAGTTTATGAAGCAATAGTGTTTCGACAATTTGCGGTCTTCAAAAAGTAAACGCTGAAGTTTTTATACTTCCTTGTGAGCAGATCACCTTTGATTTAGAAAAGGAAAACTTACTCCCCTGTTGCTTTCATTGCAATATCTGAATCGAGACCCAAGCGCTAAGAAAGCTGAAAAACGCAGAAGTCATAAACCCGATTTTAATTTAGACACACATTTTCTAATGCAGCCTTCATTACAAGACAGTCTATTTCTCGAAAGCGTGTTATGTAAAAAAGAGAAAAACGAAAATATATGGATGACAATATTTAAAAGCTGAAGATTTTACTTTTGAGAAATTGTCATTTTATGTATCTAGACGCTTTTCAACCACTGCTTTTAGAACTTTGCTGTGCTTCCTGAATCATTTTCAGCGTTATAAACTGGGTGTGGAAGTAGCGATCACTTTGTAGAGCAGTTGATAGACTGGAGCTGTTCAGACTACTCTTGTTATTCCTCAAGTGCTTCCATCATTTTTCTTTCAGGCTAGGACGCGAGTGTGTACGTGTTTGGTTTTCGTTTCACTGATTCCCATTGAAGATTTGTGAATTAACAAGGAAAGAATCAGTTGCCTCGGAAAGCAAAAGGTTTGGTTCTCAACGATCTTGAAGACACGCCCATGTAGAGCAGCGTGTGATGATTCGTACTATAAAAGACCAAGTGCTCAAAGTGACGTCTGTGTTTGCCGTTGAAACTTTTCATCTCGGGCGCACTTTTAGAAAGCAAAGATAGAGCAGTTGTGTTGAATCACACCATGACAGCTGTCAGCAGAGTGGTGCAGCGGAAGCGTGCTGGGCCCATAACCCAGAGGTCGATGTATCGGAACCATCCATTGCTATACACACCGTCAGTCTAATGAAGTGAATTTACACTGATCTTTTTCTCTCGTTCACACAAGATACATTGTTTAGTCTCCCCTAAACAATGTATCTTGTCAGATTATGATGTCAGTCGGTTTAATAATGTTGTTGAACTCCCTTCAGCCAAAATACAGAGGAGCCCAGGCCCAGAATGTTACACATACTGACAGAGAGTGATCTCATTATGTGTGTCATGATGGTGCTGTCTGGCTGTCCTGCTGGTCTGGATGAGGGGTGCGTAGTGTGGTGCAGGTACTTGTCCCATCCTGCTCTTGGTCCAGGTTGGAGGGTTGCACCGATTCTGAGTCTTGTTAGCTGGTATGGATTGGTTTGGGGGTGTTGATACCAGAGTGGTCCAAGAGGGGGGTGCAGATGTCTCGGGGGCATTCTTGATTTTCTATGACTTCACGTTGATTCTGTTGGTTCTGAGTGTCTTGGTTACATACGCTTGTGTGTATAGATGAAAAAGCTATTGAAGAGCACCTCATTCATCTCGGTGGAAGTTCCCATGTTCAAAAAATCCTAAAAAGAGAATTAAAGTTTCTAACAACAAAGCATGACTGTGAAAGGTCAGGAGGCCTGCCTTGTGTGCACAACACTTGATTACAGTCAAAAAATCATGAAGCCATGAAGACGACCCACCTGTCCCAGTGTATTACCTGTAGTGTAATCTTCAGAAAATCATAAAAAATTAAAGAAAGGGGCCACAGCCACAGCAAGGTTGTACGAGGTCCAGGGGCATGTCTGGTGTGTAAAACACTTGGTTTCAGCAGAGTGGGTGCTGTATTTAAAATGCTATTGAGCCATGAAGACGACCCACCCGTCCCAGTGTATTACCTGTAGTGTTATCTTCAGAAACTCATTACCAAATAAAGAAAGGGGCCACAGCCACAGTAAGGTTGTATGAGGTTTGGGGGCCTGTCTGGTGTGTAAAACACTTGGTTTCAGCAGAGTGGGTGCTGTATTTGAAATGCTATTGAGCCATGAAGACGACCCACCTGTCCCAGTGTATTACCTGTAGTGTAATCTTCAGAAAATCATAAAAAATTAAAGAAAGGGGCCACAGTAAGGTTGTATGAGGTTTGGGGGCCTGTCTGGTGTGTAAAACACTTGGTTTGAGCAGAGCGGGTGCTGTATTTGAAATGCTATTGAGCCATGAAGACGACTCACCTGTCCCAGTGTATTACCTGTAGTGTTATCTTCAGAAACTCATTACAAAATAAAGAAAGGGGCCACAGCCACAGTAAGGTTGTATGAGGTTCGGGGGCCTGTCTGGTGTGTAAAACACTTGGTTTCAGCAGAGTGGGTGCTGTATTTGAAATGCTATTGAGCCATGAAGACGACCCACCTGTCCCAGTGTATTACCTGTAGTGTAATCTTCAGAAAATCATAAAAAATTAAAGAAAGGGGCCACAGCCACAGTAAGGTTGTATGAGGTTTGGGGGCCTGTCTGGTGTGTAAAACACTTGGTTTCAGCAGAGTGGGTGCTGTATTCGAAATGCTATTGAGCCATGAAGACAACCCACCCATCCCACCTGTAGTGTTATCTTCAGAAAATCATAAAAAAATAAAGGTTCCATAACCCAAAACAAAGCTGGGAATAGTCAGATGACCTGCTTAGTGTGCAAAACACTCACCTGCAGCATTGTGGGTGCTGTGGTTTAAATGCTATTGGTTTGTGAACAGAATACCCATACCCAGTGCATTGTGCCACATTAAATAAAAGCAAGAGAAGAAGAGATTCAGAACACAAAGCTGTCAGTGTTCTGTGTAAAAAGTCGGTATGAACATCATGGGAGCTGTTTTTAATAAGCTGCTGAGTAAAGAATATTTTTATCTTCCTGCTGTCAGTAGTATTGTGAATATAGTTGACCCTTACCTGAATGAAAACAGGACGTAAAGGAAGGGTTTCAGAAATCAAAAAAAGCTTTATTCCCGTGTTTACAGTCTGGGTAATTGGAGACCGCGCTGTTCTGCTTCCTATGGTCATATACGGGTTTTTCGCATGAAGCCGTATTGAACAGTATTTCTCGCTTTGTGAACGTGTGCACACAGCGGTCCCCCGGGTTCCAGTTCGTGCGTAATTACGCATCGATGAAAAACCGGAGGTTTAAAAAAAGATAATTAGCTCACCGATAGTTTGATGTAAAGGCTGTGGAAATATCCACAAGTCGTGGTCTTTAAAATGCTTTTGGTTTGAAGGCGTTCTGTGCTTCCATTGCGGAGATATGGACAAAAGCATATTCGTGCTTGGTCAAAAAAATGTCATAAAAACGAAAAAGTAGAGGCTGAGAAATAATCCACAATGTATTTTATACACAAAGCAAGTGTTTTTGTAACTCTAAGAGATTTCGTGAAAGCGCTACAGGCGTGCCAAAATCGTTTTCGAACTTCAAGCTAACTTTACCCCGGTACTATATTACCTGTAGTGTTATCTTCAGAAAATCATTACAAAATAAAGAAAGGGGCCACAGCCACAGCAAGGTTATATAAAGTTAGGGGGCCTGTCTGGTGTGTAAAACACTTGGTTTCAGCAGTGTGGGTGCTGTATTTGAAATGCTATTGAGCCATGAAGAATACCCACCTACCCTAGTGTGTTACCTGTAGTGTTATCTTCAGAAAATTATAAAAAAAGAAAGGTTCCATAACCCAAAACAAAGCTGGGAATAGTCAGATGACCTGCTTAGTGTGCAAAACACTTACCTGCAGCATTGTGGGTGCTGTGGTTTAAATGCTATTGGTTTGTGAACAGAATACCCCTATCCCAGTGCATTGTGCCACATTAAATAAAAGCAAGAGAAAAAGAGATTCAGAACGCAAAGCTGTGTCAGTGTTCTGTGTAAAAAGTCGGTATGAACATCATGGGAGCTGTTTTTAATAAGCTGCTGAGTAAAGAATATTTTAATCTTCCTGCTGTCAGTAGTATTGTGAATATAGTTGACCCTTACCTGAATGAAAACAGGACGTAAAGGAAGGGTTTCAGAAATCAGACAAAGCTTTATTCCCGTGCTTACAGTCTGGGTAATTGGATACCGCGCTGTTCTGCTTCCTATGGTCATATACGGGTTTTTCGCATGAAGCCGTATTGAACAGTATTTCTCGCTTTGTGAACGTGTGCACACAGCGGTCCCCCGGGTTCCAGTTCGTGCGTAATTACGCATCGATGAAAAACCGGAGGTTTTAAAAAAGATAATTAGCTCACCGATAGTTTGATGTAAAGGCTGTGGAAATATCCACAAATCGTGGTCTTTAAAATGCTTTTGGTTTGAAGGCGTTCTGTGCTTCCATTGCGGAGATATGGACAAAGGAATATTCGTGCTTGGTCAAAAAAATGTCATAAAAACGAAAAAGTAAAGGCTGAGAAATCATCCACAATGTATTTTATACACAAAGCAAGTGTTTTTGTAACTCTAAGAGATTTCGTGAAACCGCTACAGGCGTGCCAAAATCGTTTTCGAACTTCAAGCTAACTTTACCCCGGTGATTTACCGAGTTTAATCGTTTTCAGAAAGTGTAATTGTATTATTTTATGTACCCTTGACGATTCTACTGATGTTATAAGTGCTCTTGTTTATATTGAATCTATTTTGTTGTTCAAATAAAAAGTAAAAAAAAAACATTCCGGATGCGTCTGCTGTAGAAATAAAATGACATCAAAGGCGTTGTACTTAGAGTTCTGAAGCCTGTTCCACAGAAGAACTAGCTGAGATGAAAAGTTCGATATTCTACTGACAGGGCTATTCCCATCAACTCAGTTTCTTTCTGAAACAACGTTTTCCAAGAAAAACTTACACTATGCAAAATTTGAAATAAAATACTTGCTTAAAAGTGCAGATTATTTTTTCCCAAAAACTGTAAAAGGAGAAAACCGACCCGTTGGAGTCTCTGTCGTACCATTGCTCAGTGCGGTCAGGTCGGGACTAAAACGATAGTAAGGTGCTGGTTCAAGCACATCTAGGCATGCCTTTCTCACTGTTCCATCGTGAATATCATCTAGAGAAAAAGTGGCATGTAATGTTTAATACATTATTGGCCTTATTAATAATTTGAGGGAATATAAATGCTTTGCATGTATCGAATTACAGCACGTAACAACTGAGTACCTGAGTCGATATCACCGGGCAATTTCCAATAACGACCAACATCAGACACTTCAAGAAAAATAAGATTCCATATCTTGGAATGTAGGGCGGGAGAATTCATGTATACTCCTGTTGCATCTTGAGCTAAACTTTTAAAAAAAAAATATGACGCAGATTTGCTCAAGATACTTGTAATCGCCTTAAAGAGAGTTTTCATGAAAACGTACATCGGCTAGCTCTCCACTGTTAATTGACAGAACTTTTGAAGAAACTGTTCTTATATAAGCAACATACAAATTACACATCTTAATGAACATGAAGGGAAATCTATGGAAGCCCGTTTCCGTCAGGGAGTAAAAAAAAAACGCGCTATGGTATCTCATTGTATGTCCTTTTTTACTTAAAAAGGGTCTTCTTTAGCTCAGCTGGCAAGACCTGAGTTCGAGCCAATGCAGTGAGGCACGAACTAGGGTGGGAGCTGCGAGGGCACAAGCCCTAGAACCCGAATCCGTTACAATAACAAAAGGACAGACATTGAAATATGGGCTATTTCGAAGTCGCAAATGTGAGATATGAAGTAGGAATTCTGAGTTACTAAGTCGCAATACTGAGTTGCTAAGTCGGAATTCTGAGATACCATAGCGGGTTTTTTTTTTTTTACTCCCTGGCGGAAACGGGCTTCCATAGAAATCCGGGTTGTGAATAACAACTGTAACTACACACGATTGAGTTCTTGAGGCTGGCATCTAAGACCACTCAGCCATCCTGACAAGCAGTGAAGGATGCCCGTTACTTTGTCAAAGGATTATTAACTACTTTTCTTTTCTTATTATTACAGAGATTTCTACATTGCAAGACAATTGACGATTTAGATAAAGGTATATCGTGGTACGCAAACCAGGCACGGGCAGGGTTTGAACCCGCGCTCTTCGGCTTACAAGACCGGTGCCTTACCACTTGGCCACCGCGCACACAATTTAGTTTTTCTCCCATCAAGGCTAATATATTTTGAAAATAAAATGAAAAATCTGTGCGCAAATTGCAATGGCAGGAGAAGTAAAACAAATATGATTATGATGTACAGTAATTGTTCACTTAGTGAAATACTCACTTTTTTGGACCACTGAATATAGTTCTTCTGTGGAGCTGGCTTCAGACTCTGCTTATAGCGCCCGTCAAATAAAATAGATATTTAATTTTTACAGGAAGACGCATTCCGAAATGTATCTCTGCAGTTTTAGAAAAGTTTTGAATGGCATATTTTATACAACGCACAAACCGTATTCTAATTGCAGACTGCAGATCTGTGCAGCAATCGTACTACATTTCACTGTGATTCTGAAATACGTCTAGCAAACATATTCAGGTTTCCTTGAACTTTTAATAAAAAACGACTTCGCTTTCAATCTCTGATGTCACTGTAAACATCGGGCGTGATGTTCCGCAGATGTGCAGTGTGTGCCTTCTTGTCTTATTCAAGTTTATTGGATTTTTGAAACGAAAATACAAACTGGACAGTTTCAGACACATGAAGACTCATAAATAGTGTAAATCCGCCGAGCTGATTTACGTGTCTGACCATCTCTCTCCTCCCTCTTTTGCAGTGAGCACTATTTTTTCATTTTCTTCCCTTGTAGTTTCCTCGCTCTTTTACTGTCCCTTTCTCCCACGGAGAGACGGAAAACGTGCCGAAATCGTTTTCACCCTGTGTTTGTGCAACGTCAGTGTGTGAAGGGAAAGCACTTTCCGCGGCTCCAGTGGCGCAATCGGTCAGCGCGCGGTACTTATACAGCAGTGCACAGCGGAGTCATGCCGAGGTTGTGAGTTCAAGCCTCACCTGGAGCAGCGTGTCCTGTCTTTAGCTACTGAAAGCAACTGTCCACTTTAGATACTGCTACTTATAGGTCGTCCTTAACACTTTATCTAACGAGATTGTAGCCTGTTAGGTATTTGCTGGAAATCCGGTCTAAATTAACATCAAAGGAACAGGTAAAGGTTTATTCCACGTCACACCCGAAGAAGGTTCCATGTTGTGTTTCCTTCTCCTTTCAGCATGGAATAAACCTATACTTTTTCCTTTGCAGCTGACGCAGGTCACTACTTAAATTCCCATCAGCTGTGGACCCCCAGCTGATCTCTACACAGATAGATGAGAGATATCTTCTTAGATGAGAGGTCTACTGGGACTAAGGGAGCATGATGGGGTACCAAAGACTTGAAAAAGCTCTGGCATTAGATTCTGTTTTTGTTGTTTCCCAGATTTGTTTTTAATGTTCTTTTTGTTTTGAAGTTGTTCCTTTAAGTATTTTTTTTATTTTATTTTCTGTAGTCGTTAGACTACTACACTGATTTACCTAGGTTCCCGGAAGGCTTCTCGCATCGTGGTTGTTGTGTTTTTGGGTTACAAGTATTTTTTTTCTATTGATAGGACCCCACGCATTACTGTGGGACTAGTTAACTTAAGTTCTTACATTGTACCTGAAATTACCACATAAACTACTACTCTGTTTTTCTTTTTTTTAAATAAAGGCACAAATTATGTTTTTTTTTCTTGCAGCTGATTGGCAATGACCCTACAACGGGTCATTGCAACGAACGTGGCTGCTGAAATTTGTCAGCAGCTCCATACTAAACCTGTTCTCAATTGCAACAAACCTAAAATAACATATGCTGCCCATTAGATGTTACCGATGTAGGAGACTAACTTAAACCACCTCTTCACAGGGTTTATGTAGCTCAGTAGAGGAACAGTCGATCGCATTTGAACTGTTCTGAATGTAGTGGAAATAATATGGTCACAAAGTAACGAACAAACGCACCACTCGCTTGAAATATTTACTGTAGCTAAAATTGTTTTCTAGACACCACAACTATTCACAATGAATTTGATCAATACATGTCTTTATTAATAAAAGTGTAATTTATTAATAATTAAGATTAATGTATATCTTTATTAGTAGCTGTATTACCGGTAATGCATGTACAGTCCTTAATATGGGATAGTGAACTTTCAGGTATCCTGGGGAGGTAAGAAAACTGAAATGAAGGAATTACATATTTAAAGGGGGTGTAAGTCTTAAATGTGTTCTGTTACATCTGGGTGTTAACTGAATAGATTGTATTACTTATTGTGATTTGACACATGTCTTTCTCAGGAGACAGCAGAAAAATTGGGGAATTTGCAGGTACAGAAAATAACTTGAACTGAACAGGCAAATGTAAGGTTATCTTAAAGAAAAAAAAAACGTTGTCACCTTTTTCAACATGATTATTTAAGACAGTTTATCGGAACCGTATCTCTCCTCCATTCTGTGGCTGTGGTCCAACAGTAACGGTGGTGAAACAAGCAGAATGTGCGGAAAGAATTGGAGACGTAACGGGAGACTCATCCACTCGATAGAAGGGTTGTGTACACTGAGAAGTGTAGTTTAAAAACTTAACAAGCCAGGGAGGAATCAAACCTACAATCTTCTGATCCAAAGTCAAACATATTATCCATTGCACCACTGGCTCTGATACCCTAAAGCCACCACTGTGAGCTTTGCGCTGCTATTAGTAATACTGTAGTACTCCAGTGTTCACAACAGCCCCCCACCACCAGGGACTCAAACCCAGGCCTCCTGTATCACTCAACAAGGACCTAGCCTGTTGAGCTAAAGAGCAATCTCCCTTCAGTCCTGTGGCTGTGGCCCTGCTATTACAGGGAAGGGTGGTGACATCACCGCTCTGGTAAGCCGGCTCTTACACACTCAATGGTGGCCGTATGCGTTACACTCTCCCCCGCTTAACTCACCAACCTTCACAAAGGGCTATCCCATCCCACTGCTGACACCAATGTAACGCTCCAGGGTTCACATGGGCATCCTCGCCACTGCCACATCAGGTCAGTCCCCCAACGTCAAGGACTCAAACCCAGGCCTCTGGCATCACTCAACAGGGACCCAGCTATGGTGGCGGTTGAGCTATGGTAGCGGTCGCAGGTTTGAGTCCCCGACGGTGGGGGGCTGACTTAAGTGGCAATGGCAAGGGTGCCCACCTGAGTCCCCAACCATTACAATACTATACATTGCTCCGGTCCTAATTTTCTCAATTAGATTCCTGTGTTTTCTACTTGTATTTAGCTAATAGGTCTTTCATTTGGTCTGTTTTAAAAATAGCATCTCAAACGATGTTATGTGTCATGCTGAAATTCACACACGGGGGATGTCACATGAAAGACAATCACAGATAAGATGTTGCATTTAAAAAGAAATCCAGAGTGGCAGTAGAAAACAAAGCCTTATACACGAGATGCAAGTGCTCTACCACTGAACTAAACTGACAGGCACTTTTGCCTGTGGCTCTTTAATTGAGTTAGGGAGAGTGAAGGGTCTACACAGTGTACAATTTAAAGGTCGAAGCAAGACAATCTGATGCGAGGAGAATTCACAAAACGAGCCACTGCTTTATCGTTTACTGAGCTTTCAATGAACATCTAAGTGAAAGACAAATTCACTATTTTCACTTTTTGTTTAAAGAACACTTTTATCACCTGTCTGAACTTTTATCGCCCTACTCCCCACCTCGCAACCTCCGCTCTTCAAATTCTGCTCTCCTTACTGTCCCCCAAGCCCGTCTACATTGTATGGGCGACAGGGCCTTCTCCTGCTATGCCCCCAAGCTCTGGAACTCTTTGCCCAAGGATATTAGAGAGTCACCTTCTCTAAACTCCTTCAAATCCAGACTCAAAACCTTCTTCTTCAGAAAAGCCTTTACTTAACTGGTTCCATTCTTCACCCCTCTGCTCTTCTTAATACCATCTTCCACAGTCTCCTCTATCTTTATTGTTGTATTGTTGTAATTATAATTGTGTCCTGTCTTGTGAAATTTTCTTATTTATTGTTTAGTCTTCTTATTTATTGTTATTGTCATCCTGTAAAGCGCTTTGAGAAGCCACCTTTAAAGGCGCTATATAAAATAAAGTTTATTATTATTATTATTATCACGTTCTGCACTCCCGATGGTATTTAACGGTGCTCTTTTCTACACTCCTGATTTGAGGATCCCGAGCTAAAATATTTTTTAAATACAACAAAATTCTAATATATTGAATAGTATTTATGTTTACATTTATATTCACTCGTGCCAAAAGCTTGTGTTCTCTGCATATATCAGGATGTGGAAAGAGGCCCAATCACATCTGGAGTAGATAGGATTTAGGTCAAAGCTAATTCGAAGTGCATCTCTGGGTGTGTTTGAATTACCTACGTGTTTGACTGAAGGACAAGCTCACGGTGCCATAAAAATTGACACTCGTCATCTTTTCTTCTACATTCACAGGTTTTACGCTAAAGACAAAAAAAAATTGTTGTCGTTTTCATACCAGCTGGCACTAATTATTCTGCACCAACAGGGAAGATTAGTATTTTATCTATCGCAATATGTGTGGAATTTGTTTTTAAAAAAGTTGTTCCAGAAATGAACACTTCCATTAAAGTTAAGGCAGACACCTGTTGCTGTCCACAACGACCAACTCTGCATGGCAAGAGAGGAAGAAAAGCACTGTGGTGATTTGAACCCAGAAGCTTATTTACTAGACATGCACGTTAACCAGCTAAGCCACAGCACCAACAGAGCACTCTCCTTTTACGGCCTCTTAGACACACCGCTCTGAGATACCTGCGTTCTGTGTGCGCTGAAGCCTGCTCGCTGAGCAAGTGATGAGAAATGGCTTTTATCTGGTAATTTCAAGTCCAAGGAGCTCAATATGCTTTTTATGTTTGACATCTTCAAGGAAAATGGTGAAATCGCAGGTGGAAGAGGAAAATGATCCTTGAGTAGAGGAAAGACGACCATCTTGAGCACTAACTCATGTCAGGAGGCTAACTTCTGGGATGAGGTGGTGGAGTGGTAAGGCGATGGACTACTAATCCATTGTGCTCTGCACATGTGGGTGTGAATCCCATCCTTGTGAAGTTCAGCAGTTGACAAATGTGCCTTTTTAAACTGGGTGTGCTTTCGTTTCGTCTTTCGCTCCTGTACTACAGCAGTAATATTTCTAGATGTGCATGAACATGGTATAGTAGGCTGACGGCAGGAACATGTGGCCCACAAGCAGTGACAGTATCAGAGGTGTCTGCAGTGTGTTGGTTTGTGAGCACTAATAAAATAACTTGCCGTGGAAGCACGTGTGCCTGCATTAATACAGCTCCATTGAGCAGAAAAAGCAACACAAACACCAACTTGTCAACAGGAAGTTTCCGTAGCTGAAAACACAGCCATTGTGCTCCAGGTGAAGCTTGTGTCGCAGGATGTGTGTCATTGAGGCAGTCACGGTCTGGGATTGATTGGGTTATGTTGATTTGTGTTACAGGGTGTGGGTCATTGAGGCAGTAACAGGCTGTGATTGATTAGGTTATGTTGATTTCCAGGATGGTGTCAATGTTGCCTCTCACTCAAGGGGGTGACTGCAGTTGTCCCAATACAGGAACAGTCAGTAAAAACAGTCAAACCCAAGTCGTTCAGGGAGCAATTAGGTATCGAGACTTGGAGGTGTGAGGAGTCACTGAGCCAGTTTTAGCCAGACCAAGGGGTGAACTGATAAGGTTCCATGACACCTAGCTCAGCACTCCAACACCCCTCAAACAACACAAGCTTCCTCCTGGACCTGTTTCTGACAGGGACAGTGGAAACCCCCCTGAAAGGGATTGGCTAAGGAGAGGGATAAAAAGACCTGAGACAGAACAGAGGGGGCTCCCGATTCCCACTGGACCCTGGAGACGACACAGGCAGCACAAGGGAAGCTGCAGAGTGCAAGACCCCGGAGGTACTCTGCAGAGACTTCTAATACCTGGAGGCAAGGATCTACTGGTTCAGTAACTGACGACAATGAGAGACATTGGCATTGAAACAGAGGTACTGTACAGAGACTTTTAACACCTGAAGGTGAGGAACAAGGAAACTGGCACAGTTAGCCGATTCAAACTGAGAGGAATGTAATACAGTCGCAGAGGATTGCTATTGTTACCTGAACAGAGACTGGGGAAATAGGACTGGGCGATACCCCTCTCCTCAAAGTGGGCCATCAGAGACTACAGGTACTAAGTAGAGACGTTCGAGTGACCTCTCTTTAGTATTTTACAGGAAAGACTGCTGCCCCTCTCTATTCATTTTGACCCTGGGAAGGACCTCTTGCTGCTGTGAATTCTGTTTTCGTTGTGTTTTTGGGTGATAGTGCATGTGAATGTAGTTGGAAAATAAACAGGGCACTTATACAATACAAATGCTTGTCGCTGGTCTGTGTGTGCATTGGTAATTCTAGGAGATAACAGAACCTGTGGTAATGTAGAGGGGCCCTAGCACCCCGTTTGTATTGCTAGGTGGTGTAGTCGTACACGAGGCAGGAACATCCCTCGCCCATAGGGTTCACCTTACTGTGACACCTTCTTCGTCTATGTTTTTTGAGTGTACTGCAAATGATCTTAGTATCGAAGTGCCGTCCCACATAACCGATCCGAACAGTCTGCTTTACAGAGGAGCACTGCCGGAGCTTATCGTTGGCAAACTGAAGACCAGGCTGACCTCTTCTGTGACTCTTGAACACTGAGCCTCAAGGTTGTGAATTCAATCTCCACGCTGGCGGGAAATTCCATAGGTAATGATCACATTTTCTTGCATGCTAATCAAAAGAAATATTAAGAAACTCTTCCCGATACCAGTTTTTTACAAAAGTAAAGGCACATGGCACATGTGTGCCACATCACGTCCAAGTTTAGTGACAACTACCTCAGAGATTGTAAGCTGGGTAGTTTCAGATCAGATCACTTTTTATATCAAAGGTTCAAGCAAACCCAAATACTTTTGCAAGAGACATTTCAGAATCCCAGTCAAATCCAGTACGATTGCTGGATCCTTCGAATTCGACTGAACTATAGCACAGATCTGCAGTCCACCATTAGAATACTGTGGGTGTGTTGTATAAGCCATACCGCCCAAAATAGTTCTAAAACAGGAGATGCATCCTCGTTTAGGAATGTGGTATAAAGTGAAATGGTCTGGGAAGAGTCCTACGTTTGAACAGTTCAAAATAGATGTAAAGGGGTATTTACGGACTCTTTCGAAATGTAAGAACAACCTGTGCGGACCTTAATTGTATTTACCTTGTGTAATAGTTTTTCATAAAGTATAATTGTATTATAGCATGTACCCCTGACGATTTTCTTGATACGTAATATGTGCTCTTGTTTGTATTGTATGTAGTTTTGTTGTTTAAATAAAATGTAAAAGACACAACTTTCCGGATGCGGCTGCTGTAAAAATAAAATGACATCAAGGGTGCTGTACGCAGAGGTCTGAAACCTGCTCCACAGAAGATCTTTATCCAGAGGTGTTAAAGAAGTCGAGATCTCGCCATGAGAGGGGAAGCATCTCAGAAAAAGCAGGTGCAGTCGGTTCCACGGTCATAACGCCACTAAGTCGGGCGACAAGAGCAAAACCCACCCGGATTCCTCCGGGCATGTAATGAGACAAAGAGACAGCACACAGTGGGTAGCGTGGCCGAGCGGTCTAAGGCGCTGGATTAAGGCTCCAGTCTCTTCGGGGGCGTGGGTTCGAATCCCACCGCTGCCAGGTGCTTCTGTCAAGACCCCTTTTCAGCTGGCTTCAGACAAAAGGGAGGGAACTGCTTTTTGGCAGTCTCTCGAGAAACTAAGCAGAGTGTTTAAAGATACTTTCTCAGCTTGACATCAAGGCACAAAACAAAAACCTTCTTGCGTCCTCTCAACCCAAAAGCGCTTTGCCACTTTTTGCGTTATGCAGGGAACGACGTCTGCCCAGATCCCTTTTGTGTCAATGCAAATCGTAGTGTGCCCTCCGTTTTAATGTTGGCTGAGCTGGCGTGCTGTTTCTGTCTGTGAAACTTGAATGTTCTGCTTGTTCACACCGAATCGTCGGCGGGGGTTGAGCTTGTTAAATCTTTGCGCATAGCGCTCCTTTGGAAGTACATTGTCCAAGTTCAAAAGCGATCGTGGGATTTACTTCATGCGTTCAAAAAGCATGCCTCGCACGACAGATTTAAATGGGGAATGGAGCCTGCTTCTTGCTGTTTTTCCTGTGGTTGCAGTTACAAAGTTGATCGTGCTTTCACATTCTGTTAACAGTATTCACTGGCTGAGCTTTATCAGTTGGTTTGTAAAGGAATCTCTGCTTCGGTTCCAGAAAAGTCATCTGTAGTGTGTTTTTTTCCGTGCCCATGGCAGTCTTTTAAAGCTGGTAGTAATGGCGGCGAAGTTAATTTTTTATCCTCTTTAAAAGAATAAGGACGGGCTGGGGCGAGCTCCATTTACCACTCTTTCAGCTAACCGCCGAACTCGCGAACTGATTACAGTGCAGAGCCACAGGCGCCTCGCTTTTCTCCATTCTCTGGGTTAGGGTGAAAAAAAAACTTTGCTGGTATTAGCTGGCCTGCTGGGAGTACCTCTTCTTCACTGATAAGCAAGATTTGTGTTTCATCTTTCGCAAGCTGTATAGATTTCTTTCAAAACAAGTTGTTCCAGAAAGGAAACGAACACTTGCATTCACCTGAATTAAAAGGCATGGGATTTGCCCGTAAGGATAAATTCTGTACAGTAAGACAGGAAGAAAGTCACCGCTGGGAATCGGACCCAGGAACTCCTGTTTACTAGACAGGCGCTTTAACCAACTAAGCCAATGCGCCGGCAAAGTGCTGTCCTTTGACAGCCACTTGGACACGTCTCTACTGCTCTGAGACATCTGCGTTCGGTGTGCACCGAGCCTGCTCGCCTTGAAAGTTGCCTCATTTACATGCCATAGCTCCACCACTAAGAGAAAGGATGAGAAATGGCTTTTATCTGGCACTTTTCATGTCAGAGGATCTCAATCTGCTTTCCGTGTACAAGAGGATGTCCAACTCATGTAGCTAAAGACGTAGACGACAGTGCTCCACTGAAATCTTGATCTCACAACCCTCGGCATGACTCCACTGTGTTCTGCTTTAGACAGACAAACTCCACGCTGGTGGGAAATTCCATAGGTAATGATCACATTTTCTTGCATGCTTCTGTAGAGTTTGGGCATTTACTTGGACAATTATTAATTGTAGCAGTAAATCACAAAATTGATTCTTTTGATGGCTTTAGAATCCAACCATGCAATATAACTCAAACAACGCACACACACAGGTACTAATACACGAGGATACATTTATTAATACATAGAATATGCATATAAACAGATCTTATCGAGAGGGTTATCAGAATACAAAAGGTATATATTCAGTCAGTTACAAAGAGTTACATATATCAAGAGGACATACATTCAGTATATCATTCATTTAGACCGTTTCGTAATTGAACTTGGTTATAACTTCTACATTAGATACTCAAAACAAGTACATAACTCTTGTTGGGATAACAATTGAATTCTCGAGCAGTAATGCAGTGAAGTTGAATACTCATCCAATCTCTGGGGATTCAGATCTCCTGCGGGCACAAAGAAACAGTTGCAGGCTGTTGCTGCCCAATCCGCGCTCTCTGGCTCGGTGCCAGGCTTTGCTGTGCGGCTTGCGACGGTGCACTGCTGATGCTCACTGACCGGCTAGTTAGTGTTGGCTTTAACTAGCAAAGTTTGCACACAGGAGAAAAGATGACTGTGAGTCCCAGCAAGTTAGGAAGAGGACCGGTTCGTTCCTGATGAAGAGCTAGTTCTGAATAGTGATTCAGCTGTCCACAGTTCCGACCTGTTCACAAGGATTGCTGCTGGTGCTAACCTCAGGTGGATCCTCTGGTTACTCTCTGGCAACCTCCGCTCTAGACTCTTAGAACAAAGGAAAGTTCTGGCACTCGGACACACTGGCCGTTCCGTGGTTGTCCGGGCTGAGTCTCAGGATGGTCAGGAGGCGCGCTGCGAGAATGTCCTGCCCTTGGGAGCCTTCTGCTCCTGGGCCGTCCTGCCCTGGAATTCTCTTTTGAATTCCCTTTAGAAAAGTCCACAGAATTCTACACTAAAGGCTCTCTGTGTTGCCTGTTTTTACCTGGAGGAACTTCAGCTCGTTGATTGGCTAAAAGTTCCATGGGCATCAGAGTCCCACGTGGGTTACTCGGCCCTACCAGTCCCTGATTGGTTGATCAAGGTGAGATATGAGTCACTTACTCCTGACACTTAGGAATGCAATCCAGATGTCCATCTGGCACTCCCTAGACAGATAGGCGCCAATGGATGCCCATTGATCATGATAGCCAGGCTTAGCTAAGTGCACCCCCCTCTGGGAGCTGTGCCTTATCAAAAGAAAACATCTTTAAATCAGCCTGCATGAATAGTTTCTCTGTGGCTGCACCACAGAGATGAACAGAGAGATGAGGCCTCATTTGGGAAAGCACTGAAACACTTAATTCTGTCTTATTAACAAGCATTGCCGCTACACTGGGATAGGACATTCCACACTGGAGTATTATTATTGAGAGACAGGATCACTGTCTGTTCCCCAGGCTGGGGCAGGAGATCCCACACTGTATCATTACTATTGAGAGACAGGCTCACTGTCTCTTCCTAAGGCTGGGAAAGGAGGTCACACGCTGTATTATTATTATTATTGAGAGACAGGTTCACCGTCTGTCCCTCAGGCTGGGACAGGAGATCACACACTGTATTATTATTACTGAGAGACAGGCTCACTGTCTGTTCTTCAGGCTGGGGCAGGAGATCACATTGTATTATTATTTTTGAGAGACAAGCTCACTGTTCCTCAGGCTGGAACAGGAGATGACACACTGTATTATTATTATTGAGATACAGCCTCAGTGCTCCCCAGGCTGGGTCAGGGGATCACACACTGATCTATTATTATTGAGAGACAAGCACACTTTTTGTTCCCCAGACTGGGACAGGACATTCCACACTGGATTATTATTATTGAGAGACAGGATCACTGTCTGTTCCTCAGGCTAAGAAAGGAGCTCACACACTGGATTATTATTATTGAGAGATAGGTTTACTCTCTGTTCCCCAGGCTGGGACAGGAGATCACACACTGTATTATTAATATTGAGAGGCAGGATCACTGTCTCTTCCTCAGGCTGGGACAGGAGGTAGCACACTGTATTATTATTATTACTGAGATACAGGCTCACTGTCTGTTCCTCAGACTGGGACACGAGATCACACACTGTATTTTTATTATTGAGAGACAAGCTCACTTTTCCTCAGGCTGGGACTGGAGATCACACACTGTTCTATTATTATTGAGAGACATGCTCACTGTTTGTTCCCCAGACTGGGACAGGACATTCCACACTGGATTATTATTATTGAGAGATAGGTTTACTGTCTGTTCCCCAGGCTGGGACAGGAGATCACACACTGTATTGTTATTATTGAGAGACAAGCTCACTGTTCCTCAGGCTGGGACAGGAGATCACATTGTATTATTATTATTGACAGATAAACTCATTGTTCCTCAGTGTTATTATTATTGAGAGTCTGGCTCCCTGTTCCCCAAGCTGGGACAGGAGGTCACACACTATATTATTATTATTATTGAGAGACAAGCTCGCTGTCTGTTCCTCAGGCTGGGACAGGAGATCACACACTGTACTATTATTATTGAGAGACAGGCTCAGTGTTCCCCAGGCTGGGACAGGAGATCACACACTGTATTATTATTATAGAGAGACAGGCTCACTGTTTGTTCCTCAGGCTGGGACTGGAGATCACACACTGTTCTATTATTATTGAGAAACAGGCTCGCTGTCTGCTCCTCAGGCTGGGACAGGAGATCACACACTGTATTATTATTATTGAGAGACAGGGTCACTGTCTGTTCCTCATGCTGGGAGAGGAGATCGCACACTGTATTATTTTTATTGAGAGACAGGTTCGGTGTCTGCTCCTCAGGCTGGGACAGGAGATCACACACTGTTGTAGTGTGCTCTCACGAGGCACCAGTTCTGTAGGGGTTTGGGCATTTACTGGGACAATTATTAATTGTGGCAGTTAATCACAAAATTGATTCTTTTAATGGTCTCAGAATCCAACCATGCGAGATAACTCAAACAACGCACACACAGGTACTAATACACGAGGATACATTCATTAATATATATAATATGCATGTAAACCAAACAGATCTTATCGTAAGGGTTATCAGAATACAAAAGATATATATTCATTCAGTTACAAAGAGTTACACATATCAAGAGGACATACGTTCGGTATATCATTCATTTAGACCGTTTCGTAATTTAACTTGGTTACAACTTCTGCATTAGATACTCAAAACAAGTACACAACTCTTAGGAATTAAATTGATATCAACTGGTTGGGATAACAATAGAATTCTGGAGCAGTAATGCAGTGAAGTTGAATACTCATCCAATCTCTGGGGATTCAGATCTCCTGCGGGCACAAGCAAATGCAGGCTTGTTGCTGTCCAATCCGCACTCTCTGGCTCCGTACCAGGCTGTGCTGTGCGGCTTGTGACGGTGCGCTGCTGATGCTCTCTGAATACTGGCTAGTTAGTTTTGGCTGAAACTAGCGAAGTTTGTGCACAGGAGAAAAGATGACTGTGAGTCCCAGCAGGTCAGGAAGAAGACCAGTTCGTTCCTGATGAAGCGCTAGTTCTGAATAGTGATTCAGCTGTCCACAGTTCTGACCTTTTCAAGAGGCCTGCTGCTGGTGCTAACCTCGGGTGGATCCTCTGGTTACTCTCTGGCAACCTCCGCTCTCGACTCTTAGAACAAAGGAAAGTTCTGGCACTTGGACACACTGGCCGTTCCGTGGTGGTCCAGGCTGAGTCTCAGGATGGTCAGGAGGCGCGCTGCGAGAATGTCCTGCCCTTGGGAGCCTTTCTGCTCCTGGGCCGTCCTGCCCTGGAATTGTCTCACACTCCTGGAATTCTCCTTTGAATTCCCTTTAGAATAGTCTTGGAGTTCTTTGTTGCCTGTTTTTACCTGGAGGAACTTCAGTTCATTCATTGGATGAAAGTTTCATGGGCATCAGAGTCCCACGTGGGTTACTCGGCCCTACCAGTCCCTGATTGGTTGATCAAGGTGAGATATGAGTCACTTACTCCTGACACTTAGGAATGCAGTCCAGATGTCCATCTGGCACTCCCTAGACAGTTAGGCGCCAATGGATGCCCATTGATCATGATAGCCAGGCTTAGCTAAATGCATCCCCATTTGGGAGCTGTCCCTTATCAAAAGAAAACATCTTTAAATCAGCCTGCCTGAATAGCTTCTCTGTGGCTGCACCACAGAGGTGAAGAGAGAGATGGGGCCTCATTTGGGAAAGCACAGCAACACTTAATTCTGTCTTATTAACAAGCATTGCCGCTACAATTAGTAGGAAGAAAGATACAATGTTTTGAAAATGTAATATGTTTTAAAGGATTAAAGGGAAAAGAAATACTTTATATACGCAAACTAATTCAACTGAGCTCCTCTAAACAATATCGCCTGAAGAATTGCCAAAGCACAGTGTATGAATTTGGGTGACACTGGGGGAAAAGGATCACAACATTGAAAACCACAAAGCTTATTTTCAACAGCAAAATTTGTGCTTGAAAATATTTGACAAAAAAAGGAATATTACATGCACGGAAACCAATATTTACCACTAGGGTAGAATGCCGCATAGAACAGTTGGATAGAAGGTTAGTGTAACTCTATAGTGCATCACAGAGGTCAGTCTCTTCCCCCTCATTATGCAGGCTGACTTGTTCACAGTGAACTGTCCTCCAGCGATAGTCAGCTGTAATCACTGACGCAGACATGATGTTAATACTCTGACAGCATCTTGGCTGATTTGGTTAAAGTGTTTTCCTATTAAACAGGAGATTCTGTGCTCAAATCCCAGCAGTGTCTTTCTTCCTGTCTTGTCTTACAAAATGTATCACTATGGATGATTACATGCAGCTTGATTTTGTTTAATGCAAGTTTTCATTCCCTTTCTGATGGCTCTCTACAGTAATTTTAAAAGTACTAATCGGGATGGATTACTGTACATATCCTCAGTAAAGGGGAATATATAAGTAGTGACTATCCAAATTGCATTTTTGTGTGAAACACATTTCAGAAAATCGAAAACCAATTTTCAAAACTCACAATAACAAGACAAAGGCAAAAGATAAGTTCACTTGCACTTTATGCATATTTACCACAACCTTGCCTTCTGATCATAAAAAGTCTTAATTTTAATGTAGCAGTTTTAAATGGGACATTCAGAACATGACATATGAGAATATATGGTTAACCGAGGATGAGCAAAGGATGATCGCACTTTCTGCTTATTGCTATGAACCTACCCCTGGTTATAAAAATGTCTCAAAATTCTGACACTGAGGTGTGAGACACAATGTAACAGGCTCTCATAATCCCGAAATACAAGAAATTTTACTGTAGCATTTTATAAATTTGACCCTGTGAACATTGCATGTCCCTCCTTCCTCATTACCAAAACATCTCAATGTCCCGGCACTATGTACATTTGTAATTACAACACTTCACTGTTTCATTTCTGAGTTGTGACATTGTGAACATGGCATGTTAAAGTATATAGAAAATCTAGATCAGAACAGGCTAAATGCAATTCCTAGTGATTTATCATTTTCTTACTTTCTAAATGAAAAAAATATTTTTTCAGTGATTATGACACTTCAGTATGACATAAAATATGCTTCAATGACAGAATAAATAATAATAATAAATAAGCATGGAAAAAATACCCAAAGTGGACATTCATAGTTGTGATAATAGAATGTTAGATATCGGGTGGGTAGCTGCGTCAGCATGCGTAGGCTGCAAAGGAACAATTAAAGCACTATTCCTGCTGAAAAGAAAAGAATCACAATGTTTCGGCTGTGGATCCTTCTTCAGGTGTGAGAAAGACAGGGCAGTAAGCAAAGATAATTTTCTTTGCTGAATGCAGTTTATCGCTGATGACAACATCAAAGACATTAAGGAGTTTTTACGGTTAAAAGCTCCACATCAACTTCCTTCCATAACTAACCTTATCAGATCCCTCAACTCCCAACTCTTCCAGTTTCTCACTTCAGAGAAGGATAAAAAACTCAAAATTCTCTACAGAGAAAAACCATCAACACCCTTATCACCTCCACCAATCCTAACCTTGGTGTTACTACACCTCTGACCTTTCCCTTTCACCCCTTTGCATCCTCAGCTAACATATTTTAATAGTACAACAAAATTACAATAGATTGTACAGTATTTATGTTTAAAATTAAGGTAAATGTGTCAAAATATCGAAGTCCAAATGCACGGTGCTAATGTAACAAAGCTCGCAAGTTCTTAAACAAATCTGCATTGTATTTTTAAAATATTTCAGCAAAGGATGCAACGGGGGTATAAATGACGACTCGACTTTTTCTTGGGTGAATTTGGTTTTCTGGGGAGTTGCGATGTTGGGCATACAGTAATTGGACATTTCCCGGTGATTCTGACACGTGTTAAGCTCTCGCATTTCCTGCAAAAATTAAAATGGTTAAGGTTTCGCTGAGAAATCCAATCGACCTTTGCGAAGACAATGTTTACATCGCAAAAGAAACACGTTCCTGGGTGGATTCGAACCACCAACCTTTCAGTTATGAAATCGAACGAGCGACACAGATGGAATGGTGGGTCCGTGTCTCACATCACAACATTTCGGTTAAAAAAAAATCTTTTTTTTGCCAGCTGGTAATATTTCTTCTGCACTGATAATCAAGAATTGATTTTCATTTCTCGCAAGCTGTGTGAATTTCTTTAAATACAAGTTTTCCAGAAAGGAAATGAATACATGCATTTAACGAAATCTCAAGCCCTTTGTGATAGTCCGAAATGGTACGTTATGTACCACAAGATAGGAAAAAAAACATGACTGGGATTTTCAGCTACGTGACCTACGGTACCAGACTGGGGTAAAGTTACCTTGAAGTTCGAAAACGATTTTGGCACGCCTGTAGCGTTTACACGAAACCTCTTAGAATCGCGAGAATACTTGCTTTGTGTATAAAATACATTGTCAATGCTTTCTCAGCCTTTACTTTTTCGTTTATATGACATTTTCCCGTGGTAAAGTTAGCTTGAAGTTCGAAAACGATTTTGGCACGCCTGTAGCGTTTACATGAAACCTCTTAGAATCGCGAGAATACTTGCTTTGTGTATAAAATACATTGTGAATGCTTTCTCAGCCTGTACTTTTTCGTTTATATGACATTTTTTTGACCAATCACGAATATTATTTTGTCCATATCTTCGCAACGGAAGCACAGAACGCCTTCAAACCAAATGCATTTTAAAGACCACGACATGTAGATATTTCCACAGCCTCTACATCAAAGTATCAGTGAGCTAATTATCTTTTTTTAAACCTCCGGTTTTTCATCGATGCGTAATTACGCACTAACTGGAACCCGGGGGACCGCTGTATACACAAGTTCACAACGCGAGAAATACTGTTCAATACGGCTTCATGCGAAAAACGCGTATATGACCATAGGCAACAGAATAGCGCAGTCTCCAAATACTCCGACTGTAAGCACGGGAATAAAGCTTTGTCTGAATTCTGAAACCCTTCCTTTACGTCCTGTTTTCATTCAGGTAAGAGTCAACTATATGCACAATACTACTGACAGCAGGAAGATTAAAATATTCTTTACTCAGCACCTTATTAAAAACAGCTCCCCTGATGTTCAAACCGATTTTTTAAACAGAACACTGACACAGCTTTGCGTTCTGAATCTCTTTTTCTCTTGCTTCTATTTAATGTGGCACAATGCACTGGGATAGGGGTATTCTGTTCACAAACCAATAGCATTTAAACCACAGCACCCACAATGCTGCAAGTAAGTGTTTTGCACACTAAGAGAGCGATGTCTTCCTCGTTAGTATAGTGGCAAGTATCCCCACCTGTCACGCGGGAGACCAGGGTACATCAGGACACGCATTGAAGTGAAAGCAGGATGCGCTGCGACATGCACTGTGAAGATCCCGCCACACTAAGAGGTAAGTGGGTCTGTTGGATCACAGCGCTAGGCGAATCCCCAAACAGTGTGCGTGGCAACAAACGAAACGGGCCTGTTTCCGCCCGGTTTCGATCCGGGGAAATCGGGCCCAGTAGTGGCGGGATCTGTACAGTACATGTCACAGCGCATCCTGCTTTCACTTCAATGCGCGTCCTGATGTACCCCAGTCTCCCGCGTGACAGGTGGGGACAGGTGACAGGTCCTATACTAACGAGGAAGACATCGCTCTCTCCGACCCCCGGCATCGTGTCCCGACCCACCGTGCTGGAAGCCGACGCGTGCTGTGATTCCTTTACGGAGCAGAAATGACAACCGAGGAGCCGAGAGATCATTTCAGCATTTCGCGTCTGAACGGAAAACACAAACGACCAACTCGGAATGACTTGCTTTTGACGCTTCTCAAAGCGTTCTTTGTGCATCGAACAGACCCACTCACCTCTTAGTGTGGCGGGATCTGCACAGTGCATGTCGCAGCGCTTCCTGCTTTCACTTCAATGTGCTTCCTGATGTCGAGTCGTGTGCCGTGCGGAGGCTCTGAAAGCGAGAGCAATGAAAAGGTGCACGACGCTGTGAAAGAAAACAGAGAAGTGAAAGGCAGTCATTCTCTAAGGAGGTGAAATAAAAGCTACTCCCCGTTGGGGAATCGAACCCCGGTCTCCCGCGTGACAGGCGGGGATACTTGCCACTATACTAACGAGGAAGACATCGCTCTCTCCGACCCCCGGCATCGTGTCCCGACCCAGCGTGCTGGAAGCCGACGCGTGCTGTGATCCCTTTACGGAGCAGAAATGACAACCGAGGAGCTGAGAGATCATTTCAGCATTTCGCGTCTGAACGGAAAACACAAACGACCAACTCGGAATGACTTGCCTTTGACGCTTTTCAAAGCGTTCTTTGTGCACGACGACTGCGCCGCCTAGCAGATACAAATGGGTTGTACAACTTTGAACTAGCAAATGGAAGAGGGCTAAGCCCCCTCTCTTTTAGCCCAGGTTCGATCTGTCTCCCAGAATCACCAGGGTGCACACACACACACCCGTGCCGTTGAAGTGCTCTGCTTCATTTCTAAGGGCAACTCAACATTCACTCCTACCCCGAGTGCAGAAAAGACAGCATCCACAGCAACAACAGCTCAGGTCTCTGCACAGGAGCAAAGCTGCCCTCATCTCCTCTGCTCTGCGGCTCCTGCGGAGTGGAGTCCTGCCTGGAGCCGTGTTTGCAGGCGGCGGCTCCCTGCGCCCTGTCTGTGCGTCGTGTCCAAGAGCTCCTGGGAGGAAGAGAGAGCCCTCCCACTCGGGGGCTTTTCCACGGTCTGTGTGAGGAGGGGCGGGTGTGTCCAGTAGCTTATAGAGCGGAAGCCTGGGGCGGCGGAGAGCTGTGATCATGCAGACCTTGAGACCTCTTTGTCTGCTTTCCCGCCCCCCGTCCGCCCAAGCTCTGCTCCAAAGTACCCCAGCAACCCCTCACACCTGCACGTGTCACAACCTAAGGTGCGGTCATGAGACACCCATGGCGTGTCGTTCTGTTCTTGCTAATTGTTTCCTGCCCGTCGCAGGCAGGAGTCCATGCGAGGAAGATGCGCTGGACAGAGCTCAGAGGGCGCAGCTGGGTGGCTTTCCTTCTGAGTGACGTTCCTGCAACACTCTCCCGCTACTCTTGGTGCGCTCATGCCACAACACAGGAAGGCTGGAGCAGGTGGCTGTGGGCTTTGCGCACTGCCGAAATAGCTCAGTTGGGAGAGCGTTAGACTGAAGATCTAAAGGTCCCTGGTTCGATCCCGGGTTTCGGCATTTTGTTTCATCGCGCCCTTTGTTCCTCTCTCCAGCGCCACCTGCCTAAAGTGACGCGTCCCTTTCTCAGCCCGAAACGCAAGCGAGACACCAGCAGCAGTCCCTACAGGTTTCCGTAGTGTAGCGGCTATCACGTTCGCCTAACACGCGAAAGGTCCCCGGTTCGAGACCGGGCGGAAACAGCCTCGTTTTGCACGCTCCTGTACTTCACAGAGGTCTTGAGCGACCGGTCATTTGTTCCCAATGTATTTCCGGTGCCTTCGTGCACTCTTGTACCAAACGCACGTTCCTTCTGTACGCGGAGCCGATCATTTGCAATTGGGCTGTGCCGACAGACCAGGTCGAGCTCTGTCGGCTCAAAAGCAGCGCAGGACCTGCAAGAACAACAGAAAGATTAGCATCCAGCGGGGGCCTCTTAGTGAGCCCAAGAGCTCATCAAGAATCGGCTCCAGCAACAGGGCTGGGCGCATTGTTCCATTCTCCGCCCACTCTCGGTGTAAACAAGTCCCTCCTGGTCTCTGCTTGAAATGCACTTTCCTGCGTTTGCTTTGGTGTAACTGGCTTCCCCTGCATGGGCGAATGTGAAGAAGATCCTTAGTAAGTCATTGAAGAAAACCGAGAAGAGGTCGGAGTGGCCTCTGTCGTTCATCAACGATCCAGTCAGGCAGTACTCCTCTGTAAAGCGCCGTTCGTTCACGTCGATTGGCTTTTTTTTGCCTTCATTCGCGCGAGTAGTAAAAGCAGACGCCCCTATTCTGCCGTGACCCGGATTCGAACCGGGGTTGTTGCGGCCACAACGCAAAGTACTGACCACTATACGATCACAGCGAGTTACCGAGACACACGCGGCAGGGCGGAAAGGGCTGTGCTCTCTTCGTGTGACATAATTCGGAAAAGTCCTGACGTTGCATTTCAACTGAGCCCCAGTATACATCGACACTCTGAGTGACAACTCTCTTGCGTGTTTTCTCATATTTATGTAGTTTGCTTGCTTGATGCCGTGAACAGCATGGTTGTTCGCTGCCATATAGTCTAGCGGTTAGGGTTCCTGGTTTTCACCCAGGCGGTTCGACTCGGTTTTGCCTCCTGCTTTCCAAAAGATCAGCACCGTGTACGAAAGAGCCGCATTAAAACTACTCGAACGTGCAAAACGTGCGAGAAGAGGGGGCGCTTGTTTCCAACCGAAACTTCTCGCGTGTGAGACGAGCTGATCATCGCTGTGGGAGGGTTACTCTGGTAGACAGGGCTGACCTTCGGCAATAGGATTTATAGTCTCCAAGATGATATTTGCACTTTCTGGAGAGGCGATTTTCTCCACTTCAGTAGCCCGATTTCGTCGATTGCGTGGAGAGGGCTGTAGAATGTGGCGCCGCCTTTCCTGCTCCGTCCATGACAGGCGTGCTGGTCTCTGGAGAGAGAGCACGGTCCATCAGCGCACTCCAATAAAGGCACTGGAAGCAGCTAAATCGCATTGGCGAAGCTCAGCGCTGGGCCGCTGGGCACGTCTTACCACCGTTTCCGTAGTGTAGTGGTTATCACGTTCGCCTCACACGCGAAAGGTCCCCGGTTCGAAACCGGGCGGAAACAGACATCTTTTGTCGCCAGGCACAAAAGGGGATTGGGGATTCGCCTAGCGCTGTGATCGAACAGACCCACTGGACCCACCTCTTAGTGTGGCGGGATCTGCACAGTGCATGTCACAGCGCATCCTGCTTTCACTTCAAGGCGCGTCCTGATGCACCCCAGTCTCCCGCGTGACAGGTGGGGACAGGTGACAGGTCCTATACTAACGAGGAAGACATCGCTCTCTCCGACCCCCGGCATCGTGTCCCGACCCACCGTGCTGGAAGCCGACGCGTGCTGTGATTCCTTTACGGAGCAGAAATGACAACCGAGGAGCCGAGAGATCATTTCAGCATTTCGCGTCTGAACGGAAAACACAAACGACCAACTCGGAATGACTTGCCTTTGACGCTTCTCAAAGCGTTCTTTGTGCATCGAACAGACCCACTCACCTCTTAGTGTGGCGGGATCTGCACAGTGCATGTCGCAGCGCTTCCTGCTTTCACTTCAATGTGCTTCCTGATGTCGAGTCGACTGCCGTGCGGAGGCTCTGAAAGCGAGAGCAATGAAAAGGTGCACGACGCTGTGAAAGAAAACAGAGAAGTGAAAGGCAGTCATTTCTCTAAGGAGGTGAAAGAAAAGCTACTCCCCGTCGGGGAATCGAACCCCGGTCTCCCGCGTGACAGGCGGGGATACTTGCCACTATACTAACGAGGAAGACATCGCTCTCTCCAACCCCCGGCATCGTGTCCCGACCCAGCATGCTGGAAGCCGACGCGTGCTGTGATCCCTTTACGGAGCAGAAATGACAACCGAGGAGCCGAGAGATCATGTCAGCATTTCGCGTCTGAACGGAAAACACAAACGACCAACTCGGAATGACTTGCCTTTGACGCTTTTCAAAGTGTTCTTTGTGCACGACGACTGCGCCGCCTAGCAGATACAAAGGGGTTGTACAACTTTGAACTAGCAAATGGAAGAGGGCTAAGCCCCCTCTCTTTTAGCCCAGGTTCGATCTGTCTCCCAGAATCACCAGGGCGCACACACACACACACCCGTGCCGTTGAAGTGCTCTGCTTCATTTCTAAGTGCAACTCAACATTCACTCCTACCCCGAGTGCAGAAAAGACAGCATCCACAGCAACAACAGCTCAGGTCTCTGCACAGGAGCTAAGCTGCCCTCATCTCCTCTGCTCTGCGGCTCCTGCGGAGTGGAGTCCTGCCTGGAGCCGTGTTTGCAGGCGGCGGCTCCCCGCGCCCTGTCTGGGCGTCGTGTCCAAGAGCTCCTGGGAGGAAGAGCGAGCCCTCCCACTCGGGGGCTTTTCCACGGTCTGTGTGAGGAGGGGCGGGTGTGTCCAGTAGCTTATCGAGCGGAAGCCTGGGGCGGCGGAGAGCTGTGATCGTGCAGACCTTGAGGTGTCACCTCTTTGTCTGCTTTCCCGCCCCCCCTCCGCCCAAGCTCTGCTCCAAAGTAGCCCGGCAACCCCTCACACCTGCACGTGTCACAACCTAAGGTGCGGTCATGAGACACCCATGGCGTGTCGTTCTGTTCTTGCTAATTGTTTCCTGCCCGTCGCAGGCAGGAGTCCATGCGAGGAAGATGCGCTGGACAGAGCTCAGAGGGCGCAGCTGGGTGGCTTTCCTTCTGAGTGACGTTCCTGCAACACTCTCCCGCTACTCTTGGTGCGCTCATGCCACAACACAGGAAGGCTGGAGCAGGTGGCTGTGGGCTTTGCGCACTGCCGAAATAGCTCAGTTGGGAGAGCGTTAGACTGAAGATCTAAAGGTCCCTGGTTCGATCCCGGGTTTCGGCATTTTGTTTCATCGCGCCCTTTGTTCCTCTCTCCAGCGCCACCTGCCTAAAGTGACGCGTCCCTTTCTCAGCCCGAAACGCAAGCGAGACACCAGCAGCAGTCCCTACAGGTTTCCGTAGTGTAGCGGCTATCACGTTCGCCTAACACGCGAAAGGTCCCCGGTTCGAGACCGGGCGGAAACAGCCTCGTTTTGCACGCTCCTGTACTTCACAGAGGTCTTGAGCGACCGGTCATTTGTTCCCAATGTATTTCCGGTGCCTTCGTGCACTCTTGTACCAAACGCACGTTCCTTCTGTACGCGGAGCCGATCATTTGCAATTGGGCTGTGCCGACAGACCAGGTCGAGCTCTGTCGGCTCAAAAGCAGCGCAGGACCTGCAAGAACAACAGAAAGATTAGCATCCAGCGGGGGCCTCTTAGTGAGCCCAAGAGCTCATCAAGAATCGGCTCCAGCAACAGGGCTGGGCGCATTGTTCCATTCTCCGCCCACTCTCGGTGTAAACAAGTCCCTCCTGGTCTCTGCTTGAAATGCACTTTCCTGCGTTTGCTTTGGTGTAACTGGCTTCCCCTGCATGGGCGAATGTGAAGAAGATCCTTAGTAAGTCATTGAAGAAAACCGAGAAGAGGTCGGAGTGGCCTCTGTCGTTCATCAACGATCCAGTCAGGCAGTACTCCTCTGTAAAGCGCCGTTCGTTCACGTCGATTGGCTTTTTTTTGCCTTCATTCGCGCGAGTAGTAAAAGCAGACGCCCCTATTCTGCCGTGACCCGGATTCGAACCGGGGTTGTTGCGGCCACAACGCAAAGTACTGACCACTATACGATCACAGCGAGTTACCGAGACACACGCGGCAGGGCGGAAAGGGCTGTGCTCTCTTCGTGTGACATAATTCGGAAAAGTCCTGACGTTGCATTTCAACTGAGCCCCAGTATACATCGACCCTTCGACACTCTGAGTGACAACTCTCTTGCGTGTTTTCTCATATTTATGTAGTTTGCTTGCTTGATGCCGTGAACAGCATGGTTGTTCGCTGCCATATAGTCTAGCGGTTAGGGTTCCTGGTTTTCACCCAGGCGGTTCGACTCGGTTTTGCCTCCTGCTTTCCAAAAGATCAGCACCGTGTACGAAAGAGCCGCATTAAAACTACTCGAACGTGCAAAACGTGCGAGAAGAGGGGGCGCTTGTTTCCAACCGAAACTTCTCGCGTGTGAGACGAGCTGATCATCGCTGTGGGAGGGTTACTCTGGTAGACAGGGCTGACCTTCGGCAATAGGATTTATAGTCTCCAAGATGATATTTGCACTTTCTGGAGAGGCGATTTTCTCCACTTCAGTAGCCCGATTTCGTCGATTGCGTGGAGAGGGCTGTAGAATGTGGCGCCGCCTTTCCTGCTCCGTCCATGACAGGCGTGCTGGTCTCTGGAGAGAGAGCACGGTCCATCAGCGCACTCCAATAAAGGCACTGGAAGCAGCTAAATCGCATTGGCGAAGCTCAGCGCTGGGCCGCTGGGCACGTCTTACCACCGTTTCCGTAGTGTAGTGGTTATCACGTTCGCCTCACACGCGAAAGGTCCCCGGTTCGAAACCGGGCGGAAACAGACATCTTTTGTCGCCAGGCACAAAAGGGGATTGGGGATTCGCCTAGCGCTGTGATCGAACAGACCCACTGGACCCACCTCTTAGTGTGGCGGGATCTGCACAGTGCATGTCACAGCGCATCCTGCTTTCACTTCAAGGCGCGTCCTGATGCACCCCAGTCTCCCGCGTGACAGGTGGGGACAGGTGACAGGTCCTATACTAACGAGGAAGACATCGCTCTCTCCGACCCCCGGCATCGTGTCCCGACCCACCGTGCTGGAAGCCGACGCGTGCTGTGATTCCTTTACGGAGCAGAAATGACAACCGAGGAGCCGAGAGATCATTTCAGCATTTCGCGTCTGAACGGAAAACACAAACGACCAACTCGGAATGACTTGCCTTTGACGCTTCTCAAAGCGTTCTTTGTGCATCGAACAGACCCACTCACCTCTTAGTGTGGCGGGATCTGCACAGTGCATGTCGCAGCGCTTCCTGCTTTCACTTCAATGTGCTTCCTGATGTCGAGTCGACTGCCGTGCGGAGGCTCTGAAAGCGAGAGCAATGAAAAGGTGCACGACGCTGTGAAAGAAAACAGAGAAGTGAAAGGCAGTCATTTCTCTAAGGAGGTGAAAGAAAAGCTACTCCCCGTCGGGGAATCGAACCCCGGTCTCCCGCGTGACAGGCGGGGATACTTGCCACTATACTAACGAGGAAGACATCGCTCTCTCCAACCCCCGGCATCGTGTCCCGACCCAGCATGCTGGAAGCCGACGCGTGCTGTGATCCCTTTACGGAGCAGAAATGACAACCGAGGAGCCGAGAGATCATGTCAGCATTTCGCGTCTGAACGGAAAACACAAACGACCAACTCGGAATGACTTGCCTTTGACGCTTTTCAAAGTGTTCTTTGTGCACGACGACTGCGCCGCCTAGCAGATACAAAGGGGTTGTACAACTTTGAACTAGCAAATGGAAGAGGGCTAAGCCCCCTCTCTTTTAGCCCAGGTTCGATCTGTCTCCCAGAATCACCAGGGCGCACACACACACACACCCGTGCCGTTGAAGTGCTCTGCTTCATTTCTAAGTGCAACTCAACATTCACTCCTACCCCGAGTGCAGAAAAGACAGCATCCACAGCAACAACAGCTCAGGTCTCTGCACAGGAGCTAAGCTGCCCTCATCTCCTCTGCTCTGCGGCTCCTGCGGAGTGGAGTCCTGCCTGGAGCCGTGTTTGCAGGCGGCGGCTCCCCGCGCCCTGTCTGGGCGTCGTGTCCAAGAGCTCCTGGGAGGAAGAGCGAGCCCTCCCACTCGGGGGCTTTTCCACGGTCTGTGTGAGGAGGGGCGGGTGTGTCCAGTAGCTTATCGAGCGGAAGCCTGGGGCGGCGGAGAGCTGTGATCGTGCAGACCTTGAGGTGTCACCTCTTTGTCTGCTTTCCCGCCCCCCCTCCGCCCAAGCTCTGCTCCAAAGTAGCCCGGCAACCCCTCACACCTGCACGTGTCACAACCTAAGGTGCGGTCATGAGACACCCATGGCGTGTCGTTCTGTTCTTGCTAATTGTTTCCTGCCCGTCGCAGGCAGGAGTCCATGCGAGGAAGATGCGCTGGACAGAGCTCAGAGGGCGCAGCTGGGTGGCTTTCCTTCTGAGTGACGTTCCTGCAACACTCTCCCGCTACTCTTGGTGCGCTCATGCCACAACACAGGAAGGCTGGAGCAGGTGGCTGTGGGCTTTGCGCACTGCCGAAATAGCTCAGTTGGGAGAGCGTTAGACTGAAGATCTAAAGGTCCCTGGTTCGATCCCGGGTTTCGGCATTTTGTTTCATCGCGCCCTTTGTTCCTCTCTCCAGCGCCACCTGCCTAAAGTGACGCGTCCCTTTCTCAGCCCGAAACGCAAGCGAGACACCAGCAGCAGTCCCTACAGGTTTCCGTAGTGTAGCGGCTATCACGTTCGCCTAACACGCGAAAGGTCCCCGGTTCGAGACCGGGCGGAAACAGCCTCGTTTTGCACGCTCCTGTACTTCACAGAGGTCTTGAGCGACCGGTCATTTGTTCCCAATGTATTTCCGGTGCCTTCGTGCACTCTTGTACCAAACGCACGTTCCTTCTGTACGCGGAGCCGATCATTTGCAATTGGGCTGTGCCGACAGACCAGGTCGAGCTCTGTCGGCTCAAAAGCAGCGCAGGACCTGCAAGAACAACAGAAAGATTAGCATCCAGCGGGGGCCTCTTAGTGAGCCCAAGAGCTCATCAAGAATCGGCTCCAGCAACAGGGCTGGGCGCATTGTTCCATTCTCCGCCCACTCTCGGTGTAAACAAGTCCCTCCTGGTCTCTGCTTGAAATGCACTTTCCTGCGTTTGCTTTGGTGTAACTGGCTTCCCCTGCATGGGCGAATGTGAAGAAGATCCTTAGTAAGTCATTGAAGAAAACCGAGAAGAGGTCGGAGTGGCCTCTGTCGTTCATCAACGATCCAGTCAGGCAGTACTCCTCTGTAAAGCGCCGTTCGTTCACGTCGATTGGCTTTTTTTTGCCTTCATTCGCGCGAGTAGTAAAAGCAGACGCCCCTATTCTGCCGTGACCCGGATTCGAACCGGGGTTGTTGCGGCCACAACGCAAAGTACTGACCACTATACGATCACAGCGAGTTACCGAGACACACGCGGCAGGGCGGAAAGGGCTGTGCTCTCTTCGTGTGACATAATTCGGAAAAGTCCTGACGTTGCATTTCAACTGAGCCCCAGTATACATCGACCCTTCGACACTCTGAGTGACAACTCTCTTGCGTGTTTTCTCATATTTATGTAGTTTGCTTGCTTGATGCCGTGAACAGCATGGTTGTTCGCTGCCATATAGTCTAGCGGTTAGGGTTCCTGGTTTTCACCCAGGCGGTTCGACTCGGTTTTGCCTCCTGCTTTCCAAAAGATCAGCACCGTGTACGAAAGAGCCGCATTAAAACTACTCGAACGTGCAAAACGTGCGAGAAGAGGGGGCGCTTGTTTCCAACCGAAACTTCTCGCGTGTGAGACGAGCTGATCATCGCTGTGGGAGGGTTACTCTGGTAGACAGGGCTGACCTTCGGCAATAGGATTTATAGTCTCCAAGATGATATTTGCACTTTCTGGAGAGGCGATTTTCTCCACTTCAGTAGCCCGATTTCGTCGATTGCGTGGAGAGGGCTGTAGAATGTGGCGCCGCCTTTCCTGCTCCGTCCATGACAGGCGTGCTGGTCTCTGGAGAGAGAGCACGGTCCATCAGCGCACTCCAATAAAGGCACTGGAAGCAGCTAAATCGCATTGGCGAAGCTCAGCGCTGGGCCGCTGGGCACGTCTTACCACCGTTTCCGTAGTGTAGTGGTTATCACGTTCGCCTCACACGCGAAAGGTCCCCGGTTCGAAACCGGGCGGAAACAGACATCTTTTGTCGCCAGGCACAAAAGGGGATTGGGGATTCGCCTAGCGCTGTGATCGAACAGACCCACTGGACCCACCTCTTAGTGTGGCGGGATCTGCACAGTGCATGTCACAGCGCATCCTGCTTTCACTTCAAGGCGCGTCCTGATGCACCCCAGTCTCCCGCGTGACAGGTGGGGACAGGTGACAGGTCCTATACTAACGAGGAAGACATCGCTCTCTCCGACCCCCGGCATCGTGTCCCGACCCACCGTGCTGGAAGCCGACGCGTGCTGTGATTCCTTTACGGAGCAGAAATGACAACCGAGGAGCCGAGAGATCATTTCAGCATTTCGCGTCTGAACGGAAAACACAAACGACCAACTCGGAATGACTTGCCTTTGACGCTTCTCAAAGCGTTCTTTGTGCATCGAACAGACCCACTCACCTCTTAGTGTGGCGGGATCTGCACAGTGCATGTCGCAGCGCTTCCTGCTTTCACTTCAATGTGCTTCCTGATGTCGAGTCGACTGCCGTGCGGAGGCTCTGAAAGCGAGAGCAATGAAAAGGTGCACGACGCTGTGAAAGAAAACAGAGAAGTGAAAGGCAGTCATTTCTCTAAGGAGGTGAAAGAAAAGCTACTCCCCGTCGGGGAATCGAACCCCGGTCTCCCGCGTGACAGGCGGGGATACTTGCCACTATACTAACGAGGAAGACATCGCTCTCTCCAACCCCCGGCATCGTGTCCCGACCCAGCATGCTGGAAGCCGACGCGTGCTGTGATCCCTTTACGGAGCAGAAATGACAACCGAGGAGCCGAGAGATCATGTCAGCATTTCGCGTCTGAACGGAAAACACAAACGACCAACTCGGAATGACTTGCCTTTGACGCTTTTCAAAGTGTTCTTTGTGCACGACGACTGCGCCGCCTAGCAGATACAAAGGGGTTGTACAACTTTGAACTAGCAAATGGAAGAGGGCTAAGCCCCCTCTCTTTTAGCCCAGGTTCGATCTGTCTCCCAGAATCACCAGGGCGCACACACACACACACCCGTGCCGTTGAAGTGCTCTGCTTCATTTCTAAGTGCAACTCAACATTCACTCCTACCCCGAGTGCAGAAAAGACAGCATCCACAGCAACAACAGCTCAGGTCTCTGCACAGGAGCTAAGCTGCCCTCATCTCCTCTGCTCTGCGGCTCCTGCGGAGTGGAGTCCTGCCTGGAGCCGTGTTTGCAGGCGGCGGCTCCCCGCGCCCTGTCTGGGCGTCGTGTCCAAGAGCTCCTGGGAGGAAGAGCGAGCCCTCCCACTCGGGGGCTTTTCCACGGTCTGTGTGAGGAGGGGCGGGTGTGTCCAGTAGCTTATCGAGCGGAAGCCTGGGGCGGCGGAGAGCTGTGATCGTGCAGACCTTGAGGTGTCACCTCTTTGTCTGCTTTCCCGCCCCCCCTCCGCCCAAGCTCTGCTCCAAAGTAGCCCGGCAACCCCTCACACCTGCACGTGTCACAACCTAAGGTGCGGTCATGAGACACCCATGGCGTGTCGTTCTGTTCTTGCTAATTGTTTCCTGCCCGTCGCAGGCAGGAGTCCATGCGAGGAAGATGCGCTGGACAGAGCTCAGAGGGCGCAGCTGGGTGGCTTTCCTTCTGAGTGACGTTCCTGCAACACTCTCCCGCTACTCTTGGTGCGCTCATGCCACAACACAGGAAGGCTGGAGCAGGTGGCTGTGGGCTTTGCGCACTGCCGAAATAGCTCAGTTGGGAGAGCGTTAGACTGAAGATCTAAAGGTCCCTGGTTCGATCCCGGGTTTCGGCATTTTGTTTCATCGCGCCCTTTGTTCCTCTCTCCAGCGCCACCTGCCTAAAGTGACGCGTCCCTTTCTCAGCCCGAAACGCAAGCGAGACACCAGCAGCAGTCCCTACAGGTTTCCGTAGTGTAGCGGCTATCACGTTTGCCTAACACGCGAAAGGTCCCCGGTTCGAGACCGGGCGGAAACAGCCTCGTTTTGCACGCTCCTGTACTTCACAGAGGTCTTGAGCGACCGGTCATTTGTTCCCAATGTATTTCCGGTGCCTTCGTGCACTCTTGTACCAAACGCACGTTCCTTCTGTACGCGGAGCCGATCATTTGCAATTGGGCTGTGCCGACAGACCAGGTCGAGCTCTGTCGGCTCAAAAGCAGCGCAGGACCTGCAAGAACAACAGAAAGATTAGCATCCAGCGGGGGCCTCTTAGTGAGCCCAAGAGCTCATCAAGAATCGGCTCCAGCAACAGGGCTGGGCGCATTGTTCCATTCTCCGCCCACTCTCGGTGTAAACAAGTCCCTCCTGGTCTCTGCTTGAAATGCACTTTCCTGCGTTTGCTTTGGTGTAACTGGCTTCCCCTGCATGGGCGAATGTGAAGAAGATCCTTAGTAAGTCATTGAAGAAAACCGAGAAGAGGTCGGAGTGGCCTCTGTCGTTCATCAACGATCCAGTCAGGCAGTACTCCTCTGTAAAGCGCCGTTCGTTCACGTCGATTGGCTTTTTTTTGCCTTCATTCGTGCGAGTAGTAAAAGCAGACGCCCCTATTCTGCCGTGACCCGGATTCGAACCGGGGTTGTTGCGGCCACAACGCAAAGTACTGACCACTATACGATCACAGCGAGTTACCGAGACACACGCGGCAGGGCGGAAAGGGCTGTGCTCTCTTCGTGTGACATAATTCGGAAAAGTCCTGACGTTGCATTTCAACTGAGCCCCAGTATACATCGACCCTTCGACACTCTGAGTGACAACTCTCTTGCGTGTTTTCTCATATTTATGTAGTTTGCTTGCTTGATGCCGTGAACAGCATGGTTGTTCGCTGCCATATAGTCTAGCGGTTAGGGTTCCTGGTTTTCACCCAGGCGGTTCGACTCGGTTTTGCCTCCTGCTTTCCAAAAGATCAGCACCGTGTACGAAAGAGCCGCATTAAAACTACTCGAACGTGCAAAACGTGCGAGAAGAGGGGGCGCTTGTTTCCAACCGAAACTTCTCGCGTGTGAGACGAGCTGATCATCGCTGTGGGAGGGTTACTCTGCTAGACAGGGCTGACCTTCGGCAATAGGATTTATAGTCTCCAAGATGATATTTGCACTTTCTGGAGAGGCGATTTTCTCCACTTCAGTAGCCCGATTTCGTCGATTGCGTGGAGAGGGCTGTAGAATGTGGCGCCGCCTTTCCTGCTCCGTCCATGACAGGCGTGCTGGTCTCTGGAGAGAGAGCACGGTCCATCAGCGCACTCCAATAAAGGCACTGGAAGCAGCTAAATCGCATTGGCGAAGCTCAGCGCTGGGCCGCTGGGCACGTCTTACCACCGTTTCCGTAGTGTAGTGGTTATCACGTTCGCCTCACACGCGAAAGGTCCCCGGTTTGAAACCGGGCGGAAACAGACATCTTTTGTCGCCAGGCACAAAAGGGGATTGGGGATTCGCCTAGCGCTGTGATCGAACAGACCCACTGGACCCACCTCTTAGTGTGGCGGGATCTGCACAGTGCATGTCACAGCGCATCCTGCTTTCACTTCAAGGCGCGTCCTGATGCACCCCAGTCTCCCGCGTGACAGGTGGGGACAGGTGACAGGTCCTATACTAACGAGGAAGACATCGCTCTCTCCGACCCCCGGCATCGTGTCCCTGCCCACCGTGCTGGAAGCCGACGCGTGCTGTGATTCCTTTACGGAGCAGAAATGACAACCGAGGAGCCGAGAGATCATTTCAGCATTTCGCGTCTGAACGGAAAACACAAACGACCAACTCGGAATGACTTGCCTTTGACGCTTCTCAAAGCGTTCTTTGTGCATCGAACAGACCCACTCACCTCTTAGTGTGGCGGGATCTGCACAGTGCATGTCGCAGCGCTTCCTGCTTTCACTTCAATGTGCTTCCTGATGTCGAGTCGACTGCCGTGCGGAGGCTCTGAAAGCGAGAGCAATGAAAAGGTGCACGACGCTGTGAAAGAAAACAGAGAAGTGAAAGGCAGTCATTTCTCTAAGGAGGTGAAAGAAAAGCTACTCCCCGTCGGGGAATCGAACCCCGGTCTCCCGCGTGACAGGCGGGGATACTTGCCACTATACTAACGAGGAAGACATCGCTCTCTCCAACCCCCGGCATCGTGTCCCGACCCAGCATGCTGGAAGCCGACGCGTGCTGTGATCCCTTTACGGAGCAGAAATGACAACCGAGGAGCCGAGAGATCATGTCAGCATTTCGCGTCTGAACGGAAAACACAAACGACCAACTCGGAATGACTTGCCTTTGACGCTTTTCAAAGTGTTCTTTGTGCACGACGACTGCGCCGCCTAGCAGATACAAAGGGGTTGTACAACTTTGAACTAGCAAATGGAAGAGGGCTAAGCCCCCTCTCTTTTAGCCCAGGTTCGATCTGTCTCCCAGAATCACCAGGGCGCACACACACACACACCCGTGCCGTTGAAGTGCTCTGCTTCATTTCTAAGTGCAACTCAACATTCACTCCTACCCCGAGTGCAGAAAAGACAGCATCCACAGCAACAACAGCTCAGGTCTCTGCACAGGAGCTAAGCTGCCCTCATCTCCTCTGCTCTGCGGCTCCTGCGGAGTGGAGTCCTGCCTGGAGCCGTGTTTGCAGGCGGCGGCTCCCCGCGCCCTGTCTGGGCGTCGTGTCCAAGAGCTCCTGGGAGGAAGAGCGAGCCCTCCCACTCGGGGGCTTTTCCACGGTCTGTGTGAGGAGGGGCGGGTGTGTCCAGTAGCTTATCGAGCGGAAGCCTGGGGCGGCGGAGAGCTGTGATCGTGCAGACCTTGAGGTGTCACCTCTTTGTCTGCTTTCCCGCCCCCCCTCCGCCCAAGCTCTGCTCCAAAGTAGCCCGGCAACCCCTCACACCTGCACGTGTCACAACCTAAGGTGCGGTCATGAGACACCCATGGGGTGTCGTTCTGTTCTTGCTAATTGTTTCCTGCCCGTCGCAGGCAGGAGTCCATGCGAGGAAGATGCGCTGGACAGAGCTCAGAGGGCGCAGCTGGGTGGCTTTCCTTCTGAGTGACGTTCCTGCAACACTCTCCCGCTACTCTTGGTGCGCTCATGCCACAACACAGGAAGGCTGGAGCAGGTGGCTGTGGGCTTTGCGCACTGCCGAAATAGCTCAGTTGGGAGAGCGTTAGACTGAAGATCTAAAGGTCCCTGGTTCGATCCCGGGTTTCGGCATTTTGTTTCATCGCGCCCTTTGTTCCTCTCTCCAGCGCCACCTGCCTAAAGTGACGCGTCCCTTTCTCAGCCCGAAACGCAAGCGAGACACCAGCAGCAGTCCCTACAGGTTTCCGTAGTGTAGCGGCTATCACGTTCGCCTAACACGCGAAAGGTCCCCGGTTCGAGACCGGGCGGAAACAGCCTCGTTTTGCACGCTCCTGTACTTCACAGAGGTCTTGAGCGACCGGTCATTTGTTCCCAATGTATTTCCGGTGCCTTCGTGCACTCTTGTACCAAACGCACGTTCCTTCTGTACGCGGAGCCGATCATTTGCAATTGGGCTGTGCCGACAGACCAGGTCGAGCTCTGTCGGCTCAAAAGCAGCGCAGGACCTGCAAGAACAACAGAAAGATTAGCATCCAGCGGGGGCCTCTTAGTGAGCCCAAGAGCTCATCAAGAATCGGCTCCAGCAACAGGGCTGGGCGCATTGTTCCATTCTCCGCCCACTCTCGGTGTAAACAAGTCCCTCCTGGTCTCTGCTTGAAATGCACTTTCCTGCGTTTGCTTTGGTGTAACTGGCTTCCCCTGCATGGGCGAATGTGAAGAAGATCCTTAGTAAGTCATTGAAGAAAACCGAGAAGAGGTCGGAGTGGCCTCTGTCGTTCATCAACGATCCAGTCAGGCAGTACTCCTCTGTAAAGCGCCGTTCGTTCACGTCGATTGGCTTTTTTTTGCCTTCATTCGCGCGAGTAGTAAAAGCAGACGCCCCTATTCTGCCGTGACCCGGATTCGAACCGGGGTTGTTGCGGCCACAACGCAAAGTACTGACCACTATACGATCACAGCGAGTTACCGAGACACACGCGGCAGGGCGGAAAGGGCTGTGCTCTCTTCGTGTGACATAATTCGGAAAAGTCCTGACGTTGCATTTCAACTGAGCCCCAGTATACATCGACCCTTCGACACTCTGAGTGACAACTCTCTTGCGTGTTTTCTCATATTTATGTAGTTTGCTTGCTTGATGCCGTGAACAGCATGGTTGTTCGCTGCCATATAGTCTAGCGGTTAGGGTTCCTGGTTTTCACCCAGGCGGTTCGACTCGGTTTTGCCTCCTGCTTTCCAAAAGATCAGCACCGTGTACGAAAGAGCCGCATTAAAACTACTCGAACGTGCAAAACGTGCGAGAAGAGGGGGCGCTTGTTTCCAACCGAAACTTCTCGCGTGTGAGACGAGCTGATCATCGCTGTGGGAGGGTTACTCTGGTAGACAGGGCTGACCTTCGGCAATAGGATTTATAGTCTCCAAGATGATATTTGCACTTTCTGGAGAGGCGATTTTCTCCACTTCAGTAGCCCGATTTCGTCGATTGCGTGGAGAGGGCTGTAGAATGTGGCGCCGCCTTTCCTGCTCCGTCCATGACAGGCGTGCTGGTCTCTGGAGAGAGAGCACGGTCCATCAGCGCACTCCAATAAAGGCACTGGAAGCAGCTAAATCGCATTGGCGAAGCTCAGCGCTGGGCCGCTGGGCACATCTTACCACCGTTTCCGTAGTGTAGTGGTTATCACGTTCGCCTCACACGCGAAAGGTCCCCGGTTCGAAACCGGGCGGAAACAGATATCTTTTGTCGCCAGGCACAAAAGGGGATTGGGGATTCGCCTAGCGCTGTGATCGAACAGACCCACTGGACCCACCTCTTAGTGTGGCGGGATCTGCACAGTGCATGTCACAGCGCATCCTGCTTTCACTTCAAGGCGCGTCCTGATGCACCCCAGTCTCCCGCGTGACAGGTGGGGACAGGTGACAGGTCCTATACTAACGAGGAAGACATCGCTCTCTCCGACCCCCGGCATCGTGTCCCGACCCACCGTGCTGGAAGCCGACGCGTGCTGTGATTCCTTTACGGAGCAGAAATGACAACCGAGGAGCCGAGAGATCATGTCAGCATTTCGCGTCTGAACGGAAAACACAAACGACCAACTCGGAATGACTTGCCTTTGACGCTTTTCAAAGTGTTCTTTGTGCACGACGACTGCGCCGCCTAGCAGATACAAAGGGGTTGTACAACTTTGAACTAGCAAATGGAAGAGGGCTAAGCCCCCTCTCTTTTAGCCCAGGTTCGATCTGTCTCCCAGAATCACCAGGGCGCACACACACACACACCCGTGCCGTTGAAGTGCTCTGCTTCATTTCTAAGTGCAACTCAACATTCACTCCTACCCCGAGTGCAGAAAAGACAGCATCCACAGCAACAACAGCTCAGGTCTCTGAACAGGAGCTAAGCTGCCCTCATCTCCTCTGCTCTGCGGCTCCTGCGGAGTGGAGTCCTGCCTGGAGCCGTGTTTGCAGGCGGCGGCTCCCCGCGCCCTGTCTGGGCGTCGTGTCCAAGAGCTCCTGGGAGGAAGAGCGAGCCCTCCCACTCGGGGGCTTTTCCACGGTCTGTGTGAGGAGGGGCGGGTGTGTCCAGTAGCTTATCGAGCGGAAGCCTGGGGCGGCGGAGAGCTGTGATCGTGCAGACCTTGAGGTGTCACCTCTTTGTCTGCTTTCCCGCCCCCCCTCCGCCCAAGCTCTGCTCCAAAGTAGCCCGGCAACCCCTCACACCTGGACGTGTCACAACCTAAGGTGCGGTCATGAGACACCCATGGCGTGTCGTTCTGTTCTTGCTAATTGTTTCCTGCCCGTCGCAGGCAGGAGTCCATGCGAGGAAGATGCGCTGGACAGAGCTCAGAGGGCGCAGCTGGGTGGCTTTCCTTCTGAGTGACGTTCCTGCAACACTCTCCCGCTACTCTTGGTGCGCTCATGCCACAACACAGGAAGGCTGGAGCAGGTGGCTGTGGGCTTTGCGCACTGCCGAAATAGCTCAGTTGGGAGAGCGTTAGACTGAAGATCTAAAGGTCCCTGGTTCGATCCCGGGTTTCGGCATTTTGTTTCATCGCGCCCTTTGTTCCTCTCTCCAGCGCCACCTGCCTAAAGTGACGCGTCCCTTTCTCAGCCCGAAACGCAAGCGAGACACCAGCAGCAGTCCCTACAGGTTTCCGTAGTGTAGCGGCTATCACGTTCGCCTAACACGCGAAAGGTCCCCGGTTCGAGACCGGGCGGAAACAGCCTCGTTTTGCACGCTCCTGTACTTCACAGAGGTCTTGAGCGACCGGTCATTTGTTCCCAATGTATTTCCGGTGCCTTCGTGCACTCTTGTACCAAACGCACGTTCCTTCTGTACGCGGAGCCGATCATTTGCAATTGGGCTGTGCCGACAGACCAGGTCGAGCTCTGTCGGCTCAAAAGCAGCGCAGGACCTGCAAGAACAACAGAAAGATTAGCATCCAGCGGGGGCCTCTTAGTGAGCCTAAGAGCTCATCAAGAATCGGCTCCAGCAACAGGGCTGGGCGCATTGTTCCATTCTCCGCCCACTCTCGGTGTAAACAAGTCCCTCCTGGTCTCTGCTTGAAATGCACTTTCCTGCGTTTGCTTTGGTGTAACTGGCTTCCCCTGCATGGGCAGTGGAGTGGCCTCTGTCGTTCATCAACGATCCAGTCAGGCAGTACTCCTCTGTAAAGCGCCGTTCGTTCACGTCGATTGGCTTTTTTTTGCCTTCATTCGCGCGAGTAGTAAAAGCAGACGCCCCTATTCTGCCGTGACCCGGATTCGAACCGGGGTTGTTGCGGCCACAACGCAAAGTACTGACCACTATACGATCACAGCGAGTTACCGAGACACACGCGGCAGGGCGGAAAGGGCTGTGCTCTCTTCGTGTGACATAATTCGGAAAAGTCCTGACGTTGCATTTCAACTGAGCCCCAGTATACATCGACCCTTCGACACTCTGAGTGACAACTCTCTTGCGTGTTTTCTCATATTTATGTAGTTTGCTTGCTTGATGCCGTGAACAGCATGGTTGTTCGCTGCCATATAGTCTAGCGGTTAGGGTTCCTGGTTTTCACCCAGGCGGTTCGACTCGGTTTTGCCTCCTGCTTTCCAAAAGATCAGCACCGTGTACGAAAGAGCCGCATTAAAACTACTCGAACGTGCAAAACGTGCGAGAAGAGGGGGCGCTTGTTTCCAACCGAAACTTCTCGCGTGTGAGACGAGCTGATCATCGCTGTGGGAGGGTTACTCTGGTAGACAGGGCTGACCTTCGGCAATAGGATTTATAGTCTCCAAGATGATATTTGCACTTTCTGGAGAGGCGATTTTCTCCACTTCAGTAGCCCGATTTCGTCGATTGCGTGGAGAGGGCTGTAGAATGTGGCGCCGCCTTTCCTGCTCCGTCCATGACAGGCGTGCTGGTCTCTGGAGAGAGAGCACGGTCCATCAGCGCACTCCAATAAAGGCACTGGAAGCAGCTAAATCGCAGTGGCGAAGCTTAGCGCTGGGCCGCTGGGCACGTCTTACCACCGTTTCCGTAGTGTAGTGGTTATCACGTTCGCCTCACACGCGAAAGGTCCCCGGTTCGAAACCGGGCGGAAACAGACATCTTTTGTCGCCAGGCACAAAAGGGGATTGGGGATTCGCCTAGCGCTGTGATCGAACAGACCCACTGGACCCACCTCTTAGTGTGGCGGGATCTGCACAGTGCATGTCACAGCGCATCCTGCTTTCACTTCAAGGAGCGTCCTGATGCACCCCAGTCTCCCGCGTGACAGGTGGGGACAGGTGACAGGTCCTATACTAACGAGGAAGACATCGCTCTCTCCGACCCCCGGCATCGTGTCCCGACCCACCGTGCTGGAAGCCGACGCGTGCTGTGATTCCTTTACGGAGCAGAAATGACAACCGAGGAGCCGAGAGATCATTTCAGCATTTCGCGTCTGAACGGAAAACACAAACGACCAACTCGGAATGACTTGCCTTTGACGCTTCTCAAAGCGTTCTTTGTGCATCGAACAGACCCACTCACCTCTTAGTGTGGCGGGATCTGCACAGTGCATGTCGCAGCGCTTCCTGCTTTCACTTCAATGTGCTTCCTGATGTCGAGTCGACTGCCGTGCGGAGGCTCTGAAAGCGAGAGCAATGAAAAGGTGCACGACGCTGTGAAAGAAAACAGAGAAGTGAAAGGCAGTCATTTCTCTAAGGAGGTGAAAGAAAAGCTACTCCCCGTCGGGGAATCGAACCCCGGTCTCCCGCGTGACAGGCGGGGATACTTGCCACTATACTAACGAGGAAGACATCGCTCTCTCCAACCCCCGGCATCGTGTCCCGACCCAGCATGCTGGAAGCCGACGCGTGCTGTGATCCCTTTACGGAGCAGAAATGACAACCGAGGAGCCGAGAGATCATGTCAGCATTTCGCGTCTGAACGGAAAACACAAACGACCAACTCGGAATGACTTGCCTTTGACGCTTTTCAAAGTGTTCTTTGTGCACGACGACTGCGCCGCCTAGCAGATACAAAGGGGTTGTACAACTTTGAACTAGCAAATGGAAGAGGGCTAAGCCCCCTCTCTTTTAGCCCAGGTTCGATCTGTCTCCCAGAATCACCAGGGCGCACACACACACACACCCGTGCCGTTGAAGTGCTCTGCTTCATTTCTAAGTGCAACTCAACATTCACTCCTACCCCGAGTGCAGAAAAGACAGCATCCACAGCAACAACAGCTCAGGTCTCTGCACAGGAGCTAAGCTGCCCTCATCTCCTCTGCTCTGCGGCTCCTGCGGAGTGGAGTCCTGCCTGGAGCCGTGTTTGCAGGCGGCGGCTCCCCGCGCCCTGTCTGGGCGTCGTGTCCAAGAGCTCCTGGGAGGAAGAGCGAGCCCTCCCACTCGGGGGCTTTTCCACGGTCTGTGTGAGGAGGGGCGGGTGTGTCCAGTAGCTTATCGAGCGGAAGCCTGGGGCGGCGGAGAGCTGTGATCGTGCAGACCTTGAGGTGTCACCTCTTTGTCTGCTTTCCCGCCCCCCCTCCGCCCAAGCTCTGCTCCAAAGTAGCCCGGCAACCCCTCACACCTGGACGTGTCACAACCTAAGGTGCGGTCATGAGACACCCATGGCGTGTCGTTCTGTTCTTGCTAATTGTTTCCTGCCCGTCGCAGGCAGGAGTCCATGCGAGGAAGATGCGCTGGACAGAGCTCAGAGGGCGCAGCTGGGTGGCTTTCCTTCTGAGTGACGTTCCTGCAACACTCTCCCGCTACTCTTGGTGCGCTCATGCCACAACACAGGAAGGCTGGAGCAGGTGGCTGTGGGCTTTGCGCACTGCCGAAATAGCTCAGTTGGGAGAGCGTTAGACTGAAGATCTAAAGGTCCCTGGTTCGATCCCGGGTTTTGGCATTTTGTTTCATCGCGCCCTTTGTTCCTCTCTCCAGCGCCACCTGCCTAAAGTGACGCGTCCCTTTCTCAGCCCGAAACGCAAGCGAGACACCAGCAGCAGTCCCTACAGGTTTCCGTAGTGTAGCGGCTATCACGTTCGCCTAACACGCGAAAGGTCCCCGGTTCGAGACCGGGCGGAAACAGCCTCGTTTTGCACGCTCCTGTACTTCACAGAGGTCTTGAGCGACCGGTCATTTGTTCCCAATGTATTTCCGGTGCCTTCGTGCACTCTTGTACCAAACGCACGTTCCTTCTGTACGCGGAGCCGATCATTTGCAATTGGGCTGTGCCGACAGACCAGGTCGAGCTCTGTCGGCTCAAAAGCAGCGCAGGACCTGCAAGAACAACAGAAAGATTAGCATCCAGCGGGGGCCTCTTAGTGAGCCCAAGAGCTCATCAAGAATCGGCTCCAGCAACAGGGCTGGGCGCATTGTTCCATTCTCCGCCCACTCTCGGTGTAAACAAGTCCCTCCTGGTCTCTGCTTGAAATGCACTTTCCTGCGTTTGCTTTGGTGTAACTGGCTTCCCCTGCATGGGCGAATGTGAAGAAGATCCTTAGTAAGTCATTGAAGAAAACCGAGAAGAGGTCGGAGTGGCCTCTGTCGTTCATCAACGATCCAGTCAGGCAGTACTCCTCTGTAAAGCGCCGTTCGTTCACGTCGATTGGCTTTTTTTTTGCCTTCATTCGCGCGAGTAGTAAAAGCAGACGCCCCTATTCTGCCGTGACCCGGATTCGAACCGGGATTGTTGCGGCCACAACGCAAAGTACTGACCACTATACGATCACAGCGAGTTACCAAGACACACGCGGCAGGGCGGAAAGGGCTGTGCTCTCTTCGTGTGACATAATTCGGAAAAGTCCTGACGTTGCATTTCAACTGAGCCCCAGTATACATCGACCCTTCGACACTCTGAGTGACAACTCTCTTGCGTGTTTTCTCATATTTATGTAGTTTGCTTGCTTGATGCCGTGAACAGCATGGTTGTTCGCTGCCATATAGTCTAGCGGTTAGGGTTCCTGGTTTTCACCCAGGCGGTTCGACTCGGTTTTGCCTCCTGCTTTCCAAAAGATCAGCACCGTGTACGAAAGAGCCGCATTAAAACTACTCGAACGTGCAAAACGTGCGAGAAGAGGGGGCGCTTGTTTCCAACCGAAACTTCTCGCGTGTGAGACGAGCTGATCATCGCTGTGGGAGGGTTACTCTGGTAGACAGGGCTGACCTTCGGCAATAGGATTTATAGTCTCCAAGATGATATTTGCACTTTCTGGAGAGGCGATTTTCTCCACTTCAGTAGCCCGATTTCGTCGATTGCGTGGAGAGGGCTGTAGAATGTGGCGCCGCCTTTCCTGCTCCGTCCATGACAGGCGTGCTGGTCTCTGGAGAGAGAGCACGGTCCATCAGCGCACTCCAATAAAGGCACTGGAAGCAGCTAAATCGCATTGGCGAAGCTCAGCGCTGGGCCGCTGGGCACGTCTTACCACCGTTTCCGTAGTGTAGTGGTTATCACGTTCGCCTCACACGCGAAAGGTCCCCGGTTCGAAACCGGGCGGAAACAGACATCTTTTGTCGCCAGGCACAAAAGGGGATTGGGGATTCGCCTAGCGCTGTGATCGAACAGACCCACTGGACCCACCTCTTAGTGTGGCGGGATCTGCACAGCGCATCCTGCTTTCACTTCAAGGCGCGTCCTGATGCACCCCAGTCTCCCGCGTGACAGGTGGGGACAGGTGACAGGTCCTATACTAACGAGGAAGACATCGCTCTCTCCGACCCCCGGCATCGTGTCCCGACCCACCGTGCTGGAAGCCGACGCGTGCTGTGATTCCTTTACGGAGCAGAAATGACAACCGAGGAGCCGAGAGATCATTTCAGCATTTCGCGTCTGAACGGAAAACACAAACGACCAACTCGGAATGACTTGCCTTTGACGCTTCTCAAAGCGTTCTTTGTGCATCGAACAGACCCACTCACCTCTTAGTGTGGCGGGATCTGCACAGTGCATGTCGCAGCGCTTCCTGCTTTCACTTCAATGTGCTTCCTGATGTCGAGTCGACTGCCGTGCGGAGGCTCTGAAAGCGAGAGCAATGAAAAGGTGCACGACGCTGTGAAAGAAAACAGAGAAGTGAAAGGCAGTCATTTCTCTAAGGAGGTGAAAGAAAAGCTACTCCCCGTCGGGGAATCGAACCCCGGTCTCCCGCGTGACAGGCGGGGATACTTGCCACTATACTAACGAGGAAGACATCGCTCTCTCCAACCCCCGGCATCGTGTCCCGACCCAGCATGCTGGAAGCCGACGCGTGCTGTGATCCCTTTACGGAGCAGAAATGACAACCGAGGAGCCGAGAGATCATGTCAGCATTTCGCGTCTGAACGGAAAACACAAACGACCAACTCGGAATGACTTGCCTTTGACGCTTTTCAAAGTGTTCTTTGTGCACGACGACTGCGCCGCCTAGCAGATACAAAGGGGTTGTACAACTTTGAACTAGCAAATGGAAGAGGGCTAAGCCCCCTCTCTTTTAGCCCAGGTTCGATCTGTCTCCCAGAATCACCAGGGCGCACACACACACACACCCGTGCCGTTGAAGTGCTCTGCTTCATTTCTAAGTGCAACTCAACATTCACTCCTACCCCGAGTGCAGAAAAGACAGCATCCACAGCAACAACAGCTCAGGTCTCTGCACAGGAGCTAAGCTGCCCTCATCTCCTCTGCTCTGCGGCTCCTGCGGAGTGGAGTCCTGCCTGGAGCCGTGTTTGCAGGCGGCGGCTCCCCGCGCCCTGTCTGGGCGTCGTGTCCAAGAGCTCCTGGGAGGAAGAGCGAGCCCTCCCACTCGGGGGCTTTTCCACGGTCTGTGTGAGGAGGGGCGGGTGTGTCCAGTAGCTTATCGAGCGGAAGCCTGGGGCGGCGGAGAGCTGTGATCGTGCAGACCTTGAGGTGTCACCTCTTTGTCTGCTTTCCCGCCCCCCCTCCGCCCAAGCTCTGCTCCAAAGTAGCCCGGCAACCCCTCACACCTGCACGTGTCACAACCTAAGGTGCGGTCATGAGACACCCATGGCGTGTCGTTCTGTTCTTGCTAATTGTTTCCTGCCCGTCGCAGGCAGGAGTCCATGCGAGGAAGATGCGCTGGACAGAGCTCAGAGGGCGCAGCTGGGTGGCTTTCCTTCTGAGTGACGTTCCTGCAACACTCTCCCGCTACTCTTGGTGCGCTCATGCCACAACACAGGAAGGCTGGAGCAGGTGGCTGTGGGCTTTGCGCACTGCCGAAATAGCTCAGTTGGGAGAGCGTTAGACTGAAGATCTAAAGGTCCCTGGTTCGATCCCGGGTTTCGGCATTTTGTTTCATCGCGCCCTTTGTTCCTCTCTCCAGCGCCACCTGCCTAAAGTGACGCGTCCCTTTCTCAGCCCGAAACGCAAGCGAGACACCAGCAGCAGTCCCTACAGGTTTCCGTAGTGTAGCGGCTATCACGTTCGCCTAACACGCGAAAGGTCCCCGGTTCGAGACCGGGCGGAAACAGCCTCGTTTTGCACGCTCCTGTACTTCACAGAGGTCTTGAGCGACCGGTCATTTGTTCCCAATGTATTTCCGGTGCCTTCGTGCACTCTTGTACCAAACGCACGTTCCTTCTGTACGCGGAGCCGATCATTTGCAATTGGGCTGTGCCGACAGACCAGGTCGAGCTCTGTCGGCTCAAAAGCAGCGCAGGACCTGCAAGAACAACAGAAAGATTAGCATCCAGCGGGGGCCTCTTAGTGAGCCCAAGAGCTCATCAAGAATCGGCTCCAGCAACAGGGCTGGGCGCATTGTTCCATTCTCCGCCCACTCTCGGTGTAAACAAGTCCCTCCTGGTCTCTGCTTGAAATGCACTTTCCTGCGTTTGCTTTGGTGTAACTGGCTTCCCCTGCATGGGCGAATGTGAAGAAGATCCTTAGTAAGTCATTGAAGAAAACCGAGAAGAGGTCGGAGTGGCCTCTGTCGTTCATCAACGATCCAGTCAGGCAGTACTCCTCTGTAAAGCGCCGTTCGTTCACGTCGATTGGCTTTTTTTTGCCTTCATTCGCGCGAGTAGTAAAAGCAGACGCCCCTATTCTGCCGTGACCCGGATTCGAACCGGGGTTGTTGCGGCCACAACGCAAAGTACTGACCACTATACGATCACAGCGAGTTACCGAGACACACGCGGCAGGGCGGAAAGGGCTGTGCTCTCTTCGTGTGACATAATTCGGAAAAGTCCTGACGTTGCATTTCAACTGAGCCCCAGTATACATCGACCCTTCGACACTCTGAGTGACAACTCTCTTGCGTGTTTTCTCATATTTATGTAGTTTGCTTGCTTGATGCCGTGAACAGCATGGTTGTTCGCTGCCATATAGTCTAGCGGTTAGGGTTCCTGGTTTTCACCCAGGCGGTTCGACTCGGTTTTGCCTCCTGCTTTCCAAAAGATCAGCACCGTGTACGAAAGAGCCGCATTAAAACTACTCGAACGTGCAAAACGTGCGAGAAGAGGGGGCGCTTGTTTCCAACCGAAACTTCTCGCGTGTGAGACGAGCTGATCATCGCTGTGGGAGGGTTACTCTGGTAGACAGGGCTGACCTTCGGCAATAGGATTTATAGTCTCCAAGATGATATTTGCACTTTCTGGAGAGGCGATTTTCTCCACTTCAGTAGCCCGATTTCGTCGATTGCGTGGAGAGGGCTGTAGAATGTGGCGCCGCCTTTCCTGCTCCGTCCATGACAGGCGTGCTGGTCTCTGGAGAGAGAGCACGGTCCATCAGCGCACTCCAATAAAGGCACTGGAAGCAGCTAAATCGCATTGGCGAAGCTCAGCGCTGGGCCGCTGGGCACGTCTTACCACCGTTTCCGTAGTGTAGTGGTTATCACGTTCGCCTCACACGCGAAAGGTCCCCGGTTCGAAACCGGGCGGAAACAGACATCTTTTGTCGCCAGGCACAAAAGGGGATTGGGGATTCGCCTAGCGCTGTGATCGAACAGACCCACTGGACCCACCTCTTAGTGTGGCGGGATCTGCACAGTGCATGTCACAGCGCATCCTGCTTTCACTTCAAGGCGCGTCCTGATGCACCCCAGTCTCCCGCGTGACAGGTGGGGACAGGTGACAGGTCCTATACTAACGAGGAAGACATCGCTCTCTCCGACCCCCGGCATCGTGTCCCGACCCACCGTGCTGGAAGCCGACGCGTGCTGTGATTCCTTTACGGAGCAGAAATGACAACCGAGGAGCCGAGAGATCATTTCAGCATTTCGCGTCTGAACGGAAAACACAAACGACCAACTCGGAATGACTTGCCTTTGACGCTTCTCAAAGCGTTCTTTGTGCATCGAACAGACCCACTCACCTCTTAGTGTGGCGGGATCTGCACAGTGCATGTCGCAGCGCTTCCTGCTTTCACTTCAATGTGCTTCCTGATGTCGAGTCGACTGCCGTGCGGAGGCTCTGAAAGCGAGAGCAATGAAAAGGTGCACGACGCTGTGAAAGAAAACAGAGAAGTGAAAGGCAGTCATTTCTCTAAGGAGGTGAAAGAAAAGCTACTCCCCGTCGGGGAATCGAACCCCGGTCTCCCGCGTGACAGGCGGGGATACTTGCCACTATACTAACGAGGAAGACATCGCTCTCTCCAACCCCCGGCATCGTGTCCCGACCCAGCATGCTGGAAGCCGACGCGTGCTGTGATCCCTTTACGGAGCAGAAATGACAACCGAGGAGCCGAGAGATCATGTCAGCATTTCGCGTCTGAACGGAAAACACAAACGACCAACTCGGAATGACTTGCCTTTGACGCTTTTCAAAGTGTTCTTTGTGCACGACGACTGCGCCGCCTAGCAGATACAAAGGGGTTGTACAACTTTGAACTAGCAAATGGAAGAGGGCTAAGCCCCCTCTCTTTTAGCCCAGGTTCGATCTGTCTCCCAGAATCACCAGGGCGCACACACACACACACCCGTGCCGTTGAAGTGCTCTGCTTCATTTCTAAGTGCAACTCAACATTCACTCCTACCCCGAGTGCAGAAAAGACAGCATCCACAGCAACAACAGCTCAGGTCTCTGCACAGGAGCTAAGCTGCCCTCATCTCCTCTGCTCTGCGGCTCCTGCGGAGTGGAGTCCTGCCTGGAGCCGTGTTTGCAGGCGGCGGCTCCCCGCGCCCTGTCTGGGCGTCGTGTCCAAGAGCTCCTGGGAGGAAGAGCGAGCCCTCCCACTCGGGGGCTTTTCCACGGTCTGTGTGAGGAGGGGCGGGTGTGTCCAGTAGCTTATCGAGGGGAAGCCTGGGGCGGCGGAGAGCTGTGATCGTGCAGACCTTGAGGTGTCACCTCTTTGTCTGCTTTCCCGCCCCCCCTCCGCCCAAGCTCTGCTCCAAAGTAGCCCGGCAACCCCTCACACCTGCACGTGTCACAACCTAAGGTGCGGTCATGAGACACCCATGGCGTGTCGTTCTGTTCTTGCTAATTGTTTCCTGCCCGTCGCAGGCAGGAGTCCATGCGAGGAAGATGCGCTGGACAGAGCTCAGAGGGCGCAGCTGGGTGGCTTTCCTTCTGAGTGACGTTCCTGCAACACTCTCCCGCTACTCTTGGTGCGCTCATGCCACAACACAGGAAGGCTGGAGCAGGTGGCTGTGGGCTTTGCGCACTGCCGAAATAGCTCAGTTGGGAGAGCGTTAGACTGAAGATCTAAAGGTCCCTGGTTCGATCCCGGGTTTCGGCATTTTGTTTCATCGCGCCCTTTGTTCCTCTCTCCAGCGCCACCTGCCTAAAGTGACGCGTCCCTTTCTCAGCCCGAAACGCAAGCGAGACACCAGCAGCAGTCCCTACAGGTTTCCGTAGTGTAGCGGCTATCACGTTCGCCTAACACGCGAAAGGTCCCCGGTTCGAGACCGGGCGGAAACAGCCTCGTTTTGCACGCTCCTGTACTTCACAGAGGTCTTGAGCGACCGGTCATTTGTTCCCAATGTATTTCCGGTGCCTTCGTGCACTCTTGTACCAAACGCACGTTCCTTCTGTACGCGGAGCCGATCATTTGCAATTGGGCTGTGCCGACAGACCAGGTCGAGCTCTGTCGGCTCAAAAGCAGCGCAGGACCTGCAAGAACAACAGAAAGATTAGCATCCAGCGGGGGCCTCTTAGTGAGCCCAAGAGCTCATCAAGAATCGGCTCCAGCAACAGGGCTGGGCGCATTGTTCCATTCTCCGCCCACTCTCGGTGTAAACAAGTCCCTCCTGGTCTCTGCTTGAAATGCACTTTCCTGCGTTTGCTTTGGTGTAACTGGCTTCCCCTGCATGGGCGAATGTGAAGAAGATCCTTAGTAAGTCATTGAAGAAAACCGAGAAGAGGTCGGAGTGGCCTCTGTCGTTCATCAACGATCCAGTCAGGCAGTACTCCTCTGTAAAGCGCCGTTCGTTCACGTCGATTGGCTTTTTTTTGCCTTCATTCGCGCGAGTAGTAAAAGCAGACGCCCCTATTCTGCCGTGACCCGGATTCGAACCGGGGTTGTTGCGGCCACAACGCAAAGTACTGACCACTATACGATCACAGCGAGTTACCGAGACACACGCGGCAGGGCGGAAAGGGCTGTGCTCTCTTCGTGTGACATAATTCGGAAAAGTCCTGACGTTGCATTTCAACTGAGCCCCAGTATACATCGACCCTTCGACACTCTGAGTGACAACTCTCTTGCGTGTTTTCTCATATTTATGTAGTTTGCTTGCTTGATGCCGTGAACAGCATGGTTGTTCGCTGCCATATAGTCTAGCGGTTAGGGTTCCTGGTTTTCACCCAGGCGGTTCGACTCGGTTTTGCCTCCTGCTTTCCAAAAGATCAGCACCGTGTACGAAAGAGCCGCATTAAAACTACTCGAACGTGCAAAACGTGCGAGAAGAGGGGGCGCTTGTTTCCAACCGAAACTTCTCGCGTGTGAGACGAGCTGATCATCGCTGTGGGAGGGTTACTCTGGTAGACAGGGCTGACCTTCGGCAATAGGATTTATAGTCTCCAAGATTATATTTGCACTTTCTGGAGAGGCGATTTTCTCCACTTCAGTAGCCCGATTTCGTCGATTGCGTGGAGAGGGCTGTAGAATGTGGCGCCGCCTTTCCTGCTCCGTCCATGACAGGCGTGCTGGTCTCTGGAGAGAGAGCACGGTCCATCAGCGCACTCCAATAAAGGCACTGGAAGCAGCTAAATCGCATTGGCGAAGCTCAGCGCTGGGCCGCTGGGCACGTCTTACCACCGTTTCCGTAGTGTAGTGGTTATCACGTTCGCCTCACACGCGAAAGGTCCCCGGTTCGAAACCGGGCGGAAACAGACATCTTTTGTCGCCAGGCACAAAAGGGGATTGGGGATTCGCCTAGCGCTGTGATCGAACAGACCCACTGGACCCACCTCTTAGTGTGGCGGGATCTGCACAGTGCATGTCACAGCGCATCCTGCTTTCACTTCAAGGCGCGTCCTGATGCACCCCAGTCTCCCGCGTGACAGGTGGGGACAGGTGACAGGTCCTATACTAACGAGGAAGACATCGCTCTCTCCGACCCCCGGCATCGTGTCCCGACCCACCGTGCTGGAAGCCGACGCGTGCTGTGATTCCTTTACGGAGCAGAAATGACAACCGAGGAGCCGAGAGATCATTTCAGCATTTCGCGTCTGAACGGAAAACACAAACGACCAACTCGGAATGACTTGCCTTTGACGCTTCTCAAAGCGTTCTTTGTGCATCGAACAGACCCACTCACCTCTTAGTGTGGCGGGATCTGCACAGTGCATGTCGCAGCGCTTCCTGCTTTCACTTCAATGTGCTTCCTGATGTCGAGTCGACTGCCGTGCGGAGGCTCTGAAAGCGAGAGCAATGAAAAGGTGCACGACGCTGTGAAAGAAAACAGAGAAGTGAAAGGCAGTCATTTCTCTAAGGAGGTGAAAGAAAAGCTACTCCCCGTCGGGGAATCGAACCCCGGTCTCCCGCGTGACAGGCGGGGATACTTGCCACTATACTAACGAGGAAGACATCGCTCTCTCCAACCCCCGGCATCGTGTCCCGACCCAGCATGCTGGAAGCCGACGCGTGCTGTGATCCCTTTACGGAGCAGAAATGACAACCGAGGAGCCGAGAGATCATGTCAGCATTTCGCGTCTGAACGGAAAACACAAACGACCAACTCGGAATGACTTGCCTTTGACGCTTTTCAAAGTGTTCTTTGTGCACGACGACTGCGCCGCCTAGCAGATACAAAGGGGTTGTACAACTTTGAACTAGCAAATGGAAGAGGGCTAAGCCCCCTCTCTTTTAGCCCAGGTTCGATCTGTCTCCCAGAATCACCAGGGCGCACACACACACACACCCGTGCCGTTGAAGTGCTCTGCTTCATTTCTAAGTGCAACTCAACATTCACTCCTACCCCGAGTGCAGAAAAGACAGCATCCACAGCAACAACAGCTCAGGTCTCTGCACAGGAGCTAAGCTGCCCTCATCTCCTCTGCTCTGCGGCTCCTGCGGAGTGGAGTCCTGCCTGGAGCCGTGTTTGCAGGCGGCGGCTCCCCGTGCCCTGTCTGGGCGTCGTGTCCAAGAGCTCCTGGGAGGAAGAGCGAGCCCTCCCACTCGGGGGCTTTTCCACGGTCTGTGTGAGGAGGGGCGGGTGTGTCCAGTAGCTTATCGAGCGGAAGCCTGGGGCGGCGGAGAGCTGTGATCGTGCAGACCTTGAGGTGTCACCTCTTTGTCTGCTTTCCCGCCCCCCCTCCGCCCAAGCTCTGCTCCAAAGTAGCCCGGCAACCCCTCACACCTGCACGTGTCACAACCTAAGGTGCGGTCATGAGACACCCATGGCGTGTCGTTCTGTTCTTGCTAATTGTTTCCTGCCCGTCGCAGGCAGGAGTCCATGCGAGGAAGATGCGCTGGACAGAGCTCAGAGGGCGCAGCTGGGTGGCTTTCCTTCTGAGTGACGTTCCTGCAACACTCTCCCGCTACTCTTGGTGCGCTCATGCCACAACACAGGAAGGCTGGAGCAGGTGGCTGTGGGCTTTGCGCACTGCCGAAATAGCTCAGTTGGGAGAGCGTTAGACTGAAGATCTAAAGGTCCCTGGTTCGATCCCGGGTTTCGGCATTTTGTTTCATCGCGCCCTTTGTTCCTCTCTCCAGCGCCACCTGCCTAAAGTGACGCGTCCCTTTCTCAGCCCGAAACGCAAGCGAGACACCAGCAGCAGTCCCTACAGGTTTCCGTAGTGTAGCGGCTATCACGTTCGCCTAACACGCGAAAGGTCCCCGGTTCGAGACCGGGCGGAAACAGCCTCGTTTTGCACGCTCCTGTACTTCACAGAGGTCTTGAGCGACCGGTCATTTGTTCCCAATGTATTTCCGGTGCCTTCGTGCACTCTTGTACCAAACGCACGTTCCTTCTGTACGCGGAGCCGATCATTTGCAATTGGGCTGTGCCGACAGACCAGGTCGAGCTCTGTCGGCTCAAAAGCAGCGCAGGACCTGCAAGAACAACAGAAAGATTAGCATCCAGCGGGGGCCTCTTAGTGAGCCCAAGAGCTCATCAAGAATCGGCTCCAGCAACAGGGCTGGGCGCATTGTTCCATTCTCCGCCCACTCTCGGTGTAAACAAGTCCCTCCTGGTCTCTGCTTGAAATGCACTTTCCTGCGTTTGCTTTGGTGTAACTGGCTTCCCCTGCATGGGCGAATGTGAAGAAGATCCTTAGTAAGTCATTGAAGAAAACCGAGAAGAGGTCGGAGTGGCCTCTGTCGTTCATCAACGATCCAGTCAGGCAGTACTCCTCTGTAAAGCGCCGTTCGTTCACGTCGATTGGCTTTTTTTTGCCTTCATTCGCGCGAGTAGTAAAAGCAGACGCCCCTATTCTGCCGTGACCCGGATTCGAACCGGGGTTGTTGCGGCCACAACGCAAAGTACTGACCACTATACGATCACAGCGAGTTACCGAGACACACGCGGCAGGGCGGAAAGGGCTGTGCTCTCTTCGTGTGACATAATTCGGAAAAGTCCTGACGTTGCATTTCAACTGAGCCCCAGTATACATCGACCCTTCGACACTCTGAGTGACAACTCTCTTGCGTGTTTTCTCATATTTATGTAGTTTGCTTGCTTGATGCCGTGAACAGCATGGTTGTTCGCTGCCATATAGTCTAGCGGTTAGGGTTCCTGGTTTTCACCCAGGCGGTTCGACTCGGTTTTGCCTCCTGCTTTCCAAAAGATCAGCACCGTGTACGAAAGAGCCGCATTAAAACTACTCGAACGTGCAAAACGTGCGAGAAGAGGGGGCGCTTGTTTCCAACCGAAACTTCTCGCGTGTGAGACGAGCTGATCATCGCTGTGGGAGGGTTACTCTGGTAGACAGGGCTGACCTTCGGCAATAGGATTTATAGTCTCCAAGATGATATTTGCACTTTCTGGAGAGGCGATTTTCTCCACTTCAGTAGCCCGATTTCGTCGATTGCGTGGAGAGGGCTGTAGAATGTGGCGCCGCCTTTCCTGCTCCGTCCATGACAGGCGTGCTGGTCTCTGGAGAGAGAGCACGGTCCATCAGCGCACTCCAATAAAGGCACTGGAAGCAGCTAAATCGCATTGGCGAAGCTCAGCGCTGGGCCGCTGGGCACGTCTTACCACCGTTTCCGTAGTGTAGTGGTTATCACGTTCGCCTCACACGCGAAAGGTCCCCGGTTCGAAACCGGGCGGAAACAGACATCTTTTGTCGCCAGGCACAAAAGGGGATTGGGGATTCGCCTAGCGCTGTGATCGAACAGACCCACTGGACCCACCTCTTAGTGTGGCGGGATCTGCACAGTGCATGTCACAGCGCATCCTGCTTTCACTTCAAGGCGCGTCCTGATGCACCCCAGTCTCCCGCGTGACAGGTGGGGACAGGTGACAGGTCCTATACTAACGAGGAAGACATCGCTCTCTCCGACCCCCGGCATCGTGTCCCGACCCACCGTGCTGGAAGCCGACGCGTGCTGTGATTCCTTTACGGAGCAGAAATGACAACCGAGGAGCCGAGAGATCATTTCAGCATTTCGCGTCTGAACGGAAAACACAAACGACCAACTCGGAATGACTTGCCTTTGACGCTTCTCAAAGCGTTCTTTGTGCATCGAACAGACCCACTCACCTCTTAGTGTGGCGGGATCTGCACAGTGCATGTCGCAGCGCTTCCTGCTTTCACTTCAATGTGCTTCCTGATGTCGAGTCGACTGCCGTGCGGAGGCTCTGAAAGCGAGAGCAATGAAAAGGTGCACGACGCTGTGAAAGAAAACAGAGAAGTGAAAGGCAGTCATTTCTCTAAGGAGGTGAAAGAAAAGCTACTCCCCGTCGGGGAATCGAACCCCGGTCTCCCGCGTGACAGGCGGGGATACTTGCCACTATACTAACGAGGAAGACATCGCTCTCTCCAACCCCCGGCATCGTGTCCCGACCCAGCATGCTGGAAGCCGACGCGTGCTGTGATCCCTTTACGGAGCAGAAATGACAACCGAGGAGCCGAGAGATCATGTCAGCATTTCGCGTCTGAACGGAAAACACAAACGACCAACTCGGAATGACTTGCCTTTGACGCTTTTCAAAGTGTTCTTTGTGCACGACGACTGCGCCGCCTAGCAGATACAAAGGGGTTGTACAACTTTGAACTAGCAAATGGAAGAGGGCTAAGCCCCCTCTCTTTTAGCCCAGGTTCGATCTGTCTCCCAGAATCACCAGGGCGCACACACACACACACCCGTGCCGTTGAAGTGCTCTGCTTCATTTCTAAGTGCAACTCAACATTCACTCCTACCCCGAGTGCAGAAAAGACAGCATCCACAGCAACAACAGCTCAGGTCTCTGCACAGGAGCTAAGCTGCCCTCATCTCCTCTGCTCTGCGGCTCCTGCGGAGTGGAGTCCTGCCTGGAGCCGTGTTTGCAGGCGGCGGCTCCCCGCGCCCTGTCTGGGCGTCGTGTCCAAGAGCTCCTGGGAGGAAGAGCGAGCCCTCCCACTCGGGGGCTTTTCCACGGTCTGTGTGAGGAGGGGCGGGTGTGTCCAGTAGCTTATCGAGCGGAAGCCTGGGGCGGCGGAGAGCTGTGATCGTGCAGACCTTGAGGTGTCACCTCTTTGTCTGCTTTCCCGCCCCCCCTCCGCCCAAGCTCTGCTCCAAAGTAGCCCGGCAACCCCTCACACCTGCAGGTGTCACAACCTAAGGTGCGGTCATGAGACACCCATGGCGTGTCGTTCTGTTCTTGCTAATTGTTTCCTGCCCGTCGCAGGCAGGAGTCCATGCGAGGAAGATGCGCTGGACAGAGCTCAGAGGGCGCAGCTGGGTGGCTTTCCTTCTGAGTGACGTTCCTGCAACACTCTCCCGCTACTCTTGGTGCGCTCATGCCACAACACAGGAAGGCTGGAGCAGGTGGCTGTGGGCTTTGCGCACTGCCGAAATAGCTCAGTTGGGAGAGCGTTAGACTGAAGATCTAAAGGTCCCTGGTTCGATCCCGGGTTTTGGCATTTTGTTTCATCGCGCCCTTTGATCCTCTCTCCAGCGCCACCTGCCTAAAGTGACGCGTCCCTTTCTCAGCCCGAAACGCAAGCGAGACACCAGCAGCAGTCCCTACAGGTTTCCGTAGTGTAGCGGCTATCACGTTCGCCTAACACGCGAAAGGTCCCCGGTTCGAGACCGGGCGGAAACAGCCTCGTTTTGCACGCTCCTGTACTTCACAGAGGTCTTGAGCGACCGGTCATTTGTTCCCAATGTATTTCCGGTGCCTTCGTGCACTCTTGTACCAAACGCACGTTCCTTCTGTACGCGGAGCCGATCATTTGCAATTGGGCTGTGCCGACAGACCAGGTCGAGCTCTGTCGGCTCAAAAGCAGCGCAGGACCTGCAAGAACAACAGAAAGATTAGCATCCAGCGGGGGCCTCTTAGTGAGCCCAAGAGCTCATCAAGAATCGGCTCCAGCAACAGGGCTGGGCGCATTGTTCCATTCTCCGCCCACTCTCGGTGTAAACAAGTCCCTCCTGGTCTCTGCTTGAAATGCACTTTCCTGCGTTTGCTTTGGTGTAACTGGCTTCCCCTGCATGGGCGAATGTGAAGAAGATCCTTAGTAAGTCATTGAAGAAAACCGAGAAGAGGTCGGAGTGGCCTCTGTCGTTCATCAACGATCCAGTCAGGCAGTACTCCTCTGTAAAGCGCCGTTCGTTCACGTCGATTGGCTTTTTTTTGCCTTCATTCGCGCGAGTAGTAAAAGCAGACGCCCCTATTCTGCCGTGACCCGGATTCGAACCGGGGTTGTTGCGGCCACAACGCAAAGTACTGACCACTATACGATCACAGCGAGTTACCGAGACACACGCGGCAGGGCGGAAAGGGCTGTGCTCTCTTCGTGTGACATAATTCGGAAAAGTCCTGACGTTGCATTTCAACTGAGCCCCAGTATACATCGACCCTTCGACACTCTGAGTGACAACTCTCTTGCGTGTTTTCTCATATTTATGTAGTTTGCTTGCTTGATGCCGTGAACAGCATGGTTGTTCGCTGCCATATAGTCTAGCGGTTAGGGTTCCTGGTTTTCACCCAGGCGGTTCGACTCGGTTTTGCCTCCTGCTTTCCAAAAGATCAGCACCGTGTACGAAAGAGCCGCATTAAAACTACTCGAACGTGCAAAACGTGCGAGAAGAGGGGGCGCTTGTTTCCAACCGAAACTTCTCGCGTGTGAGACGAGCTGATCATCGCTGTGGGAGGGTTACTCTGGTAGACAGGGCTGACCTTCGGCAATAGGATTTATAGTCTCCAAGATGATATTTGCACTTTCTGGAGAGGCGATTTTCTCCACTTCAGTAGCCCGATTTCGTCGATTGCGTGGAGAGGGCTGTAGAATGTGGCGCCGCCTTTCCTGCTCCGTCCATGACAGGCGTGCTGGTCTCTGGAGAGAGAGCACGGTCCATCAGCGCACTCCAATAAAGGCACTGGAAGCAGCTAAATCGCATTGGCGAAGCTCAGCGCTGGGCCGCTGGGCACGTCTTACCACCGTTTCCGTAGTGTAGTGGTTATCACGTTCGCCTCACACGCGAAAGGTCCCCGGTTCGAAACCGGGCGGAAACAGACATCTTTTGTCGCCAGGCACAAAAGGGGATTGGGGATTCGCCTAGCGCTGTGATCGAACAGACCCACTGGACCCACCTCTTAGTGTGGCGGGATCTGCACAGTGCATGTCACAGCGCATCCTGCTTTCACTTCAAGGCGCGTCCTGATGCACCCCAGTCTCCCGCGTGACAGGTGGGGACAGGTGACAGGTCCTATACTAACGAGGAAGACATCGCTCTCTCCGACCCCCGGCATCGTGTCCCGACCCACCGTGCTGGAAGCCGACGCGTGCTGTGATTCCTTTACGGAGCAGAAATGACAACCGAGGAGCCGAGAGATCATTTCAGCATTTCGCGTCTGAACGGAAAACACAAACGACCAACTCGGAATGACTTGCCTTTGACGCTTCTCAAAGCGTTCTTTGTGCATCGAACAGACCCACTCACCTCTTAGTGTGGCGGGATCTGCACAGTGCATGTCGCAGCGCTTCCTGCTTTCACTTCAATGTGCTTCCTGATGTCGAGTCGACTGCCGTGCGGAGGCTCTGAAAGCGAGAGCAATGAAAAGGTGCACGACGCTGTGAAAGAAAACAGAGAAGTGAAAGGCAGTCATTTCTCTAAGGAGGTGAAAGAAAAGCTACTCCCCGTCGGGGAATCGAACCCCGGTCTCCCGCGTGACAGGCGGGGATACTTGCCACTATACTAACGAGGAAGACATCGCTCTCTCCAACCCCCGGCATCGTGTCCCGACCCAGCATGCTGGAAGCCGACGCGTGCTGTGATCCCTTTACGGAGCAGAAATGACAACCGAGGAGCCGAGAGATCATGTCAGCATTTCGCGTCTGAACGGAAAACACAAACGACCAACTCGGAATGACTTGCCTTTGACGCTTTTCAAAGTGTTCTTTGTGCACGACGACTGCGCCGCCTAGCAGATACAAAGGGGTTGTACAACTTTGAACTAGCAAATGGAAGAGGGCTAAGCCCCCTCTCTTTTAGCCCAGGTTCGATCTGTCTCCCAGAATCACCAGGGCGCACACACACACACACCCGTGCCGTTGAAGTGCTCTGCTTCATTTCTAAGTGCAACTCAACATTCACTCCTACCCCGAGTGCAGAAAAGACAGCATCCACAGCAACAACAGCTCAGGTCTCTGCACAGGAGCTAAGCTGCCCTCATCTCCTCTGCTCTGCGGCTCCTGCGGAGTGGAGTCCTGCCTGGAGCCGTGTTTGCAGGCGGCGGCTCCCCGCGCCCTGTCTGGGCGTCGTGTCCAAGAGCTCCTGGGAGGAAGAGCGAGCCCTCCCACTCGGGGGCTTTTCCACGGTCTGTGTGAGGAGGGGCGGGTGTGTCCAGTAGCTTATCGAGCGGAAGCCTGGGGCGGCGGAGAGCTGTGATCGTGCAGACCTTGAGGTGTCACCTCTTTGTCTGCTTTCCCGCCCCCCCTCCGCCCAAGCTCTGCTCCAAAGTAGCCCGGCAACCCCTCACACCTGCACGTGTCACAACCTAAGGTGCGGTCATGAGACACCCATGGCGTGTCGTTCTGTTCTTGCTAATTGTTTCCTGCCCGTCGCAGGCAGGAGTCCATGCGAGGAAGATGCGCTGGACAGAGCTCAGAGGGCGCAGCTGGGTGGCTTTCCTTCTGAGTGACGTTCCTGCAACACTCTCCCGCTACTCTTGGTGCGCTCATGCCACAACACAGGAAGGCTGGAGCAGGTGGCTGTGGGCTTTGCGCACTGCCGAAATAGCTCAGTTGGGAGAGCGTTAGACTGAAGATCTAAAGGTCCCTGGTTCGATCCCGGGTTTTGGCATTTTGTTTCATCGCGCCCTTTGATCCTCTCTCCAGCGCCACCTGCCTAAAGTGACGCGTCCCTTTCTCAGCCCGAAACGCAAGCGAGACACCAGCAGCAGTCCCTACAGGTTTCCGTAGTGTAGCGGCTATCACGTTCGCCTAACACGCGAAAGGTCCCCGGTTCGAGACCGGGCGGAAACAGCCTCGTTTTGCACGCTCCTGTACTTCACAGAGGTCTTGAGCGACCGGTCATTTGTTCCCAATGTATTTCCGGTGCCTTCGTGCACTCTTGTACCAAACGCACGTTCCTTCTGTACGCGGAGCCGATCATTTGCAATTGGGCTGTGCCGACAGACCAGGTCGAGCTCTGTCGGCTCAAAAGCAGCGCAGGACCTGCAAGAACAACAGAAAGATTAGCATCCAGCGGGGGCCTCTTAGTGAGCCCAAGAGCTCATCAAGAATCGGCTCCAGCAACAGGGCTGGGCGCATTGTTCCATTCTCCGCCCACTCTCGGTGTAAACAAGTCCCTCCTGGTCTCTGCTTGAAATGCACTTTCCTGCGTTTGCTTTGGTGTAACTGGCTTCCCCTGCATGGGCGAATGTGAAGAAGATCCTTAGTAAGTCATTGAAGAAAACCGAGAAGAGGTCGGAGTGGCCTCTGTCGTTCATCAACGATCCAGTCAGGCAGTACTCCTCTGTAAAGCGCCGTTCGTTCACGTCGATTGGCTTTTTTTTGCCTTCATTCGCGCGAGTAGTAAAAGCAGACGCCCCTATTCTGCCGTGACCCGGATTCGAACCGGGGTTGTTGCGGCCACAACGCAAAGTACTGACCACTATACGATCACAGCGAGTTACCGAGACACACGCGGCAGGGCGGAAAGGGCTGTGCTCTCTTCGTGTGACATAATTCGGAAAAGTCCTGACGTTGCATTTCAACTGAGCCCCAGTATACATCGACCCTTCGACACTCTGAGTGACAACTCTCTTGCGTGTTTTCTCATATTTATGTAGTTTGCTTGCTTGATGCCGTGAACAGCATGGTTGTTCGCTGCCATATAGTCTAGCGGTTAGGGTTCCTGGTTTTCACCCAGGCGGTTCGACTCGGTTTTGCCTCCTGCTTTCCAAAAGATCAGCACCGTGTACGAAAGAGCCGCATTAAAACTACTCGAACGTGCAAAACGTGCGAGAAGAGGGGGCGCTTGTTTCCAACCGAAACTTCTCGCGTGTGAGACGAGCTGATCATCGCTGTGGGAGGGTTACTCTGGTAGACAGGGCTGACCTTCGGCAATAGGATTTATAGTCTCCAAGATGATATTTGCACTTTCTGGAGAGGCGATTTTCTCCACTTCAGTAGCCCGATTTCGTCGATTGCGTGGAGAGGGCTGTAGAATGTGGCGCCGCCTTTCCTGCTCCGTCCATGACAGGCGTGCTGGTCTCTGGAGAGAGAGCACGGTCCATCAGCGCACTCCAATAAAGGCACTGGAAGCAGCTAAATCGCATTGGCGAAGCTCAGCGCTGGGCCGCTGGGCACGTCTTACCACCGTTTCCGTAGTGTAGTGGTTATCACGTTCGCCTCACACGCGAAAGGTCCCCGGTTCGAAACCGGGCGGAAACAGACATCTTTTGTCGCCAGGCACAAAAGGGGATTGGGGATTCGCCTAGCGCTGTGATCGAACAGACCCACTGGACCCACCTCTTAGTGTGGCGGGATCTGCACAGTGCATGTCACAGCGCATCCTGCTTTCACTTCAAGGCGCGTCCTGATGCACCCCAGTCTCCCGCGTGACAGGTGGGGACAGGTGACAGGTCCTATACTAACGAGGAAGACATCGCTCTCTCCGACCCCCGGCATCGTGTCCCGACCCACCGTGCTGGAAGCCGACGCGTGCTGTGATTCCTTTACGGAGCAGAAATGACAACCGAGGAGCCGAGAGATCATTTCAGCATTTCGCGTCTGAACGGAAAACACAAACGACCAACTCGGAATGACTTGCCTTTGACGCTTCTCAAAGCGTTCTTTGTGCATCGAACAGACCCACTCACCTCTTAGTGTGGCGGGATCTGCACAGTGCATGTCGCAGCGCTTCCTGCTTTCACTTCAATGTGCTTCCTGATGTCGAGTCGACTGCCGTGCGGAGGCTCTGAAAGCGAGAGCAATGAAAAGGTGCACGACGCTGTGAAAGAAAACAGAGAAGTGAAAGGCAGTCATTTCTCTAAGGAGGTGAAAGAAAAGCTACTCCCCGTCGGGGAATCGAACCCCGGTCTCCCGCGTGACAGGCGGGGATACTTGCCACTATACTAACGAGGAAGACATCGCTCTCTCCAACCCCCGGCATCGTGTCCCGACCCAGCATGCTGGAAGCCGACGCGTGCTGTGATCCCTTTACGGAGCAGAAATGACAACCGAGGAGCCGAGAGATCATGTCAGCATTTCGCGTCTGAACGGAAAACACAAACGACCAACTCGGAATGACTTGCCTTTGACGCTTTTCAAAGTGTTCTTTGTGCACGACGACTGCGCCGCCTAGCAGATACAAAGGGGTTGTACAACTTTGAACTAGCAAATGGAAGAGGGCTAAGCCCCCTCTCTTTTAGCCCAGGTTCGATCTGTCTCCCAGAATCACCAGGGCGCACACACACACACACCCGTGCCGTTGAAGTGCTCTGCTTCATTTCTAAGTGCAACTCAACATTCACTCCTACCCCGAGTGCAGAAAAGACAGCATCCACAGCAACAACAGCTCAGGTCTCTGCACAGGAGCTAAGCTGCCCTCATCTCCTCTGCTCTGCGGCTCCTGCGGAGTGGAGTCCTGCCTGGAGCCGTGTTTGCAGGCGGCGGCTCCCCGCGCCCTGTCTGGGCGTCGTGTCCAAGAGCTCCTGGGAGGAAGAGCGAGCCCTCCCACTCGGGGGCTTTTCCACGGTCTGTGTGAGGAGGGGCGGGTGTGTCCAGTAGCTTATCGAGCGGAAGCCTGGGGCGGCGGAGAGCTGTGATCGTGCAGACCTTGAGGTGTCACCTCTTTGTCTGCTTTCCCGCCCCCCCTCCGCCCAAGCTCTGCTCCAAAGTAGCCCGGCAACCCCTCACACCTGCAGGTGTCACAACCTAAGGTGCGGTCATGAGACACCCATGGCGTGTCGTTCTGTTCTTGCTAATTGTTTCCTGCCCGTCGCAGGCAGGAGTCCATGCGAGGAAGATGCGCTGGACAGAGCTCAGAGGGCGCAGCTGGGTGGCTTTCCTTCTGAGTGACGTTCCTGCAACACTCTCCCGCTACTCTTGGTGCGCTCATGCCACAACACAGGAAGGCTGGAGCAGGTGGCTGTGGGCTTTGCGCACTGCCGAAATAGCTCAGTTGGGAGAGCGTTAGACTGAAGATCTAAAGGTCCCTGGTTCGATCCCGGGTTTTGGCATTTTGTTTCATCGCGCCCTTTGATCCTCTCTCCAGCGCCACCTGCCTAAAGTGACGCGTCCCTTTCTCAGCCCGAAACGCAAGCGAGACACCAGCAGCAGTCCCTACAGGTTTCCGTAGTGTAGCGGCTATCACGTTCGCCTAACACGCGAAAGGTCCCCGGTTCGAGACCGGGCGGAAACAGCCTCGTTTTGCACGCTCCTGTACTTCACAGAGGTCTTGAGCGACCGGTCATTTGTTCCCAATGTATTTCCGGTGCCTTCGTGCACTCTTGTACCAAACGCACGTTCCTTCTGTACGCGGAGCCGATCATTTGCAATTGGGCTGTGCCGACAGACCAGGTCGAGCTCTGTCGGCTCAAAAGCAGCGCAGGACCTGCAAGAACAACAGAAAGATTAGCATCCAGCGGGGGCCTCTTAGTGAGCCCAAGAGCTCATCAAGAATCGGCTCCAGCAACAGGGCTGGGCGCATTGTTCCATTCTCCGCCCACTCTCGGTGTAAACAAGTCCCTCCTGGTCTCTGCTTGAAATGCACTTTCCTGCGTTTGCTTTGGTGTAACTGGCTTCCCCTGCATGGGCGAATGTGAAGAAGATCCTTAGTAAGTCATTGAAGAAAACCGAGAAGAGGTCGGAGTGGCCTCTGTCGTTCATCAACGATCCAGTCAGGCAGTACTCCTCTGTAAAGCGCCGTTCGTTCACGTCGATTGGCTTTTTTTTGCCTTCATTCGCGCGAGTAGTAAAAGCAGACGCCCCTATTCTGCCGTGACCCGGATTCGAACCGGGGTTGTTGCGGCCACAACGCAAAGTACTGACCACTATACGATCACAGCGAGTTACCGAGACACACGCGGCAGGGCGGAAAGGGCTGTGCTCTCTTCGTGTGACATAATTCGGAAAAGTCCTGACGTTGCATTTCAACTGAGCCCCAGTATACATCGACCCTTCGACACTCTGAGTGACAACTCTCTTGCGTGTTTTCTCATATTTATGTAGTTTGCTTGCTTGATGCCGTGAACAGCATGGTTGTTCGCTGCCATATAGTCTAGCGGTTAGGGTTCCTGGTTTTCACCCAGGCGGTTCGACTCGGTTTTGCCTCCTGCTTTCCAAAAGATCAGCACCGTGTACGAAAGAGCCGCATTAAAACTACTCGAACGTGCAAAACGTGCGAGAAGAGGGGGCGCTTGTTTCCAACCGAAACTTCTCGCGTGTGAGACGAGCTGATCATCGCTGTGGGAGGGTTACTCTGGTAGACAGGGCTGACCTTCGGCAATAGGATTTATAGTCTCCAAGATGATATTTGCACTTTCTGGAGAGGCGATTTTCTCCACTTCAGTAGCCCGATTTCGTCGATTGCGTGGAGAGGGCTGTAGAATGTGGCGCCGCCTTTCCTGCTCCGTCCATGACAGGCGTGCTGGTCTCTGGAGAGAGAGCACGGTCCATCAGCGCACTCCAATAAAGGCACTGGAAGCAGCTAAATCGCATTGGCGAAGCTCAGCGCTGGGCCGCTGGGCACGTCTTACCACCGTTTCCGTAGTGTAGTGGTTATCACGTTCGCCTCACACGCGAAAGGTCCCCGGTTCGAAACCGGGCGGAAACAGACATCTTTTGTCGCCAGGCACAAAAGGGGATTGGGGATTCGCCTAGCGCTGTGATCGAACAGACCCACTGGACCCACCTCTTAGTGTGGCGGGATCTGCACAGTGCATGTCACAGCGCATCCTGCTTTCACTTCAAGGCGCGTCCTGATGCACCCCAGTCTCCCGCGTGACAGGTGGGGACAGGTGACAGGTCCTATACTAACGAGGAAGACATCGCTCTCTCCGACCCCCGGCATCGTGTCCCGACCCACCGTGCTGGAAGCCGACGCGTGCTGTGATTCCTTTACGGAGCAGAAATGACAACCGAGGAGCCGAGAGATCATTTCAGCATTTCGCGTCTGAACGGAAAACACAAACGACCAACTCGGAATGACTTGCCTTTGACGCTTCTCAAAGCGTTCTTTGTGCATCGAACAGACCCACTCACCTCTTAGTGTGGCGGGATCTGCACAGTGCATGTCGCAGCGCTTCCTGCTTTCACTTCAATGTGCTTCCTGATGTCGAGTCGACTGCCGTGCGGAGGCTCTGAAAGCGAGAGCAATGAAAAGGTGCACGACGCTGTGAAAGAAAACAGAGAAGTGAAAGGCAGTCATTTCTCTAAGGAGGTGAAAGAAAAGCTACTCCCCGTCGGGGAATCGAACCCCGGTCTCCCGCGTGACAGGCGGGGATACTTGCCACTATACTAACGAGGAAGACATCGCTCTCTCCAACCCCCGGCATCGTGTCCCGACCCAGCATGCTGGAAGCCGACGCGTGCTGTGATCCCTTTACGGAGCAGAAATGACAACCGAGGAGCCGAGAGATCATGTCAGCATTTCGCGTCTGAACGGAAAACACAAACGACCAACTCGGAATGACTTGCCTTTGACGCTTTTCAAAGTGTTCTTTGTGCACGACGACTGCGCCGCCTAGCAGATACAAAGGGGTTGTACAACTTTGAACTAGCAAATGGAAGAGGGCTAAGCCCCCTCTCTTTTAGCCCAGGTTCGATCTGTCTCCCAGAATCACCAGGGCGCACACACACACACACCCGTGCCGTTGAAGTGCTCTGCTTCATTTCTAAGTGCAACTCAACATTCACTCCTACCCCGAGTGCAGAAAAGACAGCATCCACAGCAACAACAGCTCAGGTCTCTGCACAGGAGCTAAGCTGCCCTCATCTCCTCTGCTCTGCGGCTCCTGCGGAGTGGAGTCCTGCCTGGAGCCGTGTTTGCAGGCGGCGGCTCCCCGCGCCCTGTCTGGGCGTCGTGTCCAAGAGCTCCTGGGAGGAAGAGCGAGCCCTCCCACTCGGGGGCTTTTCCACGGTCTGTGTGAGGAGGGGCGGGTGTGTCCAGTAGCTTATCGAGCGGAAGCCTGGGGCGGCGGAGAGCTGTGATCGTGCAGACCTTGAGGTGTCACCTCTTTGTCTGCTTTCCCGCCCCCCCTCCGCCCAAGCTCTGCTCCAAAGTAGCCCGGCAACCCCTCACACCTGCAGGTGTCACAACCTAAGGTGCGGTCATGAGACACCCATGGCGTGTCGTTCTGTTCTTGCTAATTGTTTCCTGCCCGTCGCAGGCAGGAGTCCATGCGAGGAAGATGCGCTGGACAGAGCTCAGAGGGCGCAGCTGGGTGGCTTTCCTTCTGAGTGACGTTCCTGCAACACTCTCCCGCTACTCTTGGTGCGCTCATGCCACAACACAGGAAGGCTGGAGCAGGTGGCTGTGGGCTTTGCGCACTGCCGAAATAGCTCAGTTGGGAGAGCGTTAGACTGAAGATCTAAAGGTCCCTGGTTCGATCCCGGGTTTTGGCATTTTGTTTCATCGCGCCCTTTGATCCTCTCTCCAGCGCCACCTGCCTAAAGTGACGCGTCCCTTTCTCAGCCCGAAACGCAAGCGAGACACCAGCAGCAGTCCCTACAGGTTTCCGTAGTGTAGCGGCTATCACGTTCGCCTAACACGCGAAAGGTCCCCGGTTCGAGACCGGGCGGAAACAGCCTCGTTTTGCACGCTCCTGTACTTCACAGAGGTCTTGAGCGACCGGTCATTTGTTCCCAATGTATTTCCGGTGCCTTCGTGCACTCTTGTACCAAACGCACGTTCCTTCTGTACGCGGAGCCGATCATTTGCAATTGGGCTGTGCCGACAGACCAGGTCGAGCTCTGTCGGCTCAAAAGCAGCGCAGGACCTGCAAGAACAACAGAAAGATTAGCATCCAGCGGGGGCCTCTTAGTGAGCCCAAGAGCTCATCAAGAATCGGCTCCAGCAACAGGGCTGGGCGCATTGTTCCATTCTCCGCCCACTCTCGGTGTAAACAAGTCCCTCCTGGTCTCTGCTTGAAATGCACTTTCCTGCGTTTGCTTTGGTGTAACTGGCTTCCCCTGCATGGGCGAATGTGAAGAAGATCCTTAGTAAGTCATTGAAGAAAACCGAGAAGAGGTCGGAGTGGCCTCTGTCGTTCATCAACGATCCAGTCAGGCAGTACTCCTCTGTAAAGCGCCGTTCGTTCACGTCGATTGGCTTTTTTTTGCCTTCATTCGCGCGAGTAGTAAAAGCAGACGCCCCTATTCTGCCGTGACCCGGATTCGAACCGGGGTTGTTGCGGCCACAACGCAAAGTACTGACCACTATACGATCACAGCGAGTTACCGAGACACACGCGGCAGGGCGGAAAGGGCTGTGCTCTCTTCGTGTGACATAATTCGGAAAAGTCCTGACGTTGCATTTCAACTGAGCCCCAGTATACATCGACCCTTCGACACTCTGAGTGACAACTCTCTTGCGTGTTTTCTCATATTTATGTAGTTTGCTTGCTTGATGCCGTGAACAGCATGGTTGTTCGCTGCCATATAGTCTAGCGGTTAGGGTTCCTGGTTTTCACCCAGGCGGTTCGACTCGGTTTTGCCTCCTGCTTTCCAAAAGATCAGCACCGTGTACGAAAGAGCCGCATTAAAACTACTCGAACGTGCAAAACGTGCGAGAAGAGGGGGCGCTTGTTTCCAACCGAAACTTCTCGCGTGTGAGACGAGCTGATCATCGCTGTGGGAGGGTTACTCTGGTAGACAGGGCTGACCTTCGGCAATAGGATTTATAGTCTCCAAGATGATATTTGCACTTTCTGGAGAGGCGATTTTCTCCACTTCAGTAGCCCGATTTCGTCGATTGCGTGGAGAGGGCTGTAGAATGTGGCGCCGCCTTTCCTGCTCCGTCCATGACAGGCGTGCTGGTCTCTGGAGAGAGAGCACGGTCCATCAGCGCACTCCAATAAAGGCACTGGAAGCAGCTAAATCGCATTGGCGAAGCTCAGCGCTGGGCCGCTGGGCACGTCTTACCACCGTTTCCGTAGTGTAGTGGTTATCACGTTCGCCTCACACGCGAAAGGTCCCCGGTTCGAAACCGGGTGGAAACAGACGTCTTTTGTCGCCAGGCACAAAAGGGGATTGGGGATTCGCCTAGCGCTGTGATCGAACAGACCCACTGGACCCACCTCTTAGTGTGGCGGGATCTGCACAGTGCATGTCACAGCGCATCCTGCTTTCACTTCAAGGCGCGTCCTGATGCACCCCAGTCTCCCGCGTGACAGGTGGGGACAGGTGACAGGTCCTATACTAACGAGGAAGACATCGCTCTCTCCGACCCCCGGCATCGTGTCCCGACCCACCGTGCTGGAAGCCGACGCGTGCTGTGATTCCTTTACGGAGCAGAAATGACAACCGAGGAGCCGAGAGATCATTTCAGCATTTCGCATCTGAACGGAAAACACAAACGACCAACTCGGAATGACTTGCCTTTGACGCTTCTCAAAGCGTTCTTTGTGCATCGAACAGACCCACTCACCTCTTAGTGTGGCGGGATCTGCACAGTGCATGTCGCAGCGCTTCCTGCTTTCACTTCAATGTGCTTCCTGATGTCGAGTCGACTGCCGTGCGGAGGCTCTGAAAGCGAGAGCAATGAAAAGGTGCACGACGCTGTGAAAGAAAACAGAGAAGTGAAAGGCAGTCATTTCTCTAAGGAGGTGAAAGAAAAGCTACTCCCCGTCGGGGAATCGAACCCCGGTCTCCCGCGTGACAGGCGGGGATACTTGCCACTATACTAACGAGGAAGACATCGCTCTCTCCAACCCCCGGCATCGTGTCCCGACCCAGCATGCTGGAAGCCGACGCGTGCTGTGATCCCTTTACGGAGCAGAAATGACAACCGAGGAGCCGAGAGATCATGTCAGCATTTCGCGTCTGAACGGAAAACACAAACGACCAACTCGGAATGACTTGCCTTTGACGCTTTTCAAAGTGTTCTTTGTGCACGACGACTGCGCCGCCTAGCAGATACAAAGGGGTTGTACAACTTTGAACTAGCAAATGGAAGAGGGCTAAGCCCCCTCTCTTTTAGCCCAGGTTCGATCTGTCTCCCAGAATCACCAGGGCGCACACACACACACACCCGTGCCGTTGAAGTGCTCTGCTTCATTTCTAAGTGCAACTCAACATTCACTCCTACCCCGAGTGCAGAAAAGACAGCATCCACAGCAACAACAGCTCAGGTCTCTGCACAGGAGCTAAGCTGCCCTCATCTCCTCTGCTCTGCGGCTCCTGCGGAGTGGAGTCCTGCCTGGAGCCGTGTTTGCAGGCGGCGGCTCCCCGCGCCCTGTCTGGGCGTCGTGTCCAAGAGCTCCTGGGAGGAAGAGCGAGCCCTCCCACTCGGGGGCTTTTCCACGGTCTGTGTGAGGAGGGGCGGGTGTGTCCAGTAGCTTATCGAGCGGAAGCCTGGGGCGGCGGAGAGCTGTGATCGTGCAGACCTTGAGGTGTCACCTCTTTGTCTGCTTTCCCGCCCCCCCTCCGCCCAAGCTCTGCTCCAAAGTAGCCCGGCAACCCCTCACACCTGCACGTGTCACAACCTAAGGTGCGGTCATGAGACACCCATGGCGTGTCGTTCTGTTCTTGCTAATTGTTTCCTGCCCGTCGCAGGCAGGAGTCCATGCGAGGAAGATGCGCTGGACAGAGCTCAGAGGGCGCAGCTGGGTGGCTTTCCTTCTGAGTGACGTTCCTGCAACACTCTCCCGCTACTCTTGGTGCGCTCATGCCACAACACAGGAAGGCTGGAGCAGGTGGCTGTGGGCTTTGCGCACTGCCGAAATAGCTCAGTTGGGAGAGCGTTAGACTGAAGATCTAAAGGTCCCGGGTTTTGGCATTTTGTTTCATCGCGCCCTTTGTTCCTCTCTCCAGCGCCACCTGCCTAAAGTGACGCGTCCCTTTCTCAGCCCGAAACGCAAGCGAGACACCAGCAGCAGTCCCTACAGGTTTCCGTAGTGTAGCGGCTATCACGTTCGCCTAACACGCGAAAGGTCCCCGGTTCGAGACCGGGCGGAAACAGCCTCGTTTTGCACGCTCCTGTACTTCACAGAGGTCTTGAGCGACCGGTCATTTGTTCCCAATGTATTTCCGGTGCCTTCGTGCACTCTTGTACCAAACGCACGTTCCTTCTGTACGCGGAGCCGATCATTTGCAATTGGGCTGTGCCGACAGACCAGGTCGAGCTCTGTCGGCTCAAAAGCAGCGCAGGACCTGCAAGAACAACAGAAAGATTAGCATCCAGCGGGGGCCTCTTAGTGAGCCCAAGAGCTCATCAAGAATCGGCTCCAGCAACAGGGCTGGGCGCATTGTTCCATTCTCCGCCCACTCTCGGTGTAAACAAGTCCCTCCTGGTCTCTGCTTGAAATGCACTTTCCTGCGTTTGCTTTGGTGTAACTGGCTTCCCCTGCATGGGCGAATGTGAAGAAGATCCTTAGTAAGTCATTGAAGAAAACCGAGAAGAGGTCGGAGTGGCCTCTGTCGTTCATCAACGATCCAGTCAGGCAGTACTCCTCTGTAAAGCGCCGTTCGTTCACGTCGATTGGCTTTTTTTTGCCTTCATTCGCGCGAGTAGTAAAAGCAGACGCCCCTATTCTGCCGTGACCCGGATTCGAACCGGGGTTGTTGCGGCCACAACGCAAAGTACTGACCACTATACGATCACAGCGAGTTACCGAGACACACGCGGCAGGGCGGAAAGGGCTGTGCTCTCTTCGTGTGACATAATTCGGAAAAGTCCTGACGTTGCATTTCAACTGAGCCCCAGTATACATCGACCCTTCGACACTCTGAGTGACAACTCTCTTGCGTGTTTTCTCATATTTATGTAGTTTGCTTGCTTGATGCCGTGAACAGCATGGTTGTTCGCTGCCATATAGTCTAGCGGTTAGGGTTCCTGGTTTTCACCCAGGCGGTTCGACTCGGTTTTGCCTCCTGCTTTCCAAAAGATCAGCACCGTGTACGAAAGAGCCGCATTAAAACTACTCGAACGTGCAAAACGTGCGAGAAGAGGGGGCGCTTGTTTCCAACCGAAACTTCTCGCGTGTGAGACGAGCTGATCATCGCTGTGGGAGGGACCGGGGTAAAGTTAGCTTGAAGTTCGAAAACGATTTTGGCACGCCTGTAGCGCTTTCACGAAATCTCTTAGAGTTACAAAAACACTTGCTTTGTGTATAAAATACATTGTGGATGATTTCTCAGCCTTTACTTTTTCGTTTTTATGACATTTTTTTGACCAAGCACGAATATGCTTTTGTCCATATCTCCGCAATGGAAGCACAGAACGCCTTCAAACCAAAAACATTTTAAAGACCACGACTTGTGGATATTTCCACAGCCTTTACATCAAACTATCGGTGAGCTAATTATCTTTTTTTAAACCAGTGATTACAGTCAAAAAAACAATTAAAAAATAAATAAATGTTCCACAACTCAAAGCGAGGTTGTATAAGGTTAGGGGAAATGTCTGGTGTAAAACACCTGGTTGCAGCACTGTGGCTGTTGTGCTTGAAGAGCTATTGACTCATGAATAGCACCCCCCAATCCCCATGTACCGCCTGTCTAATGGTGCCATATTGAAAAACTAAAATTCTTATTAAAAAAATAAAGAAAGGGGCCACAACCACAGAAAGGTTGTATAAGGTTCTGGGGGCTGTCTGGTGTGTAAAACACTTGGTTTCAGCAGTGTGGGTGCTGTATTTGAAATGCCATTGAGCCATGAAGACGACCCACCTATCCCAGTGTATTACCTGTAGTGTTATCTTCAAAAAATCATAAAAAATTAAAGAAAGGGGCCACAGCCACAGCAAGGTTATATAACGTTAGGGGGCCTGTCTGGTGTGTAAAACACTTGGTTTCAGCAGTGTGGGTGCTGTATTTGAAATGCTATTGAGCCATGAAGACGACCCACCTATCCCAGTGTATTACCTTAAGTGTTATCTTCAAAAAATCATAAAAAAATTAAAGAAAGGGGCCACAGCCACAGCAAGGTTGTACGAGGTTCGGGGGCCTGTCTGGTGTGTAAAACACTTGGGTACAGCAGTGTGGGTGCTGTATTTGAAATGCTATTGAGCCATGAAGATGACCCACCTGTCCCAGTGTATTACCTGTAGTGTTATCTTCAGAAAATCCTAAAAAATATAAAGAAAGGTTCCACAACTCAAAACAAAGCTGGAAAAAGTCAGAGGACCTGCTTAGTGTGCAAAACACTTGCAGCATTGTGGGTGCTGTGGTTTAAATGCTATTGGTTTGTGAACAGAATACCCCTATCCCAGTGCATTGTGCCATATTAAATAAAAGCATGAGAAAAAGAGATTCAGAATGCAAAGCTGTGTCAGTGTTCTGTGTAAAAAATCGGTTTGAACATCATGGGAGCTGTTTTTAATAAGCTGCTGAGTAAAGAATATTTTAATCTTCCTGCTGTCAGTAGTATTTTCAATATAGTTGACCCTTACCTGAATGAAAACAGGGCGTAAAGGAAGGTTTTCAGAAATCAAACAAAGCTTTATTCCCGTGCTTACAGTCTGGGTAATGGGAGACTGCGCTGTTCTGCTTCCTATGGTCATATACGGGTTTTTCGCACGAAGCCGTATTGAACAGTATTTCTCGCGTTGTGAACGTGTGCACACAGCGGTCCCCCGGGTTCCAGTTCGTGCGTAATTACGCATCGATGAAAAACCGGAGGTTTAAAAAAAGATAATTAGCTCACTGATAGTTTGATGTAAAGAGTGTGGAAATATCCACAAGTCGTGGTCTTTAAAATGCATTTGGTTTGACGGCGTTCTGTGCTTCCATTGCGAAGATATGGACAAAAGAATATTCGTGCTTGGTCAAAAAAATGTCATAAAAACGAAAAAGTAAAGGCTGAGAAAGCATCCACAATGTATTTTATACACAAAACAAGCATTCTTGCAACTCTAAGAGGTTTCGTGAAAGCGCTACAGGCGTGCCAAAATCGTTTTCGAACTTCGAGCTAACTTTACCCCGGTGTCGCAAGTGACCTCGTGGCGCAATGGTAGCGCGTCTGACTCCAGATCAGAAGGTTGCGTGTTCAAATCACGTCGAGGTCAGCTGAGGAGTTTGCAGGTGCTGCTGGTGCCGAACCCGGAAATTACACCACGCAGTCGGGTTTTATCTGTACACCACATAGGTAATCTGAACGAAGTAACAGCGCAGTACAGAACACCCAATCAGGAGCTTATGCAGCGAATCATCATGAACACGACAAGAGAAAAGGCACACTGCCCATACGTGAAACATCACGCCCGGCTTTAGAGACAGTGACATCAGAGAATGGAAGTTTCAGACCTCCTTCTTGTTACAGGTTCAAGCAAACCTGAAAGTTAGGGAGTGTTTGGTCTCTTTTGTTTGAAAAAGTGTCTGAAGCCTGTAATTATAATTTGCCCTTTTTTAATTGTGGTTGAAATCCACTCCCATGTACCAAGACCTTACAGTATATTCATGTTTACTTAAATGACTAACGCCATTGGACATTAGTTGGTGTTTTTTTTTTGTAACGATTTGCTATTTCATGCAGGAAAGAAAGGAACCCAGACCCAACGTTTGCTTTCAGGTGGGGTTCATTTACATAACGGACATCTATTTCTGAGGAGCCTGATTTAAATCACACAACCCCGGTAGAAGTCGAATCGACAATCTAATAAACCGAAATCAGACGCGTTATCCATTAAACCACTAGCCCGTCACGTAAATGAATTGCACCATGGTGAGTTCAGCGCCGCTCCTAGTAAAGCCCCACCCCCATCTTAAATTTCTACGTGAGAAACGTGTTTTCTACATTTTTATCAGTTTTTAAAAATCATCACTTTTAAGCAGACAAAGCCTTTATGTGTCGCTCTGAATTTCTAATTGATTTAGAATTCCAAGAAAAAAGCGTTTTGTTCCACAACGGCGTGAAATGATCACGTCTTTCACTCTACTTCTCTCTTGTAGTAAAGCAGACCTTGCTGGGTGAGTATTTGTTCTGGTAAATTAGGTCACGGATCATGTTAACTCACTTCTGCTAAACACAGCATTTCCTTATGCACAACATTTCCTTATGCATGTGTCTTTGTACAGCTGTTATACAAAGGGCTGGTGATCAGGGACGCGCTTCGGATTGTTTCGATGTAAACATAATCTCCGCTAAAAGCCCTCTTGAACTTTGCAGGAAATGTGCGTGAAACCATTTTCACGTGTGGAATTTTATCTTCAGCTGGCTGTAGTTAGAATGCCTTATACACCCGTTCTGTATCCTTAGCAAAAATATTTTAAAATTATAACACAGAGTTGTTGGAGAACTTGACAATCATTATTAAATGAGCACAGTACAAATGAACATTGATATTTTTGTTGTATGTACTTTAATTTTAAAAGATATAAACATAACTGTGCTGATATGGATGTTCATTTGAAGGATTTGAGGAATCTATAAAGGATGTCAGAACAACCAAAGAAACATTTGGGCATCTGCGTATTTGTAAAGATTAAAGAGCACCGTAACTGTGAAGTTTGCACACACGAGAGAAGAAATGAGTTTCAATGCACATCATTAAACTGATGGTGTGCTTATCAGTCATGCATTAAACATGTATAGCAGAGGATGGCTTTGATCCATCAATCTTTGGGTTATGGACCCAGTACGCTTCTACTGCGCCACTCAGCTATGTTTAACACAACTGCTTTTGCACCTGAGATGAAAAGTTTCAACGGTAAACGCAGACGTCACTGAGCACTTGGTCTTTTGTAGTACAAATCATCACACGCTGCTCTACATGGGCGTCTTCAAGATCGTTGAGAACCAAAGCTTCTGCCTTCCTGGTTACTGATTCTTTCTTCGTTAATTCCCAAATCTTCAATGAGAATCAGTGAAACGAAAACCAAACACATGTACACACTCGCGTCCTAGCATGAAAGAAAAATGATGGAAGCGTTTGAGAAATAACAAGAGTAGTCTGAACAGCTCCAGCCTATCAACTGCTCTACAAACTGATCGTTATCTCCACACCCAGTTTATAACACTGAAAATGATTCAGGAAGCAAAGCAAAGTTCTAAAAGCAGTGGTTGAAAAGCGTCTAGATACATAAAATGACAATTTCTCAAAAGTAAAATCTTCAGGTTTTTAATATTGTCATCCATATATTTTCGTTTTTCTCTTTTTTACATAACACGCTTTCGAGAAATAGACTGTCTTGTAATGAAGGCTGCATTAGAAAATGTGTATCTAAATTAAAATCGGGTTTATGACTTCTGCGTTTTTCAGCTTTCTTAGCGCTTGGGTCTCGATTCAGATATTGCAATGAAAGCAACAGGGGAGTAAGTTTTCCTTTTCTAAATCAAAGGTGATCTGCTCACAAGGAAGTATAAAAACGTCAGCGTTTACTTTTTGAAGACCGCAAATTGTCGAAACACTATTGCTTCATAAGCTAATAAGTAACGTTTCTGAGCACGCATTGTATTACTAATGCTGTTATTAATAAAAAAAAAGCTTAACTTCACATAATGGAATTTGGACGGCTCAAAGTAGTCTATTCCTTGTACAACTAACTTGCCCGCTGAGTAGAGTTTTAAGCAACGGCAGCAGATATAGCAGTAATAGCAACAGCGTAGAGTGTCACAACACTCTATGAAAGAATTGCGGCTTCAGATCGTTTTGTTCTGTTGAAGCTGCCTACAGGCTCCGAATTGTTGACATTGGCTGTGATCTTCTTTTTTCAGGTTTCATGAAATTCTTCACATATTTGAAATATTTCATTCGGGTTCGCCCAATACACGGTGCAAACCGTACCTGCAGCAGAATGCTGTGGCACATGAAGCCCTTTTGTTTGCCGGTTGTAAGGATTGAGGTGCGTACTACAAATCGAGCAAGCAAAAAGAAAATTAAACAGGAGTCTTTTTTTGGATTGCTAATCCACTGTGCTCTGCTCGTCTAGGTTCAAATCCCATCCTTGTCATAGTTAAGGCCTGAGACGTGTGTGTTTTTTCTAAACGGTGTTTGCATTTGTTTCTTCTTTTACTCCTGTACTAGAGCAGTAATATTTCTAGCGGTGGAAGAACATGGTATCACATGCTGACAGCAGGAACACGTGGCCACAAGCTGCAGTACATTGGTTTTGGAACAGCAATAACTTTCCTGTGGAGACAGGTGCGCCGGTATTAATACAGCGCTTTCGAGCGGAAAGAGTTACAAGAACTGACTTAAACTTACCAGTTATGTTCAATAGCTAAAAACACAAAACCAACCTCTTCAGTGTTGAATCTAAATAACAGAAGCCAATGCTGCCATCAAGGGAAAAAAATCCTGAGTTATGTAGTTTTGAGACTACATATCTGACTTTCAGTTTGAAGCGGTACAATGGATTCTAGGTCACATTCGTTCTTGATTCAGGATATATATGAGTGTGCTAATGGTTAGAACTGTTTACATGAGGTACAAACGGTAACATTTTCAATGCGAGAAGAAAGTCAGTCCGTGCGCATTTCTCAGCATGCACATTGTCAGGAAAACTAAACCCACAGTGCCAGCAAACCTTTCGATAGCCTGTAGGTACTGCCATTGCAAATGTAACAGGTTGTTCATACACACAAATGACATCGTTGCTATCTCGTAATTAGGAGATAATTTGGTATTTATTAATTAAGATTTTTTTCCTGGGTGGCAAAAATGCGCTTCCGCAATAAATCATAGACTCTGCTTTCAAAATAGCTGCACCAGGCACTTGGACACAGATAAACACAGGGATTTAAAATTCAGGAATATGAATGGTCAACTGCTTACAGTTGGGTTTTTACGTTTTCTTATTTAGCGATTTGTGTATCAATCTTTTAACAATTCATTAAAATGCTAACAACATGTAAAATAAAAACAACAGCACCGTTAAATGAAGGGGAGACAGGTAGTTTTTTTTTTTACAATCAGATTCCAATCTCTAATGCTGTGTGTGAGAGCTTAGGTAACTTTCCTTTTCTCACATTTTCTGACGACTATTCCAAAGGGGCACCCTGTCAACTCCTAATACTTTGTATGTTTGATTATTGTCGTTTTATTTAGAAAAAGTTCAATATTGATCATAACTTTAGAAAATTATGATCACGAATAAAAAAAGGGGCTAAAGATGTGAGTTGCTCTTGAATCAGAGCCGGGTGACACGGGCTTCTGTTCTGATATGGTTGTACGAGAAGCAGGAGGAATCACTTCTCTCCTATGGAGCATGAGCTGAATCAGGAGTGAGACATTTCCTATACTCGTGCATATGTCAACGTTTGACCTACATCGTAAAACTAAAACTAAATTAAAAACTAACATTAAGTTGTCAGAGACATTCATTTATATACGAACAAGAGACAAAGTAATAATTCTACATTAACTTGTCCTACACTGATCAGACTAATTGAAATGTATGAAAGCCCGTTTCTGCCAGGGAGTTAAAAAACGCGCTATGGTATCGCAGAATTCCGACTAAGTAACTCAAAATTGCGACTTGGTAACTCAGAACTCCGACTTTATATCTAAAATGTTCTTTAGCTCAGCTAGCAAGGCCTGGATTCAAGCCAATACAGTGAGGCACGAAGTAGGGTGGGAGCGGCGAGGGCACAAGCCCTAGAACCCGAATCCGTTACAATAACAAAAGGACAGACAATGAAATATGGGCTATTTCGAAGTCGCAAATGTGAGATATAAAGTCAAAATTCTGAGTTTTTAGGTCGCAATTCTGAGATTCTAAGTCACAATTCTGAGATACCATAGTGCGTTTTTTTTTACTCCCTGGCGGAAACGGGCTTCCATTGGTTCTCAGTGCTGCGAAGCAAAAGCAATCTCTGAGAAATCAGACAAATTATTATCAGAACATGTCAAAAGCTGATCAGTATTTCTTTACTGGGAAGCAAAGAACTGCTTGTATTACACATTTTAATATGACATGCAATTACACATGAAAATTAGTAAAAATATTATTGTAAAATTACGTGTTGATAGAACAGCCCCCTCGATAAAAGAAAGTGTGGACGGACGTGTCGCATGTTCCGTACTCTGTCTGACAGCGAGTTTAACACACTGTCCTTGGAAATTAGAAACGAATTGAACAATAAATTAATCTGAGCAAATTTTACACGTGTGGGTGATTTCATTCTGTCGAAATTACGTGGAACTCCTCCGCTGGGGTCAGATACACACGGGAAAGTGTTCAGGCGGCTTCACGGAGTCCCGCCTCAGACTGAAAGCAGGTTCTAATTAGACGCTGAGAACAATTCGGGTCTCTGTGTGTAATTGATTGTGTTGATTGAGCGGTAGTGCGACCATGTGTGTGGTAGCATAGTCCTGCTAGTATAAAAACCTAGTCACCGCGTTCACACTTTATGCTCTCTTGCTTCAACACAGTTTGGTGGTTTATGTGTCTTACTTCTGTAGCAGTTTAGCGGGACGTCAATTTGGCGATGCGCTCGTTTCTCTTTGTGCTGTGCCTGTGCGCAGGGGCCGGGCTCCCCGCACTGATCTCCGCCGGGCCGGCTGGCTGGGACTCTCGGGAATTGGCGCTCCAGGCCGACCTCCCGGCTCCTGAAGACGCAGCCCAGTCGGAGGATTTGAACCTGGCAGATGCGCCCTCCGAAGACCTGTCTGCAAGCGAGAACGACTCGCAGTCCTTGGCTCCCGACTTTCGCCGCCTTCCCGTGTCCAGAGACGCGTACTCGCCCTACTTCGACAAGGAGAAGATGAAGCCCGAAGCCGGCAGCCGCCCCTTACCCGCCTACATCAAGAGCGTCCTGTTTCCTCCCCAGCGAGGGCGGCAGCCGGCTCGCCCGGCCATCGGGGGCACCCGAGGAGTGGCTGTGTGGTGCGACTCCAGCAGGATGTACGTGAGGGTCAGTCGGCTCCTGTTCGGCTTCAGCTGTCGGCCATCGGAGGTGACCTTGGGCAACTGCAGCGTCAGCCGAACCACACGCCTTTACTTCTACTTCATCTACGGGCTTCACGAGTGCGGCACCGAGCGATCGGTAAGCGGGTCTTCATCTACAGGCAGTGTATCGATGTGAGCTGTAGGGCCAGTGTCGGGGTTGCCTTTCCTGGGAATATCCCTTCCTCTGTGACCCTGCAGGTTGTCCAGGGCCGCCTGGTGTACTCCAACACTCTCCGCTATGCCCCGCCCTCCTCCAGTGCACCTGTGCATCGCTTCATTCCCTTCTCTGTGTCGGTCAAGTGCTCCTACAACAGGTAGGCAGGGCTCTGCTGCTGCTGAGAAGCCGCTGGGAAAGTGTCCAGAAGCCCCTCATCCCCTCTGTCCTGCAGGTTCCACTACTCCTACAAGGTTGGCTATGTCCCCACGTGGGCCAGGAGAAGGACCTTCTTCAAGGACCTGAAGAACAAGCACAGCTTTGTCCTGCTCACCACCAACTGTAAGCTCCTTGAGCGAGTGGCTCCACCTGCCTGCAGGGGGTGCTGTGTGCAGGTGTAATGCTGCCTCTCTCTCTCTCCAGCCCACTGGGTCCGGCTCTCTCCTAAGGATGAGTACTTCCTGGGTCAGCCCATGTACTTCCAGGCCACTGCCTACTTTGCCACAGCGGAGCAGAGGCTGTACATTCACTTGTGTTACGTAACGGAGAAACCGGACCAGCACTCCCAGCCCCGTTTCCCCGTGATCGACAACTTGGGGTACGGCCCCTTCTGGGAGGAGAGGTGGACAGGAGCCCCGAGAGCCTGCAGGGGTTCATCCTTGTCCTTGTCCCCAGGTGCATGGTGGACAGCAAGGCAGATGGCTGCCTGTCCAGGTTTGTCCCCTCCAAGCAGAAGGATGTGCTCCGCTTCACAATTGATGCCTTCCTCTTCCAGAAGAAGCTGTCCAGGAAGGTACTGCTCTCAAAGGCTGCTCAGCCTTCCTGCTCTACTGATTCATGGTCTGCTTTTCCATCCATGATCTAGATGTGAACCAGACTGTGGCAGCTGTAGTGCCTAGAGCTGCCAGCTTGCCTTCACTGATGGCAGAAGTTCCTTCTCTGTCCCTCTATTGGCCTTGATCCCTTAATGCTGTGACCATCCCTCTTGCAGCATGAAGTGACTGAGCTGTACATGCACTGTGTCATGGCTGTGGCTCCTGCTAAAGCAACACCAGGGACCAAGTCCTGCACCTACAACAGGGAGGCAAAGAGGTACTTCTGCAAGGAGCCTGCTGAGGGTGCTCTGGGACATGCCAGGTGGGACCTCACCTGTCCTCCTCTCCTCCAGGTGGGAGGAGCTGTATGGTGACCATGAGGTCTGTGTCTGCTGTGAGTCCAGGTGTGCTGGCAGACAGAATGGAGGTGGGTCTGGTTCTTTATCCCTTGTTGATACATCTCTGCCCAACAGAGAACTATGAGGAATGATCCTTCCTGGGCAAAGTGGCTGTTTAGATGAGTAGCATCACTGTTGGTCTCCAGCTGAAGCAGATCCCTCGCTGCTGGGTGCTGCTTGTCCACAGGTACCAGGAGCCTGGTGACCAGCAGTAGGGTGGCTGTGGCACCAGTAGAGGGTCCTCTGGGTGTGGAATCTGCCTGGACTGAGGATGAGGAGGGAGACCCTCAGAGCTCCAGTGAAGATGCTGAGGGGGCTCGAGGGGACAGAGAGGCTGCAGGACAAGATGCTGAGAGCACCAGTGAGGATGTGGAGGGAGCAGAGGACTTTGGAGAATCATCACCCCCTCCCCTCCCCCTTTTCAGCTGGGGGGGCGGCTGGAGTAGTAAGTGGGGTAATGTACCTAGGTTCAGTTTAAGCACTAAGACATGAGGAGACTAAAGTAAGTCTTTTTATCAAAGACTGTAATATTTCTAATGACCAAAAGCACAGAAAGGTGACAACTTGTTCTGCCACTAGCAGTGACAGTTAATTGGGAAGTATGTATGCAGGAAAAAAGGGAGGGGTGGGTTCATAAGGCCAAAACCATCACAAAGAATTAACCCACACCCTTCACTCTGTAGTTAATCTGATTTCTGAACAAAAGTCTTTATGCACTTTTTCATCAAACCTAAAATAATGGGAGTTTTGGGGGAACATGACTGACTTGCTGCACTTATTTGGGCTTCAGGAACAATACAACAGCATGTTAAAAACAAAGCTTTTGCTGTTGGTCTCATATTTAAGGTGTTTTTGAGATTAAATGCTTTCTCAATTGACAGGAGCCACTTCCTTATTCAGAGGGTAGTGGGAGTCTGGAGCCTACCTGGGCATCCTGCAGGTTACAGGAGTAATCACAGACTGTACCCCGAGAGCCATTGTGATATACCTCAACCCTCCCAGAGCAGGCACCTCCTCCAGCTAACCTGAGGGACCAGTGGTCTAGAGAACAAAATAAAGCTGATTAACAGACAGAGACACTTAATTTTAATGTTTCTTTATTAGCCCTATACAATTTCTTGCATTAGGAATTCATCTTTTCACATACCGCAGCTTTTCTCTGTGAAGACACAGACGGGGAGCAAACCTTGGGGTCAGAGCACAGGGTCTGCCATTGTATAGCACCCTTGGAGCAGTTAGGGTTAAGGGCCGTGCTCAGGGGCCTAACAGAGTAGGATTCCTCTGCCAGCTGTGGGATCTGAACTGGCAACCTTCCAGTTACGGGGACAGATCCTTAGTCACAGAGCCACCACTCTGCTACCACTTTATGCTCCAGTCTATTTTCTTCCTTCCTGGCTTGAAACATCTATTAAACATCAATGCAGAATACAGCTAGGCTACTCTCTGGTTCAGTGCACTGACGCGATTGGTTATTATTTTTTTTAAAGTGTATGTAGCCCCTATCTTGTTATGTGGCGCATACCTGTGAAACAATTTAAGAACTGATTTACTTTATCAACTTATGGCCACATCCTGTAAACTCACTTGAACATGTTTCCTGGCCTGAGGCTGTGGAACAGGATTTGAGACTCCAAGGCACGGATGTCTTCTCTTCAGCTAAATGCAGTGGGGAAACTCCTCATTTGGAAGATGAAACAGCACCATCTGTCTGGCTGAGGTGAACTGCAGGGGTAGTGAGCTTCACGTGCGGAACTGCTGGCATGCTCCCCTGGGACAGAGTGACTGTTGGCACAAGGAGGATGCTGTGGTCACCTGTACAGGTGAGTGGGAGCAGCTGGAGGTCTCAGGGTGTTCAGGGCTGCTCTCACTACAGGAATACAGATGTAAATAATAATGAAGAAGCCAACACATATTCTGCCTATTAGAAAAACAATTAGTGTGAGCCCTGGCTATTAAATGCTCTATATTAATGTAGTGTGTATTTGTCTTGGCTATGACCTCTTTTGTGCTTTCTGAATCTCAACCATCCCTTTTCCTTTTTCTTCAGGTTTGGGATCTCAAAACCATCCAATGATGACGGGTAATGCAGTTGACAGAAGGGAATACGAGACGCTTCCATTCGTCTAAATGCTGCTGCTGATTCTCAGGAGTACTGCTGTCTATAAACCATGGCCTCTCTGTTTCATTTTTGTCAAGAAATACAGAAGAACTGCTGTGAATCTCCTCATCAAAATCATTTTATCTTGTATTACTGCTCTTCCTACTTCAACCAGCACTTCTTCCTTGAAGACGGGTAAAATCCCCAGTTTCTAGTCTCTGTACAGATGAACACAAGATTAAGACACAAGTTCATTTTCTGATCTGTCTCCTTGCTCAGGCAGCACCAGGACAACACCCCAGACAGGCTTGTCCATCTCACCCCTGGTCCTCCTGCTGCTGGGGGCTCTGCTCTTTGTAGTGCTTGCCCTGTTAGCGGGGCAGCTGATCCAGAACAGCAAGCTGAAGAAAGGTAGGGAGGGAATTCACCGTCCAAAAACTGTCCTCTAGTGGTCATTACTGTCACACAAAACTGATCTACATTGAACTTCAGGAAAACATTCTGCTCTAAATGATCAATTACATTCTGTCTAATTGAATGTGGATGTTGGATGTGAACAATTTTAATAGGGTGGAGAAAACCATCTTAAATTTAGGAAAGAGTATAAATAATTACAGATGAAGATCTGAAGAAATTTGCTGATTTATGTGATTATAAAATTTACTGTATATAGATGCAGCCATTCAAAACGAGCAGGCGATACCTCATTATTTTGCGGTGCGCTTGACGCAGCCTACCACGAGTTACCATAAATTCTCGTATAGTACCTCATAATACCACGTGGTACCTTAAGTAAAATAATAGTATCCGGAATTTCCACAAGGTGGAGCTAATAAAGCACAACCTCTCATGTTTGAGTTGTCGCCATCAAAGTCTTTAACGAAGATATTACTAATAGTATTAATCATGAATGACCTTGGACAACCTGTAAACTCAAAGTATTGCCCTGGTCCACATTCTTTTTTTCGTTGACCGTCTTTGTAAAAGTAACACCACAGCGTTTCGCAATCACTCATTTGTTTCCAATCATGCAAAGTACAGTAATCTTTGAGAATTTCCGATTCACCATGCCTTTCGCATCACATGCTCATAAAAGAGATTGATTTAGGAACATAAACATATTACTGTATGCAAACTGTACTGTATACAGTATGTATATGTATATTTAATGTCTTAACTGTGCCCGTTTAAGTATTGAATATTTATATGGAATTTTACCACTGAAGGGAAATCTTGGTAGCTGAGCATAAAAAGAATAGGAGCATACTGCAACGCGTGTGAAGGCCATAAACGATATTAATTTTGGAACATAAACATACAGTATATATTTGATTAAAAGGGAATATAATATTGAATAGCGTATTTAAAGAAATTAATAATGATATAATTATATTCATGTACCGCAACACAAGAATAGTACACGCTGTACAATGTCTGCTGATACTGTTTCTCTAGGGCTTTTTCAACATGCCTCATGCGACCTTGCCAGTGGTGCTGTGGGCTAGGTTACTGACTTGTATATCTCATGTAGGGTGTTTGAATCCAGCTACAACCATGACTTTTTTTTTTAACAAACATTTCTTTGAAAAAATAAAATGGTGTAGGGTTACTGTTTTGATTTAAGGACGATCTGTCAAAGTGCAATGAAATACAATGTTATTGTTGTTTTTATCCTGTAAAGCGTTTTGAGAAGCCACCTTTTAAAGGTGATATATAAAAGCGCCAATTCTTATGGAATGTGTTTGCTTTCTTTTTTCAGCGTGGAATAAACCTATTACTTGATTCTTATGGATGCCCGGTTCCGCCGGGGATTCAATTTTTTTTTTAAATTTTTGTAATCGCGTATCTGAGGAAATAGCAGTATAACCTTATTCATGCACAAACAGGGGCATATTACATTATTAATTGGGGTGTCTCCTCTTGCCAGAAAGCTCTAAATTGCATTTTGAGTGCGGTTTTTGACTTTTTTTTAAATTGCAACCCATAAATAAAGCTGATACTGTTTAGACTTTTAATTATTTTAAACTGTATTACAGCAGCACAATGCAATGTAAATTGCAAAAATGCACTTGGAATCTGTCCAAGCCCTTCTCTGTCAGGCATTTTCTTTTACTGTAAAGGACACAAAAACTCCCTTGCTTTTAACAGAGCGTTTCATAATTTCCAACTACAAAAATTATTTAAACTGTGACACTTATCATCCAACCAGAGCTCGAAATATCACAAGGATCCTCAAGAGCACAGCAAAGACTGTATTAAAAGTATACTAGTGACAAACTAGTATACTTTAGATCTTTTTTTTCTGAACCGGGGAAAATCTGATCATGTTTCTCTATAACAATAATAAAAAATATTATTTTACATATCACCTTTATGAGATATCACCTTAAGGACAGCACATACAAGGGTTAATTGCACAATGAACCGCGCCAAGAAATTTAAAATAGTCTTCTTTAGGTGTGAGGGTAGGAGTGGATCGCAGCAGGCATAATCAGCAAATTAGGAAAACAAAGAACAGGACAGGTGAGACGTGTATCCAGAGAGCGAGTGATCAGAAAAAGGAACTGCTGTTACGCCCAGGTTGTCGACGCAATTGTTTTAACTTGCTAATGCATCAGACACATTTCCTGGCGTATTGTGTTTTAAATAAAATAGGAGTCTTTCCCCGGTATAAGCTCATCGGTATGGTGTAAGTTTTATCTGTACCATACCATACAGTATATAGGTACAGAATTCAAGCTGCACTACTGTATCGCTTTGGTAAGGAGACGGACAATGGCCAAAATCACGAAGACTCTCTCACACCAAATAATGAAGATGAAAAGAAACGGGAAGTCAACACGGGACATTGTACAGCATTTGGCTTCGATGGACATCTTCGTTTGTGAAAGCACAGTGAGACGACATCATAAAGCGGAGAGGAGGCAAAGAGAATCTAAACTGAGGACGATTCAAAGGTAAATAACTTTCTAAAAATACCTTTCTTGCATGTAAATACAACTACGCACATTATTTTTAAAACTAACTGTTGATCTCTTTTTTTTCAAGTCCTATTGTGCGAGCTATCGACAAGCTGACTGATGAAAATGATGAGCTGCCGGCGATGCAAGTCCAAAGACGGCTATGGGCTGACCTCGGTGCGAACATTAGCCCGACATCGATAAGAAGAGTACGCAGCAGGCTTGGATGGAGATACAGAAAAACCAACACATGCCCCATGATAAGGCTAAAAAACAGAGGAAAGACTCAAGCAAGTGCTCCAATGGATTGAACAGGGGGAGGCATTTCAGGATGTACTTTGCGTGATGTACACAGGCATTCACGACAGCAACATACGAAATGTTTGCACGTACTGTATAGTTAAGTTATTACTTGGTTTTCAAAGTGCAATGAAATACAATATTGTTGTTGCTGCTGTTCTGGTTGTTTTTATCCCGTAAAGCATTTTGAGAAGCCACCTTTAAAGGCGATATATACTGTAAAACCGCTGATTCTTATGGAATGTGTTCCGCAGGAGATTCAAATTTTTATTTATTTTTTAATCGCGTATCTAAGGAAATCTCAGTATAACTTTGTTCATGAACAAACAGTGGCATGTTATATTATCATTAGTTTTTTTAACAAGGCTCACCAGCTAATGTGAATCGAAACCTGTCTTGCTAGCTTTTAAAGGGAAGAAGGTGACTATTCATAGTTATCAAAAATGACTTAGAATCGATCATGTTGCAATATTTTGAAATATAAAAGTCAATTGATTGTCCATAATATCGCTATTCTATTTTTTCGAAGAAATGTTTGTTAAAAGAAAAGTCACCAGCTAGATTCAAACACACAACCTGTGCATTGTTAGTTACGCACCTAGACCAGTATGCTACAAGACAAATTGCATGAACAGGGAGGCGAAACAGCCCTACACAGCCCTGTCGCAGTACACGAATATAATTATACCGTTATTAAATTCTTTAGATACGCGATTCCATATTATATTCCCTATTAATCAAATTCTAAAAGTATGCTTGTTGACTCCGGTATCACGTTAGTTAAAGACAGATGCTTAGAATGTTTAGGGAGAAATGGAATACTGGTGTGTATTTTTTTCTTTAAAGTACCAAGACCAGCTATATACTGTATGTTTATGTTCTAAAATTAATATCGTTTATGGCCTTCACACGCGTTACAGTATGCTCCTATTCTATGCTCAGCTACTAAGATTTCCCTTCAGTGGTAAAATTCAATATCTACAACGGGCACAGTAAAGACGTTTACAGTAAGTCTTTCTACAACAGACCAACGGAACACGAGTGCCCTGTCGGTCAACCAATCACGGACCGCGTCATATTGCGTCATGATACGCGATACCGCAGCCAATTACCTGCGGTACGTGTCTGTACCGCACACTTTGAATGGCTGCATCTGTACGTCTTTTGCCCACTGGGAAAACTACAGCAGCAGGAGTAACAATAATGACAACAACATGTTTGGAGTTCGGCATTTCATTTATTCTGCGGAAACATCGTATCGGAATGAACTGCCTGAGATAAAAGAGTAATTGCGGCTTCAGATCGTTTTTACAGAGCATTGCGTTGTTCTGTTCATGCTGACTACACGCTTTACATTTGTCATTTACTGCAAGCGTTGCTTTTCCAGGTTTTTCTGAAATTCCTCGCATTTGAGCCAGCACTAAAATATTTCATTCCCGTCGCTGAATACATCGTGAAAACGGTATTTGCAATGGAATGCTGCCACACATGAAACCTTTTTGTTATTCGGTTCTGAAGTTTGAAAATGAAAATAAAACGGGGGTCACTTCATAGGCTTGAAAGAAGTCCAAGCAGCATAAAAACCCGCAAATTCTCACAAAGGCTGCACCTTTCTTCTGCTGCTGTTATAAATCAGCCTTAAACATTTGAATGCATACCTTACTACTGCTCATCACATTCACGTGTTTACTAAGCTTTTTTCTGTCCGTTATGTTTTTGCTAAGCAGTTTCTCCGTTTTCCTCGTACTGTGATTGTCAGCGAGCACAACAAGACTGAAACAGTGTAAAGGCAGGTAAAAAAGACAGGGTAAAACGCCTGATTGTCGGGAGTGGGATTTGAACCCATGCCTCTATTTGGAGAGTGAAACACAAAGCTTATAAGACACGAAGCTGTGAATTTGCTGTTTTAAACTGCTCGACTATCCTGAAAAAATGTGTGCTGATTGCACCAGTCGCATGCAATTTTCCGTAACTTTAGGATGATTGATACAAATGGACGAACACAATTTGTGGCGTTTAGCATGACATGGAAAACGGTACCGGAGCATTCGGGTCCGGAATACCAGACTCAGAAACAGTTTTTACCCCCGCACTATCAAACTATTAAACTCCCAGCCTTTCTCACTCTCTCCTCACCTCTCACCTATGATCTGAGCCTCACAGTGCCTTCTTTCTTACCAAAAACCCAGACACACTGAAAATCTACCTCTACCATACATGTCAAAAGCTCACTCCCCATCATTTCTATCCCTTTATTTCATTCTTTTGATGCATGGTTTTGCACATAACCTGTTACATTTTTGTTGTTTTGCACACTGCCTGTTGTTGTTTTTTGCACATTGGTTGTTGTCTCTGTCTTTCTTTTGTTATACAATTGTATTGTTGTTGTGTTTTTTTCTTTGTACTACTTATGTCCGAGAGCTAGCTAAATAGCATTTCGTTATACCATATACCTGTGTATGAGTATAATGACAATAAACTTGAACTTGAACTTGACATAGTCTTGCAGGCAGTATATTATTTTATCGTTTACTCGTTTAAAAAAACACGGTCTTCTCGTTCCTAAGTCAGATTTTTAGTGATTTCGAACGTTACTTCCAACCTGGACTGACAGCTCATCCGATTTGTTTGTGATCAGACCGTGGAGTGGGGGGCTGTACCAAGCGCACGTTCCTTTCCAATGCTGAGGCAATCATTCGGAAGATGGGTGTGAAGAGAGACAAGCTTTGTCGACTAAAAAACAAGGCAGGATATGCAAGAATACTAATCACTGGCGACAGTTATGCTCTCTTACTATTGAGACTCCTACATATGGAGTTTTTGAAGACTTTGAAACCAAAGGAAAGCGGAGACAAATAAAACAGGTACGGGAGAGGCTTGAACACACAATCTTCGGTTTCCGAGACCAACACCTTACCACTTGTCCACCACGCCTTCAAGTAAATATGGGAATAATGTTGTTCAAATTATTTTTTTCTGAATCTGGTTTACATCGCCTGGAGGCAGCAACAACAATAAAAGGGATACTTAACAAGGCGATACACTGTAGCAGTGTGACTCCAACAGATGCTCCTGAAGAGCCTGGAGGTTTAAGCCAGCTCCTTAGAGCGCTTGGCCGCGTTGTTCTCAACAGCAGCTCTTCACCTTTTGTTGTTTGACGTAGTTGTTTTATAAAGCGTGGAAACGACCGCAACTTTGGCATCTCTGGCTATAGTTCTTCTGTAGAGCAGGCTTTCACACCTCTGCTTAAGTGCCCTTGAAGTCATTTTATTTTTACAGGAAGACGCATTCCCTAACGATCTCTCCTGTTTTAGAAATGCTTCATAAGGCGTGTTTGATTCAGGACAAACAGTATACTAATTGTACAATGCAGATTTATGCGGCATTCGTACTGGATTTGAGTGGGATTCTGAAATACTTCTTGCAAAGGTATTCAGACTTTCTTGAACCTATAATAAAAACACAGACCTGAAACTCCCTAGCTTCCAATCTCTGATGTTGCTGTCCTTAAACTCGGACGTGATGTTCTGCAGACGTGTGCATAATGTCCTGTTTTCTTACAGTGTAGACATTTTGCTGTTCACGCTCCGCATTCATCTGCTTTGTGCATTGTTAGTCCGCACCTGTAACATGTAATGTCAGCCGTCCCCTGTTCTTCTATATCTCTTGCATGACTGCGTCCTGCTGTTGGGCTTTTGGTTGTAAAGTTTGAGCGAACGCCCCGTTCAGTGTCACTTTGTCACTGTGGTCAGAAAGCATTCTTGATTCTGCTTGAGCATGAATTCGTGAATTCTAGCGACTGTAAGAGCTCTTTCTAAAGTCAGCCCTTCCTCCTGCAGCAATTTATAGTCTCTTATGTGCACATTTTTCCACAAGTTGATATCTTAACATGTCAGTTTCCAATACTCCAAAGTCACAAGATTTAGCCAGTTCTCTTAGTGCAGTCACAAAAGCAACAACAGATTCATCCTGAGACTAAGTTCTCTGCCTAAATTTATGCCGTTCCAAAACCACTTTTCTCCGCGGTGTAAAGTAAGCGTCTAAGGCAGCTACAGTCTGTTCATATGTACCTTTTTCTCCAGGGAGGTTGGCGAAAATCCGCTGCACGGGAGCCCCGATACAGTGCAGTAGTGTAGCCCGTCTTACGGCATCCTGAGCTTCTGTAGATCCACTGGCTATTTAAAATAATCTGTACGACTCCATCCATATCTTGTATTCCTTATTCAAATCCGGAGCTCCGAGGTTCAGTAGAAGCGGTGGAAAAAGCCGGGCATAAGCAAAGCTTCTCGGCGCGGCTGCCATATCTTCCATGGCGCAAGCTAAACGAAAAGTCCGAAAATTCAGAAGTTCGTTTCTACCAGCAAGAGAACTAAAATCTGCAGTGTTCTGCTCGCTTTGAGTCCGTCAACCACTCATCTCTCGTCGCCATAAATGTTGTGTATCTTAATAAAGAGACGTTTTTATATTATTTTAACTATTTTGTTAACTACACAGATCACGCCCTTACACCATATATTCCCGCCTTCTACTCTCTCGTTCTGTTGTCTCGCGATGTCTACTCACTATACTGTAACGCAACGGGGGCTCAGGCAGGCGCCCTTGCCGCATCTGGTCGGCCCCATCCCGACTGGAGGCTCGAACCCGGGACTTCCGCGTCTCTCTGCAGCGACCTAGCCCCGTGAGCTAAAGAGAGATCTCTCTACAGCCCAGTAGCTGTAGTCCTGCTATCACAGGGAAGGGCGGTGACGTCACCCGCTCTGGTACGCTGGCTCTTACACAGTGCTTGTCGGCCGTAAGCGTTACAATACTACATTTAGCATGACTTCTTGTTGCAGTTGAGCTCAAAGCTGGAGATGATCTCCATATTCTACCGCCGTAACTAGTCCGAAACGTAGTACACAGTACACACTTTTTAAGTGTGTTTCAGCGCCCTGTCACAGAAAGGTACCCCAGTCTCCCGCGCAACAAGCGGGGGTACTCAGCACTATACTAACGAGGAGCACTTGTCTGGAGCTGAGCGTCAGCTCTGTTTACTGTCAGCAGTCATTTCCTCATTTCTAAAGACTTTTTCACTTGCTCTCAGCTTTTAAAGACGGTCATAAACGCTCAAGAAGTAATTCATGTCAGTTTGAAGTCTGTTTCTGTTGTCTCTGTTGTCTCAGCTCTTGATAAAGAAAAGCCGTGCGTGGGAGACTCCCTCTCTGAAGAAGTTTGCCGTCACCCTGCGAGGGAGAAGAGCCATCAATCACTGAGGCAACCACTGACACAGTTAACATTAAACACGTGAAATGCGAGATGTTGTGATTTTTTTCCCGCTTAAGGCTTCTATCGTTTCTACTCTAACGAGAAAGACCTCTTTATTAGAAGTGAGATTTTAACAAACGTCTCCAGGGTTAACTGCGACCTGAACGCAACGCCTTAGACCACCAGCCATCTTGCCTGTGGTACTTAGAGCAGCGCTCAATAAAAATGATCAGAACCCGAAAGCGCTTCTTATGCGGATCAGTATATTCCGATACCACTGGTTCTGCAGAAGAAATAAGAAAAGCCGAACTCAAAGCAGTGTGTTGCCATTACGGGTACTCTGTCTGCAGCTGCTTTAAGATCTACTCACACCGTGTTGCCATTAAGGCTACCTAGTTAAAAAAAAAACTTATCGTCATCTTTTTGAACGTGATTATTAGACACCCGTTAAATCTCCACCGAGGTTTCTTGAGAGATCTTTCAGCGAGCGAGTATTAAAAAACTACGTCGCTTCCAACCTCTGCTCTCACTGTAAACTCGGACGTGATGTTCTGCAGATGTGCAGTGTGCCTTTCCTCTTGTCGTATTCAAGAGTACTCACTGTGTGCGCTCCTCACTGCGTGTTCTGTACTCTACTGTGATTTAATTTAGATGATTACGTGGAGTAGAGTGACAAGATCTACTTGAACATTTTCGGTTTGTGAAATGAAAAACTAAATACACTACTGTAAATACAAGTAATGGACATTTAAAATAACCACAGTACAGCTAGAAGAGTGAAAGATAAGAGACTATTTAGAATGACATTCACAATAGACTTAAGAACAGCACAACCGCCCGAACAGGGACTTGAACCCTGGGCCCTCAGATTAAAAGTCTGATGCTCTACCGACTGAGCTATCCGGGCTCTGAAAGAAAGTCGACACTGTCGGGATCCTCGCAAGTCACGTGTTTCTTGTGCCGAAGAGCAGTCATACCTGACCCGTCTGGAATGACCACTGACAGACTTTATCCAGAAGCCACGGCACCACTTCCAGTAGAATGAGAGAGAAATACAGCATGACATGGGTAGTTAAGGGGCTCCCACAATCCATCTTTCCTCACATTACTGATTTTTTTCAATAGCATTTTGACCTTTTTTCACATTCAGATTTTTTTCACATTTAATAAAATCTTTTAATCAACAACATTAAAAAGAAAACAAATGGAACATTTTTTGGAACAATAATTAAAAAAAAAACTTTCAATGCCTTGGTTGTATGCGTTTATAAAGGGAGTTGCAACAGTGCTGAAATGTAAAGAGCATTTCTGTAGAGAAAACGGCATTTTTTCTGCCTTAAGCTTAGGGAGAATGTCTTTTAGAAATTCTATTTTATAACACCTTGCACAGCCTCCCGGCAGACTAACAAATATTTTTTTTGAGAAATTGGCTCACACACCGGAAGACACTAACGTTTATTTACGTTAGAGTATGTGAATAACAGTTTAACCGAAAAAGTTTGTAATTGTGATTTTGTTAAAATTCAATAAATCGTCTATCATCAGTAAGTAATTATTAAGAAAGTGTTTTATTTCATAAATTATAAGACAATTTAGAGAGTTTATAGGTCATAAACGTCGGTTATGTTCTTTTAACTCTAGCATTCAGGATCCAAACCCAGGTGCGGACGGTTGTGTTTCTTGAATCTCTTGTAATCATCAAAAGTCGATGTGTAGTCCTTCAGTACTTTCTCGAGTTGTGCCATGGATATTTTATACGATCAATACTTGTCATGCTCTTTTGCATTTTCATTAACAAACGGAAAAAGTTCAAAGTGTGTTTATGGCTGCGCTTCACATCTACACGAGAGCAGTACAGGACAGTGCGGAGTTCAGAAGGAGGATTCGCTCACTGAATGATCTCTCAAGAAATCCCGGGTAAGATTCAAGAGGTGTTTTCTGCAACAGCCACGGCAAGTGTGAAGCAATCTCTGGATTTCCTGAATTTGAACTAAATTATTAGGGTTAGGGTTAGTTCAAATAATTTAGGATTTAACAGAACTAAATGAGGTACATTTAAAACAGCAGCGCAACTCTGCAGCACGTCGAGTGTGCCTGCATTTAGTTGTGTAAACCTGGCTCTCTCTGAACACAAGGAAAGAGTTCTCACTCAACAGAAGATTGCAATGTGAGTACTGTAATATAAAGCACCTGGAGATGCCAGGGATTGAACCCGGGACCTCATACATGCAAAGCATGCACTCTACCACTGAGCTACATCCCCAATGAAAAACGTAAAGGAACAGACTTAGAGATGTGCAGATGCTCACTGATCACAATCCACCACTCACGAAGAATGCCTGCAGTTTCCCACTTTCGCGTTTCCTCTACTACAGAATAAATTCATGGGAATGAAGAAATAAGGAAGGAAAAATAATCGCATTGAAGCTTCAAGAGACTGGGCACAAATTAATCTATTATTTTTGTATCCAGTCACACGTGCGATGGTGGTTAATTCCCAGACGGGGAAGTGCTTTTTTTCTACCTCCTTACTCGACTGTCTTTCAATTCTGTTTTATTTGAAAGCTTTTTGCATCTTTTAAGTGCTCTTGATTAAACTATGCATAGAAAAACAGCACTACTGATGATTTTCATGGACCGATGCACACTTGTTCTGTACAACTCGAGTGATAAAGCCCTGTCTGCAAATATTGTAGAAGAACATAAAAGGGTGAAACAACGCCCCAACCACAGGAATGGTAACAAGCAGGATCGTGTTCTTATTTGATAAGTCCTTTTGAGATGTCTTGTCAATGCACACAGGCGTTAGAGCTGAATAATTTACTTTTAGTGGTGTTTTTAAACAAAGATGGAACATGTTATTTCTATACCAGGAACAAAGGAGCTGACTTTAACTTTAAGAGGCAAAAACGACACCTTATCAAAGCTAATATCAACTAAAATGACATCACAACAAAAGAGTGGAGCCTTGAGTGAATAAAATTAGTTTTCATTGGACGTATGTGTCTCCATAACTTTGTAGGTGAGAGAGAGGATTGTGATAATTTGCAGGTGCTTCTCGGAAGTGCGTTGGTGGTACAGGCGCCTTCCAAATAATTGAGTCGGGTTTGAATCCCAGCCAGTACAAACCCAAATCTTTTCAAGATAATTTGTGGTCCGCTAACACATCTTTTGAAACACTACAACAGGTAACACCCCGTGTGAAACATCATGAACATTTGTTAAAGCCTGAGTTGTACATACTCTAACGTAAATAAACGTTAGTGTCTTCTGGTGTGTGAGCCAATTTCTCCAAAAAAATATTTGTTAGTCTGTCGGGAGGCTGTGCAAGGTGTTAAGAAATAGAATTTCTAAAAGACAGGCTCCCTATAACATCAAGGCAGAAAAAATGCTGTTTTCTCTACAGAAATGCTCTTTAAATTTCAGCACTGTTGCAACTCCCTTTATAAAGGGTGTGCAAACGTATACAACCAAGGCATTGAAAGATTTTTTTAATTATTGTTCCAAAAAATGTTCCATTTGTTTTCTTTTTAATGTTGTTGATAAAAAGATTTTATTAAATGTGAAAAAAATCTGAATGTGAAAAAAAATCAGTAATGTGAGGAAAGATGGATTGTGGGAGCCCCTTAACTACCCATGTCATGCTGTATTTCTCACTCATTCTACTGGGAGTGGTGCCGTCGCTTCTGGATAAAGTCTGTCGGTGGTCATTCCAGACGGGTCAGGTATGACTGCTCTTCGGCACAAGAGACAGGTTAATTGCGAGGATCCCGACAGTGTCGATCTTCTTTCAGAGCCCGGATAGCTCAGTCGGTAGAGCATCAGACTTTTAATCTGAGGGCCCAGGGTTCAAGTCCCTGTTCGGGTGATTGTGCTGTTCTTAAGTCTGTTGTGAAAGTCATTCTACATAGTCTTTCATCTTTCACTCTTCTAGCTGTACTGTGGTTATTTTAAATGTCCATTACTTGTATTTACAGTAGTGCATTTAGTGTTTCATTTCACAAACCGAAAATGTTCAAGTAGATCTTGTCACTCTACTCCACATGGTTTTATGAGGCGTGGAAACGACCGCAACTTCATTTCTGAGATGCTTTCTCTCACGTGGTGAAATCTCGACCTCTTTGGCATCTCTGGCTATAGTTCTTCTGTAGAGCACCTCTGCTTATAGTGCCCTTGAAGTCATTTTATTTTTACAGGAAGACGCATTCCCTAACGATCTCTCCTGTTTTAGAAATGCTTCATAAGGCGTGTTTGATTCAAGGGACAAACAGTATACTAATTGTACAATGCAGATCTATGCAGCATTCGTACTGGATTTGACTGGGATTCTGAAATACTTCTTGAAAAGGTATTCAGATTTTTTTGAACCTATAATAAAAACACAGACCTGAAACTCCCTAGCTTCCAATCTCTGATGTTGCTGTCCTTAAACTCGGACGTGATGTTCTGCAGACGTGCAGTGTGCCTTTACTCTCGTAGTTTTCAAAACGACCTCCGTTGTTGGGCGCAGTTAAAGTGGAACTGGCCTGACTGCACAGGAAAGTATGGAATGATAAAATGTTTCTACGGCTCAAAATGTCCCTTTAGACCCTCGGCATGTCTCTGCTAGGAACGGGCAGGTAGAGAGGTTTAACAGATGCTCATGATGTTTCACACGGGGTGTTACCTGTTGTAGTGTTTCAAAAGATGTGTTAGCGGACCACAAATTATCTTGAAAAGATTTGGGTTTGTACTGGCTGGGATTCAAACCCGACTCAATTATTTGGAAGGCGCCTGTACCACCAACGCACTCCCGAGAAGCACCTGCAAATTATCACAATCCTCTCTCTCACCTACAAAGTTATGGAGACACATACGTCCAATGAAAGCTCAAGGCTCCACTCAAGGCTTTATTCACTCAAGGCTCCACTCTTTTGTTGTGATGTCATTTTAATAATATTAGCTTTGACAAGGTGTCATTTTTGCCTCTTAAAGTTAAAGTCTGCTCCTTTCTTCCTGGTATAGAAAGAACTAAAAGTAAATTATTCAGCTCTACCGCCTGTGTGCATTGACAAGACATCTCAAAAGGACATATTAAATAAGAACACGATCCTTCCTGTTACCATTCCTGTGGTTGGGGCGTTGTTTCACCCTTTTAAACTAAATCATCAGTACTGCTGTTTTTCTATGCATAGTTTAATCAAGAGCACTTAAAAGATGCAAATAGCTTTCAAATAAAATAGAATTGAAGGACAGTCGAGTAAGGAGGTAGAAAAAAAAAAGCACTCCCCCGTCTGGGAATCAACCACCGTCGCCCATGTAACTGGATGCAAAAATAACAGATTAATTTGTGCCCAGCCTCTTGAAGCTTCGATGCGATTATTTTTCCTTCCTTATTTTTTCATTCCTATGAATTTACTCTGTAGTAGAAGAAACGCGAAAGTGGGAAACTGCAGGCATTCTTCGTGAGTGGTGTGATCAGTGAGCATTTGCACATCTCTAAGTCTGTTCCGTAAACTTTTTCATCGGGGATGTAGCTCAGTGGTAGAGCGCATGCTTCGCATGTATGAGGTCCCGGGTTCAATCCCTGGCATCTCCAGGTGCTTTATATTACAGTACTCACATCGCAATCTTCTGTTGAGTGAGAACTCTTTGCTCGTGTTCAGAGAGAGCCAGGTTTACACAATTAAATGCAGGCACACTCGACGTGCTGCAGAGTTGCGCTGCTGTTTTAAATGTACCTCATTTAGTTCTGTTAAATCCTAAATTATTTGAACTAATTTAGTTAAGGAAAATGCAAAAGAGCATGACAAGTATTGATCGTATAAAATATCCATGGCACAACTCGAGAAAGTACTGAAGGACTACACATCGACTTTTGATGATTACAAGAGATTCAAGAAACACAACCGTCCGCACCTGGGTTTGGATCCTGAACGCTAGAGTTAAAAGAACATAAGCGACGTTTATGACCTATAAACTTTCTAAATTGTCTTATAGTTTATGAAATAAAACAATTTCTTAATAATTACTTACTGATGATAGACGATTTATTAAATTTTAACAAAATCACAATTACAAACTTTTTCGGTTAAACTGTTATTCACATACTCTAACGTAAATAAACGTTAGTGTCTTCCGGTGTGTGAGCCAATTTCTCCCAAAAATATTCGTTAGTCTGTCGGGAGGCTGTGCAGGGTGTGAAGAAATAGAATTTCTAAAAGACAGGCTCCCTAAGCTTAACATCAAGGCAGAAAAAATGCTGTTTTCTCTACAGAAATGCTCTTTATATTTCAGCACTGTTGCAACTCCCTTTATAAAGGGTGTGCACACGTATACAACCAAGGCATTGAAAGATTTTTTTAAATTATTGTTCCAAAAAATGATCCATTTGTTTTCTTTTTAATGTTGTTGATTAAAAGATTTTATTAAATGAGAAAAAAATCTGAATGTGAAAAAAGGTCCAAATGCTATTGAAAAAAATCAGTAATGTGAGGAAAGATGGATTGTGGGAGCCCCTTAACTACTCATGTCATGCTGTATTTCTCACTCATTCTACTGGGAGTGGTGCCGTCGCTTCATGATAAAGTCTGTCAGTGGTCATTCCAGACGGGTCAGGTATGACTGCTCTTCGGAACAAGAGACACGTGACTTGCGAGGATCCCGACAGTGTCGATTTTCTTTCAGAGCCCGGATAGCTCAGTCGGTAGAGCATCAGACTTTTAATCTGAGGGCCCAGGGTTCAAGTCCCTGTTCGGGCGGTTGTGCTGTTCTTAAATGTCATTCTAAATAGTCTTTTATCTTTCACTGTTCTAGCTGTACTGTGTTTATTTTAAATGTCCATTACTTGTATTTACAGTAGTGTATTTAGTGTTTCATTTCACAAACCGAAAATGTTCAAGTAGATCTTGTCACTCTACTCCCCGTAATCCTCTAAATTAAATCACAGTAGAGTACAGAACACGCAGTGAGGAGCTCACATAGTGAGTACTCTCGAATACGACAAGAGGAAAGGCACACTGCACATCTGCAGAACATCACGTCCGAGTTTACAGTGAGAGCAGAGGTTGGAAGCGACGTAGTTTAATACTCGCTCGCTGAACGATCTCTCAAGAAACCTCGGTGGAGATTTAACGGGTGTCTAATAATCACGTTCAAAAAGATGACGATAAGTTTTTTTTTAACTAGGTAGCCTTAATGGCAACACGGTGTGAGTAGATCTTAAAGCAGCCGCAGAGTACCCTTAATGGCAACACACTGCTTTGAGTTCGGCTTTTCTTATTTCTTCTGCAGAACCAGTGGTATCGGAATATACTGATCCGCATAAGAAGCGCTTTCGGTTTTTGATCATTTTTATTGAGCACTGCTCTAAGTACCACAGGCCAGATGGCTGGTGGTCTAAGGCGTTGCGTTCAGGTCGCAGTTAACCCTGGAGACGTTTGTTAAAATCTCACTTCTAATAAAGAGGTCTTTCTCGTTAGAGTAGAAACGATAGAAGCCTTAAGCGGGAAAAAAATCACAACATCTCGCATTTCACGTGTTTAATGTTAACTGTCTCAGTAGTTGCCTCGGTGATTGATGGCTCTTCTCCCTCGCAGGGTGACGGCAAACTTCTTCAGAGAGGGAGTCTCCCATGCACGGCTTTTCTTTATCAAGAGCTGAGACAACAGAAACAGACTTCCAACTGACATTAATTACTTCTTGAGCGTTTATGACCGTCTTTAAAAGCTGAAAGCAGGTGAAAAAGTATTTGGAAATGAGGAAATGACTGCTGACAGTAAACAGAGCTGACGCTCAGCTGCAGACAAGCGCTCCTCTTTAGTATAGTGCTGAGTACCCCCGCTTGTTGCGCGGGAGACTGGGGTACGTTTCTGTGACAGGGCGCTGGTTTAATTTTTTAACAACCTGAGTTCACTTAAAAAGTGTGTACTGTGTACTACGTTTCGGACTAGTTACGGCGGTAGAATATGGAGATCATCTCCAGCTTTGAGCTCAACTGCAACAAGAAGTCATGCTAAATGTAGTATAGTGAGTAGAGATCGCGAGACAACAGAACGAGAGAGTAGAAGGCGGGAATATATGGTGTAAGGGCGTGATCTGTGTAGTTAATAAAATAGTTAAAATAATATGAAAACGTCTCTTTATTAAGATACACAACATTTATGGCGACGAGAGATGAGTGGTTAACGGACTCAAAGCGAGCAGAACACTGCTGATTTTAGTTATCTTGCTGGTAGAAACGAACTTCTGAATTTTCGGACTTTTCGTTTAGCTTGCGCCATGGAAGATATGGTAGCCGCGCCGAGAAGCTTTGCTTATGCTCAGCTTTTTCCACCATTTCTACTGAACCTCGGACCTCCGGATTTGTATACGGAATACAAGATATGGATGGAGTCGTACAGATTTTTTTAAATAGCCAGTGGATCTACAGAAGCTCAGGATGCCGTAAGACGGGCTACACTACTGCACTGTATCGGGGCTCCCGTGCAGCGGATTTTCGCCAACCTCCCTGGAGAAAAAGGTACATATGAACAGACTGTAGCTGCCTTAGACGCTTACTTTACACCGCGGAGAAAAGTGGTTTTGGAACGGCATAAATTTAGGCAGAGAACTTAGTCTCAGGACGAATCTGTTGTTGCTTTCGTGACTGCACTAAGAGAACTGGCTAAATCCTGTGACTTTGGAGTATTGGAAACTGACATGTTAAGATATCAACTTGTGGAAAAATGTGCACATAAGAGACTATAAATTGCTGCAGGAGGAAGGGCTGACTTTAGAAAGAGCTCTTACAGTCGCTAGAATTCATGAAGCAGCTCAAGCAGAATCAAGAATGCTTTCTGACCACAGTGACAAAGTGACACTGAACGGGGCGCTCGCTCAAACTTTACAAACAAAAGCCGAGCAGCCGGACGCAGTCATGCTAGAGATATAGAAGAACAGGGGACGGCTGACATTACATGTTACAGGTGCGGACTAACAATGCACAAAGCAGATGAATGCGGAGCGTGAACAGCAAAATGTCTACACTGTAAGAAAACAGGACATTATGCACACGTCTGCAGAACATCACGTCCGAGTTTAAGGACAGCAACATCAGAGATTGGAAGTTAGGGAGTTTCAGGTCTGTTTTTTTATTATAGGTTCAAGAAAGTCTGAATACCTTTGCAAGAAGTATTTCAGAATCCCACTCAAATCCAGTACGAATGCCGCATAAATCTGCATTGTACAATTAGTATACTGTTTGTCCGTTGAATCAAACACGCCTTATGAAGCATTTCTAAAACAGGAGAGATCGTTAGGGAATGCGTCTTCCTGTAAAAATAAAATGACTTCAAGGGCACTAAAAGCAGAGGTGTGAAAGCCTGCTCTACAGAAGAACTATAGCCAGAGATGCCAAAGAGGTCGAGATTTCACCACGTGAGAGAAAGCATCTCAGAAAACGAAGCTGCGGTCAATTCCACGCGTTATAAAAACACTGGGTCAAACAACAAGAGCTGAAGAGCCGCTGTTGAGAGTAACGTGGCCGAGTGCTCTAAGGAGCTGGCTTAAACCTCCAGCCTCTTCAGGAGCATCTGTTGGAGTCGCACTGCTACAGCGTATCTCCTTGTTAAGTATCCCTTTTATTGTTGTTGCTGCCTCCAGGCGATGTAAACCAGATTCAGAAAAAAATAATTTGAACAACATTATTCCCATATTTCCTCGAAGGTGCGGTGGCCAAGTGGTAGGGCGTCGGTTTTGTAAACCGAAGATCGTGGGTACACCCCACCCGTGCCTGTTTCATTTGTCTCCACTTTCCTTCAGTTTCAAAGTCTTCAAAAAAACTCGCAATGTAAGAGTCTCAATAGTAAGAGAGCATAACTGTCGCCAGTGTTTAGTATTCGTGCATATCCTGCCTTGTTTTTTAGTCGACAAAGCTTGTCTCTCTTCACACCCATCTTCCGAATGATCGCCTCAGCATTGGGAAGGAACGTGCGCTTGGTACAGCCCCCGACTCCATGGTCTGATCACAAACAGATCGGGTGAGCTGTCAGTCCAGGTTGGAAGTAACGTTCGAAAGCATTAAAAATCTGACTTAGGAACGAGAAGACCATGTTTTTTTAAACGAGTAAACGATAAAATAATATACTGCCTGCAAGACTATGTCAAGTTCAAGTTCAAGTCCAAGTTTATTGTCATTATACTCATACACAGGTATATGGTATAACGAAATGCTATTTACTGTAGCTAGCTCTCGGACATAAGTAGTACAAAGAAAAAAACACAACAATACAATTGTATAACAAAAGAAAGACAGAGACAACAGCCGATGTGCAAAAAACAACAGGCAGTGTGCAAAACAACAAAAGGGTAACAGGTTATGTGCAAAAACATGCATCAAAAGAATGAAATAAAGGGATAGAAATGATGGGGAGTGAGCTTTTGACATGTATGGTAGAGGTAGATTTTCAATGTGTATTTGGGTTTTTGGTAAGAAAGAAGGCACTGTGAGGTTCAGATCATAGGTGAGAGGTGAGGAGAGAGGCTGGGAGTTTGATAGTTTGATAGTGCGGGGGTAAAAACTGTTTCTGAGTCTGGTAGTCCGGACCCGAATGCTCCGGTACCGTTTTCCATGTCATACTAAACGCCACAAATTGTGTTCGTCCAGTCGTATCAATCGTCCTAAAATTACGGAAGATCGGATGCGACTGGTGCAGCCAGCACTTATTTCTTCAGGATAGTCGAGCGGTTTAAAACCGCAAATTCACATATTCGTGTTTCACTCTCCAAATAGAGGCACGGGTTCAAATCCCACTCCCGACAATCAGGCGTTTTACCCTGTCTTTTTTACCTGCCTTTACACTGTTTCAGTCTTGTTGTGCTCGCTGACAATCACAGTACGAGGAAAACGGAGAAACTGCTTAGCAAAAACATAACGGACAGAAAAAAGCTTCGTAAACACGTGAATGTGATTAGCAGCAGTAAGGTATGTATTCAAATGTTTAAGGCTGATTTATAACAGCAGCAGAAGAAAGGTGCAGCCTTTGTGAGAATTCGCGGGTTTTTATGCTGCTTGGACTTCTTTCAAGCCTATGAAGTGACCCCCGTTTTATTTTCATTTTCAAACTTCAGAACCGAATAACAAAGAGGTTTCATGAGTGACAACATTCCGTTCCAAATATCGTTTCCACGATGTATTCAGCGACGGGAATGAAATATTTTAGTGCTGGCTCAAATGCGAGGAATTTCAGAAAAACCTGGAAAAGCAACGCTTGCAGTAAATGACAAATGTAATGCGTGTAGTCAGCATGAACAACGCAATGCTCTGTAAAAACGATCTGAAGCCGCAATTACTCTTTTATCTCGGGCAGTTCATTCCGATACGTTTCCGCAGAATAAATGAAATGCCGAGCTCCAAACATGTTGTTGCCATTATTGCTACTCCTGTTGCTGTAGTTTTAAGCTTTAATCAGTGGGTATGTAATGTTGTAAAAGGGCTGGACTACTTTGTTCAGTCCAAATTCCACTATGTGAATTTATGCTTTTTTAATATAAGCATTAACAATACAATGCGTGCTCAAAAACCGTTACTTATTAGCTTACGAAACGGCAGTGTTTTGACAAAGTGTGGTATTCGAACAGAAAATGCTGAAGTGTTTAATACTTGCTTGTGAGCAGATCTCCCTCGATTTAGACAAACTCTTGTTCGGCTGATGATTTCAGATCAAAATCTGAATCAAGTGGAAAGAAAGCTGAATTACGCTGGGTACTGGGTATCACTGTTACGCCATCAGGTCATGCTAGGAGGATTGGGGGGATCAAATTGACACAGAGGGACCCAATGTGGGGGCTGAACCCACAGTTCTGAGATTAAGAGATTCTTGCTCTATGGACTGCGCCTCTATAACTCTTGTGCTCCAGCAGTAATGTTTCTGGGTGTGGATGAACATGACATTATAGACTGACAGCAGGAACACGTGGCCCACAGGCAGTGACAGTATCGCTATATTTGGCTGCAGTATATTGTGTTGAGAGCAGCAATAACTTTCCTGCAGAGATGGGAGTGCCTTTAATACAGCTCTTTCAATCGGACAGAGTAACAGGAACTGACCTAAAGTTTCAGCTGTGGATCCATCTCCACATGGGGGAAAGAGACAGTAAAATTGCGATGAAGAAACAGAAAGATTTGTGCTCGCTGCAAAGTAGGAAAGAGGTGGTCAGACACATAAAACAGCTTGGTGATAATTTGCAGCGACAGTTTTATGTTATTTAGTACACGGATTTCTCTTCATGTTCCTTAAGATGTGTAATTTGTATGTTGGTTGTATGGGAACAGTTTCTTCTCAAGTCCTGTCAATTGACAGTGGAGAGCTAGCTGGTGCACATCTTCAAGAAGACTCTCTTTAAGGCGATTACAAGTTTCTCGAAAAAATCTGTGTCATATTTTTTAAAATAGTTTAGCTAATGAGCAACGAGAGTACAAATAAATTCTCCCACCCTCCATTTGAAGATAAAACTCCATGTGCGAGTCAAAGTTTCCTTGAAGCTACTGATGTTCGTCATTATTGGACATTCCCGGTGATATTGACTAAGAAGCTCAATTTTTACGTGTTGTAGTTCAACATGTGCAAAACATTCGTATCCCCTGCAAATATCGGCAAGGTCAGTGATATTCTCAACAATTTGTGCCATTGCAATTCGTGCGATTGGTGCCATACTTTTTCGAAATGTATACTGACATGCCAGGATCAGAGGGTCATATTTAAAAAACTGGTGCATTAAAATTTCTTGTAATTCAGGATTTTGATAGTCTGTTACATTGTCTTTCACACGTCGGTGTCAGAACTGTGAGACATTTTCATAATCGGGGGGAAGGCCGTAGCAATAAGCAGAAAGTGCAATCACCTTTTCCCAGTGTAAGTCCGTGTTGTGGTGAGTTTTTAAAATTGGTTTGCGATTTTCTGAAATATATTCCATACAAAAATATAATTTGGACAGTCGCTATTTATTTGGATATTCCTTTTCAGTGAAGGAATTCACTATTCCGTATTCAGTATTCCAGCCGGATTAGTACTGATCGAAGAGAGCCATCTACAGGCGAAAGGCGACATAACATCACAGCAGCACCATTTAAGGTGGAACGAAAAACACGCATAAGAAGCTGGCGAATAAGAAGCCAACTTAAGCCTCGTAGCAGACCCTTGGAGGCACGCTCAAAATAATCATCTTTCCCAGTACTTAAGAGTCATATTTAGATCGCTTTACTGCAATTTTATTTGATTGATGGGAGATGTGAAGCCATCGAGCCTGTACTGCACTTTCACATTGAAATTGAAGCCATTTCTCATGCTTTCTCTCAGTTTCGGGGCTGCAATTGAGTGTAAAGGAGGCGACTTGAAATTGAAACGTGTAATCACCTTACAGAGGGTCTTCACGACGGGGTGCGTCAGCTAGTTCTCCATTATTGTCACTTTACTGGACGTCTGAAGAAACCTATCTACAACGAAAATACAAACTGCACAGTTTAAGGCACATGAAGAGAAATCCGTGTGTTGATTGACAAAAAATGTCGCTACAAATAATCCGCCGGGTTGATTTACTTTTCCGGCCACCTCCCTCCGTCCCCCTTTGCTGTTAGCACAATTCTTTCAGTTTCTTTTCTTGTATTTTCCTTGCTATTTTACTGTTCCTTTTCCCCATGTGGAGATGGATCCACAACCGAAACCGTTTTCACCCTGTGTTTCTGCAGCGTCAGTCTGTATGAGGAGCACAACTTGCATAGCTCCAGTGGCGCAATCGGTCAGCGCGCGGTACTTATACAGCAGTGCACAGCGGAGTTATGCCGAGGTTGTGAGTTCAAGCCTCACCTGGAGCAGTGTCTTTAGCTACTGAAAGCAACTGTTGAGTTTAGATACTCTTAGGTATTTGGTGGAGATAAATTAACATCAAACGAACAAGTAAAGGTTTATTTCGAGTCACAATCAAAGAAGGCTCCACAGCTGAAACGTTGTGTTTACTTCTATTTTCAGCATGGAATAAACCTATACTTTTCCATTTGCAGCCCACGCAGGCTGACGCAGGTCCCTACTTAAATTACTATCAGCTGTGTACCTCCAGTTGACCTGTACACAAATATATGAGAGGTCTACTGAGACAAGAGGAGCACTGAAGACTTGATAAAGCTCTCGCATTAGATTCTGTGTTTTTGTTGTTCCCCAGATTTGTTCTGAATGTTCTTTTTCTTTTAAAGTTGTTGCGTTTGGTTGTTTTTTTATATTTGCTAGACTACTACAGGGATTTACCTAGGTTCCCGGGAGACTTCTCGTTTTGTTGTGTTTTCGGGTTACAACTTTTTTTTTTCTGTTGATAGGATCCCACGCATTACTGTGGGACTAGTTAACTTTAGTTCATACATTGTACCTGAAATTACCACATAAACTACTACTCGGTTTTCCTTTTTTTTTTAAAAAAAAGGCAAAACTAATGTTGTTTTTTCTCCTTGCTGCTGATTGGTAGCTACAACGGGTCAGTTGCAACACACTGGCTGCTGAAATTTGTCAGCAGCTCTGTAGCAAACCTGTTCTCAATTGCAACAAACCTAAAATAACAGCTGCTGCCCATTAGACATTACTAAAGTAGGAGACTAAGCAGACTAAGCGGAACAATAGATTACATTGGAACTGTCCTGAATGTAGTGGAAATAATATCGTCATTAAGTAATGAACAATTGCTTTCCAGACACTACAATTATTCACAAGGAATTTTATCAATACATATTTTATTAATAAAGTGTAATATCTTAATAATGAATTTAATGTTATCTGTATTAGTAGCTGTATTACAGGTAATGCATGCACAGACTTTATTATACTATAATGAATTTTCAGATATCCCGGGGAGAGAACTGAAATGAAGGAAATACATATTTAAAAGGGGTGTAAGTCTTAAATGTGTTCTGTCACATAGGGGTGTTAATTGAATAGTTTTGTTGTATTATTTAATATGATTTGACTCTACACTTGTGTTTCTCAGGAGACAGCATTAATATTGGGGATTTGCGGATACAGATAATAAGTTGTACTATACAGGCAAATGTATGGTTACCTTAATGAAAAAAACTCTTATCATTACCCTTTTCAACATTATTATTTAAGACAGTCTTTCAGAACAGTATTCTCGTATTAGTGGCTATAGTCTAATGATAACGGTGGTGAAACAGGTGAAATGTGCGGAAAGAATTGGAGATGGAACAGGAGACTCATCCAGTCGATAGAAAGCTTGGGTAGGACTGCACAAACACCGTGCCAGTGCTTAGTAGCGTCATTTAAAAACAATACGTGGTTTAACGATATCAACTGCTCTACTGTGAGCTCAGCTCCACAACTTGTAATACATTGCCCACATTTTCAAATTAAATACATGTGTTTTCTACGTGTATGTAATTAGTACTTTTTTTGTTTTAACTGATTTAAAATAGAATATTTATAAAACAGACAAAGGGTTTATGTGTCGCACTGAAATTCACACACAAGTAAGGAAAGATATCGCGCTTAGGAAGAAATCCAGAGTGGAGACGCCAGCGATTGAAAACAGTCACATACATGCGAGGTACTGTACTGTATGTGCTCTACCACTGAACTAAACTCCCGACAAGTACTGTATCTTTATCTGCGGCACTTTGTTTTAGGAAGAGTGAGGAGTCTACAAGCCTAGACAATGTTAGAAGAATTCAGAACAAGAGGCTCTGCTTCACCGTTTACTCAGCTTTTGCTGGACAACTAAGTAAATGAAAAATGTTCACTTTTTGATTAAAGAACATAAAAAACACCTTTCTTCCAGCCAGATTCAAACCAGAGAACAAAGAGTTCCCTGCTGTTTCCACTATATTCCTCCGCTCTTACAACTGAGTTATCGAAAACACAGGAAGCCCACCTTTTGTCTTACATAAAGCACAATGTAGTGCAGCGTTCCTATTTATTTAAATCCCAGTTCAAAATCAAATCTCATTCCCATAGTCCTGTTTAGTTTGAATTTAAGCAGTTAACCAGGCTTCTACTGTATACACTCCCAGAGATATTACAAAATGTTTGAGGGACATCATTAGATATAGAAATTGACTCTTTTTCTAGTGGGATCACATTAAACCTTTCTTTTGGATTGAGAACAGGATCATCGTGAGATTCAAAACACATCTGCCTTTGCTTCTTTCGACGACGAATGGATTATTGTGGTGCAAACATCGGTTCAAATCAAAACAAAATTGTACTATACAGTACTTCTGTTTCAGCTTCCAAAATTTAGCCTTAGTTGTAAAATTCCATATTAATATTCAATATTAAGTGGATTTAAACATGCACAGTAGAGAAACAGATTAAATCTCTTCCTCCCTGGGCCACTTGCCCGCTTCTCTCACTAAACCAGCACTCTGTCTCTTCACAGCTGTTCCAAGACCCTCTTTCTGTCACACCTCTCTACATCTATTCTGACTTCACACCTTTTGATTGGCCTCTCTTTCTGTCCCCTGCTCCCGCCTCTCACTCCTCCTCCCTCCCAGCCTTTGTTCTCCCGCTACTTTACCTTTGCCTACTGCCCTGTCTCTCTCACACCTGAAGAAGGCTCCACAGCCAAAACCTTGTGTTCTCTTTCTTCTTTTTTTCAGCATGGAATAAGCCTATCTGTCAGAAGTGTTTGACTGACAATTGAGCAATATGGGATTATCTCTTATTATTTTTACTTATTTAATGAACAGCAGTATTGCCACTCTTATAAGTGTAATATGATTATCAGCAGCAGCAGACTGATGGTCGTGTCTACAATAGTGACTAGTTGACAAGTTTGTAGCTCTGAGCAGTGGGACTCAGATCACACAGAAGACCTGTCTGTGTGTGATTCCACACCAGCCCTGGGATTCAGCGTCTCCCACACGTCTCTCATGGGGAGTCTTATAAATATACAGTTAAACAGAGTCTGATAACAGTTATATAGTTAATTAAATAATCAAACTGGCTGAGGAACTGAGAGATCGAGTAAAAATAAAACCAAGAGCTGCTCTTCAACCTCCAGGATCAGGAGTCTGATCCTCCTGGCTTCTATTCTATGGAGATTCGTGTAAAACGCTTAAAAGCACTTATTATAGAGACCTGTGCTCCTTCTCTTTCTCTTCTGCTCCACAGGAGTATGCTTTATAACGCATTATTCTGTGAAGTAAACATTTTTTTCTGTTAGTGTTTAATGAATTTCATTTCTAAGTTTGTCATTCTCCTCTTCCTGCTGTTATGAATCGCTTCTCTTAATAGCGGTGTGTTTTGTTTTTGGAGATGTTATATCTGTAAGAAAAGCCCCCCGGGCTCCGGACAGAAGTCTCCTCCAGCTCTGCTCTGTCAGAAAGAGCGCTGTGATGTCACAGACACCAGGCAGAGCGCCGGAATCAGAGATCGAGACCGCGGGAGAGTTATTGATCACTTATCTATCGACAAGCAATTAATTCAACTAAAAAGCCGTAGAATAATCGATTAAGTTCACCGATTGGTGAGCACTGATTCTTTTCCCGTTCTTGACCCATTTAAAAATCTAGAAAAGAGTCAATATCTATTAATTAACATGCGTTTAGTGTTAATAATGTTCAATCTGAAATTAAAGAATGATTTGTTCAAATTATTATTTAGGAATTGTATCCTAGAGCTAGAAAATTATATTCAAAGTTAATAAATTTGTGTAAGTAACAGTTTAAATGCATTTTCCATTTGTTTACAAATCATAAGTATGGTAACCATGGCGACACACGGCAGGTCACTGTGCCTGGCTAGATGTCTCGCCTTTGTCACAAAGTGTGGTGTGACGTCACGGACAGCAACTAATACTAATGCTAGTGTATTTATGTGAATATTAGTGAGAGTTCAACTGGTAGTTTTAATACTAATGCTAGTGATAGCATTACTGTTATTATAAGTGTTTGTAGAGTGTGTCTGTGAGTTTGTGGTGTTTGTGAGTGTGTGGTGTTTGTCAGTGTGTGAATGTGTGTCTGTCAGTGTGATCTGTCTGTCATTGTGCAGGTGTGTGTCTGTTAGTGTGTGGGTGTGTGTCTGCAAGTGTGTGGTGTCTATCAGTGTGTATGTGTGTGTCTGTGAATGTGTGCGAGTACTGTATGTGTGTGAGTGTCTGATTGTGTGTATAAATGTGCGTGGTGCCTGTGAGTGTGTGTTGTGTGTTTGTGTGCGTCTGTGAATGTGTGTCTGTGAGTTTGTATCTGTGAGTGTGTGTAGTGTTTGTGTGAATATGTGTGAGTGTGTGGTTGTGTGTCTGTCAGTATGTCATAATGTGTGTGAATGTGTGGGTGTATATCTGTCAGTGTGTGTGTAGGTGGGCTTGGGCTCCAATGCTGTGTCTGACAGAAGTGACCCTTCAACAGATGTTGAGGTCCAGAGTCGCTTGCAAATTTCTAGAGCACTTTATAACTTTCTAGAGTCCAGACCAACGAACAGAAATCTGTGAGTGCTGTGTTTTTATCACTATTAGCGTATGTGGTGTCTGTGGGTTTGTGGGTGTTTGTGAGTGTTTGATGTGTGTGGGTGTGTGTCCATGAGTATGTGTAGTGTCTGTGTGTCTATGTGAGTATTAATGATGATAGTACTACTGAATACTAGTATTCATGTGAGAATTAGTGATGATAGAGCTACTTTTAATTTTAGTTTTAATGTTAGTATTCATGTTAATATTACTGATAATCATAGTGTTAGTGTCAGAATATTAATACTCATTGTCATGTTAGTTCTTTTGATAGTATTACTGTTATTAATGGTATTATTAGTGTACAACTAAGTTTGTGTTATTGTTAGTAATAATGATACCGTAAGCCTTAATTGCAGTGTTACTGTTGTAATATTGGCAGTATTTGTGTAAGTGTTAGTTATAGTGTAACTGTAGGTAAGAGTGTAGGTAAGGCCCCGGCTGCCCTGTGGTGGCTCGGCGAGGGCCTGTGGGTCGAACTGGAGGGGCTGCTCTAGGTTGAGGAGAGCCGGGTGCGGACCTGGGCTCAGAATGCGATGTCTTCCATCCAGCTGGACTGCCTGGAGTTGTACGATGAGGTCCTAGCCAAGTTTGGATCAGAGGCAGCATATGTGGGATTGGTGAGTCCCAGAAACCCCTCCCCCTTGTCCAGCTTGCACTGTGGTATTGGGGCGGTACAGGGGCTGGGGTGACTCTCCTGACCCCTCAGCTTTCCAAGATATCTGCATCACCCCACTCAACCTGGAAATCTCCCAGATCCAAGGGGAGAGATACAGGAGCTGGGCTGGGACTCCAGCCTGCTGTTATTTCAAGTGGGTGACTGAAAGACACACCACTTACAGATCAACACTAGGGGACATCATAGAGTGGGTAGTGAGACTCTTGGTCATCAATGGCAACAGCAGGGTGACACCCCATCTCTCTATTTGCTCTATTAACATCGGGGTGACCCCCCCTCCCCCTCTCTTTTGGCTTTAGAGATACCACAGTTCCACCCCTAGGCTGCATCTCCTGTCTGGCGCTGTGGAGGTATGATGATGATTCACTGTCTTTGTTCTCTCTCTCTGGTACAGGAGTTGGTACTGAGTTAGTGAAGTTTCACAGAGGATATGATAAGAAATTTTACCAAATCCCAAAATTAAAACAGTGAAGACAACAGACAACACAAGCTCATATAATGGAGGTTTGGTTTGACGACTGCAGACATGGTCAGGACATCTTGCCTGATTCTCTCTCCCCATTTTCCTAGGATTTTCCCTTCCAGGGCACAGGAATCATGAAGCAGGACAACTACGAAGAGGCGGTGGAGACACTGAAGTCCTACTTTGAAAACACGAAGGTCAGGTGTGAGTTCTCCGAGGTGAGCAAGTGCTTCCACCAGGTTGCAGCCGACATTGACGTCGACCTCATCCTGCAGAAGTACCTGGAAGTCCCTGTAGCTGAGGTCTGTGAATAGCAGGTTTATTTTTTCTCTTTGTAGTAGTCTTAGGACAGTTTGACCTGTTGTGGGACTCGGCAGGAACAGAAAGGTCTTCTGTCTTCAGTCTCCACAGCACAGGAGACGCACAATCCAGGTGGGCGAGGCTGTTGAAGAAAACAAGCTGTCCATCCCTCCCTCTCCTGGATCTTGGCGCCCCTGGGCCCTCCCTCTTCGATCACCTGTGACCCCGCTGAGCTCAGAGAAACCCCTGTTGACTGTGCCATGCTGCCCCCATTAAGTTCCCTCCTCTAAGGAGTGTCAGAGCTCCTGAGCTTCCGAGACAGGTGAGAAGCGAACAGAACCTCTGTCCTTGTGTGGAGTTAACTGTACAGACTCTTATTGGACACACTGTATAGACTCACCTGTATGGACTCTAATTGGACACACTGTACAGACTCACCTGTACAGACTCTTATAGGACACACTGTATAGACTGTATAGACTGTATAGACTGTACAAGCTTTTATTAGGACTCACTATATAAACAGACCTGTTTAGACTCTTATTAAACACACTGTATAGACTCACCCCTGTACAAACACTTAAAAAACTGTGTAGACACACTTGTCCAGGATCTTATTGGACAAACTGTGCAGACTCACCTGGTGAAACTCAGTACATGTGGACCTTATAGAATTAGAAGTGAAGGGTGTCTCCATTACCAAGGTCTGCTGTGTGTCTTCAGCCTCCACAGCCCATTATCCAGGTGGAATAGGCTTTCAAAGAGAACCAGCTGTCCACCCCTTCCTTTCCTGGACCTAAGTATTAGTGCCCCTGGGCCCTCCCTCTACACTCACCTTTGACGCCGCTGAGCTCATTAAACTCCCTGCCGACTGCTCCATGCTGCCCCCTCTGTCCTTGTGTAGAGTCAACTGTGCAGACTCTTATTACAGTCACAATGCATGTACTGAGGGTATATTAAGAATAAGAAGAACTGACCCCAACAGCAAAGACCTGTGTCTGTCTTCAGTGTCCAAGTGTAAAGAGGCGTGCTTTCCAAGTCAGCCCTGAAAAAGATGAAGAGGACAACATGTCCACCTCTTCTAATCCTGACACTGACCTGCCCCAGGTCACTGCCCCACTGTCCAGCCAGCTGCCTGTCCCCAGACCCCTCCCTCGCCTCCCTCCCATCACCTCCCAGGAGAAGACTGAGGTGAAGAAGACTAAGAAAAAGAAGAAGAAGAGGCAGAGGAATCAGGAGAGTCAGGAAGGTCCAAGTCCTGAAGAGAGGCCTCCAGAGTTGCTGAAAGTCAGAACACAGGTGCTGAGACACCTAGAGGACCCTGTAGCTCCTGTGATTCTAGGAGAGGTGAGGAGTGAACCTTTACTGTGGTGTCCAATCACCACCTCCTGTGAGACAGAAGAAAAAGAAGGTGGGTGATGCTCTGATCCTCTCTTTACTCCTGTCCAGTGTCCAGTGTCTGTATGAACCCTTCTCTCTCTCTCAGTGCAGTGTTCATGTCCTGGAGTGTCTAGTCAGTGTGTTTGTATGAACCCCTCTCTCTCTCAGTGCAGTGTTCATGTACTGGAGTGTCCAGTCAGTGTGTCTGTATGAACCCCTCTCTCTCTCAGTGCAGTGTTCATGTACTGGAGTGTCCAGTCAGTGTGTCTGTATGAACCCCTCTCTCTCTCAGTGCAGTGTTCATGTACTGGAGTGTCCAGTCAGTGTGTCTATATTAACTCCTCTCTCTCAAAGCAGGTCAGCTCCTCCCATTCCTTCAACAAGATGCTGTGCTGTTCCGAGGTCGATGAGGATAAGAGCAACACTACAGAGCTGAAGAGATGGAAGGAGCCGCAAGGGGGCAAAAGGACAGCGGCACCAGTGGAGAAAGTCAGGAATGTCCGGGTTGGGAGGCACCGGTCCCTGAACACCCAGGAGCGGGATAAGGAGAGGAGGCAGAAGCAGGAAGGGTGGTTGATGGATCGGAGACAGGAGGTGCAGGAGGAGAAGGAGAGGAGGAAGCTGGAGGAGGAGAGGATGAAGGTGGAGGAGAAGAGGAGGAAAGTGTTTGAAAAACAGGAGAGAAGATGGGAGAAGGAGGGAGAGGACAGGAGGCAGATGCTGGAGAAGGAGAAGAGGAGACGGGAGAAGAAGGAGGAGCAGAGGAGGAACACTGAGGAGAAGCAGGAGAGGAGACGCACCAAGGCAGCAGATGCAATTAGGAGGACCATGAACAAGGAGGAGCGGAGACGTGCCCAGGAGGCGGAGGAGAACAGGAGGGAGCAGCAGAAGCAGGAGGTGAGATGGGAGAAGAAGGAGCAGAAGAGGTGGAAGGCCTACGCCCGGGGGCTGGAGAAACGCCTGCAGCAGGAGGAGGAGAGGAGGCAGAAGGAGAAGGAGGAATGGAGGTGAGCTCAGGAGGAGTAGAGGGGGAATCAGCTGAAGGAGGAGAATAAGAAACGAGCAAAGGAGGAAAAGGAGAGAAGGAGATTTTGGGAAGAGGAGGAGAGGCAACAGGCAAAGGAGAAGAAGGAGAGGAGGAAACTGTTGGAGAAGCAGGAGAAGAAACAAGCAAAAGAGGAGAAGGAGAGGAGGAGAGTTTGTGAAAAAGGTAAAGAAACAGCTGAAGAAGGAGGAGGAAAGGAGGAGAGTTTTGGAGAAGCAACAATTGAAGGAGAAGATGGAGAGCTGGAGAGTTTTGGAAAAATAGTGTGCCCCAGAGTCCAGACGCTGTCAGGTGAGTTATTATAAATAAGATGCAGGAGTACACCCTTTACCAACCTGGACTAACCTTTGTCATTAGTTTCAACCTAATTTCACACCAGCAAATAAATACTGACTGGGAGAGAAGAGGTATCTGACAGGCCAATCTGTGTCAGAGCCATTACTGACCTGCTCGTCTGTTCACAGGGAGACTCCTCTCTGATGAGACGCCCTCTGGATACAGAGATCCAGGGGACATTGAGAAAGACCCCACTTCAGGTAAAGGGGACTACAGACAGGGGACTCAGTGTGGGTGAGGTTGTTCAGGGATGGGATCCACACTGACACTGTGACCTGAGTCCACTTCACTCCACTGTTTCCACACTGACACTGTGACCTGAGTCCACTTCACTCCACACTCTCCTCAATGTCTGTATCTGCAGCTTGTGTTTTACAAAAGGGAGGCTTGAACATCCCACTTCTTTCTTCTTTCTATAATTTGATGTTTCAGAAATAAGAAATTAAACCATTCCTTGAAGTAAATTCTGAATGTAAAACTTTTGATGGGAAAGATTTTTTATTACTTTTATTGAAGTTTTTTTTCAATAAACTTTTTAGAACCATTTTATGTGCATATAATGTCTAATTTATTATATTAAAACTATCAATTAAAAATGAAGGAGCTCTTGGCAACTCACAATGAAAATATCAACCCCAATGGAAAGGGAAACTTAAATGTTTGTTAGTAATATGTATACATTGGACCACACAAAGGAGAAAAGCCACTGTGGACAAATCCAGACACAACATGAGACATCCTGAGTGTTATTTACATTTCCCTACAAATCAAGAGAAATTAAGGGTCCTTGTCTTGCAAGAAGGGACGGCTCGTTGAAATATACAGCATCGCTACCTCACTTAAAACTGCAGAAATATTAACTACAGATTGTTACAGAGGCATTTGGGTTCAAATGACAGGAAAGATGAAAGTTCAAACAATTCACACTTTGACAGGTGTGACAAAATGACATTAGACAACTTACGATCATGAAATTCACTTCCTAAAATGATATCACAATGTTTTTGGACTGTGGGAGGAAACTGCAGCACCTGGCGGAAACTCCAAACAAACATGGGGAGAACATACAAACTCCACTCAGATAGAACAACACGTCAGGAAATAAACACAGAGCTCCAGCACTGCGTGGCAGCAATGTTAACCACAGTTGCACCTGTAAAATAAGAATACTTTTAAAACAGCAGCATATAGTGTAAAACTATATTTTATAAACTTTCAGTCTGGATCTTTAAAAATTCATATAATTTTTTGTCAGCTGAAAATGTTAGGCTGCCTGCTTTTAGGGGGGGGGGATAATTTTTCAAATTTACATGTCGATATTAAAATAACATATTTCCACATATAAATACAATTATAATAAAATATACAAAAAAAGCCTTATTTTCTTTAATGAGATGAGTTCTACAATACTGATACAGTATTGTACAAAATGGTATGATCTGAAGAATCGCCAGAGAACAATGTATCAATTTGGGTGACACTAACAGAAGAGGGACACAACATGTAAATCCACAAGGTTTATTTTCAACAACAAAAATGTGCTTGAAAATAATTTGACAAGGAGGAAAACTTTCATGCATGGATACCAATATTTCCCCAGTAGGTTAAAATGCAGCAGGGAACAGTATAACGAAGGTCAGTGTCACTTGACACTGCATCACATTGCATCACAGAGGCTGATCTCTTCTTCATTATATCCACCACTTCCAGAAAGCCAGTACACATAATTGTGAGGGTTTAAATTCAGAGGGAAAAATAATTCTCTAAATTTTATGCTGCACAGAGAGCCTCGCTTGTATGTGGTCAGGTAGCTCAGTTGGATCGATTGTCATTCTAATAACTCCACGGTTGTGGGTTTGATCCCTTACAGGCCAGGAGATCTCCTTATCTTTTGCCAAAACCATTTGATCTTTCAGTCCATGGTGAAATTTATTGTGTTGAAAAGATGCCACAAACTGTAGACAAATGCTAGTGCTGCAGGCGAAGAGGAAATCATTCAAAGATTTATGAGTTTCTTATGTGGAGCGAAAATAAAGTGTCACCATTTGCATATGTGAGGCTTCCAAATAGGCTCTCTGTAAAGACGCTCAAATCAGGCGTGTAGAAAGAGCACTGGTAAACACCATCGGGAGTGCAGAACATGTGATAAAAGTGTTCTTTAAACAAAAAGTGAAAATAGTGAATTTGTCTTTCACTTAGACGTTCATCGAAAGCTCAGTAAACGATAAAGCGTGTTTACTGAGCGAGAGTCTCATGTTCTGAATTCTCATCAGATTAACCGGTAATACAGCTACTAATAAAGGTTTGGATTAATCTTAATTATTAATAAATTACACTTTTATTAATAAAGACATGTCTTGATCAAATTCATTGTGAATAGTTGTGGTGTCTAGAAAACAATTTTAGCTAAATATTTCAAGCGAGTGGTGAATACTGTATGTTCTTTACTTTGTGACCATATTATTTCCACTACATTCAGAACAGTTCAAAAGCGATCAACTGTTCCACTACTGAGCTACTTAAACCCTGTGAAGAGGTGGCTTAAGTTAGTCTCCTACATCAATAAGATCTAATGGGCAGCAGATGTTATTTTAGGTTTGTTGCAATTGAGAACAGGTTTAGTACAGAGCTGCTGACAAATTTCAGTAGCCAGGTTCGTAGCAATGACCCGTTGTAGGGTCATTGCCAATCAGCCACAAGGAAAAAAAAACAGCATTTGTGCCTTTATTAAAAAAAAGGAAAAACAGAGTAGTAGTTCATGTGGTAATTTCAGGTACAATGTAAGAACTTAAGTTAACTAGTCCCACAGTAATGTCTAACGACTACAGAAAATAAAATAAAAAAATACTTAAGGGAAAACAAAAAGAACATTTAAAAAAATCTGGGAAACAGCGAAAACACAGAATCTAATGTGAGAGCTTTTTCAAGTCTTTGGTACCCCATACTTTGGCTTCCTTAGTCCCAGTAGACCTCTCCTCTATCTATCTGTGTACAGATCAGCTGGGGGTCCACAGCTGATGGGAATTTAAGTAGTGACGTGTGTCAGCTGCAAAGGAAAAAGTATAGGTTTATTCCATGCTGAAAAGAGAATGTAACACAACGTGGACCCTTCTTTGGTTGTGACGTGGAATAAACCTTTATCTGTTCCTTTGATGTTAATTTAGATCGGATCTCCAGCAAATACCTAACAGGCTACAATCCCGTTAGATAAGGTGTTAAGGACGACCTATAAGTAGCAGTATCTAAAGTGGACAGTTGCTTTCAGTAGCTAAAGACAGGCTACACTGCTCCAGGTGAGGCTCGAACTCACAACCTCGGCATGACTCCGCTGTGCACTGCTGTATAAGTACCGCGCGCTGACCGATTGCGCCACTGGAGCCGCGGAGACAACTGTCCCTTCACACACTGACGTTGCACAAACACAGGGTGAAAACGATTTCGGCATGTTTTCCGTCTCTCCGTGGGAGAAAGGGACAGTAAAAGAGCGAGGAAACTACAAGGGAAGAAAATGAAAAAATAGTGCTCACTGCAAAAGAGGGAGGAGAGAGATGGTCAAACACGTAAATCAGCCCGGCGGATTTACACTACAAATTTGTCATTTGTAGTGACATTCATGTGTCTGAAACTGTCGGGTTTGTATTTTCATTTAAAAAATCCAGTAAACCTGAATAAGAAAGAAGGCACACTGCACATCTGCGGAACATCACGTCCGGGTTTACAGTGACATCAGAGATTGAAAGGAAAGTCGTTTTTTATTAAAAGTTTAAGGAAACCTAAATATGTTTGCTAGAAGTATTTCAGAATCACAGTGAAATGTAGTACAATTGCTGCACAGATCTGCAGTCTGCAATTAGAATACGGTTTGTGCGTTGTATAAAATATGCCATTCAAAACTATTCTAAAACTGCAGAGATACATTTCGGAATGCGTCTTCCTGTAAAAATAAAATATCTATTTTATTTGACGGGCGCTATAAGCAGAGTCTGAAGCCAGCTCATATTTGTTTTACTTCTCCTGCATTGCAATTCGGCACAAATATTTATTTTATTTATTTTCAAAATGTATTAGCCTTGATGGGAAAGAAAGTCAACTGGCGCGGTGGCCAAGTGGTAAGGCATCGGTCTCGTAAACCGAAGAGCGCGGGTTCAAACCCCGTCCGTGCCTGGTTTGCTTACCACGACATACCTTTATCTAAATCGTCAATTGTCTTGCAATGTAGAAATCTCTGTAATAATAAGAAAAGAAAAGTAGTTAATAATCCTTTGACAAAGTAACGGGCATCCTCCACTGCTTGTCAGGATGGCTGAGTGGTCGTAGGTGCCAACCTCAAGAACTCAATCGTGTGTAGTGACAGTTGTTATTCACAACCCGGATTTCTATGGAAGCCCGTTTCCGCCAGGGAGTAAAAAAAAAAACCCTCTATGGTATCTCAGAATTCCGACTTAGCAACTCAGAATTCCGACTTTATATCTCACATTTGGGACTTCGAAATAGCCCATATTTCAATGTCTGTCCTTTTGTTATTGTAACGGATTCGGGTTCTAGGGCTTGTGCCATCGGAGCTCCCACCCTAGTTCGTGCCTCACTGCATTGGCTCGAACCCAGGTCTTGCCAGCTGAGCTAAAGTAGACTTTTTTTTAAGTAAAAAAGGACATACAATGAGATACCATAGCGCGTTTTTTTTACTCCCTGGCGGAAACGGGCTTCCATAGATTTCCCTTCATTGTCATTAAGATGTGTAATTTGAATGTTGCTTATATAAGAACAGTTTCTTCAAAAGTTCTGTCAGTTAACAGTGGAGAGCTAGCCGATGTACGTTTTCATGAAAACTCTCTTTAAGGCGATTACAAGTATCTTGAGCAAATCTGCGTCGTATTTTTTTTTAAAAAAGTTTAGCTCAAGATGCAACAGGAGTATAAATGAATTCTCCCGCCCTACATTCCAAGATATGGAATCTTATTTTTCTTGAAGTGTCTGATGTTGGTCGTTATTGGAAATTGCCCGGTGATATCGACTCAGGTACTCAGTTGTTACGTGCTGTAATTCGATACATGCAAAGCATTTATATTCCCTCAAATTATTAATAATGTATTAAACATTACATGCCACTTTTTCTCTAGATGATGTTCACGATGGAAAAGTGAGAAAGTCGTGCCTAGATGTGCTTGAACCAGCACCTTACTATTGTTTTAGTCCCGACCTGACCGCACTGAGCAATGGTACGACAGAGACTCCAACGGGTCGGTTTTCTCCTTTTACAGTTTTTGGGAAAAAAATAATCTGCACTTTTAAGCAAGTATTTTATTTCAAATTTTGCAAAGTGTAAGTTTTTCTTGGAAAACGTTGTTTCAGAAAGAAACTGAGTTGATGGGAATAGCCCTGTCAGTAGAATATCGAGCTTTTCATCTCAGCTAGTTCTTCTGTAGAACCGGCTTCAGAACTCTACGTACAACGCCTTTGATGTCATTTTATTTTTACAGCAGACGCATCCGGAATGTTTTTTTTTTTACTTTTTATTTGAACAACAAAATAGATTCAATATAAACAAGAGCACTTATAACATCAGTAGAATCGTCAAGGGTACATAAAATAATACAATTACACTTTCTGAAAACGATTAAACTAGGTAAATCAAGATAAGGTCCGCACAGCTTTAATGTTCTTACATTTCGAAAGAGTCTGTAATTACCCTTTTTCGTCTATTTTGAACTATTCAAACTTAGGACTCGTACCAGACCATTTCACTCTACGTACAGTATATCTCTTTTCGTAACGAAAATGTATTTCCTGTCTTAGAAATGCTGTGTGCGGTATGTCTTGCACAACGTGGACTGCAGATCTGTGATATTGTCGAATTCGAGGGATCCAGCAATCATACTGGATTTGACTGGGATTCTGAAATGTCTCTTGCAAAGGTATTTGGGTTTGCTTGAACATTTAATAAAAAAGTGATCTGAGACTTCCTAGCTTCCAGTCTATAATCTCACTGTAACTAAACTAGGATGTGATGTTTCGCAGATGTGCAGTGTGCCTTTACGCTTGGCATGTTCAAGACTATTCGTTGCGTGAGCTTCTCACTGCGTGTCCTGTACTGTATTGTGATTTCGTTGAGATTATCTACGAGGAGTACAGCGACTAGAACGCCTTGAACCTTTTTTTCGGTATATAAAAGAAAACGCTAAAGCACATACAAAGTAACTAACAACTAAAATGTAGGTTTTCTGATTATATCTCTACTTTACTTAAATACCTTAGTGACAGGCGATTCTTTCCGATATTTGTTCCGGCGCGGTTATTGATCCCATACTAAAGATTATTTTTATAAAGAACATGTCACCTGCAAACTGGTATCGAGAAAGTTTTATAATATTACTTTTTATTTATAAAAGTAAATTTATCATAACCTATATGATTTCTTACCAGCGTGGAGCTCGAATTCACAACCCCGAGATTAAGTGTTTGGCACTAGCTGCGCCACAGAAAAAAATGAAATCTCTTATTTACATTAAATACTGCGGCTCCTGACCTTTTCTTCTCGTCAGAGAAGAGGTCGGTCTGGTCTCCAGATTATCAACTATAAGATCAGACCGTGCTCCTTTGTAAAGCAGTGTTGGTTCACATTGCTTATATGGGGCAACACATCAACTCGATGATCGCTCGCTGTACACGCATGCCCCCCCTTCACTGAAATAACATAGACGAAGGAAACTCTCTTGTCTTGGGCTGCTGTCACCCGGATTCAAAGCGCGGGTAGTGCGGTCACAGCACAAAGTACTGACCACTATACCATCGCGGCGAGCTGGGACAGACTATCGTTAATTTTATTCAGATGCTCACAGTGTCTTTAATCTGATGGATTCATATACCGTGCTCATGAGAAAGTCACAAACCTGTCATCTACACACTGTTCCCAGAGCTGGATAAGTTATTCCAGATTCTACAGCTCTCTAGCAATAGTGGAACAATTGTTGTGTTTTTTTTTTTTGCTCAAGTATTTTTATAAGTTTAATTTCCAGTTCTGTTAAAAATAAAACTCAACTTTACTGGTTATTAGTCGGTGTCTTTTGTAATGATTTAGCTGTAATGATGTCTGCTTATTCATCTGGAGTGTTAAACAAAATTAATGCTGCAATAATACAGTAGTGTTTAATTTCAATTGCACAGCTGCTGTTCTCATTTGTTTCATGACTAATTATAATTGGCTATCTCATTAATAACTATGTAGCCTCATCAGGTGAATTGTCGCCTAAATGCAATTCTTAAATTAAAAACTAACTGATTTGTCAGGAAATTTAGTTTGAATATAAATGAGAAACAGAAAAGTAATTGTATATTAATGTGGCCTACATATTATTCTACTAATCAGAAGTGTTCTGATGTACAGTCCTCTCCAGTTCGGGCTAATTAGTACAACAAGGCCGAGCCCTTGGAACCGGATTAAGCACAAGTTGAGCTGAGCTCCAACTTTGTTCCACATGTTTTTTGCTGCAATTGAACTTGGAGCGGGAGATGATCTCCAGAATGTACCATACTAACTTAGTACGCGGCTGTGTTTTAACTCGGGAAGTCCATTGCATTTGACCCTATGGGTTTATATACATGGGTTTCTCTGCATACACTACCATAAGGGAGGAATGGTGAGTTAGAGGGAGGGCACCAGTTTGGTTTATCAAGAATTCACCAAACTGAGTAGAACTACAGATCTAACCATTCAAAATGTGCAAGGTATGCTGCAGTAAATCGCAGTGCTCGTTCCGCAAAGAACTGTAGGATACCGCATGATGTATCGAAGTAGGGTGGAATATCTTGTAAAACCACCAGGTGGAGCTATGAAAGCTCTCATGTGCAGCATTTGGGCTCTTGCCAGAAAACACTTGGTTTTGAATCCCTGTCAATGCTGAGGGACAATCTTTTGTCAATTACAGAATTTAACAGTCTACATGGTATATACAATTTAATAAGTTTAAGCTTTGTATTACATTGTTAAACATTAAACTGATTAAAAAGTACACTGAAGTGTTATAGAGGACACAAATTGTGTATTGCCTCTTACATTAAAAAAAATATTTAAAAAGATTAATAATGAATAACATTGGATAGGCTGTAAGCTCAAAATATTACTGTAGTCCACTTTCTTTCTAAACATCTGCATCAATTTCTCATTCACCCATGATTACTTAAACATTTTGCCTGCCCTTTTCAGCTATAGCTTTGTTTGAACCCATCTCCTGGCATGAGTTTTCCTTTAACAAAAACATTTATTTGAAAAACTAAAATAGTAAATTATATTGATTTGTTGTTATTTCTAAATATCACAACATGTTCGAAGTTAAGTGATTTATTAATAACAACTAATCATTTCAAACTGCTTGTATTCTAAAATTGTATTTTGTTTGGGGTGACTTGTCACTGTTTTCACAAACTTGAATTTATTAAACATCTGAGATAGGGTGTTCTATACCTCTGTTTACTTTCTGAAACTCCATCGATATTTCCTGTTTTCACACAGATAAGAATAAACTGCACGTGCAAATCTTTTCACAAGTGTAAAGATGTTCTGTGCTCAATAGCGCTTTAACACAGTGCGCATTATGTCAAATCTATAAGCATCAGTGGAAGCATTCTGAAGTCTGACAATCGTAAAAAGTTACCAAATAGTATTGGTGAAACTGTTACCTGTCCTGGATAAAGCGATTAGAAAATAGCTGGATTTACACATGAACTTTCTGATTTTAATGGGATATGGAAGATATTAATAATAAATTACAGTGGATGGTCTAAATGGAAAATATATAGAGGGGACATGTTGAGTCTTCTTTTCAGCTTGAAATTAACTTTTGCCTACTACTGTATATTCCATTGCAGCCATTTTAATGCAACGCAGCTCCATACCTCTCACAAAGTCTAGGCTAGGTGTTACATCCCACTGTGTTTATGTAGATTAGACAGTTCTACTGGGGGAGGGGAAGGAACTTTCAGTTTTCTGGTGTCATTGTTGGCCTGTAACATAACGCAACCAGCAATCAAATGTCCTGTTTTTTCTTAAGTTGAACAAAGACGTGCCACATGCATACGGTGTGATATTGTATACTTTTAAAGCTACTACAGTATAGCTTGTGGGAAATACATTTGTCCTGTATCAAAGTTTAACTTGTTCAGAGCACCCTACATTACAAACTGAGTGAATTCAACAATATCGACGGCTAAAAGCAACATGTCAGATTATTCCCAAAATAACAAGAAGTGAACGAGTTGAGGATTCATTAATAGAGTAATCATAACAATAACTCCCGAGTTGTTTCATACAATCCAAATGAAAGAAGGACACTTAAATAAACATGAAAAGACTATTTTTTCATTGACGAAAAGTAACGTCACACTCTCTCTTGTTTAATCTGATTGTTTTATTGCTGCACAGACTAAAACCAGAGAAAAAGAGCACCTCTTTCTTTGAAGCATTTTGTTTATCCTATCATGTATCAGTTTCCAATCACACAAAGTAAGTTTTGAGAATCTCCAATTTACCATGTCTATGCGTTCGCGGAGAATGCAAGGCAAGGCCCTTTTGCCTCTGGACCAGTCGACATTTACGGATGTGATTCACTCCCAGTCACAAAATTACAAAACAGAAGAGCGGCGTAGTGGTCGGCTCTGGCTGCCCCCTCTGTGCCGACACACTGCACATTCAATCCCCCCTCCTTCCCTTGACTGATGGGCAAAAGGTGGACATCTGGGAGGACTGTACGTGGCATTGGCTTCTGTGAGTTCTGTTTTGTAGATGGTGCTTCCTGAGGGGAGAGAGACAGTGGGGACAGCCAATTCATTAGTGGTTGTGAGCAGAGAGGACAGGATGGAGTGTCCTGAGGGGGTGTGCTCTGCTTGGGGTGGAGGGTTGTATGGAGATACGCATTGCACTAGGTACAGCAACCTGTGTGGCAGGGAGGGGCACTTTTCAGGAGATGAAGGTCTGTTTGGAGACGGCTGACACCCTAGTGTTTGACTGCTGGAACATATGGTCTCCGTCTTCTGCATCTTTAGGAGTGGCTCCAACCTCCAAATCCTTCCAAGCAATGAGCCGTACTGCTCCCGCTGCTGTTGTAAACACTCCACACAGGTGCTCTTGCTCTTTTTACAGACTAGCACCCTGGCCAGTGGCCGAGAACAGAGACGCACAGCCTGTGGCAAAATAACAGAATCCACGCAAATAACGTCACACAGGAGTATTCATCAGTTGCGGAAGAGACATCAAAATCTTTTTTCATCCATTTTACCACTTTCTTTTTTACTGTTCCTATAGTCTTTGAATATTGTTTCATGTGTGCTGCATTTTCCTGAAGAACAGGCTGTGAAAAAAACATTTATAATAAATTATACATTCTAACACAGAAAAAAATACCTTGGATTTTGAAATATAATCTGGTATTTCAAATGAAGCCCCTTCGCACTTTGCAGGCCAGAGCAGCTGAAGCATGACGTCTCTTCCTGTAAAAAGTCTTTACTGAGACTCTAAATATCTGTCTTTCAGTTTGAAGCGGTACAACAGATTCCAGGGCACATTCGTTCTTGATTCAGAATATATATGAGTGTTCTAATGGTTAAAACTGTTTACATGAGGTACAAACAGTAATATTTTCATTTCGAGAAGAAAGCCAGTCTGTGACCATTTCCCAGAGTGCACATTGTCAGGAACACCAAACCCACAGTGCCAGCAAACCTATCAATAGCCTGTAGGTACTGTCATTGACTGGGGTAAAGTTAGCTTGAAGTTCGAAAACGATTTTGGCACGCCTGTAGCATTTTCACTAAACCTCCTAGGGTTACAAAAACACTTGCTTTGTGTACAAAGTACATTGTGACTGTTTTCACAGCCTTCACGATGTCATTTTTAAGCCATTTTTTTGACGCATGGATATTCTTTTGTCCATATCTTAGCAATGGAAACACAGAAAGCCTTCAAACAAAATGCATTTTAAAGACCACGACTTGTGAAAGTTTTTACACCCTCTACATCAAACTATCAGTGAGCTAATTATCTTTTATTAAAGATAATTTTTTTTCTGTTTTTTCATCGATGTGTAACTACGCACTAACTGGAACCCGGGGGACCGCTGTGTACACACATTCACCACGCGAGAAATACTACTCAATGCAGCTTTGTGTGAAAAACCCATATATCACTATAGGAAGCAGGACAGTGCAGTCTCCAATTACCCAGACTGTAAGCATGGGAATAAAGCTTTGCTTGATTTCTGAAACCCTTTCTTTATGTCTTGTTTTAATTCAGGTAAGGGTCAACTATATACACAATCCTGCTGACAGCGGAAAAATTTAAAATATTCTTTACTCAGCAGCTTATTTAAAACAGCTCCCATGATGTTCAAACTGATTTTTTACACAGAAGAGTGATACAGCTTTGCGTTCTGAATCTCATTTTTTCATGCTTTTATTTAATGTGACACTCTGCGCTGGGATGGGGTATGCTGTTCACAAACCAATAGCATTTAAACCACAGCACCCACAATGCTGCAATTAAGTGTTTTACACACTAAGGAGGTCCTATGACCTTCCCAAGCCTTGCTTTGGGTTGTGAAACATTTTATATATATTTATTTTAATATGGCACCATTAAACATGCAATACACTAAGACAGTGGGGTCTTCTTCATGACTCGATAGCTTTTTAAGCACAGCACCCACAATGCTACAACCAAGTGTTTTACACACCAGACAGCCCCCCTCACCTTATACAACCTTGCTTTTGGTTGTGAAACTATTCCTTATTATTATGATTTTTTTCAATATGGCACCATTAGTCAGGTGGTACATGGGGATAGGGGAGGGCTATTCACGAGTCAATAGCTTTTCAAGCACAACATTCACAATGCTATAACCAAGTGTTTTTACTCACTAGGTAGGCCCCCTCACCTGATACAACCTTGCTTAGAGTTGTGAAACCTTTTTTTATTTTTTATGATTAAACATGCAATACACTGGGATGGGGGGTACTATTCATGAGTCAAAAGCTTCATCACAACATCTGAAAATTTTAGATTTGACATTATTTTTATTTCACATGTTTTTTTTTAGTTTTGTCCTAATTTTAAATAAGCTGTATCTGTAGCAAATCACAATGAAGGTGTAGCGGCAAGGCTTAATAATAATGCAGAATTAAGTGTTTCTGAGCTTCCCAAATGAGGCCCCATTTCTCTGTTCATCTCTGTGGTGCAGCCACAGAGAAACCATTCATGCAAGATGTTTTCTTTTGATAAGGACAGCTCCCAAAGGGGGATGCACTTAGCTAAGCCTGGCTATCATGATCAATGGTCATCCATTGGCGCCTATCTGTCTAGGGAGTGTGAGTTGGACATCTGGATTGCATTCCTAAGTGTCAGGACTAAGTGACTCATATCTCACCTTGATCAACCAATCAGGGACTGGTAGGGCCGAGTAACCCACGTGGGACTCTGATGCCCATGGAACTTTCAGCCAATCAATGAGCTGAAGTTCCTCCAGGTAAAACAGGCAACACAGAGAGCCTGGGAGATTCAGACAAGATTCAGACAAGATTCAGATTCAGATTCAACAATTCAAAGGAGAATTCCAGGGCAGGACGCCCTAGGAGCAGAAGGCTCCCAAGGGCAGGACATTCTCGCAGCGCGCCTCCTGACCATCCTGAGACTCAGCCCGGACAACCACGGAACGGCCAGTGTGTCCGAGTGCCAGAACTTTCCTTTGTTCTAAGAGTCTAGAGTGGAGGTTGCCAGAGAGTAACCAGCAGCAGGCCTCGTGAACAGGTCGGAACTGTGGACAGCTGAATCACTATTCAGAACTAGCTCTGCATCAGGAGAGAACCGGTCCTCTTCCTAACTTGCTGGGACCCACAGTCATCTTTTCTCCTGTGCACAAACTTTGCTAGTTAAAGCCAACACTAACTAGCCGGTCAGTGAGCATCAGCAGCGCACCGTCGTAAGCCGCACAGCACAGCCTGGCACGGAGCCAGAGAGCGCGGATTGGACAGCAACAGCCTGCAACTGTTTCTTTGTGCCCGCAGGAGATCTGAATCCCCAGAGATTGGATGAGTATTCAACTTCAATGCATTACAGCTCGAGAATTCAATTGTTATCCAAACCAGTTGATATCAATTTAATTCCTAAGAGTTATGTACTTGTTTGAGTATCTAATGTAGAAGTTGTAACCAAGTTCACTTTACGAAACCTTTGAATTCCCTTTCAGAAAGTCCACAGAAGTCTCCCAGGCCCTCTGTGTTGCCTGTTTTTACCTGGAGGAACTTCAGCTCATTCATTGGCTGAAAGTTCCATGGGCATCAGAGTCCCACGTGGGTTACTCGGCCCTACCAGTCCCTGATTGGTTGATCAAGGTGAGTTATGAGTCACTTACTCCTGACACCTAGGAATGCAGTCCAGATGTATATCTGGCACTCCCTAGACAGATAGGCGCCAATGGATAACCTTTGATCATGATAGCCAGGCTTAGCTAAGTGCATCTCCCTTTGGGAGCTGTCCCTTATGAAAGAAAACATCTTTAAATCAGCCTGCATGAATAGTTTCTCTGTGGCTGCACCACAGAGATGAAGGGAGAGATGAGGCCTCAGTTGGGAAAGCACAGCAACACTTAATTCTGTCTTATTAACAAGCATTGCTGCTACACCCCCAATATACTGCCCTGACTCTCCTCATCACCCCTGCAGTCTGTGTCCATTGGAGACAACAGGATCAGAGTGTCCGTCTCCTGTCTCCTCAGTCACCTGGACACCAGGGACCTGAGGACAGACTCCATTCTGACTACCAGTTTCTGGTTGATCTGCTGGAGGACTGATCGCTGAGCTGCTGTCATTCGGGGCATCATCTCTCCTTGTCAGTTCATAGGTCCTGTCATTCCTGATCGTCGTCCTTGATCTCCTCATCCCGACCCATACTCCCAGGATTGCCAGGATGACTCCAGCAACACCAACACCAGTGACACCAGTGATCACTCCGACAGACCTGTGACGAAGAGGGTCTGATGTATGAAACACAGAGGAGACAAAACACAGCTCGTCACACCTTCAAGAAGACATGAGGAGTCTCTTCCGATAGAGATACTGACCAGCAGACCTCTGATCTCTCTCCACAGGATCAAGAACTGGAGAAACTCTTTACACTCGAGAATACAAGTACAAGATTTGAGTTCTCCTGCACCTCAGTCTAGTCTTACCCTCCACAGTGAGAGAGACAGTGCTGACGGCCTTCTGGATGTGTGAGAGCAAAACTGTATAGATCCCCTCATCAGACGCCCTCAGGTCCTGCAGTCTCAACTCCTGATTCTCCACCAACACTCTGTCTCTGTACTGGGGGACACAGCTGGCTGTGCTGTTCTGGACAGAGCACACTGAGGTCCAGTTTCCACCTCCTGCAGGATCAAACAGCACCTCCACTGGCTCTCCAGTGAGCAGAGGGACAGACAGAGAGGCTCCAGGCTGCAGGGTGACAGTGACTCTTTGAGCTGAAAGACAATCAGGATAAAGGATGATATAAGAACACACTCTATCAAGAATATAGAGCCCTCTAGTGACCCTACTGTAGATCTGCTCACCTCCCACAGTGACTGTCACAGTGCTGATGGTGTTTCCCTGAAGGTCCCTTACTGTGTAGCTCCCCTGATCAGCTGGAGTGAGGGAGTGCAGTGTCAGAGAGCTGTTCTGCACTGACACTCTATGTTCATACCCGGGGTCAGGGGGCCCTGCGCTGCTCAGTAAGACTCTGGAAGACTGGGTAGATCCTGCAGGATCAAACAGCACCTCCACTGGACCAGTAGTATGGAGAGGGAGAGACAGAGAGGCTCCAGACTGATGGGTGACATTTTCTTCATGAGCTGAAAGCAGAGAGATGAACATCAGAATGTCAGCTGGGTTTGGATTATTTTAGTTTGCAGACTTTGAAAAGAACATTGAAAACAGCCTTGGAGTCTAATAAAGATGGACAGTGTAAGAACTGGGGACAAGATTATCCAGATGTGAACATTATCAGACACCTCCCACAGTGGGCTCAGCTGGACGCTGTTAAAACCGAGACTCGTGAGCTGTTACCTGTGACAGTGAGATAAGTGTCCTCCAGGAACTGCAGGTGGTCTCGCTCGGCTTCCCGATAGCACTCATACAGGCCCGTGTCGGAGAACGTCACAGCAGCGATGGTCAGGGAGTAATTTCCCAGTCTGGCCTTGTCTCCGGACATCTGGGCTCTGTGCTCGAACCCGGGTCCAGAATGAGGTCTTCCACCTTCGACATACAGCACAGGTCTTCCTGTAGACAACACCCATTTTACAGCAGGCTGGTCCACAGGGGCTGGATCCTTGGAGATGCAGGGCAGTGTAGCCGAGTCCAAAAATCTCACAGTGACAGGGCCAGCACAGGACTCTGGGAAACAACAGACGTGCTTTCAGACAGGCCTGGGGATCACCAAGGGGAGACATGCTACCTCCCTCCTCCCCCCCACCTGCTGTCAGCTCCAAGAAGTTACACACGCACACTGAAACCCCCCGCGTTTACGGTGAGTTACACTAACGGATGGTGTAATTTCAGTGTCTTCCGGTGAGGATATTATCAATTAGCCATCTCATTTGAATACCGGTATTTCTGGGCTTTTATTGTGACCAGTCAAAATAATTGTCTCCTTATTCACAGTGTAACCACAAGAGCTGCCGATGGAACCACAACTGCACTGTTAAAATAGCATTAATTGGCAGGTCCAAACTTGGTAGCTGTGAGTTGTCTTTTTTTTTAAGAAAACTGAAATAAAGTTTCAAATAGTTCAAATAAAGAGACAAGGGAGTCTCTCATTCTCATTTTGAATAAGCAGTTCGAGAATGTTTAAAAACATCAAACCAGCCTTCGAGCCACCTATTTATAAAGAATAAAGAATAAGAAACTGCTTCGCATTAAAAAACAAACTGTACTATTTTAAAAGCAAATGGAATAAACATGGAAAGTACACAGAGAACTGGATTCAACAGGATGTGTTGCTTTGATAACCATGTACTAAGCTGCCCTAAGTGGTTTAATAACATATCAACAAAACACTGGACACTCACCCATCCAGCCCCCACCTGGATGATGCAATGGCAGGCATAGTGCACCAGTCCTCTCCCCACAAACCAACTCTCAGTGGGGAGGAGAGCAGAGTGGTGAAGCCAGTTCAGAGAGGGGGGGTTATTAAGAGGCCATGATGGGTAAAGACCAGGGGGGGAATTTGGCCAGGACGCCGGGGTTACACCCCTACTCTTTCCGAGAAAAGCCCTGGGATTGTTAATGGCCACAGAGAGTCAGGACCTCGGTTTTACATCTCATCCAAAGGACAGCACTTTTTTACAGTCCAGTGTCCCAGTCATTATACCAGGGCATCAGGACCCACACAGACCACAGGGTGAGCACCCCCTGCCGGCCCCACTCACACCTCTCCCAGCAGCAACCTCAGCTTTCCCAGGAGTCTCCCCTCCAGGTACTGACCAGGCTCACACCAGCTAAGTTTCAGTGGGGGGGGGGGGGCTGCCAGCTGGGAGCTGCTGGGTGATACACCTGCCGGCTAAATGTAAGAACTGTTCCGGCGCCTCCGGGATCGTGTCGCGACGGTGGAGGAAACTGAACTCCAGCTGGAATCTGAAGGGAACTTGAATCGAAAGCCCGGAGCGTCACCCACCCGTGGTCCAGAGCACCAGTAAAAAGGCAGCAGGGATTGTCGGGAGCGCCATCCTGCCAGGAGGATCCCAGACGAGAGTCGACTCTCCCAATCTGCAGCTGAAGCAACACTGAACAGTCGCTGCAAAGACCGCGCTGGTCTGTAAGGGGGAGATAAGAGATGTTTCAGCAAGAAAATTGGCATTGCCCCCTCCTGCCATAAGTGAATATAAACTGGGTAGAGAATACAAATGGAAAGACAGATTAACAGCTTGGATTCCCCCCCAAGGCAAAAACAAAAATCGTGACTGGGCAGAAGGTAACATCTCAGATAAACAATGAAACACTACAACGCTGGTTCCACCCGCTCAGAAGACAAAAACAAATCAGTTGAGTTTGTGTCTTTTGCAGGAGGCTACGCCACAGAGCCATGGGTCTCCTGAAAAAAAGGAAAGCGACCTGAAACTGCTCGGGAGCAACTTGCAACGCCACGAACCGGCACACACGCAGAGCCGACGAGCGTGGTGGGTTTCACCGTGTGTAGGACGGGGGGCGACTTCACGTATTTCAACCTGTTCTCAGCAGCAACCGAGTGTTTCCGGGGATCCGGAGCCTGGTGGCCCACAAACACACGCCTGGTGGTTTTGGGGTCCAGTCGAGCGCTCGGCTACATGGACGTCATAAGGAGAGGGGACGGGTAAAGGTTTATTCCGCGCTGAAAAAAAAAGAAAAGAGACAACACTTCGGCCTCGACTGCTGGAAGGGGAAACAAAATCTCACACGTGTATCTTTAAAACGGAGATTTAAAACGGAGTTACGTCGACAGAAAAAGACTATCGGAGGTGAAGGGCTCCGTTATGCTTGATAGAGTTCACGAGCCCTCTTCATCAACCTATTTTAACACCCTCCTGTCAGAACAAGGAAGAACAAAACCCTTTTATTTGTGCCGAGGTACAGTAGGTCATCCGCAGATCCGCAAAACACGAAAACTCCGGCATTTCTACTCCACTTGAAGCACTTTCCCTTTACAAAACCCGACGCGTTTTAAACTTTTAACCAAAGAGAGACGCGTATTTAAACAGAAAAGGACTAGTCCAAAAAGATTCTAAGCGAATGACGAGACGGCTAAAAAAAACAACCACGCACTTTCTAGTCGCCAAATACATGTGTGCATTTTCTATCTAAAACTAGCAGGGGGACTGAGCATTTGGTTAACAGCAATCGAAAAAAGGAGAGCTGCTCGCCTCCTTTCTAAATCCACTCCCTTCTGTCTGGAATGATGCAGCTCGCAGCGGTTAAAATCGACTTCTTCCCACCTGAGGATCAGTCGCACCTCCGCGCTGAGGAAGGTGCCGGGATCAGCACACAGCTCTGTCCTGCAGCAACACGCTCGCCCGAGAGATTTCAGACTCATCCCGGCTGATATGCTATCCCCCCCCCCCCAGCAGTGATGTCTGAGGTCCTCGCACACTCAGTCCGCCGGCTCTGTACTGCGTATCAGCTATTCTGCCATCCCGGCTTGTCTGCCGAGTTTCCGACAGTTTATATGCACATTACAGCGATACAAGTACCGCCTACTACGTGAGAATAAGATCAGAACAGCGAGGCTTTAGCTTCTACCCATAACTCCGCCCATTGCCACACCGATATCCGCGGGGATACCTGCGAAACTCTTTTAAATAGCAGACCCGTGACGAATTATACATATGGCAAATCCGTTGGCTTTGGGCCTAATCAGAAACCTGATTTGCACGGGTCAGGGTGGCGAATGTGCCGTCGCCTCAGAGTGTCTCCGTGACTTTTCTTAGAACGAGCGACTACAGGATAGTTTAAGGCCATGCTTTAAAAATAATCAGATCCCGTCAATGAATGAGTGAAATAAACTGGCAGAATCCTGTTAAGTAATCTGCAGAAAAATGAAATACCCCCACGCGGGATACGACGAACACACGAGTCTCCCCCCCTGTCAGTTGCTACGAAGTTGCGTTTTGGCCTGCAGTTCTGCGCTAAACTTGAGTTGAAGTTCCTACGTTACTGCCCAGGGGTCTCCCACCTGTGAGCTTAATTAACCACGAGCAGACCCTGCTGCAGGAATCCGGTACCGAGGATTAAACCGCTCGTCTACCGCGCAGGAAACTGAACAGGGGTTCGGAATCTCTGAATTATCCTGACCGGTTCACTGATCTGCGGGCCACTATCGATGTACATTTATTAATGTCCAATGCACGTGATAATGTTGGGTTTTTAAGACAACTGCGTGTGGGCGCTGTATTTTTCCTTGATCAAACCACACTTAAGTCATACGGAGATACTTCAGACGCGTTAAGAGAATACATCGGTAATTTATTCATTTTGTTTTTTTAAAGACAGGCTGCATTTATGTGCACGAGCTAAATAAATACACGTAAATGTAAGCCTGATGCACCTGCATGAGCTAAGTGCGTTAGTTCTTTTGGGCGGGTTTTCTCATTTCAACGGCTAATATTTTAGCGTCCTCTAGAAGATATAAACTTGGGGTTTCTTCGCAAGTTCAGAACAATTTTTAGTGCGGAGTTGGGAGACAACTTTCTGCGGGCAAGTTCATTGCAGTGCTTATGAACCTCGGGTACATTATTAACCAGGTACTAGTCCGTTATTTCTCCTAATTGCAATGGCACATTTAGGACACAAACAACCTACCCAGTAACACAAAAAGCAAAAGTCAGCGAAGGGACTGAAAGTCTCGTTTAGTAGCAGTGTCGAAGTCATTCTCGTGTCACGCCGTCGCCTCTGACCTGCGACGTGGGTTTAACGCGAGTGGGCACACGGGGTATCGCGTTGTCCGGTCGGGCGCACATTCTGTCATTTTTTAAAATACTGCCCCATCCTCGAGTCTGACTGGTCTCTCCGGTCCGCTCTTGGAAAAAAGAAACGAGAGGCAAAACAGCGACCCCAAGCTCAAGCGCCGGCAGAGAACACTTCTTGAACCTCGTACGAAGGGGGAGGGGGGAGAACGACATTAAATGTCTTCGACAGTCCGAAGAAACTGGGTATGATTCATGTTGTGTAAAAATGCTGCCCCGCTTAGTTTCAATACGTTCAACCGCGTTTGAAACGAAAGAACAAAGCAGAGTCCTTTGAACTAAGAATAGCGGGGGGAAATGTGTCACCGCCCCCACGAGGGCTAAAAACTAAAAATAGCAACATTGCAAATCCTGGAGATTTCAGGGCGGCGCCGAGAACGAACAGAAACTCTCTCCCGAGACGCCTTCCAGCGATCCGGCAGCAGAGTGGGCGTCTCCGTCACCTGCTCTGTCAGGCCGGGGGAACACGCAGACAACTGCAGCCGAGGGACAAGCTCGAGTTTTCTCGGGGCGAGCTGGAGGTGAACGAAGCGAGTATCGGAGAACAGCTTAAGCCGAGGGTCGTTGCGGGTCCGGACCGGCCGGCTTCAAAGCGGGTGAAACTCTTCTTCTGCCGTCATCGCCGTCGTCATCAGCAGCAGCAGCAGCAGGAAGGGGGTGAGTGACGAGCTCCGAGACAGAGGGGTTTTACAGATTCGGGGTCGATTTCTGGAGCTGAGAAAAGTGGGGGGATAGCGGGTGAGAACTGAGGCGTTATAGAGTGGACCGCGGAAGGGGGTCAAACCGGCAGTTTGCTGATGTGCGAAACGCCGGCAGGAAAACACAACCCAACAAAACAGAAACGCCGAGTTGTATCGTGACGCACCTGTCACCTGTCCCCCAGCAGGTTGCAACCTGTTGGACAGCAGTATCGCCGAGACCTGTTGGAAGCCGCAGAAGATGGCTCATCTCCAACCCGACACGAGCAAAAACCGAGCGATCAGCCGGAGATAACCCAATCCCAAATGAGATGCGTCAAGGTAATGAACAACACTCATAGAACTCGCATTTTTAAAATGACTGGCGTTATATAATAATATTAGTAATAACACTGTATTTTATATAGCGCCTTTAAAGGCGGCCTCTCAAAGCGCTTTACAGAATAACAACAGCAACAATAATAGGCTTATTAGTAAATCTGTATACATAGTATGTACGAAACATGATTTTAATTGAGATTTTAATAATAAAAAATGCATTGTACATAGCGACTGTAAAAACGGCACAACTGATGCGGGAGTGTAGATCATTTCCTTCGGGACGAAGCATTTGTAGGATATTTTGGTGACACGACCTAGCAGAAAAAAAAGATGTCGGACGAAAGGGGCAACTAATTGTAACAGTCAACTAAAATTGCGAACGAACCACAACACCACGGATCCCGTGTTCTAATGAGAGAGAAAGGTGACGTCAGAACCACACCTACAGGTGCTCATTAACGCAGGGCCTGTAGTCCTGCGATGGTGATGTCTGAGATCGACTATTGAGAGAAATATCCCAGGGAGGATAGCGAGCTGAAGTCTAGGCACAGATCACTCGCGCTATCGCTGCCAAATCCAGTTCTCACTCGTTAAAACCCCAATGAAGAGCCCAGAGAATCATGCCGAACCCATCTCCAGTCCAGTGACGACCTGGCCCACAGAGACCCACACGGAACCGGTCTCTCCAGACAGCCTCTCCCGAACCAGAGCCCCCCCCCCCCCCCCCCCCCAAATCGGACAGCACCGGAGCTCAGGCCCAGCTGAGCCGGGCCGATCCGAACTGAACCGAACCGGCCCACCTCACACGCCTGCAGGCCCCGGGACAGTAGCACAGCTCCGGTAATCATGTCATTGTATCAATTCATTAGTTTACTTAATAAATCGGGGCAGAGGTTTTATTGCTAACGAACATCACCGCAGTCCGGCGGGTCTCAGACGTCACGCAGCGGCGAGCGGAACCCGACCGGGAGAATAACGGCGCTGCCAGCGCCCGCCACCAGACGGCGCTGTCCCCGAAACCCAGCCCTCAGTTAGTTAACAGCAGCCCTGCAACTCACAACAGGCAACCCACTTAAGCTAAGGGGGTGTGAGCCTGGTCAGTACCTGGATGGGAGACCTCCTGGGAAAAACTAAAGTTGCTGCTGGAAGAGGTGTTAGTGGGGCCAGCAGGGGGTGCTCACCCTGCAGTCCGTGTGGGTCCTAATGCCCCAGTATAGTGACGGGGACACTGGACTGTAAACAGGTGCCGTCCTTCGGATGAGACGTAAAACCGAGGTCCTGACTCTCTGTGGTCATTAAAAATCCCAGGGCGCTTCTCGAAAAAGAGTAGGGGTGTAACCCCGGCGTCCTGGCCAAATTTCCCATTGGCCCTTACCAATCATGGCCTCCTAATCACCCCCCTCTCTGAACTGGCTTCATCACTCTGCTCTCCTCCCCACTAAGAGCTGATGTGTGGTGAGCGTTCTGGCGCACTATGGCTGCAGTCGCATCATCCAAGTGGATGCTGCACATTGGTGGTGGTGGAGGGGAGTCCCCATGACCTGTAAAGCGCTTTGAGTGGAGTGTCCAGAAAAGCGCTATATAAGTGTAAGCAATTATTATTATTATTATTATTATTATTATTATTTTATTATTATTATTAACAGTATTGATACCGCACAGCCGAGCTTCGCCATCTCAAATCAAGAGCGGCCGAAACTTGGCGTGGGAAGCGTAAGTTCACCAAATTACCCACAAGAGGGCGCCAGAGCTACATGTTTGAAGACCACAATCAGGCCAGATATCCATTTAGCACTTCGAATTGAGAAATAACGTCTTTGCAGTAAGAAAGACAATTTTCGTACTTACATTAAGTGTTTATTTATAAATTATAGAATAGACAGAGAAAAATGACAATTAAAGGCACTTACAACACTACATATAACATGTTTACTACACAATTTAAGAGTACTTTGAAATTATTGTGCTCTAGAATACAAACTGCACTTAAACCACAAATAAATACATGCATGCATCCACCTAATAATAAACTTCCAGAAAAAGATTCCAAGTCCATTTTTTCATGATATCAGCATTTGTATTTTTTGTGCTCCAAGAACGCTTACAAATAAGGAATGTGGGCCGTTTGGCACTTCATACCAAATTCACTCAATCTCATTTTGAACCCAGATTCCAGTCCAGTTTTTGAAAAATCTTTGAATCTGTGGATAGAAGATCAAGGCAGCTCAATTTGTAGTACAAAATCAAGCTTATAAAGTCTGTCTACATTTTGAAAAACAGCTGCAGCTCTCAAAGCCACGCATAGAGCTCTGCAAGACAGCAAAGCTGATACTGCTCTGTAAAATACTGATCTACAGCACTGCCTTCAGACTGGACGGTTCAGTTCATGGACACCAGAGGCTGTGCTTCCTTTCCACCACCGATTCCTGGAGCCCAGGAGCCCAGAGATCAGAGCTAAGAAGACCAGCAGGAAGGGAGGGATCAGCTGGAGGAAAAGAATTGGAGAATTCCCTCCACCGTCAGGATCTGCAATAATAGAGAGATTGTATTAATCTATCCATTTTCAATCATCATCTAAAGGTCATGGGGAAGCCCCAGATCTCTCCATCTCACACTGTCCCCGCATGTTGGACACACCTCTGATCGCTGCCTCTCACACTGTCCCTGCACACTGGACACTCACACTCACGCAATATTCAGAAACAAGTTTATGTTTCCATTACCACACATACCATTTTGACAAGAGCAGTGCACCTTTATAATGTTACAGAGAACTGAAATTGTCAGGAAACCTCTTACCTCCCACAGTGACTGTCACAGTGCTGATGGTGTTTCCGTGAAGGTCCCTCACTGTGTAGCTCCCCTGATCAGCTGGAGTGAGGGAGCGTAGTTTCAGAGAGCCGTCCCTCACTGACACTCTGTCTCTCTAATGGGGGACACAGCTGGCTGTGCTGTTCTGGATAGAACACACTCAGGTCGAGTCTTCAGCTCCTGCAGGGTCAAACAGCACCTCCACTGGCTCTCCGGTGAACAGAGGGACAGACAGAGAGGCTCCAGGCTGCAGGGTGAGGACTTCTGAGTAAGCTGGGAAGAAAAAACAATCCAACTCAATCTTTCTGAAACAGGTGATGAGATTGAAAGATTTCTTTAGAATGACAAAAAAAATTGGGTGGCACTGTGGCACAGTGTTTAGCATCGCTGCCTCACAGCACTAAGGCCCTGGGGCAAGTTCCTGGGGTGCTGTCTCTGTGGAGTTTGCATGTTCATGTGGGTTTCCTCCCACAGTCCAAAGACATGCTGGTGGGTTAACTGGCTTCTGGGAAAATTGGCCCTGGTGTGAGTGTCCTGTATGTGTCCTGTGTGATAGACCTGTCCAGGGTATGTGTGTCCTGTGTGATGGACCTGTCCAGGGTATGTGTGTTCTGTCCAGGGTGAACCCTGCTTTATGCCCACTGATTGACAGAACAGGCTCCAGCTCCCAAAATAAAAACAGTTTATAAACAGATAAAACAGTTTCATGTTAACCTTTACAAACAAAATGTTGCCATTCATGCTGAAGCAGGATCAATATTCACACTGCACATTTCCAGCTCTGCAATATCACTACCGAAACATACTGCAGAAGTCCGAGTGAGATCCCTAAGATCTGCTAACAAAGGCTATCTCAACATATGCGTTAGAGCATACAAAAGTGACTTGTACCAACGGCTGCAACAACACATGCCCCGCTACATGTGTTAAAAGGGATAATAATAATGATGATGATGATAATTAAAATAATTGCCTACACTTATATAGTGCTTTTCTGGACACTCCACTCAAAGCGCTTTACAGGTAATGGGGAATCCCACTACCACCACCACTGTGCAGCCACACCTGGATGATGCTCCAGTCCGCTCACCACACACCAGCTCTCAGTGGGTATGAGAGCAGAGTGATGAAGCCTGTTCACAGATGGGGATTATTAGGAGGCCATGATTGGTAAGGGCCAATGAGAAACTTGGCCAGGACACCAGGGTTACACCCCTACATGGACATGTAAAAAAATGCAATTTGACATGATAAAAGTATGGAATATGACTTTTGTTTCTGGGCCTGTGTGCTGTATATAAGAACTCAATACCCCTTGCATTGAGCGTGTCCGTTCTGCAGGACAGACCCAGCACATGTTGCTTTCCTTATTAATCTCAATAAACACTGAATCTGCACAAGACTGCGTCCTACTCCTCTGATGAAGAATTTTCCCACAGGACATGCTAATGACAAATGTAATGTTTTCCAGATCTTTCACTATCATTTCTTTAACAGCCTCTGTTAGGGATCTGGTCTATTATTGTGGGGCTGGAACTGGAGTCTCCCCCCGTCACACCTGTAAGGACTCTAGCAGCCAAGAGAGGGGAAAAGCGACCTGTCGCTGGAAGACGTGCAGGTAAATGTTCTTGGCACGATAACAAAGGTTGCAAAAGACATCGACACAGAGGTAACTGAAAGCTGTGCAGAGCAACAAAATGAAGACATCGTTGCTAAAGTGCTGCCAGTCCAGGAGGAGGATTTCGTCTACTGACAGAGTCCAACGCGTCAGGAGAGCCAACATGTGGACTTGCAAAGCCCAGAGCCATCATTATAGGATTCATCAGAAGGATGACGAGGGACATGCTGTGGCGATCGGCCAGAGAGAACGAGTCTCTGAAGGCCAAAGACCTGAGGATTGCAGAGGATCTGTCTGCCGAGGACAGGCACACCAGGGACCAGCTGTGGGAAAGAGATCCGTGGCCAGTGACTGTCCAGCCCAAGAGATCTCCCTGTAGGGGTTATGAACGCGGTTAATGCTGAACACAGTGGTGTTGTTATCACTTTTAAGGGTTTGAAACTCGCAGTTCAGTAGCTTTCCCCCCCCCCCAAGAGTTTTTTCTATATTGTTTGTGTCTTTTTCTATTTTCTCTATTAACCCCAGAGGTATTAGGAATATAGTTAAAAGAAAGGCGATTTTTCCATTTTGAAAAAAGAAGAGAGCAGACTTTTATTTTTATTTGTTTACAAGAAACGCCTTGTCACCAAAAGATCAGCCTGATTTTCAGTTTTGGAAAAATCAATGGGGGGATGACATTTGGATTTCTAGTTGTACTAATCATTCAGCCGGTGTTGCCATCTTAAAGGGGCACTTTAAAGGGAAAATTCTTTATTATAAGATAGTTTGGATGCAGTCCGATGGCAAATCAGTTCAATGTCCGGGCTACAGGAATATGTCCAGGATTACACCATGTGTTGTGAACAAGCACCGCGAGACCCCCCTCCTTTCCTCTCGGTGGCGTTTCTGTCTGCCTTCAAGTCCAGAATACAGTATGTTCCTGCAGCCACATCTCAGTCAAACACACGATACTGCATTCCCTATACTCCCTCCGCCTCCTCACCAGTGCTCCCAGCGCGTCCATCTTATAAGATAAGATCACTTTATTAGCCCTATACTTGCATTAGGGATTCATCTTTTCACAGACCCCAGCTTGCTCTCCATGAGACACACAGACAGGGAGAGAGAAGCTGGGGGTCAGAGCCCAGGGTCAGCTATTTATACAGCGTCCCTGGAGCCGTTGGGGTTCAGGGCCTTGCTTAGGGGCCCAAAGGAGTAGGATTCCTCTGCCAGCCGCGGGATTTGAACCAGCAACCTTCTACCCGCAGATCCTGAGCCACAGAGCCACCTCACCGCCCTATTATTCGCTAAGGACCTCACATTTCCCATAATGATCGAAGGAAGATAGGACTTAAATCTCCTTCTCTTCGCATCGCACCGGGCCCTGCAGCCTCGGCGTTTCCTCCTCAGCTCCTCTGGGACTGATGGCTTCTCCCCGGTTAGTAGAGCCGGACTGTGTTGGGGATGAGCCTTGACCCCATGGAGGTGGTGGCTGAGAGGAGAATGCTGACCAAGCTCACAGCCATCATGAACAACAACTCTCATCCGCTTCATGGGACTGTTACTGGGCAGCGGAGCACATTTAGCAATAGACTGCTCCAGCAACGGTGTTCAAGGGAACGTTTCCACAGGTCTTTCCTCCCGGCGGCTGTCAGGGTGTATGACGCTGCCCTAGGCTAGGACTGTTAGCCCTTCATTTGCTCCTCTATGGACAGCATGTTTACTCCATTGTACTTTTTGGACAATCAGTCTGTGTAAACCTATGCACATTTTGCACAGATTTTATTGTTTTTACAGTGACTATGATCAGCACATTTTCCACACACCTATGTATTTATTTATTTTTAATTATTTTGTTTGTCTTTTGTTTCATAACTATTCTGATGTCTGTTTTGCTTGTCTTGGGCTGGACTGCTGTAACACATCAATTTCCCTACGGGATTAATAAAGTATTATCTATCTATCTGTTCCTGCAGCCACATCTCAGTTAAACACACGATACTGCATGCTCTACACTCCCTCCGCCTCCTCACCAGTGCTCCCAGCGCGTCACGTGTGTAAACACTTACTCTGCAGCTATCTGCATTACAACCGGAAGCAAACAGTGGTCCGAGTAACAGCCAAAAAGTAGTATCTCGACTCCCTAGTATCCATCTTGTTGTGTGATCGCAAATCGACCCGCCAGCAAAGAAAAGAAAGAAAAACCAACCGAAAGAAAAGAAAAGACGACAAACAAGACACAGAGGTGCTGTAACAGGCAGGATGCCACCAGCACGCCTCCATCTCGAAAGAAATAAAAAAAATACTCTTCGGATTATGGTCATCTTCCTTAGATAAAAGGACCGTTAACCTGCTGCTTGTCACTTCATGTGAGCTGCTTGCAACAATCGTTGTCCGTCTTGTTAATAAAACCATTCTACCATCTTGTGCGTCTTGGGCTGGATAGTGACACGCCACACACACCCAGGGATCATAAAATCGGCGATCGGCCTCACAAAACGTCGATCGCTCTATAATGCTCCGAGCTCTTACATCTATTATTAAGTGACCTTATTTTTTTAACTTTAATTTTGTGACTTGATCACATAATTTACTTCATTACGTCTGGCGGTTAAATGTTTGTTTTTTCCTCTTGTACCCGTTTCTGATCATCTGGTTGTATTTGTAAATTATTTATAATTTAATTGTTTAATATAAAAAAAGGATACGAGCGCCACCTTACAAGTAAACGTTGCTCTGTTCGTCATAAAATCATGCCGTCGACCTGGACTCCTGTGTTATGCGCAAGAACAACGGAAGAGATATCTCGGAAGCCACTGCAGCGTTCATCCCTCTTTTTGCAACATTTCGGAGTGCAAGTGCCTGGGGCCTTCGCACCCTGACCAAATCCAAGAAAAGGAAAGGTGACCTACCTGCCCCGAGGGGACAGTTTCTCCAATGTTAAAACATCACAAGATGTGTAAAGGCCGTTATGAAGGGCCGTCCACAATTCGGAGAGCCCCAGAAGCACTCAGACGAGTGAGAGACACCCCGGCAGGCTGGTTTGTGCAGCTCCCGAACTCTTTGCATCTCTGCAGCTTGGCATCTGTTCCTGAGCCCCGTCGATCGTTTCCCTTTCTTCATATTCTCTCTTTTTTTTCCCCTCACTCCGTTGTGAAGCAGTTCCTTCTTGGGTGTTTTCTAGAAACCCAGTGAGGAGTCGGGGAACCTCCCCCGTCTCAACCAGCAATGGCGCACGTCTCCACTGCATGCCAACAGGGTGTGACCGCTCTTCTATTTTTACAATAGGTTTCTATATGCTAGAACAGAGGTTCCCAACCTATTACAGCCATAAAAACTTACGCGGCCAACACAAGGACCAGCCCGTCTTCACCGTTTTGAAACGGGCTAGCTCTATACCTCACCAGTAGCCTAATCGACACCAGTAATCAGAGAAAATACGCATATACAAGCTACAAACATGGCTTTACAAAGACCGTTTATTGATTACAGAAGGAGTCCAGTCAGCACCTCACAAATAAATAACATAAAAAATATTTAAAAACTAAGGCACCAGTACAGCTCTTTTTTGATGATATCTCATAATAGTATGATGAAACGTTAGCCTTGTCAAAAACAAAACAACATTTTTTCCAGATGTGCGGGGTAGCCGGTTTGTGCCAATGAACATATGACGACGTTGAGAGAAAAATATGCACCATAACTATCAGAACAATTACTCAAGAACGCCTTCTTTCTGGCTAGCTTAGTGAGGGGGCTGGTGCTCTCTGACAGATACCAAATGGTGGAGGTCGGGCTCCAGAGAGAAAAGCTGCAAGCAGAGGTCTGGCTCAACATTAAGCTACTGTATTCGGTCTTTAGTGCCACCAGCGCAGAAACTCCAGTTTCACAAAGATATGTTGTCGGAAACGGCATCAAAAATGTCACTGCTTTGTCTGAAAGACCAGGATACTCCGAAGTAACATGAAGCCAAAACTTGGTTAAGAATTTCTGTGAAAAAATCCATTTTAAAGCACTGTCACAGGATAGACTGTCTTCCTTTGTGCTCAAACTTGCGAGGGGCACTTCGCATAAACTCACAAAAGGATTTTCAATCCAGCTAAACCGAACATCTGGAGCCGGGAAGTAGTCGTGCAGTTGGGTCCTCAAACTTTGCAAGTGCTCTGTAATTAACTCTGTGATAGAGGCTGGTAGCTGCATTTGTTCTTTTGTAAGAAAATCTGACACATTTTCACACGAGTCGTAGTTTGACCGATCGACACGTTTGGCCCGCATTTCCAGTTTCTTTATTGTGGCTTCTATTTTACTTCGGACGTGACAAATCGTCACTGCTTTACCTTGAAGACCAAGGATGAGTCCATTTAAGTGACTGAAAATCTCCGCAAGATAAGCCAATTTAGCGAGCCGCTCAAAATCATTGAAACGATTTGAGAGCTCAAATTCTGAGTCGGATAAAAGAAATTCTTACTTCATCACGCAACTTAAAAAGCCGAGTAAGCACCTTGCCCCGAGAAAGCCATCGAACCTCGGTGTGCAAAAGAAGCTGAACATGATCACTACCCATTTCTTCACATAGCACTCGAAGTAAGTGTGACTGTACAGGACTGCTCTTTATGAAGTTGACTATTTTATCTGCCTCATCCAAAACACTCTTAAGATCTGCTGACATTATTTTGGCAGCCAACGCTTCTAGTGACTGGAGACAAAAAAAGGAGACAGAATTTTAAAATAGAAATAGACACTTGACAGCCAGAAGAATTCCCAATTGTAAAAGCTAAAACATGATACTTTTTACGTATATATTTCCATCATATGTCTCCCCTTTTGATTCTTTAAATTTCTAATAGAATTTAAATTAAAAAAAGGAATTCAACTTTAAAAGCATGAATAGAGGGGGCAGTATTAGACCATTGACCTCTGTGGAAAATACCATTTTGCAAATCTATCCCAAACAGTTTTGTATATCTGCAGTTAAGAAAAAAAGGTAACAAAGATTCCTTCTCATTATTACAAAATACAGATAACACACAATTGGGCCACTAGCCAGATTTTGTTATCATACCAAGTCGTAAAAAATATGCTTTTATTTTGATACCTTCTATTTTTATGATTCCAAATACTATATGTATATGGTGAAAAGTTATGCTTATATATTAAATCCAAACACAATAGAACTTGTTTAAGAAAGTTAGATAATTTAAGAGGAATTCTATTAATGTCAAAGTGACATTTTAACACAAATTCCATATCACGTTTATATGGAAAAACCAACTTGGGAGAGAAATTCCATATACTCATTTTTTTTTCTAGTACAATTTCTGATCTCCGTGAGCAGAGAGAGAGAGCGAGTTCAAGGTTACTAAATGTTCGTGTTGGGGCTTGTCTGGATTTATCCAATCACAATACGGCGGAGGTGTAGGGCTTCTCTGTATTTATCCGATCACAATGCGGCGGAGGTCGAAGTCCTGCCCACAGACTGTAGCTAGTGCGCCTAGTTAGCTTCTTCAAACCTGCCGCGAGCTTTGGTTCTCTCTGTCGGGGACTGATCCACCGGCACCGAGCCTCGCTGCTGTCAGGCGTGAGATACATCGTCTTTATCGTCTAAACTCGTTGCTATTTCACTCGTTCAGTTGCAAAGTTCCTCTTTCTCTCGTCACACAGGCGAGTATTATTGATCCGTCCCGGCGTCTTCACTGGAGGTTTGGGGGGGATGAGACTGAACGTGATCAGATGGAATTGAACTGAAAAATAAAACATAGTGTCGATTACAATAATATATTTTACTTTTTAATTTAAAGAAAACGAACTTTTACCAGTTTAATTTTTAAATACATCGTAGTTACGTTCGTGATTTTTTTTTTTCCTTCGACAACATGATAGAAACTAGCGTGGAAGTTGAGTGTATCTTGGAGGAGTCGGATGTCCGGCCAAAAACTTCCTTTAGTTTGGGTTGTGGGCTTCAGACAGGATGAATAGTTACTTTCCTCCTTGCGGCTTCAGGCAGCCCGTGCACGGAGGTTTAAAACTGGTGAAAAGTAGCGCGGTGACATTTAAAGCAACAGAGCAAAAGTAATGAGTAAGACAGAGCCGGTGTTGAGCGCTGGAGACCTGCAGCCGGGCGGGGAGGTGAGGCAGAGCGACACCTGTAGTTCTGTAGTTTATACTGACACGGAAAAGTGGACCAGTGGAGTCATTTGCCAGATTTGTCAATGACAGAGTGTAGATATTTTACCAACCAGTCTTCTTACTTTGACAAATACGACGGTCTCTGTTTTAGACTCCAGTTTGTGGCGTCTGAATTCAACGTTCTGCTGTTAAAATACGATAAACTCGTTGCATTCTTAGGGAGAGATGAGAATTAATTAAAGGCGTCGCTCCTGGAAATCTCACAACATGGTGGTCACAGAACGGTTTAACATCGCGACGTGTTTGATAAAATAAGCTTTAAGAATGAAATAATGCATAGATTCCTTCATAACCGAATCTCCAGGTGTGTTGCAGCAGAGCACAGATTTACAGAGAATTCAGACGGGATGGCTGTGTGGTCAGGCTCTGAGTGGGGATCTCTTATTTTCTGAGAAATCAAGAATATGCATTTGGAGGGTCTCCAGGGGGTTTCTTGGAATGGCACAGGACCTGAGTACTGCGTCTGGTAGCGGGGGACACCTGTGTTACACCTAGATTACCAGGCTACATTAAAGAGGAACTGCAGTCCCAGGTTCTCAGACCGGTTATTAAATCTCTGACAAAATAAATTAATTGCAGGTTTAGAAACATTGTACAAATTTCAAAATACGGCACAGAATCGTGAACTTTGTGAAAGTACTGTAAGTCGCTATGTTGTGGCAAACCCCTGGTCTCGCCGTGGGCACGACTGAGAATCCCAACAAATTGTGATGCGGCCCTTCCTGCTCACTAGTCCCTGTGATGACAGATGTACGGATGTGCGAGCGAATACGTCCAGGTTGTGCAGCAGACGTTTCACACAGAATTGTTCCAGCATGATCTGCAGGCTGAGTTAAGAATTAAACATATTGGTGGGCAAATCCATTTGGAAGTCAAGAGCAGGATTTCTACTGGATTAAAAGAGACAGATCCACAAGCCTGAGTGGACAGTGTCACAGGGCCGCTCCACCTCACTGGCAGTTGTGTTTCCCTCGATTCATTCTGAATCACAGAACACTGCGGAGATTCAGTGTAAGTCAGGAAATTAGAGGTTTTATATGTTCCTGTTTTACATCAGCAAACGGTATCTTTCTAACCCTGATGTATAAAAAAACACGGTAGTTCCCTCTTTAAGGTCCCTTGTCTCTTTCCCCAGGGTGAATCTTACGATGCGACTTCTTGTGTTGGTTTTCTTTCTTTTGCTTGCACTGACAGAGGGTGAGTATCAATTTCCATTCACAAATTTATATTTCCTGTTGATTTTCACTCTCAACAATTCACAAATTCCCTCTTGGCACACCTGACCTGTACTGACCAGAGGAGCCCCAGATCACATAATCTCACACTGGACACCTCTGATCTCTCCCTCTCACACTGTCCCTGCACGTTGACCAAACCTCCGATCTCTCCCTCTCACACTGTCCCTGCACGCTGGACACACCTCCGATCTCTCCCTCTCACACTGTCCCTGCACGCTGGACACACCTCTGATCTCTCCCTCTCACACTGTCCCTGCACGCTGGACACACCTCTGATCTCTCCCTCTCACACTGTCCCTGCACGCTGGACACAACTCCGATCTCTCCCACTCACACTGTCCCTGCATGCTGGACACACCTCTGATCTCTCCCTCTCACACTGTCCCTGCACGCTGGACACAACTCCGATCTCTCCCTCTCACACTGTCCCTGCACACTGGACACAACTCCGATCTCTCCCACTCACACTGTCCCTGCATGCTGGACACACCTCTGATCTCTCCCTCTCACACTGTCCCTGCACGCTGGACACAACTCCGATCTCTCCCTCTCACACTGTCCCTGCATGCTGGACACACCTCTGATCTCTCCCTCTCACACTGTCCCTGCATGCTGGACACACCTCTGATCTCTCCCTCTCACACTGTCCCTGCACGCTGGACACACCTCTGATCTCTCACTCAGACTGGGCACTCTTTATTTTCCATAATCTCTTAAAAAATAAGAACTGAAACAGTGAAAATATACATTTGATATTAAATAAGGTTTGGGGATAAATTCAGAATAATTTGTGTGCGAGAGGTGTATTTTTCAGCAGTGTATCGGTTTTAAAGTTTTTTTTTCTAAAAAATATTTATCCAGTTGGATTTGTGCCGCAGATAAAAATGTTTAGGGGATATCTGCATGTTTTAAAACCCTAAATGGTGTTGTGTAGAAGTTAATAGGATAGTAAATGAAATCACACATCTCATTTCTCATGATATTAAATAAATGACCATTAATATGACAATTATTAACTAAGAACTCCTTGAGAATCGGCTAATCAAACTTCACATTTGTTTTTGGTTGGTGAATATAAGTTTTTACAAAGATTTATGAGTATTCTTATTCTTATTGAAATAAATGAAATAATGTTGTTGACTATTGCCAGATACACTGGAGGTGTGTTTGGGTTTGCCTTGATCTACACTGTTTCATCTTCTGAAAGAGACTGAGCAGCAAAAACTGAAAATTGACACAAGTGCCTAGTCCAGCTTATCATAGATGCAACTGCTTCTGATATCCAGGGTAAGAAGAGATGGTAGTTCCCCAACATGGGGCAATATTATTGCACATACAGTACAATGAAATACACAGTATTAATATAGGAGGTGACATTGTTCACAAATTAACTATTGTGTTTAAACTGAATAACTTTCTTGTATAAATGAGTTAATTTTTTTTCCTCTGTGGCGCCAATAAGCTTCCATAGGAAACAAGACCCTGAATGAATTAATCCTAGTTTCATTCAAGAATTTTTCCAGTCGGTTATAAATGGAGGTGAACAGTGTACCAGTTTCCCCTGATCTGTCTGATCACACTCTTTTAAACTGGAGTAAAAATGTGTTGTCTCAAATGTGTGTCTCACTGTGTAAGCTTTGCCTGGAGTCTCTGGTGTTTAGCATGATCACACCCTTTTAAATTGGAGTCAAAAGACATAGTTTCTTGTGAATAGTGTACAGGAGTGTCTCGCTGTGTTTCATATGATCACACTCTTTCAAACTGGATTGAAGGGCCTTTGTCTCTCGTTGATGTTGCTCCCTCCTGATTGTCTCCCAGCATCGTCTGCAAATGCGGATGTGTCGGTGAGAGTCGGCGACGAGGTCACTCTCCACTGTGATGGGACCCCTGCATCCGGAATCCCCCCAGAGCAGCTCCTTTTCATCTGGAAAGCGGATGGGCGCTATGTCAGAGCACAACCTCAATAAATTACATTCAATTGAACTAATTTTTATTTATTAAACGTAAAAAAATATATCTCAGGGCAGATTTCTATCGAAACACAATATGATCGTTTACATTATATTTTTGGAAGAATGGGACTCTTCATAAGCAGCTAGAGATGTTTTTTTTTTTTTGTCCTTCAGAGATCCTGGCAGGCAAGAGCCTACCAACCATGAAGCTCTGAGTAAATGAACACAAGATTGGACTGGAATCGGGGTTAAAAATAAGACTCTTGGATCAATTAGCTACAAACTGCCAAGCGGCCCATATTCCTGATCTAATTTGTTTCCATTCTTGTAGCACTAAGAACAATTGTTGATAAGGATCGCGAAAATATCCGGACCTCCGATGTTTTTATGGAACGTTATTAGTCAAATGTGCACAATTTGTACTTGAGAGTAAATAATTTCCCTCTTGAAAGTGTCTCATGCTGTATATGCCTTTATCCTGACTTTTTCCATTCCCGACTGTTATTTTTTAATGAATTTGTGTTTTGAAAAAAGTTGTATCTTTCTGGGCTGCACATATAAAAACGTCTTTGAGATAGAAAATGCAGTAATTGGGAAAACTAGTCTGCTTTTGCACCTGTGGCGCGCTCTTGTGGTTTAATGCGAAAGGTTTCCTAGACTGAGCTTGATCTTATTTATTTCGCGAAGAGCGGCTGTGTATTAACACTGTAAACAGTGACTCAGGGCAGAATTCCGGGATAGTGTCATTGGAGTTATTCTCCTAAACCCGCTCGTTCACCTGAGTCAGTCCCGCAAGCCGCTTCGTAACGTCAGTCCGGTCTGAAACCCGCAGAAGCTCATTATCTGAGCCGTCACGGCCGTAATAGGACCCAGTTCGGCACAGGCTGTCTGGAGAGACCGGTTCCGTCTGGGTCTCGGCGGTACCAGTCAGTCGTCACTGGACTGGTAATGGGTTTTGCATGATTCTCTGGGCTCCTCATTGCGTTTTTAACGCCTGATAACTAGGTCTCGATCTAGAATGTTTTTTTTTTTAATTAAATCTGGCGCGTCGAGGTTGGACAGCATATTATCTACATGTGAACATTTGTAGGAGCAGAGCTCAACTCCTCTCTGGCTGCTGGAGAACTGACGTCACAAGAGCAGCGCTCTGAGGGGGGTGTGGCTGCGGGGGGCGGACCGACTCTCCTATTGGTCCATTTCTTTTATTTAAATAGGGGCGGTTACCCGTCCTGTGTGGGTGAAGTGACTGAGCCATCCAATAAGAAAAGCGGGTATAAGTAGCCACGCGAGTTCGTCCAATCAGAACGCCTCGTTCGCGAAACCGAGTCCCTCCTCCTGTGCCGCGGGTCAGTGGCCTCTCTCCTGTCAGGTGTCGGAGGACGGCAGTCGCCGGTAGCAAGCGGCGCTGGGCAGCACGGAGAAAACTTCCGACAACAGAAGACACGAGGGTTGTGACCGCAGGAGAGATTTAGGATGAAAACGATAAAGAGGAGCGGGGCGGTGTGAGTTGCACCAAGCTCAAGCAAGACGGCGCTGGACATGGGTCTGTCGTTGCTCAAGGCGAACACACACGTCGATTTGAGTTAGTCTGCCCCCCCCGATATTCAGCCACATAACCGCCGCAGAGTAAAAGAAGAGATATAAGAGAGATATTTAATACAAGTGACCGCTGACAGTTGGATAGGAGACCAAGAAGACAGTGGGGCTTATTGGAAAGAGCTCTTGACTTGTAGCCCGGGAGCTGTGGATTCCAGTCCTTGGTGATAGAGGAGGTTTATTTTCCATTCTTACTTGACATTCACACATGAGTCAATAAAGGTCGGGTGCTTTGTTTGCTGTCCTATAGAGTAGTGTGTAGGGAGGGATCTACACTCTTAGCTGATGCATCAGGGGTTCAAAGGCTGGGAGTTATGTGAGCTTTGCTTTCAAGCTCAGGTGTACTAACACGTTGATCAATAAAGCGATAGGTGATCAGGGTGCATGGCCCTATAGAGTAATGCCTAAGGTTCTGGACCTATGGCTGGATTGTTCTGGGTTTGAATCATGGGTGGATTTTGGTTTAAGTTTAATGTGTCCTGACATGAACACACTGATAAATAAAAAGAGGGGACTGGGATGCACGTGGCCCTATAGAGTTGTGGTTAAAACTCCATGCTGCTAGCTAAAAGGTTGGAGGTTTGAATACCACGTGTTCCTTTTCACTTCAATTCTCTCAGACATCAACACACTGATAAATAAAGAGATTGGGGGTAGTAGCTGGGGAGCCCTTTAAGATAGTGGTTACGGCCCTAAGATCAGGGAAGGATGGTTGTGGGTTCAAATCCTGTCTGTGTCTCCTGCTTTAGTTTCATTTTAATCATTACTTAAATTTCTTGTGGCTGTGTGACTCTATAGAAGAGTCTCTAGGCTCATGACTTGTGGGTTTGAATCCTGTGGGGGCCTTAATGATTCTTTCCAATTCCATTCAAGTGGGTTGATGGTTGTCTGGCCCTGTGGTGTGGTGGTGAAGCGTGTGAGGCTGCTTGCAAGGGTTGTGGGCTCAAGTCCTGCTTTGCACCCCTGGTTTCCTTTTCAGTTATATTCTCACAGAGAGGGACACATTGATAAGGAAAGAGATTGGGGATGAGACAGTTTGGCCCTATAGAGGGTTGGTAAAGGCTATAGGTCTGTAACTCTGGGAGTGTGGGTTCAAATCCTGCTTCAAACCAGGTGTTTCATTTCAATTACAGTCTTTAGAAGAATAACACATTGATAAGGAAAGAGAGTGGGTCTATGTCTGGGTGCCTTTGTAGAGTAGAGGCTAAGACTGGGCTTGTGGCTGACTGGTTGTGGGTTCAAACCCTCTGTGAGACCTGTGGTCTGTTTTCAGTTTAAGTCTTCCTGAAATGTCAACACACTGATAAGTGTGAAGAGAGTGGAGCTGTGAGTGTGTGCTTCCATAGTGTGAAGGTTGAGGCTCACAGTCTGGTAGTTGTGGGTTCCAATCCTGCTGAGACAAGTGTGCTTGTAGTTTAGTCCTTCTTGACAGAAAGGTGTTGAAAAGTCAGGGGAACTATAAGGGTGGGTGGGGGGATCAATAGAAGAGAGGGTAAAAGACTGTTCTCACAGGTTCAAGACCAGGCTGGGTGCTGAGCTCAGGAGTGAACTGTGACAGTGGCAGGGGCAGGTAACTGGGTAAGGAGGAGAGAGTGAGCAGGTACCAGGGACAGAGCAGAGTAACTGATGAGCCCAGGGTGAGGGGCTCTGGGGTTCACCTTCTACTGAAAATTTTGATAGTTTTTGAAAATTTTCAGTAAAAGGTAAACCCCAGAGCCCCTCACCCTGGGCTCATCTAGTTCACTCTCTCCTCCTTACAACCAGTCAGCCACAAGCCCAGACTCTTAACCTCTGGGCCTAAAAGCTCAACCCCTATCTGTTCACTTAGCAGTGTGTTACTGTTGCTAAGAATTATACTGACAAACAACATGCAATCATTGCCAGGATTTGAGCCCACACCCACGCAATCACAAGCCCAGAGTCCTAGCCCCTACTCTACAAAGACATACACTCACAGGCCCATTCTCTTTACTTATCAGCATGTTACTCTTATTCAGAGTGTAATTGAAAAGAAACTGCTGGTCTAAGGTGGGATTTGAACCCACACTCTCCGCATTACAAGCCCACAGCCTTTACTAACCCTCTATAGGGCCAAACCACCTCATTCCCAATCTCTTTCCTTATCAATGTGCCCCTCTCTGGGAGACTGTAACTGAAAATGACACCTGAAGGAGTATTTCAACCCACAACCTGCCAAACATGAGCGCAAAGCCTTCACCCCTACTCTACAGAAATTGAAAAGAAAGCTCCCTTCCTAACCAGGATTTGAGCCCACACCTTAACACCTATGAGTACAGAGCATTAAACTCCCAACCACAGCACCACATTCCCCTGACCTCAGTGTCATTATTTATGAAGGTTCTGATATTTAAGTAAGAGTTAAAGTGAAGATCAGGGCTTTAATGGGATTTGAACCCACAGCCACCTACTTCTGAGTTTAGGGATGTAACCACTATGCTACAAGCCTGCCCGCCCACAGGGGATCAATCTCTTTATTTATCAATGTGTTGATGTCGTTAAGAATGAACTTGAAAACAGACAGGCTGCAGCATGCAAGACCAGAACCCCATATCTTAATCTCTCCTCTACAGACCCACCCTGACATAGACCCCCCTTTTGTTTATATATGAACATGTCTTAACCCCCAACCCTAGAGGTCCATATTACCACAGCACTGAACTCTTTACTTATTAATGTGTTACTATTAGTAAGAATTTGCTTGAAATTAAATCACAGGTCTCGGGTAGGATTCGAGGCTGCAACCACACATCTAGGAGCTGCACAGTCTAAACCTATACTCTATAAAGGCACACACACAGAAAGCCTAATCTTTTTATTTATCAACCTTTTAATATCAGCAGGACCTGCAGACACAGGCAGGACATGAACCCCCCACCAGCTAATTCTTCCAGAACCAGAATCTTCTGATGATGTGTCTATCGGCTTGACTCCTATTCCACAGGATCACACATGCACACACACACTTACCATCTCTATCTATCTATCTATCTATCTATCTATCTATCAATGTGGAGATTTCAGTTAGCATTCAATTGAGGAAAAAAAATAGATACTGCTATCACACCTCCAACTGATGAATCTAAGGTAGAGAGAGAGAGAGAGAGAGAGAGAGAGAGAGAGAGAGAGAGAGAGAGAGAGAGAGAGAGAGAGATCAGGCAGGAGCAGCTCAGTATATAGAGAAGTGGAGGAGAAAGGTGATTAAACCAACCCATGTGGCCTCACACTTTTTCAGCCCCTAAGTCCAGGGGGACAGCAGAGGACATCAGTGCCTTGTGAAGCTTCTGTCAGAGTCAGGGAGACAGACACACACACAGGTGGGGCTGGACAACACAGTATGTCAAAGCTGCCCATTCCCCATCCCCGCCACCCTTTGTGTAAAGAAGCGCCCCCCCCCATCCTGACTGGAGGATCTCATCCAGCTGTGTCTTGAGAGGCGCCAAGCGATTCTCTTTAACACCCTGGCTGGGCAGCTTGTTCCCCACCCCCGCCACCCTTTGTGTAAAGTAGCGCCAATCGTTCTTTCCAAAACGCACACCCTCTGAGTGTCCACTTCTGCCTCCTGATTCACGTTTCACTGCTGTTTCTGGAGAACGACTAGCGAATCTTCATCATGGGGCAGTGTACACACACACACAAACCCGTTTCATGTACATGACCAGATCTTAATATTCGTCTAATTCCCCCCCCCCACGTATTCCTCTGCTGCAGGCAGCGAAGACCGCAGCAACCTCTGTCTTTCTATGACGGCAACTTCCTGTTCACAGATGCCCCGGTACAGTGCAGAAATATGCGTTCGTACACAAGGGTACCTGCTGCAAAAAACAAAACCACGCAATGTTCCACTTGCACGCCGCCATAGTCCACACCTTGGTGAGAATGCCACATAAGATTTTACTCAAAAAGACATCGCTGCTCTGGGACCACATAGGATACACTTCTGTGCTGAAAAGAAGGGATAAGTAACTGGATCTCTTTATTCTCAAACAGAGGAGAATGGGAGGAATGCGATACAAATTTTCCAGATCCTTAAAGGTCACTGGCTATGTCAGTCCAGCTGGCTTCTTCAGATTGAATACTGAATCATGGACAAGAGGGCACAAAGGAAGTGCATTTCAGACAGAGAGCAGGCGGTGCTACTTTGCACAAAGGGAGGTGGAGGTGGGGAACAAGCTCCCCAGCCCTGTGGTTGAAGCCAATACCCAGGCTTCTCTCCGGACACAGATGGATGAGACCCTCCAGTCAGGACAGGAGGCACATCTTTACACAGAGGGTGGTGGGGGTGTGGAACAAGCTGCCCAGTCCTTTGGCTGAAGCCCATACCCTGGCTTAAGATGAGCTCCTCCAGTCAGGACAGGAGGCGCTTCTTTATACAGAGGGTGGTGGAGGTGTGGAACAAGCTGCCCAGCCCTGTGGTTGAAGCCTCTCTCAAGACACAGCTGGGAGAGCCCCTGGACCCAATTAACCACTCATGACCTAACAAGACAGACAGGAGTGATTTGTTGTTTGTTTTCTGCGCACAAGAAAACCCATTTTTTTTACAGTCATCGGTCATGCTTATTTTTCACGTTTTAATCGGAGGTTCAGTCCTATTGCATTTTCGCGTGATAAGCGTTAAAGTAGGGGCGGTTTTGTTTTGGTACACGTCCGAACTACCCGTTTTCAGCCACAGATGAACACAGATAAGCACGTGCTCCTTTTTTTCATATGACATCTTGCCACCGGGAATTGTTTTTTTTTTCCCTACGTCAAAAAGTAAGAAAAAGGAAGGAGCCCACAACAAGCGAGAACAATAACTGCAGACTCCCTGGAACAGCGCCTTAAAAACCGCAGAGTAGCATCCTGACTTCCTGACTGCTTAGACCACGACAAAGCTCTTCCGCAGAGCGAAAGTCACCTACAGGCGGGTATTTATTTTTTTGTTTGTTTTAAACAGAACTAAAGCCCGTCTCTCCTGCAGCCGAGCCTGTCGCGACATGGGGTGTTTCATTTCTCACGGAAGGAGCGCGTAGAATCAATAGAAAATACAGGAATCTTAGAAGTAGCACGTAATTGTGTTAAAAATAATAACCCCACCGCCCCACCCTTTTCCACCCAGCCGCAGAGGCCAGCGCAATAAACGGCTCGTGTTCAGATCCTTCTTTTTGGTTTTGCATTAAAAAAAGAAAGAAAACAGGTTAGTCGCCAGCCCTTTCTCTTACTCTGACATGCTCTCGACTTCCAGTCAGCTCGCTGGTAAAGAAGAGGCATTTCCGGTGGTGTGTGTGTGTGTGTGTCAGTCAGCCAGCAGGCATGGGGGGATATCATGCTGACCCGCAGCTCTGGGGGTTTGTGCCAGGGCGGATTATATCGTAGAGGGTCCGGTGTGCCGAGTTCTGTCCGGTGATCGGGGGCGTTGGGGGGTAGTTCGGGTCGTCTCAGGAAAAACAAATATCGACTGCCGAAGCTGGGATTCTCCCTCATGCCTTTTAGGTTTGTCGTCCGCATTTTGCTGAAAAGACACAAACAGAAATAAAATGACTTATTTTTTTCGGTGTGGGGAGATTAAGACCTCCCTTTCACTTCGAGTTAACGTCTCTTTAAGTCTATACACAGAAGCGGGACCAAGCCAAACCACAAGCAGTGTGCCATGCAGCACGTCTTTACACAAAGGGTGGTGGGGGTGGGGAACAGGCTGCCCAGCCATGTGTTTGAAGCTGACACCTTGGCTTCTCTCCAGACACAGCTGGATGAGCTCCTCCAGTCAGGACAGAAGACCTGTCTGTACATAAAGAGTGGTGGGGGTGTGGAACAAGCTGCTCAGCCATATTGTTTTTAGGGCACAGCTGGGCAAGGTCCTGACCTACTGAAGCCCCCCATTGGATGATAATCCGCAGGGCGTCACCTGAATGGGGCAGACACAAAACGAAAAAAACGTTGCCCACCCCCTCTGAGGAAGACGCAGAAGACGCAGACTGAGGAGAGGAGGGCAGACAGAGGAGGAGCCGTCAGCAGGATCAGCAGGCAGGGAAGCTGCAGGCCCGGGGGAAGCGGGGCGCCGGGTCGGGTCGCGTTGCCGGCTTCTCCTCGCCCTTCGCTCGGCGCCGCTGCCTCTGAGCAAGGAAAACAGTAATATATGACCCGGCTTCGTCTTCATTAGCCGTCTCAACTCGTCTTTTAAATGAAATGTCCGTCCTCTTTTTTAAAAAAAAACGCGCACAAATCCGCGTTGGAAATCAAAAACCTTCGGTCGCTCAAGCTAAAAAGATCAATGACTCCAGCGTCTGCGGTACTAATAGGAAATAAAAAAAAACATTGACTGTCAGGCGCAGGCATAGACGGTGGGCCTGTCTTCCCAATCAGAGACATCGACACCAGAGGGCTGCAGTGGAAACTACAGAGAAGAGTGTTGAAAACCGCTAACCCGAGGCTCTCCTTTACACGAAGGGTGGTGGGGGTGGGGAACAAGCTTTCCAGTCCATGTGGTTGAAACCGAAACCCCGGCTTCTCTCCAGGCACAGCTGATGAGCTCCTCCAGTCGGCACAGGAGGCTCTTCTTTACACAGAGGGGGGTGGGGGTGTGGAACAAGTTGCCCAGTCCATGCGGTTGAAGCCGATACTCTGGCTTCTCTCCAGACACAGCTGGGTGAGCTCCTTCTAGTTAGGACAGGAGGCGCTTCTTTACACAGAGGGTTGTACGAGCGTGGAGCAAACCTCAGCTGGCTCTCACCACCCTCTCCACCACGCAACGCTGTCCCCCCTTTCGATAAATAAGAGCTTTTCTCACCCACGCAGACGAGCCTGGCTCCTCTCCCGATGCGAAACCGCCCCTTGTCTCTGTCGGCGCAGTAGTACAGGCCCTGGTCTGCCGGGGTGACCCGCTCGATGGTCAGGCTGGCGGCGCGGTCGGCCGAGGCGCTCGGCGCCAGCGCGTACCGCGGGTCCTGCCTCTCGACGTAGTGGAAGCCCTGGTGGTCGGGCCTCCTGCTGGCAGACACGGCCAGGGCCAGCGCGTCGCGCCGCTGGACGAACCACAGCGTCTCGTAGCGCGGCTCCAGGTCGCACGGCAGGGCGGCGGCGGCGGCGGCCCCGCCCGTACAGGGGACCCGTGTGGGCGCCGCGGGCCCCCCATCTGCGCCGCCTCTGGCCTCTCGGAACGCGTCGCCTACAGCCGGGAGATAGGAGGAAGAGCTGAGGTCATGATTATGGCGAAATAACTTCCTCCACAATAGTCAAGGGTCCCAGCACTGCTCCCTCTATTCATGCTTTTTAGGTAGGATTCCTTTATTTAAAAAAAAAATGACCCTGTTAGAAATGTAAAGGATCAAAAGGCAGGGCCTACGATGTAAGATAGGTGAAAAAAACTGATTTTCAGCTTTTATCATTGCGAACTGTCTCCTTTTTTTTGTATTTCTGGTGTAAAAATAATAAACTTTTTTTTAAAGAGTCGCAAAAGGAGTTTTTTTTTAAAAATTTAAAACTTTTACTGGATATCACCTCACATGAACCTATGAAGCATTCAACTAAATCCAGTGTTAACACCGGTGTCCTGGCCAAATTTCCCCCGTCTTTACCCATCATGGCCTCCTAATAACCCCCGTCTCTGAACTGGCTTCATCACTCTGCTCTCCTGAGAGCTGCTGTGTGGGGAGAGGACTGGAGCATCATCCAGGTGGGGCTGCACACTGGTGGGGGTGGAGGGGATCCCCATGACCTGTGAAGAGCTCTGAGTGGAGTGTTCAGAAAAGCGCTACAGACGTGTAAGGATTATTGACTATTCTTGTTGTCATTTCAATACAAAACAAAACAGAAAAAGTATGTCAAAAAGTATAAGCACACACACAAAACAACAACACACAACACAATACGCCACCAGAGGTTGTTATTATTATTACAAATCCGAAAACCATAAGTTACAATGTTGTTTTTCGTTTGCCTAATGTTTGTTTTTTAATGGGGTTGAAATAATACTGCATTTCCACCTCATCCACATGAAAGGACGGAGTAGCGGTGCACTATTTCGTTGTGTGAACGCGACATGTATCCACACGGGAGAAACAAATATAACATATAAATATAAACTATATAAACAAATCCTCTTTCTTTCCCACATTACGAAGTATTGCGAGGTATAACGTGATATCAAACTCCTTAAATCAAACACATTTGCCTGCTTGAAGGTAAAGGTTTGCAAAACAGCGTTGTAAATGTTTCTGTTTTCGGCTCCACGGCCGAAAAGCTGTGTCTCTTTTTTCTTTTCAGCACAGGAATCAACCTCTATCGACAAGCGGCGCTCGGTGCGCTCGGCGGCCAGGGGCTCCGGCAGCGGTGACGGAAAAGCCGATCTGCTTCTTGGAAATGACGCGCCCACCCCCCTCCTGACCCGCTCTCCTGCTGCTCTTACCGCGTGTTACAACACGCAGCTCCGCGCCCCTGCGTGCCCTCACATTTCCACCCCCTGCCTCGCCACGGGGCCAAGCGCCGTCCGTCGCGTCGTCAACCAGAGTTCCGGAGTGCAGCGAGTCCCAGCTCCTCGTCACGCCTCGTGAACTGGAACTGGCACTTTCTGGCCACAATGGAATTCTTACGGACAGAAAGTCTCTCGATTGTTAGAAAAAGGTGTGAAAAAACAAAGTGCAGAAACGTGTTCGTTCTCTCTTTGTTGGGCTTATTCGCTTTCCCCACCCGAGCGACTGGGAGCGGACTGATCAGCGCAGCGGTATCGATCATTATTATGATTATTTTAGACTTGTCTTTTCCCTCGCGGCTAGGCGGGCCAGCTCGAACTCTGACCCCCGGTGGAACTGGGTGTCCTGCTCGCCAGGGGGGACACGGGAGACGGCGTCAAACTCACAGAGCAGCCACAGCACGGCGACCCCCGTCTTCAGCACCTCCATCCCTGCTGGGGGGTCCCACGAACACGGCTTGCGGCGGGATGTGTGTGTCCAGCGCGGAGCGGCCTAAACACACGCAGTGAGCGAGTTAGACCCAACGGTTCAAAGCCCAGAATCACCGTGCTGGGTGCAGTTTTGTTTTATTTTGATGAAAAACAGTAAATGGCAAAGAAAACGATCCGAGATCCGTCAACCCAAATTCATACACACCCGCGAGGAAATCATTCCTATGAAGCGCTGGGCGCAGCCGGGACGGACTTTCAGGGCTGCAGTTACAATAAAAAGTTAAAAAATAAAATAAACTCGAGACGCCTTTCTGACAGATTCTGAAAGGGGAAGATCTGAACTCATCTTCCACAGTCGGGCGTTGGACCTTGTCGACCATCTGCCCTTTTAAAAGCACTGGTAGGGAATGAACAGTTGGTCATCCAGGTTATTGCTTAAGTAATAATAATAATAATAATAATAATAATAATAATAATAATTGCTTACACTTATATAGCGCTTTTCTGGACACTTCACTCAAAGCGCTTTACAGGTAATGACAGGGACTCCCCTCCACCACCACCAGTACCGCTCTTACGCAGTCGTTATCGTTTTAAACATGGCCGATTTACCAGTCCCCGGGGTCGTTTCTTTGCCGATGGGACTCGCATATATGGTGAACCTCCAGCACATATGAGGTAGGTCACGGTTTGATTCGGGAGTACTCACGGTATTGAGGGGTTCACTGCGCCAGAGCGCTTTCAGCTTCACGAAGCGTATCTCCAGGCCGTTCAATGACTGTGTTCCGAGGCGTCGATATTCTTTTGTAACCTGACTTACGCTCAGTCGCGCCTCTTTACAAAAAAGACTGCGGTTTCCTCTGCGGTCCAGACAGAGGAAACGACGTGCGTTGGTCGCCGAGCTGCCGTGTTAACCGTTCGTGCGCTTAATCTATGAATTGGCTTCATTACTCTGCTCTCCTCCCCACTGATCGCTGCTGTGTGGGGAGCGTTCTGGCGCACTATGGCTGCTGTCGCATCATCCAGGTGGGGGCTGTACATTGGTGGTGGTGGAGGAGAGACCCCATTACCTGTAAAGCGCTTTGAGTGGAGTGTCCAGAAAAGAGCTATATAATTGTAAGCAATTATTATTGAAAAGAGTAGAGAGACAGCTTTTCGGCCGTGGAGCCGAAAACAGAAACATTTACAAACGCTGTTTTGCAAACCTTTACCTTCAAGCAGGTGAATGTGTTCGATTTAAGGAGCTTGATATCACGTTATAACTCGCGAGCAGACTTCGTAATGTGGGAAAGAAAGAGGATTTGTTTATATAGTTTATATTCATATGTTATATTTGTTTCTCCCGTGTGGATACATGTCGCGTTCACACAACGAAATAGTGCACGGCTACTCCGTCCTTTCATGTGGATGAGGTGGAAATGCAATATTATTTCAACCCCATTAAAAAATAAACATTAGGCAAACGAAAAAGAGCATTGTAACTTATGGTTTTCGGATTTGTTATAATAATAACAACCTCTGGTGGCGTATTGTGTTGTATGTTGTTGTTTTGTGTGTGCGCTTATAATTTTTTGACACTTTTTCTGTTTTGTTTTGTATTGAAATGACAACAAGAATAGTCAATAATCCTTACACATCTGTAGCGCTTTTCTGAACACTCCACTCAGAGCTCTTCACAGGTCATGGGGATCCCCTCCACCCCCACCAGTGTGCAGTCCCACCTGGATGATGCTCCAGTCCTCTCCCCACACAGCAGCTCTCAGGAGAGCAGAGTGATGAAGCCAGTTCAGAGACGGGGGTTATTAGGAGGCCATGATGGATAAAGACCGGGGGGGAATTTGGCCAGGACACCGGTGTTAACACCGGATTTAATTGAATGCTTCATAGGTTCATGTTAGGTGATATCCAGTAAAAGTTTAATAAAGTTTTTTTTAAAAAAAAAACTCCTTTAGTGACTCTTTAAAAAAAAGTTTATTATTTTTACACCAGAAATACAAAAAAAAGGAGACAGTTCGCAATGATAAAAGCTGAAAATCAGTTTTTTTCACCTATCTTACATCGTAGGCCCTGCCTTTTGATCCTTTACATTTCTAACAGGGTCATTTTTTTTTTAAATAAAGGAATCCTACCTAAAAAGCATGAATAGAGGGAGCAGTGCTGGGACCCTTGACTATTGTGGAGGAAGTTATTTCGCCATAATCATTACCTCAGCTCTTCCTCCCATCTCCCGGCTGTAGGCGACGCGTTCCGAGAGGCCAGAGGCGGCGGAGACGGGGGGCCTGCAGTGCCCACACTGGTCCCCTGCACGGGCGGGGCCACCGCCGCCGCCCTGCCCTGCGACCTGGAGCCTCGCTACGAGACGCTGTGGTTCGTCCAGCGGCGCGACGCGCTGGCCCTGGCCGTGTCTGCCAGCAGGAGGCCCGACCACCAGGGCTTCCACTACGTCGAGAGGCGGGACCCGCGGTACGCGCTGGCGCCGACCGCCTCGGCCGACCGCGCCGCCAGCCTGACCATCGAGCGGGTCACCCCGGCAGACCAGGGCCTGTACTACTGCGCCGACAGAGACAAGGGGCGGTTTGCATCGGGAGAGGAGCCAGGCTACAACCCTCTGTGTAAAGAAGCGCCTCCTGTCCTAACTAGAAGGAGCTCACCGAGCTGTGTCTGGAGAGAAGCCAGGGTATTGGCTTTAACAAACTGTGTGAGCAGCTTGTTCCACACCCCCACCACCCTTTGTGTAAAGGAGAGCCTCGAGTTTGCGGTTTTCAACACTCTTCTCTGTAGTTTCCACTGCGGCCCTCTGGTGTCGATGTCTCTGATTGGGAAGACAGGCCCACCGTCTATGCCTGCGCTTGACAGTCGATGTTTTTTTTATTTCCTATTAGCACCGCAGACGCTGGTGTCATTGATCTTTTTACCTTGAGTGACCGAAGGTTTTCGATGTCCAATGCGGATCTGTGCTCGTTTAAAAAAAAAAAGAGGACAGACATTTCATTCGGGCTGAGCGGTGTCTCTGTGGCTGAGGATCTGCGTCTGTGACTGGAAGGTTGCTGGTTCAAATCCCATGGCCAGTGGAGGAATCCTACTCTGTTGGGCCCCTGAGCAAGACCCTTAACCCCAACTGCTCCAGGGGCACTGTACAATGGCTGACCCTGTGCTCTGACCCCAACCTCCTCTCCCTGTCCGTGTGTCTATGTATCATGGAGAGCTAGCTGGGGTATGTTAAAGAGATAATTTCCTAATGCGAGAAATTGTAAAGGGTTAATAAAATGATGCTATTTAAAAGATGAATTGCGACGGCTAATGAAGATGAAGCTGGGTCATATATTACTGTTTTTCTTGCTCAGAGGCAGCGGTGCAGAGCGAAGGGCGGGCTTGCAGCTCCCCTGCCTGCTGATCCTGTCTGCCCTCCTCTCCTCGGTCTGCGTCTTCTACGTCTTCCACAGAGGGGGTAGGCAACGTTTTTTTCATTTTGTGTCTGCCCTGTTAAGGTCAGGATCTCGCCCAGCTGTGTCTGGAGAGAAGCCAGGGTATCGGCTTTAAAAACATGGCTCAGCGGCTTGTTCCCCCCTCCCGCCCCCCTTTTTGTACAGAAGTGCCTCGTGTTCTGACTGGAGGATCTCGCCCAGCTGTGCCCTGAGAGAAACCAGGGTACTGGCTTTAACAACATGGCTGAGCAGCTTGTTCCACACCCCCACCACCCTTTGTGTACAGAAGCAACTCCTGTCCTGACTGGAGGAGCTCATCCACCTGTGTCTGGAGAGAAGCCAGGGTATTGGCTTTAACAACATGGCTGAGCAGCCTGTTCCCCACCCCCACAAGCCTTTGTGTAAAGACGTGCTGCATGGCACACTGCTTGTGGTTTGGCTTGGTCCCGCTTCTGTGTATAGACTTTAAGAGACGTTAACTCGAAGTGAAAGGGAGGTCTTAATCTCCCCACACCCAAAAAAATAAGTCATTTTATTTCTGTTTGTGTCTTTTCAGCAAAATGCGGACGACAAACCTAAAAGGCATGAGGGAGAATCCCAGCTTCGGCAGTCGATATTTGTTTTTCCTGAGACGACCTGAACTACCCCCCAACAGAACACGGCACACCGGACCCTCTACAATATAATCCGCCCTTGCACAAACCCGCAGAGCTGCAGGTCAGCACGGTATCCCCCCTCATGCCCGCCGCTGCACACACACACACACCCACCGGAAATGCCTCTTCTTTACCAGAGAGCTGACTGGAAGTCGAGAGCATGTCAGAGTAAGAGTGAGGGCCGCTAGCGGCGAACCTGTTTTCTTTCTTTTTTTAATGCAAAACCAAAAAGAAGGATCTGAACACGAGCCGTTTATTGCGCTGGGCTCTGGGGCTAGGTGGAAAGGGGGGGGATTATTTTTAACACAATTACGTGCTACTACTAAGATTCCTGCATTTTCTATTGATTCTTCGCGCTCCTTCCATGTGAAATGAAACACCCCATGTCTCGACAGGCTCGGCTGCAGGAAAGACGGGCTTTAGTTCTGTTTAAAACAAAAAAGAATACCCGCCTGTAGGTGACTTTCGCTCTGCAGAAGAGCTTTGTCATGGTCTAAGCAGTCAGGATGCTACTCTGCGGTTTTTAAAGCGCCGTTCCAGGGGGTCTGCAGTAATTGTTCTCGCTTGTTGTGGACTCCTTCCTGTTTCTTACTTTTTGACGTCGGAAAAAAAAATCAGTTCCCCCCCAGAGAATCGTTACCTCTTGTTACTTTTGAGCCGGTGCAAGATGTCATATGAAAAAGGAGCACGTGTTTATCTGTGTTCATCTGTGGATGAAAACGGGTAGTTTGGACGTGTACCAAAACAAAACCGCCCCTGCTTTCACGCTTATCACGCGGAAATACAATAGGACTGAACCTCAAACAACAAATCACTCCTGTCTGTCTTGTTGGGTCGTGAGTGGTTGATTGGTTCCAGGGGCTCATCCAGCTGTGTCTTGAGAGAAGCCCGGGTATGGGCTTCAACCACAGGGCTGGGCAGCTTGTTCCACACCCCCACCACCCTCTGTGTAAAGATGTGCCTCCTGTCCCATCTGTGTCTGGAGAGAAGCCAGGGTATCGGCTTCAACCACGGGGCTGGGCAGCTTGTTCCCCACCTCCACCTCCCTTTGTGCAAAGTAGCACCACCTGCTCTCTGTCTGAAATGCACTTCCTTTGTGCCCTCTTGTCCATGATTCAGTATTCAATCTGAAGAAGCCAGCTGGACTGATGTGGCCAGTGACCTTTAAGGATTTAGAAAATTTGTATCACATTCCTCCCATTCTCCTCTGTTTGAGAATAAAGAGATCCAGTTACTTATCCCTTCTTTTCAGCACAGAAATGTATCCTATGTGGTCCCAGAGCAGCGATGTCTTTTTGAGTAAAATCTTATGTGGCATTCTCACCAAGGTGTGGACTATGGCGGCGTGCAAGTGGAACATTGCGTGGTTTTGTTTTTTGCAGCAGGTACCCTTGTGTATGAACGCACATTTCTGCACTGTACCGGGGCATCTGTGAACAGGAAGTTGCCGTCATAGAAAGACCGAGGTTGTTGCATTCCTCGCCGCCTGCAGCAGAGGAATACGTGGGGGGGAAATTAGACGAATATTAAGATCTGGTCATGTACATGAAACGGGTTTGTGTGTGTGTGTACACTGCCCCATGATGGAGATTCGCTAGTCGTTCTCCAGAAACAGCAGTGAAACGGGGATCAGGGGGCAGGAGTGGACGCTCAGAGGGTGTGCGTTTTGGAAAGGAGAACGAGTGGCGCTACTTTACACAAAGGGTGGTGGGGGTGGGGAACAAGCTGCCCAGCCGGGGTGTTAAAGAGGATCGCCTGGTGCCCGTCAAGACACAGCTGGATAAGATCCTCCAGTCAGGACAGGACAGAGAAGGCGCTTCTTTACACAAAGTTTGGCGGGGGTGGGGAACGGGCAGCTTTAACATCCTGTGTTGTCCAGCCCCACCTGTGTGTGTGTCTGTCTCCCTGACTCTGACAGAAGCTTCGCAGGGCACCAATGTCCTCTGCTGTCCCATCCTCTGCTTTTTGCTTCGCTGGACTACCGAGGGGCTGAGTTAGTGTGCAGCCACATGAGTGGTTTAATCACCTATCTTCTCCATATCTCTAAATACTGAGCTGCTCCTGCCTGATCTCTCTCTCTCTCTCTCTCATCTTCATTAGCCAGAGGTGTGCTCACTCTGTGGACTCCGATTCTGAGTGATAGCAGTATCTATTTTTTTCCTCAATTGAATGCTGACTGAAATCTCCACGTCGATAGATAGATGGGGATGGTAGGTGTGTGTGTGCATGTGTGATCCTGTAGAGTAGAAGTTAAGCCGATAGACACGTCATCGGAAGATTCTGGTTTATTCTTACTGACAGAAACGGATTGGTAAGTGAAGAGATGGGGTTTGTGGCATGGGTGGTGTAGGTTTGAGCCTTGCACCCAGCTGGTGGGGGGTTCAAGTCCTGCCTGAGTCTGCAGGTTTGTTGTCAAGTCCTGCTGATATTAAAAGGTTGATAAATAAAGAGATTAGACTTTCTGTGTGTGTGCCTTTATAGAGTATAGGTTTAGACTGTGCATCTCCTAGATGTGTGGTTGCAGCCTCAAATCCTACCTGAGACCTGTGATTTCATTTCAAGCAAATTCTTACTAATAGTAACACATTGATAAGTAAAGAGTTTAGTGCTGTGGTGATATGGGCCTATAGGGTTGGGGGTTAAGACATGTTCATACATAAACAAAAGGGGGGTCTATGTCAGGGTGGGTCTGTAGAGGAGAGATTAAAATATGGGGTTCTGGTCTTGCATGCTGCAGCCTGTCTGTTTTCAAGTTCATTCTTACTGACATCAACACATTGATAAATAAAGAGATTGATCTCTTGTATGTGGGCAGGCTTGTAGCATAGTGGTTACATCCCTAGATTTGGGAGTGGGTGGTGGGTTCAAATCCAATTTAAGCCCTGATCTTCACTTTAATTCTTACTTAAATATCAGAACCTTCATAAATAATGACACTGAGGTCAGGGGAACATGGTGCTGTGGTTTGGAGTTTAATGCTCTGTGCTCATAGGTGTTAAGGTGTGGGCTCAAATCCTGGTTAGAAAGGGAGCTTTCTTTTCAATTTCTGACTTTCAATTTCTGTAGAGTAGGGGTGAAGGCTTTGCACTCATGTTTGGCAGGTTGTGGGTTCAAATACACCTCCAAGTGTCATTTTCAGTTACAGTCTCCCAGAGAGGGGCACATTGATAAGGAAAGAGATTGGAGATGACCTGGTTTGGCCCTTTAGTTAGTAAAGGCTGTGGGCTTGTAACTCTGGGAGTGTTGGTTCAAATCCTGCCTCAGGACCAGGGGTTTCTTTTCAATTACACTCTTAATAAGAGTAACACGTTAATAAGTAAAGAGAATGGGTCTGTGAGTGTATGTCTTTGTAGAGTAGGGGTTAGGACTCTGGGCTTGTGGTTGTGTGGGTGTGGGCTCAAATCCTGGCAATAATTGCATGTTGTTTGTCAGTATAATTCTTAGCAACAGTAACACATTGCTAAGTAAACAGATAGGGGTTGAGCTTTTAGGCTCAGAGGTTAGGAGTCTGGGCTTGTGGCTGACTGGTTGTAAGGAGGAGAGAGTGAGTGGGTAGCAGGGACAGAGCAGAGTATCTAGATTAGCCCAGGGTGAGGGGCTCTGGGGTTCACATTCTACTGAATATGTTGATAGTTTTTGAAAATTTTCAGTAGAAGGTAAACCCCAGAACCCCTCACCCTGGGCTCATCCAGTTACTCTGCTCTCTCTCTCCTCCTTACCCAGTTACCTGCCCCTGCCACTGTCACTGCTCACTCCTGAGCTCAGCACCCAGCCTGGTCTTGAACCTGGGAGAACAGTCTTTTACCTTCTCTTCTATTGATCCCCCCACCTACCCTTATAGTTCCCCTGACTTATCAACACCTTTCTGTCAAGAAGGACTAAACTACAAGCAGACCTGTTTCAGCAAGATTGTAACCCACAACCACCAGACTGTGAGCCCATAGCCTCAACCTTCACACTATGGAGGCACACACTCACAGCGCCACTCTCTTCACACTTATCAGTGTGTTGACATTTCAGGAAGACTTAAACTGAAAACAGACCACAGGTCTCAGAGAGGGTTTGAACCCACAACCAATCAGCCATAAGCTCAGTCTTAGCCTCTACTCTACAAAGGCACCCAGACATAGACCCACTCTCTTTCCTTATCAGTGTGTTATTCTTATAAAGAATGTAATTAAAAATAAACACCTGGCTTGAGGCAGGATTTGAACCCACACTCCCAGAGTTACAGACCTACAGCCTTTACCGACCCTCTATAGCACCACACTGTCCCATCCCCAATCTCTTTCCTTATCAATGTGTCCTTCTCTGTGAGACTATAACTGAAAAGGAAACCAGGGGTGCAAAGCAGGACTTGAACCCACAACCCTTGAAAGCAGCCTCACACTCTTCACCACCACACCACAGGGCCAGACAACCATCAACCCACTCAAATGGAATTGGAAAGAATCATTAAGGCCCCCATAGGATTCAAACCCACAAGTCATGAGCCTAGAGACTCTTCTATAGAGTCACACAGCCACAAGAAATTTAAGTAATGATTAAAATGGAACTAAAGCAGGAGTCACAGACAGGATTTCAACCCACAACCACCCTTCCCTGAGCTTGGGGCCGTAACCACTATCTTAAAGGGCTGCACAGCTACTACCCCCAATCATTTTATTTATCAGTGTGTTGATGTCTGAGAGAATTGAAGTGAAAAGAAACACGTGGTATTCAAACCTCCACCCTTTTAGCTAGCAGCATGGAGTTTTAACCACAACACTATAGGGCCACGTGCATCCCAGTCCCCTCTTTTTATTTATCAGTGTGTTCATGTCAGGACACATTAAACAAAAACCAAAATCCACCCATGATTCAAACCCAGAACAATCCAGCCATAGGTCCAGAACCTTAGGCATTACTCTATAGGGCCATGCACCCTGATCACCTATCGCTTTATTGATCAACGTGGTAGTACACCTGAGCTTGAAAGCAAAGCTCACATAACTCCCAGCGTTTGAACCCCTGATGCATCAGCTAAGAGTATAGATCCCTCCCTATGCACTACTCTATAGGACAGCAAACAAAGCACCCGACCTTTATTGACTCATGTGTGAATGTCAAGTAAGAATGGAAAATAAACCTCCTCTATTACCAAGGACTGGAACCCACAGCTCCCGGGCTACAAGTCAAGAGCTCTTCCCAATGAGCCCCATTGTCTTCTTGGTCTCCTATCCAACTGTCAGCCGTCACTTGTATTAAATATCTCTCTTATATCTCTTCTTTTATTCTGCAGCGGTTATGTGGCTGAATATCGGGGGGGCAGACTAACTCAAATCGACGTGTGTGTTCGCCTTGAGCAACGACAGACCCATGTCCAGCGCCGTCTTGCTTGAGCTTGGTGCAACTCACACCGCCCCGCTCCTCTTTATCGTTTTCATCCTAAATCTCTCCTGCGGTCACAACCCTCGTGTCTTCTGTTGTCGGAAGTTTTCTCCGTGCTGCCCAGCGCCGCTTGCTACCGGCGACTGCCGTCCTCCGACACCTGACAGGAGAGAGGCCACTGACCCGCGGCACAGGAGGAGGGACTCGGTTTCGCGAACGAGGCGTTCTGATTGGACGAACTCGCGTGGCTACTTATACCCGCTTTTCTTATTGGATGGCTCAGTCACTTCACCCACACAGGACGGGTAACCGCCCCTATTTAAATAAAAGAAATGGACCAATAGGAGAGTCGGTCAGCCCCCCGCAGCCACACCCCCCTCAGAGCGCTGCTCTTGTGACGTCAGTTCTCCAGCAGCCAGAGAGGAGTTGAGCTCTGCTCCTACAAATGTTCACATGTAGATAATATGCTGTCCAACCTCGACGCGCCAGATTTAATTAAAAAAAAAAACATTCTAGATCGAGACCTAGTTATCAGGCGTTAAAAACGCAATGAGGAGCCCAGAGAATCATGCAAAACCCATTACCAGTCCAGTGACGACTGACTGGTACCGCCGAGACCCAGACGGAACCGGTCTCTCCAGACAGCCTGTGCCGAACTGGGTCCTATTACGGCCGTGACGGCTCAGATAATGAGCTTCTGCGGGTTTCAGACCGGACTGACGTTACGAAGCGGCTTGCGGGACTGACTCAGGTGAACGAGCGGGTTTAGGAGAATAACTCCAATGACACTATCCCGGAATTCTGCCCTGAGTCACTGTTTACAGTGTTAATACACAGCCGCTCTTCGCGAAATAAATAAGATCAAGCTCAGTCTAGGAAACCTTTCGCATTAAACCACAAGAGCGCGCCACAGGTGCAAAAGCAGACTAGTTTTCCCAATTACTGCATTTTCTATCTCAAAGACGTTTTTATATGTGCAGCCCAGAAAGATACAACTTTTTTCAAAACACAAATTCATTAAAAAATAACAGTCGGGAATGGAAAAAGTCAGGATAAAGGCATATACAGCATGAGACACTTTCAAGAGGGAAATTATTTACTCTCAAGTACAAATTGTGCACATTTGACTAATAACGTTCCATAAAAACATCGGAGGTCCGGATATTTTCGCGATCCTTATCAACAATTGTTCTTAGTGCTACAAGAATGGAAACAAATTAGATCAGGAATATGGGCCGCTTGGCAGTTTGTAGCTAATTGATCCAAGAGTCTTATTTTTAACCCCGATTCCAGTCCAATCTTGTGTTCATTTACTCAGAGCTTCATGGTTGGTAGGCTCTTGCCTGCCAGGATCTCTGAAGGACAAAAAAAAAAAAAACATCTCTAGCTGCTTATGAAGAGTCCCATTCTTCCAAAAATATAATGTAAACGATCATATTGTGTTTCGATAGAAATCTGCCCTGAGATATATTTTTTTACATTTAATAAATAAAAATTAGTTCAGTTGAATGTAATTTATTGAGGTTGTGCTCTGACATAGCGCCCATCCGCTTTCCAGAAGAAAAGGAGCTGCTCTGGGGGGATTCCGGATGCAGGGGTCCCATCACAGTGGAGAGTGACCTCGTCGCCGACTCTCACAGACACATCCGCATCTGCAGACGATGCTGGGAGACAATGAGGACGGAGCAACATCAACGAGAGACAAAGGTCCTTCAATCCAGTCTGAAAGAGTGTGATCATAGGAAACACAGCGAGACACTCCTGTACACTATTCACGAGAAACTATGCCTTTTGACTCCAATTTAAAAGGGTGTGATCATGCTAAACACCAGAGACTCCAGGCAAAGCTTACACAGTGAGACACATGTGAGACAACACATTTTTACTCCAGTTTAAAAGAGTGTGATCAGACAGATCAGGGGAAACTGGTACACTGTTCACCTCCATTTCTAACCGACTGGAAAAATTATTGAATGAAACTAGGATTAATTCATTCAGGGTCTTGTTTCCTATAGAAGCTTATTGGCGCCACAGAGGAAAAAAAATTAACTCATTTATACGAGAAAGTTATTCAGTTTAAACACAATAGTTAATTTGTGACCAATGTCACCTCCTATATTAACACTGTGCATTTCATTGTACTGTATGTGCAATAATATTGCCCCATGTTGGGGAACTACCATCTCTTCTAACCCTGGATATCAGAAGCGGTTGCATCTATGATAAGCTGGACTAGGCACTTGTGTCAATTTTCAGTTTTTGCTGCTCAGTCTCTTTCAGAAGATGAAACAGTGTAGATCAAGGCAAACCCAAACACACCTCCAGTGTATCTGGCAATAGTCAACAACATTATTTCATTTATTTCAATAAGAATAAGAATACTGATAAATCTTTGTAAAAACTTATATTCACCAACCAAAAACAAATGTGAAGTTTGATTAGCCGATTCTCAAGGAGTTCTTAGTTAATAATTGTCATATTAATGGTCACTTATTTAATATCATGAGAAATGAGATGTGTGATTTCATTTACTATCCTATTAACTTCTACACAACACCATTTAGGGTTTTAAAACATGCAGATATCCCCTAAACATTTTTATCTGCAGCACAAATCCAACTGGATAAATATTTTTTAGAAAAAAAAACTTTAAAACCGATACACTGCTGAAAAATACACCTCTCGCACACAAATTATTCTGAATTTATCCCCAAACCTTATTAAATATTAAATGTATATTTTCACAGGTTCAATTCTTATTTTGTAAGAGATTATGGAAAATAAAGAGTGCCCAGTCTGAGTGAGAGATCAGAGGTGTGTCCATCATGCAGGGACAGTGTGAGAGGGAGAGATCAGAGGCATGTCCAGCGTGCAGGGACAGTGTGAGAGGGAGAGATCGGAGTTGTGTCCAGCGTGCAGGGACAGTGTGAGAGGGAGAGATCGGAGGTGTGTCCAGCGTGCAGGGACAGTGTGAGAGGGAGAGATCAGAGGTGTGTCCAGCGTGCAGGGACAGTGTGAGAGGGAGAGATCAGAGGTTTGGTCAGCGTGCAGGGACAGTGTGAGAGGGAGAGATCAGAGGTGTCCAGTGTGAGATTCTGTGATCTGGGGCTCCTCTGGTCAGTACAGGTCAGGTGTGCCAAGAGGGGATTTGTGAATTGTTGAGAGTGAAAATCAACAGGAAATATAAATTTGTGAATGGAAATTGATACTCACCCTCTGTCAGTGCAAGCAAAAGAAAGAAAACCAACACAGGAAGTCGCATCGTAAGATTCACCCTGGGGAAAGAGACAAGGGACCTTAAAGAGGGAACTACCATGTTTTTTTATATATCAGGGTTAGAAAGATACTGTTTGCTGATGTAAAACAGGAACATATAAAACCTCTAATTTCCTGACTTACACTGAATCGCCGCAGTGTTCTGTGATTCAGAATGAATCGAGGGAAACACAACTGCCAGTGAGGTGGAGCGGCCCTGTGACACTGTCCACTCAGGCTTGTGGATCTGTCTCTTTTAATCCAGTAGAAATCCTGCTCTTGACTTCCAAATGGATTTGCCCACCAATATGTTTCATTCTTAATTCAGCCTGCAGATCATGCTGGAACAATTCTATGTGAAACGTCTGCTGCACAACCTGGACGTATTCGCTCGCACATCCGTACATCTGTCATCACAGGGACTAGTGAGCAGGAAGGGCCGCATCACAATTTGTTGGGATTCTCAGTCGTGCCCATGGCGAGACCAGGGGTTTGCCAGAACATAGCGACCTACAGTACTTTCACAAAATTCACGATTCTGTGCCGTATTTTGAAATTTGTACAATGTTTCTATACCTACAATTAATTTATTTTGTCAGAGATTTAATAACCGGTCTGAGAACCTGGGACTGCAGTTCCTCTTTAATGTAGCCTGGTAATCTAGGTGTAACACAGGTGTCCCCCGCTACCAGATGCAGTACTCAGGTCCTGTGCCATTCCAAGAAACCCCCTGGAGACCCTCCAAATGCATATTCTTGATTTCTCAGAAAATAAGAGATCCCCACTCAGAGCCTGACCACACAGCCATCCCGTCTGAATTCTCTGTAAATCTGTGCTCTGCTGCAACACACCTGGAGATTCGGTTATGAAGGAATCTATGCATTATTTCATTCTTAAAGCTTATTTTATCAAACACGTCGCGATGTTAAACCGTTCTGTGACCACCATGTTGTGAGATTTCCAGGAGCGACGCCTTTAATGAATTCTCATCTCTCCCTAAGAATGCAACGAGTTTATCGTATTTTAACAGCAGAACGTTGAATTCAGACGCCACAAACTGGAGTCTAAAACAGAGACCGTCGTATTTGTCAAAGTAAGGAGACTGGTTGGTAAAATATCTACACTCTGTCATTGACAAATCTGGCAAATGACTCCACTGGTCCACTTTTCTGTGTCAGTATAAACTACAGAACGACAGACGTCGCTTTGCCTCACCTCCCCGCCCGGCTGCAGGTCTCCAGCGCTCAACACCGGCTCTATCTTACTCATTACTTCTGCTCTGTCTCTTTAAATGTCACCGCGCTACTTTTCACCAGTTTTAAACCTCCGTGCACGGGCTGCCTGAAGCCGCAAGGAAGAAAGTAACTATTCATCCTGTCTGAAGCCCACAACCCAAACTAAAGGAAGTTTTTGGTCAGACATCCAACTCCTCCAAGATGCACTCAACTTCCACGCTAGTTTCTATCATGTTGTCTGACAGCAGCGAGGTGCCGGTGGATCAGTCCCCGACAGAGAGAAGCAAAGCTCGCGGCAGGTTTGAAGAAGCTAACTACGCGCACTAGCTACAGTCTGTGGGCAGGACTTCGACCTCCGCCGCATTGTGATTGGATAAATCTAGAGAAGCCCTACACCTCCGCCGTTGTGATTGGATGAATCCAGACAAGCCCCAACACGAACATTTAGTAACCTTGAACTCGCTCTCTCTCTCTGCTCACGGAGATTAGAAATTGTACTAGAAAAAAAAAATGAGTATATGGAATTTCCCTCCCAAGTTGGTTTTTCCATATAAACGTGATATGGAATTTTTGTTAAAATGTCACTTTGACATTAGTAGAATTCCTCTTAAATTATCTAACTTTCTTAAACAAGTTCTATTGTTTTTGGTTTTAATATATAAGCATAACTTTTCACCATATACATATTGTATTTGGAATCATAAAGATAGAGGGTATCAAAATAAAAGCATTTTTATTCCGATTTGGTATGATAACAAAATCTGGCTAGTGGCCCAATTGTGTGTTATCTGTATTTTGTAATAATGAGAATGAATCTTTGTTACCTTTCTTTCTTAACTGCAGATAAACAAAACTGTTTGGGATAGATTTGCAAAATGGTATTTTCCACAGAGGTCAATGGTCTAATACTGCCCCCTCTATTCATGCTTTTAAAGTTGAATTCCTTTTTTTAATTTAAATTCTATTAGAAATTTAAAGAATCAAAAGGGGAGACATATGATGGAAATATGTACGTAAAAAGTATCATGTTTTAGCTTTTACAATTGGGAATTCTTCTGGCTGTCAAGTGTCTATTTCTATTTTAAAATTCTGTCTCCTTTTTTTGTCTCCAGTCACTAGAAGCGTTGGCTGCCAAAATAATGTCAGCAGATCTTAAGAGTGTTTTGGATGAGGCAGTTAAAATAGTCAACTTCATAAAGAGCAGGCCTGTACAGTCACACTTACTTCGAGTGCTATGTGAAGAAATGGGTAGTGATCATGTTCAGCTTCTTTTGCACACCGAGGTTCGATGGCTTTCTCGGGGCAAGGTGCTTACTCGGCTTTTTGAGTTGCGTGATGAAGTAAGAATTTCTTTTATCCGACTCAGAATTTGAGCTCTCAAATCGTTTCAATGATTTCGAGCGGCTCGCTAAATTGGCTTATCTTGCGGAGATTTTCAGTCACTTAAATGGACTCATCCTTGGTCTTCAAGGTAAAGCAGTGACGATTTGTCACGTCCGAATTAAAATAGTATCCACAATAAAGAAATTGGAAATGCGGCCAAACGTGTCGATCGGTCAAACTACGACTCGTGCGAAAATGTGTCAGATTTTCTTACAAAAGAACAAATGCAGCTACCAGCCTCTGCCACAGAGTTAATTACAGAGCACCTGCAAAGTTTGACGACCCAACTGCGCGACTACTTCCCGGCTCCAGATGTTCGGTTCAGCTCGATTGAAAATCCTTTTGTGAGTTTATGCGAAGTGCCCCTCGCAAGTTTGAGCACAAAGGAAGACAGTCTATCCTGTGACAGTGCTTTAAAATTGATTTTTTCAAAGAAATGCTTAACCAAGTTTTGGCTTCATGTTACTTCGGAGTGTCCTGGTCTTTCAGACAGCAGTGACATTTTTGATGCCGTTTCCGACAACATATCTTTGTGAAACTGGAGTTTCTGCGCTGGTGGCACTAAAGACCGAATACAGTAGCTTAATATTGAGCCAGACCTCTGCTTGCAGCTTTTCTCTCTGGCGCCCGACCTCCACCATTTGTTATCTGTCAGAGAGCACCAGCCCCCTCACTAAACTAGCCAGTAAGAAGGCGCTCTTGAGTAATTGTTCTGATAGTTATGGTGCATATTTTTCTCTCAACGTCTTCATATTGTAACGCAACGGGGGCTCAAGCGGGCGCCCTTGCCGCATTAGGTCGGCCCCTGCACCGTCCGGGGCTCGAACCCGGGACTTCCGCGTCTCTCTGCAGCGACCTAGCCCCGTGAGCCAAAGAGAGATCTCTCCACAGCCCAGTAGCTGTGGTCCTGCTATCACAGGGAAGGGCGGTGACGTCACCCGCTCTGGTACGCCGGCTCTTACACACACTGCTTGTCGGCCGTAAGCGTTACACTCTCCCCCGCTTAAATCGCCGTCCCCGGCGAAGGGCTATCCCGCCCCGCTTCTGACACCAATGTAACGCAACGGGGGCTCAGGCGGGCGCCCTTGCCGCATCTGGTCGGCCCCATCCCTACTGGAGGCTCGAACCCGGGACTTCCGCGTCTCTCTGCAGCGACCTAGCCCCGTGAGCCAAAGAGAGATCTCTCCACAGCCCAGTAGCTGTGGTCCTGCTATCACAGGGAAGGGCGGTGACATCACCCGCTCTGGTACGCCGGCTCTTACACAGCGCCTGTCGGCCATAAGCGTTACAATATGTTCATTGGCACAAACCGGCTACCTCGCACTTCTGGAAAAAATGTTGTTTTGTTTTTGACAAGGCTAACGTTTCATCATACCATTATTAGATATCATCAAAAAAGAGCTGTACTGGTGCCTTAGTTTTTAAATATTTTTTTATGTTATTTATTTGTGAGGTGCTGACAGGACTCCTTCTGTAATCAATAAACGGTCTTTGTAAAGCCATGTTTGTAGCTTGTATATGCGTATTTTCTCTGATTACTGGTGTCGATTAGGCTACTGGTGAGGTTTAGAGCTAGCCCGTTTCAAAACGGTGAGGACGGGCTGGTCCTTGTGTTGGCCGCGTAAGTTTTTATGGCTGTAATAGGTTGGGAACCTCTGCTCTAGCGTATAGAAACGTATTGTAAAAATAGAAGAGCGGTCACGCCCTGTTGGCATGCAGTGGGGCTGCGGCGCCTGCGCAGTGGAGACGTGCGCCATTGCTGATTGAGACGGTGGAGGTTCCCCGACTCCTCACTGGGTTTCTAGAAAACACCCAAGAAGGAACTGCTTCACAGCGGAGTGAGGGGAAAAAAGAGAGAATATGAAGAAAGGGAAACGAACGACGGGGCTCAGGAACAGATGCCAAGCCGCAGAGATGCAAAGAGTTCGGGAGCTGCACAAACCAGCCTGCCGGGGTGTCTCTCACTCGTCTGAGTGCTTCTGGGGCCCTTCATCTGGGGCCTTTACACATCTTGTGATGTTTTAACACTGGAGAAACTGTCCCCTCGGGGCAGGTAGGTCACCTTTCCTTTTCTTGGATTTGGTCAGGGTGCGTAGGCCCCAGGCACTTGCACTCCGAAATGTTGCAAAAAGATGGGTGAACGCTGCAGTGGCTTCCGAGATATCTCTTCCGTTGTTCTTGCGCATAACACGGGAGTCCAGGTCGACGGCATGATTTTATGACGAACAGAGCAACGTTTACTTGTAAGGTGGCGCTCGTATCCTTTTTTTATATTAAACAATTAAATTATAAATAATTTACAAATACAACCAGAGGATCAGAAACGGGTACAAGAGGAAAAAAAAACAAAACATTTAACCGCCAGACGTAATGAAGTAAATTATGTGATCAAGTCACAAAATTAAAGTTAAAAAAATAAGGTTACTTAATAATAGATGTAAGAGCTCGGAGCATTATAGGGAGGGACCGATCAACGTTTTGTGAGGCCGATCGCCGATTTTATGATCCCTGGGTGTGTGTGGCGTGTTACTATCCAGCCCAAGACGCACAAGATGGTAGAATGGTTTTATTAGCAAGACGGACGATTGTTGCAAGCAGCTCACATGAAGTGACAAGCAGCAGGTTAACGGTCCTTTTATCTAAGGAAGATGACCATAATCCGAAGAGTATTTTTTTTTATTTCTTTCGAGATGGAGGCTTGCTGGTGGCATCCTGCCTGTTACAGCACCTCTGTGTCTTTTTTGTCGTCTTTTCTTTTCTTTCGGTTGGTGTTAGTGTTTTTCTTTCTTTTCTTTGCCGGCGGGTCGATTTGCGATCACACAACAAGATGGATACTAGGGAGTCGAGATACTACTTTTTGGCTGTTACTCGGACCACTGTTTGCTTCCGGTTGTAATGCAGATAGCTGCAGAGTAAGTGTTTACACACGTGACGCGCTGGGAGCACTGGTGAGGAGGCGGAGGGAGTGTAGAGCATGCAGTATCGTGTGTTTAACTGAGATGTGGCTGCAGGAACAGATAGATAGATAATACTTTATTAATCCCGTAGGGAAATTGATGTGTTACAGCAGTCCAGCCCAAGACAAGCAAAACAGTCATCAGAATAGTTATGAAACAAAAGACAAACAAAATAATTAAAAATAAATAAAAACATAGGTGTGTGGAAAATGTGCTGATCATAGTCACTGTAAAAATAATAAAATCTGTGCAAAATGTGCCTAGGTTTACACAGACTGATTGTCCAAAAAGTACAATGGAGTAAACATGCTGTCCATAGAGGAGCAAATGAAGGGCTAACAGTCCTAGCCTAGGGCAGCGTTATACACCCTGACAGCCGCCGGGAGGAAAGACCTGTGGAAACGTTCCCTTGAACACCGTTGCTGGAGCAGTCTATTGCTAAATGTGCTCCGCTGCCCAGTAACAGTCCCATGAAGCGGATGAGAGGTGTTGTTCATGATGGCTGTGAGCTTGGTCAGCATTCTCCTTTCAGCCACCACCTCCATGGGGTCAAGGCTCATCCCCAACACAGTCCGGCTCTACTAACCGGGGAGAAGCCATCAGTCCCAGAGGAGCTGAGGAGGAAACGCCGAGGCTGCAGGGCCCGGTGCGACACGAAGAGAAGGAGATTTAAGCCCTATCTTCCTTCGATCATTATGGGAAATGTGAGGTCCTTAGTGAATAATAGGGCGGTGCGGTGGCTCTGTGGCTCAGGATCTGCGGCTAGAAGGTTGCTTGTTCAAATCCCGCGGCTGGCAGAGGAATCCTACTCCTTTGGGCCCCTGAGCAAGGCCCTGAACCCCAACGGCTCCAGGGACGCTGTATAAATAGCTGACCCTGCGCTCTGACCCCCAGCTTCTCTCTCCCTGTCTGTGTGTCTCATGGAGAGCAAGCTGGGGTCTGTGAAAAGATAAATCCGTAATGCAAGAAATTGTTAATTGGGCTAATAAAGTGATCTTATCTTATAAGATGGATGTGCTGGGAGCACTGGTGAGGAGGCGGAGGGAGTATAGGGAATGCAGTATCGTGTGTTTGACTGAGATGTGGCTGCAGGAACATACTGTATTCTGGACTCGAAGGCAGACAGAAACGCCACCGAGAGGAAAGGAGGGGGGTCTCGCGGTGCTTGTTCACAACACATGGTGTAATCCTGGACATATTCCTGTAGCCCGGACATTGAACTGATTTGCCATCGGACTGCATCCAAACTATCTTATAATAAAGAATTTTCCCTTTAAAGTGCCCCTTTAAGATGGCAACGCCGGCTGAATGATTAGTACCACTAGAAATCCAAATGTCATCCCCCCATTGACTTTTCCAAAACTGAAAATCAGGCTGATCTTTTGGTGACAAGTAGTTTCTTGTAAAAAAAAATAAAAATAAAAGTCTGCTCTCTTCTTTTTTCAAAATGGAAAAATCGCCTTTCTTTTAACTATATTCCTAATACCTCTGGGGTTAATAGAGGAAATAGAAAAGGACACAAACAATATAGAAAAAACTCTACTTGGGGGGGGGGGAAAGCTACTGAACTGCGAGTTTCAAACCCTTAAAAGTGATAACAACACCACCGTGTTCAGCATTAACCGCGTTCATAACCGCTACAGGGAGATCTCTTGGGCTGGACAGTCACTGGCCACGGATCTCTTTCCCACAGCTGGTCCCTGGTGTGCCTGTCCTCGGCAGACAGATCCTCTGCAATCCTCAGGTCTTTGGCCTTCAGAGACTTGTTCTCTCTGGCCGCTCGCCACAGCATGTCCCTCGTCATCCTTCTGATGAATCCTATAATGATGGCTCTGGGCTTTGCAAGTCCACATGTTGGCTCTCCTGACGCGTTGGACTCTGTCAGTAGACGAAATCCTCCTCCTGGACTGGCAGCACTTTAGCAACGATGTCTTCATTTTGTTGCTCTGCACAGCTTTCAGTTACCTCTGTGTCGATGTCTTTTGCAACCTTTGTTATCGTGCCAAGAACATTTACCTGCACGTCTTCCAGCGACAGGTCGCTTTTCCCCTCTCTTGGCTGCTAGAGTCCTTACAGGTGTGACGGGGGGAGACTCCAGTTCCAGACCCACAATAATAGACCAGATCCCTAACAGAGGCTGTTAAAGAAATGATAGTGAAAAATCTGGAAAACATTACATTTGTCATTAGCATGTCCTGTGGGAAAATTCTTCATCAGAGGAGTAGGACGCAGTCTTGTGCAGATTCAGTGTTTATTGAGATTAATAAGGAAAGCAACATGTGCTGGGTCTGTCCTGCAGAACAGACACGCTCAATGCAAGGGGTACCGAATTCTTATATACAGCACACAGGCCCAGAAACAAAAGTCATATTTCATACTTTTAACATGTCAAATTGCATTTTGTTACATGTCCATGTAGGGGTGTAACCCTGGTGTCCTGGCCAAATTTCCCATTGGCCCTTACCAATCATGGCCTACTAATAATCACCATCTATGAACTGGCTTCATCACTCTGCTCTCCTCCCCACTGAGAGCTGGTGTGTGGTGAGCGGACTGGAGCATCATCCAGGTGTGGCTGCACAGTGGTGGTGGTAGTGGGATTCCCCATTACCTGTAAAGCGCTTTGAGTGGAGTGTCCAGAAAAGCACTATATAAGTGTAGGCAATTATTTTAATTATCATCATCATCATTATTATTATCCCTTTTAACACATGTAGCGGGGCATGTGTTGTTGCAGCCGTTGGTACAAGTCACTTTTGTATGCTCTAACGCATATGTTGAGATAGCCTTTGTTAGCAGATCTTGGGGATCTCACTCGGACTTCTGCAGTATGTTTTGGTAGTGATATTGCAGAGCTGGAAATGTGCAGTGTGAATATTGATCCTGCTTCAGCATGAATGGCAACATTTTGTTTGTAAAGGTTAACACGAAACTGTTTTATCTGTTTATAAACTGTTTTTATTTTGGGAGCTGGAGCCTGTTCTGTCAATCAGTGGGCATAAAGCAGGGTTCACCCTGGGCAGAACACACACAGGACACACATACCCTGGACATGTCCATCACACAGGACACATACAGGACACTCACACCAGGGCCAATTTTCCCAGAAGCCAGTTAACCCACCAGCATGTCTTTGGACTGTGGGAGGAAACCCACATGAACATGCAACCTCCACAGAGACAGCACCCCAGGAACTTGCCCAAGGGCCTTAGTGCTGTGAGGCAGCGATGCTAAACACTGTGCCACAGTGCCACCCAATTTTTTTTGTCATTCTAAAGAAATCTTTCAATCTCATCACCTGTTTCAGAAAGATTGAGTTGGATTGTTTTTTCTTCCCAGCTTACTCAGAAGTCCTCACCCTGCAGCCTGGAGCCTCTCTGTCTGTCCCTCTGTTCACCGGAGAGCCAGTGGAGGTGCTGTTTGACCCTGCAGGAGCTGAAGACTCGACCTGAGTGTGTTCTATCCAGAACAGCACAACCAGCTGTGTCCCCCATTAGAGAGACAGAGTGTCAGTGTGGGACGGCTCTCTGAAACTACGCTCCCCTCACTCCAGCTGATCAGGGGAGCTACACAGTGAGGGACCTTCAGGGAAACACCATCAGCACTGTGACAGTCACTGTGGGAGGTAAGAGGTTTCCTGACAATTTCAGTTCTCTGTAACATTATAAAGGTGCACTGCTCTTGTCAAAATGGTATGTGTGGTAATGGAAACATAAACTTGTTTCTGAATATTGCGTGAGTGTGAGTGTCCAGTGTGCAGGGACAGTGTGAGAGGCAGCGATCAGAGGTGTGTCCAACATGCGGGGACAGTGTGAGATGGAGAGATCTGGGGCTTCCCCATGACCTTTAGATGATGATTGAAAATGGATGGATTAATACAATCTCTCTATTATTGCAGATCCTGACGGTGGAGGGAATTCTCCAATTCTTTTCCTCCAGCTGATCCCTCCCTTCCTGCTGCTCTTCTTAGCTCTGATCTCTGGGCTCCTGGCCTCCAGGAATCGCTGGTGGAAAGGAAGCACAACCTCTGGTGTCCAGGAACTGAACCGTCCAGTCTGAAGGCAGTGCTGTAGATCAGTATTTTACAGAGCAGTATCAGCTTTGCTGTCTTACAGAGCTCTCTGCGTGGCTTTGAGAGCTGCAACTGTTTTTCAAAATGTAGACAGACTTTATAAGCTTGATTTTGTACTACAAATTGAGCTGCTTTGATCTTCTATCCACAGATTCAAAGATTTTTCAAAAACTGGACTGGAATCTGGGTTCAAAATGAGATTGTTGAGTGAATTTGGTATGAAGTGCCAAACGGCCCACATTCCTTATTTGTAAGCGTTCTTGGAGCACAAAAAATACAAATGCTGATATCATGAAAAAATTGACTTGGAATCTTTTTCTGGAAGTTTATTATTAGGTGGATGCATGCATGTATTTATTTGTGGTTTAAGTGCAGTTTGTATTCTAGAGCACAATAATTTCAAAGTACTCTTAAATTGTGTTGTAAACATGTTATATGTAGTGTTGTAAGTGCCTTTAATTGTCACTTTTCTCTGTCTATTCTATAATTTATAAATAAACACTTAATGTAAGTACGAAAATGGTCTTTCTTACTGCAAAGACGTTATTTCTCAATTCGAAGTGCTAAATGGATATCTGGCCTGATTGTGGTCTTCAAACATGTAGCTCTGGCGCCCTCTTGTGGGTAATTTGGTGAACTTACGCTTCCCACGCCAAGTTTCGGCCGCTCTTGATTTGAGATGGCGAAGCTCGGCTGTGCGGTATCAATACTGTTAATAATAATAATAATAATAATAATAATAATAATAATAATTGCTTACACTTATATAGCGCTTTTCTGGACACTCCACTCAAAGCGCTTTACAGGTCATGGGGACTCCCCTCCACCACCACCAATGTGCAGCATCCACCTGGATGATGCGACTGCAGCCATAGTGCGCCAGAACGCTCACCAGACATCAGCTCTCAGTGGGGAGGAGAGCAGAGTGATGAAGCCAGTTCAGAGAGGGGGGTGATTAGGAGGTCATGATTGGTAAGGGCCAATGGGAAATTTGGCCAGGACGCCGGGGTTACACCCCTACTCTTTTTCGAGAAGCGCCCTGGGATTTTTAATGACCACAGAGAGTCAGGACCTCGGTTTTACATCTCATCCGAAGGACGGCACCTGTTTACAGTCCAGTGTCCCCGTCACTATACTGGGGCATTAGGACCCACACGGACTGCAGGGTGAGCACCCCCTGCTGGCCTCACTAACACCTCTTCCAGCAGCAACTTTAGTTTTTCCCAGGAGGTCTCTCATCCAGGTACTGACCAGGCTCACACCCCCTTAGCTTCAGTGGGTTGCCTGTTGTGAGTTGCAGGGCTGCTGTTAACTAACTGAGGGCTGGGTTTCAGGGACAGCGCCGTCTGGTGGCGGGGGCTGGCAGCGCCGTTATTCTCCCGGTCGGGTTCCGCTCGCCGCTGCGTGACGTCTGAGACCCGCCGGACTGCGGTGATGTTCGTTAGCAATAAAACTGCCCCGATTTATTAAGTAAACTAATGAATTGATACAATGACCGGATTACCGGAGCTGTGCTACTGTCCCGGGGCCTGCAGGCGTGTGAGGTGGGCCGGTTCGGTTCAGTTCGGATCGGCCCGGCTCAGCTGGGCCTGAGCTCCGGTGCTGTCCAATTTGGGGGGGGGGGCTCTGGTTCGGGAGAGGCTGTCTGGAGAGACCGGTTCCGTGTGGGTCTCGGCGGGCCAGGTCGTCACTGGACTGGAGATGGGTTCGGCATGATTCTCTGGGCTCTTCATTGGGGTTTTAACGAGTGAGAACTGGATTTGGCAGCGATAGCGCGAGTGATCTGTGCCTAGACTTCAGCTCGCTATCCTCCCTGGGATATTTCTCTCAATAGTCGATCTCAGACATCACCATCGCAGGACTACAGCCCCGGCGTTAATGAGCACCTGTAGGTGTGGTTCTGACGTCACCTTTCTCTCTCATTAGAACACGGGATCCGTGGTGTTGTGGTTCGTTCGCAATTTTAGTTGACTGTTACAATTAGTTGCCCCTTTCGTCCGACATCTTTTTTTTCTGCTAGGTCGTGTCACCAAAATGTCCTACAAATGCTTCGTCCCGAAGGAAATGATCTACACTCCCGCATCAGTTGTGCCGTTTTTACAGTCGCTATGTACAATGCATTTTTTATTATTAAAATCTCAATTAAAATCATGTTTCGTACATACTATGTATACAGATTTACTAATAAGCCTATTATTGTTGCTGTTGTTATTCTGTAAAGCGCTTTGAGAGGCCGCCTTTAAAGGCGCTATATAAAATACAGTGTTATTACTAATATTATTATATAACGCCAGTCATTTTAAAAATGCGAGTTCTATGAGTGTTGTTCATTACCTTGACGCATCTCATTTGGGATTGGGTTATCTCCGGCTGATCGCTCGGTTTTTGCTCGTGTCGGGTTGGAGATGAGCCATCTTCTGCGGCTTCCAACAGGTCTCGGCGATACCGCTGTCCAACAGGTTGCAACCTGCTGCGGGACAGGTGACAGGTGCGTCACGATACAACTCGGCGTTTCTGTTTTGCTGTGTTGTGTTTTCCTGCCGGCGTTTCGCACATCAGCAAACTGCCGGTTTGACCCCCTTCCGCGGGCCACTCTTTAACGCCTCAGTTCTCACCCGCTATCCCCCCACTTTTCTCAGCTCCAGAAATCGACCCCGAATCTGTAAAACCCTTCTGTCTCGGAGCTCGTCACTCACCCCCTTCTGCTGCTGCTGCTGATGATGACGATGGCGATGACGGCAGAAGAAGAGTTTCACCCGCTTTGAAGCCGGCCGGTCCGGACCCGCAACGACCCTCGGCTTAAGTTGTTCTCCGATACTCGCTTCGTTCACCTCCAGCTCGCCCCGAGAAAACTCGAGCTTGTCCCTCGGCTGCAGTTGTCTGCGTGTTCCCTCGGCCTGACAGAGCAGATGACGGAGACGCCCACTCTGCTGCCGGATCGCTGGAAGGCGTCTCGGGAGAGAGTTTCTGTTCGTTCTCGGCGCCGCCCTGAAATCTCCAGGATTTGCAATGTTGCTATTTTTAGTTTTTAGCCCTCGTGGGGGCGGTGACACATTTCCCCCCGCTATTCTTAGTTCAAAGGACTCTGCTTTGGGGGAGTTTCTGTTTTTCTGTTGTTGTTCTTTCGTTTCAAACGCGGTTGAACGTATTGAAACAAAGCGGGGCAGCATTTTTACACAACATGAATCATACCCAGTTTCTTCGGACTGTCGAAGACATTTAATGTCGTTCTCCCCCCCTCCCCCTTCGTACGAGGTTCAAGAAGTGTTCTCTGCCGGCGCTTGAGCTTGGGGTCGCTGTTTTGCCTCTCGTTTCTTTTTTCCAAGAGCGGACCGGAGAGACCAGTCAGACTCGAGGATGGGGCAGTATTTTAAAAAATGACAGAATGTGCGCCCGACCGGACAACGCGATACCCCGTGTGCCCACTCGCGTTAAACCCACGTCGCAGGTCAGAGGCGACGGCGTGACACGAGAATGACTTCGACACTGCTACTAAACGAGACTTTCAGTCCCTTCGCTGACTTTTGCTTTTTGTGTTACTGGGTAGGTTGTTTGTGTCCTAAATGTGCCATTGCAATTAGGAGAAATAACGGACTAGTAGCTGGTTAATAATGTACCAGAGGTTCATAAGCACTGCAATGAACTTGCCTGCAGAAAGTTGTCTCCCAACTCCGCACTAAAAATTGTTCTGAACTTGCGAAGAAACCCCAAGTTTATATCTTCTAGAGAACGCTAAAACATTAGCCGTTGAAATGAGAAAACCCGCCCAAAAGAACTAACGCACTTAGCTCATGCAGGTGCATCAGGCTTACATTTACGTGTATTTATTTAGCTCGTGCACATAAATGCAGCCTGTCTTTAAAAAAACAAAATGAATAAATTACCGATGTATTCACTTAACGCGTCTGAAGTATCTCCGTATGATTTAAGTGTGGTTTGATCAAGGAAAAATACAGCGCCCACACGCAGTTGTCTCAAAAACCCAACATTATCACGTGCATTGGACAGATTAATTAATGCACATCGATAGTGGCCCGCATATCAGTGAACCGGTCAGGATAATTCAGAGATTCCGAACCCCTGTTCAGTTTCCAGCTCGGTAGACGAGCGGTTTTACCGGATTCCTGCAGCAGGGTCTGCTCGTGGTTTATTAAGCTCACAGGTGGGAGAGACCCCTGGGCAGTAACGTAGGAACTTCAACTCAAGTTTAGCGCAGAACTGCAGGCCAAAACGCAACTTCTTAGCAACTGACAGGGGGGGAGACTCGTGTGTTCGTCGTATCCCGCGTGGGGGTATTTCATTTTTCTGCAGATTACCTAACAGGATTCTGCCAGTTTATTTCACTCATTCATTGACGGGATCTGATTATTTTTAAAGCATGGCCTTAAACTATCCTGTAGTCGCTCGTTCTAAGAAAAGTCACGGAGACACTCTGAGGCGACGGCACATTCGCCACCCTGACCCGTGCAAATCAGGTTTCTGATTAGGCCCAAAGCCAACGGATTTGCCATATGTATAATTCGTCACGGGTCTGCTATTTAAAAGAGTTTCGCAGGTATCCCCGCGGATATCGGTGTGGCAATGGGCGGAGTTATGGGTAGAAGCTAAAGCCTCGCTGTTCTGATCTTATTCTCACGTAGTAGGCGGTACTGGTATCGCTGTAATGTGCATATAAACTGTCGGAAACTCGGCAGACAAGCCGGGATGGCAGAATAGCTGATACGCAGTACAGAGCCGGCGGACTGGACGCGCAGGTGAGTGTGCGAGGACCTCAGACATCACTGCTGGGGGGGCAAATAGCATATCAGCCGGGATGAGTCTGAAATCTCTCTTGGCAAGCGTGTTGCTGCAGGACAGAGCTGTGTGCTGATCCCGGCACCTTCCTCAGCGCGGAGGTGCGACTGATCCTCAGGTGGGAAGAGCTCGATTTTAACCGCTGCGAGCTGCATCATTCCAGACAGAAGGGAGTGGATTTAGAAAGGAGGCGAGCAGCTCTCCTTTTTTCGATTGCTGTTAACCAAATGCTCAGTCCCCCTGCTAGTTTTAGATAGAAAATGCACACATGTATTTGGCGACTAGAAAGTGCGTGGTTGTTTTTTTTAGCCGTCTCGTCATTCGCTTAGAATCTTTTTGGACTAGTCCTTTTCTGTTTAAATACGCGTCTCTCTTTGGTTAAAAGTTTAAAACGCGTCGGGTTTTGTAAAGGGAAAGTGCTTCAAGTGGAGTAGAAATGCCGGAGTTTTCGTGTTTTGCGGATCTGCGGATGACCTACTGTACCTCGGCACAAATAAAAGGGTTTTGTTCTTCCTTGTTCTGACAGGAGGGTGTTAAAATAGGTTGATGAAGAGGGCTCGTGAACTCTATCAAGCATAACGGAGCCCTTCACCTCCGATAGTCTTTTTCTGTCGACGTAACTCCGTTTTAAATCTCCGTTTTAAAGATACACGTGTGAGATTTTGTTTCCCCTTCCAGCAGTCGAGGCCGAAGTGTTGTCTCTTTTCTTTTTTTTTCAGCGCGGAATAAACCTTTACCCGTCCCCTCTCCTTATGACGTCCATGTAGCCGAGCGCTCGACTGGACCCCAAAACCACCAGGCGTGTGTTTGTGGGCCACCAGGCCCCGGATCCCCGGAAACACTCGGTTGCTGCTGAGAACAGGTTGAAATCCGTGAAGTCGCCCCCCGTCCTACACACGGTGAAACCCACCGCGCTCGTCGGCTCTGCGTGTGTGCCGGTTCGTGCCGTTGCAAGTTGCTCCCGAGCAGTTTCAGGTCGCTTTCCTTTTTTTCAGGAGACCCATGGCTCTGTGGCATAGCCTCCTGCAAAAGACACAAACTCAACTGATTTGTTTTTGTCTTCTGAGCGGGTGGAACCAGCGTTGTAGTGTTTCATTGTTTATCTGAGATGTTACCTTCTGCCCAGTCACGATTTTTGTTTTTGCCTTGGGGGGGAATCCAAGCTGTTAATCTGTCTTTCCATTTGTATTCTCTACCCAGTTTATATTCACTTATGGCAGGAGGGGGCAATGCCAATTTTCTTGCTGAAACATCTCTTATCTCCCCCTTACAGACCAGCGCGGTCTTTGCAGCGACTGTTCAGTGTTGCTTCAGCTGCAGATTGGGAGAGTCGACTCTCGTCCGGGATCCTCCTGGCAGGATGGCGCTCCCGACAATCCCTGCTGCCTTTTTACTGGTGCTCTGGACCACGGGTGGGTGACGCTCCGGGCTTTCGATTCAAGTTCCCTTCAGATTCCAGCTGGAGTTCAGTTTCCTCCACCGTCGCGACACGATCCCGGAGGCGCCGGAACAGTTCTTACATTTAGCCGGCAGGTGTATCACCCAGCAGCTCCCAGCTGGCAGCCCCCCCCCCCCCACTGAAACTTAGCTGGTGTGAGCCTGGTCAGTACCTGGAGGGGAGACTCCTGGGAAAGCTGAGGCTGCTGCTGGAAGAGGTGTTAGTGGGGCCAGCAGGGGGCGCTCACCCTGCGGTCTGTGTGGGTCCTGATGCCCTGGTATAATGACTGGGACACTGGACTGTAAAAAAGTGCTGTCCTTTGGATGAGATGTAAAACCGAGGTCTGACTCTCTGTGGCCATTAACAATCCCAGGGCATTTCTCGGAAAGAGTAGGGGTGTAACCCTGGCGTCCTGGCCAAATTCCCCCCCTGGTCTTTACCCATCATGGCCTCCTAATAAACCCCATCTCTGAACTGGCTTCACCACTCTGCTCTCCTCCCCACTGAGAGCTGGTTTGTGGGGAGAGGACTGGTGCACTATGCCTGCCATTGCATCATCCAGGTGGGGGCTGGATGGGTGAGTGTCCAGTGTTTTGTTGATATGTTATTAAACCACTTAGGGCAGCTTAGTACATGGTTATCAAAGCAAAACATCCTGTTGAATCCAGTTCTCTGTGTACTTTCCATGTTTATTCCATTTGCTTTTAAAATAGTAGTTTGTTTTTTAATGCGAAGCAGTTTCTTATTCTTTATTCTTTATAAATACGTGGCTCGAAGGCTGGTTTGATGTTTTTAAACATTCTCGAACTGCTTATTCAAAATGAGAATGAGAGACTCCCTTGTCTCTTTATTTGAACTATTTGAAACTTTATTTCAGTTTTCTTAAAAAAAAAAAGACAACTCACAGCTACCAAGTTCGGACCTGCCAATTAATGCTATTTTAACAGTGCAGTTGTGGTTCCATTGGCAGCTCTTGTGGTTACACTGTGAATAAGGAGACAATTATTTTGACTGGTCACAATAAAAGCCCAGAAATACCGGTATTCAAATGAGATGGCTAATTGATAATATCCTCACCGGAAGACACTGAAATTACACCATCCGTTAGTGTAACTCACCGTAAACGCGGAGGGTTTCAGTGTGCGTGTGTAACTTCTTGGAGCTGACAGCAGGTGGGGGGGAGGAGGGGGGTAGCATGTCTCCCCTTGGTGATCCCCAGGCCTGTCTGAAACCACGTCTGTTGTTTCCCAGAGTCCTGTGCTGGCCCTGTCACTGTGAGATTTTTGGACTCGGCTACACTGCCCTGCATCTCCAAGGATCCAGCCCCTGTGGACCAGCCTGCTGTAAAATGGGTGTTGTCTACAGGAAGACCTGTGCTGTATGTCGAAGGTGGAAGACCTCATTCTGGACCCGGGTTCGAGCACAGAGCCCAGATGTCCGGAGACAAGGCCAGACTGGGAAATTACTCCCTGACCATCGCTGCTGTGACGTTCTCCGACACGGGCCTGTATGAGTGCTATCGGGAAGCCGAGCGAGACCACCTGCAGTTCCTGGAGGACACTTATCTCACTGTCACAGGTAACAGCTCACGAGTCTCGGTTTTAACAGCGTCCAGCTGAGCCCACTGTGGGAGGTGTCTGATAATGTTCACATCTGGATAATCTTGTCCCCAGTTCTTACACTGTCCATCTTTATTAGACTCCAAGGCTGTTTTCAATGTTCTTTTCAAAGTCTGCAAACTAAAATAATCCAAACCCAGCTGACATTCTGATGTTCATCTCTCTACTTTCAGCTCATGAAGAAAATGTCACCCATCAGTCTGGAGCCTCTCTGTCTCTCCCTCTCCATACTACTGGTCCAGTGGAGGTGCTGTTTGATCCTGCAGGATCTACCCAGTCTTCCAGAGTCTTACTGAGCAGCTCAGGGCCCCCTGACCCCGGGTATGAACACAGAGTGTCAGTGCAGAACAGCTCTCTGACACTGCGCTCCCTCACTCCAGCTGATCAGGGGAGCTACACAGTGAGGGACCTTCAGGGAAACACCATCAGCACTGTGACAGTCACTGTGGGAGGTGAGCAGATCTACAGTAGGGTCACTAGAGGGCTCTATATTCTTGATAGAGTGTGTTCTTATATCATCCTTTATCCTGATTGTCTTTCAGCTCACAGAGTCACTGTCACCCTGCAGCCTGGAGCCTCTCTGTCTGTCCCTCTGCTCACTGGAGAGCCAGTGGAGGTGCTGTTTGATCCTGTAGGAGGTGGAAACTGGACCTCAGTGTGCTCTGTCCAGAACAGCACAGCCAGCTGTGTCCCCCAGTACAGAGACAGAGTGTCGGTGGAGAATCAGGAGTTGAGACTGCAGGACCTGAGGGCGTCTGATGAGGGGATCTATACAGTTTTGCTCTCACACATCCAGAAGGCCGTCAGCACTGTCTCTCTCACTGTGGAGGGTAAGACTAGACTGAGGTGCAGGAGAACTCCTCAAATCTTGTAACCCTTAACTTCTTGTTCTCAGTTTGAGGTTTTTAACCGCAGGACATTCTCGAGTGTAAAGAGTTTCTCCAGTTCTTGATCCTGTGGAGAGAGATCAGAGGTCTGCTGGTCAGTATCTCTATCGGAAGAGACTCCTCATGTCTTCTTGAAGGTGTGACGAGCTGTGTTTTGTCTCCTCTGTGTTTCCTACATCAGACCCTCTTCGTCACAGGTCTGTCGGAGTGATTGCTGGTGTCACTGGTGTTGGTGTTGCTGGAGTCATCCTGGCAATCCTGGGAGTATGGGTCGGGATGAGGAGATCAAGGACGACGATCAGGAATGACGGGACCTATGAACTGACAAGGAGAGATGATGCCCCGAATGACAGCAGCTCAGCGATCAGTCCTCCAGCAGATCAACCAGAAACTGGTAGTCAGAATGGAGTCTGTCCTCAGGTCCCTGGTGTCCAGGTGACTGAGGAGACAGGAGACGGACACTCTGATCCTGTTGTCTCCAATGGACACAGACTGTGTCACGAAACCGATACGTGGAATAGAAGGATCCTTATGCGTGACCGGAATCCCACAGGGCACAGAGTAGCAAAGGGACAAACCAAAAGACGAAATCCAAAGGCTGGGTCGCTAAGGGAGGCAGAGGGTCCGGTAACGAGAGAAATCCAAAACAATTCAAAGGCAAAATCCAGAAGGCGAGGTCAAGAGGCGGAAGCAGAAGATTCGTAACGGGAGATCAGTCAAAAGGTTTGGAAACGCGCACTGGAGAATACTAAGAAAGGCTTCTCAATAGTGAGCGTGGGAAGGTGTGCGAAGGGGGTTTAAATACTGAAAGGAAAGGGGTGTGATTGGATGATTGGTTAGGGAGTGAGAATTTGAGGAATCTGATGCATGTGAGAATGTGCTGGGTTCAATCAGGGATGAGATTGGGAAGCAGAGGTTCCGGGAATGTAACGTCGTTTGCGAGGGAGAGTGTGGGGCGTGACAGACTGCAGGGGTGATGAGGAGAGTCAGGGCAGTATATTGGGGGTGTAGCGGCAATGCTTGTTAATAAGACAGAATTAAGTGTTGCTGTGCTTTCCCAACTGAGGCCTCATCTCTCCCTTCATCTCTGTGGTGCAGCAACTATTCATGCAGGCTGATTTAAAGATGTTTTCTTTTGATAAGGGACAGCTCCCAAAGGGAGATGCACTTAGCTAAGCCTGGCTATCATGATCAATGGTCATCCATTGGCGCCTATCTGTCTAGGGAGTGCCAGATAAGTGTCAGGAGTAAGTGACTCATATATCACCTTGATCAACCAATCAGGGACTGGTAGGGCCGAGTAACCCACGCGGGACTCTGATGCCCATGGAACTTTCAGCCAATCAACGAGCTAAAGTTTCTCCAGGTAAAAACAGGCAACACAGAGAGCCTGAGAAGAATTCTGTGGACTTTTCTAAAGGGAATTCAAAGGAGAATTCCAGGGCAGGACGGCCCAGGAGCAGAAGGCTCCCAAGGGCAGGACATTTTCGCAGCGCGCCTCCTGACCATCCTGAGACTCAGCCCGGATAACCACGGAACGGTCAGTGTGTCCGAGTGCCAGAACTTTCCTTTGTTCTAAGAGTCTAGAGCGGAGGTTGCCAGAGAGTAACCAGAGGATCCACCCGAGGTTAGCCCAGCAGCAAGCCTCGTGAACAGGTCAGAACTGTGGACAGCTGAATCACTATTCAGAACTAGCTCTTCATTAGGAACGAACCGGTCCTCTTCCTGACTTGCTGGGACCCACAGTCATCTTTTCTCCTGTGCACAAACTTTGCTAGTTAAAGCCAACACTAACTAGCCGGTCAGTGAGCATCAGCAGCGCACCGTCGCAAGCCGCACAGCACAGCCTGGCACCGAGCCAGAGAGCGCGGATTGGACAGCAACAGCCTGCAACTGTTTCTTTGTGCCCGCAGGAGATCTGAATCCCCAGAGATTGGATGAGTATTCAACTTCAATGCATTACAGCTCGAGAATTCAATTGTTATCCCAACCAGTTGATATCAATTTAATTCCTAAGAGTTATGTACTTGTTTTGAGTATCTAATGTAGAAGTTGTAACCAAGTTCAATTACAATGGTCTAAATGAATGATATACTGAACGTATGTCCTCTTGATATATGTAACTCTTGGTAACTGAATATATACCCTTTGTATTCCGATAACCCTCTCGATAAGATCTGTTAGGTTTATATGCATATTCTATGTATTAATAAATGTATCCTCGTGTATTAGTACCTGTGTGTGTGCATTGTTTGAGTTATATCACATGGCTGGATTCTAAAGCCATTAAAAGAATCATTTTGTGATTTACTGCTACAATTAATAATTGTCCCAGTAAATGCCCAAACCCTACAGAACTGGTGCCTTCAGAGAGCATACTACATAGTGGTGACATCTTTCTGTATGATCAGGTCTACTGTGTTGTGGCTGCAGTACAGTTTTAGCTTATTATTACAATACTTTTTAACAGCGACAGATTCTTAAGATCACGAGGTGTTTATATTATTTCAGTATTAAGCTGTTACTACATTCGGAACTGTCCCATAGGAATCACTGTTCCATTAGTTTGGCACTAAACTGCTTAGTCTATTGCAGGAATTGTACTTACTCCTGTCCTGTAGTGTCCTCTAGAGGGCAGCAGCTGTTTCCTTGGGCTCAGTGCAATTGGGAACATTGTGATTACTGAGCAGGGGACTAAAGTCAGCAGACGAGCGCGTTGCAAATCGGTAGTTATCTGGCGTACAGAGCTGCATGCTAATCTCTGGATCATCTCCAGTTAATGCGATGCTGTTCTTACCTTGCAATTGACCCAATCTGACTACTGGCACCAACCCTGTTATTACAAAGAAACTTCTTGTGTACCTACCGTGATACATAAGTTTGGTGGAGAGGTTTGGCAGCCCATATTCAGTCAAAGATGTGTGTGCAGATCACTGTGATATACAGGCATCAACAAACTGACAAATACAATATTAAATGTTTAACTGATAAAACCCAAATGAACCAAACCTGTATAAATTAGTGGTGGAAAGGAGTCTTTTTATATAGCAAAAGGTCTCTGATCCTTTGGTAAGAACGATGGGTATATAACCCATTGTCCTCAATATTAGAAATGAATCCTTGAGCATTGCCGTTGTACCAACAATCCTCAAAAGTGCTGCCATTACCACTGTTCCATAAAATCCTAACATTACTTGTCTTGCATAAATTGTAGAACATGCCATCACATTTCAGTTGCTTCTCAGTAGCAGTTTGATCTATTATCACCCTACTCCCCACTTCATAACCTTCACTCTTCTAATTCTGGTCTCCTAACTGTCCCCCAAGCCCGTCTACACTGTATGGGTGGCAGGGCCTTCTGCTGTTATGCCCCCAAGCTCTGGAACTCTCTCCCCAAGGATACCAGAGTCACCTCCCCTAAACTCCTTCAAATTCAGACTCAACACCTTGTTCTGTAGAAGAGCCTTTACTGAACTGGTTCCATTCTTTACCCCTCTGCTTCTACTTTTCTCCTCAATCTGTTGAAATTGTTTTATCCTGTGTATTCTTATTGTAATTCTGTCAAGTGCTTTGAGAAGCCACCTTCGGAACCATTATATAAAATAGTTTATTCTAAATCCTTGAAACTTTAATAGGGCACTGCAGTAGGGCTAAAAATTGACAGCCTTAGTGGGCCATCATGATTTGTGCAAATTATAGGTAGTCACAAAGGGAGACTAGGATTCACTTGAAATCCATGACATGGGACACTGAAACAGTGGAGAGGCTTTGTGTAGTAAGCATTCAGTCTCAATCTACACAGTCTGTGCTGCTGGTAGAGATGGTTGTGAACACCTGTCTTCCCAGTCAAGCACTGGGATCTCCAGTCTCAAGCCTAATACTTCTCATGACTGTCCACTACCACGAAACCAACACCCATAAGACAAGACCTCCGAGATTTTAACTGTACCATTATTCACTGATGTTTGCGCACCAGTATTGTTCCTCTGCTAAGGAAGGGAAGTCCTACTTTACACCAAGCCCCTGTTGACAATTCCTTCCTTGTGTTTCTTTTAGTCAGTTTGTGCAGCCTAGAATAGGACACCAGATCTCACTCTTACTGGGCACTACAGTAGCAACTCACACTCCATAAGCACTACCCCTCTCGGAAACAGGAGGATTTCCAGTATATTGAACACCTCCGTCTCTACCCCAGTAAAAAAAAAAGTCACAATGACCTGCCCAAGGAATAGTGTGGCCATCTTCCCCCAGTACGATGCTTTATTACTCCAGCCATTTTCAGTCCTCATTGGCAGCAATACGGGAAGCATTCTTGAAAGGGGAACCCCCACAAATACAGTACTTCCATTGATTAATGGGTCTCACTTCCCTTGAATTCCTCCACCCCATTCAAACCTATAAACCATAAAGAAACAAGGGCAGGCAGAAGGGTCTTTCACAGCTTTATTGAAATGTTGCCATTACAAGGCGAGTGGAGGCAGGAGAGTCACAAGGGCGAGGCTGGAGCCTTCTTTCAGGCACCTGGGGAGGAAGAAGAACAATCCAGCTGAACTGCAGGACACCCACCCCTACAGGAGCTCCTCCTGCCAGACCCTACCTGTCCACTGGCCAACATCTCCAAAGTCCTCTGCTCCCTCCACATCCTCACTGGTGCTCTCAGCATCTTCACTAGAGCTCTGAGGGTCTCCCTCCTCATCCTCAGTCCAGTCAGCTCCCACATCCAGAGGAGCTTCTACTGGTGCCACAGCCACCCGACTGCTGGTCACCAGGCTCCTGGTACCTGTGGACAAGCAGCACCCAGGAGTGAGGGATCTGCTATACCCAGAGACCCACAGTGATGCTACTCATCTAAACAGTCCCTTTGTCCAGCATGGGATCATTCCTCAGTTGTCCAAGCATGGTTGTCTCTTGGGCAGAGATGCATCCACAAGGGATAGAGAACCAGACCCACCTTCATTCCGACTGCCAGCACACCTGGACTCACAGCAGGCACAGACCTCATGGTCACCATACAGCTCCTCCCACCTGGAGGAGAGGAGGACAGGTGAGGCCTCCACCTGGCATGTCCCAGAGCTCCTTGCAGAAGTACCTCTTAGCCTCCCTGTTGTAGTTGCAGGACTTGGTCCCTGGTGTTGCTTTAGAAGGAGCCACAGCCATGACACAGTGCATGTACAGCTCAGTCACTTCATGCTGCAAGAGGGAAAGTCACAGCATTAAGGGATCAAGGCCAATAGAGGGACAGAGAAGGACCTTCTGCCATCAGTGAAGGCAAGCTGGCAGCTCTAGGCACTACAGCTGCCACAGTCTGGTTCACATCTAGATCATGGATGGAAAAGCAGACAATGGATCAGTAGAGCAGGAAGGCTGAGCAGCCTTTGAGAGTAGTACCTTCCTGGACAGCTTCTTCTGGAAGAGGAAGGCATCAATTGTGAAGCGGAGCACATCCTTCTGCTTGGAGGGGACAAACCTGGACAGGCAGCCATCTGCCTTGCTGTCCACCATGCACCTGGGGACAAGGACAAGGATGAACCCCTGCAGGCTTTCGGGGCTCCTGCCCACCTCTCCTCCCAGAAGAGGCCGTACCCCAAGTTGTCGATCACGGGGAAATGGGGCTGGGAATGCTGGTCTGGTTTCTCCGTTACGTAACACGAGTGAATGTACAGCCTCTGCTCTGCTGTGGCAAAGTAGGCAGTGGCCTGGAAGTACATGGGCTGACCCAGGAAGTACTCATCCTTAGGAGAGAGCCGGACCCAGTGGGCTGGAGAGAGAGAGAGAGGCAGCATAACACCTGCACACAGCGCCCCCTGCAGGCAGGAGGAGCCACTCGCTCAAGGAGCTTACAGTTGGTGGTGAGCAGGACAAAGCTGTGCTTGTTCATCAGGTCCTTGAAGAAGGTCCTTCTCCTGGCCCATGTGGGGACATAGCCAACCTTGTAGGACTAGTGGAACCTGCAGGACAGAGGGGATGAGGGGCTTCTGGAAACTTTCCCAGCAGCTTCTCAGCAGCAGCAGAGCCCTGCCTACCTGTTGTAGGAGCACTTGACCGGCACAGAGAAGGGAATGAAGCGATGCACAGGCGCACTGGAGGAGGGCGGCGCATAGCGGAGAGTGTTGGAGTACACCAGGCGGCCCTGGACAACCTGCAGGGTCACAGAGGAAGGGATATTCCCAGGAAAGGCAACCCTGACACTGGCCCTACAGCTCACATCGATACACTGCCTGTAGATGAAGACCCGCTTACCGATCGCTCCGTGCCGCACTCGTGAAGCCCGTAGATGAAGTAGAAGTAACGGCGTGTGGTTCGGCTGACGCTGCAGTTACCCAAGGTCACCTCCGATGGCCGACAGCTGAAGCCGAACAGGAGCCGACTGACCCTCACGTACATCCTGCTGGAGTCGCACCACACGGCCACTCCTCGGGTGCCCCCGATGGCCGGGCGAGCCGGCTGCCGCCCTCCCTGGGGAGGAAACAGGACGCTCTTGATGTAGGCGGGTAAGGGGCGGCTGCCGGCTTCGGGCTTCATCTTCTCCTTGTCGAAGTAGGGCGAGTACGCGTCTCTGGACACGGGAAGGCGGCGAAAGTCGGGAGCCAAGGACTGCGAGTCGTTCTCGCTTGCAGACAGGTCTTCGGAGGGCGCATCTGCCAGGTTCAAGTCCTCCAACTGGGCTGCGTCTTCAGGAGCCGGGAGGTCGGCCTGGAGCGCCAATTCCCGAGAGTCCCAGCCAGCCGGCCCGGCGGAGATCAGTGTGGGGAGCCCGGCCCCTGCGCACAGGCACAGCACAAAGAGAAACGAGCGCATCGCCAAATTAACGTCCCGCTCAATTGCTACAGGAGTAAAATAAGTAAACCACCAAACTGTGTTGAAGCAAGAAAGCATAAAGTGTGAACGCTGTGACTAGGTTTTTATACTGGCAGGACCTGCTACCGCACACCTGGTCATACTGCCGCTCAATCAACGTAATCAATTACACACAGAGACCCGGATATATAATCCGTTACAATAACAAAAGGACAGACAATGAAATATGGGCTATTTCGAAGTTGCAAATGTGAGATATAAAGTCGGAGTTGTGAGTTACTAAGTCGCAATTCTGAGTTACTTAGTCGGAATTCTGCGATACCATAGCGCGTTTTTTTGTAACTCCCTGGCGGAAACGGGCTTTCATACATTTCAATTAGTCTGATCAGTGCAGGACAAGTTAATGTAGAATCATTACTATGTCTGTCTCTTGTTTGTATATAAATGAATGTCTTTGACAACTTAATGTTATTTTTTAATTTAGTTTTACGATGTAGGTCATGCGTTAACATATGCATGCGTTAACATATGCACGAGCATACGAAATGTCTCACTCCTGATTCAGCTCATGCTCCATAGGAGAGAAGAGATTCCTCCTGCTTCTCGTACAATCATATCAGAACAGAAGCCCATGTCGCCCAGCTCTGATTCAAGAGCGACTCGTATCTTCAGCCCTGTTTTAATTCGTGATCCTAATTTTCTTTAGTTTTGATCAATATTGAACTTTTTCTAAATAAAACGACAATAATCAAACATGCAGGCAGACTTTTAAAAAGTATTAGGAGCTGACAGGGTGCCCCTTTGGAATAGTTGTCAGAAAATGTGAGAAAAGGAAAGATACATAAGCTCTCACACACAGCATTAGAGATTGGCATCTGATTGAAAAAAACAACTACCTGTCTCCCCAGCATTTAACGGTGCTGTTGTTTTGATTTTACATATTGTTAGCATTTTAATGAATTGTTAAAAGATTGATACACAAATCGCTAAATAAGAAAACGTAAAAACCCTAGCTGTAAGCAATTGGCCATTCATATTCCTGAATTTTAAATCCCTGTGTTTTTCTGTACCCGAATGCCTGGTGCAGCTAATTTGAAAGCAGAATCTACCATTTACTGTACAGAAGCGTATTGTTGCCACCAAGGAAATAAAATCCTGAGTTTACAGGAGTAAAAGAGGAAACAAATGCAAACACCGTTTAGAAAAAACATACACGTCTCAGGCCTTAACCATGACAAGGATGGGATTTGAACCTAGACGAGCAGAGCACAATGAATTAGCAATCCAAAAAGTGACTCCTGTTTAATTTTCTTTTCGCTTGCTCGATTTGTAGTACGCACCTCAATCCTTACAACCGGCAAACAATAGGGCTTCATGTGCCACAGCATTCTGCTGCAGGTACGGTTTGCACCGTGTATTGGGCGAACCCGAATGAAATATTTCAAATATGTGAAGAATTTCATGAAACCTGAAAAAAGAAGATCACAGCCAATGTCAACAATTCAGAGCCTGTAGGCAGCTTCAACAGAACAAAACGATCTGAAGCCGCAATTCTCTCATAGAGTGTTGTGACACTCTACGCTGTTGCTATTACTGCTATATCTGCTGCCGTTGCTTAAAACTCTACTCAGCGGGCAAGTTAGTTGTACAAGGAATAGACTACTTTGAGCCGTCCAAATTCCATTATGTGAATTTAAGCTTTTTTTTATTAATAACAGCATTAGTAATACAAGTGGGTAGCTTCTTCCACCTTCTTCCATCTTCCATCAACTACCCCCGACTGTCCACTTCAGTTTATTACAAACCCACGGATTCACACAGCTACCTCCTGTACAGCTCATTTCACCCCAACCACACTAAAAACTCTCTTCCTTTTTCACAGTTCCTTAGGTTACGACGACTATGCAGCGACGACATCGACTTCGAGAACCAAGCCCTCGAAATGTACTCATTTTTTATCAACAGAGGATATCCCAGCAGTGTGATTGACAGGGCCCTTGCCCGAGCCAAAAACACCCCCCGGACCATCAACCCGATCAGGAACTCCCGCCGTAACAACCGCATTCCCTTGGTGCTTCCTTACCACCCTAACACACTTCCTATCCCCAGGACCATTAACCAGAACTTTTCCATCCTACAGGATGATCCCTCCGTTGGGGCCCTCTTTTCTGATCGCCCTATCATCTCATATCGCCGACCACCTAATCTGCGTAACCTCCTTGTTCACAGCTCCCTTGACCGCCCTCAACAACCATCCACACCAGGCACTTTCCCTTGCAACAGAGCTCGCTGTATCACCTGCAAGTAAACAGCCACCACCACACTCATTCAAGGCCCCTCAGGACAATTCCGGATCACCCAGACAGCATCTTGTACCTCCAGCAACCTTATTTACTGTATCTCTTGCAGTAAATGCCCAGCCATCTACATTGGAGAAACAGGAAGGAGACTCGGAGACCGCTTCAGAGAACACGTCAGGGCTGTGAAGATTAAAGATCTCTCCAAGCCCATTGTTTCTCATTTCACCTCTGACGGCCACGACCACACTAATCTCTCCGTCTGTGTTCTCAAAGACGGTTTTCCGAACTCATACATCAGAAAGACCACCGAAACTAAAATTATTCTGCAGTTAGGATCACACATTCTCCCTTCCCTTAACGACAGATTACTGTTCTTTTAAATTTTCTCCATTCATTGGAAGTTTCATTTCACACCTCTCTGCACCCATTCTGACTTCACACCTCTTGATTGGCCTCTCTTTCTGTCCCCTGCTCCCGCCTCTCACTCCCAACCTTTGTTCTCCCGCTACTTTACCTTTGCCTACTGCCCTGTCTCTCTCACACCTGAAGAAGGCTCCACGGCCGAAACGTTGTGTTCTCTTTCTTCTTTTTTTTTTCAGCATGGAATAAACCTATTACTTGTTCATTAGTAATACAATGCGTGCTCAGAAACGTTACTTATTAGCTTATGAAGCAATAGTGTTTCGACAATTTGCGGTCTTCAAAAAGTAAACGCTGAAGTTTTTATACTTCCTTGTGAGCAGATCACCTTTGATTTAGAAAAGGAAAACTTACTCCCCTGTTGCTTTCATTGCAATATCTGAATCAAGACCCAAGCGCTAAGAAAGCTGAAAAACGCAGAAGTCATAAACCTGATTTTAATTTAGATACACATTTTCTAATGCAGCCTTCATTACAAGACAGTCTATTTCTCGAAAGCGTGTTATGTAAAAAAGAGAAAAACGAAAATATGTGGATGACAATATTTAAAAGCTGAAGATTTTACTTTTGAGAAACTGTCATTTTATGTATCTAGACGCTTTTCAACCACTGCTTTTAGAACTTTGCTGTGCTTCCTGAATCATTGTCAGTGTTATAAACTGGGTGTGGAAGTAGCGATCACTTTGTAGAGCAGTTGATAGACTGGAGCTGTTCAGACTACTCTTCTTATTTCTCAAATGCTTCCATCATTTTTCTTTCACACTAGGACGCGAGTGTGGACATGTGTTTGGTTTTCGTTTCACTGATTCTCATTGAAGATTTGTGAATTAAGGAGGAAAAATCAGTTGCTTGGGAAAGCAGAAGGTTTGGTTCTCAACGATCTTGAAGACACGCCCATGTAGTGCAGCGTGTGATATTTGTACTATAAAAGACCAAGTGCTCAAAATGACGTCTGCGTTTACCGTTTAGACTTTTCATCTCGGGCGCACTTTTAGAAAGCAAAGATAGAGCAGTTGTGTTGAATCACCCTATGACAGCTGTCAGCAGAGTGGCGCAGCGGAAGTGTGCTGGGCCCATAACCCAGAGGTCGATGGATCGAAACCATCCTCTGCTATACACACCGTCAGTATAATGAAGTGAATTTAAACTGATTTTTTTCTCTCGTGTGTGTGCAAGCTTCACACTTACTGTATTCGTTAATCTTTACCAATAGCAGATGCCCAAATGTATCTTTGGTTGTTCTGCGATCCTTCATAGTTTCCTCAATTCCTTCAAATGAACATCCATATCAAAGCAATTATATATATACATTACAATTAAGGTACATATTAAAAATATCAACGCACATTTGTATAATGCTCATTTAATAATGATTGTCAAGGATTGTCAAGTTCTCCAACAAATCTGTGTTCTAATTTTAAAATATTTTTGCTAAGGATACAACGGGTGTATAAATGAATTCTCCCAACAGCCAGTTAAAGAAAAATTCCACACGTGAGGATGGTTTCTTGGACATTGACTTAGGTACTTAATTGTTTACTTGTTGTAGTTGCACACGAGTAAAACACGAAGATTTCCTGCAACATTCAAGAGGGTTTGCGAACAAATCCCTTCAATTTTTAGCGGAGATTATGTTTACATCATCACAATCTGAAGCACGTCCCTGAGTGCGTTTGACCCAGCAGCCCTTTGTTTAACAGCTGCACAGGGACACATTCCCATTGCTTTTCACAAATCACTGGCATTTTTTTGCAGCATTTCTTCTGTCCTGAGAAGCAAGATTTGTATTTTATCTTTCAGAAGTTGTATGAATTTCTTGAAGTTCAGAAACAACTTGTTCCAGAAAAGAAATGAACACTTGCTTCAAAGTAACGTATGTGTATGTGACGTATGTGTCTCTTGCTGTATGTGCTCTTATCTGTCCATCTCTCTCTCCTCTTCTCTCTGGCAGTCTGTGTAGAGTATCTGAAGGGGATGTAACACCACTTGGAAAAGAAGAAAAATTATCAGGAAAAATTCTCAGGCAGAATAAAAAATCATTATTCTCTTAGTCAGATTCACAGCTCAGACTCACACTCAGACAGAAGCTCAACTCTGTACTGCTCTCTATCCTCACAATCCAGAACTAGAAGATATTCAGACAATCAGTGCTGCTACATGAACAATATCAGACAGAACAGCCTGGACTCATGTCACATTTCCCCCTTTTTTCCTTCCTCCCAGCCCTCTTAGAGACATAAAAGAGCTCCTGGTTCTCCTCTCTGTGAACTGGGCTCAGGGGTCACTGATCTGGCAGTTGTGGGCTCTGTTCCAGGTTGAAAGCAAGAAGGTTCTATTAACGCTTTCCAGGACTTCCAGCCCTTCAGTATTACTTTCTTTACTGTATGTCAGCCTCCCAAAATGTTTATAAATGTTTTATAACACATATGAGTGTGGAATTATCTTATTATTTATATATAGTATTTATGTAATAAACACCAGTAGTGACACTATGATCAGTATATTGATTATTTGTAGCCGATGGTCCGATGGTCGTGTCTACAATAGTGACCATTTGACCAGTCTGTAGCTCTGGGCAGTGGGACTCAGATCACACAGAAGACCCGTCTGTGTGTGATTCCATACGAGCCCTGGGATTCAGCTACTCTAACAAATGTCTCATAGACCGTCTTATAAATTTACAATTAGATGAAGTCATGTAACAGTTTTACAGATAATTTAAATAATCAGACAGCAGTTTTGGCAGTGGATACATCTCCACATGGGGGAAAGAAACTGAAATATATGTGCTCACTGTGAAGTAGGAAGAGGTGGTCAGACAAGCAAAACAACTTTGCAAATAATGTGAAGTGACATTGTTTTGTGTCAATCAGCTCACAGATTTCGCTTCATGTGCCTTAAGCTGTGCAATTTGTATGGTTGTTGAATGAGATTGGTTTCTTCACAAGCCCAGTCAATTGCCCAGCTTGCCGACGCACACCTCCATGAAGACTCTCTTTAAGATTTAATTGTCAAGTCGCCTCCTTTGCATACAATAGTAGCACCGACACTAAGAGAAAGGATGAGAAATGGCGTTTATCAAGCGATTGCAGTGTTTGTTTGACTGAGGATCCTTGTGTGCTGAACTGGCCTCTGGAGAAGTGTAGTGCAGTAAAACAGAAGGTTTGTGTCACTCAAGATTGTTACAGAACAGAACAATACAATTACAATACTTTTGTGAGAGTAAATATTACTGGTGCATCACAGTTCTTATAATGGTGAAAACAGGAGCACCTTCTCTACATTTTTGACTGAAGTATTTAAATGGAAAGAAATAATATCACTATGCAATTCATAAATGCAATTGAGCTCCTCTAAATGTTCTAGTCTGATGAAACAATGTATAGAATTAGGTGACAATATCGGAATTAATTCTAATGCACAAGTTTAATTTTCAGCAACAAAAAAAGTGCTCGGAAATATTTTACAAGAATGAAACCTAACATTCACCTACATAAACATTCACCCTCTACATAAGTAGAGAACAGTAGGACAGAAGGTTAGTGTCACTGGACACTGCGTCAGAGAGGCCGATCTCTTCTCCCTCATTATGCAGGCTTACCCACTCATGATGAACTGTCCTCCAGTGATACTCAGCTGCCATCATCGACTCAGACATGACGTTCATGTACATATTATACCTTAATATGGCACTGCGTTACAATAATTTGATCAGAACAACTGGTGAAAAAATAATAATCAAATATTTCTTTCCTTCTTTTAGTAAAGATAAAGACTTTGTCCAAAAAAAGAAGCATTTATACCTTTCCTCTCCTACCAGCCCTTACAAGTCACCCAGTTTTTAATTTAGAGCTGGATTAAAGCTCTAGTCTCTTTGGGGGTGTGAGTTGGAATCCCACTGCTGCCAAATATCTCCAACTATCTCAGTGTTAAGAAGCAAAAAACACACATTTGCTGCAGAAGTAACAGGAGAATTTGTGCCATTCAGGCTTATAGCGTGATGTCATTTTCTCATGCTCATTTTTAGATGCTTGTGATCGAATCTATGATTCTTATGAGTGTGCCCTCCATAAAGGTAGCAGATATAACGTGCCAAGTTTTCAGAGAATCGCATTAAATACAGGTCAGAAGAAGGCGACAAAGTGTCCGCTAGGCAGTTCAGCGATTTCAACAGTGTTCTCTGTTGTTTAGGTCCAGAATGACACCCGTTACAACACACAGTGTCAGGCATCAAAAAGACTTCCCAAAACCCTGATCCTCTCCTTGATCCGGTGATGGCATCCAGACATTTCCTGCAACAAAGCCAGGATACGGTCTTCAACAACACGAGTGAAAGGCTAATTCCCAACCTTTGCAATCCTTTGCAAAGAAGGACCGCATGTGCTCAGTGTTAAATGCACTGTTCATTATTATTAATCATAATAATAATAATCTTTACATTATATAGTGCCTTTAAAGGTGGCTTTCCAAAGCGCTTTACAGAATGAAACCAATAAAGTTAAAAAAATACACAAGATAAGCAGGATGAGAATACACAGTTAGAGGAGACAATAGATGGTGGTATTAAATACAGTAGGAACAGAGGGGTAAAGAATAGTTCATTAAAGGCTCTTCTTTGTCAATTCAATGAAATGTTTCTGAAATGCTGAACGATTGATGTGTTTCACGCGCAGCGCGGGCTCTCCTTTGCTTACAAATATTTTTTTCCACCAATTTACTCAACTACGATTTTTGCTGAGCATTTTGTTTGATTGCTTCCTATTGTATACTGCACTGATTTCTGTATTGTTCAATTTCCCTGTTGATTTTAATTTCTTGTTTTCTAAGACAATCAGACCAGCTGTTCTGACCATACCTTGCACTGGAGCCACTCTTTTCTTTCCAAAGGCGTGGAGAGAGATGCTACTGCAGGTAACACCTCATGAGAAACATCATGAGCATCTGTAAAAGCTCTCTACCTGCCCGCTCCCCACACCGACGTGTGTGAGCAGGGATTTAAAGGGACATTTTGAAGTGTAGAAACATTTTATTGTTACGTACTTTTTCTGTGCAGTTAGTTCTCCTTCAACTCCGCCCAACAACAGAGGTCAGTTTTAATACAGGAGTAAAGGCACATTGCACATCTGCAAAACATCACGTACAGGTTTAGGGAGAGCTACATCAGTGATTGGAAGGTAGGAAGTTTCGGGTCACTTTTTTATTATAGATTCAAGCAGCCCTGAATACCTTTTCAAGAAACATTTCAGAATCCCAGTCACGTCCAGTATGATTGCTACACAGGTCTACAGTATACAATCAGAATACTGTTTGTGCGTTATATAAAACACATCGCCCAAAGTATTTCTAAAACAGGAATTACACGTTTCTGAATGCGCCCTCCTTTATAAATAAAATAAAAGGTCTGAAGCCTGCTCCAAAGAAGCACTATATTCAGAGCTGACAAAGAAGTGATAGGAAACATCTCGGAAAACGAAGGTGCAGTCATTTCCAAGCATCGCACAACAAGAGCTGAACCCACCCGACGTTCTCCAAAAGAGTAAGGTGTTGGGAGTGTGGCTGGGTGGTCTAAGTGCTGGGTTTGTGCTCCATTTTCTTCGCTGGGTTAGGTTTGAATCTTGCCGCTGCTAAGTGTTGGTGGGTTAAGACCTTCCTTCTATTGCGACTTCAATGGGTAAAAGCTTTGCTTGACAGTCTGTCGAGAGACTGAACTAGGTGTTTCAAGATAGTCTTTGTCAGCTTAACATCAAGGCATAAAAAAGCCTCATTTTGTATTCCCAACAGCAATGCTCTTTGGTCCCTTCAGCATTATGCAGGGAACAACATCTGCCGTGATCACTTTTGAGTCAGTGTGAATCGTAGTGTGCCGCAATTGTTTTTTAAATTGGTTTTGTAGGCAAGGTGCATTTTTCTGTGAAACTTGAATGCTGTGCTTTTTCATGCAGAATCATCGGCAGGAGCAAAGCTTATTCAATCTTTGCGCACAGCACTCCATCAGAAATACTTTGTCCAAGTTTTGAAGAGATTGTGGGATTCTCTGCACACGTTCACATCGCGTACCTCAGACAACAACACCATTCGATGGGAAGTTGATTCTGCTTATTGCAGTTGTCCCTGTGGTTGCAGTAGTTACAAAGTTGCACTTTCCTCCACCTTCTGCTATAGTATTCACTGGGTGAGCTTCATCATTTGGCTCAGAAAGGTCAACTGTGCTTCGGAAAAAATCAGCTGCAGTGTCGTTATTTTGTCGGTGAGTATGGCTGTCTTTTAAAGCACATGAAAAACACGAGTTTGTGGATTTCTCCAAATAGCAACGAATTCAGTTGTGCAGTGCTTTACTGCTTTCAGAGGGTCTTTTATCAACGCTGCTATAGTAGAGAAGTGACATAATCACAAACGCAACCATTTGTGCTGGCTGTTTCACTAAGTATTAAGCTTTTTCAACTATCACATGATTTTAACTAATTTAACATCATCTCCAGGAGAGCACCTCGCACTGCTCACTGAGCTGATGTACAGTATGTGCCCATTTCTCAAAAATTAAATATCATCTGAACTGATTTTTTCTATTTTAAATGCTTTCCTACTCTTTTAATATTTCAGTTAAATCTTGAAGTACTTTCCATTGATATTAATCCTAGTCCCGATGAACGATTCTGGGACATGGTGTACCTTGAATAATGTTCTTATAGGTTTCAGTTTGGAAAAGGGCGCTCTCCAGAAGCTACCGAAACCTCCAATGGTCGCACAAAGCTTAATGCAATAGCAACGTTTGGGGTTGAAAAAGAATATTACTTGCTATGAATACGAACACTGTTACAGGAGGCGCGTAAGGACTATTTTAGCTCAGATCATCAATTTATCTTACATTTCTACTCCATTAATATCGCTATTGAGTGCTAAAGGTAGGTCCTGGCAATACTTCATGAGATCTTCTTAAGAAAACTTAAAAAAATAGATTTCCAGTGCTGAACAAAAAGTAAAAAATATCGATTATGTGCAACTGATAAAATCTCTCTTCCAGGGATGTTGTAGCCACATGCAAATTACTTTATCAGCTTTAAAAGTTTCTTTTGCATTTATAAGACGATCAGCATGACACTCAAAACATACCTGTATTCAGTAAGCGCTGAGTCTGCTGGCTGAGCAAGTTGCCTCCTCTACACACAAAAGCAGCCCTGAAGCTAAGATAAATGAAGAGAAATTGCTTTTATTGGGCACTTTTCATATCCGATGAGCTTGACATCTCCCAAGGGCGATGGAGTTTTTTTGCGACACTGCTTTTCCCTTTTTTCTTCTTTCTGTACTCTGATGGAAAAAAAAAAACGAGAAATCATGTAAGGGAAAAATGTATTTTTTTTCATGGAGAAAACGTGCACCAGGAAATGTTTTGTTTTGAAGAAGTGATTTAACATGATACATGACCTAATTTACTGGAGTAAATGCTCACACTGCAAGGTCTGCTTTACTACAAGAGAGAAGTAGAGTGAAAGATGTCATAATTTCACTGCGTTGTTCAAGAAAACATCTTTTTCTTTGAATTCTAAATCAATCAGAATTTCAAAGTGACACACAAACCCTTTGTCTGTATTAAAGAGATGATATTTTAAAACTGATAAAAATGTAGAAAACACGTTTCTCACTTAGAAATTTTAGATGGGATGGTGTATTACTAGTTGCAGCGCTGAACTTACCATGGTGCAATTCAGTTACATGATTGGCCAGTGGTTTAATGGATAACGCGTCTGATTTTGCATCATGAGATTGTAGGTTCGACTTCTACCGGGTTCGTGTGTTTTTAAATCAGGCTACTCAGAAATAGATGTCCATTATGTGAATGAACCACACCTGAAAGCAAACGTTGGTCGGGTTTCCTTCTTTCCAGCATGAAATAGCAAATCGTTACAAAAAGCACCAGCTAATGTCCAATAGCGTTAGTCATTTTAATTCACATGAATATACTGTAAGGTCTTGGTACATGGGATTGGATTTCATCCACAATTTAAAAAAGGGCAAATTATATTTACAGGCTTCAGACACTTTTTAATACAAAAGTTACCTAAAACTCTGTAACTTTCAGGTTAGTTTGAACCTGTAATGAAAAAGGGGCCTGAAACTTCCATTCTGTGATGTAACTGTCTCTAAAGTCGGACGTGATGTTTCACGGATGTGCAGTGTGCCTTTTCTCTTGTCATGTTCAAAATGACTTGCTGTGTAATTTCCTGAATGCGTGTTCTGTACTGCTCTGTTATTTCATTTAGATTATCTATGTGGTGTACAGATAAAACCAAACTGCATGGTATAATTTCCGGGTTCGGCACCAGCTGAACCTGAACATACATCAGCCAATCTCGACATGATTTGAACACACAGCCTTCTGATGTGGTATCAGATGCACTACCGTTGCACCACAAGGTCACTCCCCATAAGTGCTTTTAATTCCCCCAAAGATTTTTTTTCATTCTCTCCTGTGAGAAGCGTCGCTCTTCCAACGAGGGTCTCTCCTTCCCAGACCACAGATTATTCTTCCTGTCCGGCTCTCATACAGAGAACAGACACACTGTCTCCACTAATGTGTTTACTACATCTATAGATCTGACCCCCTTACAGCCCTGATATTCCTGGACAGGATCCCATATTGAGCAGTATTTCTCGCGTTGTGAACTTACAGTGTGTACACAATGTACTTTATACACAAAGTAAGTGTTTTCGTAACTCTTGGACATTTTGTGAAAATATTACTGGCATGTCAAAATCGCCCCCTCAACTGAACAGTTCCACCCCCCTCAGTTTTGGATAAAAGGTTTGGATAAAAAGTTTTTGAACACTTTCACTTACTTAACTTGAGCCGTAAAAAATAGTTGTACTTTGTCAATGGTCAGATAACTATACTAACCCCGAATTCACAGTTACTACATCAGACTGTTTGATGTGCAGGGGGCTATCCATCCAGGAACAGCACGTTACATAGTGTCTATGTTTTGGGGTGTCAACATTATTATGACCTTATTTGCTCAGGTGGACCAATGGCTTGCAGTAGTTTATCCTTATACTTACAATCGTTATATAACTAGGACTGTAGTTATAGAAGTTTGTACTTTCTGTTAGTTTTACAATGATTTCTTAATGATTCAGATCCTCGTTACTGTTGATGTTGTTGAAAAAATGAACACATATGGTTGATGCTCCAGGCAAAAATAATCACGTGAGTTCTGATGAACATGGAACTGTTCTTTATCACTAAATACCAGATTGCTTGTCGTTATCTTCTAACATGAAATACTAATCAGTGGCTTGCTTACGAGAATTCACTTGGATGGTTGCAACGGCTCCGTTTAAACCAAAATATCACTGCCCCCCTCAGGATTTCAGACCCCCCCCTACAGATCATTCCCCTGGCGCCAGTCCTGGGTATAATGATGAACATAGCTGCCTTGCAAGCAGTGAATCTGGGTGTGATTCCCACCTGACCCATCTACAAACCTTTTCCAATGAATCTTTGATCGATTTAAAAAAGTCTTGAAGCTGGTAGGCTAGGGAAGAAGCACTGTTTGAGTGCACTGAGGAAAATGTGCTACTGTGCTGTGCTGCTCCAGTAGCGCAATTGGTCAGGTTGTGGTGCTTTTGTAGTGGAGTCATACCAAGGTTGTGAGCTCAATCATCACGTGGAGTAGGTTCCGTTTTCAGCTGCAGAAACGTGCTGTTGAATTTAAGTTGGTTCTTGTGTTACTTTTTCCTCTCAATGGAGCTGTATTAATGCAGGCACACCTGCTTCCATGTCAAGTTATTTTATCATTGCTCACAAACCAACACACTGCAGACACCTCTGATATTGTCACTGTTTGTGGGCCACATGTTCCTGCTGTCAGGCTACCATGATCATACACCTATAGAAATATTATTGCTGTAGTACAGGAGCGAAGAAACGAAACGAAAGCACACCAAGTTTAAAAAGGTCAAAATGTGTCAAAGCCCTTCCTCGAGGAGGATGGGGTTCGAACCTACTTGTGCAGAGTATCATGTACTAAGAGGAGAGTGCTTTAACCACTAGGCCACCGCCATACACGCTTTATCCCCCTCCGGACATGAGTTGGCCTCTTTCCCCATACTCAAGGGTAATTTTCCTCTTCCACCTACAATTTCAACATTTACCTTGTGAGATGTCAAACCACAGAGCCTGTGCTGCGCTTCAGTGTTAGCTGTAGTGGACAGCCCATTGAACATAAAAAGCATATTGAACTCCTTTGACATAAGCCATTTCTTGTCACTTGCTCAGCGAGCAGGCTCAGCGCACACTGAATGCAGGTGTCTCAGAGCAATTGAGATGTGTCCAAGTGGCTGTAAAAGGGATATCTGATGCCAATGCCATGGCTTAGTTCTCTGTTTGGATTATTCTCGGTCGCATTTAATGGCAACGTCATGGCAACGTCAGCTCAAACCACCAAATGGAGACGGGCGTGCTGACAAGCTGACCCTGCTGATGCAGGATTAACACTAGGACGCGAGAATGCTGTGGCTTAGTTGGTTAAAGCACCTGCCTAGTAAACAGGAGATCCTGGGGTTGAGTCCCAGTGGTGCCTGTCTTGCCACACAGTTTATCATTATGGACAGCAACATGCTTCTACAGTAAATTTAATGGAAGTGTTCATTTAATTTTTGGAGCAACTTGTTTTTAAAAAAATCCATACAAATTGCAAAAGATAAAATACTCATCTGTTTTGTCAGTGCAGAGGAATTACTGCCAGCTGGCAAGGAAACGAAAAAGATTTTTTTGTCTTTAGCCAAAAACCTGTGAATGTAGAAAAAGGTGATGTGCGTTAGTTTCTATGGCACAGTCAGTCAGCGTATCCTTCAGTTAAACATAACGTTGGTAAATCAAAAGTCCCCAGAGACGCATTTCAAATTAATCCGACCTCAACACCGTCTCCCCTAAATGTGATGGGGTTTCTTTGGATGTCCTTAAGCATCCTGATAGTTGCAGAGATTTCAAACTTTTGGCACAAGTCAAACTACAAGAAGTTAATAGTTGAGCGCCCAAGTCAATAGCACGGGAATGTGACTATGTAAACTTAAATAGTATTCAAAATATTGCAATTTTGTTGTAGTTTAAAAAGATATTTTAGCTGGGGATCCTCAAATGATGAAGGTAGAAAAGAGAACTATTCGACACCATCAGGAGTGCTTAACGTGATAAAAGTGTTTTTTAATCACAAAGTGAAAATAGTGAATTTGTCTTTCACTTAGGCGTTCATTAAAAGCTCATTAAACAATGAAGGAGAGGCTCGTGTTCCGAATTCTCTTTGTGTCTCATTGTCTTGCTTTGATTTTTAAAATGTACACTGTTGGCTATTCACTCTTCCTAACACAATTAAAGAGCCGAGTTTAGTTCAGAGGTAAAGCATCTCATGCATCGTTTTCTATCACCAGCATCTCCACTCTGGATTTCTTTTTAAGCGCGATATCTTTTCTGTGATTTCTTTCGTTTGAATTCCCTCATGTGTCAATTTCAGCGCGACACATAAACTCGTTTGTCTGTTTTAAAGAGATGCAATTTTTAAAACAGACAAAATGAAAGACTGTTTAACTAAATACACATAGAAAACGTACACCTAATTGAGAAAATTTGGACTGGGGCGATTTATTATTGTAGCGGCGCAAGCTGACAGTGGTGCACTTGAGGAATGCGGTACAAGGGCCAGTGGTGCATTGGATAACGCATCTGATTACGGATCAGGAGACTGTAGGATCGTAATGCTCTTAAACCCAGTACCATAACCGTAGTGTGTTCAGTCCTACACAACCTTTCTATCGACTGAATAAGCCTCCTGTTCCATCTCCATCTTCTTCCCACACATTCCGGCTATTTCAGCACCGTTATTGTTGGACCACAGTCACAGATACGTAAGGGACACTATTCTGAAGAACCGTCTTAAATAAATAACGTTGCAAAAGGTAACAATAATGCTTTCTTAACGTAACCTTACATTTGGCCGTACAATACAATTTTCTGTACCCTCAAAAAAAAAAATCTTACAACCAACATACAAATTACACATCTTAAGGAACATGAAGAGAAATCTGTGTACTAAATAACATAAAACTGTCGCTGCAAATTATCACCAAGCTATTTTATGTGTCTGACCACCTCTTTGCTACTTTGCAGCGAGCACAAATCTTTTTGTTTCTTCATCTCTATTTTACTGTCTCCTTCCCCTATGTGGAGATGGATCCACAGCCGAAACTTTAGGTCAGTTCCTGTTACTCTGTCTGATTGAAAGAGCTGTACTAAAGGCACTCCCATCTCTGCAGGAAAGTTATTGCTGCTCTCAACACAATATACTGCAGCCAAATATAGCGATACTGTCACTGCCTGTGGGCCACGTGTTCCTGCTGTCAGTCTATTATGTCATGTTCATCCACACCCAGAAACATTACTGCTGTAGCACAAGAGTTATACTGTATAGGCACAGTCCATAGAGCAAGAATCTCTTAATCTCAGAACTGTGGGTTCAGCCCCCACATTGGGTCCCTCTGTGTCAATTTGATCCCCCAATCCTCCTAGCATGACCTGATGGCGTAACAGTGATACCCAGTACCCAGCGTAATTCAGCTTTCTTTCCACTTGATTCAGATTTTGATCTGAAATCATCGGCCGAACAAGAATTTGTCTAAATCGAGGGAGATCTGCTCACAAGCAAGTATTAAACACTTAAGCATTTTCTGTTCGAATACCACACTTTGTCAAAACACTGCCGCTTCTTAAGTAACGGTTTTTGAGCACGCATTGTATTGTTAATGCTTATATTAAAAAAGCATAAATTCACATAATGGAATTTGGACTGAACAAAGTAGTCCAGCCCGTTTACAACATTACATACCCACTGATCAAAGCTTAAAACTACAGCAGCAGGAGTAACAATTGTAACGAACAGTTCTTTCCGGACCCTATGCGGACGACACAGTCCGACGGAGTGGGGGAACACTGGGGAAACGTCATGCAGGAAAACGGGGCTGAAGACAGGGGGGCGTGTCCAAGGTGCGCTGGTGCACGGGGGAGGTGTGGCCGAGGCGAACAATCCCAAAGAGTAATCCATAGAGTATCCAAAACACGAAGGTAAGTCCAAAACCAGGAGATCCATCAGAACTCGGACTTAAAAAACCACGAAGGCCGGGTCGGAACCGGCGGACGGGGAACAGGAACGGGAACGGAGGTTAAAACCTTAACGGGACCAGGCGCTTCCTGGTCCCGGACTCGCACGATATGGAAATCAGAGCAGAGACCGGAAGAGCGTCAGCGCCTGGCTTTTAAGGTGGGCAGGGAATAGGGCGCAGGTGCATGGAATGAAGTCTTTAGTGAAAGGGCTGGAGCACCCTTAAGGAGGGGGGGGACTATAGTCGTGACAACAATAATGGCAACAACATGTTTGGAGTTCGGCATTTCATTTATTCTGCGGAAACATCGTATCGGAATTAACTGCCTGAGATAAAAGAGTAATTGCGGATTCAGATCATATTTTACAGAGCATTGTGTTGTTCTGTTCATGCTGACTACACGCTTTAAATTTGTCATTTACAGCAAGCATTGCTTTTCCAGGTTTTTCTGAAATTCCTCACATTTGAGCCAGCGCTAAAATATTTCATTCCCGTCGCTGAATACATCATAGAACCGGTATTTGCAACGGAATGCTGTCACACATTAAACCTTTTTGTTATTCGGTTCTGAAGTTTGAAAATGAAAATAAAACGGGGGTCACTTCATAGGCTTGAAAGAAGTCCAAGCAGCATAAAAACCCGCGAATTCTCACAAAGGCTGCACCTTTCTTCTGCTGCTTTTATAAATTAGCCTTAAACATTTGAAGCACACCTTACTGCTGCTAATCACATTCACGTGTTTTCGAAGCTTTTTTCTGTCCGTTATGTTTTTGCTAAGCAATTTCTCCGTTTCCCTCGTACTGTGATTGTCAGCGAGCACAACAGGACTGAAACAGTGTAAAGGCAGGGGTTAATATATTCAGGTATGTAGCTACGTCAGCATTCGTATCTGCAAAGGAACAAGTGATACTGTAGGTTTATTGCATGCTGAAAAGAGAAGAGAGAAAACAAACCTGAAGAAGGTTTCACAGCTGAAACGTTATGTTTTCTCTCTTCTCTTCTCTTCTCTTTTCAGCATGGAATAAACCTACAGTATCACTTGTTCCTTTGCAGTGGGCAGTGATTCGTCGAATATACGTATATTCACGGCGAAAATACGGCTATACGACGTATAATCAATGTCGAATTGCAACCGTAAAATCGACGACATTAATAAACGCATATATAACGTCGAAAACACATCTAACACAGTGCCTGAGGCTTTTTACTGCATATATCGTGTGTGCCGCAACTAGGAGTATACGGCACTCTGCATAGTGTACGAAGTAAATTTATTTTAATTTTTTTATTAATAAATATAATAAATAAATTAATTACTGCGAAAGTAATTTACTTCGTACACTACTAGAGAGAAGTAGAGTGAAAGACGTGATCATTTCACGCCGTTGTGGAACGAAACGCTTTTGTCTTGGAATTCTAAATCAATTAGAAATTCAGAGCGACACATAAAGGCTTTGTCTGCTTAAAAGTGATGATTTTTTAAAACTAAAAAAAAATGTAGAAAACACGTTTCTCACTTAGAAATTTAAGATGGGGGTGGGGTATTACTAGTAGCGGCACTGAACTCACCATGGTGCAATTAATTTATGTGACGGGCTAGTGGTTTAATGGATAACGCGTCTGATTTCGGTTTATAAGATTGTCGATCCGACTTCTACCGGGGTTGTGTGATTCAAATCAGGCTCCTCAGAAATAGATGTCTGTTATGTAAATGAACCCCACCTGAAAGCAAACGTTGGGTCTGGGTTCCTTTCTTTCCTGCATGAAATAGCAAATCGTTACAAAAAAAAAAAACACCAACTAATGTCCAATAGTCCAATAGTTAGTCATTTAAGAAAACATGAATATACTGTAAGGTCCTGGTACATGGGAGTGGATTTCAACCACAATTAAAAGAAGGGCAAATTATAATTACAGGCTTCAGACACTTTTTCATACAAAAATGACCAAACACTCCCTAACTTTCAGGTTTGCTTGAACCTGTAACAGAAAAGGGGTTTGAAACTTCCATTCTCTGATGTCACTGTCTCTAAAGTAGGACGTGATGTTTCGCGGATGTGCAGTGTGCCTTTTCTCTTGTCGTGTTCAAGATTAAATGCTGCATAAACTCCTGACTGGGTGTTCTGTACTGTTCTGTTACTTCGTTCGGATTACCTAGGTGGTGTACAGCTAAAATCCGACTGCATGGTGTAAATTCCGGGTTCGGCACCAGCAGCACCTGCAAACTCATCAGCTGACCTCGACGTGATTTGAACACGCAACCTTCTGATCTGGAGTCAGACGCGCTACCGTTGCGCCACGAGGTCACTTGGGACAAGTGCTTTTAATTCACCCAAAGAGAAAAATCAGCGTCCCTGAAAAAGATTGTTTTCATTCTCTCCTGTGAGGAGCGCCGCTCTTCCAACGAGGGCCTCTTCTCCCCAGACCACAGATTATTCTTTCCGCCCGGCTCTCTCACGGAGAGCAGACACACCGTCTCCACTAATGTGTTTACTACATCTATAGATCTGACCCCCTACAGCCCCGTATATTCCTGGACAGGATATTTACCACCAGCCTCGTGAACGTCACATCTTGACCTCTCCCAGGAGGAGCACAATTAACACAGAATCCTCTCTCCATTTAGCAAATAACACAAAACTCTGTTTACCTGTCAAGACAGAAAACCAGGCTGCTGCAGGTGAGGCTTAAACTCACAACCTCGGCATGAGTCCACTGAATATGTCATTTTACATGGAAAGAGATTGGAAGTCAAGAAGTTATGGTTTTGTTTTAATACTTGCCTACTCTTTTAATTTTTCGGTCAAATCTTTTATTTGGGAGTACTTTCAATTGATGTTAATCCTTGTCCCGATGCACGATTCTGGGCCATGGTGCATCTTGAATAATGTTCTTATAGGCTTCAGTTTGGAAAAGTGCGCTCTTCAGAAGCTACAGAAACCGCTAATGGTTACATAACACTTAATGCAAAAGCAACGTTTGGGTTTGAAAAAGAATATTACTTGCTATGAATACAAACACTGTTACAGCAGGCGTGTTAGGGCTATTTTAGCTTAGATCATCAATTCATCTTACATTTCTTCTCCATCTATATCAACAGCGTCATCGCTACTGAGCGCTAAAGGCAGGTCCTGGCAATACAATCTTCTTTAGAAAACATTTTTAAAACTATTTCCACTACCATACGTAAAGTAAAAGATTCCGATTGCACGCAACTAATAAATTATCTTTTCCAGGGACGTTGTAGCTAGATGCAAATTACAATCAAAAATATCAGTATCAGCTTTAATATTTTCTTTTGGATCCACAGGACGATCAGCATGAGCCATCAAGGAGCCTGTAGTGATAAGAAGTTTAAAAGCGCACAAGTGATCTGTCTTTGGTCAAAGGAATTGCTGGAGCAGTAGGACAGAGAGCAATATCTAGCAGCTGTAGACGATGTTCGGGGAAGAGATAATTCTGTTTTCAGCACAGGGAGTGAGAATGAGCTCAGTCCGGCTCCCAGCAGAATCAATTCTGGTTTGGTTACTACCAGACTGTGCGTCTGAGGCTCTTTGGATCGCAACGTGAAAAAAAAAAGAACAAAAAACATTTGCTCACATCTTGTGATTTCCACGAGAGGAAGAGAAGATATCACTTTAAAAAAAATCAGAACTGAAGATTTGGATCCGGGACCTCATACTTGTCAAATGATTAAAATAATAATTATGAAAATATCAGGTTGTGTTTCTGCAACATATCGTGCACAGTATGCCATTTTGTTTCTAAAAATACAGTAGATTGTACTTAATAAAAATGTACAATTCACCGCTGGTATAAACAGATGTGTGCTGTGTTTGCCTTTGTAAGCATTTGTTTAAAAAATAAGTTCACAATACGATAAAAAACACAGAAAGCACAAACGTAATAATATCATGATACAAAATCAATACCAAATCATAAAGCCAATTAAGTACCTATCCTTTGAAAACAGTGACATTTGTATCTACTTTTGAATTACAAATCAGACAGCGTAGTCCCTTAATTCAAAGATAAGATATTTGCCAAAACAAGACAACCAGATGTTAGCTGAATTCGGAACAAGAGCCTCTGCTTCATCGTTTATTGAGCTTTTGATCAACGTCTGAGTGAAAAAGATTAGCTATTTTAACTATTTGATTAAAGTTCACAAAAGCACCTTTCTTCGAGCTGGAGTCGAAACAGCGACTTAAGGATTCCTAACTGTTTCTAATACAGTCAGCTGCGCTACCAACTGAGCTATCGAAGGGATTTAAAGTGGTCCTCTCTGGCACATATTGCCCAATGTAGTGAAATATTCCGGGTACTTAAATTCCAGTTCGACATCGTTTCCTTAGTCTTGTTTACCTTGCATTTAAGCCATAAACCAGGATTCTACTGTATAATCTTCCGGGGATGTTACAAAATGTTTGATGGGGCATCAATCATTACAGGTGGAAATCCACTCCTTTTTTTTTCCTCGAGGCATCATATTAAACATTTCATTTGGATCGAGAAGAGGATCACCATGAGAGACAGAACAAACTGTTTGATTCCGGCTTTATTGGGAACTGTATCACAGCTAATGCATGTAAAGCCTTCAGTATGCGATAGTGAGAGCTCAGTTATGCCAGGGAGTGGGAGTGAAGAGAACTGAACTGAAATTTATTAAATTCATATTTAAATAGAGTGTAAATCATCAAAGTGTTCTGTCACTTAAAACTTATTACAACACTACCAGGAGTGGGGATTGAACCCACGTGGACATTTGTCCATTGGATCTTAAGTCTAACGCCTTAACCACTCGGCCATCCTGGTCTACAACGATATGCTTTTCAGTTGTTTAACATTTAAATATGATTCAACAATTAAAAAAAATTAAACCACGAAACCTCTTAGAGTTGCGAGAATACTTCCTTTGTGTATAAAATACATTGTGAATGCTTTCTCAGCCTTTACTTTTTCGTTTTTATGACATTTTTTTGACCGAGCACGAATATTCTTTTGTCCATATCTTCACAATGGAAGCACAGAACGCTGTCAAACCAAATGCATTTTAAAGACCAAGACTTGTGGATATTTCCACAGCCTCTACATCTAAGTATCAGTGGGCTAATTATCTTTTTTTAAACCTCCGGTTTTTCATCGATGCGTAATTACGCACTTACTGGAACCCGGAGGACCGCTGTGTACAGACGTTCACAACGCAAAAAATACTGTTCAATACGGCTTCGTGCGAATAACCCGTATATGACCATAGGAATCAGAACAGCGCAGTCTCCAATTACCCAGACTGTAAGCACAGGAATAAAGCTTTGTTTGATTTCTGAAACCCTTCCTTTACGCCCTGTTTTCATTCAGGTAAGGATCAACTATATTGACAATACTGCTGACAGCGGGAAGATTAAAATATTCTTTACTCAGCAGCTCATTAAAAACAGCTCCCATGATGTTCAAACCGATTTTTTACACAGAACACTGACACAGCTTTGCGTTCTGAATCTCTTTTTCTCGTGCTTTTATTTAATATGGCACAATGCACTGGGATAGGGGTATTCTGTTCACAAGCCAATAGCATTTAAATCACAGCACCCACAATGCTGCAAGTAAGTGTTTTGCACACCAAGCAGGTCTTCTGACTTTTCCCAGCTTTGTTTTGGGTTGTGGAACCTTTATTTCTTATGATTTTCTGAAGATAACACTACAGGTATACACTGGGATAGGGGGTCTTTTTCATGGCTCAATAGTAATTCAAATACAACAGCCACACTGCTGAAACCATATGTTTTACACACCAGACAGGGCCCCTAACCTCATACAACCTTGCTGTGGCTGTGGCCTCTTTATTTTTTTATGATTTTCTGAAAGTAACACTACAGGTAATACACTGGGACAGGTGGGTCTTCTTCATGGCTCAATAGTGTAGTGGTTTGATGGGTTTACTGAGACAATTATTAATTGTAACAGTAATCACAAGGTTGTTCGTTGTAGCTTTTAGAAAATCAATCGTCAGAACAACTAACAATGCACACACACGGGTTCAATACACGAGATACATTAATTAAAATAAATTGTGCACCAAAGATATACTAGTCTGCCTGGATACGAACCAGTGTTATTACCCACTGTTACTCTAAACTCGGAAGTAAATACATTACTCATGAATTAAATTGATAACATCTTGTGTTGAGGTACAATTGAATTCTCGAGACGCAATGTAGAACATGGGGTTTACTTATCCACTGTGTATGGATTTGGAATCTCCCGGCACGAACACCAAACCAGCTGACAGGCTCTGTTGCAGCCTCTGTTGCAGCGGTTGTCCAATGGGCGTTGTGTCGGCGTTCTCTGGCTACCGGCCAACCAGTCGAGGTGCAGCTCGGAGTAGGACGGGCGGAGGAATCTGACTGCGGCGCGCAGGGCAGTCGTTGCTCCGAGGGGATCTACCAGGAGTCTGGCTGGCTAGTAGAAAGTCTCTATGCACAGAGTGTGACCGCGAGTCCTCACAAGTCACTCTTTTGCCTGGGAAGAAGCTGGTTCGTTCCTGGTCCAGCGCTGCTTCTGAATAAACTATTCAGGTTGTCGACAAGGGTCCAACTGTAGGCTGCCATTGATCAAGCGGAGCATTCACGTTGGTAGAATTCTGAGTACGTACGGGATCCTCGGCCTCGCGCTTAGAACAAAGTCCAAGTCCTTTTGCAGACAACAGCAGTTGTCACGTGATTGTCTCTGAGGATGCGCGAAAATGGCCAAGGAGAGCCCCGATCTGAGCTTGCACTCCCTTTTTGACCAAGGCCCAGATGTGTGCTGATTGGTTGAGAGTTTGGCGGGCGTTGGAGACCCACGTGGTATTACCACGCCCTGCCAGTCCCTGATTGGTTGGTCAAGATGAGATATAAGTCACTTACTCTTGACACTTAGGAATGCAGTCCAGATGTCCATTCGGCACTCCCTAGACTGATAGGCACCAATGGATGACCATTGATCATGATAGCCAGGCTTAGCTAAGCGCATCCCCGTCTGGGAGCTTGTTCCTTATCAAAAGAAAACATCTTAAATCAGCCTGCATAAATACTTTCTCTGTGGCAGCACCACAGAGATGGAGGGTGAGATGGGGCCTCCTTTAGGACAGCATACCAACGCTTATTTCTGTATTAACAAGAATTGCCGCTACATATAACCCCCCTTTTTGAAGGTCACGAGGTCCTGAGGCGTTGTTGCCTTCAAAACAAAAAGTGATGTCTGTTGTACCACGGTGGATTCTACCACCCAATATTCACATTACCTCTCGAGAATTTGTACAGGAAATAGTGTTGGAAAGAACATTGCGTATACCTGCTCTCAGTTATAAGGTACATAGAAATGAGGCATCGGGCATCATCATTAGCCCTAGACCTTAAACTTCCGGCAGTTCACTATCAGTATCGGATAGCTCTGCAGCAGGCAGACGTTTGGGAGTGGTTACCTGATTTCGGTGATACACCATTGCTCCCTTTGTCTCATTCAAACTACCCCGCAAGGCTTTGATACAAGAGAACAGCATCCAACACATTACCCCAGCCATGATCCAGCTACCCAGCAGCAGTGTCAAGATGACCACGTTTACTGTTCCCAGCGCCCCAGAGGATCCACAACGACTGTGCTTGGGACCTACCAGCGTAATTTTTAAGTTTGTGTCGTTGAGAACAAATTCGAGTAACTGTACACCCTCAAGGCTTACTGTCTCTTGGATTCTCTCATCCAAGTCAACGCTGTGTCCTCTGAAAGCGTCCACAATCTCGAGTTTCATACAGTTCTGACTCCAGATGGTATAGTGCTAAATCGTTGAGATGCACTATAGCTCCTTCAGGAACTTGTAGAAAAACTGTTTTGTTGGGTAGCTGCACTTCGGTAGCTGTGTCATGTCTGTCATAGGTTCTTGTAACAGTTAACTGTGGTGTGCTGACCAGCCATAGCTTTCCCACCTGCTCAACCTGGGGTTCATTAACCTCACTTTTGCTCGTCACTGTGGCTTTACACTTTTCAGTGGCAGCCCCCTTTCTGATACCACACAACCTCTGAGTTGTGTCCCTAAGGAATGGCTTACTTGGGGATACCCAGTGGATATCCTTGGTTGACACAGTTCCAGGTTTGGAACAACGTACAAATTTGGATCATCCTCCTGGTAAGCTACGAGCGGTGGGGTGGTCAACTTCACATGCATGTCCCCCCTCCAGAAGCCAACGTTCGATATAGACTTGAGTCTATAGATATCCTTGCTACTCACGATGGGAAGGTTCAACAGGAAACCTATTTCCTTGGCTTCGGGGTTGACATGTATGGGAATGGCACTGCCTAGACTGTATGCAAGATGTACTTGCTTTGGCTGCACCATTTCAGAAGTGGTGGTCCTCAGTACATCTTCTACCAAGGACAGTGGAACCAAGTAGGTTGGAATCTGTCCCATGGCTAGGCTAGTTACCGTGGCACTAAGCTCCCTAAGCAAATCCTGCATCAGCATTCTGACCTGTTGCACGTAAGCATAATCCTACTGTAACACGTCGACAATCCTGCCCACGGTGTGGAGGGTGTTATTTAACACTGCTGCATGAAGGTTTACTGCTAATATTGTGCCCTGTAAGGGTTTCCCTAGGCTTTCCAGCCGCTGCTTCTGTTGATACAGTCTTTCACTACCCTCTGGCATTTCTGACACCTGCCTTCTTGGGGCAGTCAGGGTGAGAGTGCCGGTAACAAACAAACCTACCAAAAAGAGCAAATGCACAACAGTGGCGGCAGCAATCAGTCCTCCCAAAAGTTTTTAAGGGTGGCTGATCCCAGTCATCTCCTTCTGAGTGACTGTCGCCTTTCTAAGCTGGCGCAGCGTGTACATGGTGTCTTCCTCAGTATGCCATGTGGCATCCTGGGCACCAACATCCTGGAAATCTGGGGAGATCTGACGCAGCTGCTGATGCTGCTCCTCCATTTCCAGGGCATCTGCTTTTTTGATTTGTTCATGCCTGTGCTCTAGGAACCCTGCAGGGGGCGGTGCAGCGGTGGAGCATGCCTGACCCTCGGCTGAGTGGTCATCTGGAGCACCTGAGTGATCTGGGATTGTTACCCCATTCTCACTGTTCAGGTCCACCCTGCACCCCTCCTGATTGAGGAATCCCTCTATCGGCATGTTTACAATCGTTCGCTGGGCGTGGGTGTAGGACACCTGCTCGCTCCCCCCTTCCCTCGCTAGGGGTTCAGGGAGCTGCCCCAGCACTGGGATAGCTAGTTCACTGTCTTTGAACTCGCTATCACCCACCAGGCCCATGTCAGTGCAGGCGGGGATTCTGACACCCCTCTTTGCGATGTCCTGCGCTGGCAGGCGGGTGGCTTGAGCATCCAGCTCCAGTATGGCTGAACCACTGTTGGTCAGACTCAGACTGACAGACTGAGCTGGTGGCTGTAAGAAAACCGGCTCGGCTTTCATTCCCTGTCCCTTCTTGGGGACTGGGTGTGTTGGAAACCCTGCCGTTGAGGCAGGAACAATCAGGTCGGTCTCTCTCACTACCTGGTAGTTGTGAGAAATAATGTTACCTGACTGCAGGTTCCCTGGATCACAGCAGAGGGAATCGGCATCTGGGATCAGATGTGTCCACAGCGCAGTAGTCCCAGTGTCCAGCTGGACCTCCTGTCTAACCTGTGAATGTTGCACCAGGGGCACCTGGCGGTGGCCCTGTGACAGCTGCTCAAGCAGATCCTCACTAATAGAGGACCTCTCAGAGCTAAGGGTGAGGGCTACTTCACCAACCTGCTCTCTTGCCATCTGGATCCTTTCCACCCCTGCGGGGTGGTGGTCCTGACCCCTCTTGGGTGCCAGGGTGCACAGGGAAAGCTCCTTTTCATCACCAAGTGGGGAGATCCGCTCCTCTTTAGGGATGTGAAAGGGGTTTGCTTTACCTGGTGGATCAGGCGGCTGCTCGGAGCACCGCTCCTGTGGCATGGAGGCTGTTGGGACCTTGGCCAGGGCACGACTTCCCTGTAGTTTTGGAAAGCAAGAAGAGACATTTATTTCTCGTCCAGAGGAACCAGGAGGAACCTCCAACTCAGCTATAGTGTTCAGTGGGCACTGTGTGATCACAGCATAACCACTGAACCCCCCTTTTTGCTGTGCGACAGGCTTAGGGTTTTTGACCTGAGCCCACAATTTTCCACGCTGGCAGTCCACCAGAGGCTCCAGCCTGTCAAGCAGGTCTTGGCCAATGAGTAGTGGCTCTGTTTTAAACCTAGAGTTATAAACAGGATGCACCACGTTCATTGGCCCGAACCTAAGTGCCACCCACACTCGGTGTGTGATCCTGGCATGATCCTGGGTATAGCTGGAAATATCTATCTTACACGGTTCTACCTTAAGTCTGATGCCTTTTCCTTTTGCTACTCGTTTGAGCTCGCTGAGTAGATCGGCTGACATCAAACTAATTTCAGCCCCAGTGTCAATCAGTGCTTCTCTATCTAAGACGTTTTCAAGAGAAACCTTGATATAAATACGCCTTGCTTTGCCTTTCTGGCTGAGATTCCCTAAGAATTGTTGGAAGCCTGTCTTTTCTTTGACTTCAGGGGCGGGGTCAGCGCCCAACTCAGAGTCACAGCCTTCTTCCAGGCAGGAACCCTCCCACCCAATCAGATAGACTGAGGGAGGGGTTTGGGACGGATCCCCGCCTCCTCCAGTGAGAAGGGGCGTGGTCCCCCTCAGCTTATTCACGCTTCCAGCATTCGGTGCGGAAGGTTTACCCTGTCCTGATCTCTCAAGCAGGGCTTGTTCAAGCCGGGCCAGGCGGGCTGCAGTCGACTCCCTTCGTCCAGCCTTATGATAGGCTCTGCCTGAGCCCTTGCCTTCCCCGTAGCGCTCACGGCGGCTCTGACGCTTAGTGCGGTCCTGCCTGCCTATTTTGCGCCGGGGCTTAGGGGGCTCAGGAACCTCAGCTCCCTCGAGCTGAGGCGAGTCGTCAACCCTGATGGCTTTAGTGGCGAACACGGCCGTTTTAGCAGGTTTTCGCTCTGAGGAAGCAGAGACTTCAGCTCCCCAGGCTTTTTGAGCCAACCTTCTAATGTCAGCCATTTTCATCGCTTTTGCATCAGTGTGCATCACAATCATTTTCCTGACTGAGGGATGCAGATTAGCAATGAATAAACCTTTGAAATTCACGTTCTCTTCGCAACCCTCTTCATTCCGCCCTGCAAAATAAGTGCAGGCGACTCATAATAGTCGCGAGGGGCTTCAGCTTTTTCGTGCTTAATATGGTGCGCAGCGGCCACAGCAGCTATGGGATCGATAAAAGCCGAAAATTCTCCGATCATTGCCTGACACAGCTCCTCAAAGCTATTACAGACCTCCGGTCCTTGTCTAGACATCCACTGGTGGACCGCTCGGCTGGTAGTTTTCCTTACTAACATAGCCTTTTCCTGTTCGGACGCTCCGGGCATAAACTGCAAAGTATATCTCAGCTCATCGATGTAGGTTTCCACATTATTCCCTGAGACTGACGGGTCAAACCTTTCTACATCTTTGGCTAACTGCCTCAGGGAGTGGAGGTTAATTTTTACGGTTTCTCCGCGGGCAGGAGGACGGCCATAATCAGGAGCAGGGGGTCTATGCCTGAATTGCATCGCCCTTGCGTCTCGCGCAGGACTCGGCGATCTCCCCTATGCCGATCCGACCACAGACCCTGGCCGGGAGAAACCCCCTCCCGGCGCGCTGGGTGAGCGCTCCGGGCTGCTAGGTGGGCTGGCATGCAAGTGGGATCTAGCCTGTTTTGCTTCCAGTACGGCAGCATCTAACTCCTTTTGCCTTTCCTGGCTGAGCTCATTTAAACTCTCTATTTCTTTTTCTTTTTCTTTCAAGCTCGCTTCCAGGTCTCTCCTACCTACCTCAGCCGCAGTTTCTCTAGTAGACAGGTCATCTAATTTACCTAAAACTTCCCTGAGTCTGTCTTCACTTTCCTCATTTTTCACTCTCTTTTCTCTGATTATATCCAACAACTCAACTCGCTCCGCCTTATATCTTTCTAGCTTTCCCTGAAGCTTTTGAAACTTTGTCAGCTCAGACAAAGACAGTTCCAGCTGTTTAGCTAGATTTAAGGCGAAACTCGATAGGACCTGAACTGCATTCACAGACCCTCCTGTGTTAAGCTGGTTCGCTACCTTAGTTACAAGATTTACTTGCAGCTTCTCAATATCATCAAAGTTCAACTTTTCGATACCGCTCCAGTAACCAGGATTGTCGTCACTAGAAATAGTACTTATAAGCGACTCCACTTCAGACATTTTAGCAGCCATTGTCATTACGTCAGATAAACTTTAAGAGTATTACTTTTTTTCCTTTTTACCAAAATACAGTATGGAATCTAAACACCCGAGCAGATGGATTTCCAATCAGCACACGTTACACTAAATGCTAGAAAAAAGGGGGATTTCTTTACGCAGTTATCAGCACACCTGGTATTCGCGTATAGAAGCTGCGGTGCTGTGCTGAACTTGAACTCACAGCAACATCAGTTATTCTGTGCGATTGATTCTCATTTCATTCTAAACTCGCCCGCACAGGGACTCCATTAAATGTAGTGGTTTGATGGGTTTACAGAGACAATTATTAATTGTAACAGTAATCACGAGGTTGTTCATTGTAGCTTTTAGAAAATCAATCGTCAGAACAACTAACAACGCACACACACGGGTTCAATACACGAGATACATTTATTAATATAAATTGTGCACCAAAGATATACTAGTCTGCCTGGATACAAGCGGCAGACCTTACTGTGAGGGTTATCAATATACAAGGTATATAATCTCGAAGAGATGCAAACACAAAGAGATACACAACAGAGAATGTATGTCAATATATATCGTTCAGTTACCAAATCGCTAATCAGTGTTATTACCCACTGTTACTCTAAACTCGGAAGTAAATACATTACTCATGAATTAAATTGATAACAACTTGTGTTGAAGTACAATTGAATTCTCGAGACGCAATGTAGAACATGGGGTTTACTTATCCACTGTGTATGGATTTGGAATCTCCCGGCACGAACACCAAACCAGCTGACAGGCTCTGTTGCAGCCTCTGTTGCAGCGGTTGTCCAATGGGCGTTATGTCGGCGTTCTCTGGCTACCGGCCAACCAGTCAAGGTGCAGCTCGGAGTAGGACGGGCGGAGAAATCTGACTGCGGCGCACAGGGCAGTCGTTGCTCCGAGGGGATCTACCAGCAGTCCGGCTGGCTGGTAGAAAGTCTCTATGCACAGAGTGTGACCGCGAGTCCTCACAAGTCACTCTTTTGCCTGGGAAGAAGCTGGTTTGTTCCCGGTCCAGCGCTGCTTCTGAATAAGCTATTCAGGTTGTCGACGAGAGTCCAACTGTAGGCTGCCGTTGATCAAGCAGAGCATTCACATTGGTAGAATTCTGAGTACGTACGGGATCCTCGGCCTTGCGCTTAGAACAAAGTCCAAGTCCTTTTGCAGACAACAGCAGTTGTCACGTGATTGTCTCTGAGGATGCACGAAAATGGCCAAGGAGAGCCCCGATCTGAGCTTGCGCTCCCTTTTTGATCAAGACCCAGATGTGTGCTGATTGGTTGAGAGTTTGGTGGGCATTGGAGACCCACATGGTATTACCACGCCCTGCCAGTCCCTGATTGGTTGGTCAAGATGAGATATAAGTCACTTTCTCTTGATACTTAGGAATGCAGTCCAGATGTCCATTCGGCACTCTCTAGACTGATAGGCGCCAATGGATGACCATTGATCATGATAGCCAGGCTTAGCTAAGTGCATCCCCGTCTGGGAGCTTGTTCCTTATCAAAAGAAAACATCTTAAATCAGCCTGCATGAATACTTTCTCTGTGGCTGCACCACAGAGATGGAGGGTGAGATGGGGCCTCCTTTAGGACAGCATACCAACGCTTAATTCTGTCTTATTAACAAGCATTGCCCCTGCAATAGCAATTCAAATACAACAGCCACACTGCTTAAACCATATGTTTTACACACCAGACAGGCCCCCTAACCTCATACAACCTTGCTGTGGCTGTGACCCCTTTCTTTATTTTTTTATGATTTTCTGAAGGTAACACTTCAGGTAATACATTGGGATAGGTGGGTCTTCTTCATGGCTCAATAGCAATTCAAATACAACAGCCACACTGCTGAAACCGTATGTTTTACACACCAGACAGGCCCCGTAACCTTATACAACCTTGCTGTGGCTGTGGCCCCTTTATTTATTTTGTAATGATTTTTTCAATATGGCACCATTAGACAGCCGGTACATGGGGATAGGGGGGTGGTATTCACGAGTCAATAGCTCTTCAAGCACAACAGCCACAGTGCTGCAACCAGGTGTTTTACACACCAGACAGGCCCCCTAACCTTATACAATCTTGCTGTGGCTGTGTCCCTTTTCTTTATTTTTTTATGATTTTTTCAATATGGCACCATTAGACAGGCGGTACATGGTGATAGGAGGTGCTATTCACGAGTCAATAGCTCTTCAAGCACAACAACCACAGTGCAGCAACCAGGTGTTTTACATCAGACATTTCACCTAACCTTATACAACCTCGCTTTGAGTTGTGGAACATTTCTTTATTTTTTAATGATTTTTTTACTGTAATCAAGTGTTGTGCTCATTAATAATAATAATAATAATTGCTTACACTTATATAGTGCTTTTCTGGACACTCCACTCAAAGCGCTTTACAGGTAATGGGGACTCCCCTCCACCACCACCAATGTGCAGCATCCACCTGGATGATGCGACGGCAGCCATAGTGCACCAGAACACTCACCACTATCAGTGAGGAGGAGAGAAGAGAAATATAGCCAATTCAAAGAGGGGGATTATTAGGAGGCCATGATTGGTAAGGGCCAATGGGGAAATTTGGCCAGGACGCCGGGGTTACACCCCTGCTCTTTTCAAGAAATGCCATGGGATTTGTAATGACCACAGAGAGTCAGGACCTCAGTTTTACATCTCATTCGAAGGAAGGCGCCTGTTTACAGTATAGTGTCCCCGTCACTATACTGGGGCATTAGGACTCACATGGACCGCAGGGTGAGCGCCCCCTGCTGGCCCCACTAGCACCTCTTCCCGCAGGAACCTTAGTTTTTCCCAGGAGGTCTACCATCCAGGTACTGACCAGGCTCACACCTGCTTAGCTTCAGTGGGTTGCCAGTTGTGAGTTGCAGGGTGATATGGCTGCTGGCCATAATCAGCAGCCTTCAGTACTGAAGCAGGTGTGAGCCTGGTCAGTACCTGGATGGGAGACCTCCTGGGAAAAACTAAGGTTGCTGCTGGAAGAGGTGCTAGTGGGGCCAGCACCACCATTAGGCAGGCCTCCTGACCTTTCAAAGTCATGCTTTGTTGTGTGAAACTTTAATTTTTTGAACATGGCAACTTCCACCGAGATGGGTGGGGGGTGTCGGGGTGCTCTTCAATAGCTTTTTCATCTATACACACAAACGGATGTAACCAAGACACTCAGAACCTGTCACGCAGGGGCTGACTGCTGAGGATAGGGATCCAATGCGGTGCCCTTGGTAGGGTTGGCACGAGACGCAGGCGTAGTCGGAGTAAACAGGCAGGGGTCCGAGTCCGGGAAGGCGTATGTCGAAAAAAACTCAGTCTTCACTCAGGTTGGGAGATTGTCAACAGAGATCTTTAATACAATCAGCTGAAGGGGAGCATATCACAGAGAAAGGGTTTACCCTAGCACTCAAGACATGCTCACTGGACTGAAGTTATACTTTCCTTTTTTATACATTAAAAGTAGGCAATACTTTAACATATCAAAGGAACATACAGGGAAAGGGGCAGTGTCAGAAGTCAAACAAACAGGACAGGGGGGTGCCATTTGGCATCCTACAATCTGTTTCAATTTTCTCTGGTTGAATGGGTGTGAGGAATCACAGGCTTTAGTTTGCACCTAAGACAGTGGTCTTAGGTGCGAACAGAAAACCTTTCCCACGCATAGTCACTGTCCTGACCTTTTGACTCGGTCTTCCACATGTAGCACAGGCGTAGGCACAGAATCGACAGGCGAAAGTGTAGTCGAGGGACTGGCAGGGGTCGGAGTCCGGGAAGGCGTAGAAGTTGCGTCGGTGTGGATTCAGAAGGCAGAGGCGTAAACGAAGAGACAGTCTGGGGTCAGGATCCGAGAAAGCGTAAAACAGGCGAAGGTACAAAATCGAGTGGCTAAAGCGAAATCGGAAAAGCGGGGTTGAGGTCCAGGGGAGAAGTCGTAGTAAGGCAAAGGTGTAGTTAGTACGTAAGCTCCGGGAGAGAATCTCAATCGTGAGCAATGACCGGGGGACAGATAAGGGTTTAAGTAGAGGACTGATTGACACGTGCACGTTTGGTACGGGGAGAGCTCGTAGGAATGCGGGAGCGCTTGCCTGCGTGAGGGAGATTCGTGGCAAAACCAACAGAATCAACCTGAACTCACAGAAAAACAAGAATGCCCCCGAGACACCTGCACCCCCCCCCCGGACCACTCTGGTATCAACACCCCCAAACCCATCCATACCAGCTAACAAGACTCAGAATCGGTGCAACCCTCCAACCTGGACCAAGAGCAGGATGGGACAAGAACCTGCACCACACTACGTACACAGGTTTGTATTTTTGGCTGAAGATGAAAATGTCTAACATAGATTGTTTTGGTTCTAGCAAACAATAAAAATAGTTGTTAAAATCCAAACACACATAATGAGATCACTCTCTGTCAGTATGTGTAACATTCTGGGTCTGGGCTCCTCTGTATTTGGGCTAAAGAGAGTTCAACAACATTTATTAAATGCACTGACATCATAATTTGACAAGATCCATTGTTTAGGGGAGACTTGACCACCCACTGTCCCCCTGGTATCGTGAAGCTCATTGTCCTTTAGCTTTCCAAACCAGAATCACTTGGGACTCCGGGGGGATCGGTGTATGCAAAATATGAATTCCTTATGCAAGAAATTGTATATGGTCAATATAGCGATCATATCTTATCAGCAGATGGTAATCTCCAAGGAACAAGTAATAGGTTTATTCCACGCTGAAAAATGATCAAATGATTGATGAACCCAAGTGATTTGAAAGAAATGTTAAACAACTCAAAGCGAGGTTGTATAAGGTTAGGGGAGCTGTCTGGTGTGTAAAACACCTGGTTGCAGCACTGTGGCTGTTGTGCTTGAAGAGGCATTGACTCGTGAAGAGCACGATGTACTATCCCCATGTACCGCCTGTCTAATGGTGCCATATTGAAAAACTCATAAAAAAATAAAGAAAGGGGCCACAACCACAGCAAGGTTGTATAAGGTTCTGGGGGCTGTCTGGTGTGTAAAACACCTGGTTTCAGCAGTGTGGCTGTTGTATTTGAAATGCTATTGAGCCATGAAGATGACCCACCTGTCCCAGTGTATTACATGTAGTGTTATCTTCAGAAACTCATTACAAAATAAAGAAAGGGGCCACAGCCACAGCAAGGTTATATAAAGTTAGGGGGCCTGTCTGGTGTGTAAAACACTTGGTTTCAGCAGTGTGGGTGCTGTATTTGAAATGCTATTGAGCCATGAAGACGACCCACCTGTCCCAGTGTATTACCTGTAGTGTTATCTTCAGAAACTCATTACAAAATAAAGAAAGGGGCCACAGCCACAGTAAGGTTGTTTGAGGTTCGGAGGCCTGTCTGGTGTGTAAAACACTTGGTTTCAGCAGTGTGGGTGCTGTATTTGAAATGCTATTGAGCCATGAAGACAACCCACCCATCCCACCTGTAGTGTTATCTTCAGAAAATCATAAAAAAATAAAGGTTCCATAACCCAAAACAAAGCCTGGAATAGTCAGATGACCTGCTTAGTGTGCAAAACACTTACCTGCAGCATTGTGGGTGCTGTGGTTTAAATGCTATTGGTTTGTGAACCAGTGCATTGTGCCACATTAAATAAAAGCAAGAGAAAAAGAGATTCAGAACACAAAGCTGTGTCAGTGTTCTGTGTAAAAAATCGGTTTGAACATCATGGGAGCTGTTTTTAATGAGCTGCTGAGTAAAGAATATTTTAATCTTCCTGCTGTCAGTACTATTGTCAATATAGTTGACCCTTACCTGAATGAAAACAGGACGTAAAGGAAGGGTTTCAGAAATCAAACAAAGCTTTATTCCCGTGCTTACAGTCTGGGTAATTGGAGACTGCGCTGTTCTGCTTCCTATGGTCATATACGGGTTTTTCGCATGAAGCCGTATTGAACAGTATTTCTCGCTTTGTGAACGTGTGCACACAGCGGTCCCCCGGGTTCCAGTTCGTGCGTAATTACGCATCGATGAAAAACCGGAGTTTTAAAAAAAGATAATTAGCTCACCGATAGATTGATGTAAAGGCTGTGGAAATATCCACAAGTCGTGGTCTTTAAAATGCTTTTGGTTTGAAGGCGTTCTGTGCTTCCATTGCGGAGATATGGACAAAAGCATATTCGTGCTTGGTCAAAAAAAATGTCATAAAAACGAAAAAGTAAAGGCTGAGAAATCATCCACAATGTATTTTATACACAAAGCAAGTGTTTTTGTAACTCTAAGAGGTTTCGTGAAAGCGCTACAGGCGTGCCAAAATCGTTTTCGAACTTCAAGCTAACTTTACCCCGGTAAGTGAAAGGCAGTCATTTCTCTAAAGAGGTGAAAGAAAAGCTACTCCCCGTCGGGGAATCGAACCCCAGTCTCCCGCATGACAGGCAGGGATACTTGCCACTATACTAACGAGGAAGACATCGCTCTTTCCAACCCTCGGCATCGTGTCCCGACCCAGCATGCTGGAAGCCGACGCGTGCTGTGATTCCATTACGGAGCAGAAATGACAACCGAGGAGCCGAGAGATCATTTCAGCATTTCGCGTCTGAACGGAAAACACAAACGACCAACTCGGAATGACTTGCCTTTGACGCTTCTCAAAGCGTTCTTTGTGCATCGAACAGACCCACTCACCTCTTAGTGTGGCGGGATCTGCACAGTGCATGTCGCAGCGCTTCCTGCTTTCACTTCAATGTGCTTCCTGATGTCGAGTCGACTGCCGTGCGGAGGCTCTGAAAGCGAGAGCAATGAAAAGGTGCACGACGCTGTGAAAGAAAACAGAGAAGTGAAAGGCAGTCATTTCTCTAAGGAGGTGAAAGAAAAGCTACTCCCCGTCGGGGAATCGAACCCCGGTCTCCCGCGTGACAGGCGGGGATACTTGCCACTATACTAACGAGGAAGACATCGCTCTCTCCAACCCCCGGCATCGTGTCCCGACCCAGCGTGCTGGAAGCCGACGCGTGCTGTGATCCCTTTACGGAGCAGAAATGACAACCGAGGAGCCGAGAGATCATGTCAGCATTTCGCGTCTGAACGGAAAACACAAACGACCAACTCGGAATGACTTGCCTTTGACGCTTTTCAAAGCGTTCTTTGTGCACGACGACTGCGCCGCCTAGCAGATACAAATGGGTTGTACAACTTTGAACTAGCAAATGGAAGAGGGCTAAGCCCCCTCTCTTTTAGCCCAGGTTCGATCTGTCTCCCAGAATCACCAGGGCGCACACACACACACACCCGTGCCGTTGAAGTGCTCTGCTTCATTTCTAAGGGCAACTCAACATTCACTCCTACCCCGAGTGCAGAAAAGACAGCATCCACAGCAACAACAGCTCAGGTCTCTGCACAGGAGCTAAGCTGCCCTCATCTCCTCTGCTCTGCGGCTCCTGCGGAGTGGAGTCCTGCCTGGAGCCATGTTTGCAGGCGGCGGCTCCCCGCGCCCTGTCTGGGCGTCGTGTCCAAGAGCTCCTGGGAGGAAGAGCGAGCCCTCCCACTCGGGGGCTTTTCCACGGTCTGTGTGAGGAGGGGCGGGTGTGTCCAGTAGCTTATCGAGCGGAAGCCTGGGGCGGCGGAGAGCTGTGATCGTGCAGACCTTGAGGTGTCACCTCTTTGTCTGCTTTCCCGCCCCCCCTCCGCCCAAGCTCTGCTCCAAAGTAGCCCGGCAACCCCTCACACCTGCACGTGTCACAACCTAAGGTGCGGTCATGAGACACCCATGGCGTGTCGTTCTGTTCTTGCTAATTGTTTCCTGCCCGTCGCAGGCAGGAGTCCATGCGAGGAAGATGCGCTGGACAGAGCTCAGAGGACGCAGCTGGGTGGCTTTCCTTCTGAGTGACGTTCCTGCAACACTCTCCCGCTACTCTTGGTGCGCTCATGCCACAACACAGGAAGGCTGGAGCAGGTGGCTGTGGGATTTGCGCACTGCTGAAATAGCTCAGTTGGGACAGCGTTAGACTGAAGATCTAAAGGTCCCTGGTTCGATCCCGGGTTTCGGCATTTTGTTTCATCGCGCCCTTTGTTCCTCTCTCCAGCGCCACCTGCCTAAAGTGACGCGTCCCTTTCTCAGCCCGAAACGCAAGCGAGACACCAGCAGCAGTCCCTACAGGTTTCCGTAGTGTAGCGGCTATCACGTTCGCCTAACACGCGAAAGGTCCCCGGTTCGAGACCGGGTGGAAACAGCCTCGTTTTGCACGCTCCTGTACTTCACAGAGGTCTTGAGCGACCGGTCATTTGTTCCCAATGTATTTCCGGTGCCTTCGTGCACTCTTGTACCAAACGCACGTTCCTTCTGTACGCGGAGCCGATCATTTGCAATTGGGCTGTGCCGACAGACCAGGTCGAGCTCTGTCGGCTCAAAAGCAGCGCAGGACCTGCAAGAACAACAGAAAGATTAGCATCCAGCGGGGGCCTCTTAGTGAGCCCAAGAGCTCATCAAGAATCGGCTCCAGCAACAGGGCTGGGCGCATTGTTCCATTCTCCGCCCACTCTCGGTGTAAACAAGTCCCTCCTGGTCTCTGCTTGAAATGCACTTTCCTGCGTTTGCTTTGGTGTAACTGGCTTCCCCTGCATGGACGAATGTGAAGAAGATCCTTAGTAAGTCATTGAAGAAAACCGAGAAGAGGTCGGAGTGGCCTCTGTCGTTCATCAACGATCCAGTCAGGCAGTACTCCTCTGTAAAGCGCCGTTCGTTCACGTCGATTGGCTTTTTTTTGCCTTCATTCGTGCGAGTAGTAAAAGCAGACGCCCCTATTCTGCCGTGACCCGGATTCGATCCGGGGTTGTTGCGGCCACAACCCAAAGTACTGACCACTATACGATCACAGCGAGTTACCGAGACACACGCGGCAGGGCGGAAAGGGCTGTGCTCTCTTCGTGTGACATAATTCGGAAAAGTCCTGACGTTGCATTTCAACTGAGCCCCAGTATACATCGACCCTTCGACACTCTGAGTGACAACTCTCTTGCGTGTTTTCTCATATTTATGTAGTTTGCTTGCTTGATGCCGTGAACAGCATGGTTGTTCGCTGCCATATAGTCTAGCGGTTAGGGTTCCTGGTTTTCACCCAGGCGGTTCGACTCGGTTTTGCCTCCTGCTTTCCAAAAGATCAGCACCGTGTACGAAAGAGCCGCATTAAAACTACTCGAACGTGCAAAACGTGCGAGAAGAGGGGGCGCTTGTTTCCAACCGAAACTTCTCGCGTGTGAGACGAGCTGATCATCGCTGTGGGAGGGTTACTCTGGTAGACAGGGCTGACCTTCGGCAATAGGATTTATAGTCTCCAAGATGATATTTGCACTTTTTGGAGAGGCGATTTTCTCCACTTCAGTAGCCCGATTTCGTCGATTGCGTGGAGAGGGCTGTAGAATGTGGCGCCGCCTTTCCTGCTCCGTCCATGACAGGCGTGCTGGTCTCTGGAGAGAGAGCACGGTCCATCAGCGCACTCCAATAAAGGCACTGGAAGCAGCTAAATCGCATTGGCGAAGCTCAGCGCTGGGCCGCTGGGCACGTCTTACCACCGTTTCCGTAGTGTAGTGGTTATCACGTTCGCCTCACACGCGAAAGGTCCCCGGTTCGAAACCGGGTGGAAACAGACATCTTTTGTCGCCAGGCACAAAAGGGGATTGGGGATTCGCCTAGCGCTGTGATCGAACAGACCCACTGGACCCACCTCTTAGTGTGGCGGGATCTGCACAGTGCATGTCACAGCGCATCCTGCTTTCACTTCAAGGCGCGTCCTGATGCACCCCAGTCTCCCGCGTGACAGGTGGGGACAGGTGACAGGTCCTATACTAACGAGGAAGACATCGCTCTCTCCGACCCCCGGCATCGTGTCCCGACCCACCGTGCTGGAAGCCGACGCGTGCTGTGATTCCTTTACGGAGCAGAAATGACAACCGAGGAGCCGAGAGATCATGTCAGCATTTCGCGTCTGAACGGAAAACACAAACGACCAACTCGGAATGACTTGCCTTTGACGCTTCTCAAAGCGTTCTTTGTGCATCGAACAGACCCACTCACCTCTTAGTGTGGCGGGATCTGCACAGTGCATGTCGCAGCGCTTCCTGCTTTCACTTCAATGTGCTTCCTGATGTCGAGTCGACTGCCGTGCGGAGGCTCTGAAAGCGAGAGCAATGAAAAGGTGCACGACGCTGTGAAAGAAAACAGAGAAGTGAAAGGCAGTCATTTCTCTAAGGAGGTGAAAGAAAAGCTACTCCCCGTCGGGGAATCGAACCCCGGTCTCCCACGTGACAGGCGGGGATACTTGCCACTATACTAACGAGGAAGACATCGCTCTCTCCAACCCCCGGCATCGTGTCCCGACCCAGCGTGCTGGAAGCCGACGCGTGCTGTGATCCCTTTACGGAGCAGAAATGACAACCGAGGAGCCGAGAGATCATGTCAGCATTTCGCGTCTGAACGGAAAACACAAACGACCAACTCGGAATGACTTGCCTTTGACGCTTTTCAAAGCGTTCTTTGTGCATGACGACTGCACCGCCTAGCAGATACAAATGGGTTGTACAACTTTGAACTAGCAAATGGAAGAGGGCTAAGCCCCCTCTCTTTTAGCCCAGGTTCGATCTGTCTCCCAGAATCACCAGGGCGCACGCACACACACACCCGTGCCGTTGAAGTGCTCTGCTTCATTTCTAAGGGCATCTCAACATTCACTCCTACCCCGAGAACAGAAAAGACAGCATCCACAGCAACAACAGCTCAGGTCTCTGCACAGGAGCTAAGCTGCCCTCATCTCCTCTGCTCTGCGGCTCCTGCGGAGTGGAGTCCTGCCTGGAGCCGTGTTTGCAGGCGGCGGCTCCCCGCGCCCTGTCTGTGCGTCGTGTCCAAGAGCTCCTGGGAGGAAGAGAGAGCCCTCCCACTCGGGGGCTTTTCCACGGTCTGTGTGAGGAGGGGCGGGTGTGTCCAGTAGCTTATCGAGCGGAAGCCTGGGGCGGCGGAGAGCTGTGATCGTGCAGACCTTGAGGTGTCACCTCTTTGTCTGCTTTCCCGCCCCCCCTCCGCCCAAGCTCTGCTCCAAAGTAGCCCGGCAACCCCTCACACCTGCACGTGTCACAACCTAAGGTGCGGTCATGAGACACCCATGGGGTGTCGTTCTGTTCTTGCTAATTGTTTCCTGCCCGTCGCAGGCAGGAGTCCATGCGAGGAAGATGCGCTGGACAGAACTAAGAGGGCGCAGCTGGGTGGCTTTCCTTCTGAGTGACGTTCCTGCAACACTCTCCCGCTACTCTTGGTGCGCTCATGCCACAACAGAGGAAGGCTGGAGCAGGTGGCTGTGGGATTTGCGCACCGCCGAAATAGCTCAGTTGGGAAAGCGTTAGACTGAAGATCTAAAGGTCCCTGGTTCGATCCCGGGTTTCGGCATTTTGTTTCATCGCGCCCTTTGTTCCTCTCTCCAGCGCCCCCTGCCTAAAGTGGCGCGTCCCTTTCTCAGCCCGAAACGCAAGCGAGAAACCAGCAGCGGTCCCTGCAGGTTTCCGTAGTGTAGCGGCTATCACGTTCGCCTAACACGCGAAAGGTCCCCGGTTCGAGACCGGGCGGAAACAGCCTCGTTTTGCACGCTCCTGTACTTCACAGAGGTCTTGAGCGACCGGTCATTTGTTCCCAATGTATTTCCGGTGCCTTCGTGCACTCTTGTACCAAACGCACGTTCCTTCTGTATGCGGAGCCGATCATTTGCAATTGGGCTGTGCCGACAGACCAGGACGAGCTCTGTCGGCCCAAAAGCAGCACAGGACCTGCAAGAACAACAGAAAGATTAGCATCCAGCGGGGGCCTCTTAGTGAGCCCAAGAGCTCATCAAGAATCGGCTCCAGCAACAGGGCTGGGCGCATTGTTCCATTCTCCACCCACTCTCGGTGTAAACAAGTCCTTCCTGGTCTCTGCTTGAAATGCACTTTCCTGCGTTTGCTTTGGTGTAACTGGCTTCCTCCGCATGGGCGAATGTGAAGAAGATCCTTAGTAAGTCATTGAAGAAAACCGAGAAGAGGTCGGAGTGGCCTCTGTCGTTCATGAACGATCAGTCAGGCAGTACTCCTCTGTAAAGCGCCGTTCGTTCACATCGATTGGCTTTTTTTTGCCTTCATATGTGCAAGTTGTAAAAGCAGACGCCCCTTTAGGGAGCCTGTCAGCACCCGTTGTTTTCCCCTTCTGTAAGCTCTCCATAGCCTCTCAGCTCTTCTACTATCAAATCCCCCTCAAGTACTTCCCTATCTTCTTCACTCAAAACGTTTTCTAGCTTTGAGGTAAAAAAATGAATTTCTTCATCCTTTACCTCTGTAGAGCTTCTCTGTCCTGTCCCTTGTTTCTGGTCTGCTGTCCTTCCTGTCCCTCTCTTTCCCTTGGGCTATATATTTCCGGGTCTTGCACTCTGTCCTCGCTCAGCACTGACATTCGGATGTCCTGAGACCCGCCTAGCACCACGTCCACTCCCTGAGGGCACAGGTTTCTATACGGCATTCCTGAACTCTTTGCACTAATGAGCCCGGGCCTTTTTCCCGTCTCGCCGCTACGCATATGGGTCTTTTTCCGCACTCCTGCTCCCCACGGTTAGTCCCTTTGGACGTCCGTGACAAGAAGGCCTCGATGCAGGAGAGGATAGCACTCAGCTCTGTACTCTCTCTTCCCTCCTCATCAACTACTCTTTCCATGACAGACTTGGAGCCTACCACTTTACTGAAAAAGAAGCGAGTACACTTCTCATTTTCTTCCAAGAACTGACCTCTGCTTCTTAACAGCACTCCTCGACTGCTTTCTTCGACTATGCTCCGGATGTCCTTTTTTAAAAGGGTGATATCCTCAAGCACATTGAAGCCACTGTGCAGCATCGTGTAGAGACGCTGCAGCTGCCTCTGTTTCCTGGCTAGAACTCCTCTCCGTCTGGCAGCAGCCTTCCTTCCCTCAGCCATGAAAAAGGCCATTGTCCTCACCTTCACCTCCTCCCACCACTCTCCTACTGACCCGTACAGACACTGCAAGGACAGCCACTGTGATAGTTTCTCCTTGTAGCGGGATACTACCCCCTCGTTCTCTAGCAGCTTTGTGTTGAGTTTCCAGAGGCCTGGGCCAAAGACAGTCCCGTCCTGGAGTTCCACTCTACACCCTAAAGCCTGATGATCTGAGAAGAAGACTGGCTGAAGAGTGACCCCAACAACTTTCACTCTCTCTGAGACAAAGCAATAGTCAATTCTGGAGCTGCTATTCCTCCCTGACCATGTATATCCTGCTGTTGTGGGATATATACATCTATATGTGTCTGAGAGTTTAAAGTCTTGAACTAAGTTTTGCAGGGCCAGTGAGCTGGAATCCAATTTTATCGGAGAGCTAGACTGCCTATCTGTGTGCTCTAAGAAACAATTAAAATCCCCTCCCACTATCACGTCTGTGCTACATAACAATAGGGGAGAGAGTGCTTTGAGTAGCTCCACCCTTCCTCCCACGTCAGTAGGACAATACACAGAGATTAGCCGCAGGTTAACAGTCCCCCATTCCACATCCACACACAGCAACCTGCCATCTATGACCCTCTGAATACTTTTCAATTTGAAAGCCCATCCTTTGAAAGAATGGCCACGCCAGAGGCTCTGTTGTTATTGTCCCCTGACCAAACAGAAGGCCCTTTATCCCACCTATCTTCAAAGCTTTTATACCTCTCTTGATAGGCTAAAGCACACTCCTGCAACATCAACACATCTCCCTCTCTCTGCTGGAGGTAATCAAAGACAGACTGGCATTTAACTCTGTCATTGATACCTCTGGTGTTAAGAGAAATTATGTTTAGAGCCATATTACATAAGAAAGTGGAACCAGTCTTTACAAAACACATTTCTCTTCTGTCTCACCTGTTACCTTCTTCTTTTTCTTTTTCTTCTTACCAATTTCCTGCCAGCCATCCTCTGAATGAGCCTTCATCAGGGTGGCAGCAGTAAAAGCGTTCACGGAGTCCATTTCAAGGAAGGGGGTAGAGGGAGGGGTGGAGGGGTGGAGGGGTTCCAGCTGTCCCCATCACCATGCTCTCCTTCCTCCTCGCTCGGGGAGAAAACAGAGTCATTTTCCTTTTCCTCAAGTCCAGCTCCTGGGAGCACTGAGGGGAAAGGGGTGCAGCCGATGCACCAGTCTCCTCTTCCCCCTCACCCACCATCTGCTGCAGATCCTCCGTGATGGACTGGATGGAGGAGAGGAGGGCATCTGTAGCACTTGCAGAGTCTGAAAAAAACAGCTCCGCTGAATCCTGGGTATCATCGCTGGACCCGCTCCACCGGGGGGCCCCACACTGGCCCTCGTTCTGAGGAGCAGGAGTGGGGGAGGGGTCCTCGCTGTTCTTGGGGGTTTTCAAACCCTCGTGCTTGTCTGGTGCAGTCTGCGGTTGTGGGGGCGTAGTGGATTTCTCTTCCACCGGCCCCGGAGCCACAGCAGGACTGATCCTGGCTGGAGGCTGAGAGTCTTTGTCCAACAAGGGTTCTTTGTTTGACTTGTTGTTTGCTTTGGATTTTCGGGCCGGTTTGGCTGAAACAAGCACTGCCTCATCCTTTCTCATTTTGAGTTTATTGGCGTAGGCGTGAGGGCAGTTCTTAAAAACGTGTCCTTCCGAGCCACATAAATTGCACTTTGGCAGCATTGAACAGTCAGAGGCTAAATGTCCCTGTTTGCCACAGGTCTTGCAGCATTTCACAGTGCAGGACGATGCCAGGTGTCCCACAGCACCACAGCGCCGACACACCTTTGGTTGTCCCACATAAAACACATAGCCATTGCAGGCGCCCAGCCGGATTGTAGAGGGCAGGTGCCTTAAGCCTCCATTTACATTGTCCGGTAGCAAGCGAACCTCGAATTTCCTTGCTCCTGTTTTTATACCATCAACATCTCTAACCTCAGTTCCATGGTGGACGGTGCAGTACTGGTTAAGCCAGGTGTGAATGTCCTCCGTCTTTGCCAGTTCCGAGAACATAACAACATGCACCATTTTCCTCTCTCTCCGTGTCAGAGGCTGCAAGTTGATCTTCTCAAGGGCAGGAACTTTCCCTTTTTTTGCCTCAAACACATCCACACATTGTTCAAACAGAGAACAGGTAGCAAAAACAACCTCAAATGCTTTCTGACCTGGGAGAGCGAAGATGAAATCCAAGTGTCGAGGTTCAAAGCCAAGTTCCTTCTGCAACACTTTTCTGCTGAACTGCATACGATCCATGAAGAGGTCATCCAAAAGCTCAAAACACACAGCATTCTTGCGGGATCCAAATGTTGCCATTTCGTGAACTGCAAAACAAACACTGCTTCCACAAAACAAGAAAACAATGTAACTACTCCACCGATTTCGATTTCGATTTTTAAGAACTTTATTTCCTTTTCACAAAAAAATACAGGACATCACAAATCAGAAAGCTTTACATTAATATACATACTTAAAACAGTATATATGATCACATCTCATTACATTTTGACACGGTACCAGTTACATAGCAACAATTTATTTTTTTCTGGTGCAAATCACATTCTTTACTTAAACATGATAATGTTTTTCACAGTTCCTTGAGATATTGACCTATGCTCTCTATTTCCCACAGATTTTCTGCTTCCTCCCTCCCTTCTCTCCACAGATCTCTGAGGTAATAGTTCTCTCGGGTGATGAACAGCTACCTGCTGCCTTGACTGGGACCTCGATGCCTTTGAACAGCCCCATGTTCCTCACTCTCCACAGGGCGTCTTTCCCACTGTTCACCACGGCCCAGATCCTGTCAAACACGTCAGGAGGAAGTTTGACAGGAGAGATGCCGTATATGACGAAAGCAGCGGTCAGGGTAAATTGGGGCGAGAGAGCCTGCAACCAATCTTCAAACTGTGCCCAGAAGGCCTTAGCAAAAAAGCAGGACCACAGGAGATGGGTCACAGTCTCCTCCTCGCCGCAGCCCACCCTAACGCAGCGAGGGCTGGGGGTGAGGCCCCTACGGTACAAGAAAGTTCGTACCGGTAAGCACTGGTGGACGACACTCCAGGCTAAATCTCTGTGAATGTTGCACAGAAATTTAGAGGATGTGTGTTTCCACACCTTCCTTGTTTGGGCTGATGTTAAAATGCCCACAGGGGTCTGCCTATTGTTCTGGGGTGCAACGAAATCTTCCAGTTTTTGGACGTTGACATCTCGGAGGGGAATATGGCCAATTGGGTGAGATCTTAGAAAACTTTTAACTGTCCCATAAATTGCAGGGCATGTGTCAGAGAGTGGGACATCCAGCTTGGGTCTGACACCCCACACTCTGAACACCTCCCTACCTACCCAGAGCCTGGAAAAATAAGTCCAGGTACGCGCTGCAGGTGCTGTTGCAAAGCCTCTCAGCACAGAGGCCAGGAAAATGCACAGCAGCTTCGTAGCAATATCTGGGACAGACTTCCCCCCTGAGGGTAGCGGCGTGTACATTATTTCCCTCACTCTTAGATTTGTTAATTTTTGCAGAGAAAGCCAAAGAGAACCGATCACAGCACTGCAGAGCTCTGCTAATTGAGGCATTGTCAGAGAGGAGCAGGGTGACGTCATCCATGTATAGAGATGTCTTTACCTCTCCTCCCCCACTTCCAGGCACTGGTATCCCATTAATGGCCTGATCCTGGCGCAAGGCACAGGCTAAGGGCTCCATAGCCAAAACGAATAACAAGGGGGATAATGGGCAGCCCTGCCTCACCCCTGAACAGACTTCAAAGGGGCGTGATCTATTGCCATTAACCATTACTCTGCTGTTGCTACCTGTGTACAGCAGGTTAATCCACTTTCTCATGATGGGGCCAAACTTCATGTGCTAAAGTACCGATGTTAAGTACTGCCGGTTTAGGCGGTCAAAGGCCTTTTTTTAGGTCTACACCTAAAATGCACAGAGGGAGGGAGCGATCCTCAGAGTACAGACAGACATCCCTCAACAAGGCCAGGTTGTCGCTCATCAGGCGTCCTGCTATCCCACAAGTCTGTTCTTTCCCTACCAGTGAGGCCACTACATTTTGTAGGCGCAGGAAAAGGGCTTTGGACAGGATCTTAGTGTCCACGCCTAACAGGCTGAGGGGTCTCCAGTTCTTTATGTCATTCTTTGCTCCTTTCTTAAACAAGAGAGAGTTAGTGCCTTCTCTTACCTAGAGGCTGAAAAAGGTATCTCCCCTGCCAGGTAAGTATGAGCTGTACAAGCCCCTGCAAGCGGCCCGCACCCACAGCACAAAGCGCGCAGCCTAGCCCAGCTCCTCGCCCCGCACGCCACTGCCTCCTGCTGGGCCCACTCTTTCACACACTCACACGCCACACTAACACTCAAAAGGGTGGGCAAAACGAGAAAATGAGCGCGCCGTTTCCTACACATCTGCAGTCGCCAATGCGCATTCGCAGCATGTCCCGGGACGCAATTCGGACTCATTTGCATAACACCAGACCGGCAGATTGCTACGCAAGCTCGCGTCGTGTGCCTGCCACACACACTGTATTATTATTACTGAGAGAGAGGCTCACTGTCTGTTCCTCATGCTGGGACAAGAGATCACACACTGTATTATTATTATTGTGAGACAGGCTCACGGTCTTTTCCCCAGGCTGGGAGAGAAGATCACACTGTATTATTATTATTATTATTATTGAGAGTCTGGCTCACTGTTCCCCAGGCTGGGACAGGAGATCCAACACTGTAGTATTATTATTGAGAGACAGGCTCACTGTCTGTTCCTCAGGCTGGAACAGTAGATCACAGTATATTAGTATTATTATTGAGAGTCTGGCTCACTGTTCCCCAGGCTGGGACAGGAGATCCCACACTATATTATTATTATTGAGAGACATGCTCACTGTTTGTTCCACAGACTGGGACAGGACATCCCACACTGGATTATTATTATTGAGAGACAGGATCACTGTCTGTTCCTCAGGCTAAGACAGGAGATCACATACTGTATTATTATAATTGAGAGAGGCTTACTGTCTGTTCCCCATGCTGGGACAGGAGATCACACGCTGTAATATTATTATTGAGAGACAAGCTCACTGTCTGTTCCTTAGGCTGGAACAGGAGATCACGCACTGTATTATTATTATTGAGATACTGGCTCACTGTCTGTTCCTCAGGCTGGGACAGTAGATCACACTGTATTATAATTATTGAGAGTCTGACTCACTGTTCCCCAGGCTGGGACAGGAAATCACACGCTGTATTATTATTGAGAGACAGGCTCTCTGTCTGTTCCTCAGGCTGGGACAAGAGATCACACACTGTATTATTATTATTGAGAGTCTGGCTCAGTGTTCCTCAGGCTAAGACAGGAGATCACATACTTTATTATTATTACTGAGGGAGGCTTACTGTCTGTTCCCCATGCTGGGACAGGAGATCACACGTTGTAATATTATTATTGAGAGACAAGCTCACTGTCTGTTCCTTAGGCTGGAAATGGAGATGACACACTGTATTATTATTATTGAGAGACAGGCTCACTGTTCCTCAGGCAGGGACAGGACGTCACACACTGCATTATTATTATTGAGAGACAGGCTCACAGTCTGTTCCTCAGGCTGGGACAGGAAATCACACACTGTATTATTATTATTGAGAGACAAGCTCACTGTTCCTCAGGCTGGGACAGGAAGTCACACACTGTATTATTATTATTATTGAGAGACAGGTTCACTGTCTGTTCCTCAGGCTGGGACAAGAGATCACACACTGTATTATTATTATTGAGAGTCTGGCTCAGTGTTCCTCAGGCTAAGACAGGAGATCACATACTTTATTATTATTACTGAGGGAGGCTTACTGTCTGTTCCCCATGCTGGGACAGGAGATCACACGTTGTAATATTATTATTGAGAGACAAGCTCACTGTCTGTTCCTTAGGCTGGAAATGGAGATGACACACTGTATTATTATTATTGAGAGACAGGCTCACTGTTCCTCAGGCAGGGACAGGACGTCACACACTGCATTATTATTATTGAGAGACAGGCTCACAGTCTGTTCCTCAGGCTGGGACAGGAAATCACACACTGTATTATTATTATTGAGAGACAAGCTCACTGTTCCTCAGGCTGGGACAGGAGATGACACACTGTATTATTATTATTGAGAGACAAGCTCACTGTTCCTCAAGCTGGGACAGGAAGTCACACACTGTATTATTATTATTATTGAGAGACAGGTTCACTGTCTGTTCCTCAGGCTGGGACAGAAGATCATACTGTATTATTAGTATTGAGAGAAAGCCTCAGTGTTCCCCAGACTGGGACAGGAGATCACACAATGTATTTTTATTATTGAGAGACAGGCTCACTGTTCCTCAGGCTGGGACAGGAGTTCAAACTGTATTATTATTATTATTGAGAGACAAGCTCACTGTTCCTCAGGCTGGGACAGGAGATCACACACTGTATTTTTATTATTGAGAGACAGGCTCACTGTTCCTCAGGCTTGGACAGGAGTTCAAACTGTATTATTATTATTATTATTGAGAGACAAGCTCACTGTTCCTCAAGCTGGGACAGGAGATCACACACTGTATTATTATTATTGAGAGAGAGGCTCACTATCTGTTCCTCAGGCTAGGACAGGAAGTCACACACTGTATTATTATTATTATTGAGAGACAAGTTCACTGTCTGTTCCTCAGGCTGGGACAGAAGATCATACTGTATTATTATTATTGAGAGACAAGCTCACTGTTCCTCATGCTGGGACAGGAGATCACACTGTATTATTATTATTGACAGATAAACTCACTGTTCCTCAGGCTGAGACAGTAGATCACACTGTATTATTATTATTGAGAGACAAGCTCACTGTTCCTCAGGCTGGGACAGGAGATCACACACTGTATTATTATTATTATTATTGAGAGAGAGGCTCACTGTCTGTTCCTCAGGCTGGGACAGGAAGTCACACACTGTATTATTATTATTATTGAGAGACAAGTTCACTGTCTGTTCCTCAGGCTGGGACAGAAGATCACACTGTATTATTATTATTGAGAGACAAGCTCACTGTTCCTCAGGCTGGGACAGGAGATCACGCACTGTATTATTATTATTGAGATACAGGCTCACTGTGTGTTCCTCAGGCTGGGACAGTAGATCACACTGTATTATAATTATTGAGAGGCTGACTCACTGTTTCCCAGGCTGGGACAGGAGATCACACACTGTATTATTATTGAGAGACAGGCTCGCTGTCTGCTCCTCAGGCTGGGACATGAGATCACACACTGTTGTAGTGTTCTCTCACGAGGCACCAGTTCTGTAGGGGTTTGGGCATTTACTGGTACAATTATTTTTGTGGCAGTAAATCACAAAATTATCGTTAGGGTTATAAGAATACAAAAGATATAAATTCATTCAGTTACAAAGAGTTACACAAATCAAGAGGACATAAGTTCGGTATATCATTCATTTAGACCGTTTCGTAAGTGAACTTGTTTACAATTTCTACATTAGATACTCAAAACAAGTACATAACCCTTAGGAATTAAATTGATATCAACTGGTTGGTAGCAGTAATGCAATGAGGTTGAATACTCACTGCCACCAGGACGAGCTCTGTCGGCTCAAAAGCAGCGCAGGACCTGCAAGAACAACAGAAAGATTAGCATCCAGCTGGGGCTTCTTAGTGAGCCCAAGAGCTCATCAAGAATCGGCTTCAGCAACAGGGCTGGGCGCATTGTTCCATTCTCCGCCCACTCTCGGTGTAAACAAGTCCCTCCTGGTCTCTGCTTGAATTGCACTTTCCTGCGTTTGCTTTGGTGTAACTGGCTTCCCCTGCATGGGCGATTGTGAAGAAGATCCTTAGTAAGTCATTGAAGAAAACCGAGAAGAGGTCGGAGTGGCCTCTGTTGTTCATCAATGATCCAGTCAGGCAGTACTCCTCTGTAAAGCGCCGTTCGTTCACATCGATTGGCTTTTTTTTGCCTTCATTCGTGCAAGTAGTAAAAGCAGACGCCCCTTTAGGGAGCCTGTCAGCACCCGGAGTTTTCCTCTTCTGTAAGCTCTCCATAGCCTCTCAGCTCTTCTACTGTCAAATCCCCCTCAAGTACTTCCCTATCTTCTTCACTCAAAACGTTTTCTAGCTTTGAGGTAAAAAAATGAATTTCTTCATCCTTTACCTCTGTAGAGCTTCTCTGTCCTGTCCCTTGTTTCTGGTCTGCTGTCCTTCCTGTCCCTCTCTTTCCCTTGGGCTATATATTTCCGGGTCTTGCACTCTGTCCTCGCTCAGCACTGACATTCGGATGTCCTGAGACCCGCCTAGCACCACGTCCGCTCCCTGAGGGCACAGGTTTCTATACGGCATTCCTGAACTCTTTGCACTAATGAGCCCGGGCCTTTTTCCCGTCTCGCCGCTACGCATATGGGTCTTTTTCCGCCCTCCTGCTCCCCACGGTTAGTCCCCTTGGACGTCCGTGACAAGAAGGCCTCGATGCAGGACAGGATAGCACTCAGCTCTGTACTCTCTCTTCCCTCCTCATCAACTACACTTTCCATGACAGACTTGGAGCCTACCACTTTCCTGAAAAAGAAGCGAGTACACTTCTCATTTTCTTCCAAGAACTGCACTCAGCTTCTTAACAGCACTCCTCGACTACTTTCTTCCGCTATGCTCCGGACATCCTTTTTTAAAAGGGTGATATCCTCGAGCACATCGAAGCCACTGTCTCGTGTAGAGACGCTGCAGCTGCCTCTGTTTCCTGGCTAGCACTCCTCTCTGTCTGGCAGCAGCCTTCCTTCCCTCAGCCATGAAAAAGGCCTTTGTCCTCACCTTCACCTCCTCCCACCACTCTCCTACTGACCCATACAGACACTGCAAGGACAGCCACTGTGATAGTTTCTCCTTGTAGCGGGATACTACCCCCTCGTTCTCTAGCAGCTTTGTGTTGAGTTTCCAGAGGCCTGGGCCAAAGACAGTCCCACCCTGGAGTTCCACTCTACACCCTAAAGCCTGATGATCTGAGAAGAAGACAGGCTGAAGAGTGACCCCAACAACTTTCACTCTCTCTGAGACAAAGCAATTGTCAATTCTGATTCCTCCCTGACCATGTTTATCCTGCTGTTGTGGGATATATACATCTATATGTGTCTGAGAGTTTCAAGTCTTGAACTAAGTTTTGCAGGGCCAGTGAGCTGGAATCCAATTTTATCGGAGAGCTAGACTGCCTATCTGTGTGCTCTAAGATACAATTAAAATCCCCTCCCACTATCACATCTGTGCTACATAACAATAGGGGAGAGAGTGCTTTGAGTAGCTCCACCCTTCCTCCCACGTCAGTAGGACAATACACAGAGATTAGCCGCAGGTTAACAGTCCCCCATTCCACATCCACACACAGCAACCTGCCGTCTATGACCCTCTGAATACTTTTCAATTTGAATGCCCATCCTTTGAAAAGAATGGCCACGCCAGAGGTTCTGTTGTTATTGTCCCCTGACCAATCAGAAGGCCCTTTATCCCACCTATCTTCAAAGCTTTTATACCTCTCTTGATTTACTTCTTTTTCTTTTTCTTCTTACCAATTTCCTGCCAGCCATCCTCTGAATGAGCCTTCATCAGGGTGGTAGCAGTAATAGCGTTCACGGAGTTCATTTCAGGGAAGGGGGTAGAGGGAGGGGTGGAGGGGTTCCAGCTGTCCCCATCACCATGCTCTCCTTCCTCCTCGCTCGGGGAGAAAACAGAGTCATTTTTCCTTTTCCTCAAGTCCAGCTCCTGGGAGAACTGAGGGTAATGGGGTGCAGCCGATGCACCAGTCTCCTCTTCCCCCTCACCCACCAGCTGCTGCAGATCCTCCGTGATGGACTGGATGGAGGAGAGGAGGGCATCTGTAGCACTTGCAGGTTCTGAGAAAAGCAGCTCCGCTGCATCCTGGGTATCATCGTTGGGCCAGTTCCACTGGGGGACCCCACACTGGCCCTCACTGTTCTCGGGGGTTTTCAAACCCTCGTGCTTGTCTGGTGCAGTCTGCGGTTGTGGGGTCGCAGTGGATTTCTCGTTCTGAGGAGCAGGAGTGGGGGAGGGGTCACTGTTCTCCTCGCTGTTCTCCTCCTTTTTGATCAAGGTATCTCCCCTGCCAGGTAAGTATGAGTTGTACAAGCCCCTGCAAGCGGCCCGCCTCCTGATGTGCCCACTCTTCCGCCACACTAACACTCAAAAGTGTGGGCAAAACGAGAAAACGAGCGCGCCGTTTCCTACACATCTGCAGTCACCATTTTGCATTCGCAGCATGCAATTCGGCCTCATTTGCATAACACCAGACCGGCAGATCGCTACGCAAGCTCGCGACATGCGCCTGCCACACACCAAACAAACACTGGAGCCTTTTCAGCAATTTCCAAAAAACGAGCCTGCTCGCCTGCCCACAAGGCTCCGTCTCTTACCTGCTCTCCAGAGCCTGCTGCCTTCTGTGCTTTTCAAGTGCCGAGAGCTGAGTAATCCTCCGCTTGTATCGTTTCTCCCCGGTGACTAGATCTCACCCTGCGACTCACGACTGCGCTCACCCATGGCAGCACAGCAGGTGTTAGCCTGGTCTGCACCCGGATAGGAGATTCCCCCCGGAAAAGCTCAGGTTGCAAGAGGTGTTACTGGGACCAGTACGGAGCGCTCACCCTGCGGTCTGTGTGGCTTTCTTATGCCCGAGCATCCTGTTGGCGACACTCTACTGTGCAAACAGGTGCCGTCCTTCGGGGGAGGTGGAAAACTGAGGTCCCGACCCTCCTTGGCCATTTACAAATCCCACGGCGTCTCTCAGAAAGAGACACCGGGTTGTTACTCTGGTGTCAGTGTTCCCCTTTACCAATCAGTTGGGGGCTCCTCCTAATCCCCGTCTCATATGTAACAGTCAATGATTATGCCCTCTGTCCCACGATATTGTACTTGTCTCCTGGCCGCTGACTGGTGCCGTGAGATTTAGTACTCATGCAAGAGACCGGGGGCAAAGCGCGAACACAGCCCCCCGCCCCCCTCAAAGTGTGCACTCCAGGTTCTCTCTTGGGGCTCTGCAAAACAGCATCCTTGTAGTATAGTGAGTAGACATCGCAAGGCAACAGAAAGAGAGAGTAGAAGGCGGGAACATATGGTATAAGGGCGTGATTTGTGTAGTTAATAAAATAGTCAAAATGATATAAGAACGGCTCTTTATTTACATTTATAGTGACAAGAGATGAGTGCTTGACGAACTCAATGCGAGCAGAATCCTGCTGACTTTAGTTCTCTTGCTGGTAGAAAAGAACATTTGATTTTTCGGACTGTTTGTTTAGCTTGGGCCATGGAAGATATGGCCGCCGCGCCGAGAAGCTTTGCTTATGCCCAGCTTTCTCCACCGCTTCCACTGAATCTCGGAGCTCCGGATTTGTATACGGAATACAAGATATGGATGGAGTCGTACAGATTTTTTTAAATAGCCAGTGGATCTATAGACGCTCAAAATGCCGTGAGACGTGCTACATTACTGCACTGTATCGGGGCTCCCGTGCAGCGGATTGTCGTCAACATCCCTGGAGAAAAAGGTACATATGAATAGACTGTAGCTGCCTTAGACGCTTACTTTACACTGCGGAGAAAAGTGGTTTTGGAACGGCATAAATTTAGGCAGAGAACTTAGTCTCAGGACGAATCTGTTGATGCTTTTGTGACTGCACTAAGAGAACTGGCTAAACTTGTGACTTTGGAGTATTGGAAGCTGACATGTTAAGAGATCAACTTGTGGAAAAATGTCCACATAAGAGACTGCTTGATAAATTGTTGCAGGAGGAAGGGCTGACTTTAGAAAGAGCTCTTACAGTCGCTAGAATTCATGAAGCAGCTCAAGCAGAATCAAGAATGCTTTCTGACCACAGTGACAAAGTGACACTGAACGGGGCGCTCGCTCAAAATTTACAAACAAAAGCCGAGCAGCAGGACGCAGTCATGCAAGTGATATAGAACAGGGGAGGGCTGACATTACATGTTACAGGTGCGGACTAACAACGCACAAAGAGATGAATGCGGAGCGCGAACAGCAAAATGTCTACACTGTAAGAAAACAGGACATTATGCATGAGTGTGTAGAAAGAAAGACGGTTCCCATCATGAAAAGAAACTTAATACAAATAAGAAAGGGACAAAACTACGAACAATTCAAGAACCTTCTTCAGACTCAGATGAATTTGTTAATTCCATTGACCCTGAAGGTAAAGAAACTGTTCGAATAAATGGCCAAGAGATAAAAATGGTGATAGATACAGGAAGTCAAAGAAACTTCATTGGAGTAGAACTTTTCAAGAAAGTATTTGCACACAGAACAGAACTTCAGCAGACTAAGAAGAAATTTTATGCCTATGCACAAATTAGTCCACTTAAGTGTGTTGGCTACTTTGAGGCACAGCTGAAATGGCAGAAAAATGTAATAAAGGACAAAGCCTATGGAATTGAAGGAAATGTAGAAGCATTGTTGGGAAGAAAAGCTTGTTTTGATCTGAAGATTCTGAATGTAGGAGACACTGTCAATGCAGTTGACCAGTCTTCAGAGAGGTTTAAGCGCTTAGCACAGGAATATGAGTCACTCTTTAAAGGTTTAGGACAGATCAAGGGTTACAGTCACAAGGTTACAGTAGATGAGAAAGTTTCGCCAGTAGCTCAAAGTCTGAGACGAGTACCCTATCCAATGATAGAAGCTGTTAATCAGGAGTTAGATAAAATGTTGGATGATGGAATTATTGAAGACGTGAATGAAGGTGCAGAATGGATCTAAAATATTCTGATAATGCCTAAAAAAGACACCAAGGAAGTGAGACTGTGTGTGGATCTGCGAGAAGTGAATAAAGCAGTTATCAGAGAGAGATATCCAGTACCAACGGCTGACAGCATATTGCAAGCAGTGCAAGGAGCCAAAGTTTTTGCAAAGTTAGATGCTTGAAAAGGGTTGTGGCAAGTTGAGTTGGCCCCGGAATCAAGACACCTGACTACCTTCATCACACACAGGGGTTGTTACCTTTTCAGAAAAGTTCCTTTTGGCTTGTCTAGTGCCCCAGAGGCTAGTCAGAAGGCTATGGACTCAATGTTGTGTGCAATACCAGGTGTTGTATGGTATATGGATGATGTTGTAGTACATGCGGATAATGAAGAACAACTAGAACAGAGGCTCAGGCAAGTATTCCAAAGATTCCAAGACAGAGGCTTAACTTTAAATAAAGATACGTGTATATTTGGCCTGAAAGAGATCGAGATACTGGGACATTTGGTCACTGCAGAAGGAATAAAACCAGACCCAAAAAAGGTGACAGCTCTTTGCAGTGCACCGAGACCTGAGAATGTTGCACTTTTGCGCTCGTTCTTAGGCACTTGTGGATTTTTGATGAAATTCATTCCTAATTATGAGGATATATCAGAACCCCTTAGAAAACTAACGAGGAAAGGACAGAAGTGGGAATGGACAACGGAAACTGAGAAAGCCTTTGCTGAGTTGAAAAGAGCACTTGTAACTGAACCGTGTCTGGCATACTTCAATCTAGATGCGCCAACAGTAGTGATCAGTGACGCGAGTCCTGTAGGACTTGGAGCAGTATTGCTACAAAGACCAGAAGAAGCCAGTGGCATATGCAAGTCGCTCACTTACCCCAACAGAAAGGCATTACTCGCAAATAGAGCATGAAGCCTTGGGTTGTGTTTGGACAGTGGAACATTTTAGGACATATTTATGGGGAGGCAAGTTCACACTTCAAACGGATCATAAACCCCTCATTTATATGTTCAATCCCAAAAAGGCAACATTGTTACCACCCAGGATACAAAGACTTGGATTGAGATTACGGCCATATGATTACAAAATTGAACACATAGTAGGGAAAACCAGTGTCGCAGACTCATTAACACGTCTTCCTTTACCAGACACAGAAGACACTGGTTATGTAGACACCTATGTTGATAGAGTGCTTTCAATCAGCACTTATGAACTGCATGCACTGACATTTGAGGAACTTAAGCAAGCCACAAACGAAGATGACACATTGAAATTGTTGATGTCCATACTGGAAAAAGGACAATGGCCTAATCCAATTCCAGACGAACTGCAGCCATACCACAGGTATAGGTTGGAGTTATCTATATATGATGGACTGCTTTTAAGAGGACAGAGGATTGTGTTACAGAAAACAAAAATCAGACAAGCATTGAAATTAGCACATGAGACACATCAGGGTGTGGTTCGTACAAAACAGTACCTGAGAAGCAAATTTTACTGGCCCAACATGGACAGTGATGTTGAAAGACTAGTCAGGAATTGTTCCACTTGTGTGTTGAATCAGCCATTGTAGGAGGATCAACTTCTCCAACCACTTGAATTACCACCAAGGCCTTGGACAAAATTGGGCATTGATCTGGTAGGTGCCATTCAGAATGAATACATATTGACTCTCATAGACTATTATACCTCTTACCCTGAGGTGGTTGTTGTATCAGACATATCTTCAGTCACAGTTATTAGAGAGCTGATGAACATCTTTGCATGATTTGGTTATCCACTAGAGGTAGTACCAGATCATGGCAGGCAATTCAGTTGTTTGAATCATTTCTGACTAACTGTGGAATTAAACACATCCGTGCATCACCTTACTATCCGAGCAGTAATGGCAAAATTTAAAGATTTCACAGATACCTGAAAAAGGCCTTGAGAGCAGCTGCGACAGAAGGAAAAAAATGGAGAGAGGAACTCCCTAAGATTCCGCTGGCTTATTCATCAACACCTCACAGGGCATCTGGAGAAACCCCAGCTAATCGTATCTTTGGACGTGATATCCGGACTAAACTACCAAACGTGGAAAAGAAAGAAGAAAAGCCAAGGGACATTCAAAAGACAAAAGATTTCCATAGACATCATGAGGAGTACGCACACAAAATGAAATTATATGCAGACGAGACACATCGATCAAAGGGATCACAACTTCAAGGTCGGTGATGTAGTGTTTGTGGCTGGCCTAGACAACGGTAAATTGGATGCCAAGTTCAAAGACACTCGCTATGTGTTATTGAGAAACAGCTCTTGTAAGTCTTTTGAGTTAGTGAATGTGGAAGATGGCTCAAAAATAATGAGAAATGTAAAACATCTTCGACACGCTCCTCCATTGGATCTTGATTTTGAATCTGCAGAAACAGAAAATGCTGAGAATACTGGACTTTCTGACGTGCAGGAAGTGCCAAGTTCTCAGACAGTGGAGAGTACATCCATAGGAGAGCAAGTAACTTTGCCCAGAAGTGAAGTAACAACCAGAAGTGGCAGGGTTATCAGGAAACCGGCTCGTTACAGAGACATTTAAAAATATAAGACTTGCATAGCTCTCCAAATGTTAAATTGCCCTTTTTTGTTTGTGTTATCTATGTACAGTAGATGTTGCTTAGACTGCTAGAAATGAGGTGATATTTAGAAGTGACTTAAGTAGAAATTGAACTAAAATTTGAGTTGGTACACATAGAAATAGTTGAAAAAAAAGTTGTAGGTGTTGAATAGAAATGGAAGGTTTTACATACATTTTGTTGTAATAGTTAATAACCGTTTACTGCTTGTTGATATAGAATTGTTACAATTGTATGGTAAAGTTATGACTTTAAAAATAACAAAGGAAGGGATGTAGTTTAGTGAGTAGACATTGCGAGACAACAGAACGAGAGAGTAGAAGGCGGGAATATATGGTGTAAGGGCGTGATCTGTGTAGTTAATAAAATAGTTAAAATAATATAAGAACGGCTCTTTATTAAGATACACAACAGAGATATTTCAAAGTTGATGGGAAATTTATTTTTTGACATAGAATCAGATTGAAATAACACAGACGACCGGGATATGTAATATGACTTTAATCTCTGAAAGTCAAAATCAGCTTGACACAAAGTACATAAGGAGTCCTCTCTGCACTAGAGTTCAAAGACCAGTCGGGCAGGCTCATAGTTCCTATTAGCTGTAGACCTGAGAAGAGCTAACCTGCACTAATTAAGACTGTAGACCTGAGGAGTTACTCTGCACCAGTGAGTAAGAAAAATGTTTAAGGGCTTTTTCTGGTTTTGAGTCTCTGTAAGAGGCGAAGCAGACTTGGCTCTTGAATGCGGGAGAGAAATCCAGAGGATTCCTACCCACCCCCCCATGCAGGAAGGCCAATGTACAGGGTGTGAATCCAGCTCTGTAGGGGAATGTTGGGCTCTGTGGACACTGTGGACAGAGAGTCAGCACCAGGAATGGCTACTGGTGGATATTTCCTCATTACTGAAAACTCTGCCAGATGCTGTAGCACCCCCTGGCGTTCACCCATCTGCACAGTGCACAGTGGTTCCCTTGTCTGCACTGGTGCACCCTGTAGCTGTGGCCATAGTCAAGACAGGACACCTGAAGATAAAGAGTGCAGTGCCTCTCTCACCAGCCGTGGCTCAGTGTTTGAGAGGATAGGTATCACTGTTATGGCCTGTTCCTCTTGATCCGCTCGTAGACGGCTGACGCTGCTCTACCCACCCATACACTGGCCGTAGTGCCGACTATAGTTCCTGTGGCGATCCCAGCCTGCACAGTTATAGCGCCCCCGACCAAGAAGGCCCCAGCCACGCCTCCAGCCACACCCCCAGCCACGGTCAGCACAGGTATGGTCACCACACAGCCCACAGTCAGGCCAAACTTGATCTGATAGATCTGCAGGAACTTCTCACTCTTAGTGGCTGTGTACTCGCAGAGCTCCTCAAACTCCCGCTGGCTGACTTTGTCCTTTACATAGTCCAGCAGTTCTGTCTTCTTTACCTCCAACATCTCTCTCATCTTCTTTGGACGTTTCAGCATGTTATTGCTCTACAAAACATTGAAGGGTAAGTACAGTAAGTAAAGGATAGCTCCATATATCTTTTGAACATTCCAGTACACCCCAGAAACAAGCAGAAGACTACTCCAGAACACCCTGGACACAAGAGCCTATGCTCTGGTGGCTCTGGGTGTCCTAACAGAATGCAAATGTACACAAAGAAACAAGGAGTGTCCATCAGGACACCCCAGAATGAAGCACGAGGTACCCCAATTAAGCCTGTGAACTCCCACACAGATCTATAAACTCAAAATATTCCCACACAATCATATATTTACCTGCTTATGCAGAAAGCCATCAAATTCCTGCTGCGCCTGCAGGAGAATGCAAATGTACACAAAGAAACAAGGAGTGTCCATCAGGACACCCCAGAATGAAGCACGAGGTACCCCAATTAAGCCTGTGAACTCCCACACACATCTATAAACTCAAAATATTCCCACACAATCATATATTTACCTGCTTATGCAGAAAGCCATCAAATTCCTGCTGCGCCTGCAGGAGAATGAATTCCTTCAGAAACCTCTGACGCTGAGAGCCCAGGATCTCTGAGAGCTCCTGGAAGTCCTGCTGACTGACTTCACCCTGCACATGGGACAGCAGCTCTACCTCCTTCTGTTCTACAGTCCTCCTCATCCCCTGTGTGGGGTCGGGCATGATACTTCTCTGAGGAAACAGAGTGCAAGGTCATTTTAGAGCAGAGGGAATCACACTATGGAGTGGATATTTGAAACCTGACACTGAAATCGGTAGCTGTCGCTTTAAGACATGCACGTATGAGTGACGTCAGTGCGCCAGTAATTGTGGAAGTGTACATCGTAAAGTTGAGCTTGGTGTGTGGTTCAGTGTGATGTGAATGCAGAGGTTAATGTTCAGAATTTAGTTGATGGTGTAGCTATCAAAAATGAAATGTATATTGTTGATATATGAGAGGAGGGTGATATATTAGTTAGACAAAATTGGTGGATGTTTAGGGATGTAGTGATCCCGACTCCCATGAGGTTCCAGTGCTGTGTGAGTGGGTTAGCGGGAATAATGTCCGTAACGGTAAATGGTCATACATTTTTGTTAGTTTGCATTTCTTTAACCATCGTTTGTGGAGGAAATGATTTGTTTTGTTCTTTGAGAATGATCTTATTCTGTTTAAATTGTTCAGAGCGTGTTAAAAGAAGACTGTGATATTCTGTGCGTCTTGGATTAGACGAGATAAAAGGGTGAGTAGTCTAGTTTTTTTATATTTCTGTGATGTAATGGGACCAATGAAGAATGTGGCATTCAGACTAATGTGGAGTATTTCTTTCCTTAGGGAAATTGCCACTACCGTATTTTTTTCTTTCGTCTTTGTTATTTTAGTAGCACTTTGTGCATCCTGGTGTGTGTATATCTCCATGTATATCTATGTAAAGCTTTCGAGTTAAAGGTTATACTATATCCAATCTAAGTTCTGTAACAGAAAATAATACAACCACTAGTTTTTATGATTTCATGCAGATCCAGAATAAAAAGAATCCCCATTTAAGTTTATTGTAGTACGGTGTGTTCTTTCCCGGGCTACATACACACACTCTCTCACTTCCTCTCAGTTTCTCACTCTCACACTCTCTTTCATACACATGCACTCTCACATACACCCTCACCTGCTCATGCAGAAAGTTTGTGAATTCCTGCATCGCCCTCTTGATGATGAGGAGAGTGTATTCCTTCAGGAATGTCTCACGCTGAGAGTCCAGGATCTCTGAGAGCTCCTGGAAATCCTGCTGACTGACTTCATCCTGCACATGGGACAGCAGCTCTACCTCCTTCTGTTCTACAGTCCTCCTCATCCCCTGTGTGGGGTCGGGCATGAACCTTCTCTGAGGAAACAGTGCAAAGTCACTTTAGAGTGGAGGGCATCACACTACACCCTCTGCACTGCTCAGGACTCCCCAGAAACAAAATGAAGCCCACCCAAAGATACCCCAGAAACAAGCAGAAGACATCCCAGTGGCATCCAGTAAAATACACAGACAATGTGACTTACAAACACTCTCTCATACCCTCCTTGTTTGTCACACTTTCACAGCCTCCATGTTTCACACACTAACACACCCTCCTTGTTTCTCTTACACACTCTCACACCCTCAATCACACAAACTAACTCCTCATTTCACACATACACCCTTCTTGTTTCTCTCACCCTCACATACCCTTCTTGTTTCTTTCACACTCTCACTCTCACACACCCTCCTTGTTTCACACACTCACACCCTCCTCATTTCTCATACACACTCCTTGTTTCACACTCATACCCTTCTTTATCACTCTCACACCCTCCTTGTTTCTCACACTCTCACACCCTCCATGTTTCTCCCTCTCACACACCCTCAATGTTTCTCACTCTAACACACTCACACACCCTCCTTGCAAGACTTTAACATATCAAAGGATCCTCAGTTCCTCGCAATATTGTCTGCAAGGTGAACCATTGTAGGGATGTCCGAGAACATTTTTGGGTAATGTTTCTTTCTTGAGGTTTGGGAGCGAGCCATAAACTCTACTGGAGCTTTCAGAGGAGTAAATGGTTTTCTGGAAGTCAGGTTGTCTCAGTATCTAAGACACATAGAGCGCAGAGACTAAGATCTGAGAGAAGTCAGAGAGTAAGATCTGACTTCAAGCAGAACCTTTTCAAATCTTAGGTCCTTTTAAAACCCTGTGTGGTTTTACGGATGGTACAGTACACGACACACATTATCCCACAAGTTACATTTGTTGTGCATCCACTTTCCTGTCAGTTAGCTAGCTCATGAGGGTGCACCCTCGTGGCTTGGCTGGCAGTTTCCCATTTCATACACGCAAAACATTACCAGAATTTATTTTAAAATCGGTTTCCTGTTATCTGTAGTAAATCAGACACAAACACAAACTCTGAAGGGCTAACATTATATTTTCTGTTTATTTGTACTTAGCTGTGTGAGAGAGCTGATAGGGCCTAAGTGTGTTGGGACTCCTGGTTTGTAATTATCAGAGGAAGGGTTTATTATTTTTTGTGTATATTTGTTTCATTTCTTTACTTTTCCACTATATATAATTGTTTGTTCGTTTGTGGGGAGCACTGTCCTAATAAATCATCACTTTTGCACCTAAGTGCTATTGTGGCCGAGCCATTGTTCTGTTTTAAAATAACTAACTTGGGCACCCCTCCTGCCTTCCCTGTGACACCCTGCTCCCTGATATTGTGACAGACAAGAAGTAGGATTGCTTTGTAGTAACAATAATGGAAAATAAAGAAATTCTTACTGATCATAACTGATAATTCTGTTGCTGTATGCTGTAGGTCAGAACCAGAAGGTTCTTGAAATACCTCTAGCAGTCACAGGACTTGAACTGTAATGAAAACATTAGGGGAAAGAGAAACACAGAGAGGACATTGCTGCACAACAGCTTGAAAGCAGGAGTGTGAAAATATCAAATCTTCAGAAAGATGAGGGGACCCATGGTTAGTATCGCTGTCTCGCGCCGCTGGTGCCTTCATATCAGTTCTGGTCCTGGGGCTCTATCTGGGTGGAGTTTGCATGTTCATGTGGGTTTTCTCTAGGTGCTCCTGTTTCCTCCCAAACTCCAAAGACATGCTGGTAGATAAACTGGCTTCCAATGCTGGGAGTACCCTGTCTTCTGCCTGCAATCTAAAAATGCTCTTGGAAAACTAGTTTACACAAATCTTGTTGCATGGAACCTAATTATTTTCTGTGACCCCTAATGTAACGTTTATAATGTGCTGGCTGTCTTTGCTGTTTAGTTAATACATTTGATGTTGTTTTGTAATATTATGTATTTTGTAATTTTATATGTATTTGCCCTTCATTGTAGTATTTCGTCTCCGAATAATATACTTCAAAAAAAGAAAACAGAAGGATTATAAGTAGAACACACACACACTTCTTGTTTCATACTCACACCCTTCTTCATCAGTCCCACACCCTCCTTGTTTCTCTCGCACACAGCCTCTCAACCCTCCTTGTTTCACACACTCACATGCTCTCCTTGTTTCTCTCACATACTCTCACACCTTCCTTGTTTCACACTCACACGCTCTCCTTGTTTCACACACTCACACGCTCTCCTTGTTTCACACACTCACACGCTCTCCTTGTTTCTCTTACATAGTCTCACACCCTCCTTGTTTCACACACTCACATGCTCTCCTTGTTTCTCTCATACACTCTCACACCCCCCTTGTTTCTCTCACACACAATTCAATTAAATTCAAGGTGCTTTATTAGCATGACCGATGGGTACAATCAGTGTTGCCAAAGCAAATAAAAATAATAAAATTAACATAGAACAAAACAAAAAATAGAAGTAAAATAAAATCTACAGACATGTTACAGACATTTACAACAAAGACATATTATATAATATTGACATATACTGTAGGCGGCTGGAGCATTATTGGGAGACGGACTCACTGTTCCTCAGGCTCTCTCACACAACTCACACGCTCTCCTTGTTTCTCTCACACACTCTCACACCCTCCTTGTTTCTCTCACACACTTTCATGCCCTCCTTGTTTCTCTCACACACTCTCACACCCTCATTGTTTCTTTCTCACACACTCTCACGCCCTCCTTGTTTCCTCGTTTCTCACTCTCATACCCTTCTTCTTCATCACTCACAGACCCTCCATGTTTCTCACTCTCACACACAAACCTTCCTTGTTTCTCATTCACAAACCCTCGAAGAAAAAAACTCAGTCTTCACTCAGCTTTCCAGACAAGATTGTCAGAAGATTGTCAAACAGAGATCTTTAATTCAATAAGCCGAAGGGGAGCATATCACAGAGAATGGGTTTCTCCTAGCACTCAGTAAGATATGCTCACTTAACTGAAGTTACACTTTCCTTATTATACATTAAAAGTAGGCTAGACTTTAACATATCAAAAAAATATACAGGGAAAAGACAGTGTCAGAAGTCTTTCAAGCATAAACAAAACAGGACAGGAAGATGCCATTTATCTCTAGTTGAATACAGGCTTTAGTTGCAGAAAGACAGCGGTCTTAGGTGCAAACAGAAAACCTTTCCTGCGCATCGTCACTGTCTAAACCGATGTCACTCAGTCTTCCACACCCTCCTTGTTTCTCACCCTCCCCCCTCCAGTTTCTTACATGCACACACACAGTCTCACACCCCCCCAGTTTCTTACACGCACACACACACTCTCACACACACACTCACCTGCTCATTCAGAAAGTTGGCAAATTCCCGCTTCTCCCTCGTGATGATGAGGAGAGTATATTCTTTCAGGAATGTCTCACGCTCAGAGCCCAGGATCTCCAAGAGTTTCTGGAAATCCTGCTGACTGACTTCACCCTGCACACGGGCCTTCAGCTCAGCCTCTTTCAGCTCCACAGTCCTCCTCATCCCCTGTGTGGTGTTGTGCATGATCATTCTCTGAAGAAAGGGGGAGCAAGGTCAACAAGCCCAGGAGTTCAAACACACACACACTCTCTGACACCTTTATACTAACATTGTCACACACTTTCACACACTGTTACCTGCTCATTCAGAAAGATGGTGAACTCCTGCTTCACATGCTGGAGAGTGAGCTTGTTGAGGGCATGGATTAGCTGGAGGAGGAAGCAAAGGAGTTACCGATTTAACTGACATTGATAGAGATGTTCTGGAATGAAACACACATTTCAAGTAATGATCTATCCTGACAGGCTGAAGGAACTGAGTCTCTGTATTCTGGTCTTACAGAAAGACCAGAATACAGAGACTGAAGACAGGAACAAAGAACAGTTGAAAAGGTTTTCTGGGTCAGCAGGGAAGAGAGGGACACACCTCTGCAGGAGAGGAAATTCTGTATGTGCTTGTGAGAATCACATGTGCCACTTCCTGTGAAGACAAGAACAAGTTCAGTGTGGTTTCATTGTGTAGTGTGGGGTCACAGCTTCACAGTTTCCATCACAGGCTATGCAGGTGCTAGTTAGCCCCAGTTCTGTCAAATTGGGACTGACACCTACACAGCTTCTTCCCCCAGGCCATAACTCTTACAAACAAGGACACTTCTCTCATCCCTCCTCTGTGATCAGCTGTATATCTTCATTTGTAGTGCAAAAACAAAATCTACAGATAAAAAGTGATATGTACAATTTAACGATACACACAGTTAAGTAATAAAATGTAAAATTAATACTGTGTTTATTTACAGAAAATATCAGTAGAATGTGCCATTAAATATATATATATAGATATTCCTTTTGTGTTATTGGAATTTATGTCAATAGCTGCACCAAGAGAAATTTATTGTACTTTTTGTAATAAATGAATAAGGTTTCTGAATTCATTCTCAATAATTGACAGACAACACATCAAAACAACTAACAGTTCATATCACACTGTATCCACTGTATGGCTTGTAGTCCATAGGGCTTTACTGCACTGTACTGGTTTTTAACTTTTTAACATGATCTTTGATGTGTTTTACCCTAGTGGTGTATTGATGGCTGTTGATTGGTTCAATGAATAATGTCTTACCTTGAAAATCTCTGCCAGTGTCTTTCCTGTCACAGTTGACTGTATTGTCTGCAGGACCTGGACAATGTGGTTGATGTACTCTTTCAAGCAGTGCTGAAACTGTTCATTCATTTCTTAGAAAAACACGAGAAAACAAATGAGTAATAGAAGCTAGTCTTGAATTTAGACTAGACTACTAATTTTTGCTATTCACAATCCTCACAAACTCTGACACATGCAACCCAGTGGATTTCCTCAAAATGAACACTAAACCACCAACCAGACACAAATGGAAACAAGTGCATTAAAACTGAGAGCAGAAGGCGCATCTTTACACAAAGAGCAGTGAGAGTGTGGCACAAGCTATCCAGCTGGATGAGATTCTCAGATCAATGATCTGCTATCTACTACAGAAGCTGGATGTCCTCCTCTTGTTTGTAACCTGTGTGGTGCCATGGGGGTAGTTAACACCACATTGGGCATGATCAGGCTCTCATTCTCCCTGTCACACTCCTTTATAAGCTCTTTGGGGTTTCTTTTCTTTATCATACACACACTTTCCACTGAGGGTGGCAATCACACTAACCACATCATTGAGGTAGCAGGATACATAAATCCATAATCCATTACATCTGGGCCCTTTGACTTCAGAGTCTCCAGTTCATCCATTTCTCCTCACTTCTAGGAACCTCCTGCTTCCAGACCCCAACACAGAGCCTCATGCTTCTACTCCATTAGGTCACTGTTTCACACTCAACAGGTGCCTCAGATTCCCAGGTCCACCTCCAGCCATGATGTCCTCCCCTGACGCCACCAGGTTGAGTTACAACCCGGTGGCTCACACAAGCTCACACTACCTACATCACAGAGTCTATTCGGCACTACACACTGTGCCGAGACCCAACACACTGTCCCTCTCTAACACACACTCACAACCTCTCTGGTTTCTCACTCTCACACCTTTAGGTAATGAACTCACAGCTGCCAGCGCACCACTGTGTTACACCTACGTAGCTGCTAGCTCACTTCATTGTGCCCAGCCACCACCGCACTATCTCCCAGAGGGTGCAACTAGATAGACCCCACTTGCTTCCCCGATAACAATGTATTGCCAGGGGGATGGTCCCTTTACCACACAGCCCTCTCTGATCCACACACACTAACTCACAACTCACACATTCAGTGGACACGACAGCCCTTCTCTCACACACTAGCAGGATGCTGTCCCTTTAAATCTTTTCTATGATCTCATAAAGCTCAGTTTCTTCTGTCAGTCTCCTCACAGACTGACGTTTTCACTCTTTTCCCCGGAGGCTATTCCTCTCACAATCCCCGCTGGAATTGTCATTCGTCTCCACCCCCTCACAAGGTTAATTCATCAGCGAATCATTCTTTATTCACTCATACTAGACATGGCGGCACACTCTTCTAACATCTTCCCGACTAGTAGCGGCTCACAGCAGCTCACAGCCGCTACTGTCAAGCTTCAGCCCGGCTCTCCCACAGCAGAGCCTCCACATTTGTCCTTTCACTACTGCAGCCACAGCCACACTATGTTCTTGCTGGATGTTCCCCCCCTTTTAAACCACTTCTACAGCTGCAGTTCATTCACCTATTCAAGTCTGGTTTGGTTTCCATGGCAACGTGTCTTCCTTAATCCGAGTTTCCACCCTCCACACCAAACACTCCCTGCATTGTACCACACATGCTTCCAGGCCATTAACAAACTCACAGCATTGCAGAACTTTACCACCCGGAGCTACCTGTAGCTGGTTTGCTACTCAACAGTACCTCCCTGTGGTTGACCAGAACACCTGTCTACAAGATTAGGGCAGCTGCTCTGGGAGTGGAACTGTCCGGTTTTTACCTTGCATGGTTCCCTGTTGACTCCAAAGCAGTCGGTCCCCAGGAAAGGGCATGAAGTGGCAGCATGGGCTCTTCTCCCTGAGGATCCTCAGAACCTGTTTGTTTGTCCCTGACTCCTCCAAGCGCTGAAAGCACAGACAGACATGTCGACAGGAAAGGGGTAGGATCCCATCCCTCTGTATCTAAAATAATGCAGCTCTGAGCCTGAAGGAACAGGCTGTGGAGGGGGTTTCTTTAGTCTTGAGTCCCAAAATGACAGTCTGAAGGAACTGAGTCTCTTTAGTCTGAAGGGTGTGTCCCACACTGCCAAGCTGGAGGAACAGAGTCTTTTTTAATCCAAAAGGAGTGTCCCACACTGACAGACTGAAGGAACTGCTTCTCCTTAGTCTGTGGCCTGTAGTTGTCTGTATGAGGCACTGTTGTAGCTCCTGACCGGTCTAGAGTATCAGTATCTCTCTGCCTTTCACAGCACGGGTCAGGGTTATATATACAGATGCAGCCATTCAAAATGCGCGGGCGATACCACATTATTTTCCGGTATGCTGTCGCAGTCTACCGCAAGCCACCGGTAAATACCGCGAGTTACCGGTAAATACCGCTAGTTACCGTAAATTCTCCTATAATACGACAAGCAAAATAATAGTATCCGGAATTTCCGCAAGGTGGAGCTAATAAAGCTCAACCTCTCATGTTTGAGCTGTGGCCATCAGTCTTTAACGAAGATATTACTAATAGTATTAGTAATGAATGACCTTGGACAAGCTGTAAGTGTAAACTCAAAGTATTGCCCTGGTCAACATTCTTTTTTTCATTGACCGTCTTTGTAAAAGTAACACCACAGCATTTCGCAATCACGCATTTGTTTCCAATCATGCAAAGTACAGTGATTCACCATGCCTTTCACATGCTCATAAAAGAGATTGATTTAGGAACATAAACATATTACCGTATGCAAACTGTACTGTATACAGTATGTATATGTATATTTAATGTCTTAACTGTGCTCGTTTAAGTATTGAATATTCATATCTAATTTTACCACTGAAGGGAAATCTTAGTAGCTGAGCATAAAAAGAATAGGAGCATACTGCAACACGTGTGAAGGCCATAAACTATATTAATTTTGGAACATAAACGTACAGTATAAAGCTGGTCTTGGTACTTTAAAGAAAAAAATACACACCAGTATTCCATTTCTCCCTAAACATTTTAAGCTTCGAAGTCTTTAACTAACGTGATACTGGAGTCAACAAGCATACTTTTAGAATTTGATTAAAAGGGAATATAATATGGAATCGCGTATCTCAAGAATTTAATAATGGTATGATTATATTCTTGTACTGCGACAGGGCTGTGTAAGGCTGTTTCGCCTCCCTGTTTATGCGAGCTGTCTTGTAGCCTACTGGTCTAGGTGTGTGACTAACAATGCACAGGTTGTGTGTTCAACTTCAGCTGGTGTTAGACTTACCTTTTAACAAACATTTTTTGAAAAAATAGAATAGCGATATTATGGACAATCAATTGACTTTTATATTTCAAAATATCGCAACATGATCGATTCTAAGTCATTTTTGATAACAATGAATAGTCACCTTCTTCCTTTTCGACAGCGGTTCCTGCTGCTATTGTGTGTGTGTGCAACAGAGTAAATTTTTATAGAGAAATGGAGGCTGGACAGTATGTGTTACAATATAAACATTTATATCGATTTAAATCGTGTTCTGGACTTCACACGCGTTGCAGTACGCTCCTATTCTTTTTATGCTCAGGCACTAAGATTTCCCTTCTGCTTTGTGTAAGGATGGTATCAAAAGCAATCTTAAGTGGTGAGAAAGCTGTGCTCAATGTATTTAAGGGACTTTCGAAACTCTGCCCCAAAGTCATGTGACTGATTTTTCGCCCTTTTTCGTTGGTTAAACGCAATGATCACAAGCACCACCATGGTAACTGGGATGTGTAGTTTTCAATTCCGTTTGAATTATGACAGTACGTACTGTCTTCATATTTGGCCAGGGCTTTAAAGAGAAGGCGCGCCAAAAAATTTCGGTGCCGTCGTCTCCGCTTTAAAGGTACCCCCGTGCTGGAAGAATTTGACCTCGGAACGTTTGCCCAGCGTACTGTTAAACCAACGCATTAGCATGTTAAAGCGATTCTATTGAGGGAGTAGCCCAGCTACCACTTAACACTGTACTTCCTACTTTGAATACCTGTGAGACCGGTTTAATTCGTCACAGCCAGCACTCCTGGAGAGAGGGGGTTGAGTAGTGGAGGCAGGCGAGATTTCCAGTGAAAGACACCTCCCCCTCAAAAACGCAGTAAGCAGTAATGCTTTAAGTTGAAAACCGAGGTAGATTTTGAGGATGATAAAGAGGGTAAACTGGGATGGGAGGAGGGTTTGGTTTTGCATAAGGGTTTTGCATAAGGGGCAGAAGATTTCTCTTCTGCTTTGTGTAAGGGAATTGGGTGTAAATTACCTTACACTCAATTTAAACACAAGCTGTCTTTCTGTATGAACCTCTAAGCTGGTTCATACAGAAAATGTAGAAATGCATTAGCCTGATTATGATTAAAAAAAAACACATAATTAAACACGCATTTGCGATTTAAATCAGAACACGATTTAAATCAATATAAATGTTTATATTGTAACGCATACTGTTCAGCCTCCATTTCTCTATAAAAATTTACTCTGTTGCACACACACACAATAGAAGCAGGAACCGCTGTCAGAAAGGAAGAAAGTGACTATTCATTGTTATCAAAAATGACTTAGAATCGATCATGTTGTGATATTTTGAAATATAAAAGTCAATCGATTGTCCATAATATCGCTATTCTATTTTTTCGAAAAATGTTTGTTAAAAGAAAAGTCCAGCACCAGCCGGATTTGAACACACAACCTGTACGTTGTTAGTCACACACCTAGACCAGTTGGCTACAGGGGAACTCACATGAATAGGGAGGCGAAACAGCCTTACACAGCCCGGTTGCAGTACATGAATATTACATGAATAATACATGAATCTCAGCTACTAAGATTTCCCTTCAGTGGTAAAACTCAATATCTACAACGGGCACAGTAAAGACATTTACAGTAAGTCTTTCTACAACAGACCAATGGAGCACGAGTGCCCCTGTCGGTCAACCAATCACGTACCGCGTCATGATACGCGATACCGCAGCCAATTACCTGCGGTACGTGTCTGTACCGCGCACTTTGAATGGCTGCGTCTGTATATAAGGTCCATAGTATTTCTCCTACCTGGATGATTCTCTCCAGATGTCGGAATCCTCCAGACTGTCCAAATTCCCGAGTTTGTGTCCAGTCCCGCACCAGGAAATCAAACCCCTTTATCAGAGATTGAGAAAGATCTCATATCAGCTCACCTCACAAAGTCATGAAATCCTAACGATTTCTATAGATTGAAGAGCCTCACTTGCTGTTCTACAGTACAGCTCAAGTAATAATGTGCATGAGAATGATTGAAATAGATTAAATAGCCAAACCAATATTATGACAACTGTTATGATGCCTGCAAATCTGCTTTCTCTCAATTGGACACTGCATGCCTTAGTAAATTGGTAAAAACAATGTGTTTATGGCTGCTTTCGACACTGTTAACCATGATACCTTCCTTTCTCATGTTTGCAGAGACTGTGGCTGTGTTTGCAGTTTCTGACACTGCACTCAAGAGTAAATTTCATACCTGAAAATGCTTCAGGTTAAAGGCTCCTTCACCCTTTTGTGCCACAAGATACAGCAGCTGCAAACAGAGTAAACACAAGCCAGCTGTGTGTCAGAGACAGAGAAAGAGAAAGTCATACTGTAGGTTCTCTCTGTTAAAACTGTCTGTAATTGCAGAGTTAATTGTTTCTGTTTTGGCAACAGTGTAGTTTACCACTCATGCCAATAATCCTGAGAAGAATTTGAATCTGTCAGACAGTCTGACAGAGACACAGGCACTCATAAAAAATAAACATGGATACACATATAAAACAAATATACACATATAAAACAAATATACAAATACAATCACATACACAGACAGACACACATGGGGAAAGATAGGACTGGCCTATTTATATAGCCCTGTGAGGAAAACCAGGCAGCACAGAGCATCACACACAATAGCACCTCGAGTCATGCAGTGCTGTGCTCATGCCACACGTCACCAGCAGGGGGCAAACTCATACCCCGGTCAGAGAGACCCAGCACTGCAATTGCTCCACAGTCCCAGTTGAAGGACCTGTGACACTGAGAGGTTCCCGGTTTTAGCCCCCCACTGCACCACAGCTCCCTTGTGCAGGTGCTGTGTGGCACATCAGGGGATAAGACCGTGGCTGGGTGCTGTACCTCCAGGTATTCCAGGTCTGTTTTCTTCACATCAGCATGAACGTTGAAGATCTGGGAGAGAGGACAGGGGAGACGTCACCTCTCCAGAGCACAGCAAGGGGTACAGAGTCATCAAGGAAGGTGGGACAGGGCCACGCAATTCTCACCATATGTGAGCTGAGAAAGACGCTCAGGGCAGACAGCTTCACGCTCAGCTCCGTCTCCCGCAACAAATCCATGGATCCCTCAGTGTCCACCAGGAAGACAGCCAACTGGACAGAGGGGACAAAAACGGAATGTTCTGATCAGAGATGCAGTGGTCATCTGTCTCTTCTTCCCTTCCGGTACCAACACAGAGCTGACAGAGCTTTACACAAAGGGTGGTGAGAGTGTGGAACAAGCTGCCCAGCCAATGGCTCAATGGCCTACTAACTACTGTACCAATCAGACTGGATGGGAATGACCTCCTCTTATTTGTTTGGTGATTTGATGCACCAAAACCTTCCCATTCCTGAGCAGAGAATGCCACACAGATGCCCTGAGTGTGGACAAGTGGGTAACAGGGGCTGGTGAGGGTCAGTAGAGCTCTCATTCCTGCTTATTCAGGATGCCTGCAGGGTCTGTGAAAGACTCTCTGACTTAGTTCAACCTGCACCTGTCTGAGTCAAACAGTTGCGCCCCCTACAACAGATGAATTCCCAGCTTGCCCAGCCCTTGCCTTGCCCTCCTGTGTCTCCAGAAACAGAGGCCGGCTCCAGATGAACACACCCTTCGTCATGGTCTCAGTTCCAGGCTGCCACTCGAACCCTCGCAGAAGCTCATCGTCACTCATCCAGATGTCCTGTGTTCACAGGTAAAGGAGCATTCACAACCATGGTCATAAGACGGGACTTTACACAGAGAGTGGTGGGGGTGGGATGTCAGGGCTGTATGACACTGCTTTATACAGAGAGCGGAGGGGGTGGGGTGCTCTCACCATTTTAGACAGTTTGCGCAGGAGGTAGTTGAGGAGGAAAGACTTGCCCTTCCTCCTCTCCCCGACAATGGCCACCACACAGAGTGGAGTCTCCCTAACATCTGAGCGCAGGAAACACTGCCGAAGCACATTCTCTTTCAACAGGAGGGAGCCATCAGGACTGACATGGACCAGCTGAATGGGCTTGCCAGAGCCCTGGAGGTGGGAGACAACATTTAGAACTGAGACCAGGAGGCATTTAACTTTACACAGAGGGTAGTGGAAGTGTGGAGCAGAGTGCTGATGCCCACTGGACGGGCATCTCTCTCTGACATCCCCCAGGTCAGAGTGCTTGCTGTTGCACCAGGAGCACAGGGCATCTAAAGTCTACCCATCTCACAGTGTACACTGTGCACCTGCCACACCAGGATTCTCCAGCAAGTGTATCTGGGTTTCAAAATGTTCCCCGTACCCTGACTGTCAGGAAAGCTTCTAATGGAAAAAGAGACGCAGCCTCTGTGTCACCCTGCAGCCCTCGCAGAAAACAATACTACAACTCACCTCCTCTCTCTTGACTGTGCTCGCACGCTCACACACCTTGTGGCATTGGGGACAGGTGACCACGAGGTCGACCCAGAAGGACTCGATGCAGTCTTGGCAGAACTCGTGGCCACACTGGATAATCACTGGCTTGGAGAAACTGCCCAAGCAAATGGAGCACTGAGGCTCAGACAACACGGAGCTTCCTATGTCCTCCTGCTCGAGATCAGGAAACAGAGAGCTCTCTACTGCCTCCTGCTGCTGCTCGGACATCAGGCAGGCCAAAGACAAGCTGGAGCAGAGGGAAGAGAGAGACCGAGACACAGTCAGCAGCCAATCCACAGCCAAAGACAGAAAAGGACTTGGATGGCAGGACCAGCTGTCCTGGAACTGAGTTGTCTTCTAAACACATTATTATGATTTTAAGTTTAAATCATAATAATACCTTTTTTCTGATGGGCACTGAGAATTCCCCATTGACTGTCCCATGTCACAATAATCCTGTTTAGACAAAGATAAAAACAAGAACAAGGACCAATTCAAGTACGATAGCATTTATAAATACACACACTGACAGATCAGAGCAGTGTAACACACAGTATCGATGACACACTGACAGATCAGAGCAGTGTAACTCACAGTATCAATCACTGACAGCCCACAGCAGTGTAACTCACAGTATTGATTACATACTGACAGATGAGTGCAATGTAACACACAGTATCGATCACACACTGACAGATCAGAGCAGTGTAACTCACAGTATCGATGACACACTGACAGATCAGAGCAGTGTAACTCACAGTATCAATCACTGACAGCCCACAGCAGTGTAACTCACAGTATTAATTACATACTGACAGATGAGAGCAATGTAACACACAGTATCGATCACACACTGACAGATCAGAGCAGTGTAACTCACAGTATCAATCACTGACAGCCCACAGCAGTGTAACTCACAGTATTAATTACATACTGACAGATGAGAGCAATGTAACACACAGTATCGATCACACACTGACAGATCAGAGCAGTGTAACTCACAGTATCAATCACTGACAGCCCACAGCAGTGTAACTCACAGTATCAATTACATACTGACAGATGAGAGCAATGTAACAATCAGACACCGACATTTACTTAGCAGTGTAGCAGACAGCAGTGATCACACACTGAAAATCAGCAATATTTAACACTGATCACATTACTAAGTATTTATGTTTCAGATACAGGTCCAGTATTTTCACAGTGTTAAATAGATTTTAAATTTCTCTGAAGCCATAATAGGCTCTTGAACCAAGAAGAAGTATAGTAAGACAGTAATAATAAGAGGAACAGCCACACAGAACTCAACACCACACAGTCCGTCCTATAATAATAATTTTTGCTTACACTTAATATAGCGCTTTTCTGGACACTCCACTCAAAGTGCTTTACAAGTAATGGGGAATCCCACTCCGCCACCAGTGTGCAGCCCCACCTGGATGATGATAATAACTTCAGCTATGCTAGTCTAACACATCTGTACGATTTGCTCTAATTTCACTGGGCTGTACTGAAATACCACAGCTGTCTGGGCTCTCCTGATCCCTGTCTGTGTGGATGAGAAGATTTAATTTGTATTACTCACCAAAAGCAGCAGCTCCTTTTTCAGCAGAGTTGAAGTGAAAGTGAAAGATGTTCCATTTAAGGAAATTAGAACTATCAATTGTGAGCTGATCACTCAGAAGGGTTCACAGAAATTGTTATGAAAGATTCTACTGCTAGAACACTTTCAGCCTGACAGTCTTCTTTTAAATTCTGATCTCACTGGACTTTGTTGTATTGGACCTGTTTTATACCCCAATTACACTGGGCTTCATTGCACTGGACTGTGTTTTAACCCTGGTCTCATAGGTTCTACTTCATTGCACTGCATTTTTACTCTGATCTCATAGGTTCTACTGCACTGTGCTTTTGTCATAATTTCACTGGGTTTACTACACAGACTGGGTTTTAACCTGAAATCACTTGGTTTTATTGCATTACACTGTGATTTTATCCTGATCTCTTTGGGCTTTACTGTACTGTACTGTGAGGATGTGGCCTGTTTGACTGGAGAGCAAACATAAATCATACTGACAGATCAGAGCAGTGTAACACACAATATCAATCGCACACTGAAAGCCCAGAGCAGCGTAACACACAGTATTGGTCACACACTGACAGATCAGAGCAATGTAACACTCAGAATCGATCATGTTATGTATTTTTACAATGTTAACTGGATTTTATATTTCTCTGTAGGAATAGCAATAACAGCCTCTTGAACCAAGAAAAAGTCTACAGTAAGACCGCAGTGATACGAGGAAAAGCACACAGCTACCATTTGTACTATAGTAACTTCACCACTGTTTGTCTAACACATATCTGTGTGCTTTGCTCTAATCTCACTGGCCTGAAATCACACAGCTGACTGGGCTCCCCTGATCACAGCTGACAATGGGCCGCAGTTTGTGTCTGGAGAGGTTGAGTCTTTTTTGACTGATCAAGGCATTTGACACATTCGCATTGTTTTCTACAACCTGAAGGCAAACGGGTGTGTGGAACGCGTGATCCAGACTCTCAAAAATGGCACGCACCCACAGCAGGGTGGCCGAACGCCAGCGCCACATGAAAGGTGGAATGACATGTCGCACAGGGTGAATGAAGCCGCTTGGGATCGCTGTCCAGGTGGATCCGAAGGCCCAATTGGGAGCACAAGCTGCAGTCTTTTTGTCTTCTCCTTTACAGGTCACAGAGTAGCTGGGTCCCTCCACCTTCTGCCTCTCTTTTGATGGCACGCCAGCTGCCTCGGCAGAGTGACAGCGCCCACACACTCTGACGTGGAGGCCGAGCCTGCCCCTTCTGGACTCCCAGGCGAAAGGTCAAAGTCCCGGTGGAGCCGTCTGTTCCTGTGACGGAGCAACCCATAGCTCCTTCTCCATGGCCAGCCAGAGTCAGGTCCAGACCAGCCTGGCTTAATGTGTTTATTACTGATTTTCTATAGCTTTTATTGTGCTGGCCAGCCCTACTTCCAGCAGGGCTTTTCACTGTCTGGAAGAACTGTGTTTGTTTCATCTTCTGAAGGGGTGGATGGGGGATGTCATACACAGCGTCCATTTGGGGTTTATGATGCTGTGGCACTTTGGGTTTTGGGGATTACCACTTTGCGGCACTTGGGTGCCTTGGCGGGTTTTTGCTGTTCTGTGTCTGTTATGAGTTATGCACAATAAAGAGCAGACGTCTGTGAAATCTGTCCACCTCATTCCCCACTCTTACATGGTGTAATGCCTATGTATTTCATTTAACTGGATAGAATTTATAATCTCTTCTGCTTGTGTCTATGTTGTGCTATGTTGTGTTAAAGCAGCTTACGTGCTTTGTGTATTGTTTAAACACATTGAAATTTGGAAAGATAGCCTTGCCCTCAGAGTACAATATGTTTCAAGATATGAAATGTAATAATGTTTATGTACATTATTTTGTGAAGTTGTATACTAATAACGAATACATTTAGATACTGGTATAATGATTGACTTGGGTGAGTAAAAAGCAAGGTTTTTTTTTCTCAGCTTCATGATCATTAAGGGAAGGGGAATGGAGGGTGGGAGCTTGAGACAGCATTTTGGAGTCATCACTTTGGTGGTTGGGATATACAACATTGTAACATACTCTCTCACTCTTACACTGTATTTGTTTATGTTTAATGGATAATTCTCAACATTGTGACATGGAATAATAAAGGTGTCAATAGTATAACCAAATGCTCTAAGATATTGAATAGATTGAAATGGTTAAAAACACAAGTGTTCCGAGTTCGGTAACAGGGACCGAACGAGTGAGTGAACCCACTTGCAGGAGCGAACAAAGCCAAGTCGTAATCCGAAAGCAAACCGTAATCGTAGGAACGAGCCGAGAGTCCAGGGGAAGCCAGATATCCAAAAGGGTACGTGTACCGAAGCCGAAGAGTAATCCGAAGCCGTAGTCCGTAGAGCAATCCGAGAATCCAGAGGTAGCCAGAAATCCAAAACAGAGCGAAAGCACCAATCCAAGCCGAGATCCGAAAAGCCGAAGTCCAAAGGGAAAAACCGAAAGCCGAAATCCAAGACAAACACAGAGTAGAAGAAGCGCAACCAGGAAGCTCGATAGGGAAAACCAACACTGAGCAACAAGTTAGGGAAGGACAGGTGTTTAAGTAGGATGAGACGGGGGTGTGGTGGTGAATGGGAAAACTGATAGGTGAACTGATAGATAGGGGCTACGCCTACTTCTGCCTCCTCCGTTGCCGGGAGCCAGGGTTCGTAACATTACCCCCCCCCTCTATGGGCGGCTCCTGACGCCCTAACGGGACGATCCGGGAAGTTAAGGTGGAAGTCTTGGATGAGGTTGGGGTCCAGAATATCCTTCTCCGAGACCCACGAGCGCTCCTCCGGACCGTAGCCTTCCCAATCGACGAGATATTGTAGGGATCCACGAGACCAACGGGAATCCAGGATTTTATTGACTGTGTAAGCAGGGAGTCCATCAATTACTCGAGGCGGTGGGTTTTTTTTTTGCGGTTTAGACAGGGTGGATCTGTGAAAGGGTTTAAGAAGGGAAACATGGAAAGTAGGGTGGATCCGCAGGGTGGGAGGCAAGGCCAGTCGGTAAGTCACAGGGTTGATCTGGGCGAGGACACGAAAAGGACCAATGTACCTGGGAGCAAGCTTGCCAGAAGGTTGCTTAAGAGGAAAGTTACGAGTAGATAACCAAACAAACTGACCGCGACGAAGTCTGGGTGGGATACGACGGCGCCGATCAGTCACCTTCTTCCGCTGAGCTGAGGTGCGAAGAAGGGTGGCTTTGGCCTTCCTCCAGAAGGTCTTCAGTTTAGAGATGTAGTCCTGAACCGAAGGTACCTCTGTGTTGTGGTGGGAGTCAGGGATAAGAGGAGGCTGATAACCTAAAGCACACTTAAAGGGAGACATGCCGGTAGCTGTAGTATACAGAGAATTGTGTGCATACTCTGCCCATGGGAGCAAAGACACCCAATTGTCATGGGTAGAGGAGATATAAGTCCGTAAATAGGTCAGCAGTTCCTGATTCATTCGTTCAGTCTGACCGTTGGCCTGAGGGTGATAAGCTGAGGTAAGTGAGACTAAGGCGCCCAGCGACTTACAGAAGGCCCTCCAAAATCGGGAGACAAACTGGGGGCCCCTATCAGAAACAATATCCTTAGGGATGCCATGCAGTCGGAAGATATGTTGTACAAACAATTCTGCTAGTTCCCGAGCTGTCGGTAAGGATGGTAGGGGAATAAAATGGGCAGATTTGGAAAAACGGTCTACCACCACCATAATAGTCGTGTGTCCATGGCTGGGTGGAAGGTCAGTAATAAAATCTACTGAGAGGTGGGTCCAAGGACGGTCCGGGATGGGTAAGGGTTGAAGAAGGCCCGCTGCCCTAATCCGGGAAGACTTCATTTGGGAGCAGATAGAGCAGGCCTGGACATATTCCTTGACATCCTTGGCCATAGTTGGCCACCAGAAGTCTCTGGAGATGAAATCCAAGGTACGGTGGAATCCAGGGTGTCCGGCGAAGCGGGAGTCGTGTCCCCATTGTAAAACTGCCGATCTGACGGAATTAGAGACAAATAACTTGTCCTGAGGGCACTGAGGTGGTACCGTCTGTCCTACCAAAGCTCGTCGAACAATTACCTCAATGTCCCATCTTACAGCTGCCAGGAACTTACCAGACGGGATGATAGGTTCTGGAATCAATTCGGCCTCAGGGGGGTCGTGGATCCGTGAAAGGGCGTCTGCCTTGACGTTCTTGGAACCTGGAGTGTAGGTGATCAAGAAATTAAATCTGGAAAAAAAAAGGGACCACCTAGCCTGGCGAGGACAAAGACGTTTGGCCGACTGCAGATACTCCAGGTTTTTATGATCAGTGTAAATTAAAAAAGGGTGATGAGCACCCTCTAACCAGTGCCTCCATTCCTCCAATGCCAGCTTAATGGCCAAGAGCTCACGGTTGCCGACATCGTAGTTCATTTGGGCAGGGGATAGCTTCTTAGAGAAGAAGGCACAGGGATGAAGAACCTGTTTTTCTCCATGACATTGGGAGAGAACAGCACCCACACCATGGCCAGAAGCATCCACTTCGACCACAAAGGGCAAAGTTGGATCAGGGTGTTTTAGGATGGGGGCTGTAGTGAACAGGTGTTTCAGACGCTGAAATGCATCTTCGGCTTGAGGGGTCCATTTGCCTTGTTTAGGTCCTTTACGGGTCAAAGAGGTTATGGGAGTGACCACTGAGCTGAAGTTTCGAATAAACTTCCTGTAAAAGTTAGCAAAGCCGAGAAATCGTTGAATGTGTTTTAGATTCTTGGGAGTGGGCAAATCAGTAATCGCCGAGACTTTACTTGAATCCATTTCCACCCCCTCCGGCGAGATGACGTACCCTAAAAAGTGAATCCTCGAAGCATGGAAGGTACACTTCTCTAGTTTGACATATAGCTTATTCTTAATGAGCCGGGAGAGTACTTCTCTGACATGGAGAATATGATCCTGGAAGGAATCAGAAAAAATTAATATGTCATCTAGATAAACCAAGACAAATCTTTGTAGGAGATCACGAAAGATGTCATTAATAAAAGATTGAAACACTGCTGGAGCATTAACCAAACCAAAGGGCATGACCAAATATTCGTAATGTCCATGGGTTGTCATAAATGCCGTCTTCCATTCATCCACCTCCCGAATGCGGATTAGGTTATAGGCCCCTCGTAAATCCAGTTTTGTAAAGATATTGGCTCCATGCACAGACTCAAGTGCTGCTGGAATTAGAGGCAAAGGGTACCGATTCTTGATGGTGATCTCATTGAGGCCACGATAGTCGATGCAGGGACGGAGCCCACCATCCTTCTTTTCCACAAAAAATAAACTGCCACATGCTGGTGAAGTGGATGGACGTATAAGCCCAGCCTTCAGAGAATCTTGTATATAGACTTTCAGGGCCTCAGACTCAGAATTGGAGAGTGGAAAAATACGACCTTTGGGAGGGATAGTACCAGGCAAAAGGTCAATGGCACAATCGTATGGTCGATGAGGGGGGAGGGCCAAGGCCTCCTGCTCATTAAAGGCTTCCTGTAGATCAGAGTATTGAGGGGGTATGGTAGGAACCCCTGAAGGGGACGTCGCCATGAGTGCAAACTTCACTGGTAGGCGACAGCATTTTCTAACACATCTGGGTCCCCAAGCTACTATCTCTTTACGGGACCAAGAAATGTGAGGGTCCATGCTGCTGTAGCCAAGGAAAGCCTAGCACCAGAGGATGTCTTGGGGTCTCAAGGAGATAAAACCAGATGTCTTCCACATGGGTGGCGCCTATCTGCAGGCTTATAATTTCCGTTTGCCACCTAATAAGTCCTGGAGATACGGGGGAGCCATCAATGGACTGGACACGAAGAGGGGTGGACACCAGGGTCAAGGGTAATTTCCAAGCTCGAGCGACGGCGGTGTCTATAAAGTTACCTGCCGCCCCTGAGTCTATAAAGGCAAGCAGAGGTCTCCTTTCATTACCTCAGAATAGTGTAGAACAAATAAAAAATCCTGAGGAAAGGTGAGGGAATTGAGTATTCTCACTCACCTTAGGATTCTGAGAAGGTGGGCGGCGCTTCAAGGATGAGTATGTAGCAGGGCAGGCCACTTTAAAGTGTCCAAATTTCCCACAGTACAGGCAGCGACCCTCTCGTTGGCGCCTCTCTCGTTCTTCAGGGGTTACTCGGGTGCGGGCTATTTCCATAGGTTGTTCTGAGTCGGCAGATCTGAAAGGTGATAGCCGAGGAGCCTCTAGTATAGGGGACCGAGATCTCTCAGCACTCCTATGACGAATTCTGATTATTCCAATTGCAATACCTGTGAAATAACTTCCTCCAAGGTATTGCCCAATTGCGGCATATTTACCAGATGGTCCTTAATTTCTTCACTGAGTCCTTGACGGAAAAGAAAAATAAGGACCTCATCGTCCCAGTGAGTCTCTGCTGCTGCTACTTGAAAATCTATAGCATAATCATGTACAGACCGGCGGCCTTGGTGGATGGAGGAGAGGCGGAAGGCAGAGTCTTGGCCAACTATGGGACGACAAAAAACCCCCTTAAATTTTCCTAAAAAAAAATCATAATCCTGAATTTCAGGAGCCCCGCGATCAAGCAGAGCAGTAGCCCATTCCAAAGCGCGGCCGGTTAGCCGTGAAACTATGAAGGCGATCTTGTCCTGAGGAGAAAAAAAAAGTCTCCGGGTGAAGCCTGAGAACCAGCGCACACTGTGCTAAGAAGCCCCGACATTTCGTAGGGTTGCCGTCAAACCTGTCAGGTGGAGTTAGTGGAAGAGGTCGAGGGGCAGGTGTAGGAGCTGGCGGAGGCGGAGCCGAAGCGGCAGCTCCAGCGTTGCTTCCTCGATTGCCGATGGGCGTCATTGCAGACAGGTGCGCAGAGATCTGTTGGACAGAAGCCTGGAGCTGGAGTAAGGCTTGTCCGTGCTGATCCAAAGCCGAGCGAATCTCCGCTTGCTCCGCTGGGTCCATGTTAAATGGCTCAGTATTCTGTTATGGGTTCGGTAATAGGGACCGAACCAGTGAGTGAACCCACTTGCAGGAGCGAACAAAGCCAAGTCGTAATCCGAAAGCAAACCGTAATCGTTGGAACGAGCCGAGAGTCCAGGGGAAGCAAGATATCCGAAAGGGAACGTGTACCGAAGCCGAAGAGTAATCCGAAGTCGTAGTCCGTAGAGCAATCCGGGAATCCAGAGGTAGCCAGTAATCCAAAACAGAGCGAAAGTACCAATCCAAGCCGAGATCCGAAAAGCCGAAGTCCAAAGGGAAAAACCGTAAGCCGAAATCCAAGACAAACACAGAGTAGAAGAAGCGCAACCAGGAAGCTTGATAGGGAAAACCAATACTGAGCAACGAGGTAGGGAAGGACAGGTGTTTAAGTAGGATGAGACGGGGGTGTGGTGGTGAATGGGAAAACTGATAGGTCGGGGCTACGCCTACTTCTGCCTCCTCCGTTGCCGGGAGGCAGGGTTCGTAACAGTTTGCGGACAGGAGAAAAGATGACTGTGAGTCCCAGCAAGTCAGGAAGAGGACCGGTTCGTTTCTGATGAAGAGCTAGTTCTGAATAGTGATTCAGCTGTCCACAGTTCTGACCTGTTCACGAGGCCTGCTGCTGGTGCTAACCTCGGGTGGATCCTCTGGTTACTCTCTGGCAACCTCCGCTCTAGACTCTTAGAACAAAGGAAAGTTCTGGCACTTGGACACACTGGCCGTTCCGTGGTTGTCCGGACTGAGTCTCAGGATGGTCAGGAGGCGCGCTGCGAGAATGTCCTGCCCTTGGGAGCCTTCTGCTCCTGGGCCATTCTGCCCTGGAATTCTCCTTTGAATTCCCTTTAGAAAAGTCCACAGAATTCTACTGAATCCTCCCTTCTGAATCTTACAGGCTCTCTGTGTTGCCTGTTTTTACCTGGAGGAACCTCAGCTCATTGATTGGCTGAAAGTTCCATGGGCATCAGAGTCCCACGTGGGTTACTCGGCCCTACCAGTCCCTGATTGGTTGATCAAGGTGAGATATGAGTCACTTACTCCTGACACTTAGGAATGCAGTCCAGATGTCCAACTCGCACTCCCTAGACAGATAGGCGCCAATGGATGACCATTGATCATGATAGCCAGGCTTAGCTAAGTGCATCCCCCTTTGGGAGCTGTCCTAGGAAACCTTATCAAAGGAAACCTTAAATCAGCCTGCATGAATAGTTTCTCTGTGGCTGCACCACAGAGATGAACAGACATGGGACCATTTGGGAAAGCTCAGAACACTTAATTCTTTCTTATTAATAAGCCTCGCCGCTACACCCTACATCTACATTAAAAGAAATTAAGGAGCACAAAATGCGTTACTTGAAGAATGCATATGCAAGGCAGGGGGCCAGGAGATCTGGACACTGAAAATAATAAGTTTCTGGTTCTAACTGTTAGGACAATTAGACAGGGTTTGCAAATGGTGGACAAAAATCGTCTTAATTTCCATTGTAATATTTTTTTTCTTGGAAATGTAGAAGTTGTGCATTTTAAAATTTATATTTGAATCAAAATGTGGTTTTGTTTTAGTGCGTTAATGTAATTAGTTTGTGTTTGTCATTACTATACTGTATATTGCCATGTTACCAGAATTTGTAGCTGAAGTTTTAGACTAGTTGTGTTTTTTATGAGTATTGCCCATATGCTGATTGTTGATCGATTGTATACAATGTATAATTTGAAATACATATTTTTCAGGTGTGAATGTGTATTTTCTGAATAAATTTCTAAACCAAATCATTGGCTTGATTTACTAGTTTCTACACCTGTAAAACCTATCTTTGATGTATAATAGACCTCTACCCATAAACATATAATAGACCTCTAAAGTTATACGTATAATAGACTTCTAAAGTTATCCGTATAATAGACCTCTAACCATATACGTATAATAGACGTCTAAAGTTATCCGTATAATAGACCTCTAACCATATACGTATAATAGTCCTCTAAAGTTATCCGTATAATAGACCTCTAAATTTATCCATATAATAGAACTCCAACCATTTATGTATAATGAACATCTAATCATAGACGTATAATTGACGTATAACTTTAGACGTATATTAGAATTTCATTCTAGACGAATTGCAGACCACATTTATACGTCTAAGGTATACGTTTAATAGACGTATATTATACGTCTTTTGCCCACTGGGGTGTTTCAGGCTCCGCTGCACAGCAGTGTAAGTATAAGTGTATAGATGAAACCTTTAATGTATTGTTCGGTTTCAATCAAAATGCTTTACTACTACAAGAGAGAAGTATAGTAAGAAGGATGGAACAAAATGTATGATTTATTGGAAGAAAACATTTTTTATTTATAAGCTCGTGTCATCCAGCTCTAATACAAAAGCAACTCGCATCTTCAGCCCTTTTTTTGTTTGTGATCATTAATTTCTTTAGTTATAATCAACATTTTTTAAAATTAAATTACAATAATCAAACACGCAGACAGATTTTTTAAAAGTATTAGGAGTTGACAGGGTGCCCCTTCGGAATAGTCGTCCGAAAATGTGAGAAAAGGAAAGTTACGTACAGTAAGCTCTCATACACAGTATTCGACATTGGAATCTGATTACAAAAAAACTACCTGTCTCCCCAGCATTTGTCGGTGCTGTTGTTTTTATTTTACATATTGTTCGCATTTTAATGAATTTTTAAAAGACTGATACAAAAATCACTAAATAAGAAACGTAAAAACCCCAACTGGAAGCAGTTGACCATTCATATTCTTGAATTTTAAATCCCTGTGTTTATCTGTGTCCGAGTACCTGGTGCAGCTATTTTGAAAGCAGAGTCTATGATTTATTGCGGAAGCCACCAAGGAAAAAAAAATCCTGAGTTCTCTAAAGAAATGCCAAATTATCTCCTAATTGCGACTCACTCGCTGATGATCTCTCAAGAAATCCCGAGTGAGATTCAACAGGTGTTTCCTGCAACAGCCACGACAAGTGTGAAGACGTTCTCTGGATTTCCGGAATATGACGTTAAATTAGTTCAAATCATTTACCAGGTTCCCACGTACAAAAAGGCCCAAGGACTCCAGCAGTCTTACAACCACTGTCCTGTTTGCCTCACCAGACACAATCTCTATTCTTTTGTAATCCACAATGACCCCGTTCTTCAGGTGATTTATCATGTCCTTCCTCACCTGTTGAGAGGCCATCCTGATCTCCTCTGCCGTGGCGTGGTTCATACACGCCCTCTTCAAGTGAGCAGGAAGCTGATCAAAAGTATTCAGGCACATCTTGCACACCAGGGGAATCCTTGCAGGCTTCCTTTGAAAATAAATAATATAATTTGTGTATAGAAACAAGCTAAAACTGGTTTCTTAAATTATCCTTAATTTTCTTTCTCATGGTTTGACCATAATGATTTTATTGTATTTATATCAGAATTGCTCATTGCTCCAAACGAAATAATGGCTTAATATAAAAAAGTGAACTCTTACTTGGTCTCAGTCACAGACTTTCCAATAGGAGCCATTGTGGAGTTCAAAAACTTCTGGTCCTAGAAGTGGGGAAGGAATTTTATAAGATAAATTGAATTACAACAGAAGGACTGGCTGAGGGAACACTGGAATATATACAAATTCCAACTAGTGAGGAGTCCATATAGACACAGCTACCTTTCATATTCAGTATAAGATGGAGAGATGAATTGGCCCTGAAAATTCACTGCAATGAGAGACTGCTCCTGCCACTGTATATGATCAAACATACATGCTCATCTATATTCATTTGCAGTTACATTATTGCAATGAATCTGTATCCAATAAAGGATGTGCTCCATCTCGTCAGTAGATTGGATTCCAAAACTGATTTGGGTTAATATACATTACCTTAGAAGATATGGTACAGTCTACTGTAGGGAACCATCAACTTAGAAAGCATCGGCCTTTGCTGGGGGGCAGGTAGGTGCAAAAGATAAACCTTTATCCTATCTTTATCCTAAGATAAGTGGCCAAGCTCATCATGTAGCCATAGTAGACAAAGTTCTATAAAATGTTAAATAACTTTTAAAAAAAGCATTTTGGTCTTTCAGTACTGTACAAGGTTAATTAAACTGTCCCTGGTAATGCAAAGTAATTAGAAGCATCCCAGAAACTTTATCTCTAGAAACATTAGCTGTTTTATATCATGTAATTTAGTGTGATGTTGTCAGAATTCAAGGACATTATCACACACAGAAATTGGTTCAGTTAAATCTAAAAAACACAGCTAAATATGGGTTTAAATGTAAAATAGAAGTCTTACCTCTTGTCAAAAGATTTAATTCAAGAAGTGAACCTCAGATCCTTCTTTGAAAAAAGTAAGTTCAAATGAAAATGATTGTTAAAAACTGGGCTTTCAATAAATGACAAATTTAATCTAATACTGCTCTGATCATGGTAGCAGGAAGGTGTGAAAATTACTCTGTACCTAGGAGTATTTTGATCCCGAGTTCTGAATCCCAAACAGAATCTCTAGTAAAATAGGAGGCACTGGACTATAAATACCCATCTATGTTATAACACACTCACCAAGGGTTTTTTAGTTTAACTCTGAGCTTTGGGAGATTTAATACCTATGGTACCCATATTCATCCTTTACTTAAGGGAAGTACACATCCTAGACACACAGGAAACCCTCTTGCCCCATGGGAAGACCGATACTTTGGATGGTAATGATTGAACCTGGCTTACAACAGACATCTTTTGAAATGGTAATTCTTTCAGGTGGCTTGGCAAACTTCCTGCCCCAGCGAAGACAGGTACTTTGGATGTTAATGCTTGAGACTAGACATCTTTGGAAATGGTAATTCTTTCCGACGGCTTGGGAAACTCTATTTCTTTGAATGCACCTGCACTGTTGAATATACTTTAAACCCATGCTTAGCCATGTTTTTAAAATTCAATTATAACGATTTCTGTGTTTGATAATGGTAGCAAAGGCTTCCTCCACCCACTGCTTTGCCAAAGGGGAGTGCTGTTTTCTGGGAGGGGTGGAGTCTTTGCTCGGGGTAACTTTCTGCTGAGTGCAATATACCTTTCACTTTTCACCTGCAATCGTGACAGAAGGACATAATTCTGAGACTTGACTAAGGTCCTGGATATTGAATCACCACTATGATCAAGAGGTAAGACTTTACATTTTTACTTTTAAATGCATTTGCTGATAACCTTTTAAAACTAATATGCAGTCAGGCAGATGCATCTTTATTCTTAAGCGTCTCTCAGTGCATTGATATTGTTTTTACTAATCTAATATCAAGAATCTCATCATGTGCATGCTGAGGTGTGGAATATATCTTTGTGTTAAATGGTATTGTTTTGTATATTGTATAATTGAAATACAGCCTCTTTCTGGTTACAAGTATTGGCTTAGAAGACTTCTCTTTGCATTGTATAATCAGGGCCAGTTCAATGGGGCATTTAATTAATTGAGAGCTCTTTCTAGTAGATATGAATGCAGAATGGATACAGATTAATTGCAATAGTGTAACTGCAAATGAATATAGATGAGAATGTTCACTTTTTTATGAAACCATTATTTATTTGGGGGCAATGAGCCATACAATAAAATCATTATGGTCAAACTATGAGAAAGAAAATTAAGGATAATTTAAGAAATCAGTCTTAGCTTGTTTCTATACACAGATGGTATTATTTATTTTCAAAGGAAACCCACGAGGATTCCTCTGGTGTGCAAGATGTGCCTGAATACTTTTGATCAGCTTCCTGCTCACTTGAAGAGGGTGTGTATGAAGCACGCCACGGCAGAAGAGATCAGGATGGCCTCTCAACAGGCGAAGAAGGACATGATGAATCACCTGAACGAGGTCATCGTGGATTACAACAGAATAGAGATTGTGTCTGGTGAGGCAAACAGGGCAGTGGTTGTAAGACTGCTAGAGTCCTTGGGCCTTTTTGTACGTGGGAAGCCTGAAGACACATTGGCAAGGTGAGATATTTTTAATTTGTAAGGCTTCTGTAGTTTCTTTTTGAAATCATTGTTACAACATATTATGTAAAAAGCATGTTGAAAAGAAGGAAGAGATGCCAGAGGCTGCTCCAGAAACTGAAGCAGAAGCGGAGGAGGAAGGGGAAGATGGGGAACAGTAAGACTCTCTGCTCAATAGGGTTTCTAGTGCTTTATTTTTTATTTGCACATTGTATGTATAAAAATTGATTTTGTTTCACAGAGGCAAGAAAAAATGTAGCCTTAATTGGGATGTCAGTGAATTGGTAGATATACATATTCACACGGGGCCACATCTAAAGCCATTTTCTCCCAGAAGCCAACTAAAAAAACGGAAACACTTAGAATACATGTAATTGTCCATGTGTCTTATATCTACAGGGTGTCAGTTAAAGGTAATCTAAAAGCTCTCCGAAAAAGAGTTGCCCTGGCTGGACTTCACAGAAAACACTCTCTTGATTCTCCTCTCCTAGCTGGCTTTAAACAATACCTTATCCAGGGCCTGGGAATGGTAAACTTCTCCAAGGAGGTAGGTATTTGGTACATGGTTTTACTCGGCTTAAACTTCACATACCACGGATGTTGGTCATAAAAATAATGACTTTCTCTTTATATGTTTTTCAGGTTGAAAATGTCTCCAGGTTCCTGTTTTTTATGGATCCATCGGAAGTTTCCTTAAGTTTTCTGAAGGACATTTCCAAAATGCAGACATTTGTTTCCCAGTTGAAGATGACTGGGCTGTCTCACCAGACCATTGCAGGTTATATCATTAATATCAGCAGATTCCTGCTCTTCATCCTAAAAATGGGTAATGTGAGGAAAGATGAATTGTGGGAGCTTGACTCCTCATGTCGTTCTGTATTTCACTCACATTCTACTGGGAGTGGCGCCGTCACTTCTGGATAAAGTCAGTGGTCATTCCAGACGGGTCAGGTACAACTGCGCTTCGGCACAAGAAGAGACATATGACTTGCGAGGATCCCGACAGTGTCAATTCTCTTCCGGAGCCTGGATAGCTCAGTTGGTAGCGCATCAGACTTTTAATCTGAGGGTACAGGGTTCAAGTTCCTGTTCAGGTGGTTGTGCTTTCCTTAAATCTGCTGTGAATATCATTATAAATTGGTAAGGTGTCGGTCTCGTAAACTGAAGATCGCGGGGTCCAACCCCGTCTGTGCCTATTTCGTTTGCCAAGACTTGACTTTATCTATATCGTCAATTGTCTTGCAATGCAGAAATCTCTGTAATAAGAAGAAAAGAACTATCAGTAGTAGTTAATAATCCTTCGACAAAGAAATGGGCGCATTCAAAACACCAGCCTCCACTGCTTGTTAGGATGGCTGAGTGGTCTTAGGTGCCAGACTCAAGGACTCAGTCATGCGTAGTGACAGTTTTATGTTATTCACAACACGGATTTCCATTCATGTTAATCCATTGAAAGACACTTGTATTTATCAACGCTTTCTTTTCCGTATACCAGATTTTATGGAACCACTTCAGAGGGGTGTCAGCCAGTCAGATTCCAGGAATCGGCACTTTAAAGGAAAAATACACACCGGTATTCCATTTCTCCCTAACGATTTTAATCATCGAAGTATTTAACTAGCATGTGAAATAGCGTGTGAAAAAGTGGTAGTTTTAAGCTTTTCTGCTAATATAATATGGAATCGCGTATCTAAAGAATTTAATAACGGTATTCGTGTGCTGCGACAGGGCTGTGTAGGGCTGTTTCGCCTGCCTGTTCATGTGAGCTGTCTTGTAGCCTACTGGTCTACGTGTGTAACTACCAACTGGCAGGTTGTGTGTTCAAATCCAGCTGGTGCTGGACTCTTCTCTTAACAAACATTTCTTCGAAAAAATAGAATAGCGATATTATGGACAATCAATTGACTTTTATATTTCAAAATATCGCAACATGATCGATTCTAAGTCATTTTTGACAACGGTCCCTGCTTCTGCTTCCTGCTTCTATTGTGTGTGTGTGTGCAACAGAGTAAATTTTTATAGAGAAACGGAGGCTGGACAGTATGCGTTACAATATAAACATTTATATTGATTTAAATCGTGTTCTGATTTAAATCGCAAACGCGTGTTTAATTATATGTGTTTTTTAAACATAATCAGGCTAATGCAACATAAATTGATACAGTATCTTTGTCTTCTAAGTATCTTAATAAACTTTCAGCATAGCTTTCTACCCGTCAAGATTTATATTTCTTGGGATTTTGGGATCAAACGTGGAAGGATTAGATTGTAATCGTTTTTATTTGTCAAATACGTGATTGTATTTCTGAATGTTATGTGACACCTACAGTAGTTCACTGCTTTAAATACATCGAATTAAGAAAGTTATGTGTAGCACTTTAGATCTTTTTTCTGAACCAGGGAAAATCTGATCATCCCAGTGGGCAAAAGACGTATAATATACGTCTATTAAACGTATACCTTAGACGTCTAAATGTGGTCTACAATTCATCTAGAATGAAATTCTAATATACGTCTAAAGTTATACGTCAATTATACCTCTATGTTTAGACGTTCATTATACATAAATGGTTGGAGGTCTATTATACGGATAAATTTAGAGGACTATTATACATATATGGTTGGAGTTCCGGATAACTTTAGAGGTCTATTATACGGATAACTTTAGAGGACTATTATACGTATATGGTTAGAGGTCTATTATACGTATAACTTTAGACGTCTATTATACGTATATGGTTAGAGGTCTATTATACGTATAACTTTAGACGTCTATTATACGTATATGGTTAGAGGTCTATTATACGTATAACTTTAGACGTCTAATTATACGTATATGGTTAGAGGTCTATTATACGGATAACTTTAGACGTCTATTATACGTATATGGTTAGAGGTCTATTATACGGATAACATTAGAGGTCTATTATACATCAAAGATAGATTTTATAGGTGTAGAAACAAGTAAACCAAGCCAATGATTAGGTTTAGAAATTTATTCTGAAAATACACATTCACACCTGAAACATACGTATTTCAAATTATACATTGTATACAATCAATCAACAATCAACATATGGGCAATAATCATAAAAAACACAACTAGTCTTAAACTTCAGCTACAAATTCTGGTAACATGGCAATATACAGTATAGTAATGACAAACACAAAACTAATTACATTAACACACTAACTCAAAACCACATTTTGATTCAAATATACATTTTAAAATGTACAACTTCTATATTTCCAAGAAAAAAAATATTACAATGGAAGTTAAGACGATTTTTGTCCACTATTTGCAAACCCTGTCTAATTGTCCTAACAGTTAGAACCAAAAACCTATTATTTTCAGAGTCCAGATCTCCTGGCCCCCTGCCTTGCATATGCATTCTTCAAGTAACACATTGCGTGCTCCTTTATTTCTTTTTCTGTTGATGTAGGGTGGGACTTCAGCACCGCAGCTAGGAGAAAATTATATAATATTACTTCCCAAATAAATGATGATTAATATCTTCTTTAGTATAATCTAAAAAATGAACGGTTTACTAAGCTCAAAGCTGAAATAAATGTATAAAATTTGGCTTGCATCATAGCAGTTGAGCAATAAAGTCTGTCCTAATTACCCAAAGTTTGAAAGTACAACATAGAATAAGAATAAGAGAAACGGCAAAACGATTTTGTGTCATCTTCCCTATTCACACTATTTTATGTGCCATATTTTTGCTTATTCACGTACTATTTTAATCAAAATAATATTAAGAAAGATCTGTATGTATTCAGATAGTATTATTATTGTTCATACTTACTCGTCAAAAGAGGATTGCTGAGATATTTGCAGATATACTTCTACGTTTGAAAAACGTGTCCAAAATGGTGACCAACGAATACTAGCAATGCATTGTGGTACATAACCTGAAAATATGCTGGGTTCGATATTTTCTCAACGTATGCGTTTATTAATGTTGTCGATATTATGGTTGAAATTTAACATTGATAATACATCGCGGCTATGTGCCCCCTGCTATGAGCTGATGTGCAATTTTAACGCATGCAGTTAGTAAGGATCGGTCACTGTTGTATGGTATTATATATAATGACATTATGGAATAGGATGGGGACAGGCCTGGCATCACGGGGGGAGGGGGGAATGTCGCCCCTTCAGTTTTGGGCAAAAAGATTTACCTAACTTAATTTGCGCCCTAAAAAAATAGTTGTACTTTGTCAATGGTCAGACAACACTAAATGACACGAACAGTCACTCTGTTTGATGGGCAGGAGGGCTATCCGTCCAGGAACTGCACATATCAGTGTCGTTATTGAGTGTCAACATTACGATCCTGTTTGCTCAGGTGGACCGATTCCTTGCAGTAGTTTATCATTATACTTAAAATCGTTATATAACTAGGACTAGTTATAGCAGTCTGTGCTTTCTGTTGGTTTTACAACATTTTTTTCTTAACGATTCAGAACGTCCATGTAGCTGCAAAAATGAACGCTTATGGTACTTTTCGCTCCAGGCAATACAAACCGTGAGAGTGACGAAAAATGTGAAACTGAACTTCATCCCAAATACCAGATTGCTAGTCGTTATCTTCTATCATGAAGCACTAATCAATGGCATAGCTGCGAGATTTCATTTGGGTAGCTGCACCGTACAGCTCCGTTTCAACCGAAATATCACTCCCCCCTCAGAATTTCAGACGCCCCCCTACAGATTTTTCCCCGGGCACCACGCAGTGATGGGGGACGGGGTGTCCAGGAAATGGTATCAACTTTTGTCAAGAAAATAAAAATAGAAACTCTATAGGCACTCAAACATTTTACTGTTTTTTTTCAGGCAGGTGGCAAGACCCCCTCAGCAAAACCCTTGTATGCCAAGCTGTGGGCATTGATTCGTCGAATATACGTATATTCACGGCGAAAATACGGCTATACGTATATATACGTCGCCTCGACGTATAATCAACGTCGAATTGCAACCGTAAAATCGACGACATTAATAAACGCATATATAACGTCGAAAACACATCTAACACAGTGCCTGAGGCTTTTTACAGTATGTATCGTGTGTGCCGCAACTAGGAGTATACGGCACTCTGCACAGTGTACGAAGTAAATTATTTTCGCAGTAATTAATTTACACGTGTATAATAAATATAGTAATAAATATAATAAATTAATTACTGCGAAAAAGTAATTAATTTACACGTGTATAATAAATATAGTAATAAATATAATAAATTAACTTCGTACACTGTGCTTTGATATGGATGTTCATTTGAAGGATTTGAGGAAACTATCAAGGATCTCAGAACAACCAAAGATACATTTGGGCATCTGCTATTGGTAAAGATTAATGAATACAGTAAGTGTGAAGTTTGCACACACACGAGAGAAAAAAAAAACGTTTTAATTCACTTCATTAAACTGACGGTGTGTATAGCAGAGGATGGTTTCGATCCATCGATCCTGGGTTATGGACCCAGCACGCTTCCGCTGCGCCACTCTGCTGACAGCTGTCATGGTGTGATTCAACACAACTGCTCTATCTTTGCTTTCTAAAAGTGCGCCCAAGATGAAAAGTCTAAAAGGTAAACGCAGACGTCACTTTGAGCACTTGGTCTTTTATAGTACAAATATCACACGCTGCACTACATGGGCGTGTCTTCAAGATCGTTGTGAACCAAAGCTTCTGCTTTCCAAGGCAACTGATTCTTTCGTCGTTAATTCCCAAATCTTCAATGAGAATCAGTGAAATGAAAACCAAACACATGTACACACTCGCGTCCTAGCGTGAAATAAAAAAGATGGAAGCATTTGAGAAATAACAAGAGTAGTCTGAACAGCTCCAGCCTGTCAACTGCTCTACAAAGTGATCGCTACCTCCACACCCAGTTTATAACACTGAAAATGATTCAGGAAGCATAGCAAAGGTCTAAAACCAGCGGTTGAAAAACATCTTGATACGTAAAATGACAATTTCTCAAAAGTAATATCTTCATCTTTGAAATATTGTCATCCATATATTTTCGTTTTTCTCTTTTTTACATATCACGCTTTTGAGAAATAAACTGTCTTGTAATGAAGGCTGCATTTGAAAATGTGTAACTAGCTTTGTTCAATTAAAACCGGCACATCCCAGTGGGCAAAAGATGTAGAATATACGACTATTAAACCCATACCTTTTAAATTGTAATCAACAAATGGCTAATCATCATAAAAAAACACAACTAGTAAACTTTAGTTACAAATTCTAGTAACATGGCAATATATATATAGTAATGACAAACACAAACTAATTACATGAACATGCTAATACTTGACTCAAAACCACATTTCGATTCAAATATAAATTAAAAAATTTACAACTTCTATATTTCCACGAAAATATTATTAATGTATCACAAACGCTACTTTATAAAAAAGACAGAATTAAACTGTTTGTTTTGTGGCTCATGGTGATCCTCCTCTCGATATGAATGAAATGTTTAATATGATCCCTCGAGAAAAAAAAAGAGGCCATTTCCGCCTGGAATGATTGATGCCCCATCAAACATTTTGTAATATCCCCGGAAGTTCATACAGTAGAATCCTGGTTCGTGGGTAAACAAGACTAAGGAAACGAGTTGGAAACTTGATGTCGAACTGGGATTTAGATCACCTGAAACATTACGCTACATTGGGCAGTATGTGCCGGAGAGTGGCTTTTTCACTCAGATGTTGATCAAAAGCTCAAGCAGAGGCTTTTGTTCCAAATTTAGCTCAGGTCTGATTTTCTTGTTTTGGCCAAGATCTGAACTTTGAATTCAGCGACTACTTGGTCTGCTTTGTAATTCAAATATAGATACAAATGTCACGGTTTTTTTGTAGATATAAAGGTGTTCTCTGTTTTCAAAGGATAGGTACTTAATTGGCTTTATGATTTGGTTTTGATTTTGTATCGTTGTGTTATGAAGTTTGTGCTTTTTGTGTTTTTAATGTATCGTGAACTTATTTTTGAAACAAATGCTGACAAAGGCAAACATGGCACACATCTGTTTATACCAGCGATTAACCAAGCACTGACTTTATTTAACAACCACACCAAAAACCAAACACAGGATCAACACACACATGAGGAGACTGACGAACACGTACACACATTTAGGGTGGTAATTACCTAACAACACACTATACTTTTACAGGACTACACAGGGCACTAGAATTACTAGGACATTATTTACACAGGTAGGGTCAGCCGCTGGTCATTGTGCTGACCCTCAGACTCTTCCCGGCTTCCACTCCCAGCATGCCCAGCGGTACTACGAGCGCCTAGGGGCGCTTCCTCCTTACCACCAGGCGAGGGCGTTACACTGCCCCCACCTGAAGCGTCTGGCGTCTCGCCGACGTCGAACACCCCCCTCAGGCTGTACTCGTATTCGGCCAACTGCTGCGGAACCCTGCGTGAGCGGCCGCTGCGCCGCGGTGACGGCTGGCGATCCACGGACGCCCCACTATCGGCCGGCTCCGGCCCCGGCTGCTCCTCTGGAGCCTCCCCACACGGCTCCTCCTCCCGGGCCCGGTAGGGGGCCAGGCGGTCTCGGTGCAGGACCACCACTCTCCCCCGTGTTCGCAACCGGACACGGTAGCAGACCTAGCCCACCACCCCGAGTACCTCAGCGGGCCCCTCCCACGACGGCGCCAGCTTAGGGCTGAGGCCTTTGCGGCGGCGCGGGTTGTACACCCAAACCGAGTCCCCGGGCTGGAAGGCAGGCCCCCTGCAGCGCAGGTCGTAGTACCGCTTCTGCCAGACCCCCACCTGTGTCAGGTGGGTCCGTGCAAAGCTGTGCACCCGCTGCATCCGCTGTCGCAGGTCCCACTCGTAGTCCGGTCCAGCCGGTGGTGCCGACCCATCTCCGGGCGGCGGGCCGAAGACCAGGTCCACCGGTGTTCGCATTTCCGGCCCAGCATGAGCGAAGCCGGGGTGCACCCGGTGGATTCCTGGACCGCGGTCCGATACGCCCAGAGCGCAAGGGGGAGGTGGCGGTCCCAGTCCCGTTGGTGCCGGGACACCAGAGTGGCCAGCTGGGTGGCGAGAGTCCGATTAAACCGCTCCACCAACCCGTCGCTCTGGGGATGCAGCGGTGTGGTCCGCGTCTTAGTGATCCCCAGGCGCTGGCACACTCTGGCGAAGACCTGGGACTCGAAGTTACGCCCCTGGTCACTGTGTAACTCCTCCGGCACCCCCAGCCTGGCAAACATCCCCTCCAGCAGTGCATCGGCCACCGTGGGGGCACTCTGGTCTGGGAGGGCGTTGGCCTCCGGCCACTTCATTAAATAATCCATGGCCACCAAGACGTAGCGGTTCCCGGCCTCGGTGCGTGGAAACGGGCCCAAAACGTCCACCCCCACCCGCTCCATAGGAGCCCCCACCTGGCGTTGTTGGAGGGGGGCCCGAGAGCGCTCGGGGGACCCTTCTGCGCCACGCACACCGCACACGTTCGGCAGTACCGCTGCACGTCCCTGTGGCAAAGACCCCAATAAAAACGGCCTCGGAGACGCTGCAGGGTTTTTTTACCGCCGAAGTGTCCCACGCCCGGCTGGCTGTGCACCGTTTGGAGCACCGCCCCGCGGAGCGACCGAGGCACCACCAGCTGCCACCGTACCTCGCCACTGGAGGGTACCCGCCACCCCTTGCGCAGCACCCCGTCCTTTACCTCCAAGGCCTCCCACAGGGCGCAGAGGGCCTTGACAGACTTCGGGTGCGGGGCGAGCTCCTCTCGCGTAGGCCGCACTCCAGCTGCCCTCCAGCGGAGCACCGGCCCCACGTCAGGATCAGCTGCCTGACGCTGCGCCAGGTCTGGCAGGCCCACCCCCAGCGGCCCCTCCCGGGCCGTGGCCACGGCGCTCACCCCCGCCGCGGTGCGGACAGCCTCCTCACGCTGCTCCCGTCGGGCGCAGTGGTGGCAGTCCGCGGCCTCGCAGGGGCGCCGCTAGAGAGCGTCGGCATTGAGATGGCGAGACCCCGCACGGTGCATGACAGTGAAGTCGTACTCCTGCAGGATCTCTATCCATCGCGCCATCTGTCCCTCTGGCTCCTTAAAGTGGAGCAGCCAGGTGAGGGACGCATGGTCGGTCCTCAACCGGAACTGGGTCCCGAACAGGTACGGCCTGAAGTGGTGGACCGCCGCCATCACCGCCAGCAGCTCGCGACGGGTCACGCAGTAGTTCCGCTCAGGCCTAGTCAGAGCCCGACTATAGTAAGCCACTACGTGCTCCCCATCCGGCCCTTCCTGCGCCAACACCGCCCCCACCCCCGAGTCACTCACGTCGGTGTCGAGAATATACGGCAACCGCGGGTCGGGGTAGGCCAGCATGGGGGCCCCCACCAGAGCTTCACGTAACCGGCCAAAGGCAGTCTCACAGCCCGAGTCCCAGTCAAAACGGCGGCCCTTGTCGGTGAGGCGGTGCAGCGGGACGGCGATGCTGGCAAAGTCCCGGACGAACCTCCGATAGTACGAGGCCAACCCCAGAAAGCTGCGGAGCTCCGCGACGGTGCGTGGAGTCGGCCAGCCCCTCACTGCGGTGACCTTACCTGGGTCCGTAGCCACCCCTCGCGGTCCAACAATATGTCCCAGGAAGGTCACCTCCCGCTGCAGGAGCTCGCACTTGCGGGGGTTGAGCCTCAGGCCAGCACGGCGGATGCAGGCCAGCACCGCCTGGAGGTTCGTCAAGGCCTGGTCGAAACTCCGTGCATGAACCAGCAGATCGTCGGGACCGATGCCAGCACCCTCTCCATCAGCCTCTCGAACGTCGCCGGGGCATTGCACAGGCCAAAAGGCATGACAGTAAACTGCCAGAGGCCCTGGCCGATGGAAAAGGCCATCTTCGGGCGAGCATCGGGAGCATGCGGTACCTGTCAGTAGCCGCAGCGGAGGTCCAGGGAGCTGAACCAGGTCGACCCGGTGATGTAGTCCAGGGCATCATCGATCCTCGGCAGGGGGTAGGAATCTTTCCGGGTGACCTCGTTCAGCTTGCGGTAGTTGACGCAGAACCTCCACGAGCAGTCTTTTTTTTTAACCAGTACGGCTGGCGGTGACCACGGGCTCGCGGAGGGCTCAATCACCCCCGCTGCGGCCATCTCCCGGATCTTTTCCTCGGCGGCGGTCCGCTTGGCATGGACCATGCGTCCCGGTGGGATGCGGATGGGCCGAGCGTCGCCGGTGTTGATCTCGTGTTGGACCAGGGCAGTGCGGGTGCAGTCCTCATCTCTCGCCGCAAAGAGGTCTTCGTTCTGGGCGAGTAGCGCCTGGAGCCGCTGCCGCTGGTCCTGATCGAGGCCCTCGCAGCTCCGCTGGAAGAGGTCCTCAACGGCACACCTCGCTTCCACGCAATGCCACACCAACTCCTGCCGGTCCAAGTCCAACCTGGCCCCCACTCGCTGCAGTAGGTCCAGCCCCAGAATGCAGTCCTCCTGGATGGGTGCAAGGTAGCAGGGGTGGCGCACCGTCGCTGCACCCAGACGGAAGGCAAGCACCCGTTTCCCCCGGACTGCAGCGAGCTGTCCCGTTCCCGTTTCCCGACGCCGATCGAGGAGTTCGGAGTCCCCTCTTCCTGCAGCGGTCGCAAAGCAGCGTGTGGGGCTGTTCGTCAGGGGTCGCTGCAAGGTCTGGCTCCTCTTCCCCCTCGCTGGACTCCTCCGTCGTCGCCTCGGTCAGCCGGCAGGGTGCACTGCGTCTGCTGGCGCTTCCAGTCACCCCGAACACGGCCTCAGCCCGTGTAGCAAGGGCCAAGGCCTGCTCCAGCGATGTTGGCGCGGCCAGCTGCACGTGGCGCCGCAGCTCCTCGGGTGAGAGGGCCTTGAGAAAGGCCTGGAGAGCCATCTCCCGCTGCGCCTCCCGGGGAAAAGTTGGGTATCCTCGGCGGGCGAGGAACATGACATCAGTGGCAACCGGGCCCAGTCGCTCTCCTGGTTGGCGCTGCCGCAGGGCCAGTCTCTCCCGCATCAGGTCCAGCGGCTCCTCCACGGCGAAGTGCAGCTGGAGAGCTGCCGCCAGCGCTGTGTAGTCGCCTCTGTCCTCCTCCGAGACATCCAAGAGCATTTGGCAGCCCGATCCTTCCAGAGCCGCCACCATCTCCGCTCGGCTCCAGCCATTCTTCTGGGCCGCCAGCTGGAACTGCGCCTCGTAGGTTTCACAAGGCACTTCCCTGTTGTAGTGACTGGGTCGCACCCGCGCCACTGGTCGTTTCCGGCAGTGAGGGTATCCTCTCTCAGGGGCACCCACTGGCCAGGAGTAGCGGTCAGTCGCCCCAATTCTACCGGCGGGACAACTACTGAGTAGCCCTGGTAAGGGCCGTGGCCACCGGTCGCACCCAGGAGTTGCTCAGGCTCCCTATGTGTGCTGCCGGTGGGTTTTGTCTCTTTTAGAGTCAACCGGCACTTGACAGAATCGGGTAGTGTCTGCCACGATTTGTCCATCCTGCCCGCTTCTGACACCGATATAGCATTCACAGGTTCTTCTCAGAACAAAGGACCAGTGGAGACACGATTAACAAACCAAGCAATAGCTTTATTCTTTAACAACCACAAAACCAAACACAGCATATACATGCACATGAGAAGACTGACAGAACACGTACACATCTTTATGGTGGTAATTACTTAACAACACGCTATACACTTATAAGACTACACAGGGCACTAGAACTACTAGGACATTATTTACACAGGTAGGGTCAGCCGCTGGTCACCGTGCTGACCCTCAGACTCTCCCCGGCTATAACTCCCAGCATGCCCAGCGGTACTATGCACGCCTAGGGGCGCTTCCTCCTCACCACCAGGCGAGGGCGTTACAATATATATATATATTTTCTCTGGTTCTCAGCAGTATCATTGGGCTGAACTCCAGTTAAATGCTTGTCTTAGAAAGATCAAAAGTGAGCGAGGGAAGATGGGTGGAGATTAATGGAAGTTATAAAGGCAATGGGTTGGCTCTGCTTAAGCTTTATTCAGATCTTATTAGGGCAAACTCTATGGGTCAATTGCATCGAACTGAAAGTAGCATACTAACAGGAGTTCAACCCATGCTTAGAACGCAGATGCCGTCTAAACTTGTGCTCCACCTTAAGTCCAATTGCAACAAACTTTGCTGCTGTGCTTAGTCCGCAGTGCCGAACTTAACCTGTTCTCAATTGCAATGAACACAAAGTAACAACTGCAGCACTCCAGAGTAACTAAAGTAGCGGACTAATTTAAACTGTCTTCATATGGCTTAGCACCGTACTCGGTGTAACGCAGGATTGCATTAGAAAGCTCCCAAATATAGTGGAAATAATCCGTTGCTTGGAAATGTATTGGAATATTAATTAAAATTGCTTTACATTCATACCATATTTATTAATAATGAAGTTTATTAATGTGTGTATTTACAGAAGTGTCATTTACTATTTATGTTTAATGTCAATCATTACTAGTAGCTGTGAGCTTTAAGATATGCTAGGAAGTGAAGAGAACAGAACAGAGCAAATGGTTATATAAATAGAGTGGGAGCTTTTAATATGTTCTATAAAATTTGGGAGTCAACTGCATAGATTTGCTAAGTATTTTATTGTGATGGGTCTCTGTATTTGTGGTTTTCAGTGGAAAGCAGGGATAATAAGGAAATGGGTGGCACCCAAGCACATGTTAAAGAAACAAACATGGCTTCTTAAAAGTGATTATGATAGCCACAGGACAGAAGAGACAGTACACTGTGGTCCAATAATGACTGTGTTAAAACAGCCAGAGTGTGCTGCATGCCATGGAGATGGAAAAGGTAGCTCATCCCAGTCAATCGCAAGGTTGTGTAGGACTGCACATGACCTGATGATGATGGTGCTGGCTCTTGATGGACTGGTATACAAACCAAATGACAGCCAAGCAAAGGGTTAGTTGTTTTACAATTCTGAAAGATTGTTCAAAGTGGCTTCTTGCATTTTTATGACTCCTGTTATAGTGCTTCTCTTGTAATGTTGTAGGATTGTGCACAGGTGTCAGAAGATATAGTCATAAAGAATAACCACAGGCAAAACAACATGCCAGCTTGCTCTTCCCTACTTTGAAAGGAAGATATTGGAACTGATTAAAGAACTTAACTTGAAATGTAAGCTCCTACTGACACAGGAGAGAGAGTTCTGAAAAGTAAGCACAAGGCACACTGTGGATAAATAAATGTATTAATTTAAAAAAAGAAATACTGAGAAGGTCAGAGGAACAATAATTGTTGTATTTATTTGCTCAGGTAGTTTTATAAGTTTAACTTTCAGTAAAGTTCTGTTAAAAATAAAACTGGTCATTAGTTGACGTCTTTTGTAACGATTTAGCAATAGTGACATGTCGGCTTGTTCGACTGGAGTGTTAAACAAAATTAATACAGTAGCGTCCTGTCTCAAGTGTACAGCTGCAGTTCTCGTTTGTTTCGTGACTGATTGCAATTGCATTAGTCTGTGTAAAAAAAGACTTCTGCAGCTCCAGTGGTGCGATCGAACTCATGCTGAGATTGAGTTCAAGCCTCACCTGGAGCAGTGTGGCCTATATTTTCAACTATTTAAACTAACTGACCAGTTTAGGTCCTGTTAAGTATTTGCTGGAGATCAGGTCTAAATTAACATGAAAGGAACAAGTAAAGGTTTGTTCCTTGTCAGACCTGAAGAAGGCTCCAAAGCTCAAACATTGTTTGCTTCTCTTTTCAGCATGGAATAAAATTTTACTTGTTCCTATGCAGTCCACACATGCTGACACAGCTCCCTACTTAAATTACCATCAGCAATGGACCTCCAGCAGACCTATACACAAATATATGAGAGAGGTCTACTGAAGCGAGAGGAGCACGATGGAGTACCGAAGACTTGAAAAAGCACTCACTTTTCTGTGTTTTTGTTGTTACCCAGATTTGTTTTTAATGTTCTTTTTCTCTTTGTTTTGAAGTTGTTCTGTTTTTTTTTCTTTTTTGTAGGTGTTAGACTACTACAGGGATTTACCTAGGTTCTATTAAGACTTCTTTTATCAAAACATATTTTATTAATAAAAGCGTGATTTCTTAATAATCAACTTTAATGTTATCTTTATTAGTAGCTGTATTACAGGTAATGCATGCACAGCCTTTATTATGCTATAGTGAATTTTCAGGTATCCCATGGAGGGAAGAGAACTGAAATTAAGGAAATACTTATTTAAAGGGGTCTTAAAGTCTTAAAAGTGTTCTGTCACATCTGGGTGTTAATTGAATAGATTTGTTGTATTATTTCATATGATTTGACTCTAAACTTGTGTTTCTCAGGAGACAGCAGTAATATTGGGGATTTGCGGGTACAGATAATAAATTATACTATACAAGTGTAGAGGTTTGATGGGTTTACTGAGACAATTATTAATTGTAGCAGTAATCACGAGGTTGTTCGTTGTGGTTTTTAGAAAATCAATCGTCAGAACAATTAACAACGCACACACACGGGTTCAATACACGAGATACATTTATTCATATAAATTGTGCACCAAACATATACTAGTCTGCCTAGATACGAGCAGCAGACCTTACTGTGAGGGTTATCAATATACAAAGTATATAATCTCGAAGAGATGCAAACACAAAGAGATACACAACAGAGAATATATGTCAATATATATCGTTCGGTTACCAAATCGCTAATCAGTGTTATTACCCACTGTTACTCTAAACTCGGAAGTAAATACATTACTCATGAACTAAATTGATAACAACTTGTGTTGAGGTACAACTGAATTCTCGAGACGCAATGTAGAACATGGGGTTTACTTATCCACTGTGTATGGATTTGGAATTTCCCAGCACGAACACCAAACCAGCTGACAGGCTCTGTTGCAGCCTCAGTCCCAGCGGTTGTCCAATGGGCGTTGTCCCGGCGTCCTCTGGCTACTGGCCAACCAGTCGAGGTGCAGCTCGGAGTAGGACGGGCGGAGGAATCTGACTGCGGCCCACAGGGCAGTCGTTGCTCCGAGGGGATCTACCAGCAGTCCGGCTGGCTGGTAGAAAGTCTCTATGCACTATGCACTCTATGCAGTGTGACGGCTAGTCCTCACAAGTCACTCTTTTGCCCAGGAAGAAGCTGGTTCGTTCCCGGTCCAGCGCTGCTTCTGAATAAGCTATTCAGGTTGTCGACGAGGGTCCAACTGTGGGCTGCCGTTGATCAAGCGGAGCGTTCACGTTGGTAGAATTCTGAGTACGTACGGGATCCTCGGCCCCGCGCTTAGAACAAAGTCCAAGTCCCTTTGCAGACAACAGCCTTTGTCACGTGATTGTCTCTGAGGATGCGCGAAAATGGCCAAGGAGAGCCCTGATCTGAGCTTGCGCTCCCTTTTTGACCAAGACACAGATGTGTTCTGATTGGTTGAGAGTTTGGCAGGCATTGGAGACCCACATGGTGTTACCACACCCTGCCAGTCTCTAATTGGTTGATCAAGGTGAGATACGAGTCACATACTCCTGACACTTAGGAATGCAGTCCAGATGTCCATTTGGCACTCCCTAGACAGATAGGCGCCAATGGATGACCATTGATCATGATAGCCAGGCTTATCTAAGTGCATCCCCGTTTGGGAGCTGTCCCTTATCAAAAGAAAACATCTTAAATCAGCCTGCATGAATACTTTCTCTGTGGCTGCACCACAGAGATGGAGAGTGAGATGGGGCCTCATTAAGGAAAGCACAGCAACGCTTAATTCTGTCTTATTACCAAGCATTGCTGCTACAACTGCTTAAATTCAAACTAAACAGGACTATGGGAATGAGATTTGATTTCGAACTGGGTTTTAAATAAATAGGACCGCTGCACTACATTGTGCTTTATGTAAGACAAAAGGTGGGCTTCCTGTGTTTTCGATAACTCAGTTGTAAGAACGGAGGAATATAGTGGAAACAGCTGGGAACTCTTTGTTCTCTGGTTTGAATTTGGCTGGAAGAAAGGTGTTTTTTATGTTCTTTAATCAAAAAGTGAAAATTTGTCGTTCACTTAGTTGTCTTATTTTCTAGGCTTGTAGACTCCTCACTCTTCCTAAAAGAAAGTGCTGCAGATAAAGATACAGTAGTTGTCGGAAGTTTCGTTCAGTGGTAGAGCACATACAGGCTGTATGTGGTTGTTTTCAATCGCCGGCGTCTCCACTCTGGATTTCTTCCTGGGCGCGATATCTTTCCTTACTTGTGTGTGAATTTCAGCCCGACACATAAACCCTTTGTCTGTTTTATAAAGATTATATTTTAAATCAGTTAAAACAAAAAAGTACCAATTACATACACGTAGAAAACACATGTATCTAATTTGAAAATGTGGGCAATGTATTACTAGTAGTGGAGCTGAGCTCACAGAAGAGCAGTTGATATTGTTAAACCACGTATTATTTTTAAATGATGCTACTAAGCACTGGCACAGTGTTTGTGCAGTCCTACCCAAGCTTTCTATCGACTGGATGAGTCTCCTGTTCCATCTCAAATTCTTTCCGCACATTTCGCCTGTTTCACCACCATTATCATTAGACTATAGCCACTAATACGAGAATACTGTTCTGAAAGACTGTCTTAAATAATAATGTTGAAAAGGGTAATGATAAAAGTTTTTTTCATTAAGGTAACCATACATTTGCCTGTATAGTACAACTTATTATCTGTATCCACAAATCCCCAATATTAATGCTGTCTCCTGAGAAACACAAGTGTAGAGTCAAATAATATTACAACAAATCTATTCAATTAACACCCCTATGTGACAGAACACATTTAAGACTTACACCCCTTTTAAATATGTATTTCCTTCATTTCAGTTCTCTCCCCGGGATACCTGAAAATTCATTATAGTATAATAAAGTCTGTGCATGCATTACCTGTAATACAGCTACTGATATAGATAACATTAAACTTCATTATTAAGATATTACACTTTTATTTATAAAATATGTATTGATAAAATTCCTTGTGAATAATTGTAGTGTCTGGAAAGCAATTGTTCATTACTTAATGACGATATTATTTCCACTACATTCAGGACAGTTCCAATGTAATCTATTGTTCCACTTCGTCTGCTTAGTCTCCTACTTTAGTAACATCTAATGGGGAGCAGCTGTTATTTTAGGTTTGTTGCAATTGAGAACAGGTTTGCTACAGAGCTGCTGACAAATTTCAGCATCCAGTTTGTTGCAACTGACCCGTTGTAGCTACCAATCAGAAAAAAAAACAAACGCAACAACTTCAAAAGAGAAAGAACATTAAAAACAAATCTGGGGAACAACATAAACACAGAATCTAATGCGAGAGCTTTATCAAATCTTAAGTGCTCCTCTTGTCTCAGTAGACCTCTCTCATATATTTGTGTACAGGTCAACTGGAGGTACACAGCTGATAGTAATTTAAGTAGGGAGCTGCATCACAGCATGCGTGGGCTGCAAATGGAAAAGTATAGGTTTATTCCATGCTGAAAATAGAAGTAAACACAACGTTTCAGCTGTGGAGCCTTCTTTGATTGTGACTCGAAGTAAACCTTTACTTCTTCGTTTGATGTTAATTTATCTCCATCAGATTCCTGATAGTATCTAAACTTAACAGTTGCTTTCAGTAGCTAAAGACACTAGGTGAGGCTTGAACTCACAACCGCGGCATGACTCCGCTGTGCACTGCTGTATAAGTACCGCGCGCTGACCGATTGCGCCACTGAAGCTGTGCAAGTCGTGCTCCTCATACAGACTGACGCTGCAAAAACACAGGGTGAAAACGGTTTCGGTTGTGGATCCATCTATACATGGGGAACACTAAAATAGCAAGGAAAATACAAGAAAAGAAACTGAAAGAATTGTGCTAACAGCAAAGGGGAACTGAGGGAGGTGGTCGAACAAGTAAATCAGCCTGGCAGATTATTTGTATCGACATTTTTTGAGTCAATCAGCAAACAGATTTCTCTTCATGTGCCTTAAACTGTGCAGTTTGTATCTTCGTTGTAGATAGGTTTCTTCAGAAGTCCAGTAAACTGACAATAATGGAGAACTAGCTGACGCACCCCGTCGTGAAGACCCTCTGTAAGGTGATTACACGTTTCATTTTCAAGTCGCCTCCTTTACACGCAATTGCAGCCCGGACACTGAGAGAAAGCAGGAGAAATGGCTTCAGTTTCAATGTGAAAGCGCAGTACAGGCTCGATGGCTTCACATCTCCCATCAATCAAATAAAATTGCAGTAAAGCGATCTAAATATGACTCTGAAGTACTGGGAAAGATGATTATTTTGAGCGTGCCTCCCAGGGTCTGCTACGAGGCTGAAGTTACAGTAGCTTCTTATTCACCAGCTTCTTATGCGTGTTTTTCGTTCCACCTTAAATGGTGCTGCTGTGATGTTATGTCACCTATCGCCTGTAGATGGCTCTCTTCAATCAGTACTAATCCGGCTGGAATACTGTAGACATCTTCACTGAAAGGGAATATCCAAATAGCGACTGTCCAAATTATATTTTTGTATGGAATATATTTCAGAAAATCGCAAACCAATTTTAAAAACTCACCACAACACGGACTTACACTGGGAAAAGGTGACTGCACTTTCTGCTTATTGCTACGGCCTTCCCCCCGATTATGAAAATGTCTCACAGTTCTGACACCGCCGTGTGAAAGACAATGTAACAGACTATCAAAATCCTGAAGTACAATAAATTTTAATGCACCAGTTTCTTTAAATATGACCCTCTGATCCTGGCATGTCAGAATACATTTCGAAAAAGTATGGCACGAATTGCATGAATTGCTCATTAGCTAAACTACTTAAAAAATATATGACACAGATTTGTTCGAGAAAATTGTAATTGCCTTAAAGAGAGTCTTCTTGAAGATGTGCACCAGCTAGCTCTCCACTGTCAATTGACAAGACTTGAGAAGAAACTGTTCTCATACAACCAACATACAAATTACACATCTTAAGGAACATGAAGAGAAATCCATGTACTAAATAACATAAAACTGTCGCTGCAAATTATCACCAAGCTGTTTTATGTGTCTGACCACCTCTTTCCTACTTTGCAGCGAGCACAAATCTTTCTGTTTCTTCATCGCTATTTTACTGTCTCTTTCCCCCATGTGGAGATGGATCCACAGCCGAAACTTTAGGTCAGTTCCTGTTATTCTGTCTGATTGAAAGAGCTTTATTAAAGGCACTCCAAACTCTCTGCAGGAAAGTTATTGCTGCTCTCAACACAATATACTGCAATCAAATATAGCGATACTGTCACTGCCTGTGGGCCACGTGTTCCTGCTGTCAGTCTATTATGTCATGTTCATCCACACCCAGAAACATTACTGCTGGAGCACAAGAGTTATATAGGCGCAGTCCATAGAGCAAGAATCTCTTAATCTCAGAACTGTGGGTTCAGCCCCCACATTGGGTCCCTCTGTGTCAATTTCATCCCCCCAATCCTCCTAGCATGACCTGATGGCGTAACAGTGATACCCAGTACCCAGCGTAATTCAGCTTTCTTTCCACTTGATTTAAATTTTGATCTGAAATCATCGGCCGAACAAGAGTTTGTCTAAATCGAGGGAGATCTGCTCACAAGCGAGTATTAAACACTTCAGCATTTACTGTTCGAATACCACAGTTTGTCAAAACACTGCCGCTTCTTAAACTAATAAGTAACGGTTTTTGAGCACGCATTGTATTGTTAATGCTTATATTAAAAAAGCATAAATTCACATAGTGGAATTTGGACTGAACACAGTAGTCCAGCCCCTTTACAACATTACATACCCACTGATTAAAGCTTAAAACTACAGCAGCAGGAGTAACAATAATGACAACAACATGTTTGGAGTTCGGCATTTCATTTATTCTGCGGAAACATCGTATCGGAATGAACTGCCCGAGATAAAAGAGTAATTGCGGCTTCAGATCGTTTTTACAGAGCATTGCGTTGTTCTGTTCATGCTGACTACACGCTTTAGATTTGTCATTTACTGCAGGCGTTGCTTTTCCAGGTTTTTCTGAAATTCCTCGCATTTGAGCCAGCACTAAATATTTCATTCCCGTCGCTGAATACATCGTGGAAACGGTATTTGCAACGGAATGCTGTCACACATGAAACCTTTTTGTTATTCGGTTCTGAAGTTTGAAAATGAAAATTAAACGGGGGTCAATTCATAGGCTTGTAAGAAGTCCAAGCAGCATAAAAACCCGCGAATTCTCACAAAGGCTGCACCTTTCTTCTGCTGCTGTTATAAATCAGCCTTAAACATTTGAATGCATACCTTACTGCTGCTAATCACATTCACGTGTTTAAGAAGCTTTTTTCTGTCCGTTATGTTTTTGCTAAGCAGTTTCTCCGTTTTCCTCGTACTGTGATTGTCAGCGAGCACAACAAGACTGAAACAGTGTAAGGCCGGTAAAAAAGACAGGGTAAAACGCCTGATTGTCGGGAGTGGGATTTGAACCCGTGCCTCTATTTGGAGAGCGAAACACAAAGCTTAAAAGACACGAAGCTGTGAATTTGCTGTTTTAAACTGCTCGACTATCCTGAAAAAAATGTGTGCTGATTGCTTCTTTCTTACCAAAAACCCAAACACACATTGAAAATCTACCTCTCCCATACATGTCAAAAGCTCACTCCCCATCATTTCTATCCCTTTATTTCATTCTTTTGATGCATGTTTTTGCACATAACCTGTTACCTTTTTGTTGTTTTGCACACTGCCTGTTGTTGTTTTGCACATCGGCTGTTGTCTCTGTCTTTCTTTTGTTATACAATTGTATTGTTGTTGTGTTTTTTTCTTTGTACTACTTATGTCCGAGAGCTAGCTAAATAGCATTTCGTTATACCTTTTACCTGTGTATGAGTATAATGACAATAAACTTGAACTTGAACTTGACATAGTCTTGCAGGCAGTATATTATTTTATCGTTTACTCGTTTAAAAAAACACGGTCTTCTCGTTCCTAAGTCAGATTTTTAGTGCTTTCGAATGTTACTTCCAACCTGGACTGACAGCTCACCCGATCTGTTTGTGATCAGACCATGGAGTCGGGGGCTGTATCAAGCGCACGTTCCTTCCCAATGCTGAGGCGATCATTCAGAAGATGGGTGTGAAGAGAGACAAGCTTTGTCGACTAAAAAACAAGGCAGGATATGCACGGATACTAATCACTGGCGATAGTTATGTTCTCTTACTATTGAGACTCCTACATTGCAAGTGTTTTTGAAGACTTCGAAACAGGCACGGGTGGGGTTTGATAAAACGTTGGTCGATTTACGAGACTGACGCATTACCACTTGGCCACCGCACCTTCGAAAAAACGTGGGAATAATGTTGTTCAAATTATTTTTTTTCTGAATCTGGTTTACATCGCCTGGAGGTAGCAACAACAATAAAAGGGATACTTAACAAGGCGATACACTGTAGCAGTGTGACTCCAACAGATGCTCCTGAAGAGGCTGGAGGTTTAAGCCAGCTCCTTAGAGCGCTCGGCCGTGTTACTCTCAACAGCGGCTCTTCAGCTCTTGTTGTTTGACCTAGTGGTTTTATGAGGCGTGGAAATGACCGCAACTTCGTTTTCTGAGATGCCTTCTCTCACGTGGTGAAATTTCGACCTCTTTGGCATCTCTGGCTATAGTTCTTCTGTAGAGCACCTCTGCTTATAGTGCCCTTGAAGTCATTTTATTTTTACAGGAAGACGCATTCCCTAACGATCTCTCCTGTTTTAGAAATGCTTCATAAGGCGTGTTTGATTCAAGGGACAAACAGTATACTAATTGTACAATGCAGATCTATGCAGCATTCGTACTGGATTTGACTGGGATTCTGAAATACTTCTTGAAAAGGTATTCAGATTTTTTTGAACCTATAATAAAAACACAGACCTGAAACTCCCTAGCTTCCAATCTCTGATGTTGCTGTCCTTAAACTCGGACGTGATGTTCTGCAGACGTGCAGTGTGCCTTTACTCTCGTAGTTTTCAAAACGACCTCCGTTGTTGGGCGCAGTTAAAGTGGAACTGGCCTGACTGCACAGGAAAGTACAGAATGATAAAATGTTTCTACGGCTCAAAATGTCCCTTTAGACCCTCGGCATGTCTCTGCTAGGAACGGGCAGGTAGAGAGGTTTAACAGATGCTCATGATGTTTCACACGGGGTGTTACCTGTTGTAGTGTTTCAAAAGATGTGTTAGCGGACCACAAATTATCTTGAAAAGATTTGGGTTTGTACTGGCTGGGATTCAAACCCGACTCAATTATTTGGAAGGCGCCTGTACCACCAACGCACTCCCGAGAAGCACCTGCAAATTATCACAATCCTCTCTCTCACCTACAAAGTTATGGAGACACATACGTCCAATGAAAGCTCAAGGCTCCACTCAAGGCTTTATTCACTCAAGGCTCCACTCTTTTGTTGTGATGTCATTTTAATAATATTAGCTTTGACAAGGTGTCATTTTTGCCTCTTAAAGTTAAAGTCTGCTCCTTTCTTCCTGGTATAGAAAGAACTAAAAGTAAATTATTCAGCTCTACCGCCTGTGTGCATTGACAAGACATCTCAAAAGGACATATTAAATAAGAACACGATCCTTCCTGTTACCATTCCTGTGGTTGGGGCGTCGTTTCACCCTTTTAAACTAAATCATCAGTACTGCTGTTTTTCTATGCATAGTTTAATCAAGAGCACTTAAAAGATGCAAATAGCTTTCAAATAAAATAGAACTGAAAGACAGTCGAGTAAGGAGGTAGAAAAAAAGCACTCCCCCGTCTGGGAATCAACCACCGTCGCCCATGTAACTGGATGTAAAAATAACAGATTAATTTGTGCACAGTCTCTTGAAGCTTCGATGCCATTATTTTTCCTTCCTTATTTTTTCATTCCTATGAATTTACTCTGTAGTAGAAGAAACGCGAAAGTGGGAAACTGCAGGCATTCTTCATGAGTGGTGTGATCAGTGAGCATTTGCACATCTCTTAGTCTGTTCCGTAAACTTTTTCATCGGGGGTGTAGCTCAGTGGTAGAGCGCATGCTTCGCATGTATGAGGTCCCGGGTTCAATCCCTGGCATCTCCAGGTGCTTTTTATTATAGTACTCACATCGCAATCTTCTGGTGAGTGAGAACTCTTTGCTTGTGTTCAGAGAGAGCCAGGTTTACACAAATAAATGCAGGCACACTCGACGTGCTGCAGAGTTGCGCTGCTGTTTTAAATGTACCTCTTTTAGTTCTGTTAAATCCTAATTTATTTGAACTAATAATTTAGTTCAAATTCAGGAAATCCTGAGATTGCTTCACACTTGTCATGGCTGTTGCAGAAAACACCTGTTGAATCTCACCCGGGATTTCCTGAGAGATCATTCAGCGAGCGAATCCTCCTTCTGAACTCCGCATTAAACTGAAAGCTTCACGAACTCCTCACTGCGTGTCCTGTACTGTTACAAGTGCTGTCGTGTAGATGTGAAGCACAGCCATAAACACACTTTGAACTTTTTCCGTTTGTTAAGGAAAATGCAAAAGAGCATGACAAGTATTGAACGTATAAAATATCCATGGCACAACTGGAGAAAGTACTGAAGGACTACACATCGACTTTTGATGATTACAAGAGATTCAAGAAACACAACCGTCCGCACCTGGGTTTGGATCCTGAACGCTAGAGTTAAAAGAACATAAGCGACGGATATGACCTATAAACTCTCTGAATTGTCTTATAGTTTATGAAATAAAACAATTTCTTAATAAATTCTAACTGTTGATAGACGATTTATTGAATTTTAACAAAATCACAATTACAAACTTTTTCGGTTAAACTGTTATTCACTTACTCTAACGTAAATAAACGTTAGTGTCTTCCGGTGTGTGAGCCAATTTCTCCAAAAAATATTTGTTAGTCTGTCGGGAGGCTGTGCAAGGTGTTAAGAAATAGAATTTCAAAAAGACAAGCTCCCTAAGCTGAACATCAAGGCTGTTTTCTCTACAGAAATGCTCTTTAAATTTCAGCACTGTTGCAACTCCCTTTATAAAGGGTGTGCACACGTATACAACCAAGGCATTGAAATTTTTTTTTAAATTATTGTTCCAAAAAACGTTCCATTTATTTTCTTTTTAATGTTGTTGATTAAAAGATTTTATTAAATGAGAAAAAAATCTGAATGTGAAAAAAGGTCCAAATGCTATTGAAAAAAATCAGTAATGTGAGGAAAGATGGATTGTGGGAGCCCCTTAACTACCCATGTCATGCTGTATTTCTCACTCATTCTACTGGGAGTGGTGCCGTCGCTTCTGGATAAAGTCTGTCAGTGGTCATTCCAGACGGGTCAGGTATGACTGCTCTTCGGAACAAGAGACACGTGACTTGCGAGGATCCCGACAGTGTCGGCGGTCTTTCAGAGCCCGGGTAGCTCAGTCGGTAGAACATCAGCCTTTTAATCTGAGGTCCCAGGGTTCAAGTCCCTTTTCGGGCGGCTGTGCCGTTTTTAATTCTATTGTGAATGTCATTCTAAATAGTCTTTTATCTTTCACTCTTCTAGCTTTACTGTAGTTATTTTAAATGTCCATTACTTGTATTTACAGTAGTGTATTTAGTGTTTCATTTCACAAACCGAAAATGTTCAAATAGATCTTGTCACTCTACTCCACGTAATCATCTAAATTAAATCACAGTAGAGTACAGAACACGCAGTGAGGCGCTCACACAGTGAGTACTCTTGACTACGACAAGAGGAAAGGCACACTGCACATCATCACGCCCGAGTTTACAGTGACAGCAGAGGTTGGAAGCGACGTAGTTTTTAAATACTCGCTCGCTGAACGATCTCGGAGTTTTGGAACAGCATAAATTTAGGCAGAGAACTAAGGCTCAGGACGAATCTGTTGACGCTTTTGTGACTGAGCCCGCCTGAGCCCCCGTTGCGTTACAATATGAACAGACTGTAGCTGCCTTAGACGCTTACTTTACACCGCGGAGAAATGTGGTTTTGGAACGGCATAAATTTAGGCAGAGAACTTAGTCTCAGGGCGAATCTGTTGTTGCTTTTGTGACTGCACTAAGAGAACTGGCTAAATCTTGTGACTTTGGAGTATTGGAAACTTACATGTTAAGAGATCAACTTGTGGAAAAATGTGCACATAAGAGACTATAAATTGCTGCAGGAGGAAGGGCTGACTTTGGAAAGAGCTCTTACAGTCGCTAGAATTCATGAAGCAGCTCAAGCAGAATCGAGAATGCTTTCTGACCACAGTGACAAAGTGACACTGAACGGGGCGCTCGCTCAAACTTTACAAACAAAAGCCGAGCAGCAGGATGCAGTCATGCTAGAGAAATAGAAGAACAGGGGACGGCTGACATTACATGTTACAGGTGCGGACTAACAATGCACAAAGCAGATGAATGTGGAGCGTGAACAGCAAAATGTCTACATTGCAAGAAAACAGGACATTTTGCACATGTCTGCAGAACATCACGTCCGAGTTTAAGGACAAGTGTCCCTTTTATTGTTGTTGCTGCCTCCGGTTTACATTTGGCGATGTAAACCAGATTCAGAAAAAAAATAATTTGAACAACCTTATTCCCACGTTTACTTGCATGATGCCGGGAACAGCATGGTTGTTCGCTGCCATATAGTCTAGCGGTAAGGGTTCCTGGTTTTCACCCAGGCGGTTCGACTCGGTTTTGCCTCCTGCTTTCCAAAAGATCAGCACCGTGTACGAAAGAGCCGCATTAAAACTACTCGAACGTGAAAAACGTGCGAGAAGAGGGGGCGCTTGTTTCCAACCGAAACTTCTCGCGTGTGAGACGAGCTGATCATCGCTGTGGGAGGGTTACTCTGGTAGACAGGGCTGACCTTCGGCAATAGGATTTATAGTCTCCAAGATGATATTTGCACTTTCTGGAGAGGCGATTTTCTCCACTTCAGTAGCCCGATTTCGTCGATTGCGTGGAGAGGGCTGTAGAATGTGGCGCCGCCTTTCCTGCTCCGTCCATGACAGGCGTGCTGGTCTCTGGAGAGAGAGCACGATCCATCAGCGCACTCCAATAAAGGAACTGGAAGCAGCTGAATCGCATTGGCGAAGCTCAGCACTGGGCCGCTGGGCACGTCTTACCACCGTTTCCGTAGTGTAGTGGTTATCACGTTCGCCTCACACGCGAAAGGTCCCCGGTTCGAAGGCGGCCGGAAACAGACATCTTTTGTCGCCAGGCACAAAAGGGGATTGGGGATTCGCCTAGCGCTGTGATCGAACAGACCCAGTCACCTCTTAGTGTGGCGGGATCTGCACAGTGCATGTCACAGCGCATCCTGCTTTCACTTCAATGCGCGTCCTGATGTACACGGTCTCCCGCGTGACAGGTGGGGATAGGTGACAGTTCCTATACTAACGAGGAAGACATCGCTCTCTCCGACCCCCGGCATCGTGTCCCGACCCACCGTGCTGGAAGCCGACGCGTGCTGTGATCCCTTTACGGAGCAGAAATGACAACCGAGGAGCCGAGAGATCATTTCAGCATTTCACGTCTGAACGGAAAACACAAACGACCAACTCGGAATGACTAGCCTTTGACGCTTTTCAAAGCGTTCTTTGTGCACGACGACTGCGCCGCCTAGCAGATACAAATGGGTTGTACAACTTTGAACTAGCAAATGGAAGAGGGCTAAACCCCCTCTCTTTTAGCCCAGGTTCGATCTGTCTCCCAGAATCACCAGGGCGCACGAACACACACACACCCGTGCCGTTGAAGTGCTCTGCTTCATTTCTAAGGGCAACTCAACATTCACTCCTACCCCGAGTGCAGAAAAGACAGCATCCACAGCAACAACAGCTCAGGTCTCTGCACAGGAGCTAAGCTGCCCTCATCTCCTCTGCTCTGCGGCTCCTGCGGAGTGGAGTCCTGCCTGGAGCCGTGTTTGCAGGCGGCGGCTCCCCGCGCCCTGTCTGTGCGTCGTGTCCAAGAGCTCCTGGGAGGAAGAGAGAGCCCTCCCACTCGGGGGCTTTTCCACGGTCTGTGTGAGGAGGGGCGGGTGTGTCCAGTAGCTTATCGAGCGGAAGCCTGGGGCGGCGGAGAGCTGTGATCGTGCAGACCTTGAGGTGTCACCTCTTTGTCTGCTTTCCCGCCCCCCCTCCGCCCAAGCTCTGCTCCAAAGTAGCCCGGCAACCCCTCACACCTGCACGTGTCACAACCTAAGGTGCGGTCATGAGACACCCATGGGGTGTCGTTCTGTTCTTGCTAATTGTTTCCTGCCCGTCGCAGGCAGGAGTCCATGCGAGGAAGATGCGCTGGACAGAGCTCAGAGGGCGCAGCTGGGTGGCTTTCCTTCTGAGTGACGTTCCTGCAACACTGTCCCGCTACTCTTGGTGCGCTCATGCCACAACAGAGGAAGGCTGGAGCAGGTGGCTGTGGGATTTGCGCACCGCCGAAATAGCTCAGTTGGGAGAGCGTTAGACTGAAGATCTAAAGGTCCCTGGTTCGATCCCGGGTTTCGGCATTTTGTTTCATCGCGCCCTTTGTTCCTCTCTCCAGCGCCCCCTGCCTAAAGTGACGCGTCCCTTTCTCAGCCCGAAACGCAAGCGAGACACCAGCAGCAGTCCCTGCAGGTTTCCGTAGTGTAGCGGCTATCACGTTCGCCTAACACGCGAAAGGTCCCCGGTTCGAGACCGGGTGGAAACAGCCTCGTTTTGCACGCTCCTGTACTTCACAGAGGTCTTGAGCGACCGGTCATTTGTTCCCAATGTATTTCCGGTGCCTTCGTGCACTCTTGTACCAAACGCACGTTCCTTCTGTACGCGGAGCCGATCATTTGCAATTGGGCTGTGCCGACAGACCAGGACGAGCACTGTCGGCTCAAAAGCAGCGCAGGACCTGCAAGAACAACAGAAAGATTAGCATCCAGCGGGGGCTTCTTAGTGAGCTCAAGATCTCATCAAGAATCGGCTCCAGCAACAGGGCTGGGTGCATTGTTCCATTCTCCGACCACTCTCGGTGTAAACAAGTCCCTCCTGGTCTCTGCTTGAATTGCACTTTCCTGCGTTTGCTTTGGTGTAACTGGCTTCCCCTGCATGGGCGAATGTGAAGAAGATCCTTAGTAAGTCATTGAAGAAAACCGAGAAGAGGTCGGAGTGGCCTCTGTCGTTCATGAACGATCCAGTCAGGCAGTACTCCTCTGTAAAGCGCCGTTCGTTCACATCGATTGGCTTTTTTTTGCCTTCATTCGTGCAAGTAGTAAAAGCAGACGCCCCTTTAGGGAGCCTGTCAGCACCCGGAGATTTCCCCTTCTGTAAGCTCTCCATAGCCTCTCAGCTCTTCTACTGTCAAATCCCCCTCAAGTACTTCCCTATCTTCTTCACTCAAAACGTTTTCTAGCTTTGAGGTAAAAAAATGAATTTCTTCATCCTTTACCTCTGTAGAGCTGTACAGTCTTGAGTAGAAGTGTCACGCCCTCTGCAGCCAGAGGGCGGTCCTTCTCTGTCCTGTCCCTAGTTTCTGGTCTGCTGTCCTTCCTGTCCCTCTCTTTCCCTTAGGCTATATATTTCCGGGTCTTGCACTCTGTCCTCGCTCAGCACTGACGTTCGGATGTCCTGAGACCCGCCTAGCACCAGGGCGCCCCACGTCCGCTCCCTGAGGGCACAGGTTTCTATACGGCATTCCTGAACTCTTTGCACTAATGAGCCCGGGCCTTTTTCCCGTCTCGCCGCTACGCATATGGGTCTTTTTCCACACTTCTGCTCCCCACGGTTAGTCCCTTTGGTTGTCCGTGACAAGAAGGCCTCGATGCAGGAGAGGATAGCACTCAGCTCTGTACTCTCTCTTCCCTCCTCATCAACTACACTTTCCATGACAGACTTGGAGCCTACCACTTTCCTGAAAAAGAAGCGAGTACACTTCTCATTTTCTTCCAAGAACTGCACTCTGCTTCTTAACAGCACTCCTCGACTGCTTTCTTCGACTATGCTCCGGATGTTTTTTTTTAAAAGGGTGATATCCTCGAGCACATCGAAGCCACTGTGCAGCATCGTGTAGAGACGCTGCAGCTGCCTCTGTTTCCTGGCTAGCACTCCTCTCCGTCTGGCAGCAGCCTTCCTTCCCTCAGCCATGAAAAAGGCCTTTGTCCTAACCTTCACCTCCTCCCACCACTCTCCTACTGACCCGTACAGACACTGCAAGGACAGCCACTGTGATAGTTTCTCTTTGTAGCGGGATATTACCCCCTCGTTCTCTAGCAGCTTTGTGTTGAGTTTCCAGAGGCCTGGGCCAAAGACAGTCCCGCCCTGGAGTTCCACTCTACACCCTAAAGCCTGATGATCTGAGAAGAAGACAGGCTGAAGAGTGACCCCAGCAACTTTCACTCTCTCTGAGACAAAGCAATAGTCAATTCTGGAGCTGCTATTCCTCCCTGACCATGTATATCCTGCTGTTGTGGGATATATACATCTATATGTGTCTGAGAGTTTAAAGTCTTGAACTAAGTTTTGCAGGGCCAGTGAGCTGGAATCCGATTTTATCAGCCTTTTGGCTAAGATCAAGTTCAAGTGGCATGCCCGCAGTTCTTGTCTTTCCAAAGTTCTAGAAGGCGATCGAAGATCCTGAAGAGTGCTTGAGCTGGTATCGCCCTAGGTTGAGCCTAGGGGGTTAAGGCCAAGCAGCAGCTGAGCTGGGTGGGATCCGGCAGCAACGTTCTCTCTCTCTGCTCTCTCCTCTCCCCTCCCCCTTTCTCTTGCTCCGCCTCCTTGGCCTCTTGGCTGGGAGTAAGTACTCGTGGCCTGCCCGCGGTGCTTGCTTTCTTCCTCGAGACTCAGAAGCGCTATCCGCTCCCTTTCTCTCTCTCCTCCTGCGCCTGCACCTAGCTGGGCTTTGCACACAAGGACAAAGTCCAGGGCTCACTCGCTGCTCCTTTAGCAGCTAAACCCTCCTCTCCACAGGACCTTGCTCTCTCTCTTTCTCTCCTTTTTTCTTTTTTCTCCTTTCCAGATGGCAGACAAGAAGACACTGATCCGGTTCCACTGGACCAAGAAAACAGAGGCGATGCCAACTGCGAAATCCTTTTTCATTACCTTCCTGAGAGGGATCCTGCAGTTGGTGGCCGGAGATCTCTACTGCCTGCAAGACAACAAGGCAGAGAGATACATGGAGGCCTACATGGCCACGGTCGCCTCATATGAAAAGGCAACGAAAATGATCAGAGAAAAAGGTAAGCACCCCCGTTTCTCAGATTTCAGGCCGGAGCCTATGAGGAAGACAAACCAGAGGACCATCACAGTCCTCACATACAACCCTTACTTGTTGCCAAAAAGTGCGACGGATGCGGCGCCGAGGGACACCTCCTTCACCAATGCAAGGTAAGCAAACCTTCGTTTGCGCAGGTGGTGGAAGCCGGCCGGCAGAAACCAGTCTCAAGACAAAGGGAGAGAGGTGAGAACAAAGAACCCGCACCTCCCCCGCAGAGAACCGAAACTGCCGAGGCCACACCCCCAGCCGCACCAGTGCCACAAGATGGCCGCCAGGACGACGGACAAAATGGCTGACCGGAGGAAGGGCCCTAATAACTCCCAGCAAGAAGGGTAAGAGAAAGCGGGAGAAGAGATGCAGGGCGGATCCACCTTCGGAAGGACAAAAGAAAAGAGTGGTAAGGGAGAACCGTTTCCTCTAGGACTAGAACTTTCTTCCCCCGAGGCCCAGGAACAACCAGAGGAGGCAGCCCAGGAAGAGGTAACCCCCTCCCCCGAGGCCCAGGGACAACAGGAAGAGGCAGCCCAGGAAGTGGAGCCCCCCTCCCCCAAGGCCCAGGAGCAACTGGAGGTCCCCGAAACTCCTGGAGAAAGGGAAGAAAAAAGCCTTCCCGAAGCGGTGGCGGAGAGTATCCTCGAGGAAGACAAGATTACTTTGAAGCCGCCCTGGAGCCGGGACTGATGGTAGGGCTGGACCTGTCCAGCATGTTTACCTTTCAGTCCCCAGCGAGACCTGGAGGGAGCCCAGCATATTCCCCCCAGGACCCGAACGAGAGTAGTTACATCTAGGCTAAACAGTGCCCCGATGTAGACTCCCAAGTTTTCCACTGTAAGCACAAAGAGAGGAGGTTCAACTTTCACTTGTTTAATCATGATTGTGAAACTTACCTTTCTAACAACTAACGTGAGAGGGCTAAGAGACCCGGTGAAAAGACGGGGAGTCTTTCATGATCTGGCCTCAAAGTCTTTCTCAGTTTGTTTCTTACAGGAGGTCCACCTGAAGGATGAAAGCGACAAGCTGACATTCTCCAGGGAATGGACGAAGGGAGAATCATGCTGGAGCGTAGGAGGGGTCCACTCTTCCGGAGTGGGAATCCTCCTCGGAAACCCAGAGATGACGCTGGTTTCCTCCTTCTCGGTGGTGCAGGGCCGGATCCTGGTCGCAGACATCGACTGGAGGGGGCAGAAGTTGAGAGCAATTAACGTCTATGCTCCGACGGAACCCTCTATCCGGAAGGAAGTGTTTGCTGACCTGGCCAGCTGCTGCACCACCAAAAGACAGGTGGTGCTTGGCGGGGACTTCAACGTCGACCGGGAGAAGGGGAGCGATGCTAGCTTGGCAGAGCTGGAGTCGCTACTCAAGCAGTTCTCCCTGGTAGACGGTTTCAGACGGTGCCGCGCTAACGACGCCAGAACGACATGGAAAAACTCCCGGGGAGTGTGCAGCCGCCTGGACTACATCTTTCTGCACACGACCTGCTCCCTGGAGTCGGCGACGGTGTCCCCGGAGTGGTATTCCAGCCACAAGCGCTTGACGGTGATGGCTAACACCAACCTGCCGGCATTCAGTCGTGGGTACTGGAAGCTGAACCGGGAGATACTGGAGGAAGACGACTTCAAGGCACTGTTCCGTAAAGACTACGCAAGCTGGGTCGATCTGAGAAACGGCTGCAGCTCCGTGGTGGAATGGTGGGAGTCGGTGAAGGACAGGACCCGAACCCTGGCGCAGACGTACTGCAGACGGAAGGCGGCCAGGGAGAGGAAGGAAGCTGCACGACTCCAGAGACAACTAGAGGAGGAGTACAGCTCGGCTAACGGGGGAGGAGCCTTCAATTCAGCCCGGGCACGGGACCTGAAGGAGAGGCTCCGCAAACTCAATCAGGTCCGAGGAGCCCAGAAAAAGAGGGTGATCCACGGCCTGAGACGGGGAGATGGAGAGGAAGTGCTGGACGAGAGCGACAAGGTAGAAGCGGCCACCGCTTTCTACACGGAGCTCTTTTCAGAAAAGCAGACGGAGGTGGAGGCAGGCGATGCTTTTCTGGAGGAGCTGAAGGCACGAGTACCGGAGGAGGTGAGGGAGGACTTGGAGGGTCCGATCGCGGCCGAGGAGCTGAAGGCGGCGCTCTTGTCCATGGAGAATGGCAAGGTGCCGGGGCCGGACGGACTCCCAAAGGAACTCTACACCTGCTTCTGGGACACCCTGGCGGCAGATCTGGTGGAAGTGGCGCAGGAGATCTTCCGCCGGGGGAAACTCAGAGACACCATGAGGGAGGGCATCATCTACCTGCTCTTCAAGAGCACTTAGCAGAGACGGTGAGACGGGACCCTGTCATCGACGGCCTGGAGATACCGGGAGGCGCGGGGGAAACCCTGAAGATCTCCCAGTTCGCTGACGACATGACGCTGTTCCTGAGGTCGGACAGGGGGTTGAGGAGGGCCGTGCAGGTCATGGAGCAATACTCCAGAGCCTCGGGGTCGAAGCTCAACCGCCGAAAGAGCAAACTGAAGTTCTTCGGGCCCTGGAAGCACAGGACGACGGCGCCGGAGGGTCTCGAGCTCTGCACGGAGCCCCTCAAAATACTGGGGGTTTCCTTCCAGAGCCAGGACAACGAGACCAACAACTGGACCGAGAGGATCGCCAAGGTGAACGCGAAGCTGGGTCTGTGGAAAACGCGGTAGCTGTCCTACACAGGGAAAGTGATGGTGTTGAAAGCAGACATCCTGCCGGCTTTGGTTTACCTGGCGGTGGTGTACCCGCTGCCGGCCAGACTCAGACGAGCGCTGCAAGGGATGATCTTCGGCTTTGTCTGGGGCGGCAAGTACGAGTACATCACGAGAAACCGGATGTGTCAGCCGGTCGAGGAAGGGGGTCGAGATGTCCCACATTTCCCCCTGAAACTCGACTACATCTTCTACTGCAACCTCTGTCGGGCGCTGCGGGAGCCCATCGGACCTCAGGAGGAGGACGAAGCGCCTAGTCGCCAAATGGGGCATCCCCACGGCGAGGGAGCGCTGGAAAGGACTTTGGGCCCTATACAGGGATTAAAGGACAATAGCGAGTGGTAGGTTTGGAGGGACTCTCTTAATTGCGCAAATCCGCCCCCACTTGCAAAGATTGATAACGGACAATCAATCTCCGTTACGCCGTTGTTTTTTATTACATGGAGTGTTAATATGTGTGAGATGTTCCTTTTGAGATGTTTTTTTTGCGGAATAAAGTATATTTTGTAGAACAAAAAAAATCTTATGTCATGGTTTACAAGTTATCTGTTGAACTACATTCTTATAGGTGTGGTCACAGTCCATGTCATTTGTTTACGTTTTTGTTTCTGCAGCAACTGTTAGATGAAATGTGCTAATATGTAACCTAACTCCAGTGTGAATAACTAGAAGAGGGGAGCAGCTCCATTCCAGACCAAGGGAGCTTTGAGATTGGCTGGGCCAGATCTCTCATTTGCATATCTGATTTGGAAATACAACACTAAACCCCCTTCTTGCATGGATTTAACTTGCTGTATTTAACAATACTGTGTATTGCTACTTATTTTTTTATGATAAGTGGTGATTACCAGTTGACAGGTTTTATTTGTTGAATTATAAATGGTTTTGTATTATCATCCTGAATGGCCTGTACTCAAGGTTTGGTAGGGAATGTGTTTTCATTTCATTTACCACATTGAATTTTTGCTCTTTTAGTATTTGTCTAGAAGGCTTTCTGAAGTCAGGAAGCCCATTTATTTGGTGAAAAATGATTCTGTATTAATATTAATATTTCTCATACAACATAAATAGGGTCTTTTGTGAATAAAAAGATCTTGCACTTGGAAATCTTGATAAAGCTGTGTGCTTCCATACACTCGAGCAGTTTTGATTACTAATATTTGACCTTAGGTGTGGGAACGGGTCTTTTTTGCAATTTGATTTCCAATTGATCAGCACAGTATAGAAAATAGACCCATAAAGCAACCTCAGCAGTGACAAATGTCACTGGGTCACTTGGGTTTATACGTCGGGGTCCGGTAGTGAAGCTCCTCTCCTGTTTAGCCTCCGAAGCCGTACAGGGTGCGGCCCTGGCGCTTCAGCACGTACACCACGTCCATGGCGGTGACAGTCTTCCTCTTGGCTTGCTCGGTGTAGGTGACGGCGTCGCGGATGACGTTCTCCAGGAACACCTTCAGCACCCCGCGGGTCTCCTCGTAGATCAGCCCGGAGATCCGCTTCACTCCCCCACGGCGAGCCAGGCGGCGGATGGCGGGCTTGGTGATTCCCTGGATGTTGTCACGGAGAACCTTATGGTGACGCTTAGCACCTCCTTTCCCGGGTCCCTTTCCGCCTTTGCCTCTTCCAGACATCTTCTAGTTATCAGCTGTGAACACGACACACACTGCTCATCTTTGATGTATAATAGACATCTTTCTTTGATGTCTATTATACATCAAAGAAAGATTTTTATAGGTGTAGAAACTAGTAAATAAAGCCAATGATTTGTTTTAGAAATGTATTCTTAAAATATACAATTATTCACACCTTAACAATATGTAGTTCAAAGTATACATTATATACAATATTGTATTCAAATGTCTAATCATTATAAAAAACACAACTAGTAAACTTCAGTTACAAATTCTAGTAACATGGCAATATATATATATATTAATGACAAACACAAACTAATTACATGAACACGCTAATATTTAACTCAAAACCACATTTCGATTCAAATATAAATTTTTAAAATTTACAACTTCTTTATTTCCACGAAAATATTATTAATGTAGCACAAACGCTACTTTCTAATAAAGACAGAAAGAAACTGTTTGTTTTGTGTCTCATGGTGATCCTCCTCTCAAGACTAATGAAATGTTTAATATGATCCCTCGAGAAAAAAAAGGAATCAATTTCCGCCTGTAATGATTGATGCCCCATCAAACATTTTGTAATATCCCTGGAAGTTTATACAGTAGAATCCTGGTTCGTGGCTTAAATTCAAGGTAAATGAGACTAAGGAAACGAGTTGGAAACTTGATGTCGAAGTGGGATTTAAATCACCCATTTCACATTTTACTTCATTGGGCAGTATGTTCCAGAAAGCAATGCCACAGCATTCCTTCGATAGCTCAGTTGGTAGAGCGGAGGACTGTAGTGGAGTCAACAGGGAATCCTTAGGTCGCTGGTTCGATTCCGGCTTGAAGGAAGGTGCTTTTCGTGTAATTTAATCAAAGAGTTAAAAACGTTTTATTCAGACATTGATCAAAAGCTCAATAATCGACTAAGCAAAGGCTCCTGTTCCGAATTCAGCCCACGTCTGATTGTCTTGTTTTGGCCAAGATCTGATCTTTGAATTAAGGGACTACACTGTCTGCTTTGTAATTCAAAAATACATACAAATGTCAAGTTTTTTGTAGATATAAAGGTGTTCTCTGTTTTCAAAGGATAGTTACTTAATTGGCATAATGATTTGGTATTGATTTTGTATCGTTGTATTATAAAGTTTGTGCTTTCTGTGTTTTTATCATATTGTGAACTTATTTTTTAAACAAATGCTTACAAAGGCAAACACGGCACACATCTGTTTATACCAGCGGTGAATTGTACATTTTTATTAAGTACAAGCTACTGTGCACTTCTGGGAGTATAACAGGTTCGATATAAAGTGGCAAAAATATAAAAGGGGAAAATACCCCAGACTGCATGTAAAGCCCTCGTTGTGACTGTTTTAGATAAAATGGCGTACTGTGCACGAAATGTTGCAGAAACACAATCTGATATTTTGATACAGGTAGGCCAGCGCTTCCAAAGCACAAAAATTCGTATTCTATATTCTGGTCGCTTGCAGATTAGAATGGCATATGTTTAGCAATAATATTATTTATGGTACCTGAAAGTTTCAGGTTGTTGCACAAAGCTAAGGTATGCGTATACGTGATCTGACAACTGGAATCAATTTCCTGTCGTTAAACTCTGTTTATTTTTAAGTTGAGGCCCAGGATCCAAATCTTCAGTTCTGATTTTTTAAAGTGATATCTTTCCTTCCTGTCGTGGAAGTCACACGATGTGAGCAATTGTTTTTTTTACGTTGCGATCCAAAGAGCCTCAGACGCACAGTCTAACAGTAACCAAACCAGAATGGATTCTGCTGGGAGCCGGGCTGAGCTCATTCTCACTCCCTGTGCTGAAAACAGAATTAGCTCTTCCCCGAACATCGTCTACAGATCACTTGTGCGCTTTTAACCTTCTCGCAGCTACGGGCGAGACTGACGCTCATGATATGAAGGCACCCGCTGGAACACATTCTCTAACTCTTACAATCGCGACAGACTTCGCTTTTTTAAAAAAAAGTAGATATAGCCCTGAAAAAAGCATTAGCTTTATCAGTTTTTACATTAATCTATTTTGAATCAAAGTTTGATTTTTTTTATTGCATTTTACATTATAATAATAATAATTATCATCATCATCATTATTGCTTACACTTATATAGCGCTGTTCTGGATACTCCACTCAATGCGCTTTACAGGTAATGGGGACTCCCCTCCACCATTCTCCTGAATGATCACAGAGAGTGAGGACCTCGGTTTTACGTCTCAGCCGAAGGACGGCACCTGATTACAGTTTAGTGTCCCCGTCATTGTACTGGGGTATCAGGACCCGCATGGACTGCAGGGTGAGCGCCCAGCGACAGAAACCAGACGTGTGTCGGGCTCGGCTGTGAGCAGGACAATGACGTCACGGGGACAAAGTAGAGGAAATCAAAACGGTTCTATAAAAGACCTGTGTCAGCTGTTGGTTTGCAGTCTGGACTCTAAATCCTCCGATCTGATTTTAAATCTTTCTAATACCTGAGCGGCTTCTTCCGAGTATTTATTTGTATACTTATTAGTAGTATGAAGGATGTGACAAATTTATGATTTCTTGGAACAAAATGGTTTTTATTTGCATTTGAAATGAAGCGGAATTTTAGCGCGACACACAAACCCTTTGTCTTTTTTAGAAAGTAATTTTTAAACAGACATAAATGTAGAAAACTTGTTTTATTTTAGCACTACAATAGCAGGGTCAGTGGCGTAATGAATAACGTGTCAGGACTTCCATCAGAAAATTATACTGTAGGTTGGACTGCCGTCTGGCTTGTTTCGTTTATACCACTTACATTCTTTTATATAAATGAACTCCACCTGAAAGCTATAGAACACACTTTAGGTAAGTTGTCTGCAGCCTCATGCGAATTTCGACAACTTACCCAAAACACTTGTAAGAAAACCGGTTCAGGGACGCCAAATATGTAATCATAGTGGCTCTCTGAAGGCACCAGTTCTGTAGGGTTTGGGCATTTACTGAGACAACTATTAATTGTAGCAGTAAATCACAAAGTTGATTCTTTTGATGGCTTTAGAATCCAACCATGCGACATAACTCAAACAACGCACACACACAGGTACTAATACACGAGGATACATTTATTAATACATAGAATATGCATGTAAACCTAACAGATCTTATCGAGAGGGTTATCAGAATACAAAAGATATATATTCAATCAGTTACAAAGAGTTACATATATCAAGAGGACATACATTCAGTATATCATTCATTTAGACCGTTTCGTAATTGAACTTGGTTACAACTTCTACATTAGATACTCAAAACAAGTACATAACTCTTAAGAATTAAATTGATATCAACTGGTTGGGATAACAATTGAATTCTCGAGCTGTAATGCATTGAAGTTGAATACTCATCCAATCTCTGGGGATTCAGATCTCCTGCGGGCACAGAGAAACACTCTTTGCACTCCGCGCTCTCTGGCTCCGTGCCAGGCTGTGCTGTGCGGCTTGCGACGGTGCGCTGCTGATGCTCACTGTTGGCTTTAACTAGCAAAGTTTGTGCACAGGAGAAAAGATGACTGTGGGTCCCAGCAAGTCAGGAAGAGGACCGGTTCATTCCTGATGAAGAGCTAGTTCTGAATAGTGATTCAGCTGTCCACAGTTCCGACCTGTTCACGAGGCCTGCTGCTGGTTACTCTCTGGCAACCTCCACTCTAGACTCTTAGAACAAAGGAAGGTTCTGGCACTCGGACACACTAGCCGTTCCGTGGTTGTCCGGGCTGAGTCTCAGGATGGTCAGGAGGCGCTCTGCGAGAATGTCCTGCCCTTGGGAGCCTTCTGGTCCTGGGCCGTCCTGCCCTGGAATTCTCCTTTGAATTCCCTTTAGAACAGTCCACAGAATCCTCTCCAGAATCTTACTGAATCTCGTTGAATCTCTCAGGCTCTCTGTGTTGCCTGTTTTTACCTGGAGGAACTTCAGCTCATTGATTGGCTGAAAGTTCCATGGGCATCAGAGTCCCACGTGGGTTACTCCCTAGACAGATAGGCGCCAATGGATGACCATTGATCATGATAGCCAGGCTTAGCTAAGTGCATCCCCTTTTGGGAGCTGTCTTTTATCAAAGGAACCCTAAATCAGCCTGCATGGTTTCTCTGTGGCTGCACCACAGAGATGAACAGAGAAATGAGGCCTCATTTGGGAAGGCTCAGAACACTTAATTCTTTCTTATTAATAAGCCTTGCCGCTACATATCCCCCCTTTTTGAAGGTCATGAGGTCCTGAGGCATTGTTGCCTTCAAAACAAAACAGAGTTAAGTGATGTCCCTTGCCATTAGAACATTAATCTTAAATGTCCACATTACTCCTCGAGAATTCATACCGGAACAAGCATTGGATACAAACAGGATGAATAACATCTGGAGTATGTATAAACACGGTAGGAGACATTATCTAAGTGTAGGAATTACACATCAGGAAGTTCACTGTCAATATCTGATACCTCTGTAGTAGATATTTGGGAAGAAGTAACTTCCTTTCTTTTGGCATGCTACCTTTGACTCATTCATGCTACCCAGAGTACATCTTGATGTGAGAGTACATCATTCAGAGTACACTGTCAGTCATGATCCAGCTACCTGGCAGTAGTGTTACAATAACAACAGTTCCTGTTCCCAGCCCCCCCGATAAACCACAACACCACATCTGCTAGGGTGGTTTGGAGGTTTGTTCCATTAAAGCAAACTCAACTACCTGTACCTCTTCAGGGCTTACTGTTTCTTGGATTTCTATCCAATTCCTTAGTGTGGCACCTGAAGGCATCCACGACCTCAAGTTTGGTCTTAAATTGTCTGGTTCCAGACCATACAGTATTAAGTTCAAGAACACTGTGGCCTCCTCGGGAACTTGCAGGAAAACTGTTTGATTAGGTAGATGCATTGCGGTAGCTGTATCATGCCTGTCACAAGTCATAGTGTCAGTTAAATGTGGTGTGCTGACCAGCCATTTACTTCCCACCTGCTCTTCATGGGGTTCATTAACCTCCCTCTGCCCATTAGTAGCTTTACACCCTTCATTGGTGAATCGTTTAGACACAGCCAATGGATAGCTTTGGTAGCCATACCCATCTCAAGATTTGGAACCGAATTCAATCTTGGATTGCCTTCTGGGTGAGCTATGAGCGATGGGGTTAATGTCACATACTCCTCTACTGAGAAGAGTGGAATCAAGTGGGTTGGGAATTGTGCCATGGTTAGACTGGCTACAGTGGCACTAAACTCCCTTAACAGGTCTTGTGTCAACATTCTGGCCTGTTGCACACAAGCATAAACCCACTGTATAACACCGGCAATCATGTCCACTGGTTGGGGAATAAGGTTTAACCCTGTTGCATAGGAAGTTGCCTGTAGGGTTTTCCCTAAGCTTTCCAACTTTTGCTGCTGTTGATACAGTCTGTCACTACCCTCTGGCATCTCTGACACCTGCCTTCTTGGGGCAGTCAGGGTGAGAGTGCCAGTAGCATACAAACCTACCAGAAAAAGCAAACGTGCAACAGTGGCGGCAGCAATCAGTCCTCCCAAAAGTCTTTTCGGGTGGCTGATCCCAGTCATCTCCTTCTGAGTGACTGTTGCCTTTCTAAGCTGGCGCAGTGTGTACATGGTGTCTTTCTCAGTATGCCATGTGGCATCTTGGGCACCAACATCCTGGAAATCTGGGGAGATCTGACGCAGCGGCTGATGCTGCTCCTCCGTTTCCAGGGCATCTGCTTTTTCGATTTGTTCATGTCTGTGCTCTAGGAACCCTGCAGGGGGCGGTGCAGCGGTGGAGCATGCCTGACCCTCAACTGAGTGGTCATCTGGAGCACCTGAGTGATCTGGGATTGTTACCCCATTCTCACTGTTCAGGTCCACCCTGCACACTTCCTGATTGAGGAATTCCTTTATCAGCATGTTTACAACCGTTCGCTGGGCGTGGGTGTAGGACACCTGCTCGCTCCCCCCTTCCCTCGCTAGGGGTTCAGGGAGCTGCCCCAGCACTGGGATAGCTAGTTCACTGTCTTTGAACTCACTATCACTCACCAGGCCCATGTCAGTGCAGGCGGGGATTCTGACACCTCTCTTTGCGATGTCCTGCACTGGCAGGCGGGTGACTTTACCATCCAGCTCCAGTCTGGCTGAACCACTGTTGGTCAGACTCAGACTGACAAACTGAGCTGGTGGCTGTAAGAAAACCGGCTCGGCTTTCATTCCCTGTCCCTTCTGGGGGACTGGGTGTGTAGGCAAACCTGCTGTTGAGGCAGGAACAATCAGGTCAGTCTCACTCACTACCTGGTAGTTGTGAGAAATAATGTTACCTGACTGCAGGTTCCCTGGGTCACAGCAGAGGGAATCAGCATCTGGGATCAGGTGTGCCCACAGTGCAGTAGTCTCAGCGTCCAGCTGGACCTCCTGTCTAACCTGTGAATGTTGCACCAGGGGCACCTGGCGGTGGCCCTGTGACAGCTGCTCAAGCAGATCCTCACTAATAGAGGACCTCTCAGGGCTAAGGGTGAGGGCTACATCACCAACCTGCTCTCCTGCCATCTGGATCCCTTCCACCACTGCAGGGTGGTGGTCCTGACCCCTCTTAGGTGCCAGGGTGCACAGGGAAAGCTCCTTTTCATCGCCAGGTGGGGAGATCTGCTCCTCTTTAGGGATGTAAAAGGGATGTGCTTTACCTGGTGGATCAGGCGGCTGCTTGGAGCACCGCTCCTGTGGCAGGGAGGCTGTTGGGACCTTGGCCGGGACACGACTTCCCTGTATATCCGGGGAACAAGAAAATATTTTTATTTCTTGTCCAGAGGGAACAGAAGGAATCTCCGCATGGGCTTCTGTGTTCGGTGGGCACTGTGTGAGCACAGTCTGCCTCTTGGCCCCCCTTTCCTTCTGTACAGAAGGCTTAGGAGCCTTGACCTTTTTCCACACTTTGCCTTTCTGGTGATCCACCAAAGGTTCCTCTCTGAGTCGCATGCCCTTTTCTTTTTCAACCCGTTTGAGCTTGCCGTGTGACATCAAACACCTTTCAACCACAGTGTCAATCAGTGTCTCACTGTGTAAGACATCTCCCATGGCAGCCTTGAGGTAAAAGCTTCTTGCTTTTCCTCTGTGTTTTACTGCCTGCTCTGTGACTTCAGGGGTGGAGTCAGCACTCACTTGGGAGTGGCTGACCTCATCCAGGCAGGAACCCTTCCGCTCAATCAGATAGACTGAGGGAGGGAGAGGGGGCGGGTCTCCGCCTCCTCCAGTGGAGAGTATCAGCTCATTCACGCTTCCGGCATCCTTGGGGAGCGGTTGTCCCTGTCCTAATAAAGCTTGTTCAAGCCTGGCCAGGCGGGCGGCTACTGAATCCTTTTGTTCAGCTTTATCTAGCCCTTTCCCTCCCCCGGTGTTCTCATGGCACTTAGGACGCTGGGTGCGGTCCTGTGTGCCTGCTTTGGAACGGGGCTTAGCCATGTCAGGAGCCTGTGCTCCTTCGAGCAGGAGGGAGTTAAGCCTGCTGGCTCTGACGGCAAACACAGTCGCTTTAACAGCTTTTTGCTCAGAGCGACTTTGGACATCATACTCCCAGGCTTTCTGCACAAATCTCTTAATATCAGTCATTTTCATGGTCTGTGCATCTGTATGCATTAAGATCATCTTTCTGACTGATGGGTGGAGATTCGCAATGAATAAACCCTTGAAATGTGTGTTCTCTTCGCAACCCTCATCATTTTGCCCTGCAAAATAAGTTTGTCTAAGTCTCTCGTAATATTCGCGAGGGGACTCTGCTCTCTTGTGCTTAATGTTAAGAGCGGCGGCTATCGCAGCAGTCGGGTCAATAAACGCACTGTATTCTTCGATAAGTGCTTGACACAGCTGCTCAAAATCATTACAGACTTCTTTCATCTGCCTAGCCATCCACTCATGTGCAGCTCTGCTGGTAGTTTTCCTGACCAGAAACACTTTCTCCTGTTCTGTGGCGTTTGGCAGATACTGCAGGGTATACCTGAGGTCCTGAATATAACTCTCGATATTATTCTCTGACACTGCGGGGTCAAATCTCTCTATGTCCTTCGCTAGCTCTCTCAGAGAATGGAGATTTATTCTCCTAGCTTCTCCGCTGACGGAGATATGGAAGAGATCGTGGTCAGACCTGTCTCTGCTAGAGAGAGTGCTTAATAGCAACTCGAATTCAGACCTTTTAGCAACCATCGTTAAACTTAAAGAGTATTACTTTTAAGTACGAAATCACAGTTTTACCACAGAAAACCACAAGATCAAGTATGCAATCAACCCGGTAGATCGCAAAAGATCACAAAACAATCAAGCACTGCTTAAAGAGCAAGGGGAACTTTTTTTCTTTCGGCTTTCAGCACACTGTATTGTCGTGTATGAAACCCGCGGCGTTTTATATTGAATTATTCCGCTTGGTTGACTCATTTCAGTCTTGCCACGCCCACCCAGGGACGCCAAATATGTAGTGATTCATAGCTGTTTCAGGGACGCCAAATATGTAATCATAGTGGCTCTCTGAAGGCAACAGTTCTGTAGGGTTTTGACATTTACTGAGACAACTATTAATTGTAGCAGTAAATCACAAAGTTGATTCTTTTGATGGCTTTAGAATCCAACCATGCGACATAACTCAAACAACGCACACACGCAGGTACTAATACACGAGGATACATTTATTAATACATAGAATATGCATATAAAACTAACAGATCTTATCGAGAGGGTTATCAGAATCCAAAAGATATATATTCAATCAGTTACGAAGTGTTACACATATCAAGAGGACATACATTCAGTATATCATTCATTAAGACCGTTTCGTAAATGAACTTAGTTATAACTTCTACATTAGATACTCAAACAAGTACATAACTCTTAGGAATTAAATTGATATCAACTGGTTGGGATAACAATTGAATTCTCGAGCTGTAATGCAGTGAAGTTGAATACTCATCCAATCTCTGGGGATTCAGATCTCCTGCAGGCACAAGGAAACAGTTGCAGGCTGTTGCTGTCCAATCCGCGCTCTCTGGCTCGGTGCCAGGCTGTGCTGTGCAGTTTGCGACGGTGCGCTGCTGATGCTCACTGACCGGCTAGTTAGTGTTGGCTTTAACTAGCAAAGTTTGTGTTACGAGTTCGGTAATAGGGACCGAACGAGTGAGTGAACCCACTTGCAGGAGCGAACAAAGCCAAGTCGTAATCCGAAAGCAAACCGTAATCGTAGGAACGAGCCGAGAGTCCAGGGGAAGCCAGATATCCGAAAGGGAACAAGTACCGAAGCCGAAGAGTAATCCGAAGTCGTAGTCCGTAGAGCAATCCGGGAATCCAGAGGTAGCCAGTAATCCAAAACAGAGCGAAAGTACCAATCCAAGCCGAGATCCGAAAAGCCGAAGTCCAAAGGGAAAAACCGCAAACCGAAATCCAAGACAAACACAGAGTAGAAGAAGCGCAACCAGGAAGCTCGATAGAAAAAACCAATACTGAGCAACAAGTTAGGGAAGGACAGGTGTTTAAGTAGGATGAGACGGGGGTGTGGTGGTGAATGGGAAAACTGATAGGTGAACTGATAGATAGGGGCTACGCCTACTTCTGCCTCCTCCGTTGCCGGGAGGCAGTGATCGTAACATTACCCCCCCCTCTATGGGCGGCTCCTGACGCCCTAACGGGACGATCCGGGAAGTTAAGGTGGAAGACTTGGATGAGGTTGGGGTCCAGAATATCCTTCTCCGAGACCCACGAGCGCTCCTCCGGACCGTAGCCTTCCCAATACTAGATATTGTCGGGATCCACGAGACCAACGGGAATCCAGGATTTTATTGACCGTGTAAGCAGGGAGTCCATCAATCACTCGAGGTGGTGGGGGTTTTTGTTGTGGTTTAGACAGGGTGGATCTGTGAAAGGGTTTAAGGAGGGAAACATGGAAGGTAGGATGGATCCGCAGGGTGGGAGGCAAGGCCAGTCGGTAAGTCACAGGGTTGATCTGGGCGAGGACACGAAAAGGACCAATGTACCTGGGAGCAAGCTTGCCAGAAGGTTGCTTAAGAGGAAGGTTAAGAGTAGATAACCAAACAAACTGACCGCGACGAAGTCTGGGTGGGATATGACGGCGCCGATCAGTCACCTTCTTCCGCTGAGCTGAGGTGCGAAGAAGGGTGGCTTTGGCCTTCCTCCAGAAGGTCTTCAGTTTAGAGATGTAGTCCTGAACCGAAGGTACCTCTGTGTTGTGGTGGGAGTCAGGGATAAGAGGAGGCTGATAACCTAAAGCACACTTAAAGGGAGACATGCCGGTAGCTGTAGTATACAGAGAATTGTGTGCATACTCTGCCCATGGGAGCAAAGACACCCAATTGTCATGGGTAGAGGAGATATAAGTCCGTAAATAGGTCAGCAGTTCCTGATTCATTCGTTCAGTCTGACCGTTGGCCTGAGGGTGATAAGCTGAGGTAAGTGAGACTGAGGCGCCCAGCGACTTACAGAAGGCCCTCCAAAATCGGGAGACAAACTGGGGGCCCCTATCAGAAACAATATCCTTAGGGATGCCATGCAGTCGGAAGATATGTTGTACAAACAATTCCGCTAGTTCTCGAGCTGTAGGTAAGGATGGTAAGGGAATAAAATGGGCAGATTTGGAAAAACGGTCTACCACCACCATAATAGTCGTGTGTCCATGGCTGGGTGGAAGGTCAGTAATAAAATCTACTGAGAGGTGGGTCCAAGGACGGTCCGGGATGGGTAAGGGTTGAAGAAGGCCCGCTGCCCTCATCCGGGAAGACTTCATTTGGGAGCAGATAGAGCAGGCCTGGACATATTCCTTGACATCCTTGGCCATAGACGGCCACCAGAAGTCTCTGGAGATGAAATCCAAGGTACGGTGGAATCCAGGGTGTCCGGCGAAGCGGGAGTCGTGTCCCCATTGTAAAACTGCCGATCTGACGGAATTAGAGACAAATAACTTGTCCTGAGGGCACTGAGGTGGTACCGTCTGTCCTACCAAAGCTCGTCGAACAATTACCTCAATGTCCCATCTTACAGCTGCCAGGAACTTACCAGACGGGATGATAGGTTCTGGAATCAATTCGGCCTCAGGGGGGTCGTGGATCCGTGAAAGGGCGTCTGCCTTGACGTTCTTGGAACCTGGAGTGTAGGTGATCAAGAAATTAAATCTGGAAAAAAAAAGGGACCACCTAGCCTGGCGAGGACAAAGACGTTTGGCCGACTGCAGATACTCCAGGTTTTTATGATCAGTGTAAATTAAAAAAAGGTGATGAGCACCCTCTAACCAGTGCCTCCATTCCTCCAATGCCAGCTTAATGGCCAAAAGCTCACGGTTACCGACGTCGTAGTTCATTTGGGCAGGTGATAGCTTCTTAGAGAAGAAGGCACAGGGATGAAGAATCTGTTTTTCTCCATGACGTTGGGAGAGAACAGCACCCACACCATGGCCAGAAGCATCACTTCGACCACAAAGGGCAAAGTTGGATCAGGGTGTTTTAGGATGGGGGCTGTAGTGAACAGGTGTTTAAGACGCTGAAATGCTTCTTCGGCTTTAGGGGTCCATATGCCTTGTTTAGGTCCTTTTCGGGTCAAAGAGGTTATGGGAGTGACCACCGAGCTGAAGTTTCGAATAAACTTCCTGTAAAAGTTAGCAAAGCCGAGAAATCGTTGAATGTGTTTTAGATTCTTGGGAGTGGGCCAATCAGTAATCGCCGAGACTTTACTCGAATCCATTTCCACCCCCTCCGGCGAGATGACGTACCCTAAAAAGTGAATCCTCGAAGCATGGAAGGTACACTTCTCTAGTTTGACATATAGCTTATTCTTAATGAGCCGGGAGAGTATTTCTCTGACATGGAGAACATGATCCTGGAAGGAATCAGTAAAAATTAATATGTCATCTAGATAAACCAAGACAACTCTTTGTAGGAGATCACGAAAGATGTCATTAATAAAAGATTGAAACACTGCTGGAGCATTAACCAAACCAAAGGGCATGACCAAATATTCGTAATGTCCATGGGTTGTCATAAATGCCATCTTCCATTCATCCACCTCCCGAATGCGGATTAGGTTATAGGCCCCTCGTAAATCCAGTTTTGTAAAGATCTTGGCTCCATGCACAGACTCAAGAGCTGCTGGAATTAGAGGCAAAGGGTACAGATTCTTGATGGTGATCTCATTGAGACCACGATAGTCGATGCAGGGACGGAGCCCACCATCCTTCTTCTCCACAAAAAAAAAACTTGCACATGCTGGTGAAGTGGATGGACGTATAAGCCCAGCCTTCAGAAAATCTTGTATATAGACTTTCAGGGCCTCAGACTCAGAATTGGAGAGTGGAAAAATACGACCTTTGGGAGGGATAGTACCAGGCAAAAGGTCAATGGCACAATCGTAAGGTCGATGAGGGGGGAGGGCCAAGGCCTCCTGCTCATTAAAGGCTTCCTGTAGATCAGAGTATTGAGGGGGTATGGTAGGAACCCCTGAAGGGGACGTCGCCATGAGTGCAATCTTCACTGGTAGGCGACAGCATTTTCTAATACATCTGGGTCCCCAAGCTACTTTCTCTTTTTGGGACCAAGAAATGTGTGGGTCATGCTGCTGTAGCCAAGGAAAGCCTAGCACCAGAGGATGTCTTGGGGTCTCAAGGAGATAAAACCAGATGTCTTCCACATGGGTGGCGCATATCTGCAGGCTTATAATTTCCATTTGCCACCTAATAAGTCCTGGAAATACGGGGGAGCCATCAATAGACTGGACACGAAGGGTGAAGGGTAGTTTCCAAGCTCGAGCGACGGCGGCGTCTATAAAGTTACCCGCCGCCCCTGAGTCTATAAAAGCAAGAAGGGGTCTCCTTTCATTACCCCAGAATAGTGTAGAAAAAATAAAAAATCCTGAGGAAAGGTGAGGGAATTGAGTATTCTCACTCACCTTAGGATTCTGAGAAGGTGGGCGGCGCTTCAAGGATGAGTATGCAGCAGGGCAGGCCGCTTTAAAGTGTCCAAATTTCCCACAATACAGGCAGCGACCCTCTCGTTGGCGCCTCTCTCGTTCTTCAGGGGTTACTCGGGTGCGGGCTATTTCCATAGATTGTTCTGAGTCGGCAGATCTGAAAGGTGATAGCCGAGGAGCCTCTTGTATAGGGGACCGAGATCTCTCAGCACTCCTATGACGAATTCTGATTATTCTAATTGCAATACCTGTGAAATAACTTCCTCCAAGGTATTGCCCAATTGCGGCATATTTACCAGATGGTCCTTAATTTCTACACTGAGTCCTTGACGGAAAAGAAAAATAAGGACCTCATCGTCCCAGTGAGTCTCTGCTGCTGCTACTTGAAAATCTATAGCATAATCATGTACAGACCGGCGGCCTTGGTGGATGGAGGAGAGGCGGAAGGCAGAGTCTTGGCCAACTATGGGACGACAAAAAACCCCCTTAAATTTTCCTAAAAAAAATCATAATCCTGAATTTCAGGAGCCCCGCGATCAAGCAGAGCAGTAGCCCATTCCAAAGCGTGGCCGGTTAGCCGTGAAACTATGAAGGCGATCTTGTCCTGAGGAGAAAAAAAAGTTTCCGGATGGAGCCTGAAAACCAGCGCACACTGTGCTAAGAAGCCCCGACATTTCGTAGGGTTGCCGTCAAACCTGTCAGGTGGATTTAGTGGAAGAGGTCGAGGGGCAGGTGTAGGAGACGGCAGAGGCGGAGCCGAAGCGGCAGCTCCAGCGTTGCTTCCTCGACTGCCGATGGGCGGCATTGCAGACAGGTGCGCAGAGATCTGTTGGACAGAAGCCTGGAGCTGGAGTAAGGCTTGTCCGTGCTGATCCAAAGCTCAGCGAATCTCCTCTTGCTCCGCTGGGTCCATGTTAAATGGCTCAGTATTCTGTTACGGAATCGGTAAGAGGGACCGAACCAGTGAGTGAACCCACTTGCAGGAGCGAACAAAGCCAAGCCGTAATCCAAAAGCAAGCCGTAATCGTAGGAACGAGCCGAGAGTCCAGGGGAAGCCAGATATCCGAAAGGGAACGAGTACCGAAGCCGAAGCGTGATCCGAAGTCGTAGTCAGTAGAGCAATCTGATAATCCAGGGGTAGCCAGTGATCCGAAACAGAGCGAAAGTAACCAAGCCAAACCAAGATCCGAAAAGCCGAAGTCCAAAGGGAAAAACCGCAAACCGAAAGCCAAGACGAACACGGGGTAGAAGTAGCGCAACCAGGAAGCTCGAAAGGGAAAACCAATACTGAGCAAAGAGGTAAGGAAAGACAGGTGTTAAAGTAGGATGAGACGGGGGTGTGGTGGTGAATAGGAAAACTGATAGGTAAGCAGGTGGATAGGGGCTACGCCTACTTCTGCCTCCTCCGTTGCCGGGAGGCAGGGATCGTAACAGCCCCAGCATCCTGATGGCGACACTCTGCTGCACAAACAGGCGCCGTCCTTCGGGGGAGGCGTAAAACCGAGGTCCCGACCCTCCTTGGCCATTAAGAAATCCCAGGGCGTCTCTCAAAAAGAGACGCCGGGGGTGTCACTCTGGTGTTAGTGTTCCGCTTTACCAATCAGTCAGGGTCTCCTCCTAATCCACGTCTCATATGTAACAATCAATGACGAGGCCCCCCTGTCCCGCGATATTGTACTTGTCTCCTGGCCGCTGGCTGGCGCCGTGAGATTTAGTACTCGCGCAAGAGACCGGGGGCAGAGCGCGAACGCGGTCCCCCGCCCCCCATAAAGTGTGAGCTCCAGGTTCCCTCTCGGGGCTCTGCAACACAGCGGAAAGGCAGCGAGAAGGAGCCTCTTGCTCTGATGCCGCAAGGCCACAAGAGGGCGGAGGCGCCGCACGCCCGGCCGACGTGTTGGACTGGTACGCTTTATGTGCTGAAATAAACACGCGACAGCCCAGAAATGTTTTGAGTGCTGTGCACTGGAGGTTTTTGTCTTGTGAAGACTTGCCTTGTGCTCCTCCGTGCAGTTTGTTTGTTCTCCTCAAGTGCGGGACAAGCCAACACAAGGGAGCACATTCGCCAACATCCAGGTACGCAATGCGATTTGGAAAGAGGGTCCTTTCCAAAGAGTTGCACACGAACGATCCTTCAGTCCTGCTCGGGGGGCACAGAGCCCCAGCCACACACAGCTTCAAGTAGCGAGTCAGGCGCCATGGCTTTCGCTTGCAGCCACACCACCCTGAATGTGCCTGGTCTTGTCTGATCTCAGAAGCTGAGCAGGGTTGGGTCTGGTTAGTACTTGGATGGGAGACTGCCTGGGAATACCAGGTGCTGCATGCTTTTGCTCTCTCGGCCAGCAGGGGTCGCCGTTGGTACCGTAGGCTTTGGGAGGAAAACCTGGAGGATGGAAAGGTGATCTATAGCCTCATCTCTAGAGATGTGTTGTTGCTATGGCATGTGTGTGACCCATATAAAAAAAAACCCGTTTGAAAAACGAATATCGAAGCTGCCTCTAAATCTGCAACTGAAGATGAGTCGATAAACCACTTGTTTTTCGTATAACTATACATATATTCATTTATTACTGATTTCATTCATTGAGCACGGATACAATAGAGGTACAGCCATTCACTGTTTGACATGTCTGCACTGGTACAGAACCTAGCAATCAGAAAACGGGTGAAACTGTCTTGAGAATAAGCATACAGTACCGAGGCCCCCATGACCAAATAAATTGGCCTTAATAATGCAGACTACAGCAAAACAACTGACTTTGAAAAGGGAATGAATGTCAGGAAGGAGTAGTGTAACCAGCTTGAAATGCTTCTCCGGACCTCTAACTAAAAGAAACCGGGAACCAGCAGCGGCTTTTGAACTGGGATCCTATCGCAGCACGTGGTGTCGTAACTCTTCCGTATCTGATATTGGACCAAGCACATCAGGGGAGAGCGCGAACGCAGTCCCCCACTGCCAGAAATTATGCAGTCGAGATTCCTACATTTGGGGAATTCGCAGGGGTCAGCACAGCCGGAGTGCAATGGCCGAACCTCGCCCTGGGTGAATCGATTTTTAAGAACTTTATTTTCTTTTCACAAAAAAATACAGGACATCATAATTTAGAAAGCTTTACATTAATATATATACTTAAAACAGTATATATGATCACATCTCATTACATTTTGACACGGTACCAGTTACATAGCAACAATTTCTTTTTTTCTGGTGTAAATCACATTCTTTACTTTAACATGATAATGTTTTTCACACTTTCTTAAGATATTGACCTATGCTCTCTATTTCCCACAGATTTTCTGCTTCCTCCCTCCTTTCTCTCCACAGATCTCTGAGGTAATAGTTCTCTCGGGTGATGAACAGGGCCAGGCTACCTGCTGCCTTGACTGGGACCTCGATGCCTTTGAACAGCCCCATGTTCCTCACTCTCCACAGGGCGTCTTTCCCACTGTTCACCACGGCCCAGATTGGTTGAAACTTCCTCCTGACGTGTTTGACAGGAGAGATGCCGTTGTAGCGGCAATGCTTGTTAATAAGACAGAATTAAGCGGTGGTATGCTGTCCTAAATGAGGCCCCATCTCACCTTCCATCTCTGTGGTGCAGCCACAGAGAAAGTATTCATGCAGGCTGATTTAAGATGTTTTCTTTTGATAAGGGACAGCTCCCAGATGGGGATGCACTTAGCTAAGCCTGGCTATCATGATCAATGGTCATCCATTGGCGCCTATCTGTCTAGGGAGTGCCAAATGGACATCTGGACTGCATTCCTAAGTGTCAAGAGTAAGTGACTCATATCTCACCTTGATCAACCAATCAGGGACTGGCAGGGCGTGTTAATACCACGTGGGTCTCCAATGCCCGCAAAACTCTCAACCAATCAGCACACATCTGGGTCTTGGTCAAAAAGGGAGCACAAGCTCAGATCGGGGCTCTCCTTGGCCATTTTCGCGCATCCTCAGAGACAATCATGTGACAACTGCTGTTGTCTGCAAAGGGACTTGGACTTTGTTCTAAGCGCAAGGCCGAGGATCCTGTACGTACTGTAGCGGCGAGGCTTAATAATAATGCAGAATTAAGTGTTTCTGAGCTTCCCAAATGAGGCCCCATTTCTCTGTTCATCTCTGTGGTGCAGCCACAGAGAAACCATTCATGCAAGATGTTTTCTTTTGATAAGGACAGCTCCCAAAGGGGGATGCACTTAGCTAAGCCTGGCTATCATGATCAATGGTCATCCATTGGCGCCTATCTGTCTAGGGAGTGCCAGATGGACATCTGGACTGCATTACTAAGTGTCAGGAGTAAGTGACTCATATCTCACCTTGATCAACCAATCAGGGACTGGTAGGGCCGAGTAACCCACATGGGACTCTGATGCCCATGGAACTTCCAGCCAATCAATGAGCTGAAGTTCCTCCAGGTAAAAACAGGCAACGCAGAGAGCCTGGGAGATTCAGATTCAGATTCAGATTCAGATTCAACAATTCTAAAGGGAATTCAAAGGAGAATCCCAAGGGCAGGACATTCTCGCAGCCCGCCTCCTGACCATCCTGAGACTCAGCCACGGAACGGCCAGTGTGTCCGAGTGCCAGAACTTTCTTTTGTTCTAAGAGTCTAGAGTGGAGGTTGCCAGAGAGTAACCAGCAGCAGGCCTCGTGAACAGGTCGGAACTGTGGACAGCTGAATCACTATTCAGAACTAGCTCTTCATCAGGAACGAACCGGTCCTCTTCCTGACTTGCTGGGACCCACAGTCATCTTTTCTCCTGTGCACAAACTTTGCTAGTTAAAGCCAACAATGAGCATCAGCAGCGCACCGTCGCAAGCCGCACAGCACAGCCTGGCACCGAGCCAGAGAGCGCGGATTGGACAGCAACGGCCTGCAACTGTTTCTTTGTGCCCGCAGGAGATCTGAATCCCCAAAGATTGGATGAGTATTCAACTTCAATGCATTACAGCTCAAGAATTCAATTGTTATCCCAACCAGTTGATATCAATTTAATTCCTAAGAGTTATGTACTTCTTTGAGTATCTAATGTAGAAGTTGTAACCAAGTTCACTTTACGAAACGGTCTTAATGAATGATATACTGAACGTATGTCCTCTTGATATGTGTAACACTTCGTAACTGACTGAATATATATCTTTTGTATTCTTTTGTATACCCTCTCGATAAGATCTGTTAGGTTTATATGCATATTCTATGTATTAATAAATGTATCCTCGTGTATTAGTACCTGTGTGTGCGCGTTGTTTGAGTTATGTCGCATGGTTGGATTCTAAAGCCATCAAAAGAATCAACTTTGTGATTTACTGCTACAATTAAAAATTGTCTCAGTAAATGCCCAAACCCTACAGAACTGGTGCCTTCAGAGAGCCACTATGATTACATATTTGGCGTCCCTGGGTCGGTTTAATCTACAGTACTCAGAATTCTACCAACGTGAATGCTCCGCTTGATCAACGGCAGCCTACAGTTGGACCCTCGTCGACAACCTGAATAGCTTATTCAGAAGCAGCGCTGGACCGGGAACGAACCAGTTTCTTCCCAGGCAAAAGAGTGACTTGTGAGGACTCGCGGTCATACTCTGTGCATAGAGACTTTCTACTAGCCAGCCGGACTGCTGGTAGATCCCCTCGGAGCAACGACTGCCCTGCGCGCCACAGTTAGATTCCTCCGCCCGTCCTACTCCGAGCTGCACCTCAACTGGTTGGCCAGTAGCCAGAGGACGCCGGGACAACGCCCATTGGACAACCGCTGGGACCGAGGCTGCAACAGAGCCTGTCAGCTGGTTTGGTGTTCGTGCCGGGAAATTCCAAATCCATACACAGTGGATAAGTAAACCCCATGTTCTACATTGTGTCTCGAGAATTCAATTGTATCTCAACACAAGTTGTTATCAATTTCATTCATGAGTAATGTATTTACTTCCGAGTTTAGAGTAACAGTGGGTAATAACACTGATTAGCGATTTGGTAACCGAACGATATATATTGACATATATTCTCTGTTGTGTATCTCTTTGTGTTGGCATCTCTTCGAGATTATATACCTTGTATATTGATAACCCTCACAGTAAGGTCTGCCGCTCGTATCCAGGCAGACTAGTATATGTTTGGTGCACAATTTATATGAATAAATGTATCTCGTGTATTGAACCCGTGTGTGCGTTGTTAGTTATTCTGACGATTGATTTTCTAAAAGCCACAACGAACAACCTCGTGATTACTGCTACAATTAATAATTGTCTCAGTAAACCCATCAAACCTCTACAACCACGATACACCACCATAAACTATATTAATTTAGGAACATAAACATATAGTGTAAACTGTATATGGCTGGTATTGGTAGTTTAAAGAAAAAATACACACCAGTATTCCTCTTTCTTTCTAAACATTTTAAGCATCAAAGTGTTACATGTAGTAAGATTTTACCACGTTTCGGAAACGTTTTTACATGCTCCTTCTGACCATCTTAAGTTTATATACTTTGTGAAAAGTCATAAGATATTAACATTTTCTGTGAATGTGCTTGTTATTGGAGTAAACAAAAGCATACTTTTAGAATTTGATTAATAGGGAATATAATATGGAATCACGTACCTAAAGAAATTAATAACGATATAATTATTTTTATGTACTGTAGCTCAAATAGTAGTATAATACACTTTCTATGGATACATGTGCTTCTACACAACGCAGAAGCACATCCACAAGTAACATTACCTAGCTAAGAGAGGACATTGGCTAGCCAATATGATAAATACAGTGGAAAAAAGCAATTGGGAAAATAAGACCTGCTGATCTGTTATACATACCAGGAAGAGAACAGAATATGATTTTTTTCTGTTCGAAACGTGTGTTGTCTATATGAAATTCATGTATTTTAAACGTTTAATTAAGAAGAAAAACACTTACAGAAAGATACTAAGCTGATCACGAGATAGAAAGATCACCCGTTTTTCGCGCATAAAAATTGGCTATTAACTGGGTGAACTGTTATTAACTGGAGTCAACTGGGTGAAAACACATAATATGAACATGAAACAAAACAAAAAATAAAAATAAGATACAATCTACAGACATTAAAACCGGTGTCATGGAAATATAACTATCAAGGAAGCCACAAGAGAGAGTTCTCACCTGAGTAAGGTCTTTATTTCAATATTGCAATATTGGGAGCCCTGCTGCCACTTCGCAAAGTGCAACCAGAGACTCAATTTGTTACAAGCGGTACAGGGTTTTTATAAGACGTTGCGCTGTAAAAAAACTCAGCGCTTTGTTCCTTCTAAAACTTCCCCTTTCCCTAAGAGAAAACAGATTATATCAAAAAGCGAAAGAAGAAGCACTAGATATGTTATTCAAAGCTTATCAGTTACTTTCAGCTAATTCTAACGACCCAGACAGCATATATTGTTTTGGTACATTGTCTTCTAAAGTAACCTAAACAGTGTACTTTGTTGACGCACTGTTTTCTAAAATTCTGCACGTACTGTAGCACAGCAATTACATCCTTGAAATATATTATCTAAAAGCCCCAATATATTTCTTTGCAAATCTCTCTACATTTTAAGAATCAATTTACTTATTAGATTTCCACTTCAAGACTTGTTCGGCTGGCGTTCGGGGAGTCACGTTTTTCAAAATTGTATTGAGATCGTTTTCCAGAGCTCAGATGTCAAAGCACAGCAGCAGCTCTCCACAACGATCCTCTATAGCGCCCTTTCTCCCGCAGCTCCGTCCTCATTGGAAGAAAGCAAGAGTGAAAGGCTGAAGTGAAATAGAGCGGGAACGAAGGCAGTGAAGAGAGAGAACGTGGGAAGAAGAGAAAAACGCAAGGGAAAAAAAGCAGCGTCGTAAAAGAGGTGATGGAGCTGTCCTCTCTATAAGAAGGGTGCCAGCAAGCCTTGCTCTCCCTTACGACCACACCCCCTTGAGCACACCTGAACTCGTCTGATCTCAGAAGCTAAACAGGGATGGGCCTGGTTAGTACTTGGATGGGAAACCGCCTGGGAATACCAGGTGCTGTAAGCTTTTAAGCGCAGGAGGCGCCCTATCCCCGCTCGCTCGCTCATTCCCCTGTTCACATGTGCAGTGCTGCTTTTCCGTCTGTTTATTTGTCAGCTTTGGCGAGACACGGGTGCTTGTGTATTAGCGTGAGCGTTTTTTATTCTGATCATGAACAGTTTTACAAGTCTGCAAAGCATCGAGGAAAGGTTTATCGCCAGCTGAAAAGAGACAGCGCTATAAGATCCTAACTCGTGTTCTCTCCCTCAGGCTCAGGAAGGTTCTGCCCAGGATCCTGTCGCCTTTGCAGACCTACTGCATCAAGGGGAGAGACATCGCGGACATGGTGTGCTCCATCAGAGATGTCGTGGACCTTATGCGGGAGCAGCCGAGGGGCGGATAAGTCCTGAAACTGGACCAGGAGATGGCCTTTGACAGTGTGGAGCATTCCTTCCTGTTTGAGGTCTTGAAGAGCTTCGGCTTTGGCGAGGCCTTCATCTCCTGGGTGAGGCTCGTGTACAAGGGGATCATGAGCTGTGTCAAGGTGAACGGTTCCCTCATGAGCTTCTTTCCAGTGACCAGGTCAGTGCAGCAGGGCTGCCCTCTGTCAGCTCTGCTCTACTCCTCTGCTCTACTCCTTAGCCCCTGGGTCTGGCGATCCCCAGTAAGGAGGGGGTGTGCGGCGTTGCCTTGCCTGGGGGCACCGCCACCTCGTTGATCTACCAATATGCTGACGACACCACACTGACGTTGGCAGAGGTGGCGGAGATCTCGGCCATTTTGGAGGTGGTGCAGGCCTCCTGCGCTGCCTCGGGCGCCAAGGTAAACTTGGAGAAGTCTGAGGTCATGCCAGTGGGGAGGGCAGACCCTGCCCCGCTCCTCGGCTACCCTTTCAGGGTGGAGACGGGTCACCTGAAGGTCCTTGGCGTCTACATTAGCGCAGATGAGCAGGCCACTGGGCTTCTCCTGTGGAAGGAGAAGCTCATTAAGATGAGGGCCAGGCTAAATCAGTGGAGACACAGGTCCCTGACCCTAAAGGGAAGGGTCCTGCTCGTTAACACACTGTGCCTGTCCCTCTTGTGGTACCCAGTGTCTGTGATGCCTCTTCCTGAATGGGTAGAGAACGAGATTAGGCAACTTGTGGTGGGATTCGTGTGGGAGGGGAAGCCTCCACAGGTTGCTCATGACACCCTCATTGGGGAAATCTCCAGGGGTGGGCTGAAGCTGTGTGATGTAGGCCTGAAGCTGAAAAGCTTTAGGCTGAAAGTAGTGAAGAAATTCCTTGACCTGGATAATGTCGGCATTTGGAAGATTTTTAATGGTACGCTACCTCGATGACTTGTGGGGGCTTGGGGCAGGAGACCCTCCTGATGAGGCTGACTCCGGGGCTGGTAAAACATCTGCCCTGCTTTTATAGGGAGGTCCTGCTGGCGTGGGGGGAGTTCATGTCCCAGCATGTCTCCTACATGCCGGAGACCCGGGCCCAGCTTCTGGAGCAGCCTCTGTTCCTCAACCCCCTGCTGGGGTCTCGATGGAACAGGCGGCTCTACGAGGCTGGCATATCCAAGGTCAAGGATCTTCTTTATGAAGTAAAGGACAGTTTTCTGCCCACCCAGGCTATTGTCGACGCTGTCCGAGAGGTCGACGACAAGCTGCCTGTCAGTAAGATCCATCAGGATTACGAGCAGCTCAAACTCGGTCTCCCGGACAGTTGGCTGGAGAAGCTCCGTCCACAAGACGGGGCAGCAGGCCCAGCCTGGCTGGAGCTGAGGGTGAAGTGGGGGGACCGTGGGGTGGACCTCCTGGAGTGCACCACCAGCATGTTCTACAGGCTGATGGTGGCGAAACGGTTCAGTGTGCCAATCTCTGAGGAGTTCTGTGGTAAGATCTTCCGCCACCTCGAGCCGACATGGATCTGGGCATGTCTGAGGCTGCCTTTCCTGCCCTAGAGATGCAAGCAGCTGGACTTCATCCGTCACAACTGCGTTTTCACCAAGATGGTACTGCAGCGCTTCCATGCTGAGGAGGACTCCCTCTGCCCTGTGTGCAGGAAGTGGACGGAGGTGCTGCTGCACCTCTTTTTTTTCAGTTGTGATGGATTGAAGGATTTGAGGGCGTGCTTGACGGATCTGCTGGATGGCCTGTTTCGCGCTGTCCGAGGAGCTGTTCTTGACGGGGTGCCCTGGAAAGAGCTGTTCCTCTTTGGATACCGTGGGTCTACATCCCATAACCTTTAACGGCAGATGCCTGGGTGAGGATTTATTTTAAAAGTAAACATTTTAGTAAAGTCCGTTATATTGTTAAAATCTTCAAGCATTATAAATATCATTTTTTTTATTGTGCTTAAAAGTTATCGCTGCTAAATGTGTCATATTCAATTATGTTAACACTTTTATGACCTATCCACTAAAATATAAAGACCAGCCCCACAATGCTCTTCTCAAAAAATAAAATAAGTTACATTTTTTGATTCAATGTAATTTCTTTTCTAGGCAAACACACATCATTTGAGGTTTGGGTTGCATGTGAATATTTTTAAGGTTTAAAGACTTTACATTCACGGTATGTGGAAAAGTATTTCAAACTTTTGTAAAGCTGTTGAGAATTTCTCATTAAAAATAAGCTTACGTATTTTAATTCAACGTGATTACTTTTCGCTCTCGATAAAACACGTGTGATTTTGGGGCAGGGGGATATGGTGGGGCATTCTAAAACATCACAACCATTTGAAAACTGTCTTGAGCTATGTAGGCATGGTTACGGATTTGGAGTTTATGCTTAAATGAGCCGACTTGCCGGTTTTGAAGTGTGACACCTTAGCTGTCAGGCCCCGATATTGACTGCTGCGAAGATGGCTTCTTTGAGTAGTGAATCATCGGATTCCTCTGCTATGCAAACTGAAGAGGTAAGTTGCTAAAATATTTTTTCTGATAATGGAATTGTTGTTTCAATCTGCGCTTAGCGTATATCATTTTCAACACTTCGTCTTCTTTTTAGCAAAAGCTGACCCCGCACTCAGTGGTGTGTGACAGTGGCTGTCATGTGAGCACGTACGGGGAATCTGGTGTTGGTGAACCGTCAACGACTGATGATAAAGAGTCGCTACAAATAGTCAATATTAAACCGCGGCGAGTTTGGAGGAGACTTTGTGTGTGTATGTGTGTGTGTGTTTACACGCCCTTGCTGTATTTTGAGACTTGCTGTCAGGGTCAACCACACTGTCACCGGACCCTGGCTGCAACAGCCCACACCCCGGGATCTCGCGGCCCACTTTACTCAGTGTGTGTGTGTGTGTGTGTGTGTGTGTGTGTGTGTGTGTGTGCGCGTGCGCTTGATGTTTTTTGAGACATGCTATCAGGGTCAACCAGTCTGACACCTGGCTGCGGCTGGTGCCGCTTACACCTCGGGAACTCGCGGCCCTCACCAGACTCCCCACACACCGCCGTAACGCCCCGATTCCTTAGGGTTATAATAGAGCGCGCTGAAACCTACGGCAGACTTGATCACCTTCCAACCCTCGTCGCTAATACGTGCTTTCATACACTTATTTATAAATTGAGGGGGATGCGATGGTGGGTATTTGGACCCTGAGGCCCAGGGAGTGGAAGGCGGGACAACAACACTCATAATGACACACCATTGGCTCTGGAGGGGGCGGGACATCCACTCGTAATGATGCACCATTAGCCAAAAAGGGGGCAGGACATCTGCCCATGGCGGCCTCCCATTGCCTGAAAAAGGGGGCGTGGTACCTGTCAAAAAGTTTGACGAAAGGTGTCACTTTATTCTACTCCCAGGCCAAAAACAGCCCTCGGCTCATCAACTCAATCCGGAACTCCTGGTCTCACAACCGCATTCCCTCGGTGCTTTCCTACCACCCTAACCCAATTTCTATCCCCAGGACCATCATTAACAATGACTCCATTTTACAGGACGATCCCTCCATCGGTACTCTTTTTCCCGACCGCCCAATCATCTCTTATCGCTGACCACCACATAAGCTTCTTGTTCACAGCTCCCTCGCACTTGGCACCTTCCCCTGCAACAGCACTCGCTGCATCACTTGCAAATACATATCTAACAACATTCAGGGCATCACAGGACAATTCCGGATAACCCTGACAACATCCTGTATCTCATTTACTGTATCGCTTGCAAAAAATGCCCAGCTATCTACATTTGGGAAACCGAAAGGAGTCTAGGAGAACGATTCAGAGAACATATTAGGGCTGGGAAGGTTAAAGATTTCTGCAAGCCCATAGTTTTTCTTTTCACCTCAAATGGCCAGGATCTCTCAATGACTGACTTATTTTAATGTAATCTTCTCTATTCTCTTGCAGGTCTTGACTTCATACCTTTCTTCACCTCTCTCCACTTTGCACTTCCTGAGTGGCCTCTCTGCCGCTCCTGCCTCCTCCCCTATCCCAGCTTTTGTTCTTCTGTGCTATTTAACCTTTGTAACCTGCCCTGTCTTTCTCACACCTGAAGGCTTCACAGACGAAACGTTGAGTTTTCTCTCTTCTCTTTTCAGTATGGAATAAACCTATTACTTGTTCCTTTGCAGACTACACATGCTGACATAGTTTAGTTCAGGTGGGTAGCTGCTTTAATATACATTTGTAAATGTCAATTTAAAACTGTAAAAATAGTAAGATTATAACTCCACTTTAAAATGTGGCAAGAAATAGACACATGGCAGGCTACACCCTGGAAAGGACACCAGTCCATCACAGGGCAAAGATATAAAAAATAAACATATAGGCAGCACATATCAAGCCTTACAAGAAATCATTAACACCCTCAACACACACCACAGGTCCATTAAACTCAAATACACCAAGCATGGTAGCCTGATAGACTTCCTAGACACCACCACATACAAAGTTTCTTCCTTCAACAACACAGACAAACTGGACATCAAGGTATTTTTCAAAGACACATTCACACGGCTTACTGCACAAGGATAGCTTCCACCCAAAACATACTTTCAAAGGACTGGTAAAATCACAACTCCTACACTTCCACAAAATCTGTACACAACAACAAGACTTTGAGGAAGCCAAATAAACACTCTTCCAAGCTTTATGCCAGAGAAGATACACACAAAGTTTCCTCAAAAATGTGGCACAAACATTTCTAAATAGAAAAACTCCAGATGACAGAAAAATACCCCTCAACACATCATATTTTCAACTCAGCATAAAAACCAACCAAAAACCATGATATTAGAAAACACAAACATACTGAGGGAGCACAAAATCATATCTGCACACAGAAAAAAACAAAAACCTTTAGCATTAATTAGACCAAAGCAAGCTAAAACCTGTACACAACAGATCATATACACCAAGAGCCAAACATTTCATAACAGAAAACAACTATCCAAAACAAAGAAACTAAAGAAATCTTCCAGTTGCAAAGGGCACTCTCAGAAAACATCAATAACGCCATCTACAGCATCCAGTGCAAAAAGTGCGGGGTGACCTATGTGGGGGGAACGGGTAACTCCATCCGAACCCAGCTGACACAACACAGGTATATCAGGAACCACGGGACTGGAAAGCAACCCCAACTGGACAGAGACAGAAAGAAAGAAAAAGGAAAGGGAGTGGATCAAAAGACTTAATACTATCTTTACACAAGACCTGTATATCAGAAAAACTGGGAGGGTTTTAGTCGTTGGAAGGAGAGTCCTCTCCTTGTCCCAGATGGTCCCCTCTCGGATAAAGTCTGGGAGAAGGAGCTTCGTTCCCCTCTCCTAACTAGCCAGATCCTACAGGGACTGGAACTCTTCACCATACTAACACGCAACAAACAGAAGAATAACTGAAACCAATCAGCTATGGAAACTCACACAGCTTGCACAGTCCTACTAGGGAGGAAAACAAAAGACCCTGATTGCCTATTGAGATGTTAATGGTCCATGCATAATCCCCACCAGGAAAAGCAGAAACCCATTCACCAACTGAAACTGCACCTACTCATACAGAAACGTACAGAAGGAACACAGACCATAGGATACAAACTAGCCCCCTAGGAGGAACTACAACACACTGCCCCTTACAAAACAGGATAAAAACAAGCCAGCATGGACACAGTGTTCCAGAACAATGCCTGAAGAAGACCCAGGCAGAAACATAGCGACACACAGAAAGGCAAGATAGTCTTCCTATGGAGCCACAGATTCTACAGAGTTAAAGCTGCCTAACAGTGGAAACCTAACGGTGTCAACAAAGCTTTAGGCATTTAAATGGTAAGTATGGATCAATCCAGAGTTGACAATGCACGCAACCATATGGTCACCCTCCACACTGCCTACACAGCAAACATGTCAGACAGGATACCTTCCACCAAGGAACCAGGATCATCTACAAAATGATCCAAACAGTCCACCATTTACAAAACACAGCAGTTTTATTGGACGGGAGAACCGAGCACCCGCCAGCCTACGACGGAAGACCGAGGAACTCATAAAACCTGCCAAGCCACCTAAACTCACATATCTGAAGCTGGTAAGCAATGCCAAAAATTGGCTTCACACCTCACTGCAGATCCTCGAAGAGCACTACGACGAAAATCTGTCATACAACTAGAGGATCTTGAGCTTCCCCACTGGGAGGAAGCTTTCACACTTACTTCCAACTGATCAAAGAAACATTATGGGAGGAAATTGCAGAACACCACCTTTGGACCCTACAGTACACAAACTATCAATACTGGGTTAGGGAAGGACACTCGGGCAGATCAAATTATCACAGCAGTTTTTAGATTCTACAACGACTTCTACTGGAAAGACTGCGAACAAGACCAAGTAAGAGTTAAGTTGTTTTATAAAGTCATTATTTTAGAGCAAGGTATAATTCTGATAAAAATACAATAAACAATATGGTGAAGCTATTGGAGAGAAAATTAAGGCTCGGTTAAGAAACTGAAACAGTCTTGACTTGTTCCTTTACACAAAAGTTATTTATTTTCAAAAGAGACCCATGAGGATTCCTCTGGTGTGCAAGACCTGCCTGAAGACATTTGACCAGTTTCCTCTTCACCTAAAGAGGGTGTGTATGAAATGAGCCTCAGCAGAGGAGATCAGCAAGGTCCTTCTCCAGGCCAGGAAGGACTTGTTGAATCACTTGAGGAATCGGCAGGTCAGGGATTGCAAGAGCATAGGGCTCATGTGTGGTGAGAATGTGAGACTGGCGGAGTCCATGGACTGTTTTATGTGGAATCTTGAAGACACATCAGCAAGGTAAGATATTTAGAATTTATAAGGGTTCTTCTGTTTCATTTCTAACCTTTACCTTTATGTAAGGGTATGTTAAAATGATATACCAGTGGTCCAGATGCCCTGAGCAAGAGGCTGCTGTCCAGGAGGAAGAGATGCCAGAGACTGAAGTGGAAGAGGAAGGGGAAGATGTGAGTTCTGGAGAACTTTCTATTTTTTCCAAATGTATCTTTTGTTTTATACTTGTATTCTAGTTTGTCTTAGAAGTAAAAATGTTTAAATGTGTATTTTGTATTCCTTCTGTCCCCCCAGTTCTTAAAAGCCATCAGCAGGCTTTCAGGAAGATGGTGACCCAGGCTGGACTGGACAGAACGCACTCCCTGGATGCTCCTCACCTGGCTGGGTTTAAACAGGACCTTACCAAGGATCTTGGAGTGGCAGATTGCTCTCAGGAGGTATTTATTTTTTAAAGGCATTTAAAATTGAGCAGTGATATTTCCATAGCACATGTTTTTACTCCTTAGCTTAAAATTCACCCATGTGAAATCTCAGCCATAAACATAGTGACTCTACATTTATCAGGTAGAAAATGTTTCCAGATTCCTGTTTTTATGGATCCATCTGCATCTTCCTTAAACTTTGTAAAGGGCCTATCCAAAACAACAATTATTGTAACCAAATGAAGACCACTGGACTGTCTCACCAAATCATTGCTAATTATATTAAGAACATAAACCATTTTCCGGGCTACATCCTAAATGATATCAGTGTGAAAGTAGAGGATCCCAGCCTGGCTAACCTCATCATCAACTTCCAAAGTATCCTAAAGGATATTCAGAAGAAGAACAGTAAGAATGTTGCCAAGAGATTACTAAAATTAGGTCATTTTCATTATAAAACTTCTTTCAGTTGTACTTTTAATTTGAATACAAAAAAAGTTGATGAGTACGAATTTCTCAAACAGATATAGACAGTTGCAGAGTCCAGAACCAAGTACGAAGGATTGCTGGAAGGTGTTGATGGATGCAAAGAGAGATGTGTTCCACAGACTGGGCAAGACATCACCTTACCTGAGCAGCTTCTTGTACTGTATTACCTGCAGGCCTTTCTCCACCTGAAGCACCTGCAGCACCCAGGGGTGGTAAAGAACATGTTAAATCTTTGCGCATAGCGCTCCTTTGGAAGAACTTTGTCCAAGTTCAAAAGCAATCGTGGGATTTACTTCATGCGTGCAAAAAGCATGCCTCGCACGACAGATTTAAATGGGGAATGGAGCCTGCTTCTTGCTGTTTTTCCTGTGGTTGCAGTTACAAAGTTGATCGTGCTTTCACATTCTGTTATCAGTATTCACTGGCTGAGCTTTATCAGTTGGTTCGTAAAGGAATCTCTGCTTCGGTTCCAGAAAAGTCATCTGTAGTGTGTTTTTTTCCGTGCCCATGGCAGTCTTTTAAAGCTGGTAGTAATGGCGGCGAAGTTAATTTTTTATCCTCTTTAAAAGAATAAGGACGGGCTGGGGCGAGCTCCATTTACCACTCTTTCAGCTAACTGCCGAACTCGCGAACTGATTACACTGCAGAGCCACAGGCGCCTCGCTTTTCGCCATTCTCTGGGTTAGGGTGAAAAAAAAACTTTGTTGGTATTAGCTGGCCTGCTGGGAGTACCTCTTCCTCACTGATAAGAAAGATTTGTGTTTCATCTTTCGCAAGCTGTATAGATTTCTTTCAAAACAAGTTGTTCCAGAAAGGAAACGAACACTTGCATGCACCTGAATTAAAAGGCATGGGATTTGCCCATAAGGATAAATTCTGTACAGTAAGACAGGAATAAAGGCACCGCTGGGAATCGGACCCAGGATCTCCTGTTTACTAGACAGGCGCTTTAGCCAACTAAGCCACGGCACCGGCAAAGTGCTGTCCTTTGACAGCCACTTGGACACGTCTCAACTGCTCTGAGACATCTGCGTTCGGTGTGCACCGAGCCTGCTCGCCTTGCAAGTTGCCTCATTTACATGCTGTAGCGGCGAGGCTTAATAATAATGCAGAATTAAGTGTTTCTGAGCTTCCCAAATGAGGCCCCATTTCTCTGTTCATCTCTGTGGTGCAGCCACAGAGAAACCATTCATGCAAGATGTTTTCTTTTGATAAGGACAGCTCCCACAGGGGGATGCACTTAGCTAAGCCTGGCTATCATGATCAATGGTCATCCATTGGCCCCTATCTGTTTAGGGAGTGCCAGTTGGACATCTGGACTGCATTACTAAGTGTCAGGAGTAAGTGACTCATATCTCACCTTGATCAACCAATCAGGGACCGGTAGGGCCGAGTAACCCACGTGGGACTCTGATGCCCATGGAACTTTCAGCCAATCAATGAGCTGAAGTTCCTCCAGGTAAAAACAGGCAACACAGAGAGCCTGAGAGATTCAGATTCAGATTCAGATTCAACGAGATTCAAATTCAGATGCAACAATTCTAAAGGGAATTCAAAGGAGAATTCCAGGGCAGGACGGCCCAGGAGCAGGAGGCTCCCAAGGGCAGGACATTCTCGCAGCGCGCCTCCTGACCATCCTGAGACTCAGCCCGGACAACCACGGAACGGCCAGTGTGTCCGAGCGCCAGAACTTTCCTTTGTTCTAAGAGTCTAGAGTGGAGGTTGCCAGAGAGTAACCAGCAGCAGGCCTCGTGAACAGGTCGGAACTGTGGACAGCTGAATTACTATTCAGAACTAGCTCTTCATCAGGAACGAACCGGTCCTCTTCCTAACTTGCTGGGACCCACAGTCATCTTTTCTCCTGTGCACAAACTTTGCTAGTTAAAGCCAACACTAACTAGCCGGTCAGTGAGCATCAGCAGCGCACCGTCGCAAGCCGCACAGCACAGCCTGGCACGGAGCCAGAGAGCGCGGATTGGACAGCAACAGCCTGCAACTGTTTCTTTGTGCCCGCAGGAGATCTGAATCCCCAAAGATTGGATAAGTATTCAACTTCAATGCATTACAGCTGATATCAATTTAATTCCTAAGAGTTATGTACTTGTTTGAGTATCTAATGTAGAAGTTGTAACCAAGTTCACTTTACGAAACGGTCTTAATGAATGATATACTGAACGTATGTCCTCTTGATATGTGTAACACTTTGTAACTGACTGAATATATACCTTTTGTATTCTGATAACCCTCTCGATAAGATCTGTTAGGTTTACATGCATATACTATGTATTAATAAATGTATCCTCGTGTGTTAGTACCTGTGTGTGCGCGTTGTTTGAGTTATGTCGCATGGTTGGATTCTAAAGCCACCAAAAGAATCAACTTTGTGATTTACTGCTACAATTAATAATTGTCTCAGTAAATGCCCAAACCCTACAGAACTGGTGCCTTCAGAGAGCAACTATGATTACATATTTGGCGTCCCTGGGCCGGCTTAATCTACAATGCGATAGTTCCACCACTAAGAGAAAGGATGAGAAATGGCTTTTATCTGTCACTTTTCATGTCAGAGGATCTCAATCTGCTTTCCCTGTACAAGAGGATGTCCAACTCATGTAGCTAAAGACGTAGACGACAGTGCTCCACTGAAATCTTGATCTCACAACCCTCGGCATGACTCCGCTGTGTTCTGCTTTAGACAAAGGGGGGAAAAGACTTCTTTCATCACACGTTTTGCACTGTTTACGGTGTTTGCAGTGCTCTTTCTTAAATGAAAACCAGGAATCGGCACCATATGAGGTGAGACTAGATAATATTGGAACAAGTAGCCTCGCCATTCCATGCGTGACGTGAGCAAAGTGTAATTCCTGTCTTTATAGTGTGCTTGTTAGAGACATAGCTGGCACCCAGAGCGCTTTAAATCCAGGAGTCAGCAGCCCAAGACAAGAGAGTTTCCATCGTCTATGTTTTTTGCGTGAAGGGGGAAACCATGCGTGTGCTGCAAACGATCTTAGTATCGAAGTGCCGTCCCACATAACCGATCCGAACAATCTGCTTTACAGAGGAGCACTGCCGGAGCTTATCGTTGGCAAACTGAAGACCAGGCTGACCTCTTCTGTGACTCTTGAACACTGAGTCTCAAGGTTGTGAATTCAAGCTCCACGCTGGCGGGAAATTCCATAGGTAATGATCACATTTTCTTGCATGCTAATCAAAAGAAATATTAAGAAACTTTTCCCGATACCAGTTTTTTACAAAAGTAAAGGCACACGGCACATGTGTGCCACATCACGTCCGAGTTTAGTGACAACTACCTCAGAGATTGTAAGCTGGGTAGTTTCAGATCAGATCACTTTTTTTATCAAAGGTTCAAGCAAACCCGAATACTTTTGCAAGAGACATTTCAGAATCCCAGTCAAATCCAGTAAGATTGCTGGTACCTTTGAATTCGACTGAACTATAGCACAGATCTGCAGTCCACCATTAGAATACTGTGGGTGTGTTGTATAAGCCATACTGCCCAAAATAGTTCTAAAACATGAGAAGCATCCTCGTTTAGGAATGTGGTATAAAGTGAAATGGTCTGGGAAGAGTCCTACGTTTGAACAGTTCAAAATAGACGTAAAGGGGTATTTACGGACTCTTTCGAAATGTAAGAACGAGCTGTGCGGACCTTATCTTTATTTACCTTGTGTAATCGTTTTTCATAAAGTGTAATTGTATTATAGCATGTGCCCCTGACGATTTTCTTGATACGTTATATGTGCTCTTGTTTGTATTGTATGTAGTTTTGTTGTTCAAATAAAACGTAAAGGACACAACTTTCTGGATGCGGCTGCTGTAAAAATAAAATGACATCAAGGGTGCTGTACGCAGAGGTCTGAAACCTGCTCAACAGAAGATCTTTATCAAGAGGTGTTAAAGAAGTAGAGATCTCGCCATGAGAGGGGAAGCATCTCAGAAAAAGCAGGTGCAGTCGGTTCCACGGTCATAACGCCACTAATTCGGGTGACAAGAGCAAAACCCACCCGGCTTCCTCCGGGCAAGTAATGAGACAAAAAAAGAGGGCCCAGTGGGTAGCGTGGCCGAGCGGTCTAAGGTGCTGGATTAAGGCTCCAGTCTCTTTGGGGGTGTGGGCTTGAATCCCACTGCTGCTAGGAGTTTTTGTGTTACAACCACCAAATGGAGCAATGTGTTAAAAGCTACTTTATCAGCTTAACATCAAAGCAGGGAGAAAAAAGTGTTTCTTCTTCTCAACACAATTTATCGTTTCCACCTTCAGCAGGGAAGTTTGTCTACCAAGATCACTTTTGAGTCAGTGCAAATCACAGTGCGCCCTCAATTTTAATGTCGGTTGTGCTCCTTTTATCTGTGAAACGTTAATGTTCTGCATTTTCAAGTCGAGTCATCCTCAGGGGTAGAGCTGATTATGTCTTTCCGCATAGCGCTCCATCAGAAATAACTTGTCTAAGTCCAAAAGAGATTGTGGGTTTCACTTCAAGCAATCACAAAGAATACCTCACATGTCAGATCTAAATTGGGAATTTGTTGGTTACGAAGCTGAACGTTTGTCCATGTTCTGCTAGAGTATCCACTGGCTTGCCTTTATAAGCAGTCTTGGAAAGATAAGCTGTGCTTCATCTCAGGAAAAATCATCAGTACTGTCATTTTATTCTGTGTGTATGGCAGTTATTTAAAGTATATAAAAATCACGAGTTCATAGACTTATCCAAATATCAACGGGACCTTGTAAACCTGTCAGAAGAATTCCTTCAATCCAATAGTTTCACTCCAGGGACAAGGCAGGGAAACATAGAGAATTCTTATTTAAAGACAACATCCGTATTGGATTGCATGTAAGCAGGCACCACTCAGAATTCCTAATATGATTTTGAATTCAGTTTTGCAGTGCTTTAGTGCTTTACTACTTTCAGAGAGTCCTTTATTGACCTTGCTGAAGCAGAGAAGCGACATAATCACAATTGTGACCAGTTTTTCTGCTGTTTCTGGTTAATACTGATTATTATTTTGTATTTTGATTAGTATTTTTCGTAGCGTTCTTCCTCAGCTTTTTAGTTATTTGGTGAGCAAGAACCACTGAGAACGAGTCTGAATCAATCAAGAACAGATATGGTACTGCTGTCCTGTGTATTACTGCTTCATCCTAATTGAGCTTTTCAGTGTTGAAGAAGACGTTTCCAATTTCGATTGCTGGTTTCAGAGGATGTGCTACAAGATCACAGATTCATTTGAAAAGATTTGGAGATGCATTGGCTGGGATTCAAACCTGGCTCAATTGCATGAAGGCACCTATACTCAGCAACGAGAGGAAAGGAGAAGGGGCCAGAGGTAGTGTGGCTGAATGGTCTAATATGCTGGATTTTAGGCTCCACTCTCTCAGGGGCATGGGTTTAAATCCCACTACTGCCCAATGTTTCAAGACCTTACTTCCTGTGATTTGTAATATGGTCAGTAAAAGCACTTTATGTAAGTATCTCTTATGTCAGCGCTACAAGTCACTTACTGCTCCACAGGTCCGGGGTTCAATCCCTGGCATCTTCAGGTGTTTTATATAACTGTACTCACATTGAAATCTTCTGTTGAGTGAGAACTCTTTGCTCGTGTTCATAGAGAGCCAGGTTTACCTTTTGAATCTCACCCGGGATTTCCTGAGAGATGATTCAGCGAGCGAGTCCTCCCTCTGGACTCCGCACTGAGCTGAAAGCTGTACGAATTCCTCACTGTGTGTCCTATACTGTTACAGGTGGTCCAGCGTAAATGTGCAGCACAGTGATATGAACAACTTGAACTTTTTCTGTATGTGAAGGAAAATGCAAAAGAGCATGTAAAGTATTGATCATATAAAATATCCATGGTACAACTCGATAAAAAACTGAAGCACAAAACAGCGACTTTTGATGATTACAAGAGATTCAAGAAACACAACCGTCCACAGATGGTTCGGATCCTGAACGCTTAAGTCAAAAGAACAAAAGCGAAGTAAACTCTCTTCATTGTCTTATAGTTTATGTAATAAAACAATTTTTTACTTTCTTTATAATTTAAGTTTCAGTTTAGGAAAATCGTGCCCAGAAGCTACCAAAACTGGTAATGTTCACATAATGTGTAATGCCAAAGCAGCAGTTGGGGTGGGAAACAAAAGGCATTTCTTGGTATGAATCCTAAAACTTCATAGATGGCGTTCTAGGACTTCTCGCTTCAGATAAAGCTGTCAATACATCATAGATTTCTACTCAATCAATATCAGCAGTGTTATCACTACCGAACACTAAATATAGATCCTGGCAATAATTCATGAGTTGTTTGTTAGAAAATTGTTTATGGTTTTTTTTAAACATATTTTCAATACCAGACAAAAAGTCGAAAGTTTCAATTTCATGCAACTGATGAAATCTCTCTTCAATGGAAGTTATAAGTACAGTACATCCAAAATACTGCGGAATCAATCAAATTTACATGTTTCTTGTGGATCCAGAAGATCATTTTGAGACTCAAAACATGCCTGTCTTTTCTTTTTTCGAGGACGAAGGAGTAGCAGCAGGAGTAGCAGTTATGGCAAGAACGTGTTTAGAGTTCAGGACTTCTAATTTCTAATGCAGAGCCATCGACTCGGAAAGCACCGCCCGCGATAAAAGAAATTGCAGAATTGGTCTGTTCATGCTGCCTACACGCTTTGAATTGCTGGCATTTTCTGCAAGCGTTCCTTTTTGAGGGTTCATGAAATTCCTCACATTTGAGCCAACACTAAAATATTTCATTCGGGGTCGCCTAATTCATAGTGCAAACCGAATCTACAGGGGAATGCTGTGGAACATGAAGCCGTTTGTTATTCTGTTGTGAGGTGTGAGGGGCGGAATGCAAATCGAGTTGGTGAATAGAAAATGAAACAGGAGTGACTTCTTGAGCTACGAATTCCAAAAAGTATGAAAACCTGTGCATTTTAACAGTGCAGAATACTCACAAATTGCACTGAGTTGCTTGCTTTCTTCTGCTGCTTTTATATTTCAGTCATTCACTGTCAGCTAGCACTGGAACCATTCAAGAGAGGTAAAAACGGAAGCTGTCAGGAGTGGGATTTGAACCCACGCCTCCATTTGGAGACCAGAACACCCAAGCCAGCTGGAAAGACACATGTCCTTGAGTCTGGCGCCTTAGACCACTCGGCCACCCTGACAAGCGAAAGCAAGTGGTGTGCTGAATGCACCAGTAGTTGACTAAACTGAGTTTCTTCCCTGAAATTATTTGCTTGCGAAGACCCAAGTTGCCTTGAATGGATCTTGGAAATCAAATATACGGATGGATTGTTATTCGGTTGTGAGTTTTGAGGGGCGTATTATAAATTGAGTTGGTGAAAAGGCGCTTTTTGTTAGTCTGTCGGGAGGCTGCACAAGGTGTTTAGAGGGAGAATTCTAAAAGGCAGGCTCTCTATGTTTAACATCAAGAAAGATTTTTTTTTCTCAATGGAAATGCTCTTTGGCGCTTTCAGCTTTACGTAGGGAACAACGTCTGAGACCACTTTTGAGCCAGTGCAAATGGTAATGTGCCACCAAGTACATTTAATATTGGCTGTGGTAGCGAGCTGCTTTTGTTTGTGAAGCTTTTACTTCTTTAAGCTGAATCATTGGCAGGAGTAGCTTATTAAATCTTTGCTCATTGCGCTCCATCAGAAATACCTTGTCCATGTTCAAAAGAGATCAGGGGATTTACTTCATGCTTTCACATCGCATACCTTACACGAAAGATTTAAATGGGGAATTGATTGTGCTTCTTGATGTTGTTCCTGTGGTTGCCTTGGTTACAATGGTGAACGTTCTTCCACGTTTTGCTAGAGTATCCACTGGGTGGGCTTTATCAATTGGCTCGGATAGGTCATCAGTGCTCCGTCTCCAGAAAAATAATCAGCACTGTCTTTTTTCTGTGGGCATGACCGTCTATAAAACATATAAAATCACGAGTTCATTGATTTCTCCAAATAACAACAATACATTTTAACCCTTCAATCCAATAGTTTTACTCCAAGTAAAAAGCAGCGCAATATATAGAGAGATGACATTCAAAGATTTCAACGTTCTTATTGGATTGCCTGTATGCAGATATCGCTCAGAATTGCTTATATGATTTTAATTCAGTTTTTCTCTACTACTTTCAGAGTCTTTTATTGACCTTGCTGAAGCAGAGAAGTGACATAATCACAAATGCAACCAGTTGTGCAGCTGTTTCTGGTTAATAATCATTAATGCGAAAAAAAAAAGCTCCTTGCATTAAGATCAAGAGCAACCAACGCGCTCGCTTGTTGAGTTGGGTATTTTCCGAGCTACTCTTCCTTAGCTGTGTAGAGGTTTGATGGGTTTACTGAGACAATTATTCATTGCAGCAGCAATCACGAGGTGATTCGTTGTGGCTTTTAGAAAATCAATTGTCAGAACAACTAACAACGCACACACACGGGTTCAATACACGAGATACAGTTATTAATATAAATTGTGCACCAAACATATACCAGTCTGCCTGGATACAAGCGGCAGACCTTACTGTGAGGGTTATCAATACACAAGGTATATAATCTCGAAGAGATGCAAACACAAAGAGATACACAACAGAGAATATATGTCAATATATATCGTTCGGTTACCAAATCGCTAATCAGTGTTATTACCCACTGTTACTCTAAACTCGGAAGTAAATGCAATACTCATGAATTAAATTGATAACAACTTATGTTGAGGTACAATTGAATTCTCGAGACGCAATGTAGAACATGGGGTTTACTTATCCGCTGTGTATGGATTTGGAATTTCCTGGCACGAACACCAAACCAGCTGACAGGCTCTGTTGCAGCCTCGGTTCCAGCGGTTGTCCAATGGGCATTGTCCCGGCGTCCTCTGGCTACCGACCAACCAGTCGAGGTGCAGCTCAGAGTTGGACGGGCGGAGGAATCTGATTGCGGCGCGCAGGGCAGTCGTTGCTCCGAGGGGATCTACCAGCAGTCCGGCTGGCTAGTAGAAAGTCTCTATGCACAGAGTGTGACTGCGAGTCCTCACAAGTCACTCTTTTGCCCGGGAAGAAGCTGGTTCGTTCCCGGACCAGCGCTGCTTCTGAATAAACTATTCAGGTTGTCGACAAGGGTCCAACTGTAGGCTGCCGTTGATCAAGCGGAGCATTCACGTTGGTAGAATTCTGAGTACGTACGGGATCCTCGGTCTCGTGCTTAGAACAAAGTCCAAGTCCCAGTGCAGACAACAGCAGTTGTCACATGATTGTCTCTGAGGATGCCCGAAAATGGCCAAGGAGAGCCCCGATCTGAGCTTGCGCTCCGTTTTTGACCAAGACACAGATGTGTGCTGATTGGTTGAGATTTTGGCGGGCATTGGAGACCCACGTGGTGTTACCACGCCCTGCCAATCCCTGATTGGTTGATCAAAGTGAGATATGAGTCACTTACTCCTGACGCTTAGGAATGCAGTCCAGATATCCAATCGGCACTCCCTAGAAAGATAGGCGCCAATGGATGACCATTGATCATGATAGCCAGGCTTAGCTAAGTGCATCTCCGTTTGGGAGCTGTCCCTTATGAAAAGAAAACATCTTAAATCAGCCTGCATGAATACTTTCTCTGTGGTTGCACCACAGAGAGGGAGAGTGAGATGGGGCCTCATTTAGGAAAGCACAGCAACGCTTAATTCTGTCTTATTAACAAGCATTGCCGCTACAGCTGTAAACTTATTTGGCGAGCATGGACCTCTGAGAAGGAGTCTGAATCCATCAAGAAGACAGGAATTCTAATATCGCACTGCCGTCTTGTGTACAAAATATTTGTTCAGCTCTAACGTCTGTGTGCGTTGACAAGGCATCTCAAACGGACATATTAAATAAGAAAATGATCCTTTCTGTTACCATTCCTGCAGTTGGAGCGTTGTTTCACCCTTTTACGTTCTACAATATTTACAGACAAGGTTTTATCACTGGAGTTGTACAGAACAAGTGTGCATCAGTCCATGAAAATCATCAGTACTGCTGTTTTTCTATGCATTGTTTAATCAAGAGCACTTAAAAGATGCAAAAGATGGATTGTGTTCTGTGAGCACCTGCACATCTCTAAGTCACTTCCACAGGCATCTATGTTGGGGATGTAGCTCAGTGGTAGAGTGCTTGTCTTAAATGTATGAGGTCCTGGGTTCAATCCCTGGTTTCTCCAAGTGCTTTATGTTACTGTGCTCACATCGCAGTCTTCTGTTGAGTGAGAACTCTTTGCTCGTGTTCATAGAGAGCCAGGTTTACACAATTAAACTCGAAGTGCTACAGTGTTCTCTGAAGTTTTAAATGTACCTCCAAATTATTTAGTTCTGTTAACTACCAAAGAATGTGAACTAATTTAAAGCCACATTCAGGAAATCCAGAGAACATCTTCACACTTGTCGTGGCTGTTGCAAAAAAACCTCACCCGGGATGTTGAATCTCACCCGGGATTTCCTGAGAGATCATTCACTGAGTGAGTCCTCCCTCTGGACTCCGCACTGAGCTGAAAGCTGCGCGAATTCCTCCCTGCGTGTCCTGTACTGTGTAGCACAGTGACAAGAACGCCTTGAGTTTTTTTCTGTATGTGAAAGAAAATGCAAAAGAGCATGAAAAGTATTGATGGTATAAAATATCCATGGTACAACTCGAGAAAGAACTGACGGACAAAACAATGACATTTGATGATTACAAGAGAAACACAACCGTCCGAATATGGGTTTTGATCCTGAACACTTGTGTTAAAAGACAAAGCAAAGGATATAACCTGTAAATGTCTTCATGTCTTACAGTTTATGAAATAACACAATTTCTTCCTTTCTTAATAATTTCTTACTATTGATAGATGCTTTTTTGAATTTTAACAGAATCACAATTACAGACATTTGGGGTTAAACTGTTATTCACATATTCACATATAATTATGAGACTCAAAATATGCCTGTCTTTTCTTTTTTCGAGGACAAATGGATTATTGAGGTGTAAAGATGGGTTCAAAACCAAAATCATCTGCTATTGCTGCTGTTTCTTCAAATCCTTTAATTGATCAATGATATCGAGGAATAATATTATACAAATTGTGGTTTTCTGTGAATTGCCAATTTTATTGTAATTACATCTTCGTTTACAGATGTCTTGCATGTATCACAAGGTATTACAGATGCAGCAATTCAAAATGGGTGGGGTATTTCGCGGCATACCCCGGTGGGCGTGTCGCGGTGTCACGCAGTATCACGCGGTTAATCGCGTCATTTGGTGTCATCCCGGAAACTATCCGGCGTCACCTTGTAAAACCGCCAGTGGGAGCTTAACCTCTCATGTACAGCATTTGAGCTTTTAATTTTGAACTGTGTATTACAGCATGTTAATCATCAGTCATTAAAATGTTGGTATATTTTATGAAAGCAAGATTGCTCAGTTGGACAAAAGTACACAACCTACCTTTATCAGAAATATTTATGCATCAAAGCCTTTACCGAAGATATTACTAATAGTATTAATAATGGATGACTTTGGACAAGCTGTATACTCAAAGTATAATTTCTTTAGCACATTTGTACAAGCACTTGGAATCTGTCCAAGCCATACTTTGTCAGGCATTTTGTTTTACTTCAACGGGCATAAAAACTTCCTTGCTTTTAACAGGGCGTTTCATAATTTCTAACTACGAAAATGATTTAAAATGCGACACTTATCATTCAACTAGAGCTCAAAATATCACAAGGATCCTCAAGAGCACAGCAAAGACTGTATTAAGAGATACTTGTATGTAGCAACACTTTCTTTTCCGTATACCAGATTTTATGGAACCACTTCAGAGGGGTGTCAGCCAGTCAGATTCCAGGAATCGGTACTTTAAAGGAAAAATACACACCGGTATTCCATTTCTCCCTAACGATTTAAAGCATCGAAGTATATAACTAGCATGTGAAATAGCGTGTGAAAAAATGGTAGTTTTAAGCTTTTCTGCTAATATAATATGGAATCGCGTATCTAAAGAATTTAATAACGATATGATTATATTCGTGTACTGCGACAGGGCTGTGTAGGGCTGTTTCGCCTCTCTCTTTATGCAACTTCCCTAGTAGCCTACTGGTCTACGTGCCCAACTATCAACTCATGGGTTGTGTGTTCAAATCCAGCTTGTGCAAACATTTCTTTGAAAAAATAGAATAGCGATATTATGGACAATCAATTGACTTTTATATTTCAAAATATCACAACATGATCGATTCTAAGTCATTTTTGATAACAATGAATAGTCACCTTCTTCCCTTCTGACAATGGTCCCTGTTTCTGCTTCCTGCTTCTAGTGTGTGTGTGTGTGCAATAGAGTAAATTTTTATAGAGAAATGCAGGCTGGACAGTATGCGTTACAATATAAACATTTATATTGATTTAAATCGTCATCTGATTTAAATCGCAAACGCGAGTTTAATTATATGTGTTTTTTAATCATAATTAGGCTAATGCAACATAAATTGATACAGTATCTTTGTCTTCTAAGTATCTTAATAAACTTTCAGCATACCTTTCTACCCGTTTAGATTTATATTTCTTGGGATTTTGGGATCAAACGTGGAAGGATTAGATTGTAATCGTTTTTATTTTTCAAATATGAGATTGTATTTCTGAATGTTATGTTACACCTACAGTAGTTCACTGCTTTAAATACATCGAATTAAGAAAGTTATGTGTAGCACTTTAGATATTTTTTTCTGAACCTGGGAAAATCTGATCATGTTTCTCTATAACAATAATAAAAAACTTTATTTTACATATCACCTTTAAAAGTGGCATCTCAAAGCAAAAAAGTAGATGGGAAAAACAGTTAAAAGGGACCAAAGTAAATACCAGACAAACACAAACGTGTTTTTAATAAAATGCTTTTATTCATATAGCAGAGAGTGAGAGGGACATCCAGCAGGGAGAGACACACACACCGGTTTCCATTGACAAAATTGTTTTTTTTCAATTCCTCTTGTCTAACAGGAATGTTTTGTTGTGGACAGACTGTTAGACTAGAGGAAAAGAGCGCCTCCTTCTACGAAGCATTTTGTTGATCCGATCACTAATTCTTTTCCAGTCGCACGCAGTAAGGGTTGAGAATCTCCGATTCACCATGCTACTATTGGTTTCCCGGAGATTGCAAGGCAAGGCACTTTTGCCTCTGGACCCATCGAAATTTACAGACGTGGCCCACCCCCAGTAAATTTCAAAAGTCACAAGATTTCGAAACACGAGGGCAACGTAGCGGTCGGCTCTTGCTTTCCCGTCTATGCTGATGCACTGCAAGTACAACCCCCCCTCCATCTCCTGAGTGATGGGTAGTTGGATATCTGGGAGAATTATTCGTCCCACTGGCGTCTGTGAATTCCGCTCTGTAAATGGTGCTTCCTGGGGGGAGATAGACGGCGGGGACAGCATCAACAAATTCCTGCGCGGTGGTGAGCGGAGAGGCCGGGATGGAGTGTCCTGAGGCGGTGTGTGCTCTGCGGGGGGCAGAGCTTCCGCCAGGCATTGCAACCTGCGCGGCGGGGAGAGGCACTTTTCGGGAGACAGCTGCTCAACTGTTTGACTGCTGGAACATACTGTCTCCTTCCTCTGCATTTTCAGGAGTGTCTCTAGCCTCCCAGTCCTCCCTAGTAATGCATCGTACTGCTCCCGCTGCTGCCGAAATGTCTCCACACAGATGCTGCTTCTACAGGTTGGCACCCTGGCCAGTGGCCGAGAGTAGAGACCCACGGCCTGTGGCAAAATAACATAATTCATGTAAGAAATAAAGTCACACAGTAGTATTCATCAGTCGCGGAACAGAAGTGAAAATAAACTTTTCTTTTTTTCCGTCTTACCGCTTTCTTTTTTACTCTCCTGGTGGTAGATCGTTTCGCCCGTGCGGTGTTTTCTTGAAGAACAGGCTACGAAGAAATAATTATAATTGAATTTAAAATTCAAAACGGCAATAATACCTTGTAATATACGCTGTAATCACGTATTTCAGATGAAGTCTGCTGTATTTGCTTACCCTTCGCTCTTTGGAAGCTGGGGCGGCAGAAGCACCCCGTCTCTTCCCGTAAAAGGTCTTGGTCTCCATATTGTACTATGGTCGCTGTAGTGCAGGTTCGCAGTTCTTTTTTTGTGATGGGAGCTCACCCAATCCCTTTGTGTATTTATGCTATATTCACATGTACAGCTAGAATGTTCATTGTCTTCCAATGAAAGGCGGGTGCCTCTTGCCAAAGTCGGGAGACATTAGAGGCTTGCCACACCCGGACTGTTAAACCACCGCATTAGCACGTCAAAGCCCATTGAGGACCCGGGCGCAATAGTTGTTTTGTCCCTTGATTTACTGATGTGCATTAATTAAATCTTGTCATTCAGGTCTTTTTTTCTCTATTTGAATTGTCGTTTACACATGCACGACTTTAAAAGCTAGCAAGACAGGTTTCGATTCACATTAGCTGGCGAGCCTTGTTAACAAAAAAACGAATAATAATGTAACATGCCACTGTTTGTTCATGAACAAAGTTACACTGAGATTTCCTTAGATACCCAATTAAAAAATAAATAAATAAAAATTTGAATCCCCTGCGGAACACATTCCATAAGAATCAGCAGTTTTACAGTATATATCGCCTTTAAAGGTGGCTTCTCAAAACGCTTTACAGGATAAAAACAACCAGAACAGGAACAACAACAATATTGTATTTCATTGCACTTTGAAAACCAAGTAATAACTTAACTATACGTGCAAACGTTTCATATGTTGCTGTTGTGAATGCCTGTGGATTGTATCTTATTTGCCTTGAGTCCTGGTTATCTCTCTCTCCCTTCCCCCCTCTCTCCCTCAATTCAATTCAATTCAAGGTGTTTTATTTGCATGACAGATGGGTACAATCAGTGTTGGGTATGTATATTTTGATATTTACACCCGGCGCGGCACCGAGGGAGCATCTGCATTTATAACTTAGTTTTTAAAATTAGTCAAGCAATATGAAGCATCTCCTTTTACTTTTAAGTCCCTTAAATACATTGAGCACAGCTTTCTCGCCACTTAAGATTGCTTTTTGATACCATCCTTACAAAAAGCAGAAACTTTCCGATGACTCACAGTACAAGTGGAAAGATTACAGATTTTAATCATCTTTAATTTTGTTACGTTATACGTTTTAGGAACGTTTCATCTAAACAAACACCACAAAACTATTCTCGATTGTATTTCTGAATGTTATGTTACACCTGCAGTAGTTCACTGTTTTAAATACATCGAATTAAGAAAGTTAGATGTAGCACTTTAGATCTTTTTTTCTGAACCAGGGAAAATCTGATCATGTTTCTCCATAACAATAATAAAAAAATTTATTTTACATATCACCTTTAAAAGTGGCGTCTCAAAGCAATACTGTAGACTGTAAAAACAGTTAAAAGGGACCAAGGTAAATACCAGACAATCGCAAACGCGTTTTCAATAAAATTATTTTATTCATTCAGCAGAGAGTGACAGGGACATCCAGCAGAGAGAGACACACACACTGGTTTTCATTGACAAAATTGTTTTTTTTTTCAATTCCTCTTGTCTAACAGGAATGTTTTGTTTGTGGACAGACTGTTAGACTAGAGGAAAAGAGCGCCTCCTTCTACGAAGCGCTAGTTTAGTACTATAAAATACTATTAAAATCTGTAATCTTTCCACTTGTACTGTGAGTCATCGGAAAGTTTCTGCTTTGTGTAAGGATGGTATCGAAAAGCAATCTTAAGTGGTGAGAAAGCTGTGCTCAATGTATTTAAGGGACTTAAAAGTAAAAGGAGATGCTTCATATTGCTTGACTAATTTTAAAAACAAAGTTATAAATGCAGACGCTCCCTCGGTGCCGCGCCGGGTGTAAATATCAAAATATACATACTCAACACTGATTGTACCCATCTGTCATGCAAATAAAACACCTTGAATTGAATTGAATTGAGGGAGAGAGGGGGGAAGGGGGAGAGAGATAACCAGGACTCAAGGCAAATAAGATACACTCCACAGGCATTCACAACAGCAACATATGAAACGTTTGCACGTATAGTTAAGTTATTACTTGGTTTTTAAAGTGCAATGAAATACAATATTGTTGTTGTTGCTGTTCTGGTTGTTTTTATCCTGTAAAGCGTTTTGAGAAGCCACCTTTAAAGGCGATATGTACTGTAAAACCGCTGATTCTTATGGAATGTGTTCCGCAGGGGATTCAAATTTTTATTTAAAAGTAAAATCACCTTTAAAATTGGTAGTACCTTTTTTAGTACTATATTTTTGTATTATATTCCCTATTAATCAAACTCTAAGAGTATGTATCGGCTTGTCAGTCAGGTCTTTTTTCTCTATTTCAATTGTCGTTTACACATGCACGACTTTAAAAGCTAGCAAGACAGGTTTCAATTCACATTAGCTGGCGAGCCTTGTTAACAAAAAAACGAATAATAATGTAACATGCCACTGTTTGTTCATGAACAAAGTTCTACTGAGATTTCCTTAGACAGCGATTAAAAAATAAACGTTTCATATGTTGCTGTTGTGAATGCCTGTGGAGTGTATCTTATTAAGCTCTAAATTGCATTTTGAGCGCGGTTTTTGACTTTTTTTAAATTGCATTTTGGGCGCGGACAGCACATACAAGGGTTAATGAACTGCGCCAAGAAATTTAAAATAGTATTCTTTAGGTGTGAGGGTAGGAGTGGACCACAGCAGGCATAATCAGCAAACCAGGAAAACAAAGAACAGGACAGGTGAAATGTGTATCCAGAAAGCAAATGATCAGAAAAAGGAAATGGTGTTACGCCCAGGTTTTCGACCCAATTGTTTTAACTTGCTAATGCATCAGACACATTTCCTGGCGTATTGTGTTTTAAATAAAATAGGAGTGTCTTTCCCTGGCATTAGCTCATCGGTATGGTGTAAGTTTTATCTGTACCATACCATACAGTATATAGGTACAGAATTCAAGCTGCACCACTGTATCGCTTTGGTAAGGGGACGGACAATGACCAAAATCACGAAAACTCTCTCACACCAAATAATGGAGATGAAAAGAAACGGGAAGTCAACACGGGACATTGTACAGCAGTTGGCTTCGATGGACATCTTCGTTTCTGAAAGCACAGTGAGATGGCATTATAAAGGGGAGAGGAGGCAAAGAGAATCTAAACCGAGGACGATTCAAAGGTAAATAAATTTCTAAAAATACCTTTCTTGCATGTAAATACAACGACGCACATTATTTTTAAAACTAACTGCTGATCTCTTTTTTTTTCCAAGTCTTATTGTGCGAGCTGTCGACAAACTGACTGATGAAAATGATGAGCTACCGGCGATGCAAGTCCAAAGATGGCTTTGGGCTGACCTCGGTGCGACCGTTAGCCCGACATCGATAAGAGGAGTACGCAGGAGGCTTGGATGGAGATACAGAAAAACCAACACATGCCCCATGATAAGGCAAAAAAACAAAGAGGAAAGACTCAAGCAAGCGCTCCAATGGATTGAACAGGGGGAGGCATTTCAGGATGTACTTTTCACCGACGAAACAACAGTGGCTCTGGAACAGTTTTCAACAATGGCATTTTGCAAAAAGGGGAGATATGTGGACAAGCCAAAGCCCAAACATCCACTGAAGGTTCACGTCTGGGGGGGTATATTTAGAAGAGGCCCGGGACCACTTCTTATTTTCGAAGGAATTATGGACCGTGTATTCTTCGAGGAAGTTGTGGTCACACAGCATGCTGCCCCATATATCAGGGAGCAGTTTGGATCAAGGCACCGTCTCTTTCAAGACAACGATCCGAAACAAACAGCAGCAAGGGCGAGGCTTATAGCAGAAGGAGTGAACTGGGTGAAAACTCCAGCCGAATCCCCAGATCTAAATCCGATAGAGATGGTTTGGCATTCGTTGAAAGACTACGTTCGGAAAACTGCTAAGCCCGTCACAAAGCAGGAACTGATCGATGCAATCTGTAAATTCTGGGAGGAAGAACTGACCGAACAAAATTGTAAAAATTTTATTAACAGGCTGTTTCGTGTTCTTCCTAGGATTGTTGACCGGGGCGGGGGACATTCGGGAATGTAAGTCTGAGAAAGACAGTCTCACGTTTGTGGACAGTCTGTCCACAAACAAAACATTCCTGTTAGACAAGAGGAATTGAAAAAAAACAAATTTTGTCAAATAATTTTTTTGAATCCCCGGCGGAACACATTCCATAAGAATCAGCGCTTTACAACCCTTACTTCGTGCGACTGGAAAAGAATTAGTGATCGGATCAACGAAATGCTTCGTAGAAGGAGGCGCTCTTCTCCTCTAGTCTAACAGTCTGTCCACAAACAAAACATTCCTGTTTGACAAGAGGAATTGAAAAAAAACAATTTTGTCAATGGAAACCGGTGTGTGTGTCTCTCTCTGCTGGATGTCCCTCTCACTCTCTGCTGAATGAATAAAAGCATTTTATTAAAAACGCGTTTGTGTTTGTCTGGTATTTACTTTGGTCCCTTTTAACTGTTTTTCGATCTACTGTATTGCTTTGAGATGCCACTTTTAAAGGTGATATGTAAAATAAAGTTTTTTATTATTGTTATAGAGAAACATGATTAGATTTTCCTTGCTTCAGAAAAAAAGATCTAAAGTCCTACACATAACTTTCTTAATTCGATGTATTTAAAGCAGTGAACTACTGTAGGTGTAACATAACATTCAGAAATACAATCGAGAATAGTTTTGTGGTGTTTGTTTAGATGAAACGTTCCTAAAACGTATAACGTAACAAAATTAAAGACGATTAAAATCTGTAATCTTTCCACTTGAACTGTATGTCATCGGAAAGTTTCTGCTTTGTGTAAGGATGGTATCAAAAAGCAATCTTACGTGGTGAGTAGCTGTGCTCAATGTATTTAAGGGACTTAAAAGTAAAAGGAGATGCTTCATATTGCTTGACTAATTTTAAAAACGAAGTTATAAATGCAGATGCTCCCTCGGTACTAGTATTTTAGTACTTAGTACTAAAGTACTAAGTATTTATTTTAGTACTAAAAATAAGATACACTCTACAGACATTCACAACGGTGACTGTCAGAAGATAGGACACAGCGGCTCAGGCACCTGCTGAATGGAAAAGGGGCACTTTAATGTTCTGTATGGCTAATACTAAAGCCAATACTAATATTCAATACTTTAATATTCTTTTCTGTATGTTTAACAATAGTGGGTACTGGCCTTATTCGTCCCTGCTCCCGTTGTTTGGTGTTAATGTGTTGTTAAGTGTGAATTTGTACCTGTTTCCCTGAGGTCTGGCTTTTTTTCTGGAAAACCATAACTCTGTTCTTGTCCAGATTGACTGTCGGCGCCCAGGTCTGACAGTGCTGCTCCAGCAGCGCCAGGTTCTGGTGCAGCCTCTGTTCTGTGGGCGACAGCGGGACCAGGTCGTCTGCAAAGAGCAGGAACTCGATTTCCATAATTAATGCAGATCAGTAAATCAAGGGACAAAACAATTATTGCGCCCGGCTCCTCAATGGGCTTTGACGTGCTAATGCGGTGGTTTAACAGTCCGGGTGTGGCAAGCCTCTAATGTCTCCAGACTTCGGCAACAGGCACCCGCCTTTCATTGGAAGACAATGAACATTCTAGCCGTACATGTGAATATAGCATAAATACACAAAGGGATTGGGTGAGCTCCCATCACAAAAAAAACTGCGAACCTGCACTACATTGACCACAGTACAGTATGGAGACCAAGACCTTTTACGGGAAGAGACGAGGTGCTTCTGCCGCCCCAGCTTCCAAAGAGCGAAGGGTAAGCAAATACAGCAGACTTCATCTGAAATATGTGATTACAACGTATATTACAAGGTATTATTGCCGTTTTGAATTTTAAATTCAATTATAATTATTTCTTCGTAGCCTATTCTTCAAGAAAACACCGCACGGGCGAAACGATCTACCACCAGGACAGTAAAAAAGAAAGCGGTAAGACGGAAAAAAAGAAAAGTTTATTTTGACTTCTGTTCCGCGACTGATGAATACTACTGTGTGACTTTATTTCTTACATGAATTATGTTATTTTGCCACAGGCCGTGGGTCTCTGCTCTCGGCCACTGGCCAGGATGCCAACCTGTAGAAGCAGCATCTGTGTGGAGACATTTTGGCAGCAGCGGGAGCAGTACGATGCATTACTGGGGAGGACTGGGAGGCTAGAGACACTCCTGAAAATGCAGAGGAAGGAGACAGTATGTTCCAGCAGTCAAACAGTTGAGCAGCTGTCTCCCGAAAAGTGCCTCTCCCCGCCGCGCAGGTTGCAATGCCTGGCGGAAGCTCTGCCCCCCGCAGAGCACACACCGCCTCAGGACACTCCATCCCGGCCTCTCCGTTCACCACCGCATGGGAATTGGTTGATGCTGTCCCCGCCGTCTATCTCCCCCCAGGAAGCACAGCGGAATTCACAGACGCCAGTGGGACGAATAATTCTCCCAGATGTCCAACTGCTACCCATCAATCAGGAGATGGAGGGGGGGTTGTACTTGCAGTGCATCGGCATAGACGGGAAAGCAAGAGCCGACCGCTATGCCGCCCTCATGTTTCGAAATCTTGTGACTTTTGAAATTTACTGGGGGTGGACCACGTCTGTAAATTTCGATGGGTCCAGAGGCAAAAGTGCCTTGCCTTGCAATCTCCGGGAAACCATTAGTAGCATGGTGAATCGGAGATTCTCAACCCTTACTTTGTGCGACAGGAAAATAATTCGTGATCGGATCAACGAAATGCTTCGTAGAAGGAGGTGCGCTTTTCCTCTCGTCTAACAGTCTGTCCACAAACAAAACATTCCTGTTAGACAAGAGGAATGTAAAAAAACAATTACGTTTGTCAATGGAAACCTGTGTGTGTGTCTCTCTCTGCTGGATGTCCCTCTCACTCTCTGCTGAATGAATAAAAGCATTTCTATTAAAAACGCGTTTGCGTTTGTCTGGTATTTACTTTGGTCCCTTTTAACTGTTTTTCGATCTACTGTATTGCTTTGAGATGCCACTTTTAAAGGTGATAAGTAAAATAATGTTTTTTATTATTGTTATAGAGAAACATGATCAGATTTTCCCTGGTTCAGAAAAAAAGATCTAAAGTGCTACATCTAACTTTCTTAATTCGATGTATTTAAAGCAGTGAACTACTGTAGATGTGACATAACATTCAGAAATACAATCGAGAATAGTTTTGTGGTGTTTGTTTAGATTAAATGTTCCTAAAACGTATAACGTAACAAAATTAAAGACGATTAAAATCTGTAATCTTTCCACTTGTACTGTATGTCATCGGAAAGTTCCTGCTTTGTGTAAGGATGGTATCAAAAAGTAATCTTAAGTAGTGAGAAAGCTGTGCTCAATGTATTTAAGGGACTTAAAAGTAAAAGGAGATGCTTCATATTGCTTGACTAATTTTAAAAACTAAGTTATAAATGCAGACGCTCCCTCGGTGCCACTCCGGGTGTAAAGATCAAAATATACATTTGTCCCGGGCAGAGGCCGAAGAGTGCCCGGCTGGGGTGCGCGGGGAAGAGCAGGACAGGAGTGAAAGTGGTCAGAGCGGGGTTTAGGAAGGCGTACAGTCTGGGCAGGTATAGATTACACTTTTCTAAAACGTATTTGAAAAATAAAAACTATTACAATCTAATCCTTCCACGTTTGATCCCAAAATCCCAAGAAAAATAAATCTAAACGGGTAGAAAGCTATGCTGAAAGTTTATTAAGATACTTAGAAGACAAAGATACTGTATCAATTTATGTTGCATTAGCCTGATTATGATTTAAAAAAACACATATAATTAAACATGCGTTTGCGATTTAAATCAAAACACGATTTAAATCAATATAAATGTGTATATTGTAACGCATACTGTCCAGCCTCCATTTCTCTATAAAAATGTACTCTATTACACACACACACAATAGAAGCAGGAAGCAGAAGCAGGGACCGTTGTCAGAAGGGAAGAAGGTGACTATTCATTGTTATCAAAAATGACTTAGAATCGATCATGTTGTGATATTTTGAAATATAAAAGTCAATTGATTGTCCATAATATTGCTATTCTATTTTTTCGAAGAAATGTTTGTTAAAAGAAAAGTCCAGCACCAGCTGGATTTGAACACACAACCCGTGAGTTGGTAATCGGGCACGTAGACCAATGGGCTACAAGGGAAGTCGCATGAAGAGAGAGGCGAAACAGCCCTACACAGCCCTGTCGCAGTACACGACTATAATCATATCGTTATTAATTTCTTGAGATACGCGATTCCATATTATATTCCCTTTTAATCAAATTCTAAAAGTATGCTTGTTGACTCCGGTATCACGTTAGTTAAAGTGTGTTAAAATGTTTAGGGAGAAATGGAATACTGGTGTGTATGTTTTCTTTAAAGTACCGAGACCAGCCATATACTGTATGTTTAAGTTCCAAAATTAATATCGTTTATGGCCTTCACACGCGTTGCAGTATGCTCCTATTCTTTTTATGCTCAGGCACTAAGATTTCCCTTCAGTGGTAAAATTCCATATAAATATTCAATACTTAAACGGGCACATATTTAAGACATTAAATATACATATACATACTGTATACAGTACAGTTTGCATACGGTAATATGTTTATGTTCCTAAATCAATCTCTTTTATGAGCATGTGAAAAGCATGGTGGATCGATTCTCAAAAATTACTGTACTTTGCATGATTGGAAACAAATGCGTGATTGCAAAATGCTGTGGTGTTACTTTTACAAAGACGGTCAATAAAAAAAAGAATGTGGACCAGGGCAATACTTTGAGTTTACACTTACAGCTTGTCCAAGGTCATTCATTATTACTACTATTAGTAATATCTTCGTTAAAGACTTTGATGGCCACAGCTCAAACATGAGAGGTTGAGCTTTATTAGCTCCACCTTGCTGAAATTCTGGATACTATTATTTTGCTTGCTGTATTATAGGTGAATTTACGGTAACTAGCAGTATTTACCGGTAACTCGCGGTAGACTGCGTACAGCGTACCGGAAAATAATGCGGTATCGCCCGCGCATTTTGAATGGCTGCATCTGTATGTTCCAGCAGTCAAACACTAGGGTGTCAGCCGTCTCCAAACAGACCTTCATCTCCTGAAAAGTGCCCCTCCCTGCCACACAGGTTGCTGTACCTGATGCAATGCGTATCTCCATACAACCCTCCACCCCCAGCAGAGCACACCCCCTCAGGACCCTCCATCCTGTCCTCTCTGCTCACTCCCCACTGTCTCTCTCCCCTCAGGAAGCACCATCTACACAGCAGAACTCACAGATGCCACGTACAGTTCTCCCAGATGTCCACCTTTTGCCCATCAGTCAAGAGAAGGAGGGATTGAATGTGCAGTGTGTCGGCACAGAGGGGACAGCCAGAGCCGACCGCTACGCTGCTCTTCCGTTTCGCAATTTTGGGACTGGGGGTGAACCACATCCATAAATTTTGACTGGTCCAGAGGCAAAAGGGCTTTGCATTCTCCAGGGAAACATAGGTATGGTGAATTGGAGATTCTCAGAACTTACTTTGTATGATTGGAAACCGATACATGATAGGATAAACAAAATGCTTCAAAGAAAGAGGTGCTATTTCTCTCTGGTTTTAGTCTGTGCAGCAATAAAACAATCAGATTAAACAAGAGAGAGTGCGACATTACTTTTCGTCAATGAAAAAATAGTCTTTTCATGTTTATTTAAGTGTCCTTCTTTCGTTTGGATTGCATTAAACAACTCGGGAGTTATTGTTATGATTACTCTATTATCGAATCCTCAACTCGTTCACTTTTTGTTATTTTGGGAACATTTTGACATGTTGCTTTTAGCCGTCGATTCTGTTGAATTCACTCAGTTTGTAATGTAGGGTAAGTTAAACTTTGATACAGGACAAATGTATTTCCCACAAGCTGTACTGTAGTAGCATTAAAAATATACAACATGACACTGTATGCATGTGGCACATCTTTGTTCAACTTAAGAAAAAACAGGACATTTGATTGCTGATTGCCTTATGTTAAAGGCCAACAATGACACCAGAAAACTGAAAGTTCCTTCCCCTCCCCAAGTAGAACTGTCTAATCTACATAAACACAGTGGGGTGTAACACCTAGCCTAGACTTTGTGAGAAGTATGGAGCTGTGTTGCATTAAAATGGCTGCAATGGAATATACATAGTAGGCAAGAGTTAATTTCAAGCTGAAAAGAAAAGACTCAACATGTCCCATTAAAATCAGAAATTTTCTTACAAGTGTAAATCCAACTATTTTCTAATTGCTTTATCCAGGACAGGTAACAGTTTCACCAATATTATTTGGTAACTTTTTACGATTGTCAGACTTCAGAATGCTTCAACTGATGTTTAAAGATATGACATAATGCGTACTGTGTTAAAGAGCTATTGAGCACAGAACATCTTTACACTTGTGAAAAGATTTGCACGTGCAGTTTATTCTTATCTGTGTGAAAACAGGAAATATCGATGGAGTTTCAGAAAGTAAACAGAGGTCTGGAACACCATATCTAAGACGTTTAATAAATTGAAGTTTGTGAAAACAGTGACAAATCACCCGCAAACAAAATACAATTTTAGAATACAAGCAGTTTGAAATGATTAGTTGTTATTAATAAATCACTTAACTTTGAACATTTTGTGATATTTAGAAATACATTTTCTAGCAACAGCGCAAATGCTGCACATGAGACATTAAGCTTTCATAGCTCCGCCTGGCGGTTTTACAAGATATTTCACCCTACTTTGATACATCATGCGATATCCTACAGTTCTTTGCAGAACAAGCACTGCTATTTACTGCACATTTTGAATGGTTGGATCTGTAGTTCTACTCAGTTTGGTGTATTCTCGATAAACCAAACTGTTGCCCTCCCTCCAACTCACCATTCCTCCCTTATGGTAGTGTATGCAGAGAAACCCATGTATATAAACCCACAGGGTCAATTGCAATGGACATCCCAAGTTAAAACACAGCCGCGTGCTAAGTTAGTACGGTACATTCTGGAGATCATCTCCCGCTCCGAGTTCAATTGCAGCAAAAACATGTGGAACAAAGATGGAGCTCAGCTCAACTTGTGCTTAATCCGGTTCCAAGGGCTTGGCCTTGTTGAACTAATTAGCCCGAACTGGAGAGGACTGTACATCAGAACACTTCTGATTAGTAGAATAATACATAGGCCACATTAATATACAATTACTTTTCTGTTTCTTCTTTATATTCAAACTAAATTTCCTGACAAATCAGTTAGTTTTTAATTTAAGAATTGCATTTAGGCTACAATTCACCTGATGAGGCTACGTCATTATTAAATGAGATACCCAATTGTAATTAGTCATGAAACAAATGAGAACCACAGCTGTGCATTTGAAATTGAACACTACTGTATTATTGCAGCATTAATTTTGTTTAACACTCCAGATGAATAAGTGGACACATCGTTATAGCTAAATCATTACAAAACACACCAACTAATAACCAGTAAAGTTAAGTTTAATTTTTAACAGAACTGGAAATTAAACTTGTGCAAAAAAAAAAAACAATTGTTCCTCTGACCTAGGCATTTTCTTTTAAGGCAATACATTTCTTTAGCAGGGTGTGCTTTGTGCTTACTTTTCAGAACTTTGATTTTCTCCCTCTCCTGTATCAGTAGGAGCGTACATTTCAAATTAAGTTATTTTCTAGTCAGTTCCAATGTCTTCCTTTCAGTTCAGCTCAACTTGTGCTTAATAAACATTTGGAACCAAGTTGGAGCTCAGCTCATCTTGTGCTTAATCCAGTTCACAGGGCTCAGCATTGTTGTTGTACTATTTAGCCCGAATTGCAAGGGACTGTGCATCAGAACATTGCATCTGATAAGTAGGTTAATTCATAGACCACGCTAATTACTTTGTCTCTTGTTTAAAATTAGTCAGGAAATGTAGTTTAAATATAGTTTTAAAATGTAAGAATTGCATTGAGGCTACAATTCACCAAATGAGGGATACTCAATTGCAATAAGTCACAAAACAAATGAGAACTGCAGCTGTGGGCTTGAGACAGGACACTACTGTATTAATTTGACATTAATTTATTTTTAACAGAACTTTACTTATAAAACTACCTGAGCAAATAAATACAACAATTATTGTTCATCTGACCTTCTCAGAATCAGTTCCAGCATCTTCCTTTCAAAGTGGGGAAGTGCTTGCTGGCGTGTTGTTTTGCTAACTCATGCTTATCCTTTATAACGGTATCTTCTGACACCTGTGCACAATCCAACAACATTACAAGACCAGCAGTATAACAGGAGTCATAAAAACACAAGAAGCCACATTGAACGAGCTTTCAGAATTGTAAAACATTGCTTTGCTTGTCTGTCATTTGGTTTGCATACCAGTCCATCAAGAGCTAGCACAACCCTGGCTGTTTCAACACAGTCATTGGATCACAGCCACAGGACAGAAAAGGGACTGTAAACCATCATAAATCACTTAAGATGCTGAGTTTTTTCCTTTAACATGCTTGGGTGCCACCTATTTCCTCCTCATCCCTGCTTTCCTCTGATAACCACAAATACGGAGACCCATCACTAAAATATTTAACAAATCTATCCAGTTGACTCCTCGATTTTATAGAACACATTAAAGCCTCACGCTACATTTATATAAATAATAGTTTAAGTTCTGTTCTCTTCACTCCCTAGCACCTTAAACTTCACAGCTACTAGTAATGATTAACATTCAACATAATTAGGAAATGTCACTTTTGTAAATACACATATTAATCAGCTTCATTATGAATAAATGTGGTATGAGTGTTAAGCAATTTTAATTAAATATTACAATGTTTTCAAGCGACGGATGCATAAATTCAGTACGTGGTAACGATATTATTTCCACTATATTCTGGAGCCTTCTAATGCAATTCATCGTTACACCAAGTATGGTACTAAGTTGCTCAAGCCATATTAAGAGGTGGTTTAAAATAATTCACTAGTTTAGTCACTTCTAGAGGGCAACAACTATTACTCTGTGTTCGTTGCAATTGAGAACAGGTTTAGTACGGTGCTGGACTAAGCACAATAGCAACGTTCATTGCAATTGGACTTAAGGTGGAGCACAACTTCAGACCACAGCTGCGTACTAAACACGGGTTGAACGCCTGTTAGTACTTCACTTTCAGTTTGTTGCAATTAACCCCTAGACTTTGCACTACTAAGGTCTAAATCAAGCTCAAGCAGAGACAACCCATTAATGGCTTTCATAACTTCCATTAGTCTCCACCTCTGTCTTCCCTAACTCATTCTTGATCTTTCTAAACTAGGCGTTTAACTGAAATTCAGCCCAATGATACTGTTTAGCCTGAGAAAAAAATATAATAAGCGCTATTCCTGACAGCCTGAGAGAAACACAGATTCCTATAGCCTCAACTGAGCAAAAGAGTCAGTTCCTGCACTTTCTGAAGTATTATTTAAAAAAAAAAACTCCAGCACTGGCTGGAGAGGCTGTGTCCGGGCTCAGCGGTTATATAGGACAGGACTCAGCGCGCAGCAGGTGTGACTCATTGCTCTGCGCTGCCCGTGCGGAATGCGCGTCTCCTCCCTCCACACGCCACCGCCTCGCTAAACCGCCTTCATACTCCCCAGCAGCAATAACATCTCCATTTATTACATTTATTCTTCCATCTTAACCTAGAAAACTGCTGGGACGTTTCTGTGAACCGATAAAGCTCTCTCTGTTGGTTTTCACACGTAGAAACAATGCACGAGCTGAAAGCAGGAAGTCAAGCACTCCTCCCTCACTGTATATCTGGGTCCAGACTTCCAAAAACTCCTAAAAGTGAATTTCCAGAACGCCATATTAAAGTCTCCCACCCGTTCGTTTCAAATACATCAATTAGATGAGTTCGGGTTCTTTTCTGATGTATTTTAATAGTTTGGCACTGTGCCTTGTTAAATATGTTACAAGCAAAGTTTATCAACTTCATGCGAGATTTTGCGTGGATACAAAAACATTATATGATATCTATAACACACGTGAAGAGTGAATCTGAATTAATCAGAATGCTTTGCTGCACCAGAATTGTTATTTACGTATTTTAAAAATACATCTGGTGCATCTGAAGACAGAATAAAACCCAGAACTGTAAAAGGACGACAGACCATTAAACTGTCTGGTGATATTGCTGCATGTATAATAGAACACGTTATTGTAAAAAATGTTTACATTCGTGAATTAGTATTTTTTTAATTATACCAAATGTCCGTTAAATAATGAATTACGTTTATCAGACCATAAACACTATTATATGGAAAAAAAACATTTACTATACATGCATTTAACTCGCTTTTTTAAAAAAACATGACAATACGGTAGATGAAAATTGTTGTTCAGCGCTTTTGTATTAAATATACTCTACCAGCCTTTTAAGTCATGTGTCAGAAATAAAGTGTATAAAATTCGCTAAATCAAACAAAACACAAGCGCTACGAAAAAGAAAAAAATGTGTTTACCCTGCAATTTTATCTTGCTGAAACGTTTTTTTTTCTGTGGCACTAACGGGCTAACGGTTAGGATTCCTGGTTTCCTGATTACATAGAAATGTGTCTCTCTTGTCTTACGGTGTCCAAATGACCAGTTCAGTGTAGAAAGGAGCAGCGTAAAACACCGGGGTAAAGTTAGCTTGAAGTTCGAAAACGATTTTGCCACGCCTGTAGCGTTTACACGAAACCTCTTAGATTCGCGAGAATACTTGCTTTGTGCATAAAATACATTGTGAATGCTTTCTCAGCCTTTACTTTTTCGTTTATATTACAGTTTTTGGACCAAGCACGAATATTCTTTTGTCCATATCTTCGCAACGGAAGCACAGAACGCCTTTAAACCAAATGCATTTTAAAGACCACGACGTGGATATTTCCACAGCCTCTACATCAAAGTATCAGTGAGCTAATTATCTTTTTTTAAACCTCCGGTTTTTCATCGATGCGTAATTACGCACTAAGTGGAACCCGGGGGACCGCTGTATACACAAGTTCACAACGCGAGAAATGCTGTTAAATACGGCTTCATGCGAAAAACCCGTATATGACCATAGGCAACAGAATAGCGCAGTCTCCAATTACTCGGACTGTAAGCACGGGAATAAAGCTTTGTCTGAATTCTGAAACCCTTCCTTTACGTCCTGTTTTCATTCAGGTAAGAGTCAACTATATGCACAATACTACTGACAGCAGGAAGATTAAAATATTCTTTACTCAGCAGCTTATTAAAAACAGCTCCCATGATGTTCAAACCGATTTTTTACACAGAACACTGACACAGCTTTGCGTTCTGAATCTCTTTTTCTCGTGTGTTTATTTAATGTGGCACAATGCACTGGAATAGGGGTATTCTGTTCACAAACCAATAGCATTTAAACCACAGCACCCACAATGCTGCAAGTAAGTGTTTTGCACACTAAGAAGAGAGCGATGTCTTCCTCGTTAGTATACTGGCAAGTATCCCCACCTGTCACGCGGGAGACCAGGGTACATCAGGACATGCATTGAAGAGAAAGCAGGATGCGCTGCGACATCCACTGTGCAGATCCCGCCACACTAAGAGGTGAGTGGGTCTGTTCGATCACAGCGCTAGGCGAATCCCCAAACAGTGTGCGTGGCAACAAACGAAACGGGCCTGTGTCCGCCCGGTTTCGATCCGGGGAAATCGGGCCCAGTAGTGGCGGGATCTGTACAGTGCATGTCGCAGCGCTTCAATGTGCTTCCTGATGTCCTACCCCGAGAACAGAAAAGACAGCATCCACAGCAACAACAGCTCAGTTCTCTACACGGGAGCTAAGCTGCCCTCATCTCTTCTGCTCTGCGGCTCCTGCGGAGTGGAGTCCTGCCTGGAGCCGTGTTTGCAGGCGGCGGCTCCCCGCGCCCTGTCTGGGCGTCGTGTCCAAGAGCTCCTGGGAGGAAGAGAGAGCCCTCCCACTCGGGGGCTTTTCCACGGTCTGTGTGAGGAGGGGCGGGTGTGTCCAGTAGCTTATCGAGCGGAAGCCTGGGGCGGCGGAGAGCTGTGATCGTGCAGACCTTGAGGTGTCACCTCTTTGTCTGCTTTCCCGCCCCCCCTCCGCCCAAGCTCTGCTCCAAAGTAGCCCGGCAACCCCTCACACCTGCACGTGTCACAACCTAAGGTGCGGTCATGAGACACCCATGGGGTGTCGTTCTGTTCTTGCTAATTGTTTCCTGCCCGTCGCAGGCAGGAGTCCATGCGAGGAAGATGCGCTGGACAGAGCTCAGAGGGCGCAGCTGGGTGGCTTTCCTTCTGAGTGACGTTCCTGCAACACTCTCCCGCTACTCTTGGTGCGCTCATGCCACAACACAGGAAGGCTGGAGCAGGTGGCTGTGGGCTTTGCGCACTGCCGAAATAGCTCAGTTGGGAGAGCGTTAGACTGAAGATCTAAAGGTCCCTGGTTCGATCCCGGGTTTCGGCATTTTGTTTCATCGCGCCCTTTGTTCCTCTCTCCAGCGCCACCTGCCTAAAGTGACGCGTCCCTTTCTCAGCCCGAAACGCAAGCGAGACACCAGCAGCAGTCCCTACAGGTTTCCGTAGTGTAGCGGCTATCACGTTCGCCTAACACGCGAAAGGTCCCCGGTTCGAGACCGGGCGGAAACAGCCTCGTTTTGCACGCTCCTGTACTTCACAGAGGTCTTGAGCGACCGGTCATTTGTTCCCAATGTATTTCCGGTGCCTTCGTGCACTCTTGTACCAAACGCACGTTCCTTCTGTACGCGGAGCCGATCATTTGCAATTGGGCTGTGCCGACAGACCAGGACGAGCTCTGTCGGCTCAAAAGCAGCGCAGGACCTGCAAGAACAACAGAAAGATTAGCATCCAGCGGGGGCCTCTTAGTGAGCCCAAGAGCTCATCAAGAATCGGCTCCAGCAACAGGGCTGGGCGCATTGTTCCATTCTCCGCCCACTCTCGGTGTAAACAAGTCCCTCCTGGTCTCTGCTTGAAATGCACTTTCCTGCGTTTGCTTTGGTGTAACTGGCTTCCCCTGCATGGGCGAATGTGAAGAAGATCCTTAGTAAGTCATTAAAGAAAACCGAGAAGAGGTCGGAGTGGCCTCTGTCGTTCATGAACGATCCAGTCAGGCAGTACTCCTCTGTAAAGCGCCGTTCGTTCACATCGATTGGCTTTTTTTTGCCTTCATTCGTGCGAGTAGTAAAAGCAGACGCCCCTATTCTGCCGTGACCCGGATTCGAACCGGGGTTGTTGCGGCCACAACGCAAAGTACTGACCACTATACGATCACAGCGAGTTACCGAGACACACGCGGCAGGGCGGAAAGGGCTGTGCTCTCTTCGTGTGACATAATTCGGAAAAGTCCTGACGTTGCATTTCAACTGAGCCCCAGTATACATCGACCCTTCGACACTCTGAGTGACAACTCTCTTGCGTGTTTTCTCATATTTATGTAGTTTGCTTGCATGATGCCGGGAACAGCATGGTTGTTCGCTGCCATATAGTCTAGCGGTTAGGGTTCCTGGTTTTCACCCAGGCGGTTCGACTCGGTTTTGCCTCCTGCTTTCCAAAAGATCAGCACCGTGTACGAAAGAGCCGCATTAAAACTACTCGAACGTGCGAGAAGAGGGGGCGCTTGTTTCCAACCGAAACTTCTCGCGTGTGAGACGAGCTGATCATCGCTGTGGGAGGGTTACTCTGGTAGACAGGGCTGACCTTCGGCAATAGGATTTATAGTCTCCAAGATGATATTTGCACTTTCTGGAGAGGCGATTTTCTCCACTTCAGTAGCCCGATTTCGTCGATTGCGTGGAGAGGGCTGTAGAATGTGGCGCCGCCTTTCCTGCTCCGTCCATGACAGGCGTGCTGGTCTCTGGAGAGAGAGCACGGTCCATCAGCGCACTCCAATAAAGGCACTGGAAGCAGCTAAATCGCATTGGCGAAGCTCAGCGCTGCGCCGCTGGGCACGTCTTACCACTGTTTCCGTAGTGTAGTGGTTATCACGTTCGCCTCACACGCGAAAGGTCCCCGGTTCGAAACCGGGCGGAAACAGACATCTTTTGTCGCCAGGCACAAAAGGGGATTGGGGATTCGCCTAGCGCTGTGATCGAACAGACCCACTGGACCCACCTCTTAGTGTGGCGGGATCTGCACAGTGCATGTCACAGCGCATCCTGCTTTCACTTCAAGGCGCGTCCTGATGCACCCCAGTCTCCCGCGTGACAGGTGGGGACAGGTGACAGGTCCTATACTAACGAGGAAGACATCGCTCTCTCCGACCCCCGGCATCGTGTCCCGACCCACCGTGCTGGAAGCCGACGCGTGCTGTGATTCCTTTACGGAGCAGAAATGACAACCGAGGAGCCGAGAGATCATGTCAGCATTTCGCGTCTGAACGGAAAACACAAACGACCAACTCGGAATGACTTGCCTTTGACACTTCTCAAAGCGTTCTTTGTGCATCGAACAGACCCACTCACCTCTTAGTGTGGCGGGATCTGCACAGTGCATGTCGCAGCGCTTCCTGCTTTCACTTCAATGTGCTTCCTGATGTCGAGTCGACTGCCGTGCGGAGGCTCTGAAAGCGAGAGCAATGAAAAGGTGCACGACGCTGTGAAAGAAAACAGAGAAGTGAAAGGCAGGCATTTCTCTAAGGAGGTGAAAGAAAAGCTACTCCCCGTCGGGGAATCAAACCCCGGTCTCCCACGTGACAGGCGGGGATACTTGCCACTATACTAACGAGGAAGACATCGCTCTCTCCAACCCCCGGCATCGTGTCCCGACCCAGCATGCTGGAAGCCGACGCGTGCTGTGATCCCTTTACGGAGCAGAAATGACAACCGAGGAGCCGAGAGATCATTTCAGCATTTCGCGTCTGAACGGAAAACACAAACGACCAACTCGGAATGACTTGCCTTTGACGCTTCTCAAAGCGTTCTTTGTGCACGATGACTGCGCCGCCTAGCAGATACAAATGGGTTGTACAACTTTGAACTAGCAAATGGAAGAGGGCTAAGCCCCCTCTCTTTTAGCCCAGGTTCGATCTGTCTCCCAGAATCACCAGGGCGCTCACACACACACACACCCGTGCCGTTGAAGTGCTCTGCTTCATTTCTAAGGGCAACTCAACATTCACTCCTACCCCGAGTGCAGAAAAGACAGCATCCACAGCAACAACAGCTCAGGTCTCTGCACAGGAGCTAAGCTGCCCTCATCTCCTCTGCTCTGCGGCTCCTGCGGAGTGGAGTCCTGCCTGGAGCCGTGTTTGCAGGCGGCGGCTACCCGCGCCCTGTCTGTGCGTCGTGTCCAAGAGCTCCTGGGAGGAAGAGAGAGCCCTCCCACTCGGGGGCTTTTCCACGGTCTGTGTGAGGAGGGGCGGGTGTGTCCAGTAGCTTATCGAGCGGAAGCCTGGGGCGGCGGAGAGCTGTGATCGTGCAGACCTTGAGGTGTCACCTCTTTGTCTGCTTTCCCGCCCCCCCTCCGCCCAAGCTCTGCTCCAAAGTAGCCCGGCAACCCCTCACACCTGCACGTGTCACAATCTAAGGTGCGGTCATGAGACACCCATGGGGTGTCGTTCTGTTCTTGCTAATTGTTTCCTGCCCGTCGCAGGCAGGAGTCCATGCGAGGAAGATGCGCTGGACAGAGCTCAGAGGGCGCAGCTGGGTGGCTTTCCTTCTGAGTGACGTTCCTGCAACACTCTCCCGCTACTCTTGGTGCGCTCATGCCGCAACACAGGAAGGCTGGAGCAGGTGGCTGTGTGCTCTCGGCACCGCCGAAATAGCTCAGCTGGGAGAGCGTTAGACTGAAGATCTAAAGGTCCCTGATTTGATCCTGGGTTTTGGCATTCTATTTCATGGCGCCCTTTGTTCCTCTCTTCAGCTCCCCCTGCCTAAAGTGACGCTTCCCTTTCTCAGCCCGAAACGCAAGCGAGACACCAGCAGCAGTCCCTGCAGGTTTCCGTAGTGTAGCAGCTATCACGTTCGCCTAACACGCGAAAGGTCCCCGGTTTGAGACCGGGTGGAAACAGCCTCGTTTTGCACGCTCCTGTACTTCAGAGAGGTATTGAGCGACCGGTCATTTGTTCCCAATGTCTTATCGGTGCCTTCATGCACTCTTGTACCAAACGCACGTTCCTTCTGTATGCAGAGCCGATCATTTGCAATTGGGCTGTGCCGACAGACCAGGATGAGCTCTGTCAGCTCAAAAGCAGCGCAGGACCTGCAAGAACAACAGAAAGATTAGCATCCAGCGGGGGCTTCTTAGTGAGCCCAAGATCTCATCAAGAATCGGTACCAGCAACAGGGCTGGGCGCATTGTTCTATTCTCCGACCACTCTCGGTGTAAAAAAGTCCCTCCTGGTCTCTGTTTGAATTGCACTTTCCTGCGTTTGCTTTGGTGTAACTGGTTTCGCCTGCATGGGCGAATGTGAAGAAGATCCTTAGTAAGTCATTGAAGAAAATCGAGAAGAGCTCGGAGTGGCCTCTGTCGTTCATCAACGATCCAGTCAGGCAGTACTCCTCTGTAAAGCGCCGTTCATTCACATCGATTGGCTTTTTTTTGCCTTCATTCGTGCAAGTAGTAAAAGCAGACGCCCCTTTAGGGAGCCTGTCAGCACCCGGAGTTTTCCCCTTCTGTAAGCTCTCCATAGCCTCTCAGCTCTTCTACTGTCAAATCCCCCAAAAGTACTTCCCTATCTTCTTCACTCAAAATTTTTTCTAGCTTTGAGGTAAAAAAATGAATTTCTTCATCCTTTACCTCTGTAGAGCTGTACAGTCTTGAGTAGAAGTGTCACGCCCTCTGCAGCCAGAGGGCGGTCCTTCTCTGTCCTGTCCCTAGTTTCTGGTCTGCTGTCCTTCTTGCCCTCTCTTTCCCTTGGGCTATATATTTCCGGGTCTTGCACTCTGTCCTCGCTCAGCACTGACGTTCGGATGTCCTGAGACCCGCCTAGCACCAGGGCGCCCCACGTCCACTCCCTGAGGGCACAGGTTTCTATACGGCATTCCTGAACTCTTTGCACTAATGAGCCCGGGCCTTTTTCCCGTCTCGCCGCTACGCATATGGGTCTTTTTCCGCCCTCCTGCTCCCCACGGTTAGTCCCCTTGGACGTCCGTGACAAGAAGGCCTCGATGCAGGAGAGAATAGCACTCAGCTCTGTACTCTCTCTTCCCTCCTCATCAACTACACTTTCCATGACAGACTTGGAGCCTACCACTTTACTGAAAAAGAAGCGAGTACACTTCTCATTTTCTTCCAAGAACTGACACAGCTTCTTAACAGCACTCCTCGACTACTTTCTTCCGCTATGCTCCGGACATCCTTTTTTAAAAGGGTGATATCCTCGAGCACATCGAAGCCACTGTCTCGTGTAGAGACGCTGCAGCTGCCTCTGTTTCCTGGCTAGCACTCTTCTCCGTCTGGCAGCAGCCTTCCTTCCCTCAGCAATGAAAAAGGCCTTTGTCCTCACCTTCACCTCCTCCCACCACTCTCCTACTGACCTGTACAGACACTGCAAGGACAGCCACTGTGATAGTTTCTCCTTGTAGCGGGATACTACCCCCTCGTTCTCTAGCAGCTTTGTGTTGAGTTTCCAGAGGCCTGGGCCAAAGACAGTCCCGCCCTGGAGTTCCACTCTACACCCTAAAGCCTGATGATCTGAGAAGAAGACAGGCTGAAGAGTGACCCCAACAACTTTCACTCTCTCTGAGACAAAGCAATAGTCAATTCTGATTCCTCCCTGACCATGTATATCCTGCTGTTGTGGGATACATACATCTATATGTGTCTGAGAGTTTAAAGTCTTGAACTAAGTTTTGCAGGGCCAGTGAGCTGGAATCCAATTTTATCAGAGAGCTAGACTGCCTATCTGTGTGCTCTAAGATACAATTAAAATCCCCTCCCACTATCACGTCTGTGCTACATAACAATAGGGGAGAGAGTGCTTTGAGTAGCTCCACCCTTCCTCCCACGTCAGTAGGACAATACACATTGATTAGCCGCAGGTTAACGGTCCCCCATTCCACATCCACACACAGCAACCTGCCATCTATGACCCTCTGAATACTTTTCAATTTGAATGCCCATCCTTTGAAAAGAATGGCCACGCCAGAGGTTCTGTTGTTATTGTCCCCTGACCAATCAGAAGGCCCTTTATCCCACCTATCTTCAAAGCTTTTATACCTCTCTTGATTTACTTCTTTTTCTTTTTCTTCTTACCAATTTCCTGCCAGCCATCCTCTGAATGAGCCTTCATCAGGGTGGCAGCAGTAAAAGCGTTCACGGAGTCCATTTCAAGGAAAGGGGTAGAGGGAGGGGTGGAGGGGTTCCAGCTGTCCCCATCACCATGCTCTCCTTCTTCCTCGCTCAGGGAGAAAACAGAGTCATTTTTCCTTTTCCTCAAGTCCAGCTCCTGGGAGCACTGAGGGAAAAGGGGTGCAGCCGATGCACCAGTCTCCTCTTCCCCCTCACCCACCAGCTGCTGCAGATCCTCCGTGATGGACTGGATGGAGGAGAGGAGGGCATCTGTAGGACTTGCAGAGTCTGAGAAAAGCAGCTCTGCTGAATCCTGGGTATCATCGCTGGACCCGCTCCATCGGGGGGCCCCACACTGGCCCTCGTTCTGAGGAGCAGGAGTGGGGGAGGGGTCCTCGCTGTTCTCGGGGGTTTTCAAACCCTCGTGCTTGTCTGGTGCAGTCTGCGGTTGTGGGGGCGTAGTGGATTTCTCTTCCACCGGCCCCGGAGCCACAGCAAGACTGATCCTGGCTGGAGGCTGAGAGTCTTTGTCCAACAAGGGTTCTTTGTTTGACTTGTTGTTTGCTTTGGCTTTTCGGGCCGGTTTGGCTGAAACAAGCACTGCCTCATCCTTTTTCATTTTGAGTTTATTGGCATAGGCGTGAGGGCAGTTCTTAAAAACGTGTCCTTCCGAGCCACATAAATTGCACTTTGGCAGCATTGAACAGTCAGAGGCTAAATGTCCCTGTTTGCCACAGGTCTTGCGGCATTTCACAGTGCAGGATGATGCCAGGTGTCCCACAGCACCACAGCGCCGACACACCTTTGGTTGTCCCACATAAAAAACATAGCCATTGCAGGCGCCCAGCCGGATTGTAGAGGGCAGGTGCCTAAAGCCTCCATTTACATTGTCCGGTAGCAAGCGAACCTCGAATTACCTTGCTCCTGTTTTTATACCGTCAACATCTCTAACCTCAGTTCCATGGTGGAGGGTGCAGTACTGGTTAAGCCAGGCGTGAATGTCCTCTGTCATTGCCAGTTCCGAGAACATAACAACATGCACCGTTTTCCTCTCTCTCTGTGTTAGAGGCTCCAAGTTGATCTTCTCAAGGGTAGGAACTTTCCCTCTTTTTGCCTCAAACACATCCACACATTGTTCAAACAGAGAATAGGTAGCAAAAACAACCTAAAATGCTTTCTGACCTGGGAGAGCGACGATGAAATCCAAGTGCCGAGGTTCAAAGCCAAGTTCCTTCTGCAACACTTTTCTGCTGAACTGCATACGATCCATGAAGAGGTCATCCAAAAGCTCAAAACGCACAGCATTCTTGCGGGATCCAAATGTTGCCATTTCGTGAACTGCAAAACAAACACTGCTTCCAAAAAACAAGAAAACAATCCAACTACTCCACCTACAGGCTGATCAAGGTATCTCCCCTGCCAGATAAGTATGAGCTGTACAAGCCCCTGCAAGCGGCCCGCACCCACAGCACAAAGCGCGCAGCCTAGGCCAGCTCCTCGCCCCGCACACCACCGCCTCCTGCTGGGCCCACTCTTTCGCACACTCACACGCCACACTAACACTCAAAAGGGTGGGCAAAACGAGAAAACGAGCGCGCCGTTTCCTACACATCTGCAGTCGCCATTGCGCATTCGCAGCATGTCCCGGGATGCAATTCAGCCTCATTTGCATAACACCAGACCGGCAGATCGCTACGCAAGCTCGCATCGTGCGCCTGCCACGCAGCGAACAAACACCGGAGCCTTTTCAGCAGTTTCCAAAAAACGGGCCTGCTCGCCTGCCCACAAGGCTCCGTCTCTTACCCGCTCTCCAGAGCCTGCTGCCTTCTGTGCTGTTCTCTCGGCCCCGCTGCAGTGCGGGGAGAAAGTTTCCACGCTCCGCCGCAGGGAAGGCTCGCTCCGTGCGCACACGTCCTTTCAATGCCAGTTCAACAAGTGCTCCGCATTAGCAGCGTCAGGGCTCCGGCATGTCGCACCTCACCTCACCTCGCACAGCCCCCTCTTCGAATGTCTGGCGCTGGGCATGCCCCGCTCTCCTCCACCTTATCTTATCGCGTGTGACCACCGACAATGGCCACAATGTCGGGGAATGGCACCTGTAAAGTGTTAATTGGGGCACAGGAACAGCCCGTCTCGTCTTGGGGGCCGGCTTCAAAGACAATAAAGCAAACACAGCGGGGCGGGGGAAGAAGACGACACGACACATGCAGGTACATTCAGCTCCGGTGGGAACGAGTCATTTGTCGGTCTTTTCAAGTGCTGGGAGCCGAGTAATCCTTCGCTTGTATTGTTTCTCCCCGGTGACTAGATCTCACCCTGCGACTCTCGACTGGGCTCACCCACGGCAGCCCAGCAGGTGTAAGCCTAGCCGGCACCCGGATGGGAGATTCCCCCCGGAAAAGCTCAGGTTGCTGCTGCTCCTGAAAGAGGTGTGACTGGGACCAGTAGGGAGCGCTCACCCTGCGGTCTGTGTGGCTTTCTTATGCCCCAGCATCCTGATGGCGACACTCTGCTGCGCAAACAGGCGCTGTCCTTCGGGGAAGGCGGAAAACTGAGGTCCTGACCCTCCTTGTGTCAGTGTCTCAGGGAGAGGATGGGCACTGTGAGACTGACAGGGCTGTCTGGGAGAAGCTCCTCCTACAGGTCTAGGCACATAAGAGCTTCACCAACAGAGTCACACAGCGAATGTGATAACCGCTACACTACGGAAACATGCAGGGGCTGCTGCTGGTGTCTTGCTTGCGTTTCGGGCTGAGAAAGGGAACGATGGGAACTCGTGCCCAGTGGCCCAGCGCTGAGCTTCGCCAATGCTATTCAGCTGCTTCCAGTATCTTTGTTGGAGTGCGCTGATTGACCGTGCTCTCACACCAGAGCCCAGCATGCCTGTCATGGATGGAGCAGGAAAGGCGGCCCCACATTCTACAGCCCTCTCCACACAATCGACGAAATCGGGCTACTGAAGTGGAGAATATCTCCTCTGCAGAAAGTGCAAATATCGTCTTGAAGAGTATAAATCCTATTGCCGAAAGTCAACACTGTTTACAAGAGTCACCCCTCCCACCTCCTGCAGGTTTCCGAGCTGCAGCGATGATCAGTTCGGCTCACAAGCGAGAGGTCCTCGCTTGAAAACATGCGCCCCCTCTTCTCGTATGTTTTGCACATGATCGAGTGGTTTAAATGCGGCTCCTTCGTACATGGTGCTGATCTTTTGGAAAGCAGGAGGCAAAATTGAAAACTTCCCTTACCAGAAGTTGAACCCAGGCCACCTGGGTGAAAATCAGGAATCATAACCACTAGACCATATGAGAGAGTAGAGCCATGCTGTGCCGTGTGTCATGTAAGCAAACTGTAATTGCTGCCTTCATGACCTGCTTGATGGAGAAAACACACAAGAGAGTTGGCACTCAGAGTGTCGAAGGGTCGATGTATACTAGGGCTCAGTTGAAATGCAGCGTCAGGACTTTTCGGACTAGTGTCACACAAAGAGAGCACATCCTTTCCTACTGGTTGTGTCTGTCTCAGTAACTCGCTATGATCGTATAGTACTCAGTATTTTGTGTTGTGGCCGCAACAACCCCCGTTCGAATTCGCGTCCTGGCAGAATAGGAGTACTGCCTGACTGGATCGTTGATGAACGACAGAGGCCACTCCGACCTCTTCTCGGTTTTCTTCAATGACTTACTAAGGATCTTCTTCACATTCGCCCATGCAGGGGAAGCCAGTTACTGTACACCAAAGCAAATGCAGGAAAGTGCAATTCAAGGAGAGACCAGGAGGGACTTGTTTACACCGAGAGTGGTCGGAGAATGGAACAATGCGCCCAGCCCTGTTGCTGGAGCCGATTCTTGATGAGATCTTAGGCTCACTAAGAGGCCCCCGCTGGATGCTAGTCTTTCTGTTGTTCTCGCAGGTCCTGCGCTGCTTTTCAGCCGACAGAGCTCGTCTTTCTCTGTCGGCACAGCCCAATTGCAAATGATCGGCTCCGCGTACAGAAGGAACGTGCGTTTGGTACAAGAGTGCATGAAGGCACCGGAAATACATTGGGAACAAATGACCGGTGGCTCAAGTCCTCTGTGAAGTACAGGAGCGTGCAAGAAGAGGCTGTTTCCACCCGGTCTCGAACGGGGGACTTTTCAGGTGTTAGGTTGACGTGACAGCCGTTACACTACAGAAACCTGCAGGGATTGCTGCTGGTGTCTCGCTTGCATTTCAGGCTGAGAAAGGGAAGCGTCACTTTAGGAAGGGGGCGCTGGAAAGAGGAACAAAGGGCACGATGAAACAGAACACCGAAACCCAGGATTGAACCAGGGACCTTAAAATCTTCAATCTAATGCTCTCCCAACTGAGCCATATCAGCGGTGCACAGAGCCCACAGCCACCTGCTCCAGCCTTCCTGTGTTGCGGCATGAGCGCACCAAGAGGAGCGGGAGAGTGTTGCAGGAACGTCACTCAGAAGGAAAGCCACCCAGCTGCACCCTCTGAGCTCTGTCCAGCGCATCTTCATCACATGGACTCCTGCCTGCGACGGGCAGGAAACAATTAGCAATAACAGAACAACACCCCACGAGTGTCTCATGACCACACCTTAGGTTGTGACACATGTAGTTGTGAGGGGTTGCCGGGCCACTTTGGACCAGACCTTGGGCGGAGGGGGGGCGGGAAAGCAGACAAAGAGGTGGCACCTTAAGATCTGCATGATCACAGCTCTCCGACGCCCCAGGCGTCCGCTAGATAAGCTACTGGACACACCCGCCCCTCCTCACACAGACCGTGGAAAAGCCCCCGAGTGGGAGGGCTCTCTCTTCCTTCCAGGAGCCCTTGGACACGATGCACAGACAGAGCAACGGGAGCCACCGCCTGCGACACGGCTCCAGCCAGGACTCCACTCCGCAGGAGCCGCAGAGCAGAGGAGATGAGGGTAGCTTAGCTCCTATGCAGAGACTCGAGCTGTTGTTGCTGTGGATGCTGTCTTTTCTTTTCTCAGGGTAGGAGTGAATGTTGAGTTGCCCTTAGAAATGAAGCAGAACACTTCAACAGTACTGGTGTGTGTATGTGTGAGCGCGCCCTGGTGATTCTGGGAGACAGATCGAACCTGGGCTAAAAGAGAGGGGGCTTAGCTCTCTTCCATTTGCTAGTTCAAAGTTGTACAACCCATTTGTATCTGCCAGGCGGCGCAGTCGTTGTGCACAAAGAACGCTTTGAAAAGCATCAAAAGCAAGTCATTCAGAGTTGGTCGTTTGTGTTTTCGAAATGCTGAATTGCTGCGAAATGCTGAAATGATCTCACGGCTCCTCGGTTGTCATTTCTGCTCCATAAAGGAATCACAGCACGCGTCGGCTTCCAGCATGGTGGGTCGGGACACGATGCCGAGGGTCGACAACCCCGATGTCTTCCTCGTTTGTATAGTGGGGAGTATTTCTGCCCCTCACGCAGGAGGATGGTGTTCGATTCCCCGACGGGGAGTCACTCTTCTTCTACCTCCTTAGAGAAAGGACTGCCTTTCACTTCTCTGTGTCTTCTTTCACAGCGCCGTGCACCTTTTCATTGCTCTCACTTTCAGAGCCTCTGCACGGCACACGACTCGACATAAGGATGTGCATTGAAGTGAAAGCAGGAAGCGCTGCGACATGCACTGTGCAGATCCCGCTACACTAAGAGGTGAGTGGGTCTGTTTGATCACAGCGCTAGGCGAATCCCCAAACAGTCTGCGTGGCAACAAAAGAAGCCGATCTGTTTCGAACCGGGGACCTTTTCCGCCCCGCCGTGCGTCTCGGTAACTCGCCGTGATCGTATAGTGGTCAGTACTTTGCGTTGTGGCTGCAACAACCCCGGTCCAACTCCGGGTCCCGGCAGAATAGGGGCATCTACTTTTCCTACATACACGAATGAAGGCGAAAAAAGGCCAATTGATGTGCGCTTTGCAGAGGAGTACTGACTGACTGGATGGTTGATGAATGACAGAGGCCACTCCGACCTCTTCTCTGTTTTCTTCAATGACTTACTAAGGAACTTCATCACATTCGCCCATGCAGGGGAAGCCAGCTACACCAAAGCAAACGCAGGAAAGTGCATTTCAAGCAGAGACCAGGGACCTGTTTACACCGAGAGTGGTCGGAGTATGGAAAAATGCGCCCAGCCCTGTTGCTGGAGCCGATTCTTGATGAGCTCTTGGGCTCACTAAGAGGCCCCCGCTGGATGCTAATCTTTCTGTTGTTCTTGCAGGTCCTGCGCTGCTTTTCAGCCGACAGAGCTCGTCCTGGTCTGTCGTGTAGCGGCGAGGCTTATTAATAAGAAAGAATTAAGTGTTCTGAGCTTTCCCAAATGAGGCCTCATTTCTCTGTTCATCTCTGTGGTGCAGCCACGGAGAGACTATTCATGCAGGCTGATTTAAGATTCCTTTGATAAGAGACAGCTCCCAAAGTGGGATGCACTTAGCTAAGCCTGGCTATCATGATCAATGGTCATCCATTGGCGCCTATCTGTCTAGGGAGTGCCAGATGGACATCTGGACTGCATTCCTAAGTGTCAGGAGTAAGTGACTCATATCTCACCTTGATCAATCAATCAGGGACTGGTAGGGTCGAGTAACCCACGTGGGACTCTGATGCCCATGGAACTTTCAGCCAATCAACGAGCTGAAGTTCCTCCAGGAAAAAACAGGCAACACAGAGAGCCTGAGAGATTCAGTAAGATTCAGTAGAGAATTCAGTGGACTTTTCTAAAGGGAATTCAAAGGAGAATTCCAGGGCAGGACGGCCCAGGAGCAGAAGGCTCCAAAGGGCAGGACATTCTCGCAGCGCGCCTCCTGACCATCCTGAGACTCAGCCCGGACAACCACGGAACGGCCAGTGTGTCCGAGTGCCAGAACTTTCCTTTGTTCTAAGAGTCTAGAGCTGAGGTTGCCAGAGAGTAACCAGAGGATTCACCCGAGGTTAGCACCTGCAGCAAGCCTCGTGAACAGGTCGGAACTGTGGACAGCCGAATCACTATTCAGAACCAGCTCTTCATCAGGAACGAACCAGTCCTCTTCCTGACTTGCTGGGACCCACAGTCATCTTTTCTCCTGTGCACAAACTTTGCTAGTTAAAGCCAACACTAACTAGCCGGTCAGTGAGCATCAGCAGCGCACCGTCGCAAGCCGCACAGCACAGCCTGGCACCGAGCCAGAGAGCGCGGATTGGACAGCAACAGCCTGCAACTGTTTCTTTGTGCCCGCAGGAGATCTGAATCCCCAGAGATTGGATGAGTATTCAACTTCACTGCATTACAGCTCGAGAATTCAATTGTTATCCCAACCAGTTGATATCAATTTAATTCCTAAGAGTTATGTACTTGTTTGAGTATCTAATGTAGAAGTTATAACCAAGTTCATTTATGAAACGGTCTAAATGAATGATATACTGAACGTATGTCCTCTTGATATGTGTAACACTTCGTAACTGACTGAATATATACCTTTTGTATTCTGATAGCCCTCTCGATACGATCTGTTAGTTTTACATGCATATTCTATGTATTAATAAATGTATCCTCGTGTATTAGTACCTGTGTGTGTGCGTTGTTTGAGTTATATCGCATGGTTGGATTCTATCAAAAGAATCATTTTGTGATTTACTGCTACAATTAATAATTGTCTCAGTAAATGCCCAAACCCTACAGAACTGGTGCCTTTAGAGAGCCACTACATTTACATTTTGGCTATGGCAACGTTACATATTTGGCGTCCCTGGGCCAGCTATGATTACAGTCGGCACAGCCCAATTGCAAATGATCGGCTCCGCGTACAGAAGGTAACGTGCGTTTGGTAGAAGAGTGCATGAAGGCACCGGAAATACATTGGGAACAAATGACCGGTCGCTCAAGACCTCTGTGAAGTACAGAAGCGTGCAAAACGAGGCTGTTTCCACCTGGTCTCGAACCAGGGACTTATCAGATGTGAGACGAACGTAATAACAGCTACACTATGGAAACCTGCAGGGGTTGCTGCTGGTGTCTTGCTTGCGTTTCGGGCTGAGAAAGGGAAGCGTCACTTTAGGCAGGGGGCGCTGGAGAGAGGAACAAAGGGCACGATGAAACAAAACACCGAAACCCGGGATCAAACCAGGGACCTTTACATCATCAGTCTAACACTCTCCCAACTGAACTATTTCAGTAGTGCGCCAAGCCCACAGCCACCTGCTCCAGCCTTCCTGTGTTGCGGTATTAGCGCACCAAGAGGAGTGGGAGAGTGTTGCAGGAATGTCACTCAGAAGGAAAGCCACCCAGCTGCGCCCTCTGAGCTCTGTCCAGCGCATCTTCCTCGCATGGACTCCTGCCTGCGATAGGCAGGAAACAATTAGCAAGAAAAGAACAACACCCCACGGGTGTCTCATGACCACACCTTAGGTTGTGACAAGTGGAGGTGTGAGGGGTTGCCGGGCTAGAGTGGACCAGAGCTTGGGCGAGGGGGGGCGGGAAAGCAGACAATGAGGTGACACTTCAAAGTCTGCACGATCACAGCTCTCCGCCGCCCCAGGCTTCCGCTTGATAAGCTACTGGATACACCTGCCCCTCCTCACACAGACCGTGGAAAACCCCTGAGTGGCAGGGCTCTCTCTTCCTCCCAGGAGCCCTTGGACACGACGCACAGACAGAGCAACGGGAGCCACCGCCTGCGACACGGCTCCAGGCAGGACTCCACTCCGCAGGAGCTGCAGAGCAGAGCAGAGCAGAACAGAGGAGATGGGGGCAGCTTAGCTCCTATGCAGAGACTCGAGCTGTTGTTGCTGTGGACGCTGTCTTTTCTTTTCTCGGGGTAAGAGTGAATGTTGAGTTGCCCTTAGAAATGAAGCAGAACACTTCAACAGTACTGGTGTGTGTGTGTGAGCGCGCCCTGGTGATTCTGGGAGACAGATCGAACCTGGGCTAAAAGAGAGGGGGCTTAGCCCTCCTCCATTTGCTAGTTCAAAGTTGTACAACCCATTTGTATCTGCTAGGCGGCGCAGTCGTCGTGCACAAAGAACGCTTTGACAAGCTTCAAAAGCAAGTCATTCCGAGTTGGTTGTTTGTGTTTTCGAAATGCTGAATTGCTGCGAAATGCTGAATTGATTTCGCGGCTCCTCGGTTGTCATTTCTGCTCCGTAAAGGAATTAGAGCACGCGTCGGCTTCCAGCACGGTGGGTCGGGACACGATGCCGAGGGTCGACAACCCCGATGTCTTCCTCGTTTGTATAGTGGGGAGTATTTCTGCCCGTCACGCAGGAGGATAGTGTTCGATTCCCCGACGGGGAGTCACTCTTCTTCTACCTCCTTAGAGAAAGGACTGCCTTTCACTTCTCTGTGTCTTCTTTCACAGCGCCGTGCACCTTTTCATTGCTCTCACTTTCAGAGCCTCTGCACGGCACACGACTCGACATAAGGACGCGCATTGAAGTGAAAGCAGGAAGCGCTCACAAGTGACTCTGGACCTCAACACCTGTTGATGGGTCACCTTTGTCAGACACAGCAGTGGAGCCCAAGCCCACCTATACACATACTCACACACACTGACAGATATATGCACATACACTCACACATTATCACACACTGAAAGACCCACATCCAAATATTCACACACAGACACTACACACACTCACAGACACACACATAGACACTACGAATACTTATAGACACACATCCACAAACTCACAAACACACACTCACACACTGACAGACACCACACACTCCTCACACACAAACAGACACATACACTCATAACTACAAATACACTATAAATAACACTAATACAAATACCACTAATATTGCAACAGTAACACTATCACTAAGACTTACACTATCATCCTAACACTGACACAAAATACTACTACACTAATAATACTAATAATAACAGTAATGCTATCACTAAAACTAACATGACTACTAGTGTAAATAATCTAACCTTATCTCTGTAATTATCACTAATATTAACAGGAATACTAGCATTAAAACAATCAATAGCACTATCATCATTAATATTCACATGAAAACTATCATTAATATTAAAACTACCGATTATACTCACACTAAATTTAACATGAAGACACTAAGATTAGTATTAGGTGCTGTCTGTGACGTCACACCGCTCTTTGTGACGAAGGCGAGACACCTAGCCGTGGACAGTTACGTGGCGCCTGTTGCTGTGGTTACCATACTGATGATTTGTAAACAGTGGAAAAATGCATTTAAACTATTACCTACACAAATTTATCAACTTGGAACATAATTTTTAAGCTCTAGCATACAATGCCTAAACAATCATTTGGATAATAATTCTTTAATTTCAGATTGAACATTATTTACACTAAAGGCACTATGGTCGTGCACCTTTTCATTGCTCTCGCTTTCAGAGCCTCCGCACGGCACACGACACGACATCAGGAAGCACATTGAAGTGAAAGCAGGAAGCGCTGCTATATGCACTGTGCAGATCCCACCACACTAAGAGGTGAGTGGGTCTGTTCGATCACAGCGCTAGGTGAATCCCCAATCCCCTTTTGTGCGTGGCTACACGACACTATGGAAACCCTTACGATAAGATCTGTTAGGTTTACATGCATATTCTATATATTAATAAATGTATCCTTGTGTATTAGTACCTGTGTGTGCGTTGTTTGAGTTATATCGCATGGTTGGATTCCAAGACCATTTAAAGAATCAATTTTGTGATTTAATGCCACAAAAATAATTGTCCCAGTAAATGCTCAAACCCCTACAGAACTGGTGCCTCGTGAGAGCACACTACAACAGTGTGTTATTCCCTGCCCCAGCCAGTGGAACAGACAGTGAGCCTGTCTCTCAATAATAATAATACAGTGTGTGATCTCCTGTCCCAGCCTGGGAAAAAGTGAGTCAGCCTCTCAATAATTACAATACAGTCTGATCTACTGTCCCAGCCTGAGGAACACACAGTGAGCCTATATCTCAATAATAATAATAATACAGTGCGTGTTCTCCTGTACTAGCCTGAGGAACAAACAGCGAGCCTATTTCTAAATAATAATAATACAGTGTGTGACCTCCTGTCCCACCTTGGGGAACATTGAAACAGACTCACAATAATAATAATACAGTGTGATCTCATGTCTCAGCCTGAAGAACAGTGAGCTTGTCTATCAATAATAATAATACAGTATGATCTCCTGTCCCAGCCTGAGTAACAGACAGTGAGCCTGTCTCTCAATAATAATAATAATAATAATAATAATATAGTGTGTAACTTCCTGTCCCAGCCTGAGGAACAGCAAGCCTGTCTTTCAGTAATAATAATACAGCGTGTGATCTCCCGTCCCAGTCTGAGGAACAGTGAGCTTGTCTCTCAACAATAATAATACAGTGTGTGATCTCCTGTCTTAGCCTGAGGAACAGACAGTGAACCTGTCTCTCAATAATAATAGCCTAGTGTGGAATGTCCTGTCCTAGTCTGAAGAACAAACAGTGATCATGCCTCTCAATAATAATAGAACAGTGTGTGATCTCCAGTCCCAGCAAGAGGAACAGACAGTGAGTCTGTATCTCAATACTAATAATACAGTGTGTGATCTCCTGTCCCAGCCTGGGGAACACTGAGGCTGTCTCTCAAAACTAATAATACAGTGTGTGAATCCTGCCCTAGCCTGAGGAACAGACAGTGAGCCTGTCTCTCAATAATAATAATACAGTGTGTGATTTCCTCTCCCAGCCTGGGGAACAGTGAGCCAGATAGTCAATAATAATAATACAGTGTGTGATCTCGTGTCCCAGCCTGGGAAACAGTGAGTCAGACTCTCAATAATTATAATACAGTGTGATCTACTGTCCCAGCCTGAGGAACAGACAGTGAGCCAGTATCTCAATAATAATAATACAGTGCATAATCTCCTGTACTAGCCTGAGGAACAGACAGTGAGCCTGTCTCTCAATAATAATAATACAGTGTGTGACCTCCTGTCCCAGCCTGGGGAACATTGAGCCAGACTCTCAATAATAATAATACAGTGTGATCTACTGACCCAGCCTCAGGAACAGTAAGCTTGTCTCTCAAGAATTATAATAAAGTGTGATCTCCTGTCCAAGCCTGAGGAACAGAGGGCCTGTCTCTCAATAATAATAATACAGTTTGTGATTTCCTGTCCCAGCCTGGGGAACAGTGAGCCAGACTCTCAATAATAATAATACAGTGTGATCTACTGTCCCAGCCTGAGGAAAAGACAGTGAGCCTGTATCTCAATAATAATAATACAGTGCGTGATCTCCTGTACTAGCCTGAGGAACAGACAGCGAGCCTGTCTCTCAATAATAATAATACAGTGTGTGACCTCCTGTCCCAGCTTGTGGAACAGTAAGCTAGACTCTAAGCAATAATAATACAGTGTGATCTACTTCCCAGCCTGAGGAACAGTGAGCCTGTCTCTCAATAATAATAATACAGTGTTTGATTTCCTGTCCCAGCCTGAGGAACAGACAGTGAGCCTGTCTCTCAATAATAATAATACAGTGTGTGACCTCCTGTCCCAGCCTGAGGAACAGTGAGCCTGTCTCTCAATAATAATAATACAGTGTGTCATCTCCTGTCCCAGCCTGAGGAACAGTGAGCTTGTCTCTCAATAATAATACAGTGTGATCTACTGTCGCAGCCTGAGGAACAGTGAGCCTGTCTCTCAATAATAATAATACAGTGTTTGATCTCCTGTCCTAGTCTGAGGAACAAACCGTGAGCATGTCTCTCAATAATAATAGAAAAGTGTGTGATCTCCTGTTCCAGCCTGAGGAACAGACAGTGAGCATGTCTCTCAACAATAATATGAATAAACTGTGTGATCTCCTGTCCCAGCCTGAGGAACAGACAGTGAGCCTGTCTCTCAATAATAATACAGTGTGTGACCTCCTGTCCCAACCTGAGGAAAAGACAGGAGTGAGCAGTCAGGTAAGAGCAAGTCTCTCGATAATAATAATACAGTTTGTGATCTCCTGTCCCAGCCTGAGGAACAGACAGTGAGCCTGTCTCTCAAAAATAATAATACAGAGTGTGATCTACTGTCCCAGCCTGAGGAACAGTGAGCTTGTCTCTCAATAATAATAATACAGTGTGTCATCTCCTGTCCCAGCCTGGGAAACAATGAGGCTCTCTCAATACTAATAATACAGTGTGTGGTATCCTACCCCAGCCTGAGGAACAGGGGCCCTTTCTCTCAATAATAATCATACAGTGTGATCTCCTGTCCAAGCCTGAGGAATAGACAATGAGCCTGTCTCTCAATATTAATAATAATAATACAGTGTGTGACCTCCTGTCCCAGCTTGAGGAAGAGACACTGAGCCTGCCTCTCAATAACAATAATACAGTGTGTGATCTCCTTTCTTAGCCTGAGGAACAGACAGTGATCCTGTCTCTCAATAATAATAATAATAATAATAATAATAATAATAATAATAATAATAATAATAATAATAATACAGTGCGTGATTTCCTGTCCCAGCCTGAGGAACAGACTGTGAGCCTGTCTCTCAATAATAATAATACAGTGTGTGACCTCCTGTCCCAGCCTGAGGAACAGTGAGGCTGTCTCTCAATAATAATACAGTCTGATCTCCTGTCCCAGCCTGAGGAACAGTGAGCCTGTCTCTAAATAATAATAATACAGTATGTGATTTCCTGTCCCAGCCTGAGGAACAGTGAGCCTGTCTCTAAATAATAATAATACAGTATGTGATTTCCTGTCCCAGCCTGAGGAACCCTGAGCCTGTCTCTAAATAATAATAATACAGTATGTGATTTCCTGTCTTAGCCTGCGGAACAGACAGTGAGCCTGTCTCTGAATAATAATAATAATAATAATAATAATAATAATAATAATAATAATACAGCGTGTGATCTCCTGTCCCAGCCTGAGGAACAGACAGTGAGTCTGTCTCTCAATAATAATAATACAGTGTGTGATTTCCTCTCCCAGCCTGGGGAACAGTGAACCTTTCTCTCAATAATTATAATCCAGTGTGGAATGTCCTGTCCCAGCAAGAGGAACAGACTGTGAGCCCGTCTCACAATAAAAATAATACAGAGTGTGATCTAGTGTCCCAGCCTGAGGAACAGTGAGCTTGTCTCTCAATAATAATAATACAGTGTGTGACCTCGTGTCCCAGCTTGTGGAACAGTAAGCTAGACTCTAAGCAATAATAATACAGTGTGATCTACTTCCCAGCCTGAGGAACAGTGAGCCTGTCTCTCAATAATAATAATACAGTGTGTGACCTCCTGTCAAAGCCTGAGGAACAGTGAGCCTATCTCTCAATAATAATAATACCGTGTGTCATCTCCTGTCCCAGCCTGAGGAACAGTGAGCTTGTCTCTCAATAATAATACAGTGTGATCTCCTGTCGCAGCCTGAGGAACAGTGAGCCTGTCTCTCAATAATAATAATACAGTGTTTGATCTCCTGTCCTAGTCTGAGGAACAAACCGTGAGCATGTCTCTCAATGATAATAGAAAAGTGTGTGATCTCCTGTTCCAGCCTGAGGAACAGACATTGAGCTTGTATCTCAGTAATAATAATACGGTGTGTCATTTCCTGCCCCAGCCAGAAAAGCAGACAGTGAGCATGTCTCTCAACAATAATATGAATAAACTGTGTGATCTCCTGTCCCAGCCTGAGGAACAGACAGTGAGCCTGTCTCTCAATAATAATACAGTGTGACCTCCTGTCCCAACCTGAGGAACAGACAGGAGTGAGCAGTCAGGTAAGAGCAAGTCTCTCGATAATAATAATACAGAGTGTGATCTACTGTCCCAGCCTGAGGAACAGTGAGCTTTTCTCTCAATAATAATAATACAGTGTGTCATCTCCTGTCCCAGCCTGGGAAACAATGAGGCTCTCTCAATACTAATAATACAGTGTGTGGTATCCTACCCCAGCCTGAGGAACAGGGGCCCTTTCTCTCAATAATAATAATACAGTGTGTCAACTCCTGTCCCAGCCTGAGGAACAGTGAGCTTGTCTCTCAATAATAATCATACAGTGTGATCTCCTGTCCAAGCCTGAGGAATAGACAATGAGCCTGTCTCTCAATATTAATAATAATAATACAGTATTTGACCTCCTGTCCCAGCTTGAGGAAGAGACACTGAGCCTGCCTCTCAATAACAATAATATAGTGTGTGATCTCCTTTCTTAGCCTGAGGAACAGACAGTGATCCTGTCTCTCAATAATAATAATAATAATAATAATAATAATAATAATAATAATAATAATAATAATAATACAGTGTGTGATTTCCTGTCCCAGCCTGAGGAACAGACTGTGAGCCTGTCTCTCAATAATAATAATACAGTGTGTGACCTCCTGTCCCAGCCTGAGGAACAGTGAGGCTGTCTCTCAATAATAATACAGTCTGATCTCCTGTCCCAGCCTGAGGAACAGTGAGCCTGTCTCTAAATAATAATAATACAGTATGTGATTTCCTGTCCCAGCCTGAGGAACAGTGAGCCTGTCTCTAAATAATAATAATACAGTATGTGATTTCCTGTCCCAGCCTGAGGAACCCTGAGCCTGTCTCTAAATAATAATAATACAGTATGTGATTTCCTGTCTTAGCCTGCGGAACAGACAGTGAGCCTGTCTCTGAATAATAATAATAATAATAATAATAATAATAATAATAATAATAATAATAATAATAATAATAATAATAATAATAATACAGCGTGTGATCTAATGTCCCAGCCTGAGGAACAGACAGTGAGTCTGTCTCTCAATAATAATAATACAGTGTGTGATTTCCTCTCCCAGCCTGGGGAACAGTGAGCCAGATACTCAATAATAATAATACAGTGTGATCTACTGTCCCAGCCTGAGGAACAGACAGTGAGCCTGTATCTCAATAATAGTAATACAGTGTTTGATCTCCTGTCCCAGCCTGAGGAACAGACAGTGAGCCTGTCTCTCAATAATAATAATACAGTATGTGACCTCCTGTCCCAGCCTGAGGAACAGTGAGCCTGTCTCTCAATAATAATAATACAGTGTGTCATCTCCTGTCCCAGCCTGAGGAACAGTGAGCTTGTCTCTCAATAATAATACAGTGTGAACTCCTGTCGCAGCCTGAGGAACAGAGAGCCTGTCTCTCAATAATAATAATACAGTGTTTGATCTCCTGTCCTAGTGTGAGGAACAAACCGTGAGCATGTCTCTCAATAATAATAGAACAGCGTGTGATCTCCTGTTCCAGCCTGAGGAACAGACAGTGAGCTTGTATCTCAGTAATAATAATACGGTGTGTCATTTCCTGCCCCAGCCAGAAAAACAGACATTGAGCATGTCTCTCAACAATAATATGAATAAACTGTGTGATCTCCTGTCCCAGCCTCAGGAACAGACAGTGAGCCTGTCTCTCAATAATAATACAGTGTGTGACCTCCTGTCCCAACCTGAGGAACAGACAGGAGTGAGCAGTCAGGTAAGAGCAAGTCTCTCGATAATAATAATACAGTTTGTGATCTGTCCCAGCCTGAGGAACAGACAGTGAGCCCGTCTCACAATAATAATAATACAGAGTGTGATCTACTGTCCCAGCCTGAGGAACAGTGAGCTTGTCTCTCAATAATAATAATATAGTGTGTGGTATCCTACCCCAGCCTGAGGAACAGGGACCCTGTCTCTCAATAATAATAATACAGTGTTTGATCTCCTGTCCCAGCCTGAGGAACAGTGAGCTTGTCTCTCAATAATAATCATACATGTGATCTCCTGTCCAAGCCTGAGGAATAGACAGTGAGCCTGTCTCTCAATATTAATAATAATAATACAGTGTGTGACTTCCTGTCCCAGCCTGAGGAAGAGACACTGAGCCTGCCTCTCAATAACAATAATACAGTGTGTGATCTCCTTTCTTAACCTGAGGAACAGACAGTGATCCTGTCTCTCAATAATAATAATAATAATAATAATAATAATAATCATAATAATAATAATAATAATAATAATAATACAGTGTGTGATTTCCTGTCCCAGCCTGAGGAACAGACTGTGAGCCTGTCTCTCAATAATAATACAGTGTGTGACCTCCTGTCCCAGCCTGAGGAACAGTGAGGGTGTCTCTCAATAATAATACAGTGTGCCATCTCCTGTCCCAGCCTGAGGAACAGTGAGCCTGTCTATAAATAATAATAATAGAGTATGTGATTAACTGTGTTAGCCTGAGGAACAGACAGTGAGCCTGTCTCTCAATAATAATAATAATAATAATACAGCATGTGATCTCCTGTCCCAGCCTGAGGAACAGACAGTGAGCCTGTCTCTCAATAATAATAATACAGTGTTTGATCTCCTGTCCCAGACTGAGGAACAGACAGTGAGCCTGTCGCTCAATAATAATAATACAGTGTGTGACCTCCTGTCCAAGCCTGAGGAACAGTGAGCCTGTCTCTTAATAATAATAATACAGTGTGTCATCTCCTGTCCCAGTCTGAGGAACAGTGAGCTTGTCTCTCAATAATAATACAGTGTGATCTCCTGTCGCAGCCTGAGGAACAGTGAGCCTGTCTCTCAATAATAATAATACAGTGTTTGATCTCCTGTCCCAGTCTGAGGAACAAACCGTGAGCATGTCTCTCAATAATAATAGAACAGCGTGTGATCTCCTGTTCCAGCCTGAGGAACAGACAGTGAGCTTGTATCTCAGTAATAATAATACGGTGTGTCATTTCCTGCCCCAGCCAGAAAAATAGACATTGAGCATGTCTCAAAACAATAATATGAATTAACTGTGGGATCTCCTGTCCCAGCCTCAGGAACAGACAGTGAGCCTGTCTCTCAATAATAATACAGTGTGTGACCTCCTGTCCCAACCTGAGGAACAGACAGGAGTGAGCAGTCAGGTAAGAGCAAGTCTCTCGATAATAATAATACAGTGTGTGTTCTCCTGTCCCAGCCTGAGGAACAGTGAGCCTGTCTCTCAATAACAATAATAATAATACAGTGGGACTTCCTGTCCCAGCCTGAGGAAAAGAGAGTAAGCTTGTCTCTCAATCATAATAATACAGTGTGTGACCTCCTGTCCCAGCCTGGGGAACAGAGAGCCGGACTCTCAAAAATAATAATACAGTGTGATCTACTGTCCCAGACTGAGGAACAGTGAGCCTGTCTCTCAAGAATAATAATATAGTGTGATCTCCTGTCCAAGCCTTAGGAACAGAGGGCCTGTCTCTCAATAATAATAATAATACAGTGTGTGATCTCCTGTCCCAGCCTGAGGAACAGACAGTGAACCTTTCTCTCAATAATAATAATCCAGTGTGGAATGTCCTGTCCCAGCAAGAGGAACAGACAGTGAGCCCGTCTCTCAATAATAATAATACAGAGTGTGATCTACAGTCCCAGCCTGAGGAACAGTGAGCTTGTCTCTCAATAATAATAATACAGTGTGTCATCTCCTGTCCCAGCCTGGGAAACAATGAGGCTGTCTCTCAATAATAATAATACAGTGTGTGGTATCCTACCCCAGCCTGAGGAACAGGGACCCTGTCTCTCAATAATAATAATACAGTGCTTGATCTCCTGTCCAAGCCTGAGGAATAGACAGTGAGCCTGTCTCTCAATATTAATAATATTAATACAGTGTGTGATCTCCTTTCTTAGCCTGAGGAACAGACAGTGATCCTGTCTCTCAATAATAATAATAATAATAATAATAATAATAATAATAATAATAATAATAATAATAATAATACAGTGTGTGATTTCCTGTCCCAGCCTGAGGAACAGACAGTGAGCCTGTCTCTCAATAATAATAAAACAGTGTGTGATTTCCTCTACCAGCCTGGGGAACAGTGAGCCAGATACTCAATAATAATAATACAGTGTGATCTCCTGTCCCAGCCTGAGGAACAGACAGTGAGCCTGTATCTCAATAATATTAATACAGTGTTTGATCTCCTGTCCCAGCCTGAGGAACAGACAATGAGCCTGTCTCTCAATAATAATAATACAGTGTGTGACCTCCTGTCCCAGCCTGAGGAACAGTGAGCCTGTCTCTCAATAATAATAATACAGTGTGTCATCTCCTGTCCTAGCCTGAGGAACAGTGAGCTTGTCTCTCAATAATAATACAGTGGGATCTCCTGTCGCAGCCTGTGGAACAGTGAGCCTGTCTCTCAATAATAATAATACAGTGTTTGATCTCCTGTCCTAGTCTGAGGAACAAACCGTGAGCATGTCTCTCAATAATAATAGAACAGCGTGTGATCTCCTGTTCCAGCCTGAGGAACAGACAGTGAGCTTGTATCTCAGTAATAATAATACGGTGTGTCATTTCCTGCCCCAGCCAGAAAAATAGACATTGAGCATGTCTCAAAACAATAATATGAATTAACTGTGGGATCTCCTGTCCCAGCCTCAGGAACAGACAGTGAGCCTGTCTCTCAATAATAATACAGTGTGTGACCTCCTGTCCCAACCTGAGGAACAGACAGGAGTGAGCAGTCGGGTAAGAGCAAGTCTCTCGATAATAATAATACAGTGTGTGTTCTCCTGTCCCAGCCTGAGGAACAGTGAGCCTGTCTCTCAATAACAATAATAATAATACAGTGGGACTTCCTGTCCCAGCCTGAGGAAAGGAGAGTAAGCCTGTCTCTCAATCATAATAATACAGTGTGTGACCCCCTGTCCCAGCCTGGGGAACAGAGAGCCGGACTCTCAAAAATAATAATACAGTGTGATCTACTGTCCCAGACTGAGGAACAGTGAGCCTGTCTCTCAAGTATAATAATATAGAGTGATCTCCTGTCCAAGCCTGAGGAACAGAGGGCCTGTCTCTCAATAATAATAATACAGAGTGTCATCTCCTGTCCCAGCCTGAGGAACAGTGAGCTTGTCTCTCAAGTATAATAATATAGAGTGATCTCCTGTCCAAGCCTGAGGAACAGAGGGCCTGTCTCTCAATAATAATAATAATACAGTGTGTGATCTCCTGTCCTAGCCTGAGGAACAGACAGTGAACCTTTCTCTCAGTAATAATAATCCAGTGTGGAATGTCCTGTCCCAGCAAGAGGAACAGACAGTGAGCCCGTCTCTCAATAATAATAATACAGAGTGTGATCTACTGTCCCAGCCTGAGGAACAGTGAGCTTGTCTCTCAATAATAATAATACAGTGTGTCATCTCCTGTCCCAGCCTGGGAAACAATGAGGCTGTCTCTCAATAATAATAATACAGTGTGTGGTATCCTACCCCAGCCTGAGGAACAGGGACCCTGTCTCTCAATAATAATAATAATACAGTGTTTGATCTCCTGTCCCAGCCTGAGGAACAGTGAGCTTGTCTCTCAATAATAATCATACAGTGTGACCTCCTGTCCCAGCCTGAGGAACAGTGAGGGTGTCTCTCAATAATAATACAGTGTTTGATCTCTTGTCCCAGCCTGAGGAACAGTGAGCTTGTCTCTCAATAATAATCTTACAGTTTGATCTCCTGTCCAAGCCTGAGGAATAGACAGTGAGCCTGTCTCTCAATATTAATAATAATAATACAGTGTGTGACCTCCTGTCCCAGCTTGAGGAAGAGACACTGAGCCTGCCTCTCAATAACAATAATAAAGTGTGTGATTTTCTTTCTTAGCCTGAGGAACAGACAGTGATCCTGTCTCTCAATAATTATAATAATAATAATAATAATAATAATAATAATAATAATAATAATATTAATAATAATAATAATATTAATAATAATAATAATAATAATAATAATAATAATAATAATAATAATACAGTGTGTGATTTCCTGTCCCAGCCTGAGGAACAGACAGTGAGCCTGTCTCTCAATAATAATAAAACAGTGTGTGATTTCCTCTCCTAGCCTGGGGAACAGTGAGCCAGATACTCAATAATAATAATACAGTGTTTGATCTCCTGTCCCAGCCTGAGGAACAGTTAGCTTGTCTCTCAATAATAATCATACAGTGTGACCTCCTGTCCCAGCCTGAGGAACAGTGAGGGTGTCTCTCAATAATAATACAGTGTTTGATCTCTTGTCCCAGCCTGAGGAACAGTGAGCTTGTCTCTCAATAATAATCTTACAGTGTGATCTCCTGTCCAAGCCTGAGGAATAGACAGTGAGCCTGTCTCTCAATATTAATAATAATAATACAGTGTGTGACCTCCTGTCCCAGCCTGAGGAAGAGACACTGAGCCTGCCTCTCAATAACAATAATAAAGTGTGTGATTTTCTTTCTTAGCCTGAGGAACAGACAGTGATCCTGTCTCTCAATAATTATAATAATAATAATAATAATAATAATAATAATAATAATAATAATAATAATAATAATAATAATACAGTGTGTGATTTCCTGTCCCAGCCTGAGGAACAGACTGTGAGCCTGTCTCTCAATAATAATAATACAGTGTGTGACCTCCTGTCCCAGCCTGAGGAACAGTGAGGGTGTCTCTCAATAATAATACAGTGTGCCATCTCCTGTCCTAGCCTGAGGAACAGTGAGCCTGTCTCTAAATAATAATAATACAGTATGTGATTTCCTGTCTTAGCCTGAGGAACAGACAGTGAGCCTGTCTCTCAATAATAATAATAATAATAATAATAATAATAATACAGCGTGTGATCTCCTGTCCCAGCCTGAGGAACAGACAGTGAGCCTGTATCTCAATAATAATAATACAGTGTTTGATCTCCTGTCCCAGCCTGAGGAACAGACAGTGAGCCTGTCTCTCAATAATAATAATAATACAGTGTTTGATCTCCTGTCCCAGCCTGAGGAACAGACAGTGAGCCTGTCTCTCAATAATAGTAATACAGTGTGTGACCTCCTGTCCCAGCCTGAGGAACAGTGAGGCTGTCTCTCAATAATAATACAGTCTGATCTCCTGTCCCAGCCTGAGGAACAGTGAGCCTGTCTCTAAATAATAATAATACAGTATGTGATTTCCTGTCTTAGCCTGTGGAACAGACAGTGAGCCTGTATCTCAATAATAATAATACAGTGCGTGATCTCCTGTACTAGCCTGAGGAACAGACAGCGAGAAAGTCTCTCAATAATAATAATACAGTGTGTGACCTCCTGTCCCAGCTTGTGGAACAGTAAGCTAGACTCTAAGCAATAATAATGCAGTGTGATCTACTTCCCAGCCTGAGGAACAGTGAGCCTGTCTCTCAATAATAATAATACAGTGTGTGACCTGCTGTCCCAGCCTGAGGAACAGTGAGCCTATCTCTCAATAATAATAATACCGTGTGTCATCTCCTGTCCCAGCCTGAGGAACAGTGAGCTTGTCTCTCAATAATAATACAGTGTGATCTACTGTCGCAGCCTGTGGAACAGTGAGCCTGTCTCTCAATAATAATAATACAGAGTGTCATCTCCTGTCGAAGCCTGAGGAACAGACAGTGAGCCTGTCTCTCAATAATAATAATACAGAGTTTGATCTACTGTCCCAGCCTGAGGAACAGTGAGCTTGTCTCTCAATAATAATAATCCAGTGTGTCATCTCCTGTCCCATCCTGGGAAACAATGAGGCTCTCTCAATACTAATAATACAGTGTGTGGTATCCTACCCCAGCCTGAGGAACAGGGGCCCTTTCTCTCAATAATAATAATACAGTGTGTCAACTCCTGTCCCAGCCTGAGGAACAGTGAGCTTGTCTCTCAATAATAATCATACAGTGTGATCTTCTGTCCAAGCCTGAGGAATAGACAATGAGCCTGTCTCTCAATATTAATAATAATAATACAGTGTGTCAACTCCTGTCCCAGCCTGAGGAACAGTGAGCTTGTCTCTCAATAATAATCATACAGTGTGATCTCCTGTCCCAGCTTGAGGAAGAGACACTGAGCCTGCCTCTCAATAACAATAATAATAATAATAATAATAATAATAATAATAATAATAATAATAATAATAATAATAATAATACAGTGTGTGATTTCCTGTCCCAGCCTGAGGAACAGACTGTGAGCCTGTCTCTCAATAATAATAATACAGTGTGTGACCTCTTGTCCCAGCCTGAGGAACAGTGAGGCTGTCTCTATATAATAATAATACAGTATGTGATTTCCTGTCTTAGCCTGAGGAACAGACAGTGAGCCTGTCTCTCAATAATAATAATAATAATAATAATAATAATAATAATAATAATAATAATAATAATACAGTGTGTGATTTCCTGTCCCAGCCTGAGGAACAGACTGTGAGCCTGTCTCTCAATAATAATAATACAGTCTGATCTCCTGTCCCAGCCTGAGGAACAGTGAGCCTGTCTCTAAATAATAATAATACAGTATGTGATTTCATGTCTTAGCCTGAGGAACAGACAGTGAGCCTGTCTCTCAATAATAATAATAATAATAATAATAATAATAATAATAATAATAATAATAATAATAATACAGCGTGTGATCTCCTGTCCCAGCCTGAGGAACAGACAGTGAGCTTGTATCTCAGTAATAATAATACGGTGTGTCATTTCCTGCCCCAGCCAGAAAAACAGACATTGAGCATTTCTCTCAACTATAATATGAATAAACTGTGTGATCTCCTGTCCCAGCCTCAGGAACAGACAGTGATCCTGTCTCTCAATACTAATACAGTGTGTGACCTCCTGTCCCAGCCTGAGAAACAGTGAGGGTGTTTCTCAATAATAATACAGTGTGCCATCTCCTGTCCTAGCCTGAGGAACAGTGAGCCTGTCTCTAAATAATAATAATACAGTATGTGATTTCCTGTCTTAGCCTGAGGAACAGACAGTGAGCCTGTCTCTCAATAATAATAATAATAATAATAATAATAATAATAATACAGCGTGTGATCTCCTGTCCCAGCCTGAGGAACAGACAGTGAGCCTGTATCTCAATAATAATAATACAGTGTTTGATCTCCTGTCCCAGCCTGAGGAACAGACAGTGAGCCTGTCTCTCAATAATAATAATACAGTGTTTGATCTCCTGTCCCAGCCTGAGGAACAGACAGTGAGCCTGTCTCTCAATAATAGTAATACAGTGTGTGACCTCCTGTCCCAGCCTGAGGAACAGTGAGGCTGTCTCTCAATAATAATACAGTCTGATCTCCTGTCCCAGCCTGAGGAACAGTGAGCCTGTCTCTAAATAATAATAATACAGTATGTGATTTCCTGTCTTAGCCTGAGGAACAGACAGTGAGCCTGTATCTCAATAATAATAATATAGTGCGTGATCTCCTGTACTAGCCTGAGGAACAGACAGCGAGCTTGTCTCTCAATAATAATAATACAGTGTGTGACCTCCTGTCCCAGCTTGTGGAACAGTAAGCTAGACTCTAAGCAATAATAATACAGTGTGATCTACTGTCCCAGCCTGAGGAATAGACAGTGAGCCTGTATCTCAATAATAATAATACAGTGTGTGACCTCCTGTCCCAGCCTGAGGAACAGTGAGCCTGTCTCTCAAAAATAATAATACAGTGTGTCATCTCCTGTCCCAGCCTGAGGAACAGTGAGCTTGTCTCTCAATAATAATACAGTGTGATCTACTGTCGCAGCCTGTGGAACAGTGAGCCTGTCTCTCAATAATAATAATACAGTGTTTGATCTCCTGTCCTAGTCTGAGGAACAAACCGTGAACATGTCTCTCAATAATAATAGAAAAGTGTGTGATCTCCTGTTCCAGCCTGAGGAACAGACAGTGAGCTTGTATCTCAGTAATAATAATACGGTGTGTCATTTCCTGCCCCAGCCAGAAAAACAGACAGTGAGCATGTCTCTCAACAATAATATGAATAAACTGTGTGATCTCCTGTCCCAGCCTGAGGAACAGACAGTGAGCCTGTCTCTCAATAATAATACAGTGTGTGACCTCCTGTCCCAACCTGAGGAACAGACAGGAGTGAGCAGTCAGGTAAGAGCAAGTCTCTCGATAATAATAATACAGTTTGTGATCTCCTGTCCCAGCCTGAGGAACAGTGAGCTTGTCTCTCAATAATAATAATACAGTGTGTCATCTCCTGTCCCATCCTGGGAAACAATGAGGCTCTCTCAATACTAATAATACAGTGTGTGGTATCCTACCCCAGCCTGAGGAACAGGGGCCCTTTCTCTCAATAATAATAATACAGTGTGTCAACTCCTGTCCCAGCCTGAGGAACAGTGAGCTTGTCTCTCAATAATAATCATACAGTGTGATCTCCTGTCCAAGCCTGAGGAATAGACAATGAGCCTGTCTCTCAATATTAATAATAATAATACAGTGTGTCAACTCCTGTCACAGCCTGAGGAACAGACAGTGAGTCTGTCTCTCAATAATAATAATACAGTGTGTGATTTCCTCTCCCAGCCTGGGGAACAGTGAGCCAGATACTTAATAATAATAATACAGTGTGATCTACTGTCCCAGACTGAGGAACAGTGAACCTGTCTCTCAATAATAATAATACAGAGTGTGATCTACTGTCCCAGCCTGAGGAACAGTGAGCTTGTCTCTCAATAATAATAATACAGTGTGTCATCTCCTGTCCCAGCCTGGGAAACAGTGAAGCTGTCTCTCAATAATAATAATACAGTGTGAGGTATCCAGTGTGTGATCTCCTTTCTTAACCTGAGGAACAAACAGTGATCCTGTCTCTCAATAATAATAATAATAATAATAATAATAATAATAATAATACAGTGTGTGATTTCCTGTCCCAGCCTGAGGAACAGACTGTGAGCCTGTCTCTCAATAATAATACAGTGTGTGACCTCCTGTCCCAACCTGAGGAACAGACAGGAGTGAGCAGTCAGGTAAGAGCAAGTCTCTAGATAATAATAATACAGTGTGTGTTCTCCTGTCCCAGCCTCAGGAACAATGAGCCTGTCTCTCAATAACAATAATAATAATACACTAGGACTTCCTGTCCCAGCCTGAGGAAAAGAGAGTAAGCCTGTCTCTCAATCATAATAATACAGTGTGTGACCTCCTGTCCCAGCCTGGGGAACAGAGAGCCGGACTCTCAAAAATAATAATACAGTGTGATCTACTGTCCCAGACTGAGGATCAGGGAGCCTGTCTCTCAATAATAATAATACAGAGTGTCATCTCCTGTCCCAGCCTGAGGAACAGTGAGCTTGTCTCTCAAGTATAATAATATAGAGTGATCTCCTGTCCAAGCTTGAGGAACAGAGGGCCTGTCTCTCAATAATAATAATAATACAGTGTGTGATCTCCTGTCCCAGCCTGAGGAACAGACAGTGAACCTTTCTCTCAATAATTATAATCCAGTGTGGAATGTCCTGTCCCAGCAAGAGGAACAGACAATGAGCCCGTCTCACAATAATAATAATACAGTGTGATCTAGTGTCCCAGCCTGAGGAACAGTGAGCGTGTCTCTCAATAATAATAATACAGTGTGTCATCTCCTGTCCCAGCCTGGGAAACAATGAAGCTGTCTCTCAATAATAATAATACAGTGTGAGGTATCCTACCCCAGCCTGAGGGACAGGGACCCTGTCTCTCAATAATAATAATACAGTGTTTGATCTCCTGTCGCAGCCTGAGGAACAGTGAGCTTGTCTTTCAATAATAATCATACAGTGTGATCTCCTGTCCAAGCCTGAGGAATAGACAGTGAGCCTGTCTCTCAATATTAATAATAATAATACAGTGTGTGACCTCCTGTCCCAGCCTGAGGAAGAGACACTGAGCCTGCCTCTCAATAACAATAATAAAGTGTGTGATCTTCTTTCTTAGCCTGAGGAACAGACAGTGATCCTGTCTCTCAATAATAATAATAATAATAATAATAATAATAATAATAATAATAATAATAATAATAATAATACAGTGTGTGATTTCCTGTCCCAGCCTGAGGAACAGACTGTGAGCCTGTCTCTCAATAATAATAATACAGTGTGTGACCTCCTGTCCCAGCCTGAGGAACAGTGAGGGTGTCTCTCAATAATAATACAGTGTGCCATCTCCTGTCCCAGCCTGAGGAACAGTGAGCCTGTTTCTAAATAATAATAATACAGTATGTGATTTCCTGTCTTAGCCTGAGGAACAGACAGTGAGCCTGTCTCTCAATAATAATACTAATAATAATACAGCGTGTGATCTCCTGTCCCAGCCTGAGGAACAGACAGTGAGCCTGTATCTCAATAATAATAATACAGTGTGTCATCTCCTGTCCCAGCCTGGGAAACAATGAGGCTGTCTCTCAATACTCATAATATAGTGTGTGGTATCCTACCCCAGCCTGAGGAACAGGGACCCTGTCTCTCAATACTAATAATACAGTGTTTGATCTCCTGTCCCAGCCTGAGGAACAGTGAGCTTGTCTCTCAATAATAATCATACAGTGTGATCTCCTGTCCAAGCCTGAGGAATAGACAGTGAGCCTGTCTCTCAATATTAATAATAATAATACAGTGTGTGACCTCCTGTCCTAGCCTGAGGAAGAGACACTGAGCCTGCCTCTCAATAACAATAATAAAGTGTGTGATCTTCTTTCTTAGCCTGAGGAACAGACAGTGATCCTGTCTCTCAATAATAATAATAATAATAATAATAATAATAATAATAATAATAATAATAATAATACAGTGTGTGATTTCCTGTCCCAGCCTGAGGAACAGACAGTGAGCCTGTCTCTCAATAATAATAAAACAGTGTGTGATTTCCTCTCCCAGCCTGGGGAACAGTGAGCCAAATACTCAATAATAATAATACAGTGTGATCTCCTCTCCCAGCCTGAGGAACAGACAGTGAGCCTGTATCTCAATAATATTAATACAGTGTTTGATCTCCTGTCCCAGCCTGAGGAACAGACAGTGAGCCTGTCTCTCAATAATAATAATACAGTGTGTGTTCTCCTGTCCCAGCCTGAGGAACAGTGAGCCTGTCTCTCAATAACAATAATAATAATACAGTGGGACTTCCTGTCCCAGCCTGAGGAAAAGAGAGTAAGCCTGTCTCTCAATCATAATAATACAGTGTGTGACCTCCTGTCCCAGCCTGGGAAACAGAGAGCCGGACTCTCAAAAATAATAATACAGTGTGATCTACTGTCCCAGACTGAGGAACAGTGAGCTTGTCTCTCAATAATAATAATACAGTGTGTCATCTCCTGGCCCATCCTGGGAAAAATCAGGCTCTCTCAATACTAATAATACAGTGTGTGGTATCCTACCCCAGCCTGAGGAACAGGGGCCCTTTCTCTCAATAATAATCATACAGTGTGATCTCCTGTCCAAGCCTGAGGAATAGACAGTGAGCCTGTCTCTCAATATTAATAATAATAATACAGTGTGTGACCTCCTGTCCCAGCCTGAGGAAGAGACACTGAGCCTGCCTCTCAATAACATTAATACAGTGTGTGATCTCCTTTCTTAGCCTGAGGAACAGACAGGGATCCTGTCTCTCAATAATAATAATAATAATAATAATAATAATAATAATAATAATAATAATAATAATAATACAGTGTGTGATTTCCTGTCCCACCCTGAGGAACAGACTGTGAGCCTGTCTCTCAATAATAATAATACAGTGTGTGACCTCCTGTCCCAGCCTGAGGAACAGTGAGGGTGTCTCTCAATAATAATACAGTGTGCCATCTCCTGTCCTAGCCTGAGGAACAGTGAGCCTGTCTCTAAATAATAATAATAATACAGTATGTGATTTCCTGTCTTAGCCTGAGGAACAGACAGTGAGCCTGTCTCTCAATAATAATAATAATAATAATAATAATAATAATAATAATAATAATACAGCGTGTGATCTCCTGTCCCAGCCTGAGGAACAGACAGTGAGCCTGTATCTCAATAATAATAATACAGTGTTTGATCTCCTGTCCCAGCCTGAGGAACAGACAGTGAGCCTGTCTCTCAATAATAATAATACAGTGTTTGATCTCCTGTCCCAGCCTGAGGAACAGACAGTGAGCCTGTCTCTCAATAATAGTAATACAGTGTGTGACCTCCTGTCCCAGCCTGAGGAACAGTGAGGCTTTCTCTCAATAATAATACAGTCTGATCTCCTGTCCCAGCCTGAGGAACAGTGAGCCTGTCTCTAAATAATAATAATACAGTATGTGATTTCCTGTCTTAGCCTGAGGAACAGACAGTGAGCCTGTATCTCAATAATAATAATACAGTGCGTGATCTCCTGTACTAGCCTGAGGAACAGACAGCGAGCCTGTCTCTCAATAATAATAATACAGTGTGTGACCTCCTGTCCCAGCTTGTGGAACAGTAAGCTAGACTCTAAGCAATAATAATACAGTGTGATCTACTTCCCAGCCTGAGGAACAGTGAGCCTGTCTCTCAATAATAATAATACAGTGTGTGACCTCCTGTCCCAGCCTGAGGAACAGTGAGCCTATCTCTCAATAATAATAATACCGTGTGTCATCTCCTGTCCCAGCCTGAGGAACAGTGAGCTTGTCTCTCAATAATAATACAGTGTGATCTCCTGTCGCAGCCTTAGGAACAGTGAGCCTGTCTCTCAATAACAATAATAATAATACACTAGGACTTCCTGTCCCAGCCTGAGGAAAAGAGAGTAAGCCTTTCTCTCAATCATAATAATACAGTGTGTGACCTCCTGTCCCAGCCTGGGGAACAGAGAGCCGGACTCTCAAAAATAATAATACAGTGTGATCTACTGTCCCAGACTGAGGAACAGTGAGCCTGTCTCTCAATAATAATAATACAGAGTGTCATCTCCTGTCCCAGCCTGAGGAACAGTGAGCTTGTCTCTCAAGTATAATAATATAGAGTGATCTCCTGTCCAAGCCTGAGGAACAGAGGGCCTGTCTCTCAATAATAATAATAATACAGTGTGTGATCTCCTGTCCCAGCCTGAGGAACAGACAGTGAACCTTTCTCTCAATAATTATAATCCAGTGCGGAATGTCCTGTCCCAGCAAGAGGAACAGACAGTGAGCCCGTCTCACAATAATAATAATAATACAGAGTGTGATCTAGTGTCCCAGCCTGAGGAACAGTGAGCTTGTCTCTCAATAATAATAATACAGTGTGTGACCTCCTTTCCCAGCTTGTGGAACAGTAAGCTAGACTCTAAGCAATAATAATACAGTGTGATCTACTTCCCAGCCTGAGGAACAGTGAGCCTGTCTCTCAATAATAATAATACAGTGTGTGACCTCCTGTCCCAGCCTGAGGAACAGTGAGCCTATCTCTCAATAATAATAATACCGTGTGTCATCCCCTGTCCCAGCCTGAGGAACAGTGAGCTTGTCTCTCAATAATAATGCAGTGTGATCTCCTGTCGCAGCCTGAGGAACAGTGAGCCTGTCTCTCAATAATAATAATACAGTGTTTGATCTCCTGTCCTAGTCTGAGGAACAAACCGTGAGCATGTCTCTCAATGATAATAGAAAAGTGTGTGATCTCCTGTTCCAGCCTGAGGAACAGACAGTGAGCTTGTATGTCAGTAATAATAATACGGTGTGTCATTTCCTGCCCCAGCCAGAAAAACAGACAGTGAGCATGTCTCTCAACAATAATATGAATAAATTGTGTGATCTCCTGTCCCAGCCTGAGGAACAGACAGTGAGCCTGTCTCTCAATAATAATACAGTGTGTGACCTCCTGTCCCAACCTGAGGAACAGACAGGAGAGAGCAGTCAGGTAAGAGCAAGTCTCTCGATAATAATAATACAGTTTGTGATCTCCTGTCCCAGCCTGAGGAACAGACAGGGATCCTGTCTCTCAATAATAATAATAATAATAATAATAATAATAATAATAATAATAAGAAGAAGAAGAAGAAGAAGAATAAGAATAAGAATAAGAATAAGAATAAGAATAAGAATAAGAATAAGAATAAGAATAAGAATAAGAATAAGAATACAGTGTGTGATTTCCTGTCCCGTCCTGAGGAACAGACTGTGAGCCTGTCTCTCAATAATAATAATACAGTGTGTGACCTCCTGTCCCAGCCTAAGGAACAGTGAGGGTGTCTCTCAATAATAATACAGTGTGCCATCTCCTGTCCTAGCCTGAGGAACAGTGAGCCTGTCTCTAAATAATAATAATACAGTATGTGATTTCCTGTCTTAGCCTGAGGAACAGACAGTGAGCCTGTCTCTCAATAATAATAATAATAATAATACAGCGTGTGATCTCCTGTCCCAGCCTGAGGAACAGACAGTGAGCCTGTATCTCAATAATAATAATACAGTGTTTGATCTCCTGTCCCAGCCTGAGGAACAGACAGTGAGCCTGTCTCTCAATAATAATAATAATACAGTGTTTGATCTACTTCCCAGCCTGAGGAACAGTGAGCCTGTCTCTCAATAATAATAATACAGTGTGTGACCTCCTGTCCCAGCCTGAGGAACAGTGAGCCTATCTCTCAATAATAATAATACCGTGTGTCATCCCCTGTCCCAGCCTGAGGAACAGTGAGCTTGTCTCTCAATAATAATACAGTGTGATCTCCTGTCGCAGCCTGAGGAACAGTGAGCCTGTCTCTCAATAATAATAATACAGTGTTTGATCTCCTGTCCTAGTCTGAGGAACAAACCGTGAGCATGTCTCTCAATGATAATAGAAAAGTGTGTGTTCTCCTGTTCCAGCCTGAGGAACAGACAGTGAGCTTGTATGTCAGTAATAATAATACGGGTAGTCATTTCCTGCCCCAGCCAGAAAAACAGACAGTGAGCATGTCTCTCAACAATAATATGAATAAATTGTGTGATCTCCTGTCCCAGCCTGAGGAACAGACAGTGAGCCTGTCTCTCAATAATAATACAGTGTGTGACCTCCTGTCCCAACCTGAGGAACAGACAGGAGAGAGCAGTCAGGTAAGAGCAAGTCTCTCGATAATAATAATATAGTTTGTGATCTCCTGTCCCAGCCTGAGGAACAGACAGGGATCCTGTCTCTCAATAATAATAATAATAATAATAATAATAATAATAATAATAATAATAATAATAATAATAATAATAATAATAATAATAATAATAATAATACAGTGTGTGATTTCCTGTCCCGTCCTGAGGAACAGACTGTGAGCCTGTCTCTCAATAATAATAATACAGTGTGTGACCTCCTGTCCCAGCCTGAGGAACAGTGAGGGTGTCTCTCAATAATAATACAGTGTGCCATCTCCTGTCCTAGCCTGAGGAACAGTGAGCCTGTCTCTAAATAATAATAATACAGTATGTGATTTCCTGTCTTAGCCTGAGGAACAGACAGTGAGCCTGTCTCTCAATAATAATAATAATAATAATACAGCGTGTGATCTCCTGTCCCAGCCTGAGGAACAGACAGTGAGCCTGTATCTCAATAATAATAATACAGTGTTTGATCTCCTGTCCCAGCCTGAGGAACAGACAGTGAGCCTGTCTCTCAATAATAATAATTATACAGTGTTTGATCTCCTGTCCCAGCCTGAGGAACAGACAGTGAGCCTGTCTCTCAATAATAATAATAATAATACACTAGGACTTCCTGTCCCAGCCTGAGGAAAAGAGAGTAAGCCTGTCTCTGAATCATAATAATACAGTGTGTGACCTCCTGTCCCAGCCTGGGGAACAGAGAGCCGGACTCTCAAAAATAATAATACAGTGTGATCTACTGTCCCAGACTGAGGAACAGTGAGCCTGTCTCTCAATAATAATAAAGAGTGTCATCTCCTTTCCCAGCCTGAGGAACAGTGAGCTTGTCTCTCAAGTATAATAATATAGAGTGATCTCCTGTCCAATTCTGAGGAACAGAGGGCCTGTCTCTCAATAATAATAATAATACAGTGTGTGATCTCCTGTCCCAGCCTGAGGAACAGACAGTGAACCTTTCTCTCAATAATTATAATCCAGTGTGGAATGTCCTGTCCCAGCAAGAGGAACAGACAGTGAGCCCGTCTCACAATAATAATAATACAGAGTGTGATCTAGTGTCCCAGCCTGAGGAACAGTGAGCTTGTCTCTCAATAATAATAATACAGTGTGTGACCTCCTGTCCCAGCTTGTGGAACAGTAAGCTAGACTCTAAGCAATAATAATACAGTGTGATCTACTTCCCAGCCTGAGGAACAGTGAGCCTGTCTCTCAATAATAATAATACAGTGTGTGACCTCCTGTCCCAGCCTGAGGAACAGTGAGCCTATCTCTCAATAATAATAATACCGTGTGTCATCTCCTGTCCCAGCCTGAGGAACAGTGAGCTTGTCTCTCAATAATAATACAGTGTGATCTCCTGTCGCAGCCTGAGGAACAGTGAGCCTGTCTCTCAATAATAATAATACAGTGTTTGATCTCCTGTCCTAGTCTGAGGAACAAACCGTGAGCATGTCTCTCAATGATAATAGAAAAGTGTGTGATCTCCTGTTCCAGCCTGAGGAACAGACAGTGAGCTTGTATGTCAGTAATAATAATACGGTGTGTCATTTCCTGCCCCAGCCAGAAAAACAGACAGTGAGCATGTCTTTCAACAATAATATGAATAAATTGTGTGATCTCCTGTCCCAGCCTGAGGAACAGACAGTGAGCCTGTCTCTCAATAATAATACAGTGTGTGACCTCCTGTCCCAACCTGAGGAACAGACAGGAGAGAGCAGTCAGGTAAGAGCAAGTCTCTCGATAATAATAATACAGTTTGTGATCTCCTGTCCCAGCCTGAGGAACAGACAGGGATCCTGTCTCTCAATAATAATAATAATAATAATAATAATAATAATAATAATAATAATAATAATAATAATAATAATACAGTGTGTGATTTCCTGTCCCGTCCTGAGGAACAGACTGTGAGCCTGTCTCTCAATAATAATAATACAGTGTGTGACCTCCTGTCCCAGCCTGAGGAACAGTGAGGGTGTCTCTCAATAATAATACAGTGTGCCATCTCCTGTCCTAGCCTGAGGAACAGTGAGCCTGTCTCTAAATAATAATAATACAGGATGTGATTTCCTGTCTTAGCCTGAGGAACAGACAGTGAGCCTGTCTCTCAATAATAATAATAATAATAATACAGCGTGTGATCTCCTGTCCCAGCCTGAGGAAGAGACAGTGAGCCTGTATCTCAATAATAATAATACAGTGTTTGATCTCCTGTCCCAGCCTGAGGAACAGACAGTGAGCCTGTCTCTCAATAATAATAATAATACAGTGTTTGATCTCCTGTCCCAGCCTGAGGAACAGACAGTGAGCCTGTCTCTCAATAATAGTAATACAGTGTGTGACCTCCTGTCCCAGCCTGAGGAACAGTGAGGCTGTCTCTCAATAATAATACAGTCTGATCTCCTGTCCCAGCCTGAGGAACAGTGAGCCTGTCTCTAAATAATAATAATACAGTATGTGATTTCCTGTCTTAGCCTGAGGAACAGACAGTGAGCCTGTATCTCAATAATAATAATACAGTGCGTGATCTCCTGTACTAGCCTGAGGAACAGACAGCGAGCCTGTCTCTCAATAATAATAATACAGTGTGTGACCTCCTGTCCCAGCTTGTGGAACAGTAAGCTAGACTCTAAGCAATAATAATACAGTGTGATCTACTTCCCAGCCTGAGGAACAGTGAGCCTGTCTCTCAATAATAATAATACAGTGTGTGACCTCCTGTCCCAGCCTGAGGAACAGTGAGCCTTTCTCTCAATAATAATAATACCGTGTGTCATCTCCTGTCCCAGCCTGAGGAACAGTGAGCTTGTCTCTCAATAATAATACAGTGTGATCTCCTGTCGCAGCCTGAGGAACAGTGAGCCTGTCTCTCAATAACAATAATAATAATACACTAGGACTAACTGTCCCAGCCTGAGGAAAAGAGAGTAAGCCTGTCTCTCAATCATAATAATACAGTGTGTGACCTCCTGTCCCAGCCTGGGGAACAGAGAGCCGGACTCTCAAAAATAATAATACAGTGTGATCTACTGTCCCAGACTGAGGAACAGTGAGCCTGTCTCTCAATAATAATAATAAAGAGTGTCATCTCCTTTCCCAGCCTGAGGAACAGTGAGCTTGTCTCTCAAGTATAATAATATAGAGTGATCTCCTGTCCAATTCTGAGGAACAGAGGGCCTGTCTCTCAATAATAATAATAATACAGTGTGTGATCTCCTGTCCCAGCCTGAGGAACAGACAGTGAACCATTCTCTCAATAATTATAATCCAGTGTGGAATGTCCTGTACCAGCAAGAGGAACAGACAGTGAGCCCGTCTCACAATAATAATAATACAGAGTGTGATCTAGTGTCCCAGCCTGAGGAACAGTGAGCTTGTCTCTCAATAATAATAATACAGTGTGTGACCTCCTGTCCTAGCTTGTGGAACAGTAAGCTAGACTCTAAGCAATAATAATACAGTGTGATCTACTTCCCAGCCTAAGGAACAGTGAGCCTGTCTCTCAATAATAATAATACAGTGTGTGACCTCCTGTCCCAGCCTGAGGAACAGTGAGCCTATCTCTCAATAATAATAATACCGTGTGTCATCTCCTGTCCCAGCCTGAGGAACAGTGATCTTGTCTCTCAATAATAATACAGTGTGATCTCCTGTCGCAGCCTGAGGAACAGTGAGCCTGTCTCTCAATAATAATAATACAGTGTTTGACCTCCTGTCCTAGTCTGAGGAACAAACCGTGAGCATGTCTCTCAATGATAATAGAAAAGTGTGTGATCTCCTGTTCCAGCCTGAGGAACAGACAGTGAGCTTGTATGTCAGTAATAATAATACGGTGTGTCATTTCCTGCCCCAGCCAGAAAAACAGACAGTGAGCATGTCTCTCAACAATAATATGAATAAATTGTGTGATCTCCTGTACCAGCCTGAGGAACAGACAGTGAGCCTGTCTCTCAATAATAATACAGTGTGTGACCTCCTGTCCCAACCTGAGGAACAGACAGGAGAGAGCAGTCAGGTAAGAGCAAGTCTCTCGATAATAATAATACAGTTTGTGATCTCCTGTCCCAGCCTGAGGAACAGACAGGGATCCTTTCTCTCAATAATAATAATAATAATAATAATAATAATAATAATAATAATAATAATAATAATAATAATAATAATACAGTGTGTGATTTCCTGTCCCGTCCTGAGGAACAGACTGTGAGCCTGTCTCTCAATAATAATAATACAGTGTGTGACCTCCTGTCCCAGCCTGAGGAACAGTGAGGGTGTCTCTCAATAATAATACAGTGTGCCATCTCCTGTCCTAGCCTGAGGAACAGTGAGCCTGTCTCTAAATAATAATAATACAGTATGTGATTTCCTGTCTTAGCCTGAGGAACAGACAGTGAGCCTGTCTCTCAATAATAATAATAATAATAATAATACAGCGTGTGATCTCCTGTCCCAGCCTGAGGAACAGACAGTGAGCCTGTAACTCCATAATAATAATACAGTGTTTGATCTCCTGTCCCAGCCTGAGGAACAGACAGTGAGCTTGTCTCTCAATAATAGTAATACAGTGTGTGACCTCCTGTCCCAGCCTGAGGAACAGTGAGGCTGTCTCTCAATAATAATACAGTCTGATCTCCTGTCCCAGCCTGAGGAACAGTGAGCCTGTCTCTAAATAATAATAATACAGTATGTGATTTCCTGTCTTAGCCTGAGGAACAGACAGTGAGCCTGTATCTCAATAATAATAATACAGTGCGTGATCTCCTGTACTAGCCTGAGGAACAGACAGCGAGCCTGTCTCTCAATAATAATAATACAGTGTGTGACCTCCTGTCCCAGCTTGTGGAACAGTAAGCTAGACTCTAAGCAATAATAATACAGTGTGATCTTCTTCCCAGCCTGAGGAACAGTGAGCCTGTCTCTCAATAATAATAATACAGTGTGTGACCTCCTGTCCCAGCCTGAGGAACAGTGAGCCTATCTCTCAATAATAATAATACCGTGTGTCATCTCCTGTCCCAGCCTGAGGAACAGTGAGCTTGTCTCTCAATAATAATACAGTGTGATCTCCTGTCGCAGCCTGAAAAACAGTGAGCCTGTCTCTCAATAACAATAATAATAATACACTAGGACTTCCTGTCCCAGCCTGAGGAAAAGAGAGTAAGCCTGTCTCTCAATCATAATAATACAGTGTGTGACCTCCTGTCCCAGCCTGGGGAACAGAGAGCCGGACTCTCAAAAATAATAATACAGTGTGATCTACTGTCCCAGACTGAGGAACAGTGAGCCTGTCTCTCAATAATAATAATACAGAGTGTCATCTCCTTTCCCAGCCTGAGGAACAGTGAGCTTGTCTCTCAAGTATAATAATATAGAGTGATCTCCTGTCCAATTCTGAGGAACAGAGGGCCTGTCTCTCAATAATAATAATAATACAGTGTGTGATCTCCTGTCCCAGCCTGAGGAACAGACAGTGAACCTTTCTCTCAATAATTATAATCCAGTGTGGAATGTCCTGTCCCAGCAAGAGGAACAGACAGTGAGCCCGTATCACAATAATAATAATACAGAGTGTGATCTAGTGTCCCAGCCTGAGGAACAGTGAGCTTGTCTCTCAATAATAATAATACAGTGAGTGACCTCCTGTCCCAGCTTGTGGAACAGTAAGCTAGACTCTAAGCAATAATAATACAGTGTGATCTACTTCCCAGCCTGAGGAACAGTGAGCCTGTCTTTCAATAATAATAATACCGTGTGTCATCTCCTGTCCCAGCCTGAGGAACAGTGAGCTTGTCTCTCAATAATAATACAGTGTGATCTCCTGTCGCAGCCTGAGGAACAGTGAGCCTGTCTCTCAATAATAATAATACAGTGTTTGATCTCCTGTCCTAGTCTGAGGAACAAACCGTGAGCATGTCTCTCAATGATAATAGAAAAGTGTGTGATCTCCTGTTCCAGCCTGAGGAACAGACAGTGAGCTTGTATGTCAGTAATAATAATACGGTGTGTCATTTCCTGCCCCAGCCAGAAAATCAGACAGTGAGCATGTCTCTCAACAATAATATGAATAAACTGTGTGATCTCCTGTCACAGCCTGAGGAACAGACAGTGAGCCTGTCTCTCAATAATAATACAGTGTGTGACCTCCTGTCCCAACCTGAGGAACAGACAGGAGTGAGCAGTCAGGTAAGAGCAAGTCTCTCGATAATAATAATACAGTGTGTGTTCTCCTGTCCCAGCCTGAGGAACAGACAGTGAACCTTTCTCTCAATAATAATAATCCAGTGTGGAATGTCCTGTCCCAGCCTGAGGAACAGGCAGTGAGCCCGTCTCTCAATAATAATAATACAGTTTGTGATCTCCTGTCCCAGCCTGAGGAACAGACAGTGAGCCTGTCTCTCAATAATAATAATACAGAGTGTGATCTACTGTCCCAGCCTGAGGAACAGTGAGCTTGTCTCTCAATAATAATAATACAGTGTGTCATCTCCTGTCCCATCCTGGGAAACAATGAGGCTCTCTCAATACTAATAATACAGTGTGTGGTATCCTACCCCAGCGTGAGGAACAGGGGCCCTTTCTCTCAATAATAATAATACAGAGTGTCAACTCCTGTCCCAGCCTGAGGAACAGTGAGCTTGTCTCTCAATAATAATCATACAGTGTGATCTCCTGTCCAAGCCTGAGGAATAGACAATGAGCCTGTCTCTTAATATTAATAATAATAATACAGTGTGTCAACTCCTGTCCCAGCCTGAGGAACAGACAGTGAGTCTGTCTCTCAATAATAATAATACAGTGTGTGATTTCCTCTCCCAGCCTGGGGAACAGTGAGCCAGAATCTCAATAATAATAATACAGTGTGATCTACTGTCCCAGCCTGAGGAATAGACAGTGAGCCTGTATCTCAATAATAATAATACAGTGTGTGGCCTCCTGTCCCAGCCTGAGGAACAGTGAGCCTGTCTCTCAATAATAATAATAAAGTGTGTCATCTCCTGTCCCAGCCTGAGGAACAGTGAGCTTGTCTCTCAATAATAATACAGTGTGATCTACTGTCGCAGCCTGTGGAACAGTGAGCCTGTCTCTCAATAATAATAATACAGTGTTTGATCTCCTGTCCTAGTCTGAGGAACAAACCGTGAGCATGTCTCTCAATAATAATAGAACAGCGTGTGATCTCCTGTTCCAGCCTGAGGAACAGACAGTGAGCTTGTATCTCAGTAATAATAATACGGTGTGTCATTTCCTGCCCCAGCCAGAAAAACAGACAGTGAGCCCGTCTCTCAATAATAATAATACAGAGTGTGATCTACTGTCCCAGCCTGAGGAACAGTGAGCTTGTCTCTCAATAATAATAATACAGTGTGTCATCTCCTGTCCCAGATTGGGAAACAATGAGGCTCTCTCAATAATAATAATACAGTGTGTGGTATCCTACCCCAGCCTGAGGAACAGGGACCCTGTCTCTCAATAATAATAATACAGTGTTTGATCTCCTGTCCCAGCCTGAGGAACAGTTAGCTTGTCTCTCAATAATAATCATACAGTGTGATCTCCTGTCCAAGCCTGAGGAATAGACAGTGAGCCTGTCTCTCAATATTAATAATAAAAATACAGTGTGTGACCTCCTGTCCCAGCCTGAGGAAGAGACACTGAGCCTGCCTCTCAATAACAATAATACAGTGTGTGATCTCCTGTCCCAGCCTGAGGAACAGTGAGCTTGTCTCTCAATAATAATACAGTGTGATCTCCTGTCGCAGCCTGAGGAACAGTGAGCCTGTCTCTCAATAATAATAGTACAGTGTTTGATCTCCTGTCCCAGTCTGAGGAACAAACCGTGAGCATGTCTCTCAATAATAATAGAACAGCGTGTGATCTCCTGTTCCAGCCTGAGGAACAGACAGTGAGCTTGTATCTCAGTAATAATAATACGGTGTGTCATTTCCTGCCCCAGCCAGAAAAACAGACGTTGAGCATGTCTCTCAACAATAATATGAATAAACTGTGTGATCTCCTGTCCCAGCCTGAGGAACAGACAGTGAGCCTGTCTCTCAATAATAATACAGTGTGTGACCTCCTGTCCAAACCTGAGGAATAGACAGGAGTGAGCAGTCAGGTATGAGCAAGTCTCTCGATAATAATAATACAGTGTGTGTTCTCCTGTCCCAGCCTGAGGAACAGTGAGCCTGTCTCTCAATAACAATAATAATAATACAGTGGGACTTCCTGTCCCAGCCTGAGGAAAAGAGAGTAAGCCTGTCTCTAAATCATAATAATAGAGTGTGTGACCTCCTGTCCCAGCCTGGGGAACAGAGAGCCGGACTCTCAAAAATAATAATACAGTGTGATCTACTGTCCCAGACTGAGGAACAGTGAGCCTGTCTCTCAATAATAATAATACAGAGAGTCATCTCCTGTCCCAGCCTGAGGAACAGTGAGCTTGTCTCTCAAGTATAATAATATAGTGTGATCTCCTCTCCAAGCCTGAGGAACAGAGGGCCTGTCTCTCAATAATAATAATACAGTGTCTGATCTCCTGTCCCAGCCTGAGGAACAGACAGTGAACCTTTCTCTCAATAATAATAATCCAGTGTGGAATGTCCTGTCCCAGCCTGAGGAACAGGCAGTGAGCCCGTCTCTCAATAATAATAATACAGTTTGTGATCTCCTGTCCCAGCCTGAGGAACAGACAGTGAGCCTGTCTCTCAATAACAATAATACAGAGTGTGATCTACTGCCCCAGCCTGAGGAACAGACAGTGAGCTTGTCTCTCAATAATAATAATACAGTGTGTCATCTCCTGTCCCAGCCTGGGAAACAATGAGGCTGTCTCTCAATACTAATAATACAGTGTGTGGTATCCTACCCCAGCCTGAGGAACAGGGACCCTGTCTCTCAATACTAATAATACAGTGTTTGATCTCCTGTCCCAGCCTGAGGAACAGTGAGCTTGTCTCTCAATAATAATCATACAGTGTGATCTCCTGTCCAAGCCTGAGGAATAGACAGTGAGCCTGTCTCTCAATATTAATAATAATAATACAGTGTGTGACCTCCTGTCCCAGCCTGAGGAAGAGACACTGAGCCTGCCTCTCAATAACAATAATACAGTGTGTGATCTCCTTTCTTAGCCTGAGGAACAGACAGTGATCCTGTCTCTCAATAATAATAATAATAATAATAATAATAATACAGTGTGTGATTTCCTGTCCCAGCCTGAGGAACAGACTGTGAGCCTGTCTCTCAATAATAATAATACAGTGTGTGACCTCCTGTCCCAGCCTGAGGAACAGTGAGGGTGTCTCTCAATAATAATACAGTGTGCTATCTCCTGTCCCAGCCTGAGGAACAGTGAGCCTGTCTCTAAATAATAATAATACAGTATGTGATTAACTGTCTTAGCCTGAGGAACAGACAGTGAGCCTGTCTCTCAATAATAATAATAATAATAATACAGCGTGTGATCTCCTGTCCCAGCCTGAGGAACAGACAGTGAGCCTGTATCTCAATAATAATAATACAGTGTTTGATCTCCTGTCCCAGCCTGAGGAACAGACAGTGAGCCTGTCTCTCAATAATAATAATACAGTGTTTGATCTCCTGTCCCAGCCTGAGGAACAGACAGTGAGCCTGTCTCTCAATAATAATAATACAGTGTGTTACCTCCTGTCCAAGCCTGAGGAACAGTGAGCCTGTCTCTCAATAATAATAATACAGTGTGTCATCTCCTGTCCCAGTCTGAGGAACAGTGAGCTTGTCTCTCAATAATAATACAGTGTGATCTCCTGTCGCAGCCTGAGGAACAGTGAGCCTGTCTCTCAATAATAATAATACAGTGTTTGATCTCCTGCCCCAGTCTGAGGAACAAACCGTGAGCATGTCTCTCAATAATAATAAGATGGTGTGTCATTTCCTGCCCCAGCCAGAAAAACAGACATTGAGCATGTCTCTCAACAATAATATGAATAAACTGTGTGATCTCCTGTCCCAGCCTGAGGAACAGACAGTGAGCCTGTCTCTCAATAATAATAATACAGTGTGTGACCTCCTGTCCCAGCCTGAGGAACAGTGAGGGTGTCTCTCAATAATAATACAGTGTGCCATCTCCTGTCCCAGCCTGAGGAACAGTGAGCCTGTCTCTAAATAATAATAATACAGTATGTGATTAACTGTCTTAGCCTGAGGAACAGACAGTGAGCCTGTCTCTCAATAATAATAATAATAATAATACAGCGTGTGATCTCCTGTCCCAGCCTGAGGAACAGACAGTGAGCCTGTATCTCAATAATAATAATACAGTGTTTGATCTCCTGTCCCAGCCTGGGGAACAGACAGTGAGCCTGTCTCTCAATAATAATAATACAGTGTTTGATCTCCTGTCCCAGCCTGAGGAACAGACAGTGAGCCTGTCTCTCAATAATAATAATACAGTGTGTGACCTCCTGTCCAAGCCTGAGGAACAGTGAGCCTGTCTCTCAATAATAATAATACAGTGTGTCATCTCCTGTCCCAGTCTGAGGAACAGTGAGCTTGTCTCTCAATAATAATACAGTGTGATCTCCTGTCGCAGCCTGAGGAACAGTGAGCCTGTCTCTCAATAATAATAATACAGTGTTTGATCTCCTGCCCCAGTCTGAGGAACAAACCGTGAGCATGTCTCTCAATAATAATAGAACAGCGTGTGATCTCCTGTTCCAGCCTGAGGAACAGACAGTGAGCTTGTATCTCAGTAATAATAATACGGTGTGTCATTTCCTGCCCCAGCCAGAAAAACAGACATTGAGCATGTCTCTCAACAATAATATGAATAAACTGTGTGATCTCCTGTCCCAGCCTGAGGAACAGACAGTGAGCCTGTCTCTCAATAATAATACAGTGTGTGACCTCCTGTCCCAACCTGAGGAACAGACAGGAGTGAGCAGTCAGGTAAGAGCAAGTCTCTCGATAATATTAATACAGTGTGTGTTCTCCTGTCCCAGCCTGAGGAACAGTGAGCCTGTCTCTCAATAACAATAATAATAATACAGTGGGACTTCCTGTCCCAGCCTGAGGAAAAGAGAGTAAGCCTTTCTCTCAATCATAATAATACAGTGTGTGACCTCCTGTCCCAGCCTGGGGAACAGAGAGCCGGACTCTCAAAAATAATAATACAGTGTGATCTACTGTCCCAGACTGAGGAACAGTGAGCCTGTCTCTCAATAATAATAATACAGAGTGTCATCTCCTGTCCGAGCCTGAGGAACAGTGAGCTTGTCTCTCAAGTATAATAATATAGTGTGATCTCCTGTCCAAGCCTGAGGAACAGAGGGCCTGTCTCTCAATAATAATAATAATAATACAGTGTGTGATCTCCTGTCCCAGCCTGAGGAACAGACAGTGAACCTTTCTCTCAATAATAATAATCCAGTGTGGAATGTCCTGTCCCAGCAAGAGGAACAGACAGTGAGCCCGTCTCTCAATAATAATAATACAGAGTGTGATCTACTGTCCCAGCCTGAGGAACAGTGAGCTTGTCTCTCAATAATAATAATACAGTGTGTCATCTCCTGTCCCAGATTGGGAAACAATGAGGCTGTCTCTCAATACTAATAATACAGTGTGTGGTATCCTACCCCAGCCTGAGGAACAGGGACCCTGTCTCTCAATACTAATAATACAGTGTTTGATCTCCTGTCCCAGCCTGAGGAACAGTTAGCTTGTCTCTCAATAATAATCATACAGTGTGATCTCCTGTCCAAGCCTGAGGAATAGACAGTGAGCCTGTCTCTCAATATTAATAATAAAAATACAGTGTGTGACCTCCTGTCCCAGCCTGAGGAAGAGACACTGAGCCTGCCTCTCAATAACAATAATACAGTGTGTGATCTCCTTTCTTAGCCTGAGGAACAGACAGTGATCCTGTCTCCCAATAATAATAATAATAATAATAATAATAATAATAATAATAATAATAATAATAATAACAATAATAATAATAATAATAATAATAATAATAATAATACAGTGTGTGATTTCCTGTCCCAGCCTGAGGAACAGACTGTGAGCCTGTCTCTCAATAATAATAATACAGTGTGTGACCTCCTGTCCCAGCCTGAGGAACAGTGAGGGTGTCTCTCAATAATAATACAGTGTGCCATCTCCTGTCCCAGCCTGAGGAACAGTGAACTTGTCTCTCAATATTAATCATACAGTCTGATCTCCTGTCCCAGCCTGAGGAACAGTGAGCCTGTCTCTAAATAATAATAATACAGTATGTGATTTCCTGTCTTAGCCTGAGGAACAGACAGTGAGCCTGTCTCTCAATAATAATAATAATAATACAGCGTGTGATCTCCTGTCCCAGCCTGAGGAACAGACAGTGAGCCTGTATCTCAATAATAATAATACAGTGTTTGATCTCCTGTCCCAGCCTGAGGAACAGACAGTGAGCCTGTCTCTCAATAATAATAATACAGTGTGTGACCTCCTGTCCAAGCCTGAGGAATAGTGAGCCTGTCTCTCAATAATAATAATACAGTGTGTCATCTCCTGTCCCAGCCTGAGGAACAGTGAGCTTGTCTCTCAATAATAATACAGTGTGATCTCCTGTCGCAGCCTGAGGAACAGTGAGCCTGTCTCTCAATAATAATAATACAGTGTTTGATCTCCTGTCCCAGTCTGAGGAACAAACCGTGAGCATGTCTCTCAATAATAATAGAACAGCGTGTGATCTCCTGTTCCAGCCTGAGGAACAGACAGTGAGCTTGTATCTCAGTAATAATAATACGGTGTGTCATTTCCTGCCCCAGCCAGAAAAACAGACATTGAGCATGTCTCTCAACAATAATATGAATAAACTGTGTGATCTCCTGTCCCAGCCTGAGGAACAGACAGTGAGCCTGTCTCTCAATAATAATACAGTGTGTGACCTCCTGTCCCAACCTGAGGAACAGACAGGAGTGAGCAGTCAGGTAAGAGCAAGTCTCTCGATAATATTAATACAGTGTGTGTTCTCCTGTCCCAGCCTGAGGAACAGTGAGCCTGTCTCTCAATAACAATAATAATAATACAGTGGGACTTCCTGTCCCAGCCTGAGGAAAAGAGAGTAAGCCTTTCTCTCAATCATAATAATACAGTGTGTGACCTCCTGTCCCAGCCTGGGGAACAGAGAGCCGGACTCTCAAAAATAATAATACAGTGTGATCTACTGTCCCAGACTGAGGAACAGTGAGCCTGTCTCTCAATAATAATAATACAGAGTGTCATCTCCTGTCCGAGCCTGAGGAACAGTGAGCTTGTCTCTCAAGTATAATAATATAGTGTGATCTCCTGTCCAAGCCTGAGGAACAGAGGGCCTGTCTCTCAATAATAATAATAATAATACAGTGTGTGATCTCCTGTCCCAGCCTGAGGAACAGACAGTGAACCTTTCTCTCAATAATAATAATCCAGTGTGGAATGTCCTGTCCCAGCAAGAGGAACAGACAGTGAGCCCGTCTCTCAATAATAATAATACAGAGTGTGATCTACTGTCCCAGCCTGAGGAACAGTGAGCTTGTCTCTCAATAATAATAATACAGTGTGTCATCTCCTGTCCCAGATTGGGAAACAATGAGGCTGTCTCTCAATACTAATAATACAGTGTGTGGTATCCTACCCCAGCCTGAGGAACAGGGACCCTGTCTCTCAATACTAATAATACAGTGTTTGATCTCCTGTCCCAGCCTGAGGAACAGTTAGCTTGTCTCTCAATAATAATCATACAGTGTGATCTCCTGTCCAAGCCTGAGGAATAGACAGTGAGCCTGTCTCTCAATATTAATAATAAAAATACAGTGTGTGACCTCCTGTCCCAGCCTGAGGAAGAGACACTGAGCCTGCCTCTCAATAACAATAATACAGTGTGTGATCTCCTTTCTTAGCCTGAGGAACAGACAGTGATCCTGTCTCCCAATAATAATAATAATAATAATAATAATAATAATAATAATAATAATAATAATAATAATAATAACAATAATAATAATAATAATAATAATAATAATAATAATACAGTGTGTGATTTCCTGTCCCAGCCTGAGGAACAGACTGTGAGCCTGTCTCTCAATAATAATAATACAGTGTGTGACCTCCTGTCCCAGCCTGAGGAACAGTGAGGGTGTCTCTCAATAATAATACAGTGTGCCATCTCCTGTCCCAGCCTGAGGAACAGTGAACTTGTCTCTCAATATTAATCATACAGTCTGATCTCCTGTCCCAGCCTGAGGAACAGTGAGCCTGTCTCTAAATAATAATAATACAGTATGTGATTTCCTGTCTTAGCCTGAGGAACAGACAGTGAGCCTGTCTCTCAATAATAATAATAATAATACAGCGTGTGATCTCCTGTCCCAGCCTGAGGAACAGACAGTGAGCCTGTATCTCAATAATAATAATACAGTGTTTGATCTCCTGTCCCAGCCTGAGGAACAGACAGTGAGCCTGTCTCTCAATAATAATAATACAGTGTGTGACCTCCTGTCCAAGCCTGAGGAATAGTGAGCCTGTCTCTCAATAATAATAATACAGTGTGTCATCTCCTGTCCCAGCCTGAGGAACAGTGAGCTTGTCTCTCAATAATAATACAGTGTGATCTCCTGTCGCAGCCTGAGGAACAGTGAGCCTGTCTCTCAATAATAATAATACAGTGTTTGATCTCCTGTCCCAGTCTGAGGAACAAACCGTGAGCATGTCTCTCAATAATAATAGAACAGCGTGTGATCTCCTGTTCCAGCCTGAGGAACAGACAGTGAGCTTGTATCTCAGTAATAATAATACGGTGTGTCATTTCCTGCCCCAGCCAGAAAAACAGACATTGAGCATGTCTCTCAACAATAATATGAATAAACTGTGTGATCTCCTGTCCCAGCCTGAGGAACAGACAGTGAGCCTGTCTCTCAATAATAATACAGTGTGTGACCTCCTGTCCCAACCTGAGGAATAGACAGGAGTGAGCAGTCAGGTAAGAGCAAGTCTCTCGATAATAATAATACAGTGTGTGTTGTCCTGTCCCAGCCTGAGGAACAGTGAGCCTGTCTCTCAATAACAATAATAATAATACAGTGGGACTTCCTGTCCCAGCCTGAGGAAAAGAGAGTAAGCCTGTCTCTCAATCATAATAATACAGTGTGTGACCTCCTGTCCCAGCCTGGGGAACAGAGAGCCGGACTCTCAAAAATAATAATACAGTGTGATCTACTGTCCCAGACTGAGGAACAGTGAGCCTGTCTCTCAATAATAATAATACAGAGTGTCATCTCCTGTCCCAGCCTGAGGAACAGTGAGCTTGTCTCTCAAGTATAATAATATAGTGTGATCTCCTGTCCAAGCCTGAGGAACAGAGGGCCTGTCTCTCAATAATAATAATACAGTGCGTGATCTCCTGTCCAAGCCTGAGGAACAGAGGGCCTGTCTCTCAATAATAATAATACAGTTTGTGATCTCCTGTCCCAGCGTGAGGAACAGACAGTGAGCCTGTCTCTCAATAATAATAATACAGAGTGTGATATACTGCCCCAGCCTGAGGAACAGACAGTGATCCTGTCTCTCAATAATAATAATACAGTGTGTGATTTCCTGTCCCAGCCTGAGGAACAGACTGTGAGCCTGTCTCTCAATAATAATAATACAGTGTGTGACCTCCTGTCCCAGCCTGAGGAACAGTGAACTTGTCTCTCAATATTAATCATACAGTCTGATCTCCTGTCCCAGCCTGAGGAACAGTGAGCCTGTCTCTCAATAATAATAATAAAGTGTGTCATCACCTGTCCCAGCCTGAGGAACAGTGAGCTTGTCTCTCAATAATAATACAGTGTGATCTCCTGTCGCAGCCTGAGGAACAGTGAGCCTGTCTCTCAATAATAATAATACAGTGTTTGATCTCCTGTCCCAGTCTGAGGAACAAACCGTGAGCATGTCTCTCAATAATAATATAACAGCGTGTGATCTCCTGTTCCAGCCTGAGGAACAGACAGTGAGCTTGTATCTCAGTAATAATAATACGGTGTGTCATTTCCTGCCCCAGCCAGAAAAACAGACAGTGAGCATGTCTCTGAACAATAATATGAATAAACTGTGTGATCTCCTGTCCCAGCCTGAGGAACAGACAGGAGTGAGCAGTCAGGTAAGAGCAAGTCTCTCGATAATAATAATACAGTGTGTGTTCTCCTGTCCCAGCCTGAGGAACAGTGAGCCTGTCTCTCAGTAACAATAATAATAATAATACAGTGGGACTTCCTGTCCCAGCCTGAGGAAAAGTCAGGTAAGAGCAAGTCTCTCGATAATTATAATACAGTGTGATCTACTGTCCCAGCCTGAGGAACAGACAGTGAGCCAGTATCTCAATAATAATAATCCAGTGTGGGGTGTCAAGTCCCTTTCTGAGGAACAAACAGTGAGCCTGTCTCTCAATAATAATACCGTGTGTGATCTAATGCTCCAGCCTGGGGAACATACTGTGAGCCTGTCTCTCTATAATAATAATATAGTGTATGTCCTCCTGTCTCTCAATAATAGTAATACAGTGTGTGATCTCCTGTCCCAGTCTGAAGAACAGTGGGTGAGCCTGTCTCTCAATAATAATACAATGTGTGATCCTCTGTCCCAGCCTGAGGAACAGAGAGTAAGCCTGTCTCTCAATAATAATAATTCAGTGTGGGATCTCCTGTCCCAGTCTGATGAACAAATAGTGAGCCTCTCTCTCAATAATAATAATACAGCGTGTGATCTCCTGTCCCAGCCTTAGGAACAAACATTGAGCCTGTCTCAAAATAATAATATTACAGTGTGATCTACTGTCCAAGCCTGAGGAACAGACAGTGAGCCTTTCTCTCAATAATAATACTGTGTGAGCTCCTGACCCAGCCTGGGGAACATACAGTGAGCCTTTCTATACTAATAATTCAGTGTGGGATCTCCTGTCCAACTCTGAGGAACAGACAGTGAGTCTCTCTCTCAATAATAATAATAATACACTGCTTGATCCCCTGTCCCAGCCAGAGGAACAGACAATTAGCCCGTCTCTCAATAATAATAATGCCGTGTGTGATCTCCTGTCCCAGCCTGAGGAACAGTGAGCCTGTCAATCAGTAATAATACAGTATGTGATGTCCTGTCTCAGCTTTAGGACCAGAGAGTAAGCCTGTCTCTCAATAATAATAATTCAGTGTGGGATCTCCTGTCCCAGCCTGAGGAACAAACAGTGAGCCTGTCTCGAAATAATAATAATACAGTGTGCGATCTATCCATTGATCTATCCAGTTGTGGTTTATCGTGGGGCTGGGAACAGGAACTGTTGTTATTGTAACACTACTGCCGGGTAGCTGGATCATGACTGGATGTACTCTGAATGCTGTACTCTCACATCAAGATGTACTCTGGGTAGCATGAATGAGTCAAAGGTAGCATGTCAAAAGAAAGGAAGTGACTTCTCCCCAAATATCTACTACAGAGGTATCATATATTGACAGTGAACTTCCTGATGTGTAATTCCTAGACTGAGATGATGTCTCCTACCGTGTTTATACATACTCCAGATGTTATTCATCCTGTTTGTTCCCAATGCTGGTTCCAGTATGAATTCTCGAGGAGTAATGAGGACATTTAAGGTTAATGTTCTAATTACATGGGACATCACTTAACTCTGTTTTGGTTTGAAGGCAACAACGCCTCAGGACCTCGTGACCTTCAAAAAGGGCGGATATGTAGCGGCAATGATTGTTAATAAGACAGAATTAAGTGTTGCTGTGCTTTCCCAAATGAGGCCTCATCTCTCTGTTCACCTCTGTGATGCAGCCACAGAGAAGCTTTTCATGCAGGCTGATTTAAAGATGTTTTCTTTTGATAAGGGACAGCTCCCAAAGGGGGATGCACTTAGCTAAGCCTGGCTATCATGATCAATGGTCATCCATTGGCGCCTATCTGTCTAGGGAGTGCCAGATGTACATCTGGACTGCATTCCTAAGTGTAATATCTCACCTTGATCAACCAATCATGGACTGGTAGGGCTGAGTAACCCTCGTGGGACTCTGATGCCCATGGAACTTTCAGCCAATGAACAAGCTGAAGTTCCTCCAGGTAAAAACAGGCAACACAGAGCTCCAGTGGAATTCTGTGGACTTTTCTAAAGGGAATTCAAAGGAGAATTCCAGGGCAGGACAGCCCAGGAGCAGAAGGCTCCCAAGGGCAGGACATTCTCGCAGCGCGCCTCCTGACCATCCTGAGACTCAGCCCGGACAACCACGGAACGGCCAGTGTGTCCGAGTGCCAGAACTTTCCTTTGTTCTAAGAGTCTAGAGCTGAGGTTGCAAGAGAGTAACCAGAGGATCCACCTGAGGTTAGCACCAGCAGCAGGCCTCGTGAACAGGTCAGAACTGTGGACAGCTGAATCACTATTCAGAACTAGCTCTTCATCAGGAACGAACCGGTCCTCTTCCTGACTTGCTGGGACCCACAGTCATCTTTTCTCCTGTGCACAAACTCTTGCTAGTTTCAGCCAAACTAACTAGCCGGTCAGTGAGCATCAGCAGCGCACTGTCGCAAGCTGCACAGCACAGCCTGGCACCGAGCCAGAGAGTGCGGATTGGACAGCAACAGCCTGCTACTGTTTCTTTGTGCCCGCAGGAGATCTGAATCCCCAGAGATTGGATGAGTATTCAACTTCAATGCATTACAGCTCAAGAATTCAATTGTTATCCCAACCAGTTGATATCAATTTAATTCCTAAGAGTTATGTACTTGTTTTGAGTATCTAATGTAGAAGTTGTAACCAAGTTCAATTACGAAACGGTCTAAATGAATGATATACTGAATGTATATCCTCTTGATGTATGTAACTCTTTGTAACTGACTGAATATATGCCTTTTGTATTCTGATAACCCTCTCGATAAGATCTGTTAGGTTTATATGCATATTCTATGTAGTAATAAATGTATCCTCGTGTATCAGTACCTGTGTGTGTGCGTTGTTTGAGTTATATCGCATGGTTGGATTCTATCAAAAGAATCATTTTGTGATTTACTGCTACAATTAATAATTGTCCCAGTAAATGCCCAAACCCTACAGAACTGGTGCCTTCAGAGAGCACACTACATTTTATTAATACATAAAATATGCATATAAACCTAACCGTAGTGGTCATGAATGAGTTTAGCTCCATTTCAGAATTTAAAATGAATTACAATAAATCTAAGACCATTTCTCTAGGTGGCTTCAATGACACAGGTTCCCTTCCAAATCTCCCAGTTAAATGGTCTAAATTCTGTTTCACTTACCCTAGTCTAAATGTCTCACTAAATCTTAGAGAATTGTGGAAACTAAACATTGCAGCAATAATCCTAAATGTCCAAATAGACTTGGAACTCTGGCTTATTCTCCCTCTTTCCCTTCTGGGCCAAATCAGTTCAGTTCAGATGAAAGTCCTGCTGTACCTTCAGTGCTACCTTTAGTGCCCCCATCTCCTCTCATTGTGTGTTTTCATTGTGTATGTCTTGTGTATTTATTTTGTTGCTGTCATTCTGTAAAGCACTTTGAGAATCCACCTTTGAAGGCACTAAATAAAATAAAGTTCATTATTAGACCACAGGTCTCTGATGTTTATATAAGGCAGTGCCCTCCAAGTTACTCTCTAGTGATTTTCTAATCATTTGCACCTATTTTGGTGCACCTGATTCTAATTTAAGGCATTTGATTCAATGATAAAGTTATTGGTGTACTAACTTTTTCCGCACAGGGAAATTGCATTTCTTTTGATTTAAATAGTACAATGATTGCAAAATGTAATTTTTTGATGTTATTTTTTAAAATTAGATCACATCTATCCATCGATATTGTTGAATTGATGATCAAATATCCTTTTTTCTACAGATATAAAAAAGACTAACCTCTTCATGGGAGGTACATCCTTTTTCACACCACTGTATGATATACTGTATAAGTTACTACATAGATTACATATCACATCCTGTCTTTAAACAGAGTGAAGGCTGCCAGTTCACCTTTATGTGTAACTGGAAACTCTCATTATTACTGGGACTGCAGATGGTTTTCATGTTTCTGAAGCTTTCTTTCTCAGGCACTGAGGGGTGTTTTTCATATTAAAAGAGTGAAGCCTGGCCTCTTTACCTGTGGCCTACCTTCTAAAATGGCAACACATTTTCAGTTTCTGGATTAATTATTTTTAGCAAAGAAATAATTTTTCAGCAACTGGATGGATAGAAAAAACACTTCAAACACTTTGGTAAAGAGACGTTTTTAGTGTACTGACCCATGAAAGGCCTAATACAGTTCTGAAGGGGAACGGAAGATCTTTCCATGGTCACCTCTTATTGAGTAATGGTGTGGTGGCTCTGTGGCTGGTTCAGATCCCATATCCAGCAGAGGAATCCTACTATGTTGGGCCCCTGAGCAAGGCCCTTAACCCCAACTACTCCAGGGGTGCTGTATAAATGGCTGACCCTGTGCTCTGACCCCAAGCTTCTCTGCCTGTCAGTGTGTCTCATGGAGAGCAAGTGGGGGCATGTGAAAAGACAAATTACTAATAAAATAAATTGTATATTGTCAATAAAGTGATCTTATCTATTAGCCAGTGGAGCAAGCAGAATTGCAGCTGAAAGGTCATTGTGTTTAAAGAGGAATTCCTTCTGGCCTTCCACACACTGAGGGAGGAGGGGAGCTCTGCTGGATAGGAAGAGTGGCTGGATTTGGAGAGGAGATGGGACAGTCACTAGAGAGCTAGAAGGGATATGGATATTTCAGTGTTTCTGTACCCATATTGTATACTATTTTCTTTTATGGTTTATTCCTAATGCTCTTTAATGATGGTAATCACATAATGATGGTATGTGAACTGTATGTGAATAATACATTTCAAGAAAATAAACGCAGCTGTTAAACGTCTTCAAAGGGACGCCAGCGGGAACAATTGAACCTCCAACCAGTCCACTTGGTTCAGTTGGTAGAGCATGGGGTTCTTAATTTCTAGTTGGAAGTAACAAGTAATAAAACTCCAGCTCATTAAAATGTGTTTCAACCTTTAAGTTGTGGCTTTACAAACTAGGATATTGAGGGAGCACACATACAGTACACGCTGTGCGATGGAGAACAAATTGAAATCCATGTCTGTGCTGTGAAGGAGATTCTCAAACACTTCTATCATATTTCTTTCACAATAGGACCTGAGTGTCTCCCGGTTCCCATTTCACTGAATTTCATTGAAGATTTGGGGATTTATAATGAAAGAATCAGTAGCCTCAAAATGCAAAAGCTTCGCTTCTCAGTGATCATGAAGGCCCTGGCCGACTGCACAGGGAAGGGTGGTGACGTCACCAAACCAGCTCGCACAACCTGTAATGTTGGCCGTATGCGTTACAATAGCATGTGCCCCCGACGATGCTATTGATATGTTATATGTGCTCTTGTTTGTATTTTATGCATTTTTGTTGTTAAAATTAAAAGTAAAAAATAGCTTTCCAGATGCGTGCTGCTGTAAAAATGAAATGACATCAAGGGCGCTGTACGCAGAGGTCTGAAGCCTGTTCAGGCCTTCTGAAGTTCCACAGAAGAACTACATCCAGAGGTGCTAAAGAAGTCAAGTTTTCTCCATGAGAGGGGAAGCATCTCAGAAAAAGCAGGGGCAGTGGGTTCCACAGTCATAACGCCACTAATTCGGGCGACAAGAGCAAAACCCACCCGGCTTTCTCCGTGCAATTAATGAGACAAACAGATACAGCAGAGTGGGTAGTGTGGCTGAGCAGTCAAAGGCACTTAATTAAGGATTCAGTCTCTTTGGGGGCATGGGTTTGAATCCCACTGCTGCTAGGCGCTGTCAAGACCCCCTTTCAACTGACTTCAATCACAAGGAAGGTAATTGCTTTTGGACAGTCTCTTGAAAAACTAAGCAAAGTGTTTAAAGATACTTTGTCAGCTTGACATCAAGGGAGAAAAATAAAAACTTCCTTGCATCCTCTCAACCCAAATGCGCTTTGCCACCTTCTGTGTTATGCAGGGAACAATGTCTGCAGAGATCACTTTTAACTCAGTGCAAATTGCAGTGTGCCATGAATTTCAACTTATCGCTTAGATAAAGATGTCAATAAATCTTTCACTCAATATCAGCCGTGTTATTGGTACCGAACGCTAAATGTAGGCAAGTAGGAGAAGATCATCATGAGACTCAAGACATTCTGGTCTTTTCTTCTTTTGAGGACGAATGGATTACTGTGTTGCAAAAATCAATTCAGAATCAAAATCCTCCCCTATTGCTGTTGCTTCTTTGATAGTTTCTTTAAATCCTTCAACTGAATGTCGATATTGGGTGACAATATCGTACAAATTGTGGTTTTCTTTTGATCGCCAATTTTATTAAAATACCAGCCTCTTTTACTGTTGTCGTAGATATTTCACCAGGTATAATACTTCTCCTTGCATTCTCAGATTAAATCTTTTAAAACTACATCAACATTACAATAGATTGAACAGCATTTATGGTTACAGATTATTAAAGTTAAGGTAAATAAACGAAAATATAAAAATATAACTGTACAGTCCTAACCTACTAATATCGCTGATCTGTCTTTTTGCACACCACACAGGCCACAACACTAGACTCTGGACTACCACATCATTAAAAGCCAGTGTAATGAACAGTTCTTTCCGGACCCTATGCGGACGACACAATCCGACGAAGTGGGGGAACACTAGGGAAACGTCATGCAGGAATACGGGGCTGAAGACAGGGGGGCGTGTCCAAGGTGCGCTGGTGCACGGGGGAGGTGTGGCCGAGGCGAACAATCCCAAAGAGTAATCCTTAGAGTATCCAAAAACACACGAGAAAGTCCAAAACCAGGAGATCCATCAAAACACAAAGTTAAAACCACGAAGGCCGGGTCGGAACCGGCGGACAGGGAACGGGAACAGGAACGGGAACAGGAACGGGAACAGAGGTTAAACCTGAACGGGACCAGGCGCTTCCAGGTCCCGGACTCGCACGATACGGAAATCAAGTGCAGAGCCCGGATGAGCGTCAGCGCCTGGCTTTTAAGGTGGGCTGGGAATAGGGAGCAGGTGCACAGAATAAGGTCTCACGTGAAAGGGCTGGAGCACCCTTAAGGAGGGGGGACTATAATCGTGACAGCCAGCTGTTATACGTCAAATTGACAAATTGTTATTGTTAGCCTGGACAATAACCAGTGCCTGACTAGCTCAGCTGTTAGAGCATGAGACTCTTAATCTCAGGGTCATGTACAGTATTTGAGCCCTATGCTAGGTGTGGTAAATGCTTGTATTAAAAGACAGATCCTTGACCACCTTGTTGAGAAGTGTAATAATACAGGCACACATTGTTAAAAACAAATATTTATTGCAATCACAAAACACAAACTGCACTACACCCAACAAAACATACAACACACATGTTACTTTATATAAAGTATTTACACACAAATCATCTCAGAGGTCTAACATTCTGGTCACCCAGAAAACTCTGGACTGTTACTACGGACTGAATTCTTAATGCCTACAGAGGCCACATAGGAGACGAGGTGCCTTCTCATTAAATACAATGCAACCTGCAGTTAGATCTCTCTCCATAACAAGGTTCAGATACTTAGCTGCAGTCCGGTTTGGTTCAGATGACCAAGAAGTAGGGGATCTTGCCTGGCGTAAGCGTCAAGTCCCAACTCCTGCGGACTTCTCTCTCCTCTCCTTGTTTCTCCTCTTCCACCTTGTCTTCTCTCTTCTCTCTCTGTGTTTTCATGTCATGATAATTTGTGTATGGCCATGCTGCTCCTTGCCAATCATGAATCTACAATGTATATAGGTGTGCTAAGATAAACCTTACAACTATTTCAGCTCAAGGGACCCCTCAAACCTTAGCAAACATCCTCCCTCCTTGGAAGTTAGGAGTGTTTTACTCTTCCCACTTCCGTCACCCAAAGCTGTAAAATTATAGTTACCTAAGTTTTTTTCAATGATCCCAGTAACTCTTCCAAAAACATTTTTCAGAACAGCTTCTTCAATTATCAAAGATTTTATATGATCTAAACACACTCATGGAGTAAGAAGGCAACGTCTACATCTGCCCAGCTCAGAAGGTGGGTTAAATCTCCCAGATCTAGAACAACATCAGCTTCTGACACAATTTTTGTATTTGTATTATATATTTTTAAACTCCAAACAAGAACAATGGGTTAACATTGAAAACATACATGCAACATTGAAAATGTATCCTCAGACTGTATTTGTTTATTCTTAAAAATAGGTTTTAGAGCACAAACAATTTTATTAGTAAGTCTACTGTTATTATCCCAGTGCCAAAGTTGTTGAGTATAACATGTTTAAAGTATTACAGGACAGTAAGATCAGCCACTATTTCAGTGTTTGAATGGCAAATTGGTAAGCATGTGCTCATCACCCACCTAGACTCACATCAACACGAACTCTCTGACATCCAGCACCTTGAGGCCCCCAGTAAGTACACATGGGCCTTGGTGATAGATTACAGCTCTCCCTTTCACACAATTCAGCCCCCGAATCTCTTTCATAAAATAATTGACACAGGTGTAAATCCATCAGTGTTTTTTTTAAATGAATTTAAGAATAGTTTTACATAAAATCCTACATCGATAATAATGTACATTATAGTATCCTGCAAGTAAAACGTGGAAATATATTATCAGTTGCACTAAATCGATACGAGCATCGTTAACTTAGCATATAATTCACTCCTCCTCAATAGGTGGCGCTAGAAGGTGCCGTCAGGTTTATATCCGGCTGCAGAAACTCTTGTTTACCATTCCCGCTCGTTTTTTTTAAACCGCTGCAGCGCTCAAGAACAACGTAACCGTACGGCACGGCTCTGACGATATGTCATCCACTTGGCGTTGATTGAAACGCTTGCTTTAGCTAAATAATAAAGAGGAAAGTTATTCTGTTTTTTAAGTACCGTTTCAGGGTCTGAATATGCTATGTCTTGTCGGTTGTGTTCATATTTGAACAGATCACAGAATACAGAATCTGTGAAGAATAAAAATAAAGTTCTTGAGTTTAAGTCAGCCTTTGTTTATGATTGACTCTGAAGAAGGATGGCGACGTGTTTGTTGAATCTACAAACCGAGATTCACTTTTTCATAGATATGTTACTCAAATCGATCGTGTATGATGTGTCAGAAGTTTTCAGAAACAGGATGTCTGACTCCGAGGACAAGTTTCAAGACAAACTCCGCAGCGTCTCACAGACTCTGGTGAGGCGGGCCGTGTTTAAAATCACACAGTGGGTGGAGGACAGTGTCGGGAGTGAAATGGCGCAGCTGAAGAAGGAGAACGAGAGCCTGAAGCGGAGATTGCAGCTGTGCGAGAAGGAGTCGGGAGCAGGAGGAGATCGGGGACAGACAGATCGTGTTGGACACACGCTTCCCTGTGGAGTCACCGCAGGAATAAAGGAAGAAATGTACGCGAAACTGGAGCTGTCAGGTCAGTGGGGTGACTTGTATGAAGTTAGTGTCTGAACTGTTGTTGTCTGATTATGGCGATTATAATACTTCGTTCAGACATACTAGTTGTTTCCCTGGATTATTGTATAATCCTACAGGTATGTCATTAGGAAAAAACTATTCAGTTTGCATTTACGTTGTATTGGTTTAGATTTGTATATGTATAGCAATGATCATGCGTCTGTATTAACCCCTCTCTCTCAGTGCAGGGTAAATGTACTCTAGTGTTCAGTTACTGTGTCTGTATTAACCCCTGTCTCTCAGTGCAGTGTTAATGTCCTGTAGTGTCCAGTCAGTCAGTGTGTCTATATTAACCCCTCTCTCTCAGTGTAGTGTTAATGTACTATAGCGTCCGGTCCGTGTGTCTGTATTAACCCCTCTTTCTCTCAGTGCAGTGTTCATGTCCTGGAGTGTCAAGTCAGTGTGTCTGTATTAACCCCTCTCTCTCTCAGTGCAGTGTTCATGTCCTGGAGTGTCAAGTCAGTGTGTCTGTATTACGCTCTCTCTCAGTGCAGTGTTAATGTACTGTGGTGTCCAGTCAGTGTGTCTGTATTACGCTCTCTCTCTCAGTGCAGTGTTAATGTACTGGAGTGTCCAGTCAGTGTGTCTGTATTAACCCCTCTCTTTCAATGCAGTGTTAATGTACTGTAGTGTCCAGTCAGTGTGTCTGTAGTAAACCCTCACTGTCAGTGCAGTGTTAATTGTTTGTACAGATGCAGCCATTCAAAATGGGTGGGGTATTTCGCAGCATACCCCGGTGGGCGTGTCGCGGTATCACGCGGTTAATCGCGTCATTTGACGTCATGCCGGAAACTATCCGGAGTCACCTTGTAAAACCGCCAGGGGGAGCTTAACCTCCCATGTACAGCATTAGAGCTTTTAATTTTGAACTGTGTATTACAGCATGTTAATCATCAGTCATTAAAATGTTGGTATATTTTATGAAAGCAAGATTGCTCAGTTGGACAAAAGTGCACAACCTACCTTTATCAGAAATATTTATGCATCAAAGCCTTTACTGAAGATATTACTAATAGTATTAATAATGAATGACTTTGGACAAGCTGTATACTCAAAGTATAATTTCTTTAGCACATTTGTACAAGCACTTGGAATCTGTCCAGGCCATACTTTGTCAGGCATTTTGTTTTACTTCAACGGGCATAAAAACTCCCTTGCTTTTAACAGGGCATTTCATAGTTTCTAACTACGAAAATGATTTAAAATGCGACACTTATCATTCAACTAGAGCTCAAAATATCACAAGGATCCTCAAGAGCACAGCAAAGACTGTATTAAAAGATACTTGTATGAGATACATGAGAATCCAGGCTTTGTTATCAACGCTTTCTTTTCCGTATACCAGATTTTATGGAACCACTTCAGAAGGGTGTCAGCAAGTCAGATTCCAGGAATCGGTACTTTAAAGGAAAAATACACACCGGTATTCCATTTCTCCCTAACGATTTTAAGCATCGAAGTATTTAACTAGCATGTGAAATAGCGTGTGAAAAAGTGGTAGTTTTAAGCTTTTCTGCTAATATAATATGGAATCGCGTATCTAAAGAATTTAAGAACAATATGATTATATTCATATTCGTGTACTGCGACAGGGCTGTGTAGGGCTGTTTCGCCTCTCTCTTCATGCGACTTCCCTTGTAGCCTACTGGTCTACGTGCCTGATTACCAACTCATGGATTGTGTGTTCAAATCCAGCTGGTGCTGGACTTTTCTTTTAACAAACATTTCTTTGAAAAAATAGAATAGCGATATTATGGACAATCAATTGACTTTTATATTTCAAAATATCACAACATGATCGATTCTAAGTTATTTTTGATAACAATGAATAGTCACCTTCTTCCCTTCTGACAACGGTCCCTGCTTCTGCTTCCTGCTTCTATTGTGTGTGTGTGTAATAGAGTAAATTTTTATAGAGAAATGGAGGCTGGACAGTATGCATTACAATATAAACATTTATATTGATTTAAATCGTGTTTTGATTTAAATTGCAAACGCGTGTTTAATTATATGTGTTTTTTTATCATGATCAGGCTAATGCAACATAAATTGATACAGTATCTTTGTCTTCTAAGTATCTTAATAAACTTTCAGCATAGCTTTCTACCCGTTTAGATTTATATTTCTTGGGATTTTGGGATCAAACGTGGAAGGATTAGATTGTAATCGTTTTTATTTTTCAAATACGTTTTAGAAAAGTGTAATCTATACCTGCCCAGACTGTACGCCTTCCTAAACCTCGCTTTTCACTCCTGTCCTGCTCTTCCCCGCGCACCCCAGCTGGGCGATCTTCGGCCTCTGCCCGGGACGAATGTATATTTTGATATTTACACCCGGCGCGGCACCGAGGGAGCGTCTGCATTTATAACTTCGTTTTTAAAATTAGTCAAGCAATATGAAGCATCTCCTTTTACTTTTAAGTCCCTTAAATACATTGAGCACAGCTTTCTCACCACTTAAGATTACTTTTTGATACCATCCTTACACAAAGCAGAAACTTTCTGATGACATACAGTACAAGTGGAGGGGGGGGGGGGGGGAGGGCGAGCGAGATAACCAGGACGCAAGGCAAATAAGATACACTCCACAGGCATTCACAACAGCAACATATGAAATGTTTGCACATATAGTTAAGTTATTACTTGGTTTTCAAAGTGCAATGAAATACAATATTGTTGTTGTTGCTGTTCTTGTTGTTTTTATCCTGTAAAAAGTTTTGAGAAGCCACCTTTAAAGGCGATATATACTGTAAAAGCGCTGATTCTTATGGAATGTGTTCCGCCGGGGATTCAAAATTTTTTTTATTTGTTTTTTAATCGCGTATCTAAGGAAATCTCAGTATAACTTTGTTCATGAACAAACAGTGGCATGTTACATTATTATTAGTTTTTTTGTTAACAAGGCTCGCCAGCTAATGTGAATCGAAACCTGGTTTTCTAGCTTTTAAAGTCGTGCGAAGTGTAAGCCACAATTCAAATAGAGAAAAAAGAGCTGACTGGCAAGATTTAAGATGTGGCTGTCAATGTTGGATTAAAAAAAACACATTGTCAGACGTTTGTTGCATTGCTTGAAAAATAACTTTATTTCGAGAGACTGGATAAGTAATTCAATTGTTTTTTTTAACTTCCTGAAAAACAACTTATAATTTAACTATATGTGCAAACGTTTTATGATATGTCACTGTTGTGAATGTCTGTGGAGTGTATCTTATTTGCCTGTCTGTCCTGGCTGTGCTCTCTCTCTCAATTCAATTCAATTCAAGGTGCTTTAACTTTAACTTGCTTTAACTCTGCATGTCTGAGTTCTGAAGTCTGAGTTCTTGTGTCCGTCCCATCCGAACCCGAAAGTATTACAATATGTATCTTTATAGCAGGTGGTGTACAGTTTTTTAGCATAGATTACACTAAAATGTATTTAAAAAATAAAAACGATTACAATCTAATCTTTCCACGGGCTTCTAAATCTAATCTTTCCAGAGCAGCTTCTTAACTGTGAAAACATGTGTCTGTCTTTCCGTAGGGGGAAGGGAATCTGATCTGCAAGGCCCTTTGGCTACAAAAGTAAAAAGAAGGCGCTCCCTCTCTCTCTTTTGATTATTACATCCAATAATCAAAAATGACACAATAAACATAATAACCATAATAACGACCAACCAACAAAAACAACCATACAAACATAATACCAACCAAAAACATAGATAACAACCACAATACAAAATCAAAAATATAAAACCATTAAACTCTCTCAAATTCATGCAGTTATCATAATCCCGCCCCTTATGCAAAACCAAACCCTCCTCCCATCCCAGTTTATCCTCTTTATCATAAACAAAATCCACCTCAATTTTCAACATAAAGCATTACACAAAACCAATACCTCAACACTCCATACAATGTGTTTTTTTTAATCCAACATTGACAGCCACATCTTAAATCTTGTCAGTCAGCTCTTTTTTCTCTATTTGAATTGTGGCTTACACATCGCACGACTTTAAAAGCTAGAAAGACAGGTTTCAATTCACATTAGCTGGCGAGCCTTGTTAACAAAAAAACAGACAATACCCAGGGAGAGGGAGGTCAAGCCAGAGAGAGAGTTTTTTACCCTCTGTCTAAAAACCCAAATAACCCGGGGCAGAGACTCCGGGGGGATCATTGCGTGGTACAGAGCGGAGCTCAGTCAATTCTTATGGAATGTTTTTTCTTTCTTATTTTTTTCAGCATGGAATAAACCTGTTACTTGATTCATATGGATGCCCGGTTCCGCCGGGGATTCAAAACATTTTTTATTTTTTTTTAATTGGGTATCAAAGGGAATAGGCAGTATAACCCTGTTCATGCACAAACTGTGGCATGTTACATTGATTTGGGTGTCTCCTCTTGCCAGAAAGCTTTAAATTGCATATTGAGCGCGGTTTTTGACTTTTTTTAAATTGTATTTTGAGCGCGGACAGCACATACAAGGGTTAATTGCACACTGAACTGCATGTAAAAAAAACAATTACTTTTTGTCAATGAAAACCGGTGTGTGTGTCTCTCTCTGCTGGATGTCCCTCTCACTCTCTGCTGAATGAATAAAAGCATTTTATTAAAAACGCGTTTGCGTTTGTCTGGTATTTACTTTGGTCCCTTTTAACTGTTTTTCGATCTACTGTATTGCTTTGAGATGACACTTTTAAAGGTGATATGTAAAATAAAGTTTTTTATTATTGTTATAGAGAAACATGATCAGATTTTCCCTGGTTCAGAAAAAAAGATCTAAAGTGCTACACCTAACTTTCTTAATTCGATGTATTTAAAGCAGTGAACTAATGTAGGTGTAACATAACTTTCAGAAATACAATTGAGAATAGTTTTGTGGTGTTTGTTTAGATGAAACGTTCCTAAAACGTATAACGTAACAAAATTAAAGACGATTAAAATCTGTAATCTTTCCACTTGTACTGTATGTCATCAGAAAGTTTCTGCTTTGTGTAAGGATGGTATCAAAAAGTAATCTTAAGTGGTGAGAAAGCTGTGCTCAATGTATTTAAGGGACTTAAAAGTAAAAGGAGATGCTTCATATTGCTTGACTAATTTTAAAAACTAAGTTATAAATGCAGACGCTCCCTCGGTGCTGCGCCGGGTGTAAATATCAAAATATACACCGATTAAAACCGATTACAATCTAATCCTTCCACGTTTGATCCCAAAATCCCAAGAAATATAAATCTAAATGGGTAGAAAGCTATGCTGATCATGTTGTGATATTTTGAAATATAAAAGTCAATTGATTGTCCATAATATCGCTATTCTATTTTTTCGATGAAATGTTTATTAGAAGAGAAGTCCAGCACCAGCTTGATTTGGACACACAACCCATGAGTTGATAATTGGGCACGTAGACCAGTAGGCTACAAGGGAAGTCGCATGAAGAGTGAGGAGAAACAGCCCTACACAGCCCTGTCGCAGTACACTAATATAATCATATCGTTCTTAAATTCTTTAGATACGCGATTCCATATTATATTCCCTTTTAATCAAATTCTAAAAATATGCTTGTTGACTCCGGTAAGATTTTGATGCTTAAAATGTTTAGGGAGAAATGGAATACTGGTGTGTATTTTTTCTTTAAAGTACCAAGACCAGCTATATACTGTATGTTTATGTTCCAAAATTAATATCGTTTATGGCCTTCACACGCGTTACAGTATGCTCCTATTCTTTTTATGCTCAGCTACTAAGATTTCCCTTCAGTGGTAAAATTCAATATCTACAACGGGCACAGAAAAGACGTTTACTGTAAGTCTTTCTACGACAGACCAACGGACCACGAGTGCCCCTGTCGGTCAACCAATCACGTACCGCGGTATCCCGCGTCATCTTGCGTCACGATGCGCGACGCCGTAGCCAATTACCTCCGGTACGTGTCTGTACCTGCTCACTTTGAATGGCTGCATCTGTAGTAGTGATATTATTACAGTAGACTCACATTTTACATTGTAATTAGGCTCCTGACAAAGCCTGTATATCCAAAATCACATATAATCAGAACACCACGACATCAACCGAGGTTGACTCGGGTAAAAAAAAAGATTTAAGATCAGTTTGGTGGGGGTTTGGGTAAAAAAAAGATGACCTGTGCATCACTAAAGACAATAGACTGCTGCACAGCGGCAAGGACATCGCCACCAAACTGACATCATTTCATTCTAGGTGCATAAAACTAAAACACTGAAGCGATAGGTGCTGATGGGGAGAGTGAAGGAGAGGTGGTCTGTCATAACTCAAGCTTCATTAAAACACAAAGGCAACTGAAGGGTACAGCCAAGGAGAATGAGTTGAAACTGCCTTTTGGCAGACCCTCAAGCCAGCCAAGCCTTCGACTAGGCTGGTGGGCGCCCCACTAATGACACACAGTCTCCTTAAAGACTGCTGAAACCCCAATACCTAGACTCAACACACAAGTCCCTGCTCCCACTTTTTACAGCTTGCAGTTCTTAACAGTGCCCCTAGCCCCTTCATAGCGGACACTACAATATTCTTTCCTCTGACTTAAACAGTTTTAAGAAAAATGATTAGGTGAGCCCGCGGACCACACTTTGAGAATTACTGGTTTAAAGTATAATAAAAACAGTGATATAACTTAACTCGCCTTGCCTTTCCTCTTCGTACTTGTCAAATATGGTGATGCTGCATGATAACAAGTGACCAAATCCCAAAGAGCAGCTCAGATGTGTGCTACTAGAGTTGAGCTATTAGAGTTGAGTTCTTGAAATTTCCTGCATTATTTACATTTTTACATTTTTTCTAAGCTCATGCTAAAGGTCTCGTCGTCTTCTCCTGTGTTTTCAGGCTCAGTGGCCCGTGCTCTTCCTGATGCTGGGGAAAGGGCTCCTCTTGAACAGCAACACAGAGAGGAGGAGTGGGGCTCCAGTCTGATGCAGGAGACAGAGCTCCCTGCTGCAGAAGGGAAAGAGACACTCAGGGAGCAGCACACAGAGAGCAGACAGAGTGTCAAGGATCTGGACTCTGTGCCCATGATGAAGACAGAGCCGGAGAGTGAGACAACTGGGTTATTAGGATGTGAGGATTTTACAAGGAAGGTTAATATTCTGGACAATAATACTATTACAATAAATTACAATGCTCTAGAATCTGTGTCTGTACAGAGGATCAAAGAGGAGGAGCTGGATGAACTGGATGGGTTTAATCTTACAGAGCAGTACATGGTGATCCAGCTAATTGATCCCGCAGAGCAGCAGACATTTTTAGATCTTAGTCTTGTCTCTGAGCCTGGTAAGTGTTCTTTCTAATTTTTAAAAAAATGTTCTCCATCTTTCACAATAATGTCGTCCAGATAACACTGTGTACCTGTAGTTCCCTGCATGGCTTGTTCCATCACCCTCTGCCATACAGCTTGAGCCCTAGAAACTACAGATGCAGCCATTCAAAATGGGTGGGGTATTTCGCGGCATACACCAGAGGGCGTGTCGCGTTATCACGTGTTATCATGCAGTATCACGCAGTATCACGCAGTTAATCGCGTCATTTGACGTCATGCCGGAAACTATCCGGCGTCACCTTGTAAAACCGCCAGGGGGAGCTTAACCTCTCATGTACAGCATTTGAGCTTTTAATTTTGAACTGTGTATTACAGCATGTTAATCATCAGTCATGTTGGTATATTTTATGAAAGCAAGATTGCTCAGTTGGACAAAAGTACACAACCTACCTTTATCAGAAATATTTATGCATCAAAGCCTTTACCGAAGATATTAATAATAGTATTAATAATGAGTGACATTGGACAAGCTGTATACTCAAAGTATAATTTCTTAAGCACATTTGTACAAGCACTTGGAATCTGTCCAAGCCATACTTTATCAACGCTTTCTTTTCCATATACCAGATTTTATGGAACCACTTCAGAATGGTGTCAGCCAGTCAGATTCCAGGAATCGGTACTTTAAAGGAAAAATACACACCGGTATTCCATTTCTCCCTAACGATTTTAAGCATCGAAGTATTTAACTAGCATGTGAAATAGCGTGTGAAAAAGTGGTAGTTTTAAGCTTTTCTGCTAATATAATATGGAATCGCGTATCTAAAGAATTTAAGAACGATATGATTATATTCGTGTACTGCGACAGGGCTGTGTAGGGCTGTTTCGCCTTTCTCTTCATGCGCCTTCCCTTGTAGCTTACTGGTCTACGTGCCCGATTACCAACTCATGGATTGTGTGTTCAAATCCAGCTGGTGCTGGACTTTTCTTTTAACAAACATTTCTTTGAAAAAATAGAATAGCAATATTATGGACAATCAATTGACTTTTATATTTCAAAATATCACAACATGATCGATTCTAAGTCATTTTTGATAACAATGAATAGTTACCTTCTTCCCTTCTGACAACGGTCCCTGCTTCTGCTTCCTGCTTCTATTGTGTGTGTGTGTAATAGAGTAAATTTTTATAGAGAAATGGAGGCTGGACAGTATGCGTTACAATATAAACATTTATATTGATTTAAATCGTGTTTTGATTTAAATCCCAAACGCGTGTTTAATTATATGTGTTTTTTTATCATAATCAGGCTAATGCAACATAAATTGATACAGTATCTTTGTCTTCTAAGTATCTTAATAAACTTTCAGCATAGCTTTCTACCCGTTTAGATTTATATTTCTTGGGATTTTGGGATCAAACGTGGAAGGATTAGGTTGTAATCGTTTTTATTTTTCAAATTATTTTTAGAAAAGTGTAATCTATACCTGCCCAGACAGTACGCCTTCCTAAACCTCGCCTTTCACTCCTGTCCTGCTCTTCCCCGCGCACCCCAGCCGTGCGCTCTTCGGCCTCTGCCCGGGACGAATGTATATTTTGATATTTACACCCGGCACGGCACCGAGGGAGCATCTGCATTTATAACTTAGTTTTTAAAATTAGTCAAGCAATATGAAGCATCTCCTTTTACTTTTAAGTCCCTTAAATACATTGAGCACAGCTTTCTCACCACTTAAGATTACTTTTTGATACCATCCTTACACAAAGCAGAAACTTTCTGATGACATACAGTACAAGTGGAAAGATTACAGATTTTAATCGTCTTTAATTTTGTTACGTTATACGTTTTAGGAATGTTTTATCTAAACAAACACCACAAAACTATTCTCGATTGTATTTCTGAATGTTATGTTACACCTACAGTAGTTCACTGCTTTAAATACATCGAATTAAGAAAGTTAGGTGTAGCACTTTAGATCTTTTTTTCTGAACCAGGGAAAATCTGATCATGTTTCTCTATAACAATAATAAAAAACTTTATTTTACATATCACCTTTAAAAGTGGCATCTCAAAGCAATACAGTAGATGGAAAAACAGTTAAAGGTTAAACATTAGAGGCTTGCCACACCCGGACTGTTAAACCAACGCATTAGCACGTCAAAGCCCATTGAGGACCCGGGCGCAATAGTTGTTTTGTCCCTTGATTTACTGATCTGCATTAATTATGGAAATTGAGTTCCTGCTCTTTGCAGACGACCTGGTCCCACTGTCGCCCACAGAACAGAGGCTGCGCCAGAACCTGGCACTGCTGGAGCAGCACTGTCAGACCTGGGTGCCGACAATCAATCTGGACAAGACCAGAGTTATGGTTTTCCAGAAAAAAAGCCAGACCTCAGGGAAACAGGTAGAAATTCACACTTAACAACACATTAACACCTAACAATGGGAGCAGGGACGAATTAGGCCAGTACCCACTATTGTTAAATATACAGAAAAGAATATATAAGTATTGAATATTAGTATTGGCTTTAGTATTAGCCATACAGAACATTAAAGTGCCCCTTTTCCATTCAGCGGGTGCCTAAGCCGCGGTGTCCTATCTTCTGACAGTCGCCGTTGTGAATGTCTGTAGAGTGTATCTTATTTTTAGTACTATATTTTTGTATTATATTCCCTATTAATCAAACTCTAAGAGTATGTATCGGCTTGTCCCCTCCTCCCGCCCCTCTCTGTGTACAGTAGATCCTCCTGTCCAGCCAGCACATTTCCACATTCACAACAGCGACATATAAAACGTTTGCACATATAGTTAAATTATTAGTTGTTTTTCAGGAAGTTAAAAAAAACACTTGAATTACTTATCCAGTCTCTCGAAATAAAGTTATTTTTCAAGCAATGCAACAAACGTCGGGCAATGTGTTTTTTTTAATCCAACATTGACAGCCACATCTTAAATCTTGTCAGTCAGCTCTTTTTTCTCTATTTGAATTGTGGCTTACACATCGCACGACTTTAAAAGCTAGAAAGACAGGTTTCGATTCACATTAGCTGGCGAGCCTTGTTAACAAAAAAACTAATAATAATGTAACATGCCACTGTTTGTTCATGAACAAAGTTATACTGAGATTTCCTTAGATACGCGATTAAAAAACATTCCACATTCCATAAGAATTAGCGCTTTTACAGTATATATCGCCTTTAGAAGTTGCTTCTCAAAACACTTTACAGGATAAAAACAACAAGAACAGCAACAACAACAATATTGTATTTCATTGCACTTTGAAAACCAAGTAGTAATAATATGTGCAGACGCTTCATATGTTGCTGTTGTGAATGCCTGTGGAGTGTATCTTATTTGCCTTGCGTCCTGGTTATCTCGCTCGCCCTCCCCCCCTCTCTCCCTCAATTCAATTCAAGGTGTTTTATTAGCATGACAGATGGGTACAATCAGTGTTGGGTATTTACTTTGCTTTGAGATTCCACTTTTAAAGGTGATATATAAAATTTTGACTAAAATAAATTGATAGAACTGGACAGGCGAGACGTTTATCCAGAGAGCGAGTGATCAGAAAAAGGAACAGCTGTTACACCCAGGTTTTACGCTCTCTCTCTGTTGAATGAATGAAAGCATTTTATTAAAAACGCGTTTGCGTTTGTCTGGGTATTTACTTTGTAATCTGTGGTTTACATCTACTGTATTGTTTTGAGATGCCACTTTTAAAGGTGATATGTAAAATAAAGTTTTTTATTATTGTTATAGAGAAACATGATCAGATTTTCCCTGGTTCAGAAAAAAGACGATTAAAATCTGTAATCTTTGCACTTGTATGTCATCGGAAAATACAATCAGTTTCTGCTTTGTGTAAGGATGGTGTCAAAAAGTAATCTAAGTGGTGAGAAAGCTGTGCTCCTCAAAGCGCTTTACAGGATAAAAACAATAACAACAATAGTGGCTGGGCAAACAATTTTTTTTATAGAAATACAAAATGAGATACTGTATAATGATGTGCATGAACAAAGTTATACTGCTATTTTCCTTAGATACGCGATTTAAAAAAAATAAGAATTTTTTGAATCCCGGGCGGAACACATTCCATAAGAATCAGCGCTTTTATACAGTATATCGCCTTTAAACACATATATTTAAACACGCGTTTACGATTTAAATCAAAACGCGATTCAAATCAATATAAATGTTTATTTTGTAACGCATAAGTGACTATTCATTGTTATTAAAAAGACTAAAATTCGATCATGTTGTGATATTTAGAAATATAAATTTGTTTGGTGCGAGTGAGGTTTTATTTAATCTTTGACCAAGGGAAACGTTTCATTTTTTCAAAGAAATGTTTGTTAAAAAATAAAGTCATAGTTCGATGGGATTTGATCACAGACCGTGTGACGTGGAAGTCAGGCACCTAACCCACAGCGCCACCGGCACAGTCACATGCTGAGGGCTAAAAAAGCACTACAGAAACATTATCGACAGACAATGTACAGATTTGATAAAGCTATAAAATAATGTAATTAGGCACAGAAGAATTTTACAGCACAGTACAATAATAAATGCTGACCATGACTTTAGAAGCATAAATTACCTTACACTCAATTTAAACACAAGCTGTCTTTAGCCCTCTAAGCTGGTTCATACAGAAATGTAGAGATCCAGGCTCAGAACACACAGCTTCATTAGCGAATACATATGCAGGACAAGTGGAGAAGACGTTTTACAGTGGATGGATTTTTAGAAACATCCCATCAGTGACATCACTGAAGTCAACTCCTAGGTAACTCTCATGTGGATAGTTTCACAAGAATCAGACAAAGGTTTAACCATCGCTTGTTCTAGATAAAACTGCAAAAAAAAACAACAACCCATAATGTACTTCTTTGCGGCTCTGTTTGCCCAAATCAGATATTCACAACGTGAAATTAGAAAATAATATTACATAACCAAAATCCGCAATATGGAAACAGAACCTGTGTAATTGTTGACAGATGATGTACTTGTAACATTTTTACAAGACGAACTACAACATTTAAAAAATGACTTGTATGTACTTGATATCTCTAATCAATCCACTGCACTGCATTAAAACAAAACGAAAACTAAAACGCCCTGGGCATACCGTTTCGTGCTTCTTATTAGTTGCTCAAAAGTAATTTGACCGTATGAAATGCATAATATAAACCTAGAAACATATACGTGAGCGGTATTTACGTAGTATCAGTGTCAAGACATTCCTCTCAAATACTGTAAATCAAGAAAAAAATATCTCAAGACCGATACTGGTCATAATGAAACCATGTTTCGTGTATGTTTTCTTTAAAGTACCGAGACCAGCCATATACTGTATGTTTATGTTCCAAAATCAATATCGTTTATGGCCTTCACACGCGTTGCAGTATGCTCCTATTCTTTTTATGCTCAGCTACTAAGATTTCCCTTCAGTGGTAAAATTCAATATCTACAATGAGCAGAGTAAAGACGTTTACTGTAAATCTTTCTACGACAGACCAACGGACCACGAGTGCCCCTGTCGGTCAACCAATCATGTACCGCGGTACCCCACATCATCTTGCGTCACGATGCGCGACGCCGTAGCCAATTACTTCCGGTACGTGTCTGTACCGCGCACTTTGAATGGTTGCATCTGTAGGTGATTGTATTGCTAGTATTAATTGTCAAACGTTGCTTTGATGATTCTTCAGTCTCCATTTGAAGATATCCCTAGGCCGAGTCAGTCTTGGAGAAATGCTCATCTCCTGCTAACGTTACAAAATTGTCTTCTATACAAGGTAAAGGGTAATGAACACTGAGAGGTACAGGGTTTATAGTAACTTTAAAATATTTACAAATGTGCACATCACCAACCTTTCCTCAGTTCAGAACTGGGACTGTTGGATTTCATTCCATTCAGATTTAGACAAGATTCCCATTTTCTCTAAATGTTGTAATTGTGGCTCCACCTTAAGACAAATAACATATGGTACAGGGTGTCACGATCCATCTCATTAACTGCAGTTTTTGTGTTAATTTCCTTCAAGGTTACATTGACTTACTTAATTCCATGTTTTGCATTAGGCAACAACTGTGAAATTCTCTTTTTGGTGGGTTTGTTACTGGAAGAGCCTAGATTTAGTGCCCTGATGGAGCTCCCATCGAGGGGACTTTTTTTCAACCACTCATGACCTGACAATACAGACACCTCTTTTCCAGCAAATAAAGGTCTGGCTTACGTGTTTTTACATTGGAGGCTACATTTCCTTTAATTTCCCAAGAGTCGGCACAGTCTCACCAGTGAAAGTTGTGTCTAGCTCCATTTCTAGTTTTACTCCAGACACTTCTGGTATTATCCAAATCATTCTCCTATCATCCTCCCTAATGCTATACAGTTGCAATCATCCCAGATCATCCCCAATTGAGTTTGCATCAGTATGTGATGCACCTTGTTCAATTTCAGAGTATGTGCTTTAGTGGTTTTGCTTTTTTCCAACACTGTTGCCTGTTTTTCTGGGATTTCATTTTCGCTGCTCTACACATTCTTAATGTAGCCACGTTTGTGGCAGTTTCCACAGTCTTTTTCTCTAAACCAACATGTGACCCCAGTCAGTGGGGTCATGTGAGGATTTGCCACCATGAAAACAAGGCTGCCCTTTCCAGTATTTTTTAACAAAAATCTTATGTGTAACACATGCAACTATTTTCTGATGCAATTCGTTTGCATCTTTGGTAGCCATTTCCATCAAAATCACAATGTTTAAAGCGTGCCGCAGTGTTAAATTGTGCTCAGTGAGCAGCTGAGTCTGTGTGTTTTCACTGAGCAACCCACTCACCAGTCTGTCCATCAAAGCATTTGACAGCCCGGAGCCAAACTGACACTGTTCTGATGATCTATGTAGCGCTGCGAAGTATTCTGATATGCTTTCAGTCTTTCACTGGTTTCATTTATGAAATGGAAATCTCTCCACTATGATCAATGGCTTTCAGCTCAAATGATTCCACAGGGCAACCACATTTTCTTTAAATGTCTTTTCAGAAGGTTTTGCCGGTGTCATATCGAATTAGGGGATACTATTGTGTATGCAGATAACATGGCTAAGGTGAATTTTTCTGCTTACCCATAAAATATTTCAGGCAAAGAAAAAAATACAGAAAACTATCTTTTTATGTTTATTTTAGTTCCTCTCCAGGAGTTCGTTTCTTTAATGCACATTAAGACTGAATTCATAGGAATATGTAATTGCCGATTAACACCTCATTTCTCATAATTGTAATACTTAAGTAACTGGTTTAAAGTATAATAAAAACAATGATACAATTGAACTATTCTTGCCTTGCCTTTCCTCTTCGTACTTGTCATATTGATGGTAATGCTGCATAATTACAAGTGACCAGATCCCAAAGAGCAGCTCAGATGTGTGAGTTCAATTTGTGAAATTTTCTGCATTTTTTAAATTTGTAGTTACACTACTTGTATTTTTTTCACCACTGACTAGGTATACATGAATTTGTGTGAAAATGATGTAATTATGTAATTACACTACATAATTCATGATTATTTTAGTTTTTACAACTTTACTTATATGCAGATACTACAGAATGTCTTTGCTATCTCATATTTAAATTTTAAGATTTTTTTTTGTATTGGAATGACTTCATTTTCATCACTTCTCCAAGCTCATGCTAAAGGTCTTGTCATCTTGTCCTGTGTTATAGGCTCAGAGGCCAGTGCTCTCCCTGATGCTGGGGAAAGTGCTCCTCTTGAAGAGCAGCACAGTAAGGAGGAGTGGGGCTCCAGTCTGATGCAGGATACAGGTCTCACTACTGCAGAAGGGACAGAGACACCTAATGAGCAGCACACAGAGAGCAGACAGAGTGTTGAGGATCTGGACTCTGTGCCTGTGATTAAAACAGAGCCTGAGAGTGAGACAGCTGGGTTCTTAGTATTTGATGATTTTACAGGGAAAGTTAATATTCTGGACAATAATACTATTACAATAAATTTCAATGCTCTAGAATCTCTGTCTATACAGAGGCTCAAAGAGGAGGAGCTGAATGACCTGGATGGGTTTAATCTCACAGAGCAGAACGTTGAGCCCCAGTTGATTGACCCTGCAGAGCAGCAGACTGATATACCTGGTGAAGAGAACAGTACTGAGTCACAGCACACAATGGAGAGTCATTATAGGGAGGAACAACAACAACTCCAACAGGGCTTGATGATAATAAGGCCTTGTTCCGTTAAGGTGGAGAGACTGTCATTGCAGAAGTGGTTTAAACAATCGGATAATCCCTTAGTATCAAAGGACTTTGTAGAGAAGTGTAATCTGAACACTAAGAATATTGCAAAGCATATAAAAGAACTAGAGTTGGTCTCTGTACAAGGGTGCAGGGAAGAGGGAGAGAAGGAATTTAATGTTTTCAGTCTAAGGGAGCAGGAAAGTGGGTCCCAGCTGATTCAACCTGCAGAGCAGCAGACTGATATATCTGGCGAAGAGAACAGCACTGAGTTACAGCACACAGAGGGGGATCAGGACCGAGAGGAAAGAGAGGAACAACAGGGAGGCCCACAGGACTTGATAAGAATGATCCCTTCTTCTGCAAACATGCAGAGATTGTCAGTGCAGCAGACTAAAGCCCAGAAACTTAGGAAGACTCATCCCAAACCTTGTTCAGATAAAGTGGTGAAAATGTCTGTTCAGCACAAACGACAACAATGTTTTCGGCAACCAAGTAAATTAAAAAGTCACCAGCGCACTCATACTGGTGAGAAACCATTAACCTGCAGTCAGTGTGGGAAAAGATTTAATCGGGCAAGTCATTTAAAAACCCACTTACGAATTCACACAGGAGAGAAACCATTCACCTGCCGCCATTGTGGGAAGAGTTTTAATAGGGCAAGCAGTTTACAAAAACACCAACTCATTCACACAGGTGAGAAACCATTTAACTGCAGTCAGTGTGGGAAAAAGTTTACTCAGAAAAACCATTTAAAAACCCACCAGCTTAGTCATACAGGAGAGAAACCATTCAGCTGCAGTCGGTGTGGGAAAACGTTTACTCAGAAAAACCATTTAAAAACCCACCAGCTTAGTCATACAGGAGAGAAACCATTCAGCTGCAGTCAGTGTGGGAAAAAGTTTACTCAGAAAAACCATTTAAAAACCCACCAGCTTAGTCATACAGGAGAGAAACCATTCAGCTGCAGTCAGTGTGGGAAAAGTTTTAGTCTGCAACGCAGTTTAAAAACACACCAGCTTATTCACAGAGGAGAGAAACACATGATAAGATGGTACACAGAAGTTTAGAGTTGTACAATGATTTATGAATTTGAAACTTCAAATACTTGTTTTTTTTCTAATCTATTGCACCATGGCTAGATTCATGAAATAAATGAATATCTGAGGTGTTTAACCTCATAGCAGAAGTCACAGATTGGGTGTCTTTACGGGTTTTACATTTACAACACCCTCAAGTTAAACTTACATCATCATAAACAACACATTTAAAAAAATACAAGTGATACACTTGTGCATGTAAGCTCCAACATTCTCTATATCCAGCCATTAAATTTATTTTCACGGTAGTGAAACTATGTTTTTATATAACATTGTTTACCTTTTTGCTTAGAAACATTATCAATATGAGTTTCGCTCTTCAAACCTGAGTACTTTCACAACAGAAATGTGGATTTCACCCCTGCTTCAAGCATAATAAGTTCAAACTCAGGTGTATATGTATTCAGGGTATGTTTTTACTGTTGAATTTCTTAGCCTGTTATTTTCCTCCTGTTGTGTAGTGTTACGTTTGGCAGGGGCAGATGAATGGTAGCTCTTCCAGTTCAGACAATTTACGTTCTCTGGAGTGACTGAGCTCCACAGCTGCACTTTTTCTTGTCTGTTCAGCTCTGATTGAGGTTTTCTTTTTAGATTCTTAATGTTGCTTTAGCTTCACAGAAAGCTCTTCATCTTCATCTTCATCAAGTTCAGGTTGAAAATCCCTATAACTAGACATCAATACATTGCAGTTTTTGAGGTTCACTGTATGTTCTTAATGGACTCTCATATTTAAACGTGAGTTTCCCGTTTCATTTCTTTGTCAAAGTTCAGTTTGATTGTGTTGCAGAATGAGAACTCATCAGCTACATATGTGTCATCTAACCTTGTAATGCAATTAAACACACCTGCTTATGCATGATGTATCAGCAGTGCATTCTTCTGAAACTTCACGTACATTCACCTTTTAATTAATAAGTGCATGGCTGAGGTCATTCACCCATTTGGTCAACTCTCAAATGAAGGAATTCTGTATCATATATATCATGAGTACACTGTCCCAGAAAAAAACATTCAAATGCCAGAACACATTTTTATATCAGTGGTTCTTATCTGCTATACTGCAGTTTTATTGCAGCCTGTACCCCCTTTGGTTCTCAAAATCTAAAAATAAAAGAGTTTTTTAATCAAAGTAGTGTTTACTAAAACAGATTTCAAACCAATGAGTTTAATAAAACAACATAGTTGTGAAACATTTTGTAGTTGTGGTGCTCTCAACACTACTTTCACTTCTTCCTGTGCCTCTTGAAGGCCATCATTGTTAATCACTTGAGATTTCTCTTTATGGAAATTCACACTTGGCATATTTAGATATTAGTCTTGTCTCTGAGCCTGGTAAGTGTTCTATCTATTTTTTTTTAAATGTTCTCCATCCTTCACAATAATGTCGTCCAGATAACGCTGTGTACCTGGAGTTCCCTGCAGGGCTTGTTCCATCACCCTCTGCCATAGAGCTTGAGCCCCAGAAACTAGGTGATTGTATTGAAACAGGCCTTTGCTAGTATTAATTGTCAAACATTGCTTTGATGATTCTTCAGTTTCCATTTGAAGATATCCCTGGGCCGAGTCAGTCTTGGAGAAATGCTCACCTCCTGCTAACGTTACAAAATTGCCTTCTACACAAGGTAAAGGGTAATGAACACTGAGGAGTACAGGGTTTATAGTAACTTTAAAATCTCTACAAATGTGCACATCACCAGCCTTTCCTCAGTTCAGAACTGGGACTGTTGGATTTTCTCATTCCATTCAGATTTAGACAAGATTCCCATTTCCTCTAAATGTTGTAATTGTGACTCCACCTTAAGACAAATAACATATGGTACAGGGTGTCGCGATCCATCTCATTAACTGTAGCTTTTGTGTTAATTCCCTTCAAGATTGCAATGCCTTCCTTATTTCCATGTTTTGCATCAGGCAATAACTGTGAAATTCTCTTTTTGGTGGGTTTGTTACTGGAAGAGCCTAGATTTAGTGCCCTGATGGAGCTCCCATTGAGGGGACTTTTTTTCAACCGCTCATGACCTGACGATACAGACACCTCTTTTCCAGCAAATAAAGGTCTGGCTTACGTGTTTTTCAATTGGAGGCTACATTTCCTTTAATTTCCCAAGAGCCGGCACAGTCTCATCAGTGTAAGTTTCAAAAGGGCTGACCTTGTGTCTAGCTCCATTTCTAGTTTTACTCCAGACACTGCTGGTATAATCCAAATTATTCTCCTATCATCCTCCCTAATGCTATACAGTTGCAATCATCCCAGATCATCCTCAATTTAGTTTGCATCAGTTTCAGATGCGTCTTCTTCAATTTCAGAGTCTTTATGTGCTTCAGTGGTTTTGCTTTTGTCCACTGTTGCCTGTTTTTTCTGGGATTGCATTTTGGTTCCTCTCCAGGAGTTTCTGTAATGCACATTAAAACTAAATTCATAGGAAGACTTAATTGGCGATTAACACTCCATTTCTTATAATTGTAATACTTAAGTAAACCTGAAATTCAGAATTGCGCGTTTACTACTTGCTAACAGTGCTTGTGTGAGTCTTTTGTTTTTGTTTGGGAGATGCAAATAATTGTAATACTTATGTAAACCTGACTGAGGTCAAACCCGTGACCTTCTGTTTACAAGACATAGATTTGCCACTACGCTGACATGTTCAAGTGCTTTCACTTTTTTTCCTCTCATGAGCATCGTGCTGGTATTTTTTTTTTTTTCATCTCAGAGCGGTGTGTCCAAGGGGCTGTATAAGGAGAAGGCTCTTCTGGTGCCTTGGCTTAGTTGGTTACAGCACCCATCTACTAAACAGAAGGTTCTGGGTTTGAATCCCACTGGTGCCTTTCTTCCTGTCTGGTTGTGTTGAATGTGACATTTTGGACAATCACAAAAATTCATACACATTGAGGAAGATGAAATTCAATTCTGGTTGTCACATGCATGAGTCTCTAAGGCGTAATCAGTTAGTATGTTTGAGTGTTAACCGAAAGGTAGGTGGATCAAACCTACCAAGAGAGGCACTTCTGGGATTTTGATATAAACATTGTCCTTAACCCTCTTTATATTCAGATTTGTTGAAGAACTTGACAAGCATTACTAAGTTACTATTATAAGGTTAGCACTGTACAGATGTATTTTGGTATTTTGGCATGTTTACCTTAATTTTAATCCTTAAGTTTCAAGAAACTATGAAAAAAAGCGACATTAATAGCAGAGGATTTTGATTTTTGACATTTGCACCTCAAATATTCACTCGTCCACGCACGAAGAAAACACAGGAATGTATTGAGTCTCATGATGAACATCTTCTGTGAAATATAATGAGTAAACATCATAAGACAACAGAAAGAGAGAGTGGAAAGTGGGAATATTGCATAAGGGTGTGATTTGTGTAGTTAATAAAACAGTCAAAAGAATATGAGAATGGTTCTTTATTAAGATACACAACATTTATGGCGACGAGAAACGAGTGCTTGACGAACTCAAAGCAAGCAGAACACTGCAGATTCTAGTTCTCTTGCTGGTGGAACCACACTTTTGAATTTTCGGACTGTTGGTTTAGCTGCGCCATGGAAGATAAGGCAGCCACGCCAAGAACCTTGCTCATGCCCAGCTTTCTCCACTGCTTCCACTGAACCTTGAGCTCCGGATTTGAATACGGAATACAAGATATGGATGGAGGCGTACAGATTTTTTTAAATAGCCAGTGGATCTATAGGAGCTCCAGATGCCGTGAATCATGCTACCTTACTGCACTGTAATCCTGTGCAGTGGATTTTCGCCAACCTCTGTGGAGAAAAAGGTACATATGAACAGACTGTAGCTGCCTTAGATGCTTACTTTACACTGCAGAGAAATGTGGTTTTGGAATAGCATAAATTTAGACAAGGATCTGTAAGGAATCCCCCACGAATAGGTATGCAGATCGTATGCAGACGCAGGACCAGGTAGATATCAAAACAGGCGTACAATCCAAAACGTCAGGCGAGATCGTGGTCGAAAGGTAGTTCAAAATCCAGGAGATCCGAAGAGAATGTAATGTTGCCATAGCCAAAATGTAATGGTAGTGGCTCTCTGAAGGCACCAGTTCTGTAGGGTTTGGGCATTTACTGTGACAATTATTAATTGTAGCAGTAAATCACAAAATTGATTCTTTTGATGGCTTTAGAATCCAACCATGCGACATAACTCAAACAACGCACACACACAGGTACTAATACACGAGGATACATTTATTAATACATAGAATATGCATGTAAAACTAACAGATCTTACCGAGAGGGTTATCGGAATACAAAAGGTATGTATTCAGTCAGTTACAAAGAGTTACATATATCAAGAGGACATACGTTCAGTATATCATTCATTAAGACTGTTTCATAAATGAACTTGGTTATAACTTCTACATTAGATACTCAAAACAAGTATATAACTCTTAGGAATTAAATTGATATCAACTGGTTGGGATAACAATTGAATTCTCAAGCAGTAATGCATTGAAGTTGAATACTCATCCAATCTCTGGGGATTCAGATCTCCTGCGGGCACAAAGAAACAGTTGCAGGCTGTTGCTGTCCAATCCGCGCTCTCTGGCTCGGTGCCAGGCTGTGCTGTGCGGCTTGCGACGGTGCACTGCAGATGCTCACTGACCGGCTAGTTAGTGTTGGACTGTGGGTCCCAGCAAGTCAGGAAGACGAGGCCTGCTGCTGGTGCTAACCTTGGGTGGATCCTCTGGTTACTCTCTTGCAACCTCCGCTCTAGACTCTTAGAACAAAGGAAAGTTCTGGCACACTGGCCGTTCCGTGGTTGTCCGGGCTGAGTCTCAGGATGGTCAGGAGGCGCGCTGTGAGAATGTCCTGCCCTTGGGAGCCTTCTGCTCCTGGGCCGTCCTGCCCTGGATTTCTCTTTTGAATTCCCTTTAGAAAAGTCCACAGAATTCTCACAGAATCCCCCTCTGAATCTCCCAGGCTCTCTGTGTTGCCTGTTTTTACCTGGAGGAACTTCAGCTCATTCATTGGCTGAAAGTTCCATGGGCATCAGAGTCCCACGTGGGTTACTCGGCCCTACCAGTCCCTGATTAGTTGATCAAGGTGAGATATGAGTCACTTACTCCTGACACTTAGTAATGCAGTCCAGATGTCCATCTGGCACTCCCTAGACAGATAGGCGCCAATAGATGACCATTGATCATGATAGGCAGGCTTAGCTAAGTGCATCCCCCTTTGGGAGCTGTCCTTTATCAAAGGAACCTTAAATCAGCCTGCATGAATAGTTTCTCTGTGGCTGCACCACAGAGATGAACAGAGAAATGGGGCCTCATTTGGGAAAGCTCAGAAACACTTAATTCTGCCTTATTAATAAGCCTCGCCGCTACAAGAATATTACAATCCAAATCAGTAGGCAAGGTTCAAGGTCAAGGGCCAAAAGGATAGTTCAGAAACCAGGAGAAGTATAGTAAGCGAGGTATAAAGAAAGGCGAGGTAGAGCTCTCTAAGAGAAGACTCAATTGTTATTTTCAAACTGCTGCTGGCACTGGTTAGTTTATCTGGGCTGGCTGGCGGTTGTGACAAGATCTCAGTCTCAGGACGAGTCTGTTGATGCTTTTGTAAATGCACCAAGAGAACTGGCCAAATCATGTGACTTTGAAGGATTGGAAGCTGACATGTTAAGAGATCGACTTTAGAAAGAGCTCTTACAGTTGCTAGAATTTATGAAGCAGCTCAAGCAGAATCAAAAAAATGCTTTCTAACCACAGTGACAAAGCTAGAGAGAGTCATGTTTACGTCAAAAGAAACATTGAACGGGTTGCTCTCTCAAACTTTAGAAACAAAAGCTGAGCAGCAGGACGCAGTCAAGTTACAGACATAGAAGAATAGGGGATGGCTGACATTACATAACTGACATTAGAGGTGCGGACTACCAACGCACAAAGCAGATGAATGCGAAGCAGAAGTAACAAAATGTCTACACTGTAAGAAAACAGGTCATTATGCACCAGAGTGTTTAGAAAGAAAATCAGTTTCCAAAAAGAAAAGAAAGTTAATACAAATAAGGAAGGGACAAAGCTTAAAAAAACGGATAAACCAGTGAGCGCAGTTCAAGAACCTTCTTCAGACTCAGATTAATTTGTTTATTCCATTGACCCTGAAGGTAAAGAAACTGTTCAAATAAATGGCCAAGAGATAAAAATGGTGATAGATACAGGAAGTGGAAGAAACCTCATTGGAATAGAACGTTTCAAGAAAGTGTTTGCACACAGAACTAAACTTAAGCAGACTAATAAGAAATGCTATGCCTATGCACAAATTAGTCCACTTCAGTGTGTTGGCTACTTTGAGGCACAGCTGAAATGGTAGGAAAATGTTATAAAGGACAAAGCCTATGGAACTGAAGGACATGTAGAACAGTTGTTGGGAAGAAAAGCATGTTTTGATCTGAAGATTCTGAATGTAGGAGACACTGTCAATGTGGTTGACCAGTCCTCAGAGAGGTTTCAGCAGTTAGCACAGGAATATGAGTCACTCTTTAAAGGTTTAGGACAGATCAAGGTTACAGTAGATGAGAAAGTTTTGCCAGTAGCTCAAAGTCTGAGACGAGTACCCTGTCCAGTGATAGAAGCTGTTAATCAGGAGTTAGATAAAATCCTGGATGATGGAATTATTGAAGAAGTGAATCAAGGTGCAGATGGATCTAAAATATTCTGATAATACCTAAAAAGACACCAATGATGTGAGACTGTGTGTGGATCTGTGAGAAGTGAATAAAGCAGTAATCAGAGAGAGACATCTAGTACCAACGGTTGACAGCATATTGCAAGCAGTGCAAGGAGCCAAAGTTTTTGCAAAGTTAGATGTTCGAAAAGGATTCTGGCAAGTTGAGTTGGCCCTGGCATCAAGACACCTTGCTACCTTCACCACACACAGGGGTTGTTACCATTTCAGAGTAGTTCCTTATGGCTTGTCTAGTGCCCCAGAGGCCTATCAGAAGGCTATGGACTCGATGTTGTGTGAAATGCCAGGTGTTGTATGGTATATGGATGATGTTGTAGTACATGCGGAAAATGAAGAACAACTTGAACAGAGGCTCAGGCAAGTATTCCAAAGATTCCAAGACAGAGGCTTTACTTTAAATAAAGATAAGTGCATCTTTGGCCTAAAAGAGATCGAGATACTGGGACATTTGGTCGATGCAGAAGGAATAAAACCAGACCCGAAAAAGGTGAGAGCTGTTTGCAGTGCACCGAGACCTGAGAATGTTGCGCTTCTGCACTTGTTCTTAGGCACTTGTGGATTTTTGATTAAATTAATTCCTAATTATGCAGATATATCAGAACCCTTAGAAAACTAACGAGGAAAGGACAGAAGTGAGAATGGACATCGGAAACTGAGAAAGCCATTGCTGAGTTGAAAAGAGCACTTGTAACTGAACCATGTCTGGCATACTTCAAACTAGATGCGTCAACAGTAGTGATCAGTGACGCGAATCCTGTAGGACTTGGAGCAGTATTGCTACAAAGACAAGAAGATGGACAGAACAAACCAGTGGCATATGCAAGTCGCTCACTTACCCCAACAGAAATGCATTACTCACAAATAGAGCGTGAAGCCTTGGGTTGTGTTTGGGCAGTGGAACATTTTAGGACATATTTATGGGGAGGCAAGTTCACACTTCATATGGATCATAAACCCCTCATTTATATGTTCAATCCCAAAAAGGCAACATTGTTACCACCCAGGATACAAAGACTTGGATTGAGATTATGGCCTTATGATTACAAAATTGAACACATAGTAGGGAAAACCAATGTCGCAGACTCATTGTCACGTCTTCCTTTACCAGACACAGAAGACACTGGTTATGAAGACACCTATGTTGATAGAGTGCTTTCAATCAGCACTTATGAACTGCATGCACTGACACTTGAGGAACTTAAACAAGCAACAAACGAAGATGACACATTGAAATTGTTGATGTCCATAGTGGAAAAAGGACAATGGCCTAATCCAATTCCAGACGAACTGCAGCCATACCACAGGTGTAGGTTGGAGTTATCTACATATGATGGACTGCTTTTAAGAGGACAGAGGATTGTGTTACCGAAAACAAAAATCAGACAAGCACTGAAAATAGCACATGAGACACATCACGGTGTAGTTTGTAAAAAACAGTACCTGAGAAGCAACTTTTACTGGCCCAACATGGACAGTGATGTTGAAAGACTAATCAGGAATTGTTCCACTTGTGTGTTGAATCAGCCATTGCAGGAGGATCAACTTCTCCAACCACTTGAATTACCACCAAGGCCTTGGACAAAACTGGGCATTGCCCTGGTAGGCCCCATTCAGAATGAATACATATTGACTGTCATAGACTATTATACTTCTTAACCTGAGGCGGTTGTTGTATCAGACATATCTTCAGCCACAGTTATTAGAGAGTTGATGAACATCTTTGCACGATTTGGTTATCCACTAGAGGTAGTAACAGATAATGGCAGGCAATTCATAGGACAGTTGTTTGAATCATTTCTGACTAATTGTGGAATTAAACACATCCGTGCATCACCTTACTATCCAAGATGTAATGGCAAAATTGAAAGATTTCACAGATACCTGAAAAAGGCCTTAAGAGCAGCTGTGACAGAAGGAAAAAAGAGAGAGAGGAACTCCCTAAGATTCTGCTGACTTATAGATCAACACCACACAGGGCATCTGGAGAAACCCCAGCTAATCTTATCTTTGGGCGTGATATCCGGACTAAACTACCAAACGTGGAGAAGAAAGAAGAAGAGTCAAGGGACATTCAAAAGACAAAAGATATCCATAGACATCATGAGGAGTATGCACACAAAATGAAATTATATGCAGACCAGACACGGATCATAACTTCAAGGTCGGTGACGTAGTGTTTGTGGCTGGCCTAGACACCGGTAAATTGGATGCCAAGTTCAAAGACACTCGCTATGTGTTATTGAGAAACACCTCTTGTAACTCTTTTGAGTTAGTGAATGTGGAAGATGGCTCAAAAATAATGAGAAATGTAAAACATCTTTGACACGCTCCTCCATTGGATCTTGATTTTGAATCTGCAGAAACAGAAAATGCTGAGAATACAGGACTTTCTGACGTGCAGGAAGTGCCGAGTCCTCAGACAGTGGAGAGTACATCCGTAGGAGAGCCAGTAACTTTACCCAGAAGTAACGTAACAGCCATTAGTGGCAGGGTTATCAGGAAACCGGCTCATTACAGAGACATTTAAAAATACAGGACTTGCATAGCTCTCCAAATGTTAAATTGCCCTATTTTGTTTGTGTTATCTATGTAGATGTTGCTTAGACTGCTAGAAATGAGGTGATATTTAGAAGTGACTTAAGTAGAAATTGAACTAAAATTTGAGTTGGTACGCATAGAAATTGTTGTAAAAAAAGATGAATGTATTGAATAGAAATGAAAGGGTTTATATACATTTTGTTGTAAAAGTTAATAACCGTTTACTGTGTGTTGATATAAAATTGTTACAATTGTATGGTAGGGAAGGGATGTAGTATAGTGAATAGACATCGCAAGACAACAGAACGAGAGAGTAGAAGGCGGGAACATATGGTGTGAGAGCGTGATTTGTGTAGTTAATAAAATAGTCTAAATCATGTAAGAAAGGCTCTTTATTAAGATACACAACATGCTCAATAAGCTACTGGACACACCCGCCCCTCCTCACACAGACTGTGGAAAAGCCCCCGAGTGGGAGGGCTCTCTCTTCCTCCCAGGACCTCTTGGACACGATGCACAGACAGAGCGCGGGGAGCCGCCGCCTGCAAACACAGCTCCAGGCAGGACTCCGCTCCGCAGGAGCCGCAGAGCAGAGGAGATGGGGGCTGCTTAGCCCCTGTGCAGAGACTTGAGCTGTTGTTGCTGCGGACGCTGTCTTTTCTTTTCACGGGGTAGGAGTGAATCTTAAGTTGCCCTTAGAAATGAAGCAGAGCACTTCAACGATTGATCTGTCTCCCAGAATCACCAGGGCGCACGGGTGTGTGTGTGTGTGCGCCCTGGTGATTCTGGGAGACAGATCGAACCTGGGCTAAAAGAGAGGGGGTTTAGCCCTCTTGCATTTGCTAGTTCGAAGTTGTACAACCCATTTGTATCTGCTAGGCGGTGCAGTCTTTGTGCACAAAGAACGCTTTGAAAAGCGTCAAAAGCAAGTCATTCTGAGTTGGTCGTTTGTGTTTCCCGTTCAGACGCAAAATGCTGAAATGAACGAACGGCGCTTTACAGAGGAGTACTGCCTGACTTGATCGGTGATGAACGACAGAGGCCACTCCGACCTCTTCTCGGTTTTCTTCAATGACTTACTAAGGATCTTCTTCACATTCGCCCATGCAGGGGAAGCCAGTTACACCAAAGCAAACGCAGGAAAGTGCAATCCAAGCAGAGACCAGGAGGGACTTGTTTACACCGAGAGTGGTCGGAGAATGGAACAATGCGCCCAGCCCTGTTGCTGGAGCCGATTCTTGATGAGATCTTGGGCTCACTAAGAGGCCCCTGATGGATGCTAATCTTTCTGTTGTTCTTGCAGGTCCTGCTCTGCTTTTGAGCCGACAGAGCTCGTCCTGGTCTGTCTGCACAGCTCAATTGCAAATGATCGGCTCCGCGTACAGAAGGAACGTGCGTTTGGTACAAGAGTACATGAAGGCACCGGAAATACATTGGGAACAAATGACCGGTCGCTCAAGACCTCTGTGAAGTACAGGAGCGTGCAAAACGAGGCTGTTTCCGTCTGGTTTCAAACCAGGGATCTTTCGCCTGGGAAGCGAACGTGAAAACCGCTACACTACGGAAACCTGCAGGGACCGCTGCTGGTGTCTCGCTTGCGTTTCGGGCTGAGAAAGGGAAGCGTCACTTTAGGCAGGGGGCGCTGGAGAGAGGAACAAAGGGCGCGATGAAACAAAATGCCGAAACCCGGGATCTTTAGATCTTCAGTCTAACGCTCTCCCAACTACGGAAACGGTTAGAACACAAGTCCACCGGCAGTGAGTATTCAACCTCATTGCGTTACTGCTCCCAACCAGTTAATATCAATTTAATTCCTAAGGGTTATGTACTTGTTTTGAGTATCTAATGTAGAAGTTGTAAACAAGTTCAATTACGAAACGGTCTAAATGAATGATATACGAAACTTATGTCCTCTTGATATGTGTAACTCTTTGTAACTGAATGAATTTATATCTTTTGTATTCTGATAACCCTTACGATAAGATCTGTTAGGTTTACACGCATATTCTATATATTAATAAATGTATCCTCGTGTATTAGTACCTGTGTGTGCGTTGTTTGAGTTATATCGCATGGTTGGATTCTAAGACCATTAAAAAAATCAATTTTGTGATTTACTGCCACAAAAATAATTGTCCCAGTAAATGCCCAAACCCCTACAGAACTGGTGCCTCGTGAGAGCATCACTGTGTGATTTCCTGCCCCAGCCTGAGGAACAGACAGTGAGCCTGTCTCTCAATAATAATAAAACAGTGTGTGATTTCCTGTCCCAGCCTGGGGAACAGTGAGCCAGATACTCAATAATAATAATACAGTGTGTGATCTCCTGTCCCAGCCTAGGAAAAAGTGAGTCAGACTCTCAATAATTATAATACAGTGTGATCTACTGTCCCAGCCTGAGGAACACACAGTGAGCCAGTATCTCAATAATAATAATACAGTGCGTGATCTCCTGTACTAGCCTGAGGAACAGTGAGCCAGACTCTCAATAATAATAATACAGTGTGATCTACTGTCCCAGCCTGAGGAACAGTGAGTTTATCTGTCAATAATAATAATACAGTGTGATGTCCTGTCCCAGCCTGAGGAACAGTGAGCTTGTCTCTCAATAATAATAATAATAATACAGTGTGATCTCCTGTCCCAGCCTGAGGAACCGTGAGCCTGTCTCTCTATAATAATAATACAGTGTGTGATCTCCTGTCCCAGCCTGAGGAACAGACAGTGAGCCTGTCTCTCAAAGATAATAATAATACAGTGTGTGACCTCTTGTCCCAGCCTGAGGAACAGGCAATGAGCCTGTCTTTCAATAATAATAATACAGTTTGTGATTTCCTGTCCCAGCCTGGGGAACAGTGAGCCAGACTCTCAATAATAATAGTACAGTGTGATCTACTGTCCCAGCCTGAGGAACAGACAGTGAGCCTTTATCTCAATAATAATAATACAGTGCGTAATCTCCTGTACTAGCCTGAGGAACAGACAGCGAGCCTGTCTCTCAATAATAATAATACAGTGTGTGACCTCCTGTCACAGCCTGGGGAAAAGTGAGCCAGATACTCAATTATAATAATACAGTGTGTGATCTCCTGTCCCAGCCTGGGATACAGTGAGTCAGACTCTCAATAATTATAATACAGTGTGATCTACTGTCCCAGCCTGAGGAACAGACAGTGAGCATGTCTCTCAACAATAATATGAATAAACTATGTGATCTCCTGTCCCAGCCTGAGGAACAGACAGTGAGCCTGTCTCTCAATAATAATAATACAGTGTGTCATCTCCTGTCCCAGCCTGAGGAACAGTGAGCTTGTCTCTCAATAATAATAATAATACAGTGTGTGATCTCCTGTCCCAGCCTGAGGAACAGACAGTGAGCCTGTCTCTCAAAGATAATAATAATACAGTGTGTGAACTCCTGTCCCAGCCTGAGGAAGAGACAGTGAGCCTGTCTCTCAATAATAATAATACAGTTTGTGATTTCCTGTCCCAGCCTGGGGAACAGTGAGCCAGACTCTCAATAATAATAATACAGTGTGATCTACGTTCCCAGCCTGAGGAACAGACAGTGAGCCTTTATCTCAATAATAATAATACAGTGCGTGACCTCCTGTCCCAGCTTGGGGAACAGTAAGCCAGACTCTAAGCAATAATAATAGTGTGATCTGCTGTCCCAACCTGAGGAACAGTGAGTTCATCTGTCAATAATAATAATACAGTGTGATCTCCTGTCCCAGCATGAGGAACAGTGAGCTTGTCTCTCAATAATAATAATACAGTATAATCTCCTGTCCCAGCCTGAGGAACACTGAGCCTGTCTCTCAATAATAATACTACAGTGTTGGATCTCCTGTCCCAGCCTGGGAAACAGTGAGCCAGACTCTCAATAATAATAATAATAATAATAATAATAATAATAATAATAATAATAATAATAATAATAATAATAATAATAATAATACAGTGTGGGATCTCCTGTCCCAGCCTGGGGAACAGTGAGCCAGACTCTCAATAATAATAATACAGTGTGATCTACTGTCCCAGCCTGAGGAACAGACAGTGAGTTTGTCTCTCAATAATAATACAATGTTATCTCCTGTCCCAGCCTGGGGAACAGACAGTGAGACTGTCTCTCAATAATAAGAATACAGTATGTGATGTCCTGTCTCAGCTTGAGGAACAGAGAGTAAGCCTGTCTCTCAATAATAATAATTCAGTGTGGGATCTCCTGTCCCAGCCTGAGGAACAAACAGTGAGCCTGTCTCTCAATAATAATAATACAGTGTGGGATCTCCTGTCCCAGCCTGGCGAACAGTGAGCCAGACTCTCAATAATATTAATAATAATAATACAGTGTGATCTACTGTCCCAGCCTGAGGTACAGACAGTGAACCTGTCTCTCAGTAATAATATAGTGTGTGACCACCTGTCCCAGACTGAGAAAAAGACAGTGAGTCTGTCTCTCAATAAGTATAATACAGTGTGTGACCTCCTGTCCCAGACTGAGGAAAAGACAGTGAGTCTGTCTCTAAATAATAATGATACAGTGTGGGATCTCCTGTCCCAGCCTCGGGAACAGTGAGCCAGACTCTCAATAATAATAATACAGTGTGTGATCTCCTATCCCAGCCTGAGGAACAGACAGTGAGCCTCTCTCTCAGTAATAATAATACAGTGTGTGATCTACTGTCCGAGCCCAAACGAAGACACAGTGAGCCTGTCTCTCAATAATAATAATACAGTGTGTGATCTCCTGTTCCAGTCTGGGGAACAGAAAGTGAGCCTGTCTCTCAGTAATAATAATACAGTGTGTGATCTCCTGTCCCAGCCTGAGGAACAGACAGTGAGCCTGTCTCTCAATAATAATAATACAGTGTGATCTCCTGTCCCAGGCTGAGGAACAGTGAGCAGTCCTAATAATTACCGCTTCCTGATTTAGCTCAGCAGCTTTTATTTCGCCTGAAGCACAAGCAATTTGTGAGAACAGGTTGGGTTTGCTGTGCTCAACTGGCTCGGCGTCTTCGTGTCGTAGCGCCGCAACGGTGTGTTTTCCTTCCTTCTCTTTTCAGCCTGGAAGAAACATTTTACTTGTTCCTTTTGTAGCCCACGCATGCCGACGCCTGTGTTGTGTTTTGGATTTTCTCCTTCTTGAATTTGTACTCCTGCTCCCTCTCTCTCCCTCTCTCTACATCTCCCTTTTCCCCTCCCTACCTCTCTCCCTACCTCTACCTCTCCCTCTCTCTACCTCTCCCTCTCTCCCTAACCCCCTCTCTCTCCACCTCTCTCCCTCTCCCTCGCCCTCCACCTCTCTCCCTCTCTCTACCTCTCTACCGCTGTACCTCTCTCTACCTCTCCCTACCCCTCTCTGCTCTCTCTCTCTCTCACTCTGGAGTTTATTTTCCAGACAGAAATCCAGCTCCGTCCCTCCTGTGGAAGATAGGTGATGCAGGATGAGACCCCCTAACCGAGAGCACTGCAGCGGCAGGTTCTGTAGTCTGTTTCAAATCCGCCCGCGATGAGACACCGAGGAGAAATGAAGAGCCCCAGTCACGCTAGAAAATCACCCGGGAAAGAGACTTTCAATGTAGGAAAAAAAAGTTGTTAGTAACAGACATAATACGTTTATTTTGTTTTTTTAATCGCTGCGATGTGTGACTAAGCTCATACGACTAAGAGTTGCCCCCGTTGTCTAGATCTGGTAACCTGCTCGTCGCTGGTGGGCCAGATCGTGTCCCCCGTCACTATACTGGTGCATTAGGACCCACACAGACCACAGGGTGAGCACCCCCTGCTGGCCCCACAGAGAGGGTGAGGTAGAGCACCACAACCCAGACTCAACCACATCACAGCACAGATCAAACAGCAATATCTCACACACTGGGACACACACAAACACAACATAAACTGGAATGCTACAGAACCTTAAACAGACAATACACACTAGCTGAATATTTGACCAAAATAAAAAATAACAAACAGAAACAGACCCTGACGAAGTACAGGCTCAGTGACCACAACCTGGCCATAGAAACTGGGCGACACAGGCAGACCTGGCTGCCCAGAGAGCACAGGCTGTGCTCCCACTGCCAGCGGGAAGAAATAGAGACAGAGGTGCACTTCCTACTGCACTGTGACAGATACTCTGGGATTAGAGAAACATTCTTCCCGAAATTCAGAAATCTAATCCCAGAGTTCCCACACCTGCCAAAACCACAACAGGTCCCAATCCTACTGGGAGAGGGAGGAGGGAACTCAGTTGATCTGGCAGCCCAGTGTGTGATCTCCTGTCACAGCCTGAGGAACAGTGAGTCTGTCTCCCAATAATGCTCCAGCCGCCTACAGTATATGTCAATATTTTATAATATGTCTTTGTTGTAAATGTCTGTAACATGTCTGTAGATTTTATTTTACTTCTATTTCTTGTTTTGTTCCTTGTTAATTTTATTATTTTTATTTGCTTTGGCAACACTGATTGTACCCATCGGTCATGCTAATAAAGCACCTTGAATTGAAATAGAGGTAGGGAGAGAGGTAGGGAGGGGAAAAGGGAGAGGTAGGGAGAGAGGTAGAGAGAGGGAGAGGTAGAGGTAGGGAGAGAGAGGAGGAGTACAAATTCAAGCAGAAGCCTGACTGGAGCACTGTCGTATGGCCCTGACATCAATCCCTCAACTCTCTGCATAAAGCAGTGTCTTATGGCCATGAAATCCCACCCCCACCACTCTCAGTGGAAAGCACTGTCGTAACCCACCTCCTCCGCTCTCTGCGAAAAGCAGTATCTTCAGGCCCTGACATCCCATCCCCGCCACTCTCTGCGTAAAGAAGAATCGTCAGGCCCTGACATCCCACCCCCGCCACTCTCTACGTAAAGAAGTGTCGTATGGCACTGACACCCACCCCTTCACTCTCTGTGTTAAGCTGTGTTGTCAGGCCCTGACATCCCACCCCCGCCACTTTCTGTGTAAAGCAGTGTCATATGGCCCTGACATCCCAATCCCGCCACTCTCTGTGTAAAGCAGTGTCATATGGCCCTGACATCCCACCCCCACCACTCTCTGTGTAAAACACTGTCATAAGGACCTGACATCACACCCCCACCACTCTCTGCGGAAAGCACAGTCATATAGCCCTGACACCCACCCCTCCACTCTTTGAATAAAGCAGTGTCGTCTAGCCCTGACATCCCACCCCCGCCACTCTCTACGTAAAGAAGTGTCGTATGGCCCTGACATCCCACCCCCACCACTAAATGGGTAAAGTAGTATCGTCAGGCCCTGACATCACACTCCCGCCACTGTCTCCGTAAAGAAGTGTCGTATGGCCCTGACACCCACCCCTCCACTCTCTGCGTTAAGCTGTGTTGTCAGGCCCTGAGATCCCACACCCGCAACTCTCTGTGTAAAGCAGTGTCATATGGCCCTGACACCAATCCCTCCACTCTCTGTAAAAACCAGTGTCTTATGGCCCTGAAACCCTCCCCTCCACTCTCTACATAAAGCAGTGTCTTCAAGCCCTAACATCCCTTCCCCGCCACTCTCTGTGTAAAGCACTGTCGTATGGCCCTGACATCACACCCCCACCACTCTCTGCGTAAAGCACTGTCATATACCCCTGACACCCACCCCTCCACTCTCTGCTTAAAGCAGTGTCGTTAAGCCCTGACATCCCACCCCCGCCACTCTCTACGTAAAGAAGTGTCGTATGGCCCTGACACCCACCCCTCCACACTCTGCGTTAAGCTCTGTTGTCAGGCCCTGACATCCCACCCCCGCCACTCTCTGTGTAAAGCACTGTTGTATGGCCCTGACATCACACCCCCACCACTCTCTGTGTAAAGAAATGTCGTATGGCCCTGACATCACACCCCCACCACTCTCTGCGGAAAGCAGTGTTGTCTAGCCCTGACATCCCACCCCTGCCACTCTCTACGTAAAGAAGTGCCGTATGGCCCTGACATCACACCCCCACCACTCTCTACGTAAAGAAGTGTCGTATGGCCCTGACATCCCACCTCATCCGCTCTCTGCATAAAGCAGTGTCGTACAACCCTGACATCCCTCCCCCGCCACTCTCTGTGTAAAGCGCTGTCGTATGGCCCTGACATCACACCCCCACCACTCTCTGCGTAAAGCACTGTCGTATAACCCTGAGACCCACCCCTCCACACTCTGCATAAAGCAGTGTCGTCAAGCCCTGACATCCCACCCCCACCACTCTCTGTGTAAAGCACTGTCGTATGGCCCTGACATCACACCCCCACCACTCTCTGCGTAAAGCACTGTCGTATAACCCTGAGACCCACCCCTCCACACTCTGCATAAAGCAGTGTTGTCAAGCCCTGACACCCCCGCCACACTCTGCGTTAAGCTGTGTTGTCAGGCCCTGACATCCCACCCTTGCCACTCACTGTGTAAAGCAGTGTCGTATAGCCCTGAGACCCACCCCTCCACTCTCAGCATAATGCAGTCTCGTCAGGCCCTGACATCCCACCCTTATCACTCTCTGCGTAAAGCAGTATCGTCAGGCTGACATCCCACCCCTGCCACTCTCTGCGTAAAGAAGTTTCGTATGGCCCTGACACCCACCCCTCCACTCTCAGCGTTAAGCAGTGTTGTCAGGCCCTGACATCCCTTCCCCTCCACTCTCTGCGTAAAGCACTGTCGTCAGCCTCTGACATCCCACCCCCACCACTCTCTGCATAAAGCGGTGTCTTACTGGCCTGACATCCACACCCCTCCATTCTCTGCATAATGCAGTGTCGTCAGACCCTGACATCCCACCCTTGCCACTCTCTGGGTAAAGAATTGTCGTATGGCCCTGACACCCACCCCTCCACTCTCTGCATAAAGCAGTGTCGTCAGGCCCTGACATCCCACCCCCTGTACTCTCTGCGTAACGCGGTATCGTCAGGCCTTGACATCCCACCCCCGCCACTCTCTGCATAAAGCAGTGTCTTACGGCCCTGACATCCCACCCCCTCCACTCTCTGCATAAAGCGGTGTCTTACTGCCCTGACATCCAACCCCTGCCACTCTCAGCGTAAAGCAGTATCGTCAGGCCCTTACATCCCACCCCTGCCACTCTCTGCGTAAAGAAGTGTGGTATGGCCCTGACACCCACCCCTCCACTCTCTGCATAAAGCAGTGTCGTCAAGCCCTGACATCCCACCCCCGCCACTCTCTACGTAAAGAAGTGTCGTATGGCCCTGACACCCACCCTCCACTCTCTGCGTTAAGCTGTGTTGTCAGGCCCTGACATCCCACCCTCGCCACTCACTGTGTAAAGCAGTGTCGTATAGCCCTGAGACCCACCCCTCCACTCTCAGCATAAAGCAGTGTCTTACGGCCCTGACATCCAACCCCTGCCACTCTCAGCGTAAAGCAGTATCGTCAGGCCCTGACACCCCCCCCTTATCACTCTCTGCGTAAGGCAGTATCGTCAGGCCCTAACATCCCACCCCTGCCACTCTCTGCGTAAAGAAGTGTCGTATGGCCCTGACATCCCACCCCCTCCACTCTCTGCATAAAGCGGTGTCTTACTGCCCTGACATCCAACCCCTGCCACTCTCAGCGTAAAGCAGTATCGTCAGGCCCTGACATCCCACCCTCCGCCACTCTTTGCGTAAAGCAGTATCATCAGGCCCTGACATCCTACCCCCACCACTCTCTGCGTAAAGAAGTGTTGTATGGCGCCGACATCCCACCTCCTCTGCTCTCTGCGTAAACAGTGTCGTATGGCCCTGACATCCAACCCCGCCACTCTCTGCGTAAAGCAGTATCGTCAGGCCCTGAAATCCGACCCCCGCCACTCTCTACGTAATGCAGTACATTCAGGCCATGACATCCCAGCCCCGCCACTCTATGTGTAAAGCAGTCGTATGGCCCTGACATCCCGCCTCCTACGCTCTCTGCGTAAAGCACTGTCAACAGCCTCTGACATCCCACCCTCACCACTCTCTGCGAAAAGCAGTATCTTCTGGCCCTGACATCCCACCCCTGCCACTCTCTGCATAATGCAGTCTCGTCAGGCCCTGACATCCCACCACCCGCCACTCTTTGCGTAAAGCAGTATCATCAGGCCCTGACATCCTACCCCCACCACTCTCTGTGTAAAGAAGTATCGTATGGCGCCGACATCCCACCCCGCCACTCTCTGCGTAAAGCAGTATCGTCAGGCCCTGACATCCCACCCCTCCACTCTCTGCGTAAAGAAGTGTCGTATGGCCCTGACACCCACCCTCCACTCTCTGCATTAAGCAGTGTCAATAGGCCCTGACATCCAATCCCCGCCACTCTCTACGTAAAGAAGTGTCGTACGACCCTGACATCCCACCCTCGCCACTCACTGTGTAAAGCAGTGTTGTATGGCCATGACACCCACCCTGCTACTCTCTACGTTAAGAAGTGTCGTATGGCGCTGACACCCACCCTCCACTCTCTGCGTAAAGCAGTATCGTCAGGCCCTGACATCCCACCCCTGCCACTCCCTGCGTAAAGAAGTGTCATATGGCCCTGACACCCACCCTCCAGCTCTCCGCCGCCCCAGGCTTCCGCTCGATAAGCTACTGGACACACCTGCCCCTCCTCACACAGACCGTGGAAAAGCCCCCGAGTGGGTGGGCTCTCTCTTCCTCCCAGGACCTCTTGGACACGATGCACAGACAGAGCGCGGGGAGCCGCCGCCTGCAAACACAGCTCCAGGCAGGACTCCACTCCGCAGGAGCCGCAGAGCAGAGGAGATGGGGGTTGCTTAGCCCCTGTGCAGAGACTTGAGCTGTTGTTGCTGCGGACGCTGTCTTTTCTTTTCACGGGGTAGGAGTGAATGTTAAGTTGCCCTTAGAAATGAAGCAGAGCACTTCAACGGCACGGGTGTGTGTGTGTGTGCTCCCTGGTGATTCAAAGTTGTACAACCCATTTGTATCTGCTAGGCGGCGCAGTCGTCGTGCACAAAGAATGCTTTGAAAAGCGTCAAAGGCAAGTCATTCCGAGTTGGTCGTTTGAGTTTTCCGTTCAGACGCGAAATGCTGAAATGATCTCTCGGCTCCTCGGTTGTCATTTCTGCTCCGTAAAGGGATCACAGTACGCGTCGGCTTCCAGCACGGTGGGTCGGGACACGATGCCGGGGGTCGGCGCGTGCGATGTCTTCCTCGTTAGTATAGTGGCAAGTATCCCCGCCTGTCACGCGGGAGACCGGGGTTCGATTCCCCGACGGGGAGTAGCTTTTCTTTCACCTCCTTAGAGAAAGGACTGCCTTTCACTTCTCTGTTTTCTTTCACAGCGTCGTGCACCTTTTCATTGCTCTCGCTGTCTGACCGGGGTAAAGTTAGCTTGAAGTTCGAAAACGATTTTGGCACGCCTGTAGCGTTTACACGAAACCTCTTAGAATCGCGAGAATACTTGCTTTGTGCATAAAATACATTGTGAATGCTTTCTCAGCCTTTACTTTTTCGTTTATATTACATTTTTTGGACCAAGCACGAATATTCTTTTGTCCATATCTTCGCAACGGAAGCACAGAACGCCTTCAAACCAAATGCATTTTAAAGACCACGACGTGGTCTTTCCACAGCCTCTACATCAAAGTATCAGTGAGCTAATTATCTTTTTTTAAACCTCCGGTTTTTCATCGATGCGTAATTACGCACTAACTGGAACCCGGGGGACCGCTGTATACACAAGTTCACAACGCGAGAAATACTGTTCAATACGGCTTCATGCGAAAAACCCATATATGACCATAGGAAGCATAACAGCGCAGTCTCCAATTACTCAGACTGTAAGCACGGGAATAAAGCTTTGTCTGAATTCTGAAACCCTTCCTTTACGTCCTGTTTTCATTCAGGTAAGAGTCAACTATATGCACAATACTATTGACAGCAGGAAGATTAAAATATTCTTTACTCAGCAGCTTATTAAAAACAGCTCCCATGATGTTCAAACCGATTTTTTACATAGAACACTGACACAGCTTTGCGTTCTGAATCTCTTTTTCTCGTGCTTTTATTTAATGTGGCACAATGCACTGGGATAGGGGTATTCTGTTCACAAACCAATAGCATTTAAACCACAGCACCCACAATGCTGCAAGTAAGTGTTTTACACACTAAGCAGAGAGCGATGTCTTCCTCGTTAGTATAGTGGCAAGTATCCCCACCTGTCACGCGGGAGACCAGGGTACATCAGGACGCGCATTGAAGTGAAAGCAGGATCCGCTGCGACATCCACTGTGCAGATCCCGCCACACTCAGAGGTGAGTGGGTCTGTTCGATCACAGCGCTAGGCGAATCCCCAAACAGTGTGGGTGGCAACAAACGAAACGGGCCTGTTTCCGCCCGGTTTCGATCCGGGGAAATCGGGCCCAGTAGTGGCGGGATCTGTACAGTGCATGTCGCAGCGCTTCAATGTGCTTCCTGATGTCCTACCCCGAGTGCAGAAAAGACAGCATCCACAGCAACAACAGCTCAGGTCTCTGCACAGGAGCTAAGCTGCCCCCATCTCCTCTGCTCTGCGGCTCCTGCGGAGCGGAGTCCTGCCTGGAGCCGTGTTTGCAGGCGGCGGCTCCCCGCGCCCTGTCTGTGCGTCGTGTCCAAGAGCTCCTGGGAGGAAGAGAGCCCTCCCACTCGGGGGCTTTTCCACGGTCTGTGTGAGGAGGGGCGGGTGTGTCCAGTAGCTTATCGAGCGGAAGCCTGGGGCGGCGGAGAGCTGTGATCGTGCAGACCTTGAGGTGTCACCTCTTTGTCTGCTTTCCCGCCCCCCTCCGCCCAAGCTCTGCTCCAAAGTAGCCCGGCAACCCCTCACACCTGCACGTGTCACAACCTAAGGTGCGGTCATGAGACACCCATGGGGTGTCGTTCTGTTCTTGCTAATTGTTTCCTGCCCGTCGCAGGCAGGAGTCCATGCGAGGAAGATGCGCTGGACAGAGCTCAGAGGGCGCAGCTGGGTGGCTTTCCTTCTGAGTGACGTTCTTGCAACACTCTCCCGCTACTCTTGGTGCGCTCATGCCACAACACAGGAAGGCTGGAGCAGGTGGCTGTGGGCTTTGCGCACCGCCGAAATAGCTCAGTTGGGAGAGCGTTAGACTGAAGATCTAAAGGTCCCTGGTTCGATCCCGGGTTTCGGCATTTTGTTTCATCGCGCCCTTTGTTCCTCTCTCCAGCGCCACCTGCCTAAAGTGACGCGTCTCTTTCTCAGCCCGAAACGCAAGCGAGACACCAGCAGCGGTCCCTGCAGGTTTCCGTAGTGTAGCGGCTATCACGTTCGCCTAACACGCGAAAGGTCCCCGGTTCGAGACCGGGCGGAAACAGCCTCGTTTTGCACGCTCCTGTACTTCACAGAGGTCTTGAGCGACCGGTCATTTGTTCCCAATGTATTTCCGGTGCCTTCGTGCACTCTTGTACCAAACGCACGTTCCTTCTGTACGCGGAGCCGATCATTTGCAATTGGGCTGTGCCGACAGACCAGGTCGAGCTCTGTCGGCTCAAAAGCAGCGCAGGACCTGCAAGAACAACAGAAAGATTAGCATCCAGCGGGGGCCTCTTAGTGAGCCCAAGAGCTCATCAAGAATCGGCTCCAGCAACAGGGCTGGGCGCATTGTTCCATTCTCCGCCCACTGTCGGTGTAAACAAGTCCCTCCTGGTCTCTGCTTGAAATGCACTTTCCTGCGTTTGCTTTGGTGTAACTGGCTTCCCCTGCGTGGGCGAATGTGAAGAAGATCCTTAGTAAGTCATTGAAGAAAACCGAGAAGAGGTCGGAGTGGCCTCTGTCGTTCATCAACGATCCAGTCAGGCAGTACTCCTCTGTAAAGCGCCGTTCGTTCACATCGATTGGCTTTTTTTTTGCCTTCATTCGTGCGAGTAGTAAAAGCAGACGCCCCTATTCTGCCGTGACCCGGATTCGAACCGGGGTTGTTGCGGCCACAACGCAAAGTACTGACCACTATACGATCACAGCGAGTTACCGAGACACACGCGGCAGGGCGGAAAGGGCTGTGCTCTCTTCGTGTGACATAATTCGGAAAAATCCTGACGTTGCATTTCAACTGAGCCCCAGTATACCCTTCGACACTCTGAGTGACAACCCTCTTGCGTGTTTTCTCATATTTATGTAGTTTGCTTGCATGATGCCGGTGAAGTGGAAATCTAATAAGTAAATTGATTCTTAAAAATGTAGAGAGCTTTGAAAAAATATATTGGTGCTTTTAGATAATATATTTCAAGGATGTAACTGCTGTGCTACAGTGCGTGCAGAATTTTAGAAAACAGTTCGTCAACAAAGTACACTGTTTAGGTTAGTTTAGAAGACAATGTACCAAAACAATATATGCTGTCTGGGTCATTAGAATTAGCTGAAAGTAACTGATAAGCTTTGAATAACAAATCTAGTTTTTCTTCTCTCGCTCTATGATGTAATCTGTTTTCTCTTAGAGAAAGGGGAAGTTTTAGAAGGGACCAAGTGCTGAACTTTTTTACAGCGCAACGTCTTATAAAAACCCTGTACTGCTTGTAACAAATTGAGTCTCTGGTTGCACTTTGCAGGGCTCCCAAAATTGCAATATTGAAATAAAGACCTTACTCAGGTGAGAACTCTCTCTTGTGGCTTCCTTGATAGTTATATTTCCATGACAATTTGGGGGCTCGTCCGGGATCACAAACCTGAGCGCGAACGGCTGCTGAAACTCCATCCGGACCCGGACAATTTTAGCAAATTGGACGAACCTCGGAGGATAAACTGTTTATCCTTCCAGAGACGCGTCTGGAGAATTGGCAGCTGTCTGACGTCAGTAAGTGATCCTTTAAAATTAATAGTTATATTTCCATGACAAGAGAAAAACCAACAACACCCCTACCACCTCCACCAATCCTAACCTTGTTTTTACTATACCCTCTGACCTTTCCCTTTCACCCCTTTGCATCCTCAGCTAACATATTTTAAAATTACAATAGACTGTATAGTATTTATGTTTAAAATTAAGGTAAATATGTCAAAATATCAAAATCCAACTGCACAGTGCTATTGTAAGAATGCTTGTCAAGTTCTCAAACAAACCTGCATTGTATTTTTAAAATATTTCAGCAGAGGATTCAACTGGAGTATAAATGAAGATTCGACGATAATTTTTTTGAGTGAATATGGTTTTCTGGGGAGTTGCAATGTTGGGCATTATTGGACATTTCCCGGTGACCCTGACACGTGTTAAACACTCGCATTTCCTGCAAATATTAAAATGGTTAAGGTTTCGCTGAGAAATCCAATCGACTGAAGACAATGTTTATATCGCAAAAGAACCCCGTCCCTGGGTGGACTCGAACCACCAACCTTTCGGTTAACAGCCGAACGCGCTAACCGACTGGTAAGGTCATTTCTCGAATCATAAGTTTTCGGTTAAAAAAAAATCTCTTCCCGTTTATTTTGCCTCCTGTAATATTTCTTCTGCACTGATAACCAAGAATTGAATTTCATTTTTCGCAAGCTGTGTGAATTTCATCAAAAACAAGTTTTCCAGAAAGGAAATGAACACATGCATTTAACGAAATCAAGCCCTTTGTGATTGCCCGAAATGATACGTTCTGTACTACAAGATAGGAAGAAAGACACGGCTGGGATTTGAATCTCGGTTCTTTTGTTTAATAGAGAAGCGCTTTAACCAACTAGGCTACGGTGACAGGACAGCCTTCACCTTTTACAGCCGCTTGGACACACCGCTCTGAGACATCTGCGTTCAGTAAGCGCTGAACCTGCGCTCAGTGCAAATTGCCTCTTTTACATAGCAGCCCCGACACTGAGAAACGAAGAGAACTGGCTTTTATCTGCCATTTTCATGTCCAATGCGTTTGACATCTCCCAAGGGCGACAGAGTTCTTTTGCGACACTATTTCTTCTTCTTTTGTTATTTCTGTACGCTTTGATAAAAAAGGAGAAATCGTGCAACGGAAAAATGTCTTTTTTTCATAGAGAAAACGTGCACCAGGAAATGTTGTGTTGAGAAGAAATGATTTAACATGATACGTGACCTAATTTATCGGAGCAATTGCTCGACCAGCAAGATCTGGAGAGGTTGGAGAGTCTGGTGGATGTGATAATTATACGGTGTTGTGGAAGAAAACAGTCTTTTGTTTGAATTCTCAGTCAATCGGAATTTCAGTGCGAAACATAAACCCCTTGTCTGTATTTAAAGAGATTATATTTTAAAACTCATAAAAAATCAGAAAACACATGTTTATCACTTTGAAATTTTAGACGGAGCGGTGCATTACTAGTAGCGGCGCTGAGCACACTATGGGGGAATTCAGGTCATGTGAAATGCCAGCGGTTTAATAAACAACGCGTCTGATTTCGGATCATAAGATTCTAGGTTCGACTTCTACCTGGCTCGTGTAAATTGTATTCAAGCTCCTCAGTAATAGATGTATATTATGTAATGAACCGCACCTGAAAGCAAACGTTGGGTCTGTTTCCTTTGTTTTCCAGCATGAAATAGCAAATCGTTACAAAAAGCACCTGCTAATGTCCAATAGCGGGTTTTGTTTTCAAATTACATTTTCAGGCTTCAGACACTTTTTAATAAAACAAAAGTGTCCGGAAACTCATTAACTTTCAGGTTTGCTTGAACCTGTATTAAAAAAAGTTATCTGAAACTTCCGGGATTCCATTATCTGATGTAGCTGTCTCTAAAGTTGGACGTGATGTTAAGCAGATGTGAACTGTGCCTTTTCTCTTAAAAAAAAAAAGTTCTTTTTTCCCCTCCACTCCAATGCTGGAGACTGTAAGCCTGTGTGAGCTCCACACTGCGTGTCCTGTACTGCTCTATTTTGTTTTGATTATCTATGTGGTGTACAGATAGAACTCAACTGCATGGGGTGAATTCCGTGTTCAGGACCAGCAGAACCTGAAAAAGTAACAGCTGACCTCGACATGATTTGAACACGCAGCCTTCTGACCTGGAGTCAGGCGTGCTACCGTTGCGCCATGAAGTCACGGTTGTCAGTGCTGTTGAATTTCCCAAAGGAGACAAATCAGCTTCACAAAAAAAAAATCTGTGAAGAGCGCAGCTCTGCGAAGAGAGTCTCTTCTTCCCAGACCACATTTTATTCTTCCTGCGCAGCTCTTGTGCAGGTGTTGTTCTCAATTACAGTTCCAGGAACACTGATTTTTTTTCTATTTTTTTTTAATTAAGTACCCCATGGTGCAACGGTAGCACGTCTGACTCTAAATCCCCAAGTTCATTTTCAAAGTATATCGGAGTCAACTGATATTGATCAGGTTCTGCTGCTACTGAACCCCCAGTCTTCACCTTAAGGTTCAATTCCTCAAGCCTTTTGACCTTATATGTCCATCCCTTCTCGTCAAAACTCGTATTTTCACAGAGTACCCTTCAGAAATCGCAGTATAGAATGAAAAAACTCCAGTAGATCTCGGCCGCTGTTGGTGATTTTCCTTTAAAAATAAATGAATCTCTGGAAATTTTACGGAGTGTATCACTTTCACTGAGACCGAGAAGTGTTAAGCTGTACATGAGTCTTTGTGGTTCGGTTGTTAACCAAAAGGGTGGTGGTTTGAGCCCTCCCAGGGACACTATGAGCCTTTTAATGTACACACCCGTCTCACTTTATCTCCACGGCCGGTCTTGTACCGCAATCAAATACAGAGCCCGTAGGAGGCAGTAAGCTCGCATATATAGCTCACTGTGTATATAATGAAGAAGCAGAGGTTAGTTTCTCATCTGCGCGTTACAGAGCCTTACGCAACTCGTACTGTACCAACAGCTAGGGTTTGATCCCTGCACGGGCTATTAGTTGAAAAGCCATTGTAAATGACGTGTAAGAGATTTATAGATACTGTAGATCAGTGGTTCTCAAACTGTGGTACGCGTACCGGCAGTGGTACGTGGAGTGCCACCAGGTGGTACGCCAAATGACCCTGGAACTGTGTAGTGTGCACTGAAAAATCGGGATGGGTTTTCATATTTTGTATTTTAATACGTGTCGAATACGCAGCCTACATACTACGATACAGTGCGTGCTAATACTTCAGTGGACACAAGAGATACTCTGTAATTCTATACCACTCTATATGAATGCGTGCTACGGATGCAAGTGACCAATTGTATTTAAAAAAAGCTATTGTATCTCCAGCAAATAGGGAGAAAGGAGAATGTGCGTGATTTTGGAACAATGCCAACATTGTAAACACAGGAATGCATAGAAATACGTGCTACGAACGCAGGCAATCTTGTGAGCACACGAAAGCGTGATAGAAAAATATTTAAGAACTGTTCGAATTTGAGAAAAATACACCGAGCGTCTCTGTGTTTCGCTCCCATGCGCATGAAATAAAAACTTTAAATAAATACGGAAATAAAAACGGAAACGCGGAAAAAGCTTGCGGATTGCTAAAGCAGGTAAGCTACACTATTTTTGAAGAACCTTATTTACCGTTGGCAAAAGAGCTGACACGTATTATGTGTGGAAAAAAAGCTGCTAAACAGCTCGACCTGCTGCCCCCCTCCCCCTGAAAGACACAGTCATTCATAGAATTATTGAAATGAAGGATTATATCAAACGTACACTGATAGAGCGCGTTAAGATGAGCAGATGTTTTTCACTGCAATTAGATGAGTCTGTAGTTGATTTGGCCAATTTGCTCGTTTACGTTAGATACGAGTTTGAGGGTATGTCCCATGAAGACTTTCTGTTCTGTAAACCGCTACCAACAGGAACTACAGGAGAGCACATATTTCAGCTTCTGAATGAATTTATCGAAGAGAATGACCTCGACTTGATAAAATGCGTCTGAGTTTGTACAGACGGTGCTAGAGCAATGACAAGCCGACATAACGGTGCAGTTGCACGAATTAGAGAGGTTGCTCCAGAAATTAATGTACGCATTACAACATCCACCGCGAGACCTTTGCCGTCAAGAAAATGCCTGACGATTTAATATCTGTTAGACTCTGTTGTGAATTGTATCAAGGCTCGAAAAATTAATTCACATCTCCTTTGCTCAACTAAATAGGCTCACTCCTCTCACTGAAATGGTGCTTTTTTATTAGTTGTTGTTAATGTTTTTTTTTCTGTAAAATACTTTGAGAAGCCACCTTTAAAGGCGCTATATCAAATAAAGTTCATTATTATAATATTTATTATATGTATGTGTGAGTATGTGCACGTACACTCATGTTGGTCATTGAGAATTTCTGGGGTTCCTATGAGATGATGACTTGTAGGTGGTACTTGGATGCTTTGGTTGGATTAGGGATGGTACTTGGTCCAAAAAGTTTGAGAACCACTGCTGTAGATACTTTATTGATCCCATGAGGGAAATTAATAAAGCTTATCCAGCTGGCTTTTATGTTTCACACTAAATTGCGATCTTGAAACCAAAATAATTAGAAATATGGAACACAACCATTGTTCTCCAAGAAGGAAAGCTGTTTAACACTGACGTCACTCCTTTTTATTTAACCCAGATTGTGAAGACAACTCCACCCTATCAAAGGAAAATGTTGCACAAAAGTTGGAAAGGACACTCTGAATCCATCTGTACTGTATATTTGATTTCCGCGATCCGTTCAAGGCTGCTTGGTGCTTCGCAAGCAAGTCATGTTCAGGGAAGAAACTCAGCTTAGAGAACTACTGGTGCATTTTCACTCATTGAATTTGATCTTTGTACTCTCTTTTCATTCTCAGCTATAATATTTCAAAATTACAGTTTGGATTTGTTGGAAAACTTCACAGGCATTATTAAGTTAGGACTGTACAATTGTATTTTAATATCTTGGTATATTAACCTTCATTTTAATATGGATGTAACCATAAATGTTGTACTTTTGTCGTACATTTTAACTGAGGACGCACAACGACTATTATACCTTGTGATACATGCAAGACATCTGTAAACGAAGATGTAATTAGTCAAATTGGCAATTAACAGAAAACCACAATTGTATAATATTATTTCTCTATGTCGATGATCAGTTGAAGGATTTGAAGAAACTATATATTATTCCTCGATATCGATGATCAGTTGAAGGATTTGAAGAAACAGCAGCGATAGCAGGTGATTTTGGTTTTGAACCCATCTTTACACCTCAATAATCCATTTGTCCTCGAAAAAAGAAAAGACAGGCATGTTTTGAGTCTCATAATGATCATCTTCTCGATCCAAAGAAACATATAAATTTGATTCCTTCCGTAGTATTTTGGATTTTCTTACGAAGATCTCACGAAGTATTGCCAGGATCTATATTTAGCGTTCGGTAGTGATAACACTGCTGATATTGATTGAGTAGAAATCTATGATGTATTGACAACTTTATCTGAAGCGAGAAGTCCTAGAACGCTGTCTATGAAGTGTTAGGATTCATACCAAGATATACTTTTTGTTTTCAACCCAAAATGCTGCTATTGCATTAATCATTATATGAACTATACCCGTTTTGGTAGCTTCTCTGCATGATTTTTCAAAACTGAAACTAATTACAAAATTATTTAAGATCAACCATGACAAAAAATTATAAATCAGGACTAATATTAATATCAACTGATGTTACTACAGAAAAAAAGATTTAACTGAAATATTAATAAGACTATTTGTGATTATGTCACTTCTCTGCTTCAGCAAGGTCAATATAAGACTCTGAAAGTAGTAAAGCAAAACTGAACTCAAAATCATATTAGGAATTCTGAGTGATATCTCCATACAGGTAATCCAACAGAACATTGAAATATTTGAATATCATCTCTCTGTATATTGCGCTGCTTTTAACCTAGAGTAAAACTATTGGATTGAAGGAATGCTAACCGCTGGGTTGAAATGTATAGTTGTTATTTGGAGAAATCTGTAAACTCGTGATCTTATATGTTTTAAAAGACAGCACAGGAAAAAACAGTGCTGATTATTTTCCGGAGACGGAGCACTGATGACCTATCCGAGCTTATCGATAAAACCCACCCAGTGGATACTCTAGCAGAACGTCAAAGAACATTCACCTTTGTATCCAAAGAAACCACAGGAACAACATCAGGTAGCACAATCAATTCCCCTTTTAAATCTTTCCTGTAAGGTATGCTATGTGAATTCATGAAGTTAATCCTCTGATCTCTTTTGAGCACGAACAAAGTATTTCTGATGGAGCGCTCTGTTCAAAGATAAGCTATTACCCCTGCCAACGATTCGGCGTGAAGAATTAAAAGTTTCACAGACAAAAGCAGCTCACCACCACAGCCAATATTAAATTTACTTGCTGGTACACTATCATGTGCACTGCCTCAAAAGTGATCTCGGCAGATGTTGTTCCCTACATAAAGCTGAACGTGCCAAAAATAATTTTTGTTGAGAAAACAAAATATTTTTTCTGCCTTGATGTTAAGCCTGTCTTTTAGAAAGTCTATCTCTAAACACCTCCCGCAGCCTAACAAAAAGTGGTTTTACTGATCGTATTGCAGGTCTTAAAACACTAACATTTGGCAGTGGTGGGATTCGAACCCACGCCCCCAGAGAGACTGGAGCCTAAAGCCAGCGCCTTAGACTGCTCGGCCACGCTACCTTCCTCCATGCCCATCTTCCTCACATTCCTGGCTTGGAAAATGCCGGGGGCTTCAGCTCTTGTCGTCGGATCTAATGATATCATGACATGTGGAAGTGACTGCACCTTCATCTTCCGAGATGCTTTCAATAGCACAAATGCTACTTTCACCGGCACAAACATAGCAATAACGAAAGAGGTGGGTTTCATCCTTTGTGCTGTTTGTAGGGGTGCAACTCTACATCGATCTACTGACTTGAAGAGCAAAAATCAAAATCCTCTGCTATTACTGTTGCTTTTTTCATAGTTTCTTTAAATCCTTCATTTGAACATAGATTTTGAAGGATATTGCTGATAATACCACATAAATTGTGGTTTTCTTGTGATCGCCAATTTTTTTCAAATACCAGCCTTTTTTACAGTTCCTTGCGTGTTTCACAAGGTATAATAGCCCCCCTCGCATCCTCAGCTAACATATTTTAAAATTACAATAGATTATACAGCATGCATGTTTACATTTATATTAAAATTAAAGTAAATATACCAGAATACATACAGTGCTAACCCAATAATTCTTGTCAGGTTCTCCAACAAATCTGCGTTGTTATTTTAACATGTTTCAGCTGAGGGTGCAACAGGAGTATAAATGAATTTTCCCGCCAGCCGTTCAAAGACCAAATTCCATGAGTGAACATTATTTTCTCAGAAGCTGCCGGTATTGGACTTTGCCGGTGGTAATGAATTATGTCCACAACTGTTGTAGTAGTTCCTTCTTGAAATTCGACACGTGCAAAGCACTTGTAATATCATAGGTGTTAAAGTTCGCTGAGTCTATTCGAGTCATGGTGTGTATCCCTGCCTATCATTGGGAGACGGGTAGCTTTTTTACACTCAGATTCCAATCTTCAATGCTTTGTGTCAGAGCTTACATAACTTTCATTTTCTCACATTTTCTGACGACTGTTCCAAAGGGGCACCCTGTCAATTCTGAATACTTTTAAAAAATCTGCCTGCATGTTTGATTATTGTCATTTCATTTAGAAAAAGTTCAATATTGATCATAACTAAAGAAAATAATGATCACGAACAAAAAAGGGATAAAGATGCGAGTCGATCTTGAATCACAGCTGGGTGACACGGGCTTCTGTTCTGATATGGTTGTACGAGAAACAGGAGGAATCGCCAATCTCCTATAGAACATAAGTTGAATCAGGAGTGAGACATTTCGTATACTCGTGCATATGTCAACACCTGACCTACATCGTAAAACTAACATTAAGTTGTCAGAGACATTCATTTATATACAAACAAGAGACAGACCAAGTAATAATTCTACATTAGTTCAGGTGGGTAAACCTGAACTAACTAACTAATAAACCTATTAATAATTCTACATTAACGTGTCCTACACTGATCAGACTAATTGACATGGTCTGATTCAGAGCCTGTGCAGTTCGTGCTAATTACAACAAGGACAGTTCTGAACCCTCATCACCGAACTGAGCACAAGTTCAGCTGTTCTCCAGTTTTGTTACGCATGGTTTTTCATTGCAATTGAGTTCAGAGCTGGAGCTGAACTCCAGACAGTACAGTGTTTTGGGTAAGTTGTCGAAATTCGCATGAGGCTGCAGACAACTTACCTAAAGTGTGTTCTATAGCTTTCAGGTGGAGTTCATTTATATAAAAGAATGTAAGTGGTATAAACGAAACAAGCCAGACGGCAGTCCAACCTACAGTATAATTTTCTGATGGAAGTCCTGACACGTTATTCATTACGCCACTGACCCTGCTATTGTAGTGCTAAAATAAAACACGTTTTCTACATTTATGTCTGTTTAAAAATTACTATCTAAAAAAGACAAAGGGTTTGTGTGTCGCGCTAAAATTCCGCTTCATTTCGAATGCAAATAAAAACCATTTTGTTCCAAGAAATCATAAATTTGTCACATCCTTCATACTACTGATAAGTATACGAATAAATACTCGGAAGAAGCCGCTCAGGTATTAGAGAGATTTAAAATCGGATCGGAGGATTTAGAGTCCAGACTGCAAACCAACAGCTGACACAGGTCTTTTATAGAACCGTTTTGATTTCCTCTACTTTGTCCCCGTGACGTCACTGTCCTGCTCACAGCCGAGCCCGACACACGTCTGGTTTCTGTCGCTGGGCGCTCACCCTGCAGTCCATGCGGGTCCTGATACCCCAGTACAATGACGGGGACACTAAACTGTAATCAGGTGCCGTCCTTCAGCTGAGACGTAAAACCGAGGTCCTGAATCTCTGTGCTCATTCAGGAGAATGGTGGTGGTGGAGGGGAGTCCCCATTACCTGTAAAGCGCATTGAGTGGAGTATCCAGAACAGCGCTATATAAGTGTAAGCAATAATGATGATGATGATAATTATTATTATTATAATGTAAAATGCAATAAAAAAATCAAACTTTGATTCAAAATAGATTAATGTAAAAACTGATAAAGCTAATGCTTTTTTCAGGGCTATATCTACTTTTTTTTTAAAAAGCGAAGTCTGTCGCGATTGTGAGAGTTAGAGAATGTGTTCCAGCGGGTGCCTTCATATCATGAGCGTCAGTCTCGCCCGTAGCTGCGAGAAGGTTAAAAGCGCACAAGTGATCTGTAGACGATGTTCGGGGAAGAAATAATTCTGTTTTCAGCACAGGGAGTGAGAATGAGCTCAGCCCGGCTCCCAGCAGAATGCATTCTGGTTTGGTTACTGTTAGACTGTGCGTCTGAGGCTCTTTGGATCGCAACGTAAAAAAAACAATTGCTCACATCGTGTGACTTCCACGACAGGAAGGAAAGATATCACTTTAAAAAATCAGAACTGAAGATTTGGATCCTGGGCCTCAACTTCGAACCCCTCCAATCTGGCTTCCGTCAACTTCACAGCACAGAAACCGCCCTAGTCAAAGTCACCAACGATCTCCTAATAGCTTCTGATTCTGGTTCTCTTTCCATACTCATCCTTCTTGATCTCAGTGCTGCCTTTGACACTGTTGACCATAACACCTTGCTTTCTCGTCTTGAGACTGTGTTTGGAGTCTCTGACACTGCCCTCAAATGGTTTAAGTCTTACCTCACTGATCGCTGTCACTTTGTCTCTCTCAATGGGTACAGGTCTGAAATCGGTCTTGTCAAGTCTGGTGTCCCCCAGGGCTCAATACTGGGCCCCTTGCTCTTCAGCATTTACATGTTCCCACTTGGTCAGCTTTTAAGATCACATGGCCTCAGCTTTCATTTTTACGCTGACATTTTACGCTGACTCAAATATACATCCATACCAAACCCGACACTGACGTGGCTGTCTCTATTCTATCTAAATTCATCTCTGACATAAAAATTTGGATGACTCAAAACTTCCTTCATCTTAACTGTGACAAGACTGAAGTCATGCTTATTGGTACCCCCCATCAACTTCGTAAAGCCAGTCCTGTAACCCTGTCTGTAGATGGCTCTGTACTAGAGCTTCAATCAAAATTGAAAAACCTTGGGGTTATATTCGATTCTGGCTTAACATTCGACCCACATGTACAGCATACTGTCAAAACATCTTTTTTTCACCTTAGAAATATCGCAAGACTACGCCCTATGCTATCATTAACTGTGGCTGAAAAGCTGATCAACATATTTGTATTCTCCCGAATTGACTACTGCAATGCTCTGCTCCCTGGTGTATCTAAATCTACTCTGAACAAGCTGCAGTATGTCCAAAATTCAGCAGCCAGAATCCTGACCAGGTCTAGTACAAGTGTTCACATTACTCCTATCCTGGAGTCCTTGCACTGGCTTCCGGTCAAATTCCGCGTAGACTTTAAAATCCTCATGCTCACCTACAAGGCTTTACATGGTTTGGCACCTCAATACCTGTCTGAACTTTTATCGCCCTACTCCCCACCTCGCAACCTCCGCTCTTCAAATTCTGCCCTCCTTACTGTCCCCCAAGCCCGTCTACATTGTATGGGCGACAGGGCCTTCTCCTGCTATGCCCCCAAGCTCTGGAACTCTTTGCCCAAGGATATTAGAGAGACACCTTCTCTAAACTCCTTCAAATCCAGACTCAAAACCTTCTTCTTCAGAAAAGCCTTTACTTAACTGGTTCCATTCTTCACCCCTCTGCTCTTCTTAATACCATCTTCCACGGTCTCCTCTATTTTTATTGTTGTATTGTTGTAATTATAATTGTGTCCTGTCTTGTGAAATTTTCTTATTTATTGTTGTAGTCTTCTTATTTATTGTTATTGTCATCCTGTAAAGCGCTTTGAGAAGCCACCTTTAAAGGCGCTATATAAAATAAAGTTTATTATTATTATTATTATTATCAACTTAAAAATAAACAGAGTTTAACGACAGGAAATTGATTCCAGTTGTCAGATCACGTATACGCATACCTTAGCTTTGTGCAACAACCTGAAACTTTCAGGTACCATAAATAATATTATTGCTAAACATATGCCATTCTAATCTGCAATCTGCATTCTAAAAATGCATTAAGTCCTGTTCTACACCTGCATGCTTTGGAAGCGCTGGCCTACCTGTATCAAAATATCAGATTGTGTTTCTGCAACATTTCGTGCATAGTACGCCATCTTATCTAAAACAGTCACAACAAGGGCTTTACATGCAGTCTGGGGTATTTTCCCCTTTTATATTTTTGCCACTTTATATCGAACCTGTTATACTCCCAGAAGTGCACAGTAGCTTGTACTTAATAAAAATGTACAATTCACCGCTGGTATAAACAGATGTGTGCCGTGTTTGCCTTTGTAAGCATTTGTTTAAAAAATAAGTTCACAATACGATAAAAACACAGAAAGCACAAACTTTATAATACAACGATACAAAATCAATACCAAATCATTATGCCAATGAAGTAACTATCCTTTGAAAACAGAGAACACCTTTATATCTACAAAAAACTTGACATTTGTATGTATTTTTGAATTACAAAGCAGACAGTCTAGTCCCTTAATTCAAAGATCAGATCTTGGCCAAAACAAGACAATCAGACGTGGGCTGAATTCGGAACAGGAGCCTTTGCTTAGTCGATTATTGAGCTTTTGATCAATGTCTGAATAAAACGTTTTTAACTCTTTGATTAAATTACACAAAAAGCACCTTCCTTCGAGCCGGAATCGAACCAGCGACCTAAGGATTCCTTGTTGACTCCACTACAGTCCTCCGCTCTACCAACTGAGCTATCGAAGGGATGCTGTGGCATTGCTTTCAGGCACATACTGCCCAATGAAGTAAAATGTGAAATGGGTGATTTAAATCCCACTTCGACATCAAGTTTCCAACTCGTTTCCTTAGTCTCATTAACTTGAATTTAAGCCACGAACCAGAATTCTACTGTATAAACTTCCAGGGATATTACAAAATGTTTGATGGGGCATCAATCATTACAGGCGGAAATTGATTCCTTTTTTTTCCTCGAGGGATCATATTAAACATTTCATTAGTCTCGAGAGGAGGATCACCATGAGACACAAAACAAACAGTCTTCTTCTTTCTTTCTGTCTTTATTAGAAAGTAGCGTTTGTGCTACATTAATAATATTTTCGTGAAAATAAAGAAGTTGTAAATTTTAAAAATTTATATCTGAATCGAAATGTGGTTTTGAGTTAAATATTAGCGTGTTCATGTAATTAGTTTGTGTTTGTCATTAATATATACAGTGCCTTGCGAAAGTATTCGGCCCCCTTGAACTTTTCAACCTTTTGCCACATTTCAGGCTTCAAACATAAAGATATAAATTTTTTATTTTATGTGAAGAATCACCAACAAGTGGGACACAATTGTGAAGTGGAATGAAATCTATTGGATTTTTGAAACTTTTTTAACTAATAAAAAAATGAAAAGTGGGGCGTGCAAAATTATTCGGCCCCCTTGCGTTAACACTTTGCAGAGCCACCTTTTGCTGCGATTATAGCTGCAAGTCGCTTGGGGTATGTCTCTATCAGTTTTGCACATCGAGAGACTGAAATTCTTGCCCATTCTTCCTTGCAAAACAGCTTGAGCTCAGTGAGGTTGGATGGAGAGCATTTGTGAACAGCAGTTTTCAGCTCTTTCCACAGATTCTCGATTGGATTCAGGTCTGGACTTTGACTTGGCCATTCAAACACCTGGATACGTTTATTTGTGAACCATTCCTTTGTAGATTTTGCTGTATGTTTGGGATCATTGTCTTGTTGGAAGATAAATCTCCGTCCCAGTTTCAGGTCTTTTGCAGACTCCAACAGGTTTTCATCCAGAATGGGCCTGTATTTGGCTGCATCCATCTTCCCCTCAATTTTAACCATCTTCCCTGTCCCTGATGAAGAAAAGCAGGCCCAAACCATGATGCTGCCACCACCATGTTTGACAGTGGGGATGGTGTGTTGAGGGTGATGAGCTGTGTTGCTTTTATGCCAAACATATCGTTTTGCATTGTGGCCAAAAAGTTCGATTTTGGTTTCATCTGACCAGAGCACCTTCTTCCACATGTTTGGGGTGTCTCCCAGGTGGCTTGTGGCAAACTTTAGACGAGACTTTTTATGGATATCTTTGAGAAATGGCTTTCTTCTTGCCACTCTTCCATAAAGGCCAGATTTGTGCAGTGTAAGACTGATTGTTGTCCTATGGACAGACTCTCCCACCTCAGCTGTAGTTCTCTGCAGTTCATCCAGAGTGATCATGGGCCTCTTGGCTGCATCTCTGATCAGTCTTCTCCTTGTCTGAGCTGAAAGTTTAGAGGGACGGCCAGGTCTTGGTAGATTTGCAGTGGTCTGATACTCCTTCCATTTCAAGATGATCGCTTGCACAGTGCTCCTTGGGATGTTTGAAGCTTGGGAAATCTTTTTGTATCCAAATCCGGCTTTAAACTTCTCCACAACAGTATTACGGACCTGCCTGGTGTGTTCCTTGGTCTTCATGATGCTCTCTGCACTTTCAACAGAACCTTGAGACTATCACAGACCAGGTGCATTTATACAGAGACTTGATTACACACAGGTGGATTCTATTTATCACCATCAGTCATTTAGGACAACATTGGATCATTCAGAGATCCTCGCTGAACTTCTGGAGTGAGTTTGCTGCACTGAAAGTAAAGGGGCCGAATAATTTTGCACGCCCCACTTTTCATTTTTTTATTAGTTAAAAAAGTTTCAAAAATCCAATAGATTTCGTTCCACTTCACAATTGTGTCCCACTTGTTGGTGATTCTTCACATAAAATAAAAAAATTATATCTTTATGTTTGAAGCCTGAAATGTGGCAAAAGTTTGAAAAGTTCAAGGGGGCCGAATACTTTCGCAAGGCACTGTATATATATATTGCCATGTTACTAGAATTTTTAACTGAAGTTTACTAGTTGTGTTTTTTATAATGATTAGACATTTGAATACAATATTGTATATAATGTATAATTTGAACTACATATTGTTAAGGTGTGAATAATTGTATATTTTAAGAATACATTTCTAAAACAAATCATTGGCTTTATTTACTAGTTTCTACACCTATAAAAATCTTTCTTTGATGTCTAATAGACATCAAAGAAAGATGTCTATTATACATCAAAGATGAGCAGTGTGTGTCGTGTTCACAGCTGATAACTAGAAGATGTCTGGAAGAGGCAAAGGCGGAAAGGGACTCGGGAAAGGAGGCGCTAAGCGTCACCATAAGGTTCTCTGTGACAACATCCAGGGAATCACCAAGCCCGCCATCCGCCGCCTGGCTCGCCGTGGGGGAGTGAAGCGGATCTCCGGGCTGATCTACGAGGAGACCCGCGGGGTGCTGAAGGTGTTCCTGGAGAACGTCATCCGCGATGCCGTCACCTACACCGAGCATGCCAAGAGGAAGACCGTCACCGTCATGGACGTGGTGTACGTGCTGAAGCGCCAGGGCCGCACCCTGTACGGCTTCGGAGGCTAAACAGGAGCGGAGCTTCACTACCGGACCCCGACGTATAAACCCAAGTGACCCAGTGACATTTGTCACTGCTGAGGTTGCTTTATGGGTCTATTTTCTATGCTGATCTGTGCTGATCAATTGGAAATCAAATGCAAAAAAGACCCGTTCCCACACCTAAGGTCAAATATTAGGAATCAAAACTGCTCGAGTGTATGGAAGCACACAGCTTTATCAAGATTTCCAAGTGCAAGATCTTTTTATTCATAAAAGACCCTATTTATGTTGTATGAGCAATATTAATATTAATACAGAATCTTTTTTCACCAAATAAATGGGCTTCCTGACTTCAGAAAGCCTTCTAGACAAATACTAAAAGAGCAAAAATTCAATTTGGTAAATGAAATGAAAACACATTCCCTACCAAACCTTGAGTACAGGCCATTCAGGATGATAATACAAAACCATTTATAATTCAACAAATAAAACCTGTCAACTGGTAATCACCACTTATCATAAAAAAATAAGTAGCAATACACAGTAGGGGACTCTTGGGTGCAAGTTAAATCCATGCAAGAAGGGGGTGTAGTGTTATATTTCCAAATCAGATATGCAAATGAGAGATCTGGCCCAGCCAATCTCAAAGCTCCCTTGGTCTGGAGTGGAGCTGCTCCCCTCTTCTAGTTATTCACACTGGAGTTAGGTTACATATTAGCACATTTCATCTAACAGTTGCTGCAGAAACAAAAACGTAAACAAATGACCTGGAATGTGACCACACCTATTAGAATGTAGTTCAACAGATAACTTGTAAACCTTGTCATAAGATTTTTTTTGTGCTACAAAATATACTTTATTCCGCAAAAAAAAAACATCTCAAAAGGAACATCTCACACATATTAGCACTCCATGTAATAAAAAACAACGGCGGAACGGAGATTGATTGTTCGTTATCAATCTTTGCAAGTGGGGGCGGATTTGCGCAATTAAGAGAGTCCCTCCAAACCTACCACTTGCTATTGTCCTTTAATCCCTGTATAGGGCCCAAAGTCCTTTCCAGCGCTCCCTCGCCGTGGGGTAACCCCATTTGGTGACGTGGTGCTTCGTCTTCCTCCTGAGGTCCGCCAGGATCCTCTCCTCCAGCTCCCTCGCCCCCCACTTTATGTTGTGCCGGATGAGAGTGTTCCTCGCCTTCCACAGTCCTTGTTTTGTGAGGGACAGCAGCAGCCCCCGCAGGTCCTGTGTCCCCTTGTCCAGTCCGGTGGGTGCCAGCCCCCAGCAGAATGTACTGGTAACTGAGCACTGCATCCGTTCCCAGGAGTTGCATAATGTTGTCCATTCTGCCCCACACCGCCTTGGCGAAGAGGCAGCTCCAGAACACGTGCTCCTGAGTCTCCTCGACAAAACATGCGTACCGGGGGCAATGCGGATTCCTGGAGATCGAGTGTCTGTAGAGGACCTTTCTGGTAGCCAGTCTCTTGTGTACAGCCATCCAGTTGAGGTCCTTCAGTTGGTTTCCAAGTTCTTTGGGCTGCGTCCTTTCCCAGACTTGTCTTTGTACAAGTCTCTGTGGTTGGTGCAGAGCTCTGGCTGTCTCGTGGCCTCGTACCTCCTGCTCCACTTGACAGCGCGGATGTAGAACTCCGGTCGCCTTCTGCCTTGGGCCCAGTGTTTGACCACTGGACCAAGTGCCTCATTGGGACGGAGAGCCACAGCCTGACAAAGTACTCGTACTTGTGGCCGATGGGCTCCCGCTGCGCCCGACAGAAGTTGCAGAAAAAGATGCAGTCGAGTTTCAGGGGGAAATGTGGGACATCTCGACCCCCTTTCTCGATCGGCTGACACATCCGGTTTCTCGTGATGTACTCGTACTTGCCGCCCCAGACGAAGCCAAAGATCATCCCTTGCAGCTCTCGTCTGAGTCTGGCCAGCAGCGGGTACACCGCAGACCCAGCATCGCATTCACCTTGGCGATCCTCTCGGTCCGGTTGATGGTCTCGTTGTCCTAGCTCTTGAAGGAAACCCCCAGTATTTTGAGAGGCTCCGTGCAGAGCTCGAGACCCTCCGGCTCCGTCGTCCTGTGCTTTCAGGGCCCGGAGAACTTCAGTTTGCTCTTTCGGTGGTTGAGCTTCGACCCCAAGGCTCTGGAGTATTGCTCCATGACCTGCAGGGCTCTTCTTAGCCCCCTGTCCGACCTCAGGAACAGCATCGTGTCGTCAGCGTGCTGGGAGATCTTCAGGGCTTCCCCCGCACCTCCCGGTATCTCCAGGCGGTTGATGACAGGGTCCCGTCTCACCGCCTCTGCTAGGGGCTCTGTGAAAAGAACATAGAGAAGGGGTGAAAGGGAGCAGCCTTGTCATACTCCGGATTCCTGGGGAATGAAATCCCCCAGGTTTCCTTTCACGTTGACTCTGCTGCCTATGTCAGAGTACAGTATATTAATCCAGTGGCTGAAACTCTCTCCGAAACCGAAGCGTTCCAGCACCCTAAACAGATAGCTATGGTTCACTCTGTCGAAGGCTTTCTCCTTGTCCAGTCATGGGCATATTCCGGTCCTCGCCCCAGGCGCTGGTGTCTCTGGTCAGCTGGAGGTTCCAGCTGACGGATCGCCCTTCCACCCACACGTCTGGTTGCTGTGGATGATGTGGGGAAGGGCGGTTCTCAGTCTGGCGGTCAGAAGCTTGGACGGGATCTTTACGTCCATGCAGAGCATCGTGATCGGCCTCCAGTTTTTGAGGTCGTCGGCATCTCCTCCCTTAAAGAGCTGGGAGGTGATGCCCTTCCTCATGGTGTTTCCGAGTTTCCCCCGCGGAAGATCTCCTGCACCACTTCCACCAGATCTGCCGCCAGGGTGTCCCAGAAGCATGTGTAGAATTCCTTGGGGAGTCCATCCGGTCCCGGCACCTTGCCATTCTCCATGGACAAGAGCGCAGCCTTCAGCTCCTCGGCCGTGATTGGACCCTCCAAGTCCTCCCTCACCTCCTCTGGTACTCGTGCCTTCAGCCCCTCCAGAAAAGCATCACCTGCCTTCACCTCTGTCTGCTTTTCTGAAAAGAGCTCCTTGTAGAAAGTGGTGGTCGCTTCTACCTTGTCACTCTCGTCCAGCACTTCCTCTCCATCTCCCCGTCTCAGGCTGTAGATCACCCTCTTTTTCTGGGCTTCTCGGACCTGATTGAAGAAATAAGAGGAATAGGTTTTATTATTTTCATAATGCTCCCTTTGTGCCTTGACCTGGTGTGCAGCTTGCGGATCCTTTCCTTCAGGTCCCATGCCCAGGCTGAATTGAAGGCTCCTCCCCTGTTAGCCAAGCTGTACTCCTCCTCTAGTTGTTTCGGGAGTTGCGCAGCTTCCTTCCTCTCCCTGGCCACCTTCCGTCTGCAGTACGTCTGCGCCAGCGTTCGGGTCCTGTCCTTCATGAACTCCCACCATTCCACCACGGAGCTGTAGCCATCCTTCATGTCGACCCAGCTTGCGTAGTCTTTACTGAACAGTGCCCTGAAGTCGTCTTCCTCCAATATCTCCCGGTTCAGCTTCCAATACCGACGACCGAATGCCGGCAGGTTGGTGTTAGCCACCACTGTCACGCACTCATGGTCGGAATACCACTCCGGGGACACCGTCGCCGACTCCAGGGAGCAGGTCGTGTGCAGAAAGATGTAGTCCAAGGCGGCTGCACACTCCCCGGGAGTTTTTCCCGTCGTTAGGGCGGCACCGTCTGAAACCGTCTACCAGGGAGAACTGCTTGAGTAGCGACTCCAGCTCTGCTGAGCTAGCGTCGCTCCCCTTCTCCCGGTCGACGTTGAAGTCCCCGCCAAGCACCACCTGTCTGTTGGTGGTGCAGCAGCTGGCCAGGTCAGCAAACACTTCCTTCCGGAGAGAGGGTTCCATCGGAGCATAGACGTTAATTGCTCTCAATTTCTGCCCCCTCCAGTCGATGTCTACGACCAGGATCCGGCCCTGCACCACCGAGAAGGAGGAAACCAGTGTCATCTCTGGGTTTCCGAGGAGGATTCCCACTCCGGAAGAATGGACCCCTCCTACGCTCCAGCATGATTCTCCCTTCGTCCATTCCCTGCTGAATGTCAGCTTGTCGCTTTCATCCTTCAGGTGGACCTCCTGTAAGAAACAAACTGAGAAAGACTTTGAGGCCAGATCATGAAAGACTCCCCGTCTTTTCACCGGGTCTCTTAGCCCTCTCACGTTAGTTGTTAGAAAGATAAGTTTCACAGTCATGATTAAACAAGTGAAAGTTGAACCTCCTCTCTTTGTGCTTACAGTGGGGAAAACTTGGGATTCTACATCTGGGCACTGTTTAGCCTAGATGTAACTCCTCTTGTTTGGGTCCTGGGGGGAATATGCTGGGCTCCCTCCAGGTCTCGCTGGGGACTGAAAGGTAAACATGCTGGACAGGTCCAGCCCTACCATCAGTCCCGGCTCCAGGGCGGCTTCAAAGTAATCCTCGTCTTCCTTGAGGATACTCTCCACCACCATTTCGGGAAGGCTTTTTTCTTCCCTTTCTCCAGGAGTTTCGGGGACCTCCAGTTGCTCCTGGGCCTTGGGGGAGGGGGTTCCGACTTCCTGGGCTGCCTCTTCCTGTTGTTCCTGGGCCTCAGGGGAGGGGGTTCCGACTTCCTGGGCTGCCTCTTCCTGTTGTCCCTGGGCCTCGGGGGAGGGGGTAACCTCTTCCTGGGCTGCCTCTTCCTGTTGTCCCTGGGCCTCGGGGGAGGGGGTAACCTCTTCCTGGGCTGCCTCCTCCTGTTGTCCGTGGGCCCTGGGGGGGGAGGGTTTCCATTTCCTGGGCTGCCTCCTCCGGTTGTTCCTGGGCCTCGGGGGAAGAAAGTTCCGTTTCCTCTAGGAGGAGGAAACAGTTCTCCCTTACCACTCTTTTCTTTTGTCCTTCCGAAGGTGGATCCTCTTTCCCTTCTTGCTGGGAGTTATCCAGGGCCCTTCCTCCGGTCAGCCATTTTGTCCGTTGTCCTGGCGGCCATCTTGAGGCACTGGTGCGGCTGGGGGTGTGGCCTTGGCAGTTTCGGTTCTCTGCGGGGGAGGTGCAGGTTCTTTGTTCTCACCTCTCTCCCTTTGTCTTGAGACCCGTTTCTGCCGGCCGGCTTCCACCACCTGCGCAAACGAAGGTTTGCTTACCTTGCATTAGTGAAGGAGGTGTCCCTCGGCGCCGCATCCATCGCACTTTTTGGCTGCCCGGCAGGTTTTTGCCAGGTGCCCCTCTTTGTTACAGTTGTGACATCTGACGATGTCACACGTGTTCTCTTTGTGGCTGGACTGTCTGCACTTCTTGCAGAAATCCGGCATCCTGGGGTAGTAAAGCTACCCCCTGTCGGCTCCGATGTTGAAGTGGGCCGGGGGGTGCTGGAAACCGTCTACGCCCTCTAGGTCCTCTTTCAGGAGGACTCGGTACAGGTGTTTGCTGTACCAGACGCCACAACTGTCCCTGATCTCCGTCGGTTTGTCCACCACAGTTACATACCTCCCTAGGTACGCTGTTACCAGTTCCATTGGTACGTAGGGGTTGTATGTGAGGACTGTGATGGTCCTCTGGTTTGTCTTCCTCATAGGCTCCGGCCTGAAATCAGAGAAACCGGGGTGCTTACCTTTTTCATTTGATCATTTTCGTTGCCTTTTCATATGAGGCGTCCGTGGCCATGTAGGCCTCCATGTATCTCTCTGCCTTGTTGTCTTGCAGGCAGTAGAGATCTCCGGCCACCAACTGCAGGATCCCTCTTAGGAAGGTAATGAAAAAGGATTTCGCAGTTAGCATCGTCTCTGTTTTCTTGGTCCAGTGGAACCGGATCAGTGTCTTCTTGTCTGCCATCTGGAAAGGAGAAAAAAGAAAAAAGGAGAGAAAGAGAGAGAGCAAGGTCCTGTGGAGAGGAGGGTTTAGCTGCTAAAGGAGCAGTGAGGGAGCCCTGGCCTTTGTCCTTGTGGGCAAAGCCCAGCTAGGTGCAGGCGCAGGAGGAGAGAGAGAGAGGGAGAACATTGCTGCCGGATCCCTCCCAGCTCAGCTGCTGCTTGGCCTTAACCCCCTAGGCTCAAGCTAGGGCGATACCAGCTCAAGCGCTCTTCAGGATCTTCGATCGCCTTCTAGAACTTTGGAAAGACAAGAACTGCGGGCATGCCACTTGAACTTGATCTTAGCCAAAAGGCCAATAAAATTGGATTCCAGCTCACTGGCCCTGCAAAACTTAGTTCAAGACTTTAAACTCTCAGACACATATAGATGTATATATCCCACAACAGCAGGATATACATGGTCAGGGAGGAATAGCAGCTCCAGAATTGACTATTGCTTTGTCTCAGAGAGAGAGTGAAAGTTGTTGGGGTCACTCTTCAGCCTGTCTTCTTCTCAGATCATCAGGCTTTAGGTACGCTGGGCAAACGTTCCGAGGTCAAATTCTTCCAGCACGGGGTACCTTTAAAGCGGAGACGACGGCACCGAAATTTTTTGGCGCGCCTTCTCTTTAAAGCCCTGGCCAAATATGAAGACAGTACGTACAGTTATAATTCAAACGGAATTAAAAACTACACATCCCAGTAACCATGGTGGTGCTTGTGATCATTGCGTTTAACCAACGAAACAGGGCGAAAAATCAGTCACATGACTTTGGGGCAGAGTTTCGAAAGCTTAACCTATCAGCAACAAAGCGAAATTTACACGATAGGCTACCTCAAACTGTCAGTTACACGACTGCGTATGTCGCTTAAGCCACTCCTATTTGGCATTTTAGTTATGGAGGCGAGAAGACGCCCCCCCCCCCTCTCTGGGTGCCTGATTTGCCGCCATCTTTAACCGCTTCGTGTCCAAATCGCAGTAGCTACGCATACGAAATAACGTTCATCCCAGCTACAAAACATATATATTTTTGTGGTAAGAGGGAGCAAAACATCAGTATTTACTGCTTTTAATTAGTGTACAATTTATAGTTGAAATCTGAGCCTAAATATAAAGTTAAAATCTCGACAAAGCAATGTAGGAAATACAGAGAAAATAAATCCTTTCTGACATCTAAAATCAGTTTCGATCAAGGTCTCTAAAACGAACAAGAAAAAGAGGATTTTTGGAGGGCAATTACGCTGTATTTATAGAGAATAAGTGATTTATGATCAATCTAATTTCTTGTTCGTTTAAAACAGTGAAATGTCAGCTGCAAAAGATCGCACCAGAAACAGCACTCTCTCTGCCTGTCATAGACGTTCAGGAAAGGCTGAATGAAGTCATGGTGATCAATAATAACAGTTGTAGGACAAGAAACAAAAGATAGTGAAAACTTAAGATTTTTAAGGCTAAAACTCAAATTCATTCTACAAATTAAGGCAAATGAAAATTCAGGACGTGAAAGTGCTAGAGGTGTAAAAAAATACAAAAATGCACATGAGCAAAACGTTTTAGAAATGGAGCAAACAGAATAAAAGCCATGCCTATAGTGCAGAAGAGGGATGCAGGAACACTTGCTTAGATATACAGAAAAATCACAAAAAGGTGTATGTTACAAAAGAACATGTAAACATGTACATCAATTTCCCTTCGCGATCAATAGTCTTATCTATAAACATGAAACAGAGTGAGGAATCAGAAATTAGCATGCATAAAAAACAGCAATTCTGTCAGTGAGCCCTAAATAAATTAATAGCAACTATGGTTTCATGGAGGGCTTCTCAGATAGTTGGGCATTTAGGTAAACTGCCAGGTGAAAGGACTTGTAAACATATTTTGTTAAAGCAAGTCAGTTTTTTCCGCAACACATAAAAGACATTTTTCCAAGAAAGTTTAGCCTTTGTCACTAATGAAACCACTAAATAAAGACATAAATATAGAAATCTTAAGATTCGTTTTATTTAATGTTGGTAGCAGGATGAACTGTCAGGTTGAGCTAAGTGTATATTTTGTCGCAGAGTTGCTATAAGATGTTAACAGTGAAAAGGGTATTTAGAATTGAGTTATTTCAAGATGAAAATTTTCAGAATAATTGCAAATCTAGCAGGATAGAGAAAGCACAGAAAACTGGCAGTTAGATTGATCAGATTAGTATGAAAAGTCATTTAGCAAAGGGAATGAGAAGAGTGACAAACTAGTATACTTTAGATCTTTTTTTCTGAACCAGGGAAAATCTGATCATGTTTCCCTATAACAATAATAAAAAAACTTTATTTTATATATTACCATTAAAGGTGGCATCTCAAAGCAATACAGTAGATGTAAAAACAGATAAAAGGACCTCAGATTACAAAGTAAATACATATAAGAAAGACAAGCAGTTAGAGGTGCTACCAAAATTAGAAAATGAAGCAGATACAGACACTAAGTCTTCTGAAAAGAAAGGTTCTGAGGTTAGATTTAAATGCACTCAGGGTACGTGACTGATATCACTGGGAATACAAATTGAGAGCTCTGGGGTGCAGCTAGAGAAGACCCTGTCACCCACAGAATGTAGATGTTCTTGAGGACAGCTAGAAGACCAGAGTCAAAAGGACAAAGGTGGGGGAGTAGACAGATAATAAGCCATATACTGTAGGTACAGAATGAGGATGAGGAATTTGAAGTTGACTCGAAACCTGATAGGTAACCAGTGCAAGGACTTGAAAACAGGTGTAATGCATCCCTGATAGGATTCTTGCTGTCATATTCTGAACATATTGAAGATTGCTCAGTGTGGATTTAATTTCCCCAGTGAACAGGATGTGCATTTATTAATTCTAGGAAAAAAAGCCTTTCTTAATTTCTCTAGTTCTTAGTTTCTCTAGTTCCCTTTAAAATAAACTATTATCCCACAATGCAGAGTATTAAATGGCCAGTATTTACACATGATATTTGTGATTTAAAGAAATTAACACAAGCAGCTTTTGGGGATTTAAGTGTTGGCTGAGTTATTGCAGGATAAAAGACTAGAGATGTTGGTAAGAAGAAGATAATTTTGGGAAAGCTAAGGAATACACTGATAACAAGAACACTTCCTAATGGGGTTAGGCATACTTTTGATGAAGAGGATGAAGTTAACAGACTGTATGTTTACATAGATACTGAAATGAGGATTGTATTTTAGATTTTGTGCAGTTACTAGTATTGAACTGTGTGTTGGATGCACATGAATTGAAGGAATTGGCAAACATAGCTGATGCGGATCCACAGAGCCAGCATATTAAGATGTTTTTAATTAGAGGTAATTTGTTTAAATAACTAGGTATGGATACTGATGTGCATGAGAGGTGAAAGGCCAGCACTATAAAATATTTTATTCTCAGTGAGATGCTGCCATTTCATAGTGGGTTTCTAACACTGTGTATAGTTCCATCTATTTCTAATCTCTTTATCCAGTACAGAGGATTTGGAGCCTATCCCAGTAAGCAACGGACACAAGGCAGAATACACCCTGGACATAGCGCCAGTCCATCACAGGACAGACAGACACAAACACACACACACCAGGGCCAGTTTTCCCATAAACCAATTAACTTACCAGTATGTTTTGGAGTGCGAGAGGGAGTCATATCACACATATGGAGAAAAACCATGTAACCCAGAGAGAACATGCAAACCCCACACACACAGGATGGGAGGAATTGAATCTAGGACCCCAGTGCTCCAAGATAGCAATGCTAACCACTTTGCCACCATTATAAATGGATGGATATCTTAGTTATCTTTCTAGTTCACAGGTTTGCATGCATAATTTAATTTTGAAAGGCGCTGAGACATCAAGTACTACTGTTGTATTTATGAAAAAGAAACAAAACAAAAAGCATACTAACAACTGTGCCATCCTACTCTTTAGTTAATACAATTTATAATTTATAAACAGTTAACATTGTTAGAAAAATATTTTGAATTATATTTAACCCTATTTCTTCTTTAGTTTTGTATTTAACTTATTATATGATATATGACTTATTAGTCAGATTTAATGTATATTTGAACAATGAAAATATATTTTTACAAGATGCGGGGGAAAGTGCAACAACTTATTACAGTGCTAAATTTAATATTGATTGCTAATAGTTTATGCTAACACCTAACTTTCTTAATTAGGTGTAATTAAAACAGTGAACTAAGTGTAACATACCATTCAGAAATACAATCGAGAATAGTTTTGTGGTGTTTGTATGGATGAAACGTTTCTAAAATGTATAACATAACAAAAATAAAGACGAATGTAATCTGTAATCTTTCCAATTGTAATGTCATTAGACAGAACAAGAAGTTTCTGCTTTGTCTAAGGATGGTATCAAAAAGTAGTCTAGGTGGTGAGAAAGCTGTGCTTGATAATTAAGTTACTTAAAAGTAAAAAGAGATGCTTCATATTGCTTGATTAATTTTAAAAACTAAGTTATAAATGCAGACGCGATCGCTGCCATAAGCGCTCCAGGCAGTAGAACGTTCGTTCTGTGCTGCTGAGCTCCGCGCCTCCTCCCTCTCTCTGTGCCGCGCCCCTCTCTGACGGAGCGCAGTGGGCGGTACGCTATTTTCAGAGCCTCTGATTGGGAAAAAAAGACCTGCTGATGAGTTTCACACAACAGGAAGAGAAAAGAATGGGATTTTTTCTCTTCGAAACGTGTGTTGTCTTTATGAAATTCGTGAATTTTAAACGTTTAATTAAGAAGTAAAAACCTTACAGCGTACACAGAGATTCTGAGCTGATCACGAGGAAGAAAAATCACCCATTTTTCGCGCATAAAAAGTGGTTTTTAACTCTCGAAACCCATTTTTATAGGTTTTAAAGTCGTGCAATGTCTAAGTTGAGCAGGAACACATCATTATATCTCGTTTTTTATTTCTTTTTTAAAAATTTTAAAAATCGTTTGCCCAGCCTACTTTAGGGTGTAGAGTGGAACTCAAGGGCGGGACTGTCTTTGGCCCAGGCCTCTGGAAACTCAACACAAAGCTGCTAGAGAACGAGGGGGTAGTATCCCGCTACAAGGAGAAACTATCACAGTGGCTGTCCTTGCAGTGTCTGTATGGGTCAGTAGGAGAGTGGTGGGAGGAGGTGAAGGTGAGGACAAAGGCCTTTTTCATGGCTGAGGGAAGGAAGGCTGCTGCCAGATGGAGAGGAGTGCTAGCCAGGAAACAGAGGCAGCTGCAGCGTCTCTACACGATGCTGCACAGTGGCTTCGATGTGCTCGAGGATATCACCCTCTTAAAAAAGGACATCCGGAGCATAGCGAAAGAAAGTAGTCGAGGAGTGCTGTTAAGAAGCAGAGTGCAGTTCTTGGAAGAAAATGAGAAGTGTACTCGCTTCTTTTTCAGGAAAGTGGTAGGCTCCAAGTCTGTCATGGAAAGTGTAGTTGATGAGGAGGGACGAGAGAGAACAGAGCCGAGTGCTATCCTCTCCTGCACCGAGGCCTTCTACTCAAGACTGTACAGCTCTACAGAGGTAAAGGATGAAGAAATTCATTTTTTTAAATCAAAGTTAGAAAACGTTTTGAGTGAAGAAGATAAGGAAGTACTTGAGAGGAATTTGACAGTAGAAATGCTGAGACAGGCTATGGAGAGCTTACAAAAGGGGAAAACTCCGGGTGCTGACGGGCTCCCTAAAGACTTTTACTGCACCTTTTGGGATCTGCTTCAGGATCCGCTACTGCTCCTATTCGAGGAAAGCTATAAGACAGAATTGCTGCCTGACTCCTTAAGAGAAGGCACTATCTCTCTCTTGTTTAAGAAAGGAGCAAAGAATGACATAAAGAACTGGAGACCCTTCAACCTGTTAGGCATGGACACTAAGATCCTGTCCAAAGCCCTTTTCCTGCTCCTACAAAATGTAGTGGCCTCACTGGTAGGGAAAGAACAGACTTGTGGGATAGCAGGATGCCTGATGAGCGACAACCTGGCCTTGTTGAGGGATGTCTGTCTGTACTCAGAGGATCGCTCCCTCCCTCTGTGCATTTTAGGTGTAGACCTAGAAAAGGCCTTTGACCGCCTAAACCGGCAGTACTTAACATCGGTACTTGAGCACATGAAGTTTGGCCCCATCATGAGAAAGTGGATTAACCTGCTGTACACAGGTAGCAACAGCAGAGTAATGGTTTATGGCAATAGATCAGGCCCCTTTGAAGTCTGTTCAGGGGTGAGGCAGGGCTGCCCATTACCCCCCTTGTTATTCGTTTTGGCTATGGAGCCCTTAGCCTGTGCCTTGCGCCAGGATCAGGCCATTAATGGGATACCAGTGCCTGGAAGTGGGGCAGGAGAGGTAAAGACATCTCTATACATGGATGATGTCACCCTGCTCCTCTCTGGCAATGCCTCAATTAGCAGAGCTCTGCAGTGCTGTGATCGTTTCTCTTTGGCTTCCTCTGCAAAAATTAACAAATCTAAGAGTGAGATTTTTTATCAGAACTGGAGGGAGCCAAAAGAAGGACATGATCTCAGGCTGCAAGAGAAGAGAATTAAGGTCCTGGGGGTGTATTTTGGAGAAGAGATGGGAACAGTAAATTGGCAGAACAAATTGCCAATCTTAAACAAAAAACTGATGCAATGGAAGGACCGAGACCTCGCTAGACAGGGAAGGTGCTGGTCATCAAAGCTGAGCTCTTGCCTGTCTTGAATTTTCTGGCTTCTACCTTCCCAATCCCACACCGTGTTGCGGCGGTGCTGAGGAGATTGATGTTTCAATTTCTATGGGGTGGGAAGCAGGAAAGACTCAGAAAGGAAATACTGTACAGGCCGCTACCCTCAGGGGGGAAGTCTGTCCCAGATGTTGCTACGAAGCTGCTGTCCATTTTCCTGGCCTCTGTGCTGTGCGTACCTGGACTTATTTTTCCAGGCTCTGGGTAGGTAGGGAGGTGTTCAGAGTGTGGGGTGTCAGACCCAAGCTGGATGTCCCACTCTCTGACACATGCCCCGCAATTTATGGGACAGTTAAAAGTTTTCTAAGATCTCGCCCAATTGGCCATATTCCCCTCCGAGATGTCAGCGTCCAAAAACTGGAAGATTTCGTTACACCCCTGTGGGCATTTTAACATCAGCCCAAACAAGGAAGGTGTGGAAACACACATCCTCTAAGTTTCTGTGTAACATTCACAGAGATTTAGCCTGGAGTGTCGTCCACCAGTGCTTACAGGTACGAACTTTCTTGAACCGTAGGGGCCTCACCCCCAGCCCTCGCTGCGTTAGGGTGGGCTGCGGCGAGGAGGAGACTGTGACCCATCTCCTGTGGTCCTGCTTTTTGCTAAGGCCTTCTGGGCACAGTTTGAAGATTGGTTGCAAGCTCTCTCGCCCCAATTTACCCTGACCGCTGCTTTCGTCAAACACGTCAGGAGGAAGTTTGACAGGATCTGGGCCGTGGTGAACAGTGGGAAAGACGCCCTGTGGAGAGTGAGGAACATGGGGCTGTTCAAAGGCATCGAGGTCCCAGTCAAGGCAGCAGGTAGCCTGGCCCTGTTCATCACCCGAGAGAACTATTACCTCAGAGATCTGTGGAGAGAAGGGAGGGAGGAAGTAGAAAATCTGGGGGAAATAGAGAGCATAGGTCAATATCTCAAGAAACTGTGAAAAACATTATCATGTTTAAGTAAAGAATGTGATTTGCACCAGCAAAAAATATATTGTTGCTATGTAACTGGTACCGTGTCAAAATGTAATGAGATGTGATCATATATACTGTTTTAAATATGTATATTAATGTAAAGCTTTCTAATTTGTGATGTCCTGTATTTTTTTGTGAAAAGAAAATAAAGTTCTTAAAAATCGAAATCGGTTCACCCAGAGCGAGACTCGGCCATTGCTGTGCTGACCCCTGCGAATTCCCCAAATGTGGGAATCTCGACTGCATAATTTCTGGTAGTGGGGGACTGCGTTCACGCTCTCCCCTGATGTGCTTGGTCCAATATCAGATACGGAAGAGTTACAACACCACGAGCTGCGATAGGATCCCAGTTCGAAAGGAGTCGATGCCACTGCTGGTTCCCGGTTTCTTTTAGTTAGAGGTCCGGAGAAGCATTTCAAGCTGGTTACACTACTCCTTCCGGACATTCATTCCCTTTTCAAAGTCAGTCGTTTTGCTGTTGTCTGCATTATTTAGGCTGATTATCGAGGTTAGCCTTTATTTGGTCATGGGGGCCTCGGTACTGTATGCTAATTCTCAAGGCAGTTTCACCCGTTTTCTGATTGCTAGGTTCTGTACCAGTGCAGACATGTCAAACAGTGAATGGCTGTACCTCTATTGGATCTGTGCTCAATGAATGAAATCAGTAATAAATGAATATATGTATAGTTATACGAAAAACAAGTGGTTTATCGACTCATCTTCATTTGCAGATTTAGAGGCAGCTTCGATATTCGTTTTACAAACGGGTTTTTTTTTATATGGGTCACACACATGCCATAGCAACAAAACACCTCTAGAGATGAGGCTATAGATCAACTTTCCATCCTCCAAATTTTCCTCCCAAAGTCTACGGCACCAATGGCAACCTCTGCTGGCTGAGAGAGTAAGAGCTTGCAGCACCTGGTATTCCCAGGTGGTCTCTCACCCAAGTACTAACCAGGCCCAACCATGCTTAGCTTCCGACATCAGACAAGATCGGGCACATTAAGGGTGGTGTGGCCGCAATCGAAAGCCATGGCGCCTGACTCGCCTGACTGGGAGAGGAGGTCACACACTGTATTATTATTTTTGAGAGACAGGCTCACTGTCTGTTCCTCAGGCTGGGACAGGAGATCATAATCTGCTTTATTATTATTGAGAGACTGGCTCACTCCTGTCTGTTCCTCAGGTTGGGACAAGAGATCACACACTGTATTATTATTGAGAGACGGGCTCACTCCTGTCTGTTCCTCAGGCTGGGACAGTGGATCACATACTATATTATTATAACTGAGAGACAGGCTCACTTTCTATTCCCCAGACTGGGACAGAAGATCACACACTGTATTATTATTGAGAGACAAGCTCACTGTCTGTTCCTCATGCTGGGACAGGAGATCACATAGTTTATTAATATTATTGTTGAGAGACATGCTCACTGTCTATTCCTCTGGCGGGGGCAGGAAATGACACACTGTATTATTAGTTTTGAGAGACAGGCTCAGTGTTCCCCAGGCTGGGACAGGAGATCACACACTGTATTATTATTATTATTATTATTATTATTATTATTATTATTATTATTATTGAGATACAGGCTCACTGTCTGTTCCTCTGGCTGGGACTTGAGATCACACACTGTTCTATTATTATTGAGAGACAGGATCACTGTCTGTTCCTCAGGCTGGGACAGGAAATGACACACTGTATTATTATTATTGAGAGACAGGCTCGCTGTCTGCTCCTCAGGCTGGGACAGGAGGTCACACACTGTATTATTATTATTGAGAGACAGGCTCGCTGTCTGCTCCTCAGGCTGGGACAGGAAGACACACACTGTATTATTATTATTGAGAGACAGGCTCACTGTCTTTTCCTCAGGCTGGGAAAGGAAGTCACACACTGTATTATTATTATTGAGAGACTGGCTCACTCCTGTCTGATCCTCAGGTTGGGACAGGAGATCACACATCGTATATGTTACGGATTTGGTAAGAGAAACCGAAACCAGTGAGAGAACCCACTTGCAGGAGCTGACAAAGCCAAGCCGTGATCCAAAGAAAGCCGTAGTCGAAGGAACGAGCCGAGAGTCCAGGGGAAGCCAGAGATCCAAAAGGGAACGAGTTACCGAAGTCAAAGCGTGATCCGAAATCGTAGACAATAGAGCAATCCGATAGTCCAGGGGTAGCCAGAGATCCAAAACAGAGCGTGAGTAACGAAGCCAAGCCGTGATCCGAAAAGCTGTAGTCAAAAGGGGAAAAACCGTAAACGGAAAGCCAAGAAGAACACTAGGTAGAAGAAGGAGTAGGGCAACCAGGAAGCTCGAAAGGGAAACCAATACTGAGCAAGGAGGTAGGGAAAGACATGTGCTTAAGTAGGATGAGACGGGGGTGTGGTGGTGAATAGGAAAACTGATAGGAAAACTTATTATTATTAGGATTATTATTGAGAGACGGGCTGACTGTTCCTCAGGCTGGGACAGGAGATCACACAGTTTATTCATATTATTGTTGAGAGACATGCTCACTGTCTGTTCCTCTGGTTGGGGCAGGAAATGACACACTGTATTATTATTATTGAGAGACAGGCTCGCTGTCTGCTCCTCAGGCTGGGACAGGAGATCACACACTGTTGTAGTGTGCTCTCACGAGGCACCAGTTCTGTAGGGGTTTGGGCATTTACTGGGACAATTATTAATTGTGGCAGTAAATCACAAAATTGATTCTTTTAATGGTCTTAGAATCCAACCATGCGATATAACTCAAAAAACGCACACACAGGTACTAATACACGAGGATACATTTATCAATATATGGAATATGCATGTAAACTTAACAGATCTTATCGTAAAGGTTATCAGAATACAAAAGATATATATTCATTCAGTTACAGTTACACATATCAAGAGGACATACGTTCAGTATATCATTCATTTAGAATCGTAATTGAACTTGTTTAAAACTTCTACATTAGATACTCAAAACAAGAACATAACTCTTAGGAATTAAATTGATATCAACTGGTTGGGATAACAATTGAATTATCGAGCAGTAATGCAGTGAAGTGGAAAACTCATCCAATCTCTGGGGATTTAGGTCTCTTGCGGGCTCAATGGCTCCGTGCATGGCTGTGCTGTGTGGCTTGAGACGTTGCGCTGCTGATGCTCTCTGAAGACCGGCTAGTTAGTTTTGGCTGAAACTAGCGAAGTTTGTGCACAGGAGAAAAGATGACTGTGGGTCCCAGCAAGTCAGGAAGAAGACCAGTTCGTTCCTGATGAAGCGATAGTTCTGAATAGTGATTCAGCTGTCCACAGTTCCGACCTGTTCACGAGGCTTGCTGCTGGTGCTAACCTCGGGTGGATCCTTTGGTTACTCTCTGGCTACCTCCGCTCTCGACACTTAGAACAAAGCAAAGTTCTGGCACTCGGACACACTGGCCATTCCGTGGTTGTCCAGGCTGAGTCTCAGGATGGTCAGGAGGCGGGCTGCGAGAATGTTCTGCCCTTGGGAGCCTTTCTGCTCCTAGGCCGTCCCGCCCTGGAATTATCTCACAGCCCTGGAATTCTCCTTTGAATTCCCTTTAGAATAGTCTTGGAGCTTTGTGTTGCCTGTTTTTACCTGGAGGAACTTCAGCTCGTTTATTGGATGAAAGTTTCATGGGCATCAGAGACCCACGTGGGTTACTCTGCCCTACCAGTCCCTGATTGGTTGATCAAGGTGAGATATGAGTCACTTACTCCTGACACTTAGGAATGCAGTCCAGATGTCCATCTGGCACTCCCTAGACAGATAGGCGCCAATGGATGCCCATTGATCATGATAGCCAGGCTAAGCTAAATGCATTCCCATTTGGGAGCTGTCCCTTATCAAAAGAAAACATCTTTAAATCAGCCTGCCTGAATAGCTTCTCTGTGGCTGCACCACAGAGATGAAGAGAGAGATGGGGCCTCATTTGGGAAAGCACAGCAACACTTAATTCTGTCTTATTAACAAGCATTGCCGCTACAATTAGTAGGAAGAAAGATACAATGTTTTGAAAATGTAATATGTTTTAAAGGATTAAAGGGAAACGAAATACTTTATATACGCAAACTAATTCAACTGAGCTCCTCTAAACAATATCGCCTGAAGAATTGCCAAAGCACAGTGTATCAATTTGGGTGACACTGGGGGAAAAGGATCACAACATTGAAAACCACAAGGCTTATTTTCAACAGCAAAATTTGTGCTTGAAAATATTTGACAAAAAAAGGAATATTACACGCACGGAAACCAATATTTACCACTAGGATAGAATGCAGCATAGAACAGTTGGATAGAAGGTTAGTGTAACTCTATAGTGCATCACAGAGGTCAGTCTCTTCCCCCTCATTATGCAGGCTGACTTCACTGTCCTCCAGCGATAGTCAGCTGTAATCACTGATGCAGACATGATGTTAATACTCTGACAGCATCTTGGCTGATTTGGTTAAAGTGTTTTCCTATTAAACAGGAGATTCTGCGTTCAAATCCCAGCAGTGTCTTTCTTCCTGTCTTGTCTTACAAAATGTATCACTATGGATGATTACATGCAGCTTGATTTTGTTTAATGCAAGTTTTCATTCCCTTTCTGATGGCTCTCTACAGTAATTTTTAAAAGTACTAATCGGGATGGATTACTGTACATATCCTCAGTAAAGGGGAATATATAAGTAGTGACTATCCAAATTGCATTTTTGTGTGAAACACATTTCAGAAAATCGAAAACCAATTTTCAAAACTCACAATAACAAGACAAAGGCAAAACATAAGTTCACTTGCACTTTATGCATATTTACCACAACCTTGCCTTCTGATCATAAAAAGTCTTAATTTTAATATAGCAGTTTTAAATGGGACATTCAGAACATGGCATATGAGAATATATGGTTAACCGAGGATGAGCAAAGGATGATCGCACTTTCTGCTTATTGCTATGAACCTACCCCTGGTTATAAAAATGTCTCAAAATTCTGACACTGAGGTGTGAGACACAATGTAACAGGCTCTCATAATCCCGAAATACAAGAAATTTTACTGTAGCGTTTTATAAATTTGACCCTGTGAACATTGCATGTCCCTCCTTCCTCATTACCAAAACATCTCAATGTCCCGGCACTACGTACATTTGTAATTACAACACTTCACTGTTTCATTTATGAGTTGTGACATTGTGAACATGGCATGTTAAAGTATATAGAAAATCTAGATCAGAATAGGCTAAATGCAATTCCTAGTGATTTATCATTTTCTTACTTTCTAAATGAAAACAATATTTTTTCAGTGATTATGACACTTCAGTATGACATAAAATATGCTTCAATGACAGAATAAATAATAATAATAAATAATCATGGAAAAAATACCCAAAGTGGACATTCATAGTTGTGATTATAGAATGTTAGATATCGGGTGGGTAGCTGCGTCAGCATGCGTAGGCTGCAAAGGAACAAGTAAAGGACTATTCCTGCTGAAAAGAGAAGAAAAGAATCACAATGTTTCGGCTGTGGAGCCTTCTTCAGGTGTGAGAAAGACAGGGCAGTAAGCAAAGATAATTTTCTTTTTATCTTTGCTGAATGCAGTTTATCGCTGATGACAACATCAAAGACATTAAGGACATTAAGGAGTTTTTACGGCTAACAGCTCCACATCAACTTCCTTTCATAACTTTCATAACTAACCTCATCAGATCCTTCAACTCTTTTCTTGGGTGAATATGGTTTTCTGGGGAGTTGCGATGTTGGGCATACAGTAACTGGACATTTCCCGGTAATTCTGACACCTGTTAAGCACTCGCATTTCCTGCAAATATTAAAATGGTAAAGGTTTCGCTGAGAAATCCAATCGACCTTTGCGAAGACAATGTTTACATCGCAACAGAAACCTGTCCTTTGGTGGACTCAAACCACCGACTTTTCAGTTAACAACCGAATGCGCCACACAGACGGAATGGTGGGTTCGTGTCTCACATCACAACTTTCCGGTTAAAAAAAAATATTTTTTTGCCAGCTGGCAATATTTCTTCTGCACTGATAATCAAGAATTGAATTTAATTTCTCGCAAGCTGTGTGAACTTCTTGAAATACAAGTTTTCCAGAAAGGAAATGAATACATGCATTTAACGAAATCAAGCCCTTTGTGATAGTCCGAAATGGTACGTTATGTACCACAAGATAGAAAAAAAAACATGACTGGGATTTTAAGCTACTGTACGTGACCTATGGTACCAGACCGGGGTAAAGTTAGCTTGAAGTTCGAAAACGATTTTGGCACGCCTGTAGCGTTTACACGAAACCTCTTAGAATCGCGAGAATACTTGCTTTGTGCATAAAATACATTGTGAATGCTTTCTCAGCCTTTACTTTTTCGTTTATATTACATTTTTTGGACCAAGCACGAATATTCTTTTGTCCATATCTTCGCAACGGAAGCACAGAACGCCTTCAAACCAAATGCATTTTAAAGACCACGACGTGGATATTTCCACAGCCTCTACATCAAAGTATCAGTGAGCTAATTATCTTTTTTTAAACCTCCGGTTTTTCATCGATGAGTAATTACGCACTAACTGGAACCCGGGGGACTGCTGTATACACAAGTTCACAACGCGAGAAATACTGTTCAATACGGCTTCATGCGAAAAACCCGTATATGACCATAGGAAGCATAACTGTGCAGTCTCCAATTACCCAGACTGTAAGCATGGGAATAAAGCTTTGTCTGAATTCTGAAACCCTTCCTTTACGTCCTGTTTTCATTCAGGTAAGAGTCAACTATATGCAAAATACTACTGACAGCAAGAAGATTAAAATATTCTTTACTCAGCAGCTTATTAAAAACAGCTCCCATGATGTTCAAACCGATTTTTTACACAGAACACTGACACAGCTTTGCGTTCTGAATCTCTTTTTCTCGTGTGTTTATTTAATGTGGCACAATGTACTGGGATAGGGGTATTCTGTTCACAAACCAATAGCATTTAAACCACAGCACCCAAAATGCTGCAAGTAAGTGTTTTGCACACTAAGCAGAGAGCGATGTCTTCCTCGTTAGTATAGTGGCAAGTATCCCCACCTGTCACGCGGGAGACCAGGGTTCATCAGGACATGCATTGAAGTGAAAGCAGGATGCGCTGTGACATGCACTGTGCAGACCCGCCACACTAAGAGGTGAGTGGGTCTGTTCGATCACAGCGCTAGGCGAATCCCTAAACAGTGTGCGTGCAACAATCCGGGGAAATCGGGCCCAGTAGTGGCGGGATCTGTACAGTGCATGTCGCAGCGCTTCAATGTGCTTCCTGATGTCCTACCCCGAGTGCAGAAAAGACAGCATCCACAGCAACAACAGCTCAGGTCTCTGCACAGGAGCTAAGCTGCCCTCATCTCCTCTGCTCTGCGGCTCCTGCGGAGTGGAGTCCTGCCTGGAGCCGTGTTTGCAGGCTGTGGCTCCCCGCGCCCTGTCTGTGCGTCATGTCCAAGAGCTCCTGGGAGGAAGAGAGAGCCCTCCCACTCGGGGGCTTTTCCACGGTCTGTGTGAGGAGGGGCGGGTGTGTCCAGTAGCTTATCGAGCGGAAGCCTGGGGCGGCGGAGAGCTGTGATCGTGCAGACCTTGAGGTGTCACCTCTTTGTCTGCTTTCCCGCCCCCCCTCCGCCCAAGCTCTGCTCCAAAGTAGCCCGTCAACCCCTCACACCTGCACTTGTCACAACCTAAGGTGCGGTCATGAGACACCCATGGGGTGTCGTTCTGTTCTTGCTAATTGTTTCCTGCCCGTCGCAGGCAGGAGTCAATGCGAGGAAGATGCGCTGGACAGAGCTCAGAGGGCGCAGCTGGGTGGCTTTCCTTCTGAGTGACGTTCCTGCAACACTCTCCCGCTACTCTTGGTGCGCTCATGCCACAACACAGGAAGGCTGGAGCAGGTGGCTGTGGGCTTTGCGCACCGCCGAAATAGCTCAGTTGGGAGAGCATTAGACTGAAGATCTAAAGATCCCGGGTTTCGGTATTTTGTTTCATCGCGCCCTTTGTTCCTCTCTCCAGCGCCCCCTGCCTAAAGTGACGCGTCCCTTTCTCAGCCCGAAACGCAAGCGAGACACCAGCAGCGGTCCCTTCAGGTTTCCGTAGTATAGCGGCTAACACGCGAAAGGTCCCCGGTTCGAGACCGGGTGGAAACAGCCTCGTTTTGCACGCTCCTGTACTTCACAGAGGTCTTGAGCGACCGCTCATTTGTTCCCAATGTATTTCCGGTGCCTTCATGCACTCTTGTACCAAACGCACGTTCCTTCTGTACGCGGAGCCGATCATTTGCAATTGGGCTGTGCCGACAGACCAGGACGAGCTCTGTCGGCTCAAAAGCAGCGCAGGACCTGCAAGAACAACAGAAAGATTAGCATCCAGCGGGGGCCTCTTAGTGAGCCCAAGAGCTCATCAAGAATCGGCTCCAGCAACAGGGCTGGGCGCATTGTTCCATTCTCCGCCCACTCTCGGTGTAAACAAGTCCCTCCTGGTCTCTGCTTCAAATGCACTTTCCTGCGTTTGCTTTGGTGTAACTGGCTTCCCCTGCATGGGCGAATGTGAAGAAGATCCTTAGTAAGTCATTGAAGAAAACCGAGAAGAGGTCGGAGTGGCCTCTGTCGTTCATCAACGATCCAGTCAGGCAGTACTCCTCTGTAAAGCGCCGTTCGTTCACATCGATTGGCTTTTTTTTGCCTTCATTCGTGCGAGTAGTAAAAGCAGACGCCCCTATTCTGCCGTGACCCGGATTCGAACCAGGGTTGTTGCGGCCACAACGCAAAGTACTGACCACTATACTATCACAGCGAGTTACCGAGACACACGCGGCAGGGCGGAAAGGGCTGTGCTCTCTTCGTGTGACATAATTCGGAAAAGTCCTGACAACTCTCTTGCGTGTTTTCTCATATTTATGTAGTTTGCTTGCATGATGCCGGGAACAGCATGGTTGTTCGCTGCCATATAGTCTAGCGGTTAGGGTTCCTGGTTTTCACCCAGGCGGTTCGACTCGGTTTTGCCTCCTGCTTTCCAAAAGATCAGCACCGTGTACGAAAGAGCCGCATTAAAACTACTCGAACGTGCAAAACGTGCGAGAAGAGGGGGAGCTTGTTTATAACCGAAACTTCTCGCGTGTGAGACGAGCTGATCATCGCTGTGGGAGGGTTACTCTGGTAGACAGGGCTGACCTTCGGCAATAGGATTTATAGTCTCCAAGATGATATTTGCACTTTCTGGAGAGGCGATTTTCTCCACTTCAGTAGCCCGATTTCGTCGATTGCGTGGAGAGGGCTGTAGAATGTGGCGCCGCCTTTCCTGCTCCGTCCATGACAGGCGTGCTGGTCTCTGGAGAGAGAGCACGGTCCATCAGCGCACTCCAATAAAGGCACTGGAAGCAGCTGAATCGCATTGGTGAAGCTCAGCACTGGGCCGCTGGGCACGTCTTACCACCGTTTCCGTAGTGTAGTGGTTATCACGTTCGCCTCACACGCGAAAGGTCCCCGGTTCGAAACCGGGCGGAAACAGACATCTTTTGTCGCCAGGCACAAAAGGGGATTGGGGGTTCGCCTAGCGTTGTAATCGAACAGACCCACTCACCTCTTAGTGTGGCGGGATCTGCACAGTGCATGTCACAGCGCATCCTGCTTTCACTTCAATGCGCGTCCTGATGTACCCCAGTCTCCCGCGTGACAGGTGGGGACAGGTGACAGGTCCTATACTAACGAGGAAGACATCGCTCTCTCCGACCCCCGGCATCGTGTCCCGACCCACCGTGCTGGAAGCCGACGCGTGCTGTTATTCCTTTACGGAGCAGAAATGACAACCGAGGAGCCGAGAGATCATTTCAGCATTTCGCGTCTGAACGGAAAACATAAACGACCAACTCGGAATGACTTGCCTTTGACGCTTCTCAAAGCGTTCTTTGTGCATCGAACAGACCCACTCACCTCTTAGTGTGGCGGGATCTGCACAGTGCATGTCGCAGCGCTTCCTGCTTTCACTTCAATGTGCTTCCTGATGTCGAGTCGTGTGCCGTGCGGAGGCTCTGAAAGCGAGAGCAATGAAAAGGTGCACGACGCTGTGAAAGAAAACAGAGAAGTGAAAGGCAGTCATTTCTCTAAGGAGGTGAAAGAAAAGCTACTCCCCGTCGGGGAATCGAACCCCGGTCTCCCGCGTGACAGGCGGGGATACTTACCACTATACTAACGAGGAAGACATCGCTCTTTCCAACCCCCGGCATCGTGTCACGACCCAGCATGCTGGAAGCCGACGCGTGCTGTGATTCCTTTACGGAGCAGAAAAGACAACCGAGGAGCCGAGAGATCATTTCAGCATTTCGCGTCTGAACGGAAAACACAAACGACCAACTAGGAATGACTTGCCTTAGACGCTTTTCAAAGCGTTCTTTGTGCACGACGACTGCGCCGCCTAGCAGATACAAATGGGTTGTACAACTTTGAACTAGCAAATGGAAGAGGGCTAAGCCCCCTCTCTTTTAGCCCAGGTTCGATCTGTCTCCCAGAATCACCAGGGCGCTCACACACACACACACCCGTGCCGTTGAAGTGCTCTGCTTCATTTCTAAGGGCAACTCAACATTCACTCCTACCCCGAGTGCAGAAAAGACAGCGTCCGCAGCAACAACAGCTCAGGTCTCTGCACAGGAGCTAAGCTGCCCCCATCTCCTCTGCTTTGCGGCTCCTGCGGAGCGGAGTCCTGCCTGGAGCCGTGTTTGCAGGCGGCGGCTCCCCGCGCCCTGTCTGTGCGTCGTGTCCAAGAGCTCCTGGGAGGAAGAGAGAGCCCTCCCACTCGGGGGCTTTTCCACGGTCTGTGTGAGGAGGGGCGGGTGTGTCCAGTAGCTTATCGAGCGGAAGCCTGGGGCGGCGGAGAGCTGTGATCGTGCAGACCTTGAGGTGTCACCTCTTTGTCTGCTTTCCCGCCCCCCCTCCGCCCAAGCTCTGCTCCAAAGTAGCCCGGCAACCCCTCACACCTGCACGTGTCACAACCTAAGGTGCGGTCATGAGACACCCATGGGGTGTCGTTCTGTTCTTGCTAATTGTTTCCTGCCCGTCGCAGGCAGGAGTCCATGCGAGGAAGATGCGCTGGACAGAGCTCAGAGGGCGCAGCTGGGTGGCTTTCCTTCTGAGTGACATTCCTGCAACACTCTCCCGCTACTCTTGGTGCGCTCATGCACAGGTCTTTTCTTTTCTCAGGGTAGGAGTGAATGTTGAGTTGCCCTTAGAAATGAAGCAGAACACTTCAACAGTACTGGTGTGTGTGTGTGTGAGCGTGCCCTGGTGATTCTGGGAGACAGATCGAACCTGGGCTAAAAGAGAGGGGGCTTAGCCCTCGTCCATTTGCTAGTTCAAAGTTGTACAACCCATTTGTATCTGCTAGGCGGCGCAGTCGTCGTGCACAAAGAACGCTTTGAAAAGCATCAAAAGCAAGTCATTCCGAGTTGGTCGTTTGTGTTTTCGAAATGCTGAATTGCTGCGAAATGCTGAAATGATCTCACGGCTCCTCGGTTGTCATTTCTGCTCCGTAAAGGAATTACAGCACGCGTCGGCTTCCAGCATGGTGGGTCGGGACACGATGCCGGGGGTCGACAACCCCGATGTCTTCCTCGTTAGTATAGTGGGGAGTATTTCTGCCCGTCACACAGGAGGATGGTGTTCGATTCCCCGACGGGGAGTCGCTGTTCTTTTACCTCCTTAAAGAAAGGACTGTCTTTCACATCTCTGTGTCTTCTTTCACAGAGCCGTGCACCTTTTCATTGGTCTCGCTTTCAGAGCCTCTGCACGGCACACGACTCGACATCAGGAAGCACATTGAAGTGAAAGCAGGAAGCGCTGCGACATGCACTGTGCAGATCCCGCCACACTAAGAGGTGAGTGGGTCTGTTCGATCACAGCGCTAGGCGAATCCCCAAACAGTGTGCGTGGCAACAAAAGAAGCCGATCTGTTTCGAACCGGGGACCTTTTCCGCCCCGCCGTGCGTCTCGGTAACTCGCCGTGATCGTATAGTGGTCAGTACTTTGCGTTGTGGCTGCAACAACCCCGGTCCAACTCCGGGTCCCGGCAGAATAGGGGCATCTACTTTTCCTACATACGCGAATGAAGGCGAAAAAAAGCCAATTGATGTGAACGAACGGCGCTTTGCAGAGGAGTACTGACTGACTGGATGGTTGATGAATGACAGAGGCCACTCCGACCTCTTCTCTGTTTTCTTCAATGACTTACTAAGGATCTTCTTCACATTCGCCCATGCAGGGGAAGCCAGCTACACCAAAGCAAACGCAGGAAAGTGCATTTCAAGCAGAGACCAGGAGGGACCTGTTTACACCGAGAGTGGTCGGAGTATGGAAAAATGCGCCCAGCCCTGTTGCTGGAGCCGATTCTTGATGAGATTTTCGGCTCACTAAGAGGCCCCCGCTGGATGCTAATCTTTCTGTTGTTCTTGCAGGTCCTGCGCTGCTTTTCAGCCGACAGAGCTCGTCCTGGTCTGTCGTGTAGCGGCGAGGCTTATTAATAAGAAAGAATTAAGTGTTCTGAGCTTTCCCAAATGAGGCCTCATTTCTCTGTTCATCTCTGTGGTGCAGCCACGGAGAAACTATTCATGCAGGCTGATTTAAGATTCCTTTGATAAGGACAGCTCCCAAAGGGGGATGCACTTAGCTAAGCCTGGCTATCATGATCAATGGTCATCCATTGGCGCCTATCTGTCTAGGGAGTGCCAGATGGACATCTGGACTGCATTTCTAAGTGTCAGGAGTAAGTGACTCATATCTCACCTTGATCAATCAATCAGGGACTGGTAGGGCCGAGTAACCCACGTGGGACTCTGATGCCCATGGAACTTTCAGCCAATCAACGAGCTGAAGTTCCTCCAGGTAAAAACAGGCAACACAGAGAGCCTGAGAGATTCAGTAAGATTCAGGAGAGAATTCAGTGGACTTTTCTAAAGGGAATTCAAAGGAGAATTCCAGGGCAGGACGGCCCAGGAGCAGAAGGCTCCAAAGGGCAGGACATTCTCGCAGCACGCCTCCTGACCATCCTGAGACTCAGCCCAGACAACCACGGAACGGCCAGTGTGTCCGAGTACCAGAACTTTCCTTTGTTCTAAGAGTCTAGAGCTGAGGTTGCCAGAGAGTAACCAGAGGATCCACCCGAGGTTAGCACCAGCAGCAAGCCTCGTGAACAGGTCGGAACTGTGGACAGCCGAATCACTATTCAGAACCAGCTCTTCATCAGGAACGAACCAGTCCTCTTCCTGACTTGCTGGGACCCACAGTCATCTTTTCTCCTGTGCACAAACTTTGCTAGTTAAAGCCAACACTAACTAGCCGGTCAGTGAGCATCAGCAGCGCACCGTCGCAAGCCGCACAGCACAGCCTGGCACCGAGCCAGAGAGCGCGGATTGGACAGCAACAGCCTGCAACTGTTTCTTTGTGCCCGCAGGAGATCTGAATCCCCAGAGATTGGATGAGTATTCAACTTCACTGCATTACAGCTCGAGAATTCAATTGTTATCCCAACCAGTTGATATCAATTTAATTCCTAAGAGTTATGTACTTGTTTTGAGTATCTAATGTAGAAGTTGTAACCAAGTTCAATTACGAAACGGCCTAAATGAAATGATATACTGAACGTATGTCCTCTTGATGTATGTAACTCTTTGTAACTGACTGAATATATACCTTTTGTATTCTGATAACCCTCTCGATAAGATCTGTTAGGTTTATATGCATATTCTATGTAGTAATAAATGTATCCTCGTGTATTAGTACCTGTGTGTGTGCGTTGTTTGAGTTATATCGCATGGTTGGATTCTATCAAAAGAATCATTTTGTGATTTACTGCTACAATTAATAATTGTCCCAGTAAATGCCCAAACCCTACAGAACTGGAGCCTTCAGAGAGCACACTACATTTTATTAATACATAAAATATGCATATAAACCTAACCGTAGTGGTCATGAATGAGTTTAGCTCCATTTCAGAATTTAAAATGAATTACAATAAATCTAAGACCATTTCTCTAGGTGGCTTCAATGACACAGGTTCCCTTCCAAATCTCCCAGTTAAATGGTCTAAATTCTGTTTCACTTACCCTAGTCTAAATGTCTCACTAAATCTTAGAGAATTGTGGAAACTAAACATTGCAGCAATAATTCTAAATGTCCAAATAGACTTGGAACTCTGGCTTATTCTCCCTCTTTCCCTTCTGGGCCAAATCAGTTCAGTTCAGATGAAAGTCCTGCTGTACCTTCAGTGCTACCTTTAGTGCCCCCATTTCCTCTCATTGTGTGTTTTCATTGTGTATGTCTTGTGTATTTATTTTGTTGCTGTCATTCTGTAAAGCACTTTGAGAATCCACCTTTGAAGGCACTAAATAAAATAAAGTTCATTATTATTATTATTGAGTCTTTTATACCCTCTGCATTGCTCCCTGTATGGCTGATCAGGAGGGTTATCACTGACGAGCACTTGCCAGGTGTATTTGATCAGTGACAAAGCGGAAATCCTTCCAACTGCCTTTAGAGAGGGGTGGTCTTGGCCTGCCAGACTAACTCATTTACAACTGGGCTTGTCCCTCTCGGTCACTGTGGGTCATTGTTGGTTTCATTTCATTCTCATATTAAAGAAAGATGATATATTATACTGACCTTGGGAATCTTTAAGATGTGGTATAAACATGGTACACAGGTGATTGGGGATTTATTAAGGAACAACACCTTAATGTTCTTTTGGCAAAGGCAAGCACAATTCAATCTTATGCAAGAATGTTTTTGAAAGTGCGTCACTTTATCGTAGATGCTTGTCTCCTTGCAGTGATGTACAAAATGTAATTAGGGTATTAAAAGTCTTAACTCATTTTGTTTCTTCCATCTACTCAGTGTTATACTCACTTGCCACAGATAACAGAGTTATAGTAAATGAACTCATAAGGAGAAAGGAATCTTGGAAAATAATATATTAAGAATGAGAGAGCTAGAGGTTATACATTTTGCCAGATCAATTTTCACATGCAGTAGACTAAGGGAAACCTGATTTACAGTGCTGTGAAAAAGTAAGGATACAGTACCTCATGAACAGGTGTGTGTTTTTCAACATATTTGCATGTATGGATATTTTATCTTCATTTCAACAATATTGATAGATAAAGGTGATCTAATTTAACAACAATGACAATTATTCTTTTCAATCATTTATTCAACAAAAAAAGCCTGAAATGCAACTGTTTGCTGTGGAAAAAATAAGTACAACCCCTAGCTTCAATACCTGGTGTTGCCCCCTTTGGCAGAAATCACATCTAGTAGGCATTTCTTATAACTGTCTATCAGTCACCTACATCAACTTGGAATTTTTTTTGCCCAGTCCTCCTTACAGAACTCCTTCAACTGTGTGATGTCTGAGGGCTTTCTTGCATGTACTGCCCGCTTCAAGTCCCCCCACAGCATTTCTGTGAGGTTAAGATCTGGGCTTTGACTTGGACATTCCATAATGCTCCATTTCTTCTTTTTGGGCCACTCTTTTGTGTGGCCCAAAAAGAACACTGAAGCATTTGCTTCAGTGTTTTGGGTCAATGTCTTGTTGTGTGGTTCACTTATGGTTCAGCTTCAGTTTTTTGGACAGATGGCCTCACATTCTCCTCAAGTACTCTCTGGTACAATGTGGAGTTCATGGTTGAATCTATGATGGCAGGCTGGCCAGGACCTGAGGCAGAAAAGCAGCCCCAAACCATAATGCTTCCACCACCATGCTTTACAGTTGGTATGAGGTTCTTTTGGTCAAAGTTTTTGGTTTTCGCCAAACACGTCTGGCATTGTGGCTAAAACAGCTCTACTTTTGTCTCATCCATCCAGACCACATTGTTTTAATAGTCCTGATCTTCACCTAGGTGTTGTCTGGCAAACTTCAGTCATGAATCTGTATTCTTTTTTGAGAGCAGAGGCTTCTTCCTTCCTGACCTCGCATGTAGGGCTAAGTTGTGCAGTCTCTTTCGGATAGTTGCCTCATTCACTTTGACATTGACTAAGGCAAGATTTGCCTGTACATCCCTTGATGTTATCCTGTGTTCTTGGAGACTTCCTGCAGCATCGTTTGGTCAGCTCTTAGGCTGAATTTGGTTGGACGACCTGGCCTGGAAAGATTGCCAGTGGTTTTAAATTTTCTCCATTTGTAGATGAGCTTTCGGACAGTGGAATGATTGACTACAAATTGCTTGAAAATGGCTTTAAAACCCTTCCCAGAGAGCTCTTTTGATCTTGGCATGATAAAGCCACACATCTCAATTCCTAAGACCAAAGCAGACCACAGGTCTCTGATGTTTATATAAGGCAGTGCCCTCCAAGTTACTCTCTAGTGATTTTCTAATCATTTGCACCTATTTTGGTGCACCTGATTCTAATTTAAGGCATTTGATTCAATGATAAAGTTATTGGTGTACTAACTTTTTCCGCACAGGGAAATTGCATTTCTTTTGATTTAAATAGTACAATGATTGCAAAATGTAATTTTCTGATGTTATTTTTTAAAATTAGATCACATCTATCCATCGATATTGTTGAATTGATGATCAAATATCCTTTTTTCCACAGATATAAAAAAGACTAACCTCTTCATGGGAGGTACATCCTTTTTCACACCACTGTATGATATACTGTATAAGTTACTACATAGATTACATATCACATCCTGTCTTTAAACAGAGTGAAGGCTGCCAGTTTACCTTTATGTGTAACTGGAAACTCTCATTATTACTGGGACTGCAGATGGTTTTCATGTTTCTGAAGCTTTCTTTCTCAGGCACTGAGGGGTGTTTTTCATATTAAAAGAGTGAAGCCTGGCCTCTTTACCTGTGGCCTACCTTCTAAAATGGCAACACATTTTCAGCTTCTGGATTAATTATTTTTAGCAAAGAAATAATTTTTCAGCAACTGGATGGATAGAAAAAACACTTCAAACACTTTGGTAAAGAGACGTTTTTAGTGTACTGACCCATGAAAGGCCTAATACAGTTCTGAAGGGGAACGGAAGATCTTTCCATGGTCACCTCTTATTGAGTAATGGTGTGGTGGCTCTGTGGCTAAGGATCTGTGGCTAGTTCAGATCCCATATCCAGCAGAGGAATCCTACTATGTTGGGCCCCTGAGCAAGGCCCTTAACCCCAACTACTCCAGGGGTGCTGTATAAATGGCTGACCCTGTGCTCTGACCCCAAGCTTCTCTGCCTGTCAGTGTGTCTCATGGAGAGCAAGTGGGGGCATGTGAAAAGACAAATTACTAATAAAATAAATTGTATATTGTCAATAAAGTGATCTTATCTATTAGCCAGTGGAGCAAGCAGAATTGCAGCTGAAAGGTCATTGTGTTTAAAGAGGAATTCCTTCTGGCCTTCCACATACTGAGGGAGGAGGGGAGCTCTGCTGGATAGGAAGAGTGGCTGGATTTGGAGAGGAGATGGGACAGTCACTAGAGAGCTAGAAGGGATATGGATATTTCAGTGTTTCTGTACCCATATTGTATACTATTTTCTTTTATGGTTTATTCCTAATGCTCTTTAATGATGGTAATCACATAATGATGGTATGTGAACTGTATGTGAATAATACATTTCAAGAAAATAAACGCAGCTGTTAAACGTCTTCAAAGGGACGCCAGCGGGAACAATTGAACCTCCAACCAGTCCACTTGGTTCAGTTGGTAGAGCATGGGGTTCTTAATTTCTAGTTGGAAGTAACAAGTAATAAAACTCCAGCTCATTAAAATGTGTTTCAACCTTTAAGTTGTGGCTTTACAAACTAGGATATTGAGGGAGCACACATACAGTACACGCTGTGCGATGGAGAACAAATTGAAATCCATGTCTGTGCTGTGAAGGAGATTCTCAAACACTTCTATCATATTTCTTTCACAATAGGACCTGAGTGTCTCCCGGTTCCCATTTCACTGAATTTCATTGAAGATTTGGGGATTTATAATGAAAGAATCAGTAGCCTCAAAATGCAAAAGCTTCGCTTCTCAGTGATCATGAAGGCCCTGGCCGACTGCACAGGGAAGGGTGGTGACGTCACCAAACCAGCTCGCACAACCTGTAATGTTGGCCGTATGCGTTACAATAGCATGTGCCCCCGACGATGATATTGATATGTTATATGTGCTCTTGTTTGTATTTTATGCATTTTTGTTGTTAAAATTAAAAGTAAAAAATAGCTTTCCAGATGCGTGCTGCTGTAAAAATGAAATGACATCAAGGGCGCTGTACGCAGAGGTCTGAAGCCTGTTCAGGCCTTCTGAAGTTCCACAGAAGAACTACATCCAGAGGTGCTAAAGAAGTCAAGTTTTCTCAATGAGAGGGGAAGCATCTCAGAAAAAGCAGGGGCAGTGGGTTCCACAGTCACAACGCCACTAAGTCAGATGACAAGAGCAAAAGCCACCCGGCTTTCTCCATGCAATTAATGAGACAAACAGATACAGCAGAGTGGGTAGTGTGGCTGAGCAGTCAAAGGCACTTAATTAAGGATTCAGTCTCTTTGGGGGCATGGGTTTGAATCCCACTGCTGCTAGGCGCTGTCAAGACCCCCTTTCAACTGACTTCAATCACAAGGAAGGGAATTGCTTTTGGACAGTCTCTTGAAAAACTAAGCAAAGTGTTTAAAGATACTTTGTCAGCTTGACATCAAGGGAGAAAAATAAAAACTTCCTTGCATCCTCTCAACCCAAATGCGCTTTGCCACCTTCTGTGTTATGCAGGGAACAATGTCTGCAGAGATCACTTTTAACTCAGTGCAAGTTGCAGTGTGCCATGAATTTCAACTTATCGCTTAGATAAAGATGTCAATAAATCTTTCACTCAATATCAGCCGTGTTATTGGTACCGAACGCTAAATGTAGGCAAGTAGGAGAAGATCATCATGAGACTCAAGACATTCTGGTCTTTTCTTCTTTTGAGGACGAATGGATTACTGTGTTGCAAAAATCAATTCAGAATCAAAATCCTCCCCTATTGCTGTTGCTTCTTTGATAGTTTCTTTAAATCCTTCAACTGAATGTCGATATTGGGTGACAATATCGTACAAATTGTGGTTTTCTTTTGATCGCCAATTTTATTAAAATACCAGCCTCTTTTACTGTTGTCGTAGATATTTCACCAGGTATAATACTTCTCCTTGCATTCTCAGATTAAATCTTTTAAAACTACATCAACATTACAATAGATTGAACAGCATTTATGGTTACAGATTATTAAAGTTAAGGTAAATAAACGAAAATATAAAAATATAACTGTACAGTCCTAACCTACTAATATCGCTGATCTGTCTTTTTGCACACCACACAGGCCACAACACTAGACTCTGGACTACCACATCATTAAAAGCCAGTGTAACGAACAGTTCTTTCCGGACCCTATGCGGACGACACAATCCGACGAAGTGGGGGAACACTAGGGAAACGTCATGCAGGAATACGGGGCTGAAGACAGGGGGGCGTGTCCAAGGTGCGCTGGTGCACGGGGGAGATGTGGCCGAGGCGAACAATTCCAAAGAGTAATCCTTAGAGTATCCAAAAACACACGAGAAAGTCCAAAACCAGGAGATCCATCAAAACACGAAGTTAAAACCACGAAGGCTGGGTCGGAACCGGCGGACAGGGACCGGGACCGGGACCGGGCGCTTCCAGGTCCCGGACTCGCACGATACGGAAATCAGGTGCAGAGCCCGGATGAGCGTCAGCGCCTGGCTTTTAAGGTGGGCTGGGAATAGGGAGCAGGTGCACAGAATAAGGTCTCACGTGAAAGGGCTGGAGCACCCTTAAGGAGGGGGGACTATAATCGTGACAGCCAGCTGTTATACGTCAAATTGACAAATTGTTATTGTTAGCCGGGACAATAACCAGTGCCTGACTAGCTCAGCTGTTAGAGCATGAGACTCTTAATCTCAGGGTCATGTACAGTATTTGAGCCCTATGCTAGGTGTGGTAAATGCTTGTATTAAAAGACAGATCCTTGACCACCTTGTTGAGAAGTGTAATAATACAGGCACACATTGTTAAAAACAAATATTTATTGCAATCACAAAACACAAACTGCACTACACCCAACAAAAAATACAACACACATGTTACTTTATATAAAGTATTTACACACAAATCATCTCAGAGGTCTAACATTCTGGTCACCCAGAAAACTCTGGACTGTTACTACGGACTGAATTCTTAATGCCTACAGAGGCCACATAGGAGACGAGGTGCCTTCTCATTAAATACAATGCAACCTGCAGTTAGATCTCTCTCCCTAACAAGGTTCAGATACTTAGCTGCAGTCCGGTTTGGTTCAGATGACCAAGAAGTAGGGGATCTTGCCTGGCGTAAGCGTCAAGTCACAACTCCTGTGGACTTCTCTTTCCTCTCCTTGTTTCTCCTCTTCCACCTTGTCTTCTCTCTTCTCTCTCTGTGTTTTCATGTCATGATAATTTGTGTATGGCCATGCTGCTCCTTGCCAATCATGAATCTACAATGTATATAGGTGTGCTAAGATAAACCTTACAACTATTTCAGCTCAAGGGACCCCTCAAACCTTAGCAAACATCCTCCCTCCTTGGAAGTTAGGAGTGTTTTACTCTTCCCACTTCCGTCACCCAAAGCTGTAAAATTATAGTTACCTAAGTTTATTTCAATGATCCCAGTAACTCTTCCAAAAACATTTTTCAGAACAGCTTCTTCAATTATCAAAGATTTTATATGATCTAAACACACTCATGGAGTAAGAAGGCAACGTCTACATCTGCCCAGCTCAGAAGGTGGGTTAAATCTCCCAGATCTAGAACAACATCAGCTTCTGACACAATTTTTGTATTTGTATTATATATTTTTAAACTCCAAACAAGAACAATGGGTTAACATTGAAAACATACATGCAACATTGAAAATGTATCCTCAGACTGTATTTGTTTATTCTTAAAAATAGGTTTTAGAGCACAAACAATTTTATTAGTAAGTCTACTGTTATTATCCCAGTGCCAAAGTTGTTGAGTATAACATGTTTAAAGTATTACAGGACAGTAAGATCAGCCACTATTTCAGTGTTTGAATGGCAAATTGGTAAGCATGTGCTCATCACCCACCTAGACTCACATCAACACGAACTCTCTGACATCCAGCACCTTGAGGCCCCCAGTAAGTACACATGGGCCTTGGTGATAGATTACAGCTCTCCCTTTCACACAATTCAGCCCCCGAATCTCTTTCATAAAATAATTGACACAGGTGTAAATCCATCAGTGTTTTTTTTAAATGAATTTAAGAATAGTTTTACATAAAATCCTACATCGATAATAATGTACATTATAGTATCCTGCAAGTAAAACGTGGAAATATATTATCAGTTGCACTAAATCGATACGAGCATCGTTAACTTAGCATATAATTCACTCCTCCTCAATAGGTGGCGCTAGAAGGTGCCGTCAGGTTTATATCCGGCTGCAGAAACTCTTGTTTACCATTCCCGCTCGTTTTTTTTAAACCGCTGCAGCGCTCAAGAACAACGTAACCGTACTGCACGGCTCTGACGATATGTCATCCACTTGGCGTTGATTGAAACGCTTGCTTTAGCTAAATAATAAAGAGGAAAGTTATTCTGTTTTTTAAGTACCGTTTCAGGGTCTGAATATGCTATGTCTTGTCGGTTGTGTTCATATTTGAACAGATCACAGAATACAGAATCTGTGAAGAATAAAAATAAAGTTCTTGAGTCTAAGTCAGCCTTTGTTTATGATTGACTCTGACGAAGGATGGCGACGTGTTTGTTGAATCTACAAACCGAGATTCACTCTTTCATAGATATGTTACTCAAATCGATCGTGTATGATGTGTCAGAAGTTTTCAGAAACAGGATGTCTGACTCCGAGGACAAGTTTCAAGACAAACTCCGCAGCGTCTCACAGACTCTGGTGAGGCGGGCCGTGTTTAAAATCACACAGTGTGTGGAGGACAGTGTCGGGAGTGAAATGGCGCAGCTGAAGAAGGAGAACGAGAGCCTGAAGCGGAGATTGCAGAAGTGCGAGAAGGAGTCGGGAGCAGGAGGAGATCGGGGACAGACAGATCGTGTTGGACACATGCTTCCCTGTGAAGTCACCGCAGGAATAAAGGAAGAAATGTACGCGAAACTGGAGCTGTCAGGTCAGTGGGGTGACTTGTAGGAAGTTAGTGTCTGAACTGTTATTGTCTGATTATGGCGATTATAATACTTCGTTCAGACATACTAGTTGTTTCCCTGGATTATTGTATAATCCTACAGGTATGTCATTAGGAAAAAAACTATTCAGTTTGCATTTACGTTGTATTGGTTTAGATTTGTATATGTATAGCAATGATCATGCGTCTGTATTAACCCCTCTCTCTCAGTGCAGGGTAAATGTACTGTAGTGTTCAGTTACTGTGTCTGTATTAACCCCTCTCTCTCAGTGCAGTGTTAATGTCCTGTAGTGTCCAGTCAGTCAGTGTGTCTATATTAACCCCTCTCTCTCAGTGTAGTGTTAATGTACTATAGCGTCCGGTCCGTGTGTCTGTATTAACCCCTCTTTCTCTCAGTGCAGTGTTAATGTACTGTGGTGTCCAGTCAGTGTGTCTGTATTACGCTCTCTCTCTCAGTGCAGTGTTAATGTACTGGAGTGTCCAGTCAGTGTGTCTGTATTACGCTCTCTCTCTCAGTGCAGTGTTAATGTACTGGAGTGTCCAGTCAGTGTGTCTGTATTACGCTCTCTCTCTCAGTGCAGTGTTAATGTACTGGAGTGTCCAGTCAGTGTGTCTGTATTAAGCCCTCTCTCTCTCAGTGCAGTGTTAATGTACTGTAGTGTCCAGTCAGTGTGTCTGTAGTAAACCCTCACTGTCAGTGCAGTGTTAATTGTATGTACAGATGCAGCCATTCAAGATGGGTGGGGTATTTCGCAGCATACCCCGGTGGGCGTGTCGCGGTATCACGCGGTTAATCGCGTCATTTGACTTCATGCCGGAAACTATCCGGAGTCACCTTGTAAAACTGCCAGGGGGAGCTTAACCTCTCATGTACAGCATTTGAGCTTTTAATTTTGAACTGTGTATTACAGCATGTTAATCATCAGTCATTAAAATGTTGGTATATTTTATGAAAGCAAGATTGCTCAGTTGGACAAAAGTACACAACCTACCTTTATCAGAAATATTTATGCATCAAAGCCTTTACCGAAGATATTACTAATAGTATTAATAATGAATGACTTTGGACAAGCTGTATACTCAAAGTATAATTTCTTTAGCACATTTGTACAAGCACTTGGAATCTGTCCAGGCCATACTTTGTCAGTCATTTTGTTTTACTTCAACGGGCATAAAAACTCCCTTGCTTTTAACAGGGCATTACATAGTTTCTAACTACGAAAATGATTTAAAATGCGACACTTATCATTCAACTAGAGCTCAAAATATCACAAGGATCCTCAAGAGCACAGCAAAGACTGTATTAAAAGATACTTGTATGTAGCAACGCTTTCTTTTCCGTATACCAGATTTTATGGAACCACTTCAGAATGGTGTCAGCCAGTCAGATTCCAGGAATCGGTACTTTAAAGGAAAAATACACACCGGTATTCCATTTCTCCCTAACGATTTTAAGCATCGAAGTATTTAACTAGCATGTGAAATAGCGTGTGAAAAAGTGGTAGTTTTAAGCTTTTCTGCTAATATAATATGGAATCGCGTATCTAAAGAATTTAAGAACGATATGATTATATTCATATTCGTGTACTGCGACAGGGCTGTATAGGGCTGTTTCGCCTCTCTCTTCATGTGACTTCCCTTGTAGCCTACTGGTCTACGTGCCTGGTTACCAACTCATGGATTGTGTGTTCAAATCCATCTGGTGCTGGACTTTTCTTTTAACAAACCTTTCTTTGAAAAAATAGAATAGCGATATTATGGACAATCAATTGACTTTTATATTTCAAAATATCACAACATGATCGATTCCAAGTCATTTTTGATAACAATGAATAGTCACCTTCTTCCCTTCTGACAACAGTCCCTGCTTCTGCTTCCTGCTTCTATTGTGTGTGTGTGTGTGTAATAGAGTAAATTTTTATAGAGAAATGGAGGCTGGACAAACATTTATATTGATTTAAATCGTGTTTTGATTTAAATTGCAAACGCATGTTTAATTATATGTGTTTTTTTATCATAATCAGACTAATGCAACATAAATTGATACAGTATCTTTGTCTTCTAAGTATCTTAATAAACTTTCAGCATAGCTTTCTATCCGTTTAGATTTATATTTCTTGGGATTTTGGGATCAAACGTGGAAGGATTAGATTGTAATCGTTTTTATTTTTCAAATACGTTTTAGAAAAGTGTAATCTATACCTGCCCAGACTGTACGCCTTCCTAAACCTCGCTTTTCACTCCTGTCCTGCTCTTCCCCGCGCACCCCAGCTGGGCGATCTTCGGCCTCTGCCTGGGACGAATGTATATTTTGATATTTACACCCGGCGCGGCACCGAGGGAGCGTCTGCATTTATAACTTCGTTTTTAAAATTAGTCAAGCAATATGAAGCATCTCCTTTTACTTTTAAGTCCCTTAAATACATTGAGCACAGCTTTCTCACCACTTAAGATTACTTTTTGATACCATCCTTACACAAAGCAGAAACTTTCTGATGACATACAGTACAAGTGGAGGGGGGGGGGGAGGGCGAGCGAGATAACCAGGACGCAAGGCAAATAAGATACACTCCACAGGCATTCACAACAGCAACATATGAAATGTTTGCACATATAGTTAAGTTATTACTTGGTTTTCAAAGTGCAATGAAATACAATATTGTTGTTGTTGCTGTTCTTGTTGTTTTTATCCTGTAAAAAGTTTTGAGAAGCCACCTTTAAAGGCGATATATACTGTAAAAGCACTGATTCTTATGGAATGTGTTCCGCCGGGGATTCAAAATTTTTTTTATTTGTTTTTTAATCGCGTATCTAAGGAAATCTCAGTATAACTTTGTTCATGAACAAACAGTGGCATGTTACATTATTATTAGTTTTTTTGTTAACAAGGCTCGCCAGCTAATGTGAATCGAAACCTGTCTTTCTAGCTTTTAAAGTCGTGCGAAGTGTAAGCCACAATTCAAATAGAGAAAAAAGAGCTGACTGGCAAGATTTAAGATGTGGCTGTCAATGTTGGATTAAAAAAAACACATTGTCAGACGTTTGTTGCATTGCTTGAAAAATAACTTTATTTCGAGAAACTGGATAAGTAATTCAATTGTTTTTTTTAACTTCCTGAAAAACAACTTATAATTTAACTATATGTGCAAACGTTTTATGATATGTCACTGTTGTGAATGTCTGTGGAGTGTATCTTATTTGCCTGTCTGTCCTGGCTGTGCTCTCTCTCTCAATTCAATTCAATTCAAGGTGCTTTAACTTTAACTTGCTTTAACTCTGCATGTCTGAGTTCTGAAGTCTGAGTTCTTGTGTCCGTCCTATCCGAACCCGAAAGTATTACAATATATATCTTTATAGCAGGTGGTGTACAGTTTTTTAGCATAGACTACACTAAAATGTATTTAAAAAATAAAAACGATTACAATCTAATCTTTCCACGGGCTTCTAAATCTAATCTTTCCAGAGCAGCTTCTTAACTGTGAAAACATGTGTCTGTCTTTCCGTAGGGGGAAGGGAATCTGATCTGCAAGGCCCTTTGGCTACAAAAGTAAAAAGAAGGCGCTCCCTCTCTCTCTTTTGATTATTACATCCAATAATCAAAAATGACACAATAAACATAATAACCATAATAACGACCAACCAACAAAAACAACCATACAAACATAATACCAACCAAAAACATAGATAACAACCACAATACAAAATCAAAAATATAAAACCATTAAACTCTCTCAAATTCATGCAGTTATCATAATCCCGCCCCTTATGCAAAACCAAACCCTCCTCCCATCCCAGTTTATCCTCTTTATCATAAACAAAATCCACCTCAATTTTCAACATAAAGCATTACACAAAACCAATACCTCAACACTCCATACAATGTGTTTTTTTTAATCCAACATTGACAGCCACATCTTAAATCTTGTCAGTCAGCTCTTTTTTCTCTATTTGAATTGTGGCTTACACATCGCACGACTTTAAAAGCTAGAAAGACAGGTTTCAATTCACATTAGCTGGCGAGCCTTGTTAACAAAAAAACAGACAATACCCAGGGAGAGGGAGGTCAAGCCAGAGAGAGAGTTTTTTACCCTCTGTCTAAAAACCCAAATAACCCGGGGCAGAGACTCCGGGGGGATCATTGCGTGGTACAGAGCGGAGCTCAGTCAATTCTTATGGAATGTGTTTTTTCTTTCTTATTTTTTTCAGCATGGAATAAACCTGTTACTTGATTCATATGGATGCCTGGTTCCGCTGGGGATTCAAAACATTTTTTATTTTTTTTTAATTGGGTATCAAAGGGAATAGGCAGTATAACCCTGTTCATGCACAAACTGTGGCATGTTACATTGATTTGGGTGTCTCCTCTTGCCAGAAAGCTTTAAATTGCATATTGAGCGTGGTTTTTGACTTTTTTTAAATTGTATTTTGAGCGCAGACAGCACATACAAGGGTTAATTGCACACTGAACTGCATGTAAAAAAAACAATTACTTTTTGTCAATGAAAACCGGTGTGTGTGTCTCTCTCTGCTGGATGTCCCTCTCACTCTCTGCTGAATGAATAAAAGCATTTTATTAAAAACGCGTTTGCGTTTGTCTGGTATTTACTTTGGTCCCTTTTAACTGTTTTTCGATCTACTGTATTGCTTTGAGATGACACTTTTAAAGGTGATATGTAAAATAAAGTTTTTTATTATTGTTATAGAGAAACATGATCAGATTTTCCCTGGTTCAGAAAAAAAGATCTAAAGTGCTACACCTAACTTTCTTAATTCGATGTATTTAAAGCAGTGAACTAATGTAGGTGTAACATAACTTTCAGAAATACAATTGAGAATAGTTTTGTGGTGTTTGTTTAGATGAAACGTTCCTAAAACGTATAACGTAACAAAATTAAAGACGATTAAAATCTGTAATCTTTCCACTTGTACTGTATATCATCGGAAAGTTTCTGCTTTGTGTAAGGATGATATCAAAAAGTAATCTTAAGTGGTGAGAAAGCTGTGCTCAATGTATTTAAGGGACTTAAAAGTAAAAGGAGATGCTTCATATTGCTTGACTAATTTTAAAAACTAAGTTATAAATGCAGACGCTCCCTCGGTGCTGCGCCGGGTGTAAATATCAAAATATACACCGATTAAAACCGATTACAATCTAATCCTTCCACGTTTGATCCCAAAATCCCAAGAAATATAAATCTAAATGGGTAGAAAGCTATGCTGATTATGTTGTGATATTTTGAAATATAAAAGTCAATTGATTGTCCATAATATCGCTATTCTATTTTTTCGAAGAAATGTTTGTTAAAAGAGAAGTCCAGCACCAGCTGGATTTGAACACACAACCCATGAGTTGATAATTGGGCACGTAGACCAGTAGGCTACAAGGGAAGTCGCATGAAGAGTGAGGAGAAACAGCCCTACACAGCCCTGTCGCAGTACACTAATATAATCATATCGTTCTTAAATTCTTTAGATACGCGATTCCATATTATATTCCCTTTTAATCAAATTCTAAAAATATGCTTGTTGACTCCGGAAAGATTTTGATGCTTAAAATTTTTAGGGAGAAATGGAATACTGGTGTGTATTTTTTCTTTAAAGTACCAAGACCAGCTATATACTGTATGTTTATGTTCCAAAATTAATATCGTTTATGGCCTTCACACGCGTTACAGTATGCTCCTATTCTTTTTATGCTCAGCTACTAAGATTTCCCTTCAGTGGTAAAATTCAATATCTACAACGGGCACAGAAAAGACGTTTACTGTAAGTCTTTCTACGACAGACCAACGGACCACGAGTGCCCCTGTCGGTCAACCAATCACGTACCGCGGTATCCCGCGTCATCTTGCGTCACGATGCGCGACGCCGTAGCCAATTACCTCCGGTACGTGTCTGTACCGCGTACTTTGAATGGCTGCATCTGTAGTAGTGATATTATTATAGTAGACTCACATTTTACATTGTAATTAGGCTCCTGACAAAGCCTGTATATCCAAAATCACATATAATCAGAACACCACCACATCAACCGAGATTGACTCGGGTTAAAAAAAAGATTTAAGATCAGTTTGGTGGGGGTTTGGGTAAAAAAAAGATGACCTGTGCATCACTAAAGACAATAGACTTCTGCACAGCGGCAAGGACATCGCCACCAAACTGACATAATTTCATTCTAGGTGCATAAAACTAAAACACTGAAGCGATAGGTGCTGATGGGGAGAGTGAAGGAGAGGTGGTCTGTCATAACTCAAGCTTCATTAAAACACAAAGGCAACTGAAGGGTACAGCCAAGGAGAATGAGTTGAAACTGCCTTTTGGCAGACCCTCAAGCCAGCCAAGCCTTCGACTAGGCTGGTGGGCGCCCCACTAATGACACACAGTCTCCTTAAAGACTGCTGAAACCCCAATACCTAGACTCAACACACAAGTCCCTGCTCCCACTTTTTACAGCTTGCAGTTCTTAACAGTGCCCCTAGCCCCTTCATAGCGGACACTACAATATTCTTTCCTCTGACTTAAACAGTTTTAAGAAAAATGATTAGGTGAGCCCGCGGACCACACTTTGAGAATTACTGGTTTAAAGTATAATAAAAACAGTGATATAACTTAACTCGCCTTGCCTTTCCTCTTCGTACTTGTCAAATATGGTGATGCTGCATGATAACAAGTGACCAAATCCCAAAGAGCAGCTCAGATGTGTGCTACTAGAGTTGAGCTATTAGAGTTGAGTTCTTGAAATTTCCTGCATTATTTACATTTTTACATTTTTTCTAAGCTCATGCTAAAGGTCTCGTCGTCTTCTCCTGTGTTTTCAGGCTCAGTGGCCCGTGCTCTTCCTGATGCTGGGGAAAGGGCTCCTCTTGAACAGCAACACAGAGAGGAGGAGTGGGGCTCCAGTCTGATGCAGGAGACAGAGCTCCCTGCTGCAGAAGGGAAAGAGACACTCAGGGAGCAGCACACAGAGAGCAGACAGAGTGTCAAGGATCTGGACTCTGTGCCCATGATGAAGACAGAGCCGGAGAGTGAGACAACTGGGTTATTAGGATGTGAGGATTTTACAAGGAAGGTTAATATTCTGGACAATAATACTATTACAATAAATTACAATGCTCTAGAATCTGTGTCTGTACAGAGGATCAAAGAGGAGGAGCTGGATGAACTGGATGGGTTTAATCTTACAGAGCAGTACATGGTGATCCAGCTAATTGATCCCGCAGAGCAGCAGACATTTTTAGATCTTAGTCTTGTCTCTGAGCCTGGTAAGTGTTCTTTCTAATTTTTAAAAAAATGTTCTCCATCTTTCACAATAATGTCGTCCAGATAACACTGTGTACCTGTAGTTCCCTGCATGGCTTGTTCCATCACCCTCTGCCATACAGCTTGAGCCCTAGAAACTACAGATGCAGCCATTCAAAATGGGTGGGGTATTTCGCGGCATACACCAGAGGGCGTGTCGCGTTATCACGTGTTATCATGCAGTATCACGCAGTTAATCGCGTCATTTGACGTCATGCCGGAAACTATCCGGCGTCACCTTGTAAAACCGCCAGGGGGAGCTTAACCTCTCATGTACAGCATTTGAGCTTTTAATTTTGAACTGTGTATTACAGCATGTTAATCATCAGTCATGTTGGTATATTTTATGAAAGCAAGATTGCTCAGTTGGACAAAAGTACACAACCTACCTTTATCAGAAATATTTATGCATCAAAGCCTTTACCGAAGATATTAATAATAGTATTAATAATGAGTGACATTGGACAAGCTGTATACTCAAAGTATAATTTCTTAAGCACATTTGTACAAGCACTTGGAATCTGTCCAAGCCATACTTTGTTATCAACGCTTTCTTTTCCATATACCAGATTTTATGGAACCACTTCAGAATGGTGTCAGCCAGTCAGATTCCAGGAATCGGTACTTTAAAGGAAAAATACACACCGGTATTCCATTTCTCCCTAACGATTTTAAGCATCGAAGTATTTAACTAGCATGTGAAATAGCGTGTGAAAAAGTGGTAGTTTTAAGCTTTTCTGCTAATATAATATGGAATCGCGTATCTAAAGAATTTAAGAACGATATGATTATATTCGTGTACTGCGACAGGGCTGTGTAGGGCTGTTTCGGCTTTCTCTTCATGCGCCTTCCCTTGTAGCTTACTGGTCTACGTGCCCGATTACCAACTCATGGGTTGTGTGTTCAAATCCAGTTGGTGCTGGACTTTTCTTTTAACAAACATTTCTTTGAAAAAATAGAATAGCAATATTATGGACAATCAATTGACTTTTATATTTCAAAATATCACAACATGATCGATTCTAAGTCATTTTTGATAACAATGAATAGTTACCTTCTTCCCTTCTGACAACGGTCCCTGCTTCTGCTTCCTGCTTCTATTGTGTGTGTGTGTGTAATAGAGTAAATTTTTATAGAGAAATGGAGGCTGGACAGTATGCGTTACAATATAAACATTTATATTGATTTAAATCGTGTTTTGATTTAAATCCCAAACGCGTGTTTAATTATATGTGTTTTTTTATCATAATCAGGCTAATGCAACATAAATTGATACAGTATCTTTGTCTTCTAAGTATCTTAATAAACTTTCAGCATAGCTTTCTATCCGTTTAGATTTATATTTCTTGGGATTTTGGGATCAAACGTGGAAGGATTAGATTGTAATCGTTTTTATTTTTCAAATACGTTTTAGAAAAGTGTAATCTATACCTGCCCAGACTGTACGCCTTCCTAAACCCCGCCCTGACCACTTTCACTCCTGTCCTGCTCTTCCCCGCGCACCCCAGCCGGGCACTCTTCGGCCTCTGCCCGGGACGAATGTATATTTTGATCTTTACACCCGGCGTGGCACCGAGGGAGCGTCTGCATTTATAACTTAGTTTTTAAAATTAGTCAAGCAATATGAAGCATCTCCTTTTACTTTTAAGTCCCTTAAATACATTGAGCACAGCTTTCTCACCACTTAAGATTACTTTTTGATACCATCCTTACACAAAGCAGAAACTTTCTGATGACATACAGTACAAGTGGAAAGATTACAGATTTTAATCGTCTTTAATTTTGTTACGTTATACGTTTTAGGAATGTTTTATCTAAACAAACACCACAAAACTATTCTCGATTGTATTTCTGAATGTTATATTACACCTACAGTAGTTCACTGCTTTAAATACATCGAATTAAGAAAGTTAGGTGTAGCACTTTAGATCTTTTTTTCTGAACCAGGGAAAATCTGATCATGTTTCTCTATAACAATAATAAAAAACTTTATTTTACATATCACCTTTAAAAGTGGCATCTCAAAGCAATACAGTAGATGGAAAAACAGTTAAAGGTTAAACATTAGAGGCTTGCCACACCCGGACTGTTAAACCAACGCATTAGCACGTCAAAGCCCATTGAGGACCCGGGCGCAATAGTTGTTTTGTCCCTTGATTTACTGATCTGCATTAATTATGGAAATTGAGTTCCTGCTCTTTGCAGACGACCTGGTCCCGCTGTCGCCCACAGAACAAAGGCTGCGCCAGAACCTGGCACTGCTGGAGCAGCACTGTCAGACCTGGGCGCCAACAGTCAATCTGGACAAGACCAGAGTTATGGTTTTCCAGAAAAAAAGCCAGACCTCAGGGAAACAGGTACAAATTCACACTTAACAACACATTAACACCTAACAACGGGAGCAGGGACGAATTAGGCCAGTACCCACTATTGTTAAACATACAGAAAAGAATATTAAAGTATTGAATATTAGTATTGGCTTTAGTATTAGCCATACAGAACATTAAAGTGCCCCTTTTCCATTCAGCGGGAGCCTGAGCCGCTGTGTCCTATCTTCTGACAGTCGCCGTTGTGAATGTCTGTAGAGTGTATCTTATTTTTAGTACTATATTTTTGTATTATATTCCCTATTAATCAAACTCTAAGAGTATGTATCGGCTTGTCCCCTCCTCCCGCCCCTCTCTGTGTACAGTAGAGCCTCCTGTCCAGCCAGCACATTTCCACATTCACAACTGCGACATATAAAATGTTTGCACATATAGTTAAATTATTAGTTGTTTTTCAGGAAGTTAAAAAAAACACTTGAATTACTCATCCAGTCTCTCGAAATAAAGTTATTTTTCAAGCAATGCAACAAACGTCGGGCAATGTGTTTTTTTTAATCCAACATTGACAGCCACATCTTAAATCTTGTCAGTCAGCTCTTTTTTCTCTATTTGAATTGTGGCTTACACATCGCACGACTTTAAAAGCTAGAAAGACAGGTTTCGATTCACATTAGCTGGCGAGCCTTGTTAACAAAAAAACTAATAATAATGTAACATGCCACTGTTTGTTCATGAACAAAGTTATACTGAGATTTCCTTAGATACGCGATTAAAAAACAAATAAAAAAAATTTTGAATCCCCGGCGGAACACATTCCATAAGAATCAGCGCTTTTACAGTATATATCGCCTTTAGAGGTTGCTTCTCAAAACACTTTACAGGATAAAAACAACAAGAACAGCAACAACAACAATATTGTATTTCATTGCACTTTGAAAACCAAGTAATAACCTAACTATATGTGCAAACGTTTCATATGTTGCTGTTGTGAATGCCTGTGGAGTGTATCTTATTTGCCTTGCGTCCTGGTTATCTCGCTCGCCCTCCCCCCCTCTCTCCCTCAATTCAATTCAAGGTGTTTTATTAGCATGACAGATGGGTACAATCAGTGTTGGGTATTTACTTTGCTTTGAGATTCCACTTTTAAAGGTGATATATAAAATTTTGACTAAAATAAATTGATAGAACTGGACAGGCGAGACGTTTATCCAGAGAGCGAGTGATCAGAAAAAGGAACAGCTGTTACACCCAGGTTTTACGCTCTCTCTCTGTTGAATGAATGAAAGCATTTTATTAAAAACGCGTTTGCGTTTGTCTGGGTATTTACTTTGTAATCTGTGGTTTACATCTACTGTATTGTTTTGAGATGCCACTTTTAAAGGTGATATGTAAAATAAAGTTTTTTATTATTGTTATAGAGAAACATGATCAGATTTTCCCTGGTTCAGAAAAAAGACGATTAAAATCTTTAATCTTTGCACTTGTATGTCATCGGAAAATACAATCAGTTTCTGCTTTGTGTAAGGATGGTGTCAAAAAGTAATCTAAGTGGTGAGAAAGCTGTGCTCCTCAAAGCGCTTTACAGGATAAAAACAATAACAACAATAGTGGCTGGGCAAACAATTTTTTTTATAGAAATACAAAATGAGATACTGTATAATGATGTGCATGAATAAAGTTATACTGCAATTTTCCTTAGATACGCGATTTAAAAAAAATAAGAATTTTTTTAATCCCGGGCGGAACACATTCCATAAGAATCAGCGCTTTTATACAGTATATCGCCTTTAAACACATATATTTAAACATGCGTTTACGATTTAAATCAAAACGCGATTCAAATCAATATAAATGTTTATTTTGTAACGCATAGGTAACTATTCATTGTTATTAAAAAGACTTAAATTCGATCATGTTGTGATATTTAGAAATATAAATTTGTTTGGTGCGAGTGAGGTTTTATTTAATCTTTGACCAAGGGAAACGTTTCATTTTTTCAAAGAAATGTTTGTTAAAAAATAAAGTCATAGTTCCATGGGATTTGATCACAGACCGTGTGACGTGGAAGTCAGGCACCTAACCCACAGCGCCACCGGCACAGTCACATGCTGAGGGCTAAAAAAGCACTACAGAAACATTATCGACAGACAATGTACAGATTTGATAAAGCTATAAAATAATGTAATTAGGCACAGAAGAATTTTACAGCACAGTACAATAATAAATGCTTTAGAAGCATAAATTACCTTTCACTCAATTTAAACACAAGCTGTCTTTAGCCCTCTAAGCTGGTTCATACAGAAATGTAGAGATCCAGGCTCAGAACACACAGCTTCATTAGCGAATACATATGCAGGACAAGTGGAGAAGACGTTTTACAGTGGATGGATTTTTAGAAACATCCCATCAGTGACATCACTGAAGTCAACTCCTAGGTAACTCTCGTGTGGATAGTTTCACAAGAATCAGACAAAGGTTTAAGCATTGCTTGTTCTAGATAAAACTGCAAAAAAAAGCAACAACCCATAATGTACTTCTTTGCGGCTCTGTTTGCCCAAATCAGATATTCACAACGTGAAATTAGAAAATAATATTACGTAACCAAAATCCGCAATATGAAAACAGAACCTGTGTAATTGTTGACAGATGATGTACTTGTAACATTTTTACAAGACGAACTACAACATTTAAAAAATGACTTGTATGTACTTGATATCTCTAATCAATCCACTGCACTGCATTAAAACAAAACGAAAACTAAAACGCCCTGGGCATACCGTTTCGTGCTTCTTATCAGTTGCTCAAAAGTAATTTGACCGTATGAAATGCATAATATAAACCTAGAAACATATACGTGAGCAGTATTTACGTAGTATCAGTGTCAAGACATTCCTCTCAAATACTGTAAATCAAGTTAAAAATATCTCAAGACCGATACTGGTCATAATGAAACCATGTTTCGTGTATGTTTTCTTTAAAGTACCGAGACCAGCCATATACTGTATGTTTATGTTCCAAAATTAATATCGTTTATGGCCTTCACACGCGTTGCAGTATGCTCCTATTCTTTTTATGCTCAGCTACTAAGATTTCCCTTCAGTGGTAAAATTCAATATCTACAATGAGCAGAGTAAAGACGTTTACTGTAAATCTTTCTACGACAGACCAACGGACCACGAGTGCCCCTGTCGGTCAACCAATCATGTACCGCGGTACCCCACGTCATCTTGCGTCACGATGCGCGACGCCGTAGCCAATTACTTCCGGTACGTGTCTGTACCGCGCACTTTGAATGGTTGCATCTGTAGGTGATTGTATTGCTAGTATTAATTGTCAAACGTTGCTTTGATGATTCTTCAGTCTCCATTTGAAGATATCTCTAGGCCGAGTCAGTCTTGGAGAAATGCTCATCTCCTGCTAACGTTACAAAATTGCCTTCTATACAAGGTAAAGGGTAATGAACACTGAGAGGTACAGGGTTTATAGTAACTTTAAAATCTTTACAAATGTGCACATCACCAACCTTTCCTCAGTTCAGAACTGGGACTGTTGGATTTCATTCCATTCAGATTTAGACAAGATTCCCATTTCCTCTAAATGTTGTAATTGTGGCTCCACCTTAAGACAAATAACATATGGTACAGGGTGTCACGATCCATCTCATTAACTGCAGTTTTTGTGTTAATTTCCTTCAAGGTTACATTGACTTACTTAATTCCAAGTTTTGCATTAGGCAACAACTGTGAAATTCTCTTTTTGGTGGGTTTGTTACTGGAAGAGCCTAGATTTAGTGCCCTGATGGAGCTCCCATCGAGGGGACTTTTTTTCAACCACTCATGACCTGACAATACAGACACCTCTTTTCCAGCAAATAAAGGTCTGGCTTACGTGTTTTTACATTGGAGGCTACATTTCCTTTAATTTCCCAAGAGTCGGCACAGTCTCACCAGTGAAAGTTGTGTCTAGCTCCATTTCTAGTTTTACTCCAGACACTTCTGGTATTATCCAAATCATTCTCCTATCATCCTCCCTAATGCTATACAGTTGCAATCATCCCAGATCATCCCCAATTGAGTTTGTATCAGTATGTGATGCACCTTGTTCAATTTCAGAGTATGTGCTTTAGTGGTTTTGCTTTTTTCCAACACTGTTGCCTGTTTTTCTGGGATTTCATTTTCGCTGCTCTACACATTCTTAATGTAGCCACGTTTGTGGCAGTTTCCACAGTCTTTTTCTCTAAACCAACATGTGACCCCAGTCAGTGGGGTCATGTGAGGATTTGCCACCATGAAAACAAGGCTGCCCTTTCCAGTATTTTTTAACAAAAATCTTATGTGTAACACATGCAACTATTTTCTGATGCAATTCGTTTGCATCTTTGGTAGCCATTTCCATCAAAATCACAATGTTTAAAGCGTGCCGCAGTGTTAAATTGTGCTCAGTGAGCAGCTGAGTCTGTGTGTTTTCACTGAGCAACCCACTCACCAGTCTGTCCATCAAAGCATTTGACAGCCCGGAGCCAAACTGACACTGTTCTGATGATCTATGTAGCGCTGCGAAGTATTCTGATATGCTTTCAGTCTTTCACTGGTTTCATTTATGAAATGGAAATCTCTCCACTATGATCAATGGCTTTCAGCTCAAATGATTCCACAGGGCAACCACATTTTCTTTAAATGTCTTTTCAGAAGGTTTTGCCGGTGTCATATCGAATTAGGGGATACTATTGTGTATGCAGATAACATGGCTAAGGTGAATTTTTCTGCTTACCCATAAAATATTTCAGGCAAAGAAAAAAATACAGAAAACTATCTTTTTATGTTTATTTTAGTTCCTCTCCAGGAGTTCGTTTCTTTAATGCACATTAAGACTGAATTCATAGGAATATGTAATTGCCGATTAACACCTCATTTCTCATAATTGTAATACTTAAGTAACTGGTTTAAAGTATAATAAAAACAATGATACAATTGAACTATTCTTGCCTTGCCTTTCCTCTTCGTACTTGTCATATTGATGGTAATGCTGCATAATTACAAGTGACCAGATCCCAAAGAGCAGCTCAGATGTGTGAGTTCAATTTGTGAAATTTTCTGCATTTTTTAAATTTGTATTTACACTACTTGTATTTTTTTCACCACTGACTAGGTATACATGAATTTGTGTGAAAATGATGTAATTATGTAATTACACTACATAATTCATGATTATTTTAGTTTTTACAACTTTACTTATATGCAGATACTACAGAATGTCTTTGCTATCTCATATTTAAATTTTAAGATTTTTTTTTGTATTGGAATGACTTCATTTTCATCACTTCTCCAAGCTCATGCTAAAGGTCTTGTCATCTTGTCCTGTGTTATAGGCTCAGAGGCCAGTGCTCTCCCTGATGCTGGGGAAAGTGCTCCTCTTGAAGAGCAGCACAGTAAGGAGGAGTGGGGCTCCAGTCTGATGCAGGATACAGGTCTCACTACTGCAGAAGGGACAGAGACACCTAATGAGCAGCACACAGAGAGCAGACAGAGTGTTGAGGATCTGGACTCTGTGCCTGTGATTAAAACAGAGCCTGAGAGTGAGACAGCTGGGTTCTTAGTATTTGATGATTTTACAGGGAAAGTTAATATTCTGGACAATAATACTATTACAATAAATTTCAATGCTCTAGAATCTCTGTCTATACAGAGGCTCAAAGAGGAGGAGCTGAATGACCTGGATGGGTTTAATCTCACAGAGCAGAACGTTGAGCCCCAGTTGATTGACCCTGCAGAGCAGCAGACTGATATACCTGGTGAAGAGAACAGTACTGAGTCACAGCACACAATGGAGAGTCATTATAGGGAGGAACAACAACAACTCCAACAGGGCTTGATGATAATAAGGCCTTGTTCCGTTAAGGTGGAGAGACTGTCATTGCAGAAGTGGTTTAAACAATCGGATAATCCCTTAGTATCAAAGGACTTTGTAGAGAAGTGTAATCTGAACACTAAGAATATTGCAAAGCATATAAAAGAACTAGAGTTGGTCTCTGTACAAGGGTGCAGGGAAGAGGGAGAGAAGGAATTTAATGTTTTCAGTCTAAGGGAGCAGGAAAGTGGGTCCCAGCTGATTCAACCTGCAGAGCAGCAGACTGATATATCTGGCGAAGAGAACAGCACTGAGTTACAGCACACAGAGGGGGATCAGGACCGAGAGGAAAGAGAGGAACAACAGGGAGGCCCACAGGACTTGATAAGAATGATCCCTTCTTCTGCAAACATGCAGAGATTGTCAGTGCAGCAGACTAAAGCCCAGAAACTTAGGAAGACTCATCCCAAACCTTGTTCAGATAAAGTGGTGAAAATGTCTGTTCAGCACAAACGACAACAATGTTTTAGGCAACCAAGTAAATTAAAAAGTCACCAGCGCACTCATACTGGTGAGAAACCATTAACCTGCAGTCAGTGTGGGAAAAGATTTAATCGGGCAAGTCATTTAAAAACCCACTTACGAATTCACACAGGAGAGAAACCATTCACCTGCCGCCATTGTGGGAAGAGTTTTAATAGGGCAAGCAGTTTACAAAAACACCAACTCATTCACACAGGTGAGAAACCATTTAACTGCAGTCAGTGTGGGAAAAAGTTTACTCAGAAAAACCATTTAAAAACCCACCAGCTTAGTCATACAGGAGAGAAACCATTCAGCTGCAGTCGGTGTGGGAAAACGTTTACTCAGAAAAACCATTTAAAAACCCACCAGCTTAGTCATACAGGAGAGAAACCATTCAGCTGCAGTCAGTGTGGGAAAAGTTTTAGTCTGCAACGCAGTTTAAAAACACACCAGCTTATTCACAGAGGAGAGAAACACATGATAAGATGGTACACAGAAGTTTAGAGTTGTACAATGATTTATGAATTTGAAACTTCAAATACTTGTTTTTTTTCTAATCTATTGCACCATGGCTAGATTCATGAAATAAATGAATATCTGAGGTGTTTAACCTCATAGCAGAAGTCACAGATTGGGTGTCTTTACGGGTTTTACATTTACAACACCCTCAAGTTAAACTTACATCATCATAAACAACACATTTAAAAAAATACAAGTGATACACTTGTGCATGTAAGCTCCAACATTCTCTATATCCAGCCATTAAATTTATTTTCACGGTAGTGAAACTATGTTTTTATATAACATTGTTTACCTTTTTGCTTAGAAACATTATCAATATGAGTTTCGCTCTTCAAACCTGAGTACTTTCACAACAGAAATGTGGATTTCACCCCTGCTTCAAGCATAATAAGTTCAAACTCAGGTGTATATGTATTCAGGGTATGTTTTTACTGTTGAATTTCTTAGCCTGTTATTTTCCTCCTGTTGTGTAGTGTTACGTTTGGCAGGGGCAGATGAATGGTAGCTCTTCCAGTTCAGACAATTTACGTTCTCTGGAGTGACTGAGCTCCACAGCTGCACTTTTTCTTGTCTGTTCAGCTCTGATTGAGGTTTTCTTTTTAGATTCTTAATGTTGCTTTAGCTTCACAGAAAGCTCTTCATCTTCATCTTCATCAAGTTCAAGTTGAAAATCCCTATAACTAGACATCAATACATTGCAGTTTTTGAGGTTCACTGTATGTTCTTAATGGACTCTCATATTTAAACGTGAGTTTCCCGTTTCATTTCTTTGTCAAAGTTCAGTTTGATTGTGTTGCAGAATGAGAACTCATCAGCTACATATGTGTCATCTAACCTTGTAATGCAATTAAACACACCTGCTTATGCATGATGTATCAGCAGTGCATTCTTCTGAAACTTCACGTACATTCACCTTTTAATTAATAAGTGCATGGCTGAGGTCATTCACCCATTTGGTCAACTCTCAAATGAAGGAATTCTGTATCATATATATCATGAGTACACTGTCCCAGAAAAAAACATTCAAATGCCAGAACACATTTTTATATCAGTGGTTCTTATCTGCTATACTGCAGTTTTATTGCAGCCTGTACCCCCTTTGGTTCTCAAAATCTAAAAATAAAAGAGTTTTTTAATCAAAGTAGTGTTTACTAAAACAGATTTCAAACCAATGAGTTTAATAAAACAACATAGTTGTGAAACATTTTGTAGTTGTGGTGCTCTCAACACTACTTTCACTTCTTCCTGTGCCTCTTGAAGGCCATCATTGTTAATCACGTGAGATTTCTCTTTATGGAAATTCACACTTGGCATATTTAGATATTAGTCTTGTCTCTGAGCCTGGTAAGTGTTCTATCTATTTTTTTTTAAATGTTCTCCATCCTTCACAATAATGTCGTCCAGATAACGCTGTGTACCTGGAGTTCCCTGCAGGGCTTGTTCCATCACCCTCTGCCATAGAGCTTGAGCCCCAGAAACTAGGTGATTGTATTGAAACAGGCCTTTGCTAGTATTAATTGTCAAACATTGCTTTGATGATTCTTCAGTTTCCATTTGAAGATATCCCTGGGCCGAGTCAGTCTTGGAGAAATGCTCACCTCCTGCTAACGTTACAAAATTGCCTTCTACACAAGGTAAAGGGTAATGAACACTGAGGAGTACAGGGTTTATAGTAACTTTAAAATCTCTACAAATGTGCACATCACCAGCCTTTCCTCAGTTCAGAACTGGGACTGTTGGATTTTCTCATTCCATTCAGATTTAGACAAGATTCCCATTTCCTCTAAATGTTGTAATTGTGACTCCACCTTAAGACAAATAACATATGGTACAGGGTGTCGCGATCCATCTCATTAACTGTAGCTTTTGTGTTAATTCCCTTCAAGATTGCAATGCCTTCCTTATTTCCATGTTTTGCATCAGGCAATAACTGTGAAATTCTCTTTTTGGTGGGTTTGTTACTGGAAGAGCCTAGATTTAGTGCCCTGATGGAGCTCCCATTGAGGGGACTTTTTTTCAACCGCTCATGACCTGACGATACAGACACCTCTTTTCCAGCAAATAAAGGTCTGGCTTACGTGTTTTTCAATTGGAGGCTACATTTCCTTTAATTTCCCAAGAGCCGGCACAGTCTCATCAGTGTAAGTTTCAAAAGGGCTGACCTTGTGTCTAGCTCCATTTCTAGTTTTACTCCAGACACTGCTGGTATAATCCAAATTATTCTTCTATCATCCTCCCTAATGCTATACAGTTGCAATCATCCCAGATCATCCTCAATTTAGTTTGCATCAGTTTCAGATGCGTCTTCTTCAATTTCAGAGTCTTTATGTGCTTCAGTGGTTTTGCTTTTGTCCACTGTTGCCTGTTTTTTCTGGGATTGCATTTTGGTTCCTCTCCAGGAGTTAGTTTCTGTAATGCACATTAAAACTAAATTCATAGGAAGACTTAATTGGCGATTAACACTCCATTTCTTATAATTGTAATACTTAAGTAAACCTGAAATTCAGAATTGCGCGTTTACTACTTGCTAACAGTGCTTGTGTGAGTCTTTTGTTTTTGTTTGGGAGATGCAAATAATTGTAACACTTATGTAAACCTGACTGAGGTCAAACCCGTGACCTTCTGTTTACAAGGCATAGATTTGCCACTACGCCGACATGTTCAAGTGCTTTCACTTTTTTTCCTCTCATGAGCATCGTGCTGGTATTTTTTTTTCATCTCAGAGCGGTGTGTCCAAGGGGCTGTATAAGGAGAAGGCTCTTCTGGTGCCTTGGCTTAGTTGGTTACAGCACCCATCTACTAAACAGAAGGTTCTGGGTTTGAATCCCACTGGTGCCTTTCTTCCTGTCTGGTTGTGTTGAATGTGACATTTTGGACAATCACAAAAATTCATACACATTGAGGAAGATGAAATTCAATTCTGGTTGTCACATGCATGAGTCTCTAAGGCGTAATCAGTTAGTATGTTTGAGTGTTAACCGAAAGGTAGGTGGATCAAACCTACCAAGAGAGGCACTTCTGGGATTTTGATATAAACATTGTCCTTAACCCTCTTTATATTCAGATTTGTTCAAGAACTTGACAAGCATTACTAAGTTACTATTATAAGGTTAGCACTGTACAGATGTATTTTGGTATTTTGGCATGTTTACCTTAATTTTAATCCTTAAGTTTCAAGAAACTATGAAAAAAAGCGACATTAATAACAGAGGATTTTGATTTTTGACATTTGCACCTCAAATATTCACTCGTCCACGCACGAAGAAAACACAGGAATGTATTGAGTCTCATGATGAACATCTTCTGTGAAATATAATGAGTAAACATCATAAGACAACAGAAAGAGAGAGTGGAAAGTGGGAATATTGCATAAGGGTGTGATTTGTGTAGTTAATAAAACAGTCAAAAGAATATGAGAATGGTTCTTTATTAAGATACACAACATTTATGGCGACGAGAAACGAGTGCTTGACGAACTCAAAGCAAGCAGAACACTGCAGATTCTAGTTCTCTTGCTGGTGGAACCACACTTTTGAATTTTCGGACTGTTGGTTTAGCTGCGCCATGGAAGATAAGGCAGCCACGCCAAGAACCTTGCTCATGCCCAGCTTTCTCCACTGCTTCCACTGAACCTTGAGCTCCGGATTTGAATACGGAATACAAGATATGGATGGAGGCGTACAGATTTTTTTAAATAGCCAGTGGATCTATAGGAGCTCCAGATGCCGTGAATCATGCTACCTTACTGCACTGTAATCCTGTGCAGTGGATTTTCGCCAACCTCTGTGGAGAAAAAGGTACATATGAACAGACTGTAGCTGCCTTAGATGCTTACTTTACACTGCAGAGAAATGTGGTTTTGGAATAGCATAAATTTAGACAAGGATCTGTAAGGAATCCCCCACGAATAGGTATGCAGATCGTATGCAGACGCAGGACCAGGTAGATATCAAAACAGGCGTACAATCCAAAACGTCAGGCGAGATCGTGGTCGAAAGGTAGTTCAAAATCCAGGAGATCCGAAGAGAATGTAATGTTGCCATAGCCAAAATGTAATGGTAGTGGCTCTCTGAAGGCACCAGTTCTGTAGGGTTTGGGCATTTACTGTGACAATTATTAATTGTAGCAGTAAATCACAAAATTGATTCTTTTGATGGCTTTAGAATCCAACCATGCGACATAACTCAAACAACGCACACACACAGGTACTAATACACGAGGATACATTTATTAATACATAGAATATGCATGTAAAACTAACAGATCTTACCGAGAGGGTTATCGGAATACAAAAGGTATATATTCAGTCAGTTACAAAGAGTTACATATATCAAGAGGACATACGTTCAGTATATCATTCATTAAGACTGTTTCATAAATGAACTTGGTTATAACTTCTACATTAGATACTCAAAACAAGTATATAACTCTTAGGAATTAAATTGATATCAACTGGTTGGGATAACAATTGAATTCTCAAGCAGTAATGCATTGAAGTTGAATACTCATCCAATCTCTGGGGATTCAGAGCTCCTGTGGGCACAAAGAAACAGTTGCAGGCTGTTGCTGTCCAATCCGCGCTCTCTGGCTCGGTGCCAGGCTGTGCTGTGCGGCTTGCGACGGTGCACTGCAGATGCTCACTGACCGGCTAGTTAGTGTTGGACTGTGGGTCCCAGCAAGTCAGGAAGAGGACCGGTTCGTTCCTGATGAAGAGCTAGTTCTGAATAGTGATTCAGCTGTCCACAGTTCCGACCTGTTCACGAGGCCTGCTGCTGGTGCTAACCTTGGGTGGATCCTCTGGTTACTCTCTTGCAACCTCCGCTCTAGACTCTTAGAACAAAGGAAAGTTCTGGCACACTGGCCGTTCCGTGGTTGTCCGGGCTGAGTCTCAGGATGGTCAGGAGGCGCGCTGTGAGAATGTCCTGCCCTTGGGAGCCTTCTGCTCCTGGGCCGTCCTGCCCTGGATTTCTCTTTTGAATTCCCTTTAGAAAAGTCCACAGAATTCTCACAGAATCCCCCTCTGAATCTCCCAGGCTCTCTGTGTTGCCTGTTTTTACCTGGAGGAACTTCAGCTCATTCATTGGCTGAAAGTTCCATGGGCATCAGAGTCCCACGTGGGTTACTCGGCCCTACCAGTCCCTGATTAGTTGATCAAGGTGAGATATGAGTCACTTACTCCTGACACTTAGTAATGCAGTCCAGATGTCCATCTGGCACTCCCTAGACAGATAGGCGCCAATAGATGACCATTGATCATGATAGGCAGGCTTAGCTAAGTGCATCCCCCTTTGGGAGCTGTCCTTTATCAAAGGAACCTTAAATCAGCCTGCATGAATAGTTTCTCTGTGGCTGCACCACAGAGATGAACAGAGAAATGGGGCCTCATTTGGGAAAGCTCAGAAACACTTAATTCTGCCTTATTAATAAGCCTCGCCGCTACAAGAATATTACAATCCAAATCAGTAGGCAAGGTTCAAGGTCAAGGGCCAAAAGGATAGTTCAGAAACCAGGAGAAGTATAGTAAGCGAGGTATAAAGAAAGGCGAGGTAGAGCTCTCTAAGAGAAGACTCAATTGTTATTTTCAAACTGCTGCTGGCACTGGTTAGTTTATCTGGGCTGGCTGGCGGTTGTGACAAGATCTCAGTCTCAGGACGAGTCTGTTGATGCTTTTGTAAATGCACCAAGAGAACTGGCCAAATCATGTGACTTTGAAGGATTGGAAGCTGACATGTTAAGAGATCGACTTTAGAAAGAGCTCTTACAGTTGCTAGAATTTATGAAGCAGCTCAAGCAGAATAAAAAAAATGCTTTCTAACCACAGTGACAAAGCTAGAGAGAGTCATGTTTACTTCAAAAGAAACATTGAACGGGTTGCTCTCTCAAACTTTAGAAACAAAAGCTGAGCAGCAGGACGCAGTCAAGTTACAGACATAGAAGAATAGGGGATGGCTGACATTACATAACTGACATTAGAGGTGCGGACTACCAACGCACAAAGCAGATGAATGCGAAGCAGAAGTAACAAAATGTCTACACTGTAAGAAAACAGGTCATTATGCACCAGAGTGTTTAGAAAGAAAATCAGTTTCCAAAAAGAAAAGAAAGTTAATACAAATAAGGAAGGGACAAAGCTTAAAAAAACGGATAAACCAGTGAGCGCAGTTCAAGAACCTTCTTCAGACTCAGATTAATTTGTTTATTCCATTGACCCTGAAGGTAAAGAAACTGTTCAAATAAATGGCCAAGAGATAAAAATGGTGATAGATACAGGAAGTGGAAGAAACCTCATTGGAATAGAACGTTTCAAGAAAGTGTTTGCACACAGAACTAAACTTAAGCAGACTAATAAGAAATGCTATGCCTATGCACAAATTAGTCCACTTCAGTGTGTTGGCTACTTTGAGGCACAGCTGAAATGGTAGGAAAATGTTATAAAGGACAAAGCCTATGGAACTGAAGGACATGTAGAACAGTTGTTGGGAAGAAAAGCATGTTTTGATCTGAAGATTCTGAATGTAGGAGACACTGTCAATGTGGTTGACCAGTCCTCAGAGAGGTTTCAGCAGTTAGCACAGGAATATGAGTCACTCTTTAAAGGTTTAGGACAGATCAAGGTTACAGTAGATGAGAAAGTTTTGCCAGTAGCTCAAAGTCTGAGACGAGTACCCTGTCCAGTGATAGAAGCTGTTAATCAGGAGTTAGATAAAATCCTGGATGATGGAATTATTGAAGAAGTGAATCAAGGTGCAGATGGATCTAAAATATTCTGATAATACCTAAAAAGACACCAATGATGTGAGACTGTGTGTGGATCTGTGAGAAGTGAATAAAGCAGTAATCAGAGAGAGACATCTAGTACCAACGGTTGACAGCATATTGCAAGCAGTGCAAGGAGCCAAAGTTTTTGCAAAGTTAGATGTTCGAAAAGGATTCTGGCAAGTTGAGTTGGCCCTGGCATCAAGACACCTTGCTACCTTCACCACACACAGGGGTTGTTACCATTTCAGAGTAGTTCCTTATGGCTTGTCTAGTGCCCCAGAGGCCTATCAGAAGGCTATGGACTCGATGTTGTGTGAAATGCCAGGTGTTGTATGGTATATGGATGATGTTGTAGTACATGCGGAAAATGAAGAACAACTTGAACAGAGGCTCAGGCAAGTATTCCAAAGATTCCAAGACAGAGGCTTTACTTTAAATAAAGATAAGTGCATCTTTGGCCTAAAAGAGATCGAGATACTGGGACATTTGGTCGATGCAGAAGGAATAAAACCAGACCCGAAAAAGGTGAGAGCTGTTTGCAGTGCACCGAGACCTGAGAATGTTGCGCTTCTGCACTTGTTCTTAGGCACTTGTGGATTTTTGATTAAATTAATTCCTAATTATGCAGATATATCAGAACCCTTAGAAAACTAACGAGGAAAGGACAGAAGTGAGAATGGACATCGGAAACTGAGAAAGCCATTGCTGAGTTGAAAAGAGCACTTGTAACTGAACCATGTCTGGCATACTTCAAACTAGATGCGTCAACAGTAGTGATCAGTGACGCGAATCCTGTAGGACTTGGAGCAGTATTGCTACAAAGACAAGAAGATGGACAGAACAAACCAGTGGCATATGCAAGTCGCTCACTTACCCCAACAGAAATGCATTACTCACAAATAGAGCGTGAAGCCTTGGGTTGTGTTTGGGCAGTGGAACATTTTAGGACATATTTATGGGGAGGCAAGTTCACACTTCATATGGATCATAAACCCCTCATTTATATGTTCAATCCCAAAAAGGCAACATTGTTACCACCCAGGATACAAAGACTTGGATTGAGATTATGGCCTTATGATTACAAAATTGAACACATAGTAGGGAAAACCAATGTCGCAGACTCATTGTCACGTCTTCCTTTACCAGACACAGAAGACACTGGTTATGAAGACACCTATGTTGATAGAGTGCTTTCAATCAGCACTTATGAACTGCATGCACTGACACTTGAGGAACTTAAACAAGCAACAAACGAAGATGACACATTGAAATTGTTGATGTCCATAGTGGAAAAAGGACAATGGCCTAATCCAATTCCAGACGAACTGCAGCCATACCACAGGTGTAGGTTGGAGTTATCTACATATGATGGACTGCTTTTAAGAGGACAGAGGATTGTGTTACCGAAAACAAAAATCAGACAAGCACTGAAAATAGCACATGAGACACATCACGGTGTAGTTTGTAAAAAACAGTACCTGAGAAGCAACTTTTACTGGCCCAACATGGACAGTGATGTTGAAAGACTAATCAGGAATTGTTCCACTTGTGTGTTGAATCAGCCATTGCAGGAGGATCAACTTCTCCAACCACTTGAATTACCACCAAGGCCTTGGACAAAACTGGGCATTGCCCTGGTAGGCCCCATTCAGAATGAATACATATTGACTGTCATAGACTATTATACTTCTTAACCTGAGGCGGTTGTTGTATCAGACATATATTCAGCCACAGTTATTAGAGAGTTGATGAACATCTTTGCACGATTTGGTTATCCACTAGAGGTAGTAACAGATATTGGCAGGCAATTCATAGGACAGTTGTTTGAATCATTTCTGACTAATTGTGGAATTAAACACATCCGTGCATCACCTTACTATCCAAGATGTAATGGCAAAATTGAAAGATTTCACAGATACCTGAAAAAGGCCTTAAGAGCAGCTGTGACAGAAGGAAAAAAGAGAGAGAGGAACTCCCTAAGATTCTGCTGACTTATAGATCAACACCACACAGGGCATCTGGAGAAACCCCAGCTAATCTTATCTTTGGGCGTGATATCCGGACTAAACTACCAAACGTGGAGAAGAAAGAAGAAGAGTCAAGGGACATTCAAAAGACAAAAGATATCCATAGACATCATGAGGAGTATGCACACAAAATGAAATTATATGCAGACCAGACACGGATCATAACTTCAAGGTCGGTGACGTAGTGTTTGTGGCTGGCCTAGACACCGGTAAATTGGATGCCAAGTTCAAAGACACTCGCTATGTGTTATTGAGAAACACCTCTTGTAACTCTTTTGAGTTAGTGAATGTGGAAGATGGCTCAAAAATAATGAGAAATGTAAAACATCTTTGACACGCTCCTCCATTGGATCTTGATTTTGAATCTGCAGAAACAGAAAATGCTGAGAATACAGGACTTTCTGACGTGCAGGAAGTGCCGAGTCCTCAGACAGTGGAGAGTACATCCGTAGGAGAGCCAGTAACTTTACCCAGAAGTAACGTAACAGCCATTAGTGGCAGGGTTATCAGGAAACCGGCTCATTACAGAGACATTTAAAAATACAGGACTTGCATAGCTCTCCAAATGTTAAATTGCCCTATTTTGTTTGTGTTATCTATGTAGATGTTGCTTAGACTGCTAGAAATGAGGTGATATTTAGAAGTGACTTAAGTAGAAATTGAACTAAAATTTGAGTTGGTACGCATAGAAATTGTTGTAAAAAAAGATGAATGTATTGAATAGAAATGAAAGGGTTTATATACATTTTGTTGTAAAAGTTAATAACCGTTTACTGTGTGTTGATATAAAATTGTTACAATTGTATGGTAGGGAAGGGATGTAGTATAGTGAATAGACATCGCAAGACAACAGAACGAGAGAGTAGAAGGCGGGAACATATGGTGTGAGAGCGTAATTTGTGTAGTTAATAAAATAGTCTAAATCATGTAAGAAAGGCTCTTTATTAAGATACACAACATGCTCAATAAGCTACTGGACACACCCGCCCCTCCTCACACAGACTGTGGAAAAGCCCCCGAGTGGGAGGGCTCTCTCTTCCTCCCAGGAGCTCTTGGACACGACGCACAGACAGGGCGCGGGGAGCCGCCGCCTGCAAACACGGCTCCAGGCAGGACTCCGCTCCGCAGGAGCCACAGAGCGGAGGAGATGGGGGCTGCTTAGCCCCTGTGCAGAGACTTGAGCTGTTGTTGCTGCGGACGCTGTCTTTTCTTTTCACGGGGTAGGAGTGAATCTTAAGTTGCCCTTAGAAATGAAGCAGAGCACTTCAACGATTGATCTGTCTCCCAGAATCACCAGGGCGCACGGGTGTGTGTGTGTGTGCGCCCTGGTGATTCTGGGAGACAGATCGAACCTGGGCTAAAAGAGAGGGGGTTTAGCCCTCTTGCATTTGCTAGTTCGAAGTTGTACAACCCATTTGTATCTGCTAGGCGGTGCAGTCTTTGTGCACAAAGAACGCTTTGAAAAGCGTCAAAAGCAAGTCATTCTGAGTTGGTCGTTTGTGTTTCCCGTTCAGACGCGAAATGCTGAAATGAACGAACGGCGCTTTACAGAGGAGTACTGCCTGACTTGATCGGTGATGAACGACAGAGGCCACTCCGACCTCTTCTCGGTTTTCTTCAATTACTTACTAAGGATCTTCTTCACATTCGCCCATGCAGGGGAAGCCAGTTACACCAAAGCAAACGCAGGAAAGTGCAATTCAAGCAGAGACCAGGAGGGACTTGTTTACACCGAGAGTGGTCGGAGAATGGAACAATGCGCCCAGCCCTGTTGCTGGAGCCGATTCTTGATGAGATCTTGGGCTCACTAAGAGGCCCCTGATGGATGCTAATCTTTCTGTTGTTCTTGCAGGTCCTGCTCTGCTTTTGAGCCGACAGAGCTCGTCCTGGTCTGTCTGCACAGCTCAATTGCAAATGATCGGCTCCGCGTACAGAAGGAACGTGCGTTTGGTACAAGAGTACATGAAGGCACCGGAAATACATTGGGAACAAATGACCGGTCGCTCAAGACCTCTGTGAAGTACAGGAGCGTGCAAAACGAGGCTGTTTCCGTCTGGTTTCAAACCAGGGATCTTTCGCCTGGGAAGCGAACGTGAAAACCGCTACACTACGGAAACCTGCAGGGACCGCTGCTGGTGTCTCGCTTGCGTTTCGGGCTGAGAAAGGGAAGCGTCACTTTAGGCAGGGGGCGCTGGAGAGAGGAACAAAGGGCGCGATGAAACAAAATGCCGAAACCCGGGATCTTTAGATCTTCAGTCTAACGCTCTCCCAACTACGGAAACGGTTAGAACACAAGTCCACCGGCAGTGAGTATTCAACCTCATTGCGTTACTGCTCCCAACCAGTTAATATCAATTTAATTCCTAAGGGTTATGTACTTGTTTTGAGTATCTAATGTAGAAGTTGTAAACAAGTTCAATTACGAAACGGTCTAAATGAATGATATACGAAACTTATGTCCTCTTGATATGTGTAACTCTTTGTAACTGAATGAATTTATATCTTTTGTATTCTGATAACCCTTACGATAAGATCTGTTAGGTTTACACGCATATTCTATATATTAATAAATGTATCCTCGTGTATTAGTACCTGTGTGTGCGTTGTTTGAGTTATATCGCATGGTTGGATTCTAAGACCATTAAAAAAATCAATTTTGTGATTTACTGCCACAAAAATAATTGTCCCAGTAAATGCCCAAACCCCTACAGAACTGGTGCCTCGTGAGAGCATCACTGTGTGATTTCCTGCCCCAGCCTGAGGAACAGACAGTGAGCCTGTCTCTCAATAATAATAAAACAGTGTGTGATTTCCTGTCCCAGCCTGGGGAACAGTGAGCCAGATACTCAATAATAATAATACAGTGTGTGATCTCCTGTCCCAGCCTAGGAAAAAGTGAGTCAGACTCTCAATAATTATAATACAGTGTGATCTACTGTCCCAGCCTGAGGAACACACAGTGAGCCAGTATCTCAATAATAATAATACAGTGCGTGATCTCCTGTACTAGCCTGAGGAACAGTGAGCCAGACTCTCAATAATAATCATACAGTGTGATCTACTGTCCCAGCCTGAGGAACAGTGAGTTTATCTGTCAATAATAATAATACAGTGTGATGTCCTGTCCCAGCCTGAGGAACAGTGAGCTTGTCTCTCAATAATAATAATAATAATAATACAGTGTGATCTCCTGTCCCAGCCTGAAGAACCGTGAGCCTGTCTCTCTATAATAATAATACAGTGTGTGATCTCCTGTCCCAGCCTGAGGAACAGACAGTGAGCCTGTCTCTCAAAGATAATAATAATACAGTGTGTGACCTCTTGTCCCAGCCTGAGGAACAGGCAATGAGCCTGTCTTTCAATAATAATAATACAGTTTGTGATTTCCTGTCCCAGCCTGGGGAACAGTGAGCCAGACTCTCAATAATAATAGTACAGTGTGATCTACTGTCCCAGCCTGAGGAACAGACAGTGAGCCTTTATCTCAATAATAATAATACAGTGCGTAATCTCCTGTACTAGCCTGAGGAACAGACAGCGAGCCTGTCTCTCAATAATAATAATACAGTGTGTGACCTCCTGTCACAGCCTGGGGAAAAGTGAGCCAGATACTCAATTATAATAATACAGTGTGTGATCTCCTGTCCCAGCCTGGGATACAGTGAGTCAGACTCTCAATAATTATAATACAGTGTGATCTACTGTCCCAGCCTGAGGAACAGACAGTGAGCATGTCTCTCAACAATAATATGAATAAACTATGTGATCTCCTGTCCCAGCCTGAGGAACAGACAGTGAGCCTGTCTCTCAATAATAATAATACAGTGTGTCATCTCCTGTCCCAGCCTGAGGAACAGTGAGCTTGTCTCTCAATAATAATAATACAGTGTGTGATCTCCTGTCCCAGCCTGAGGAACAGACAGTGAGCCTGTCTCTTTAGATAATAATAATACAGTGTGTGAACTCCTGTCCCAGCCTGAGGAAGAGACAGTGAGCCTGTCTCTCAATAATAATAATACAGTTTGTGATTTCCTGTCCCAGCCTGGGGAACAGTGAGCCAGACTCTCAATAATAATAATACAGTGTGATCTACGTTCCCAGCCTGAGGAACAGACAGTGAGCCTTTATCTCAATAATAATAATACAGTGCGTGACCTCCTGTCCCAGCTTGGGGAACAGTAAGCCAGACTCTAAGCAATAATAATAGTGTGATCTGCTGTCCCAACCTGAGGAACAGTGAGTTCATCTGTCAATAATAATAATACAGTGTGATCTCCTGTCCCAGCATGAGGAACAGTGAGCTTGTCTCTCAATAATAATAATACAGTATAATCTCCTGTCCCAGCCTGAGGAACACTGAGCCTGTCTCTCAATAATAATACTACAGTGTTGGATCTCCTGTCCCAGCCTGGGAAACAGTGAGCCAGACTCTCAATAATAATAATAATAATAATAATAATAATAATAATAATAATAATAATAATAATAATAATAATAATAATACAGTGTGGGATCTCCTGTCCCAGCCTGGGGAACAGTGAGCCAGACTCTCAATAATAATAATACAGTGTGATCTACTGTCCCAGCCTGAGGAACAGACAGTGAGTTTGTCTCTCAATAATAATACAATGTTATCTCCTGTCCCAGCCTGGGGAACAGACAGTGAGACTGTCTCTCAATAATAAGAATACAGTATGTGATGTCCTGTCTCAGCTTGAGGAACAGAGAGTAAGCCTGTCTCTCAATAATAATAATTCAGTGTGGGATCTCCTGTCCCAGCCTGAGGAACAAACAGTGAGCCTGTCTCTCAATAATAATAATACAGTGTGGGATCTCCTGTCCCAGCCTGGCGAACAGTGAGCCAGACTCTCAATAATATTAATAATAATAATACAGTGTGATCTACTGTCCCAGCCTGAGGTACAGACAGTGAACCTGTCTCTCAATAATAATATAGTGTGTGACCACCTGTCCCAGACTGAGAAAAAGACAGTGAGTCTGTCTCTCAATAAGTATAATACAGTGTGTGACCTCCTGTCCCAGACTGAGGAAAAGACAGTGAGTCTGTCTCTAAATAATAATGATACAGTGTGGGATCTCCTGTCCCAGCCTCGGGAACAGTGAGCCAGACTCTCAATAATAATAATACAGTGTGTGATCTCCTATCCCAGCCTGAGGAACAGACAGTGAGCCTCTCTCTCAGTAATAATAATACAGTGTGTGATCTACTGTCCGAGCCCAAACGAAGACACAGTGAGCCTGTCTCTCAATAATAATAATACAGTGTGTGATCTCCTGTTCCAGTCTGGGGAACAGAAAGTGAGCCTGTCTCTCAGTAATAATAATACAGTGTGTGATCTCCTGTCCCAGCCTGAGGAACAGACAGTGAGCCTGTCTCTCAATAATAATAATACAGTGTGATCTCCTGTCCCAGGCTGAGGAACAGTGAGCAGTCCTAATAATTACCGCTTCCTGATTTAGCTCAGCAGCTTTTATTTCGCCTGAAGCACAAGCAATTTGTGAGAACAGGTTGGGTTTGCTGTGCTCAACTGGCTCGGCGTCTTCGTGTCGTAGCGCCGCAACGGTGTGTTTTCCTTCCTTCTCTTTTCAGCCTGGAAGAAACATTTTACTTGTTCCTTTTGTAGCCCACGCATGCCGACGCCTGTGTTGTGTTTTGGATTTTCTCCTTCTTGAATTTGTACTCCTGCTCCCTCTCTCTCCCTCTCTCTACATCTCCCTTTTCCCCTCCCTACCTCTCTCCCTACCTCTACCTCTCCCTCTCTCTACCTCTCCCTCTCTCCCTAACCCCCTCTCTCTCCACCTCTCTCCCTCTCCCTCGCCCTCCACCTCTCTCCCTCTCTCTACCTCTCTACCGCTGTACCTCTCTCTACCTCTCCCTACCCCTCTCTGCTCTCTCTCTCTCTCACTCTGGAGTTTATTTTCCAGACAGAAATCCAGCTCCGTCCCTCCTGTGTAAGATTGATGATGCAGGATGAGAGCCCCTAACCGAGAGCACTGCAGCGGCAGGTTCTGTAGTCTGTTTCAAATCCGCCCGCGATGAGACACCGAGGAGAAATGAAGAGCCCCAGTCACGCTAGAAAATCACCCGGGAAAGAGACTTTCAATGTAGGAAAAAAAAGTTGTTAGTAACAGACATAATACGTTTATTTTGTTTTTTTAATCGCTGCGATGTGTGACTAAGCTCATACGACTAAGAGTTGCCCCCGTTGTCTAGATCTGGTAACCTGCTCGTCGCTGGTGGGCCAGATCGTGTCCCCCGTCACTATACTGGTGCATTAGGACCCACACAGACCACAGGGTGAGCACCCCCTGCTGGCCCCACAGAGAGGGAGAGGTAGAGCACCACAACCCAGACTCAACCACATCACAGCACAGATCAAACAGCAATATCTCACACACTGGGACACACACAAACACAACATAAACTGGAATGCTACAGAACCTTAAACAGACAATACACACTAGCTGAATATTTGACCAAAATAAAAAATAACAAACAGAAACAGACCCTGACGAAGTACAGGCTCAGTGACCACAACCTGGCCATAGAAACTGGGCGACACAGGCAGACCTGGCTGCCCAGAGAGGACAGGCTGTGCTCCCACTGCCAGCGGGGAGAAATAGAGACAGAGGTGCACTTCCTACTGCACTGTGACAGATACTCTGGGATTAGAGAAACATTCTTCCCGAAATTCAGAAATCTAATCCCAGAGTTCCCACACCTGCCAAAACCACAACAGGTCCCAATCCTACTGGGAGAGGGAGGAGGGAACTCAGTTGATCTGGCAGCCCAGTGTGTGATCTCCTGTCACAGCCTGAGGAACAGTGAGTCTGTCTCCCAATAATGCTCCAGCCGCCTACAGTATATGTCAATATTTTATAATATGTCTTTGTTGTAAATGTCTGTAACATGTCTGTAGATTTTATTTTACTTCTATTTCTTGTTTTGTTCCTTGTTAATTTTATTATTTTTATTTGCTTTGGCAACACTGATTGTACCCATCGGTCATGCTAATAAAGCACCTTGAATTGAAATAGAGGTAGGGAGAGAGGTAGGGAGGGGAAAAGGGAGAGGTAGGGAGAGAGGTAGAGAGAGGGAGAGGTAGAGGTAGGGAGAGAGAGGAGGAGTACAAATTCAAGCAGAAGCCTGACTGGAGCACTGTCGTATGGCCCTGACATCAATCCCTCAACTCTCTGCATAAAGCAGTGTCTTATGGCCATGAAATCCCACCCCCACCACTCTCAGTGGAAAGCACTGTCGTAACCCACCTCCTCCGCTCTCTGCGAAAAGCAGTATCTTCAGGCCCTGACATCCCATCCCCGCCACTCTCTGCGTAAAGAAGAATCGTCAGGCCCTGACATCCCACCCCCGCCACTCTCTACGTAAAGAAGTGACGTATGGCACTGACACCCACCCCTTCACTCTCTGTGTTAAGCTGTGTTGTCAGGCCCTGACATCCCACCCCCGCCACTTTCTGTGTAAAGCAGTGTCATATGGCCCTGACATCCCAATCCCGCCACTCTCTGTGTAAAGCAGTGTCATATGGCCCTGACATCCCACCCCCACCACTCTCTGTGTAAAACACTGTCATAAGGACCTGACATCACACCCCCACCACTCTCTGCGGAAAGCACAGTCATATAGCCCTGACACCCACCCCTCCACTCTTTGAATAAAGCAGTGTCGTCTAGCCCTGACATCCCACCCCCGCCACTCTCTACGTAAAGAAGTGTCGTATGGCCCTGACATCCCACCCCCACCACTAAATGGGTAAAGTAGTATCGTCAGGCCCTGACATCCCACCCCCACCACTCTCTGTGTAAAACACTGTCATAAGGACCTGACATCACACCCCCACCACTCTCTGCGGAAAGCACAGTCATATAGCCCTGACACCCACCCCTCCACTCTTTGAATAAAGCAGTGTCGTCTAGCCCTGACATCCCACCCCCGCCACTGTCTCCGTAAAGAAGTGTCGTATGGCCCTGACACCCACCCCTCCACTCTCTGCGTTAAGCTGTGTTGTCAGGCCCTGAGATCCCACACCCGCAACTCTCTGTGTAAAGCAGTGTCATATGGCCCTGACACCAATCCCTCCACTCTCTGTAAAAACCAGTGTCTTATGGCCCTGAAACCCTCCCCTCCACTCTCTACATAAAGCAGTGTCTTCAAGCCCTAACATCCCTTCCCCGCCACTCTCTGTGTAAAGCACTGTCGTATGGCCCTGACATCACACCCCCACCACTCTCTGCGTAAAGCACTGTCATATACCCCTGACACCCACCCCTCCACTCTCTGCTTAAAGCAGTGTCGTTAAGCCCTGACATCCCACCCCCGCCACTCTCTATGTAAAGAAGTGTCGTATGGCCCTGACACCCACCCCTCCACACTCTGCGTTAAGCTCTGTTGTCAGGCCCTGACATCCCACCCCCGCCACTCTCTGTGTAAAGCACTGTTGTATGGCCCTGACATCACACCCCCACCACTCTCTGTGTAAAGAAATGTCGTATGGCCCTGACATCACACCCCCACCACTCTCTGCGGAAAGCAGTGTTGTCTAGCCCTGACATCCCACCCCTGCCACTCTCTACGTAAAGAAGTGTCGTATGGCCCTGACATCACACCCCCACCACTCTCTGCGTAAAGCACTGTCGTATAACCCTGAGACCCACCCCTCCACACTCTGCATAAAGCAGTGTCGTCAAGCCCTGACATCCCACCCCCACCACTCTCTGTGTAAAGCACTGTCGTATGGCCCTGACATCACACCCCCACCACTCTCTGCGTAAAGCACTGTCGTATAACCCTGAGACCCACCCCTCCACTCTCTGCGTTAAGCTGTGTTGTCAGGCCCTGACATCCCACCCTTGCCACTCACTGTGTAAAGCAGTGTCGTATAGCCCTGAGACCCACCCCTCCACTCTCAGCATAATGCAGTCTCGTCAGGCCCTGACATCCCACCCTTATCACTCTCTGCGTAAAGCAGTATCGTCAGGCTGACATCCCACCCCTGCCACTCTCTGCGTAAAGCACTGTCGTCAGCCTCTGACATCCCACCCCCACCACTCTCTGCATAAAGCGGTGTCTTACTGGCCTGACATCCACACCCCTCCATTCTCTGCATAATGCAGTGTCGTCAGACCCTGACATCCCACCCTTGCCACTCTCTGGGTAAAGAATTGTCGTATGGCCCTGACACCCACCCCTCCACTCTCTGCATAAAGCAGTGTCGTCAGGCCCTGACATCCCACCCCCTGTACTCTCTGCGTAACGCGGTATCGTCAGGCCTTGACATCCCACCCCCGCCACTCTCTGCATAAAGCAGTGTCTTACGGCCCTGACATCCCACCCCCTCCACTCTCTGCATAAAGCGGTGTCTTACTGCCCTGACATCCAACCCCTGCCACTCTCAGCGTAAAGCAGTATCGTCAGGCCCTTACATCCCACCCCTGCCACTCTCTGCGTAAAGAAGTGTGGTATGGCCCTGACACCCACCCCTCCACTCTCTGCATAAAGCAGTGTCGTCAAGCCCTGACATCCCACCCCCGCCACTCTCTACGTAAAGAAGTGTCGTATGGCCCTGACACCCACCCTCCACTCTCTGCGTTAAGCTGTGTTGTCAGGCCCTGACATCCCACCCTCGCCACTCACTGTGTAAAGCAGTGTCGTATAGCCCTGAGACCCACCCCTCCACTCTCAGCATAAAGCAGTGTCTTACGGCCCTGACATCCAACCCCTGCCACTCTCAGCGTAAAGCAGTATCGTCAGGCCCTGACACCCCCCCCTTATCACTCTCTGCGTAAGGCAGTATCGTCAGGCCCTAACATCCCACCCCTGCCACTCTCTGCGTAAAGAAGTGTCGTATGGCCCTGACATCCCACCCCCTCCACTCTCTGCATAAAGCGGTGTCTTACTGCCCTGACATCCAACCCCTGCCACTCTCAGCGTAAAGCAGTATCGTCAGGCCCTGACATCCCACCCTCCGCCACTCTTTGCGTAAAGCAGTATCATCAGGCCCTGACATCCTACCCCCACCACTCTCTGCGTAAAGAAGTGTTGTATGGCGCCGACATCCCACCTCCTCTGCTCTCTGCGTAAACAGTGTCGTATGGCCCTGACATCCAACCCCGCCACTCTCTGCGTAAAGCAGTATCGTCAGGCCCTGAAATCCGACCCCCGCCACTCTCTACGTAATGCAGTACATTCAGGCCATGACATCCCAGCCCCGCCACTCTATGTGTAAAGCAGTCGTATGGCCCTGACATCCCGCCTCCTACGCTCTCTGCGTAAAGCACTGTCAACAGCCTCTGACATCCCACCCTCACCACTCTCTGCGAAAAGCAGTATCTTCTGGCCCTGACATCCCACCCCTGCCACTCTCTGCATAATGCAGTCTCGTCAGGCCATGACATCCCACCACCCGCCACTCTTTGCGTAAAGCAGTATCATCAGGCCCTGACATCCTACCCCCACCACTATCTGTGTAAAGAAGTATCGTATGGCGCCGACATCCCACCCCGCCACTCTCTGCGTAAAGCAGTATCGTCAGGCCCTGACATCCCACCCCTCCACTCTCTGCGTAAAGAAGTGTCGTATGGCCCTGACACCCACCCTCCACTCTCTGCATTAAGCAGTGTCAATAGGCCCTGACATCCAATCCCCGCCACTCTCTACGTAAAGAAGTGTCGTACGACCCTGACATCCCACCCTCGCCACTCACTGTGTAAAGCAGTGTTGTATGGCCATGACACCCACCCTGCTACTCTCTACGTTAAGAAGTGTCGTATGGCGCTGACACCCACCCTCCACTCTCTGCGTAAAGCAGTATCGTCAGGCCCTGACATCCCACCCCTGCCACTCCCTGCGTAAAGAAGTGTCATATGGCCCTGACACCCACCCTCCAGCTCTCCGCCGCCCCAGGCTTCCGCTCGATAAGCTACTGGACACACCTGCCCCTCCTCACACAGACCGTGGAAAAGCCCCCGAGTGGGTGGGCTCTCTCTTCCTCCCAGGACCTCTTGGACACGATGCACAGACAGAGCGCGGGGAGCCGCCGCCTGCAAACACAGCTCCAGGCAGGACTCCACTCCGCAGGAGCCGCAGAGCAGAGGAGATGGGGGTTGCTTAGCCCCTGTGCAGAGACTTGAGCTGTTGTTGCTGCGGACGCTGTCTTTTCTTTTCACGGGGTAGGAGTGAATGTTAAGTTGCCCTTAGAAATGAAGCAGAGCACTTCAACGGCACGGGTGTGTGTGTGTGTGCTCCCTGGTGATTCAAAGTTGTACAACCCATTTGTATCTGCTAGGCGGCGCAGTCGTCGTGCACAAAGAATGCTTTGAAAAGCGTCAAAGGCAAGTCATTCCGAGTTGGTCGTTTGAGTTTTCCGTTCAGACGCGAAATGCTGAAATGATCTCTCGGCTCCTCGGTTGTCATTTCTGCTCCGTAAAGGGATCACAGCACGCGTCGGCTTCCAGCACGGTGGGTCGGGACACGATGCCGGGGGTCGGCGCGTGCGATGTCTTCCTCGTTAGTATAGTGGCAAGTATCCCCGCCTGTCACGCGGGAGACCGGGGTTCGATTCCCCGACGGGGTGTAGCTTTTCTTTCACCTCCTTAGAGAAAGGACTGCCTTTCACTTCTCTGTTTTCTTTCACAGCGTCGTGCACCTTTTCATTGCTCTCGGTGTCTGACCGGGGTAAAGTTAGCTTGAAGTTCGAAAACGATTTTGGCACGCCTGTAGCGTTTACACGAAACCTCTTAGAATCGCGAGAATACTTGCTTTGTGCATAAAATACATTGTGAATGCTTTCTCAGCCTTTACTTTTTCGTTTATATTACATTTTTTGGACCAAGCACGAATATTCTTTTGTCCATATCTTCGCAACGGAAGCACAGAACGCCTTCAAACCAAATGCATTTTAAAGACCACGACGTGGTCTTTCCACAGCCTCTACATCAAAGTATCAGTGAGCTAATTATCTTTTTTTAAACCTCCGGTTTTTCATCGATGCGTAATTACGCACTAACTGGAACCCGGGGGACCGCTGTATACACAAGTTCACAACGCGAGAAATACTGTTCAATACGGCTTCATGCGAAAAACCCATATATGACCATAGGAAGCATAACAGCGCAGTCTCCAATTACTCAGACTGTAAGCACGGGAATAAAGCTTTGTCTGAATTCTGAAACCCTTCCTTTACGTCCTGTTTTCATTCAGGTAAGAGTCAACTATATGCACAATACTATTGACAGCAGGAAGATTAAAATATTCTTTACTCAGCAGCTTATTAAAAACAGCTCCCATGATGTTCAAACCGATTTTTTACATAGAACACTGACACAGCTTTGCGTTCTGAATCTCTTTTTCTCGTGCGTTTATTTAATGTGGCACAATGCACTGGGATAGGGGTATTCTGTTCACAAACCAATAGCATTTAAACCACAGCACCCACAATGCTGCAAGTAAGTGTTTTACACACTAAGCAGAGAGCGATGTCTTCCTCGTTAGTATAGTGGCAAGTATCCCCACCTGTCACGCGGGAGACCAGGGTACATCAGGACGCGCATTGAAGTGAAAGCAGGATCCGCTGCGACATCCACTGTGCAGATCCCGCCACACTCAGAGGTGAGTGGGTCTGTTCGATCACAGCGCTAGGCGAATCCCCAAACAGTGTGGGTGGCAACAAACGAAACGGGCCTGTTTCCGCCCGGTTTCGATCCGGGGAAATCGGGCCCAGTAGTGGCGGGATCTGTACAGTGCATGTCGCAGCGCTTCAATGTGCTTCCTGATGTCCTACCCCGAGTGCAGAAAAGACAGCATCCACAGCAACAACAGCTCAGGTCTCTGCACAGGAGCTAAGCTGCCCCCATCTCCTCTGCTCTGCGGCTCCTGCGGAGCGGAGTCCTGCCTGGAGCCGTGTTTGCAGGCGGCGGCTCCCCGCGCCCTGTCTGTGCGTCGTGTCCAAGAGCTCCTGGGAGGAAGAGAGAGCCCTCCCACTCGGGGGCTTTTCCACGGTCTGTGTGAGGAGGGGCGGGTGTGTCCAGTAGCTTATCGAGCGGAAGCCTGGGGCGGCGGAGAGCTGTGATCGTGCAGACCTTGAGGTGTCACCTCTTTGTCTGCTTTCCCGCCCCCCTCCGCCCAAGCTCTGCTCCAAAGTAGCCCGGCAACCCCTCACACCTGCACGTGTCACAACCTAAGGTGCGGTCATGAGACACCCATGGGGTGTCGTTCTGTTCTTGCTAATTGTTTCCTGCCCGTCGCAGGCAGGAGTCCATGCGAGGAAGATGCGCTGGACAGAGCTCAGAGGGCGCAGCTGGGTGGCTTTCCTTCTGAGTGACGTTCTTGCAACACTCTCCCGCTACTCTTGGTGCGCTCATGCCACAACACAGGAAGGCTGGAGCAGGTGGCTGTGGGCTTTGCGCACCGCCGAAATAGCTCAGTTGGGAGAGCGTTAGACTGAAGATCTAAAGGTCCCTGGTTCGATCCCGGGTTTCGGCATTTTGTTTCATCGCGCCCTTTGTTCCTCTCTCCAGCGCCACCTGCCTAAAGTGACGCGTCTCTTTCTCAGCCCGAAACGCAAGCGAGACACCAGCAGCGGTCCCTGCAGGTTTCCGTAGTGTAGCGGCTATCACGTTCGCCTAACACGCGAAAGGTCCCCGGTTCGAGACCGGGCGGAAACAGCCTCGTTTTGCACGCTCCTGTACTTCACAGAGGTCTTGAGCGACCGGTCATTTGTTCCCAATGTATTTCCGGTGCCTTCGTGCACTCTTGTACCAAACGCACGTTCCTTCTGTACGCGGAGCCGATCATTTGCAATTGGGCTGTGCCGACAGACCAGGTCGAGCTCTGTCGGCTCAAAAGCAGCGCAGGACCTGCAAGAACAACAGAAAGATTAGCATCCAGCGGGGGCCTCTTAGTGAGCCCAAGAGCTCATCAAGAATCGGCTCCAGCAACAGGGCTGGGCGCATTGTTCCATTCTCCGCCCACTCTCGGTGTAAACAAGTCCCTCCTGGTCTCTGCTTGAAATGCACTTTCCTGCGTTTGCTTTGGTGTAACTGGCTTCCCCTGCATGGGCGAATGTGAAGAAGATCCTTAGTAAGTCATTGAAGAAAACCGAGAAGAGGTCGGAGTGGCCTCTGTCGTTCATGAACGATCCAGTCAGGCAGTACTCCTCTGTAAAGCGCCGTTCGTTCACATCGATTGGCTTTTTTTTGCCTTCATTCGTGCGAGTGGTAAAAGCAGACGCCCCTATTCTGCCGTGACCCGGATTCGGATCGGGGTTGTTGCGGCCACAACGCAAAGTACTGACCACTATACGATCACAGCGAGTTACCGAGACACACGCGGCAGGGCGGAAAGGGCTGTGCTTTCTTCGTGTGACATAATTCGAAAAAGTCCTGACGTTGCATTTCAACTGAGCCCCAGTATACATCGACCCTTCGACACTCTGAGTGACAACTCTCTTGCGTGTTTTCTCATATTTATGTAGTTTGCTTGCATGATGCCGGTGAAGTGGAAATCTAATAAGTAAATTGATTCTTAAAAATGTAGAGAGCTTTGAAAAAATATATTGGTGCTTTTAGATAATATATTTCAAGGATGTAACTGCTGTGCTACAGTGCGTGCAGAATTTTAGAAAACAGTTCGTCAACAAAGTACACTGTTTAGGTTAGTTTAGAAGACAATGTACCAAAACAATATATGCTGTCTGGGTCATTAGAATTAGCTGAAAGTAACTGATAAGCTTTGAATAACAAATCTAGTTTTTCTTCTCTCGCTCTATGATGTAATCTGTTTTCTCTTAGAGAAAGGGGAAGTTTTAGAAGGGACCAAGTGCTGAATTTTTTTACAGCGCAACGTCTTATAAAAACCCTGTACTGCTTGTAACAAATTGAGTCTCTGGTTGCACTTTGCAGGGCTCCCAATATTGCAATATTGAAATAAAGACCTTACTCAGGTGAGAACTCTCTCTTGTGGCTTCCTTGATAGTTATATTTCCATGACAATTTGGGGGCTCGTCCGGGATCACAAACCTGAGCGCGAACGGCTGCTGAAACTCCATCCGGACCCGGACAATTTTAGCAAATTGGACGAACCTCGGAGGATAAACTGTTTATCCTTCCAGAGACGCGTCTGGAGAATTGGCAGCTGTCTGACGTCAGTAAGTGATCCTTTAAAATTAATAGTTATATTTCCATGACAAGAGAAAAACCAACAACACCCCTACCACCTCCACCAATCCTAACCTTGTTTTTACTATACCCTCTGACCTTTCCCTTTCACCCCTTTGCATCCTCAGCTAACATATTTTAAAATTACAATAGACTGTATAGTATTTATGTTTAAAATTAAGGTAAATATGTCAAAATATCAAAATCCAACTGCACAGTGCTATTGTAAGAATGCTTGTCAAGTTCTCAAACAAACCTGCATTGTATTTTTAAAATATTTCAGCAGAGGATTCAACTGGAGTATAAATGAAGATTCGACGATAATTTTTTTTGAGTGAATATGGTTTTCTGGGGAGTTGCAATGTTGGGCATTATTGGACATTTCCCGGTGACCCTGACACGTGTTAAACACTCGCATTTCCTGCAAATATTAAAATGGTTATGGTTTCGCTGAGAAATCCAATCGACTGAAGACAATGTTTATATTGCAAAAGAACCCCGTCCCTGGGTGGACTCGAACCACCAACCTTTCGGTTAACAGCCGAACGCGCTAACCGACTGGTAAGGTCATTTCTCGAATCACAAGTTTTCGGTTAAAAAAAAATCTCTTCCCGTTTATTTTGCCAGCCTGTAATATTTCTTCTGCACTGATAACCAAGAATTGAATTTCATTTTTCGCAAGCTGTGTGAATTTCATCAAAAACAAGTTTTCCAGAAAGGAAATGAACACATGCATTTAACGAAATCAAGCCCTTTGTGATTGCCCGAAAAAATAATAATTTAATAATTGCTTACACTTATATAGCGCTTTTCTGGACACTCCACTCAAAGCGCTTTACAGGTAATGGGGTCTCCCCTCCACCACCACCAATGTGCAGCATCCACCTGGATGATGCGACGGCAGCCATAGTGCGCCAGAACGCTCACCACACATCAGCTATTAGTGGAGAGGAGAGCAACGAAGCCAATTCATAGATGGGGATTATTAGGAGGCCATGATTGGTTAAGGCCAATGGGAAATTTGGCCAGGACGCCGGGGTTACACCCCTACTCTTTTCAAGAAACACCATGTGATTTGTAATGACCACAGAGAGTCAGGACCTCAGTTTTACATCTCATCCGAAGGACGGCGCCTGTTTACAGTATAGTGTCCCCGTCACTATACTGGGGCATTAGGGCCCACACAGACCACAGGGTGAGTGCCCCCTGCTGGCCCCACTAACACCTCTTCCAGCAGCAACCTTAGTTTTTCCCAGGAGGTCTCCTATCCAGGTACTGACCAGGCTCACACCTGCTTAGCTTCAGTGGGTTGCCAGTTGTGAGTTGCAGGCTGACATGGCTGCTGATACGTTCTGTACTACAAGATAGGAAGAAAGACACGGCTGGGATTTGAATCTCGGTTCTTTTGTTTAATAGAGAAGCGCTTTAACCAACTAGGCTACAGTGACAGGGTACCCATCACCTTTTACAGCCGCTTGGACACACCGCTCTGAGACATCTGCGTTCAGTAAGCGCTGAACCTGCGCTCAGAGCAAATTGCCTGTTTTACATAGCAGCCCCGACACTGAGAAACGAAGAGAACTGGCTTTTATCTGCCATTTTCATGTCCAATGCGTTTGACATCTCCCAAGGGCGACAGAGTTCTTTTGCGACACTATTTCTTCTTCTTTTTTATTTCTGTACGCTTTGATAAAAAACAAGAAATCGTGCAACGGAAAAATATCTTTTTTTCATAGAGAAAACGTGCACCAGGAAATGTGTTGAGAAGAAATGATTTAACATGATACGTGACCTAATTTATCGGAGCAATTGCTCGACCAGCAAGATCTGGAGAGGTTGGAGAGTCTGGTGGATGTGATAATTATACGGTGTTGTGGAAGAAAACAGTCTTTCTTTGAATTCTCAGTCAATCGGAATTTCAGTGCGAAACATAAACCCCTTGTCTGATTTAAAGAGATTATATTTTAAAACTCATAAAAAATCAGAAAACACATGTTTCTCACTTTGAAATTTTAGACGGAGCGGTGCATGACTAGTAGCGGCGCTGAGCACACTTTGGGGGAATTCAGGTCATGTGAAATGCCAGCGGTTTAATAAACAACGCGTCTGATTCCGGATCATAAGATTGTAGGTTCGACCTATACCTGGTTCGTGTAAATTTTATTCAAGCTCCTCAGTAATAGATGTATATTATGTAATGAACCGCACCTGAAAGCAAACGTTGGGTCTGTTTCCTTTGTTTTCCAGCATGAAATAGCAAATCGTTACAAAAAGCACCTGCTAATGTCCAATAGCGGGTTTTGTTTTCAAATTACAGTTTCAGGCTTCAGACACTTTTTAATAAAACAAAAGTGTCCGGAAACTCATTAACTTTCAGGTTTGCTTGAACCTGTATTAAAAAAAGTTATCTGAAACTTCCGGGATTCCATTATCTGATGTAGCTGTCTCTAGTTGGACGTGATGTTAAGCAGATGTGAACTGTGCCTTTTCTCTTAAAAAAAAAAAACAAAGTTCTTTTTTCCCCTCCACTCCAATGCTGGAGACTGTAAGCCTGTGTGAGCTCCACACTGCGTGTCCTGTACTGCTCTATTTTGTTTTGATTATCTATGTGGTGTACAGATAGAACTCAACTGCATGGGGTGAATTCCGTGTTCAGGACCAGCAGAACCTGAAAAAGTAACAGCTGACCTCGACATGATTTGAACACACAGCCTTCTGATCTGGAGTCAGGCGCGCTACCGTTGCGCCACGAAGTCACGGTTGTCAGAGCTGTTGAATTTCCCAAAGGAGACAAATCAGCTTCACAAAAAAAAAAATCTCCTGTGAAGAGCGCAGCTCTCCGAAGAGAGTCTCTTCTTCACAGACCACATTTTATTCTTCCTGCGCAGCTCTTGTGCAGGTGTTGTTCTCAATTACAGATCCAGGAACACTGATTTTTTTTCTATTTTTTTTTAATTAAGTACCCCATGGTGCAACGGTAGCACGTCTGACTCTAAATCCCCAAGTTCATTTTCAAAGTATATCGGAGTCAACTGATACTGATCAGGTTCTGCTGCTACTGAACCCGCAGTCTTCACCTTAAGGTTCAATTCCTCAAGCCTTTTGACCTTATATGTCCATCCCTTCTCGTCAAAACTCGTATTTTCACAGAGTACCCTTCAGAAATCGCAGTATAGAATGAAAAAACTCCAGTAGATCTCGGCCGCTGTTGGTGATTTTCCTTTAAAAATAAATGAATCTCTGGAAATTTTACGGAGTGTATCACTTTCACTGAGACCGAGAAGTGTTAAGCTGTACATGAGTCTTTGTGGTTCGGTTGTTAACCAAAAGGGTGGTGGTTTGAGCCCTCCCAGGGACACTATGAGCCTTTTAATGTACACACCCGTCTCACTTTATCTCCACGGCCGGTCTTGTACCGCAATCAAATACAGAGCCTGTAGGAGGCAGTAAGCTCGCATATATAGCTCACTGTGTATATAATGAAGAAGCAGAGGTTAGTTTCTCATCTGCGCGTTACAGAGCCTTACGCAACTCGTACTGTACCAACAGTTAGGGTTTGATCCCTGCACGGGCTATTAGTTGAAAAGCCATTGTAAATGACGTGTAAGAGATTTATAGATACTGTAGATCAGTAGTTCTCAAACTGTGGTACGCGTACCGGCAGTGGTACGTGGAGTGCCACCAGGTGGTACGCCAAATGACCCTGGAACTGTGTAGTGTGCACTGAAAAATCGGGACGGGTTTTCATATTTTGTATTTTAATACTTGTCGAATACGCAGGCTACATACTACGATACAGTGCGTGCTAATACTTCAGTGGACACAAGAGATACTCTGTAATTCTATACCACTCTATAGGAATGCGTGCTACGGATGCAAGTGACCAATTGTATTTAAAAAAAGCTATTGTATCTCCAGCAAATAGGGAGAAAGGAGAATTAGCGTGATTTTGGAACAATGCCAACATTGTAAACACAGGAATGCATAGAAATACGTGCTACGAACGCAGGCAATCTTGTGAGCACACGAAAGCGTGATAGAAAAATATTTAAGAACTGTTCGAATTTGAGAAAAATACACCGAGCATCTCTGTGTTTCGCTCCCATGCGCATGAAATAAAAACTTTAAATAAATACGGAAATAAAAACGGAAACGCGGAAAAAGCTTGCGGATTGCTAAAGCAGGTAAGCTACACTATTTTTGAAGAACCTTATTTACAGTTGGCAAAAGAGCTGACACGTATTATGTGTGGAAAAAAAGCTGCTAAACAGCTCGACCTGCTGCCCCCCTCCCCCTGAAAGACACAGTCATTTATAGAATTATTGAAATGAAGGATTATATCAAAAGTACACTGATAGAGCGCGTTAAGATGAGCAGATGTTTTTCACTGCAATTAGATGAGTCTGTAGTCGATTTGGCCAATTTGCTCGTTTACGTTAGATTCGAGTTTGAGGGTATGTCTCATGAAGACTTTCTGTTCTGTAAACCGCTACCAACAGGAACTACAGGAGAGCACATATTTCAGCTTCTGAATGAATTTATCGAAGAGAATGACCTCGACTTGATAAAATGCATCTGAGTTTGTACCATTGTTCTCCAAGAAGGAAAGCTGTTTAACACTGACGTCACTCCTTTTTATTTAACCCAGATTGTGAAGACAACTCCACCCTATCAAAGGAAAATGTTGCACAAAAGTTGGAAAGCACACTCTGAATCCATCTGTACTGTATATTTGATTTCCGCGATCCGTTCAAGGCTGCTTGGTGCTTCGCAAGCAAGTCATGTTCAGGGAAGAAACTCAGCTTAGAGAACTACTGGTGCATTTTCACTCATTGAATTTGATCTTTGTACTCTCTTTACATTCTCAGCTATAATATTTCAAAATTACAGTTCGGATTTGTTGGAAAACTTCACAGGCATTATTAAGTTAGGACTGTACAATTGTATTTTAATATCTTGGTATATTTACCTTCATTTTAATATGGATGTAACCATAAATGTTGTACTTTTGTCGTACATTTTAACTGAGGACGCACGACGACTATTATACCTTGTGATACATGCAAGACATCTGTAAACGAAGATGTAATTAGTCAAATTGGCAATTAACAGAAAACCACAATTGTATAATATTATTTCTCTGTCGATGATCAGTTGAAGGATTTGAAGAAACTATATATTATTCCTCGATATCGATGATCAGTTGAAGGATTTGAAGAAACAGCAGTGATAGCAGGTGATTTTGGTTTTGAACCCATCTTTACACCTCAATAATCCATTTGTCCAAAAGAAAAGACAGGCATGTTTTGAGTCTCATAATGATCATCTTCTCGATCCAAAGAAACATATAAATTTGATTCCTTCCGTAGTATTTTGGATTTTCTTACGAAGATCTCACGAAGTATTGCCAGGATCTATATTTAGCGTTCGGTAGCGATAACACTGCTGATATTGATTGAGTAGAAATCTATGATGTATTGACAACTTTATCTGAAGTGAGAAGTCCTAGAACGCTGTCTATGAAGTGTTAGGATTCATACCAAGATATACTTTTTGTTTTCAACCCAAAATGCTGCTATTGCATTACACATTATATGAACATTACCAGTTTTGGTAGCTTCTCTGCATGATTTTTCAAAACTGAAACTAAATACAAAATTATTTAAGATCAACCATGACAAAAAAATTATAAATCAGGACTAATATTAATATCAACTGATGTTACTACAGAAAAAAAGATTTAACTGAAATATTAATAAGACTATGCAAGCCTAAAAAGTAGAACAATTCAATTTATATAACTTTTTTTTTTTAGAAATGGGCTCACACACCGGAAGACACTAACGTTTCTCTTCGTTAGAGTATGTGAATAACAGTTTAACCCAAAATATTTGGAGTCCAGAGGGAGGACTTGCTCACTGAATGATCTCTCAAGAAATCCCTGGTGAGATTCAACAGGTGTTTTCTTCAACAGCCACTAAAAGTCTGATGACCTTCTCTGGATTTCCTGAATATGACGTAAAATTAGTTCAAATCATTTGGTAGTTAACACAACGAAATGCTTTGGAGGTACATTTAAAACAGCAGAGCAAGACTGTAGCACTTCGTGTGTGACTGAATTTAATTGTGTAAACCTGGCTCTCTATGAACACGAGCAAAGAGTTCTTACTCAACAGAAGATTGCAATGTGAGCACAATAATATAAGACATCTGGAAACGCCAGAGATTGAACTCAGGACTTCATACATGAAAAGCATGCACTCTACCACTGAGCTACATCCCCTATGGCACAGATGGTGGAACTGACTTAAAGATGTGCATATGTTTACTGACCACAATCCACCCTTCATGAATAATTGAAATGAATAATTTATTTTTATATCCAGTCACATGGGCGACGGTGGTTGATTCTTCAATGGGGGAGTGCGTTTTTCTACCTCCTTACTCGACTGTCTTTCAATTATGTTTTCTTTGAAACCTTTTTGCATCTTTTAAGTGCTTGCAATTAAATTACGCATAGAAAAACAGCAGTACAGTTGATGTTCATGGACTGATGCACACAACTCCAGTGATAAAGCCCTTTTGTAAATATTGTAGAAGAATGTTAAAGGGCGAAACAACGCTCCAACCACGTGAATGGTAACAAGAAGGATCGTGTTCTTATTTAATATGTGCTTTTGAATTGCCTAGTCAATACACACAGGCTTTAGAGATGGACAAATAATTGAGTGAATCAAATTAGTTTTTGTTGGTCGTCTGTGTCTTCATAACTTTGTAGGTGAGAGAGAGGATTGCGAAAATGTGCAGGTGCTTCTCAGAAGTGCGTTGGTGGTATAGGTTCCTTCAAATAACTGAGCCAGTGCATCCCAAATCTTTTCAAGATGATCTGTGATCTGGTAACACATCTCCTGAAACTAACATTCGAGGTAGGAAGTGTGCTCTTAAACACCAAAACACTCAAAAAGGAAGAAGCAGATCTCTGTACACAAGACGGTAGTGCGATATTAGAATTTCAGAGTTCTTGACGGATTCAGGCTCCTTCTCAGAGGTCCTTGCTCGCCAAATAACTTTGCATCTGAGGAAGAGCACCACGGAAAAAACCCAAATCAACAAGAGAGCGCTTTGGTTGCTCTTGCTCTTAATGCAAGGAGCTGTTTTTTTTTCCTCGCAATAATAATTATTAACCAGAAACAGCAGCACAGGTAGGTCGCATTTGTGATTATGTCACTTCTCTGCTTCAGCAAGGTCAATAAAAGACTCTGAAAGTAGTAAAGCAAAACTGAACTCAAAATCATATTAGGAATTCTGAGCGATATCTCCATACAGGTATTCCAATAAGAACATTAAAATATTTGAATATCATCTCTCTGTAGATTGCGCTGCTTTTTACCCAGAGTAAAACTATTGGATTGAAGGAATGCTAACCGCTGGGTTAAAATGTATAGTTGTTATTTGGAGAAATCTGTAAACTCGTGATCGACAGTGCTGATTATTTTCCGGAGACGGAGCACTGATGACCTATCCGAGCTAATTGAGAAAGCTCACCCAGTGGATACTCTAGCAGAACGTCAAAGAACATTCACCTTTGTATCCAAAGAAACCACAGGAACAACATCAGGAAGCACAATCAATTCCCCTTTTAAATCTTTCCTGTAAGGTATGCTATGTGAATTCATGAAGTTAATCCTCTGATCTCTTTTGATCACGAACAAAGTACTTCTGATGGAGCGCTATGTTCAAAGATTTAATAAGCTTTACCCCTGCCAACGATTCGGCGTGAAGAATTAAAAGTTTCACAGACAAAAGCAGCTCACCACCACAGCCAATATTGAATGTACTGTACTTGCCGGTACACTATCATGTGCACTGCCTCAAAAGTGATCTTGGCAGATGTTGTTCCCTACATAAAGCTGAACGTGCCAAAGAGAATTTCTGTTGAGAAAACAAAATATTTTTTCTGCCTTGATGTTAAGCCTGTCTTTTAGAAAGTCTATCTCTTAACACCTCCTGCAGCCTAACAAAAAGCACTTTTACTGATCGTATTGCAGGTCTTAAAACATTAACATTTGGCAGCGGTGGGATTCGAACCCACGCCCCCAGAGAGACTGGAGCCTAAATCCAGCGCCTTAGACCGCTCGGCCACGCTACCTTCCGCCATGTCCGTCTTCCTCACATTGCTGGCTTGGACTGGGGGGCTTCAGCTCTTGTCGTCGGATCTAATGATATCATGACATGTGGAAGTGACTGCACCTTCATCTTCTGAGATGCTTTCAATAGCACAAACGCTACTTTGACCGGCACAAACATAGCAATAACGAAGGAGGTGGGTTTCATCCTTTGTGCTGTTTGTAGGGGCGCAACTCTACGTCGATCTACTGACTTGAAGAGCAAAAATCAAAATCCTCTCCTACTACTATTGCTTTTTTCATAGTTTCTTCAAATCCTTCATTTGAACGTCGATTTTGAAGGATATTGATGATAATACCACATAAATTGTGGTTTTCTTGTGATCGCCAATTTTATTCAAATATCAGCCTTTTTTACGGTTCCTTGCGTGTTTCACAAGGTATAATAGCCCTCCTTGCATCCTCAGCTAACATATTTTAAAATTACAATAGCTTATACAGCATGCATGTTTACATTTATATTAAAATTAAAGTAAATATACAAGAATACATACAGTACTAACCCAATAATTCTTGTCAGGTTCTCCAACAAATCTGCGTTGTTATTTTAACATGTTTCAGCTGAGGGTGCAAAAGGAGTATAAATGAATTTTCCCGCCAGCCATTCAAAGACCAAATTCCATGAGTGAACATTATTTTCTCAGAAGTTGCCGGCATTGGACTTTGCCGGTGGTATTGAATTATGTCCAAACTGTTGTAGTAGTTCCTTCTTGAAATTCGACACGTGCAAAGCACTCGTAATATCATAGTTGTTAAAGTTCTCTGAGTCTATTCGAGTCATGGTGTGTATCCCTGCCTATCATTGGGAGACAGGTAGCTTTTTTACACTCAGATTCCTATCTTCAATGCTTTGTGTGAGAGCTTACATAACTTTCATTTTCTCACATTTTCTGACGACTGTTCCAAAGGGGCACCCTGTCAATTCCGAATACTTTTCAAAAATCTGCCTGCATGTTTGATTATTGTCATTTCATTTAAAAAAAGTTCAATATTGATCATAACTAAAGAAAATAATGATCATGAACAAAAAAGGGATAAAGATGCGAGTCGATCTTGAATCACAGCTGGGTGACACGGGCTTCTGTTCTGATATGGTTGTATGAGAAACAAGAGGAATCGCCAATCTCCTATAGAACATGAGTTGAATCAGGAGTGAGACATTTCGTATACTCGTGCATATGTCAACGCCTGACCTACATCGTAAAACTAACATTAAGTTGTCAGAGACATTCATTTATATACAAACAAGAGACAGACCAAGTAATAATTCTACATTAGTTCAGGTGGGTAAACCTGAACTAACTAACTAATAAACCTATTAATAATTCTACATTAACGTGTCCTACACTGATCAGACTAATTGACATGGTCTGATTCAGAGCCTGTGCAGTTCGTGCTAATTACAACAATGACAGTTCTGAACCCTCATCACCGAACTGAGCACAAGTTCAGCTGTTCTCCAGTTTTGTTACGCATGGTTTTTCATTGCAATTGAGTTCAGAGCTGGAGCTGATCTCCAGACAGTACAGTGTTTTGGGTAAGTTGTCGACGCAGGAGGCTGCAGACAACTTACCCAAAGTGTTTTCTATAGCTTTCAGGTGCAGTTCATTTATATAAAAGAATGTAAGTGGTATAAACTCAACAAGCCAGATGGCAGTCGAACCTATAATTTTCTGACACGAGGCCTAACGCGTTATTCATTACGCCACTGACCCTGCTATTATAGTGTTAAAAAAACGCGTTTTCTACGTCTGTTTAAAAATCACTAAAAAAGACAAAGGGCTTGTGTGTTGCGCTAAAATTCCGCTTCATTTCGAATGCAAATAAAAACCGTTTTGTTCCGTGAAATCATACATTTGTCACATCCTTCATACTATACTTCTCTCTTGTATTAGTAAAGCATTTTGATTTAAACTGAACAATATATTGTAACGCAACAAGGGCTCAGGCGGGCGCTGTCGCCGCATTAGGTCGGCCCCCCACCGTCGGGGGCTCAAACCCGGGACTCCCATGTCTCTCTGCAGCGACCCAGCCCGGTGAGCTAAAGAGAGATCTCCCCACAACCCACGGGCTGTGGTCCTGCTATCACAGGGAAGGGCAGTGACGTCACCTGCTCTGGTACACCGGCTCTTACACAGTGCCTGTCGGGCGTAAGCATTACACTATGAAAGGTTTCATCTATACACTTACACATAATAAGTATACGAATAAATACTCGGAAGAAGCCGCAGCTCAGGTATTAGAGAGATTTAAAATCGGATCGGAGGATTTAGAGTCCAGACTGCAAACCAACAGCTGACACAGGTCTTTTATAGAACCGTTTTGATTTCCTCTACTTTGTCCACGTGACGTCATTGTCCTGCTCGCAGCCGAGCCCGACACACGTCTGGTTTCTGTCGATGGGCGCACACCCCGCGGTCCATGCGGGTCCTGATACCCCAGTACAATGACGGGGACGCTAAACTGTAAACAGGTGCCGTCCTTCGGCTGAGACGTAAAACCGAGGTCCTGACTCTCTGTGATCATTCAGGAGAATGGTGGTGGTGGCGGGGAGTCCCCATTACCTGTAAAGCGCATTGAGTGGAGTATCCAGAACAGTGCTATATAAGTGTAAGCAATAATGATTATTATTATTATGTAAAATGCAATAAAAAATAAAACAAAATATCAAACTTTGATTCAAAATAGATTAATATAAAACTGATAAAGCTAATGCTTTTTTCAGGGCAATATCTACTTTTTTTTTTAAAAAGCGAAGTCTGTCGCGACTGAAAGTTAGAGAAGGTATACCAGCGGGTGCCTTCATATCATGAGCGTCAGTCTCGCCCGTAGCTGCGAGAAGGTTAAAAGCGCACAAGTGATTTGTCTTTCGTCAAAGTAACTGCCGGAGCAGTAAGATGCAGAGCACAATCTAGCAGCTGTAGACGATGTTCTGGGAAGAGCTAATTCTGTTTTCAGCACAGGGAGTGAGAATGAGCTCAGTCCGGCTCCCAGCAGAATCCATCCTGGTTTGGTTACAGTGAGTCTGAGGCTCTTTGGATCGTAACGTAAAAAAAACAATTGCTCACATCGTGTGACTTCCACGACAGGAAGGAAAGATATCACTTAAAAAAATCAGAACTGAAGATTTGGATCCGGGGCCTCATACTTATAAAATTATTAAAATAATAATTATCAAAATATCAGATTGTGTTTCTGCAAAATTTCGTGCACAGTACGCCATTTTTATCTAAAACAGTCACAACGAGGGCTTTACACGCAGTCTGGGGTATTTTCCCCTTTTATATTTTTGCCACTTTATATCGAACCTGTTATACTCCCAGAAGTGCACAGTAGCTTGTACTTAATAAAAATGTACAATTCACCGCTGGTATAAACAGATGTGTGCCGTGTTTGCCTTTGAAAGCATTTGTTTAAAAAATAAGTTCACAATACGATAAAAACACAGAAAGCACAAACTTTATAATACAACAATACAAAATCAATACCAAATCATTATGCCAATTAAGTAACTATCCTTTGAAAACAGAGAACACCTTTATATCTACAAAAAACTTGACATTTGTATGTATTTTTGAATTACAAAGCAGACAGTGTAGTCCCTTAATTCAAAGATCAGATCTTGGCCAAAAAAAGACAATCAGACGTGGGCTGAATTCGGAACAGGAGCCTTTGCTTAGTCGATTATTGAGCTTTTGATCAATGTCTGAATAAAAGAGATTCGTTTTTTTAACTCTTTGATTAAATTACATGAAAAGCACCTTCCTTCGAGCCGGAATCGAACCAGCGACCTAAGGATTCCCTGTTGACCCCACTACAGTCCTCCGCTCTACCAACTGAGCTATCGAAGGGATGCTGTGGCATTGCACTCTGGCACATACTGCCCAATGAAGTAAAATGTGAAATGGGTGATTTAAATCCCACTTCGACATCAAGTTTCCAACTCGTTTCCTTAGTCTCGTTTTCGAGTTCCTTAACTCGTTCCTAATTTACCTTGAATTTAAGCCACGAACCAGGATTCTACAGTATAAACTTCCAGGGATATTACAAAATGTTTGATGGGGCATCAATAATTCCAGGTGGAAATTGATTCCTTTTTTTTCTCGAGGGATCATATTAAACATTTCATTAGTATCGAGAGGAGGATCACCAGTAGACACAAAACAAACAGTTTCTTTCTGTCTTTATTAGAAAGTAGCGTTTGTGCTACATTAATAATATTTTCGTGGAAATAAAGAAGTTGTAAATTTTAAAAATTTATATTTGAATCGAAATGTGGTTTTGAGTTAAATATTAGCGTGTTCATGTAATTAGTTTGTGTTTGTCATTACTATATATATTGCCATGTTACTAGAATTTGTAACTGAAGTTTACTAGTTGTGTTTTTTATGATGATTAGATATTTGAATACTATATTGTATATAATGTATAATTTGAACTACATATTGTTCAGGTGTGAATAATTGTATATTTTAAGAATACGTTTCTAAAACAAATCATTGGCTTTATTTACTAGTTTCTACACCTATAAAAATCTTTCTTTGATGTATAATAGACATCAAAGAAAGATGTCTATTATACATCAAAGATGAGCAGTGTGTGTCGTGTTCACAGCTGATAACTAGAAGATGTCTGGAAGAGGCAAAGGCGGAAAGGGACTCGGGAAAGGAGGCGCTAAGCGTCACCATAAGGTTCTCCGTGACAACATCCAGGGAATCACCAAGCCCGCCATCCGCCGCCTGGCTCGCCGTGGGGGAGTGAAGCGGATCTCCGGGCTGATCTACGAGGAGACCCGCGGGGTGCTGAAGGTGTTCCTGGAGAACGTCATCCGCGACGCCGTCACCTACAACGAGCAAGCCAAGAGGAAGACTGTCACCGCCATGGACGTGGTGTACGCGCTGAAGCGCCAGGGCCGGACCCTGTACGGCTTCGGAGGCTAAACAGGAGAGGAGCTTCACTACCGGACCCTGACGTATAAACCCAAGTGACCCAGTGACATTTGTCACTGCTGAGGTTGCTTTATGGGTCTATTTTCTATACTGTGCTGATCAATTGGAAATCAAATGGCAAAAAAGACCCGTTCCCGCACCTAAGGTCAAATATTAGGAATCAAAACTGCTTGAGTGTATGGAAGCACACAGCTTTATCAAGATTTCCAAGTGCAAGATCTTTTTATTCATAAAAGACCCTATTTATGTTGTATGAGAAATATTAATATTAATACAGAATCCTTTTTCACCAAATAAATGGGGTTCCTGACTTCAGAAAGCCTTCTAGACAAATACTAAAAGAGCAAAAATTCAATTTGGTAAATTAAATGAAAACACATACCCTACCAAACCTTGAGTACAGGCCATTCAGGATGATAATACAAAACCATTTATAATTCAACAAATAAAACCTGTCAACTGGTAATCACCACTTATCATAAAAAAATAAGTAGCAATACACAGTAGGGGACTCTTGGGTGCAAGTTAAATCCATGCAAGAAGGGGTTTAGTGTTATATTTCCAAATCAGATATGCAAATGAGAGATCTGGCCCATCCAATCTCAAAGCTCCCATGGTATGGAATGGAGCTGCTCCCCTCTTCTAGTTATTCACACTGGAGTTAGGTTACATATTAGCACATTTCATCTAAGAGTTGCTCCAGAAACAAAAACGTAAACAAATGATCTGGAATGTGACCACACCTATGAGAATGTAGTTCAACAGATAACTTGTAAACCTTGTCATAAGATGTTTTTTGTTCTACAAAATATACTTTATTCTGCAAAAAAAACATCTCAAAAGGAACATCTCACACATATTAACACTCCATGTAATAAAAAACAACGGCGGAACGGAGATTGATTGTCCGTTATCAATCTTTGCGAGTGGGGGCGGATTTGCGCAATTAAGAGAGTCCCTCCAAATCTACCACTTGCTATTGTCCTTTAATCTCTGTATAGGGCCCAAAGTCCATTCCAGCGCTCCCTCGCCGTGGGGAAACCCCATTTGGCGACGTGGTGCTTCGTCCTCCTCCTGAGGTCCGCCAGGATCCTCTCCTCCAGCTCCCTCGCCCCCCACTTTATGTTGTGCCGGATGAGAGTGTTCCTCGCTTTCCACAGTCCTTGTTTTGTGAGGGACAGTAGCAGCCCCCACAGGTCCTGTGTCCCCTTGTCCAGTCTGGTGGGTGCCAGCCCCCAGCAGAATGTACTGGTAACTGAGCACTGCATCCTTTCCCAGGAGTTGCATAATGTTGTCCATTCTGCCCACACCACCTTGGCGAAGAGGCAGCTCCAGAACACGTGCTCCTGAGTCTCCTCGACAAAACACGTGTCCCGGGGGCAATGCGGATTCCTGGTTAGCGAGTGTCTGTAGAGGACCTCTCTGGTAGCCAGTCTCTTGTGCACAGCCATCCTCTCTGAAGGCACCAGTTTTGTAGGGTTTGGGCATTTACTGAGACAATTATTAATTGTAGCAGTAAATCACAAAGTTGATTCTTTTGATGGCTTTAGAATCCAACCATGCGACATAACTCAAACAACGCACACACACAGGTACTAATACACGAGGATACATTTATTAATACATAAAATATGCATGTAAACCTAACAGATCTTATCGAGAGGGTTATCAGAATACAAAAGATATATATTCAGTCAGTTACGAAGTGTTACACATATCAAGAGGACATACATTCAGTATATCATTCATTAAGACCGTTTCGTAAAGTGAACTTGGTTACAACTTCTACATTAGATACTCAAAACAAGAACATAACTCTTAGGAATTAAATTGATATCAACTGGTTGGGATTACAATTGAATTCTCGAGCAGTAATGCAGTGAAGTTGAATACTCATCCAATCTCTGGGGATTCAGATCTCCTGCGGGCACAAAGAAACAGTTGCAGGCTGTTGCTGTCCAATCTGCGCTCTCTGGCTCGGTGCCAGGCTGTGCTGTGCGGCTTGCGACGGTGCGCTGCTGTTGCTCACTGACCGGCTAGTTAGTGTTGGCTTTAACTAGCAAAGTTTGTGCACAGGAGAAAAGATGACTGTGGGTCCCAGCAAGTCAGGAAGAGGACCGGTTCGTTCCTGATGAAGAGCTAGTTCTGAATAGTGATTCAGCTGTCCACAGTTCCGACCTGTTCACGAGGCCTGCTGCTGGTTACTCTCTGGCAACCTCCACTCTAGACTCTTAGAACAAAGGAAGGTTCTGGCACTCGGACACACTGGCCGTTCCGTGGTTGTCCGGGCTGAGTCTCAGGATGGTCAGGAGGCGCTCTGCGAGAATGTCCTGCCCTTGGGAGCCTTCTGCTCCTGGGCCGTCCTGCCCTGGAATTCTCCTTTGAATTCCCTTTAGGATATTCCACAGAATTCTCCTGAATCCCTTCTGAATCTTACTGAATCTCTCAGGCTCTCTGTGTTGCCTGTTTTTACCTGGAGGAACTTCAGCTCATTGATTGGCTGAAAGTTCCATGGGCACCAGAGTCCCACGTGGGTTACTCGGCCCTACCAGTCCCTGATTGGTTGATCAAGGTGAGATATGAGTCACTTACTCCTGACACTTAGGAATGCAGTCCAGATGTCCAACTGGCACTCCCTAGACAGATAGGCGCCAATGGGTGACCATTGATCATGATAGCCAGGCTTAGCTAAGTGCATCCCCCTTTGGGAGCTGTCCTTATCAAAAGAAAACATCTTAAATCAGCCTGCATGAATAGTTTCTCTGTGGCTGCACCACAGAGATGAACAGAGAAATGGGGCCTCATTTGGGAAGCTCAGAAACACTTAATTCTGCCTTATTATTAAGCCTCGCCGCTACACCACTCTTTTCTTTTGTCCTTCCGAAGGTGGATCCTCTTTCCCTTCTTGCTGGGAGTTATCCAGGGCCCTTCCTCCAGTCAGCCATTTTGTCCGTCGTCCTGGCTGCCATCTTGAGGCACTGGTGCGGCTGGGGTGTGGCCTCGGCAGTTTCGGTTCTCTGCGGGGGAGGTGCGGGTTCTTTGTTCTCACCTCTCTCCCTTTGTCTTGAGACCGGTTTCTGCTGGTCGGCTTCCACCACCTGCGCAAATGAAGGTTTGCTTACCTTGCATTAGTGAAGGAGGTGTCCCTCGGCGCCGCATCCATCGCACTTTTTGGCTGCCCGGCAGGTTTTTGCCAGGTGCCCCTCTTTGTTACAGTTGTGACATCTGACGATGTCACACGTGTTCTCCTTGTGGCCGGACTGTCTGCACTTCTTGCAGAAATCCGCCATCCTGGGGTAGTAAAGGTACCCCCTGTCGGCTCCGATGTTGAAGCGGGCCGGGGGGTGCTGGAAACCGTCGACGCCCTCTAGGTCCTCTTTCAGGAGGACTCGGTACTGGCGTTTGCCGTACCAGACGCCGCAACTGTCCCTGATCTCCGTCGGTTTGCCCACCACAGTTACATACCTCCCTAGGTACGCTGTTACCAGTGCCATTGGTACGTAGGGGTTGTACGTGAGGATTGTGATGGTCCTCTGGTTTGTCTTCCTCATAGGCTCCGGCCTGAAATCAGAGAAATAGAGAAATGGGGGTGCTTACCTTTTTCTCTGATCATTTTCGTTGCCTTTTCATATGAGGCGTCCGTGGCTATGTAGGCCTCCATGTATCTCTCTGCCTTGTTGTCTTGAAGGCAGTAGAGATCTCCGGCCACCAACTGCAGGATCCCTCTCAGGAAGGTAATGAAAAAGGATTTCGCAGTTGGCATCGTCTCTGTTTTCTTGGTCCAGTGGAACCGGATCAGTGTCTTCTTGTCTGCCATCTGGAAAGGAGAAAAAAGAAAAAAGGAGAGAAAGAGAGAGAGCAAGGTCCTGTGGAGAGGAGGGTTTAGCTGCTAAAGGAGCAGCGAGTGAGCCCTGGACTTTGTCCTTGTGGGCAAAGCCCAGCTAGGTGCAGGCGCAGGAGGAGAGAGAGAGAGGGAGCGGATAGCGCTTCTGAGTCTCGAGGAAGAAAGCAAGCACCGCGGGCAGGCCACGAGTACCTACTCCCAGCCAAGAGGCCAAGGAGGTGGAGCAAGAGAAAGGGGGAGGGGAGAGGAGAGAGCAGAGAGAGAGAACGTTGCTGCCGGATCCCACCCAGCTCAGCTGCTGCTTGGCCTTAACCCCCTAGGCTCAACCTAGGACGATACCAGCTCAAGCACTCTTCAGGATCTTCGATCGCCTTCTAGAACTTTGGAAAGACAAGAACTGCGGGCATGCCACTAGAACTTGATCTTAGCCAAAAGGCCGATAAAATTGGATTCCAGCTCACTGGCCCTGCAAAACTTAGTTCAAGACTTTAAACTCTCAGACACATATAGATGTATATATCCCACAACAGCAGGATATACATGGTCAGGGAGGAATAGCAGCTCCAGAATTGACTATTGCTTTGTCTCAGAGAGAGTGAAAGTTGTTGGGGTCACTCTTCAGCCTGTCTTCTTCTCAGATCATCAGGCTTTAGGGTATAGAGTGGAACTCCAGGGCGGGACTGTCTTTGGCCCAGGCCTCTGGAAACTCAACACAAAGCTGCTAGAGAACGAGGGTGTAGTATCCCGCTACAAGGAGAAACTATCACAGTGGCTGTCCTTGCAGTGTCTGTACGGGTCAGTAAGAGAGTGGTGGGAGGAGGTGAAGGTGAGGACAAAGGCCTTTTTCATGGCTGAGGGAAGGAAGGCTGCTGCCAGACGGAGAGGAGTGCTAGCCAGGAAACAGAGGCAGCTGCAGCGTCTCTACACGATGCTGCACAGTGGCTTCGATGTGCTTGAGGATATCACCCTTTTAAAAAAAGACATCCGGAGCATAGCCGAAGAAAGCAGTCGAGGAGTGCTGTTAAGAAGCAGAGTGCAGTTCTTGGAAGAAAATGAGAAGTGTACTCGCTTCTTTTTCAGGAAAGTGGTAGGCTCCAAGTCTGTCATGGAAAGTGTAGTTGATGAGGAGGGAAGAGAGAGTACAGAGCTGAGTGCTATCCTCTCCTGCATCGAGGCCTTCTTGTCACGGACGTCCAAAGGGACTAACTGTGGGGAGCAGGAGTGCGGAAAAAGACCCATATGCGTAGCGGCGAGACGGGAAAAAGGTCCAGGCTCATTAGTGCAAAGAGTTCAGGAATGCCGTATAGAAACCTGTGCCCTCAGGGAGCGGACGTGGGGCGCCCTGGTGCTAGGCGGGTCTCAGGACATCCGAACGTCAGTGCTGAGCGAGGACAGAGTGCAAGACCCGGAAATATATAGCCCAAGGGAAAGAGAGGGACAGGAAGGACAGCAGACCAGGAAATAGGGACAGGACAGAGAAGGACCGCCCTCTGGCTGCAGAGGGTGTGACACTTCTACTCAAGACTTTACAGCTCTACAGAGGTAAAGGATGAAGAAATTCATTTTTTTACCTCAAAGCTAGAAAACGTTTTGAGTGAAGAAGATAGGGAAGTACTTGAGGGGGATTTGACAGTAGAAGAGCTGAGAGGCTATGGAGAGCTTACAGAAGGGGAAAACTCCGGGTGCTGACAGGCTCCCTAAAGGGGCGTCTGCTTTTACTACTTGCACAAATGAAGGCAAAAAAAAGCCAATCCATGTGAACGAACGGCGCTTTACAGAGGAGTACTGCCTGACTGGATCGTTGATGAACGACAGAGGTCACTCCGACCTCTTCTCGGTTTTCTTCAATGACTTACTAAGGATCTTCTTCACATTCGCCCATGCAGGGGAAGCCAGTTACACCAAAGCAAACGCAGGAAAGTGCAATTCAAGCAGAGACCAGGAGAGACTTGTTTACACCGAGAGTGGGCGGAGAATGGAACAATGCGCCCAGCCCTGTTGCTGGAGCCGATTCTTGATGAGATCTTGGGCTCACTAAGAAGCCCCCGCTGGATGCTAATCTTTCTGTTGTTCTTGCAGGTCCTGCACTGCATTTGAGCCAACAGAGCTCGTCCTGGTCTGTCGGCACAGCCCAATTGCGAATGATCTGCTCCGTGTACAGAAGGAACGTGCGTTTGGTACAAGAGTGCATGAAGGCACCGGAAATACATTGGCAACAAATGACCGGTCGCTCAAGACCTCTGTGAAGTACAGGAGTGTGCAAAACGATGCTGTTTCCGCCCAGTCTCGAACCGGGGACTTTTCAGGTGTTAGGCTGACGTGACAGCCTCTACACTACGGAAACCAGCAGGGACTGCTGCTGGTGTCTCGCTTGCATTTCAGGCTGAGAAAGGGAAGCGTCACTTTAGGAAGGGGGTGCTGCAGAGAGGAACAGAGGGCTCCATGAAACAAAACGCTGAAACCCGGGATCGAACCAGGGACCTTTAAATCTTCAGTCTAACACTCTCCACACCCACCTGCTCCAGCCTTCCTGTGTTGCGGCATGAGCGCACCAAGAGGAGCGGGAGAGTGTTGCAGGAACGTCACTCAGAAGGAAAGCCACCCAGGTGCGCCCTCTGAGCTCTGTCCACGGCTCCAGGCCTGCAAACACGGCTCCAGGCAGGACTCCACTCCGCAGGAGCCGCAGAGCAGAGCAGAGGAGATGGGGGCAGCTTAGCTCCTGTGCAGAGACCTGAGCTGTGGTTGCTGCGGACGCTGTCTTTTCAGTTCTCGGGGTAGGACATCAGGAAGCACATTGAAGCGCTGCGACATGCACTGTACAGATCCCGCCACTACTGGGCCCGATTTCCCCGGATCGAAACCGGGCTGAAACAGGCCTGTTTCGTTTGTTGCCACGCACACTGTTTGGGGATTCGCCTAGCGCTGTGATCGAAAAGACCCACTCACCTCTTAGTGTGGCGGGATCTGCACAGTGGATGTCGCAGCGCATCCTGCTTTCACTTCAATGCACGTCCTGATGTACCCCGGTCTCCCGCGTGACAGGTGGGGATACTCGCCACTATACTAACGAGGAAGACATCGCTCTCTGCTTAGTGTGCAAAACACTTACTTGCAGCATTGTGGGTGCTGTGGTTTAAATGCTATTGGTTTGTGAACAGAATACCCCTATCCCAGTGCATTGTGCCACATTAAATAAACGCACGAGAAAAAGAGATTCAGAACGCAAAGCTGTGTCAGTGTTCTGTGTAAAAAATCGGTTTGAACATCATGGGAGCTGTTTTTAATAAGCTGCTGAGTAAAGAATATTTTAATCTTCCTGCTGTCAGTAGTATTGTGCATATAGTTGACTCTTACCTGAATGAAAACAGGACGTAAAGAAAGGGTTTCAGAATTCAGACAAAGCTTTATTCGCGTGCTTACAGTCTGAGTAATTGGAGACTGCACTATTCTGTTGCCTATAGTCATATACGGGTTTTTCGCATGAAGCCGTATTGAACAGTATTTCTCGCGTTGTGATCTTGTGTATACAGCGGTCCCCCAGGTTCCAGTTAGTGCGTAATTACGCATCGATGAAAAACCGGAGGTTTAAAAAAAGATAATTAGCTCACTGATACTTTGATGTAGAGGCTGTGGAAATATCCACATGTCGTGGTCTTTAAAATGTATTTGGTTTGAAGGCGTTCTGTGCTTCCGTTGCGAAGATATGGACAAAAGAATATTCGTGATTGGTCAAAAAAATGTCATATAAACGAAAAAGTAAAGGCTGAGAAAGCATTCACAATGTATTTTATACACAAAGCAAGTATTCTCGCGATTCTAAGAGGTTTCGTGTAAACGCTACAGGCGTGCCAAAATCGTTTTCGAACTTCAAGCTAACTTTACTCCGGTCTGGTACCGTAGGTCACGTAGGTTAAAATCCCAGTCATGTTTTTTTTCCTATCTTGTGGTACATAACGTACCATTTCAGACTATCACAAAGGGCTTGATTTCGTTGAATGCATGTATTCATTTCCTTTCTGGAAAACTTGTATTTCAAGAAATTCACACAGCTTGCGAGAAATGAAATTCAATTCTTGATTATCAGTGCAGAAGAAATATTACCAGCTTAACCTGAAAGTTGTGATGGGAGACACGGACCCACCATTCCATCTGTGTGGCGCGTTTGGTTGTTCACTGAAAGGTTGGTGGTTCGAGTCCACCCAGAGACGTGTTTCTTATGTGATGTAAACATTGTCTTCACAAAGGTCGACTGGATTTCTCAGCGAAACCTTAACCATTTTAATATTTGCAGGAAATGCGAGTGCTTAACAGGTGTCAGAATCACCGGGAAATGTCCAATTACTGTATGCCCAACATCGCAACTCCCCAGAAAACCATATTCACCCAAGAAAAAGTCGAGTCGTCATTTATAAACCGCTACAGTAAAATTTCTTGTATTTCGGGATTATGAGAGCCTGTTACATTGTGTCTCACACCTCAGTGTCAGAATTTTGAGACATTTTTATAACCAGGGGTAGGTTCATAGCGATAAGCAGAAAGTGCGATCATCCTTTGCTCATCCTCGGTTAACCATATATTCTCATATGCCATGTTCTGAATGTCCCATTTAAAACTGCTATATTAAAATTAAGACTTTTTATGATCAGAAGGCAAAGTTGTGGTAAATATGCATAAAGTGCAAGTGAACTTGTGTTTTGCCTTTGTCTTGTTATTGTGAGTTTTGAAAATTGGTTTTCGATTTTCTGAAATGTGTTTCACACAAAAATGCAATTTGGATAGTCACTACTTATATATTCCCCTTTACTGAGGATATGTACAGTAATCCATCCCGATTAGTACTTTTAAAAATTACTGTAGAGAGCCATCAGAAAGGGAATGAAAACTTGCATTAAACAAAATCAAGCTGCATGTAATCATCCATAGTGATACATTTTTTAAGACAAGACAAGAAAAAAGACACTGCTGGGATTTGAACGCAGAATCTCCTGTTTAATAGGAAAACACTTTAACCAAATCAGCCAAGATGCTGTCAGAGTATTAACATCATGTCTGCATAAGTGATTACAGCTGACTATCGCTGGAGGACAGTTCACTGTGAACAAGTCAGCCTGCATAATGAGGGGAAGAGACCAGCCTCTGTGATGCACTATAGAGTTACACTAACCTTCTATCCAACTGTTCTATGCTGCATTCTACCCTAATGGTAAATATTGATTTCCGTGCGTGTAATATTCATTTTTTTGTCAAATATTATCAAGCACAAATTTTGTTGTTGAAAATAAGCCTTGTGGTTTTCAATGTTGTGATCCTTTTCCCCCACTGTCACCCAAATTGATACACTGTGCTTTGACAATTCTTCAGGCGATATTGTTTAGAGGAGCTCAGTAGAATTAGTTTGCGTATATAAAGTATTTCTTTTCCCTTTAATCCTTTAAAACATATTACATTTTCAAAATATTGTATCTTTCTTCCTACTAATTGTAGCGGCAATGCTTGTTAATAAGACAGAATTAAGTGTTGCTGTGCTTTCCCAAATGAGGCCCCATCTCTCTCTTCATCTCTGTGGTGCAGCCACAGAGAAGCTATTCAGGCAGGCTGATTTAAAGATGTTTTCTTTTGATAAGGGACAGCTCCCAAATGGGGATGCATTTAGCTAAGTCTGGCTATCATGATCAATGGGCATCCATTGGCGCCTATCTGTCTAGGGATTGCCAGATGGACATCTGGACTGCATTCCTAAGTGTCAGGAGTAAGTGACTCATATCTCAACTTGATCAACCAATCAGGGACTGCTAGGGCCGAGTAGCCCACGTGGGACTCTGATGCCCATGAAACTTTCATCCAATAAACGAGCTGAAGTTCCTCCAGGTAAAAACAGGCAACACAGAGCTCCAAGACTATTCTAAAGGGAATTCAAAGGAGAATTCCAGGGCTGTGAGACAATTCCAGGGCGGGACGGCCCAGGAGCAGAAAGGCTCCCAAGGGCAGAACATTCTCGCAGCGCGCCTCCTGACCATCCTGAGACTCAGCCTGGACAACCACGGAACAGCCAGTGTGTCCGAGTGCCAGAACATTGCTTTGTTCTAAGAGTCGAGAGCGGAGGTTGCCAGAGAGTAACCAAACGATCCACCCGAGGTTAGCACCAGCAGCAGGCCTCGTGAACAGGTCGGAACTGTGGACAGCTGAATCACTATTCAGAACTATCGCTTCATCAGGAACGAACTGGTCTTCTTCCTGACCTGCTGGGACCCACAGTCATCTTTTCTCCTGTGCACAAACTTCGCTAGTTTCAGCCAAAACTAACTAGCCGGTCTTCAGAGAGCATCAGCAGCGCAACGTCGTGTGATCCACTGTCCCAGCCTGAGGAACAGACAGTCAGCCCGTCTCTCAATAATAATAATACGGTGTGTGATCTCCTGTCCCAACCTGAGGAACAGACAGAAGTGAGCCAGTCTCTCAATAATAATAATACAGTGTGTGACTTCCTTTCCCAGCCTGAGGAAAAGACAGTGAGCCTGTCTCTCAATAATAATAATACAGGGTGTGATCTCCTGTCCCAGCCTGAGGAGCAGACAGCGAGCCTGTCTCTCAATAATAATAATACAGTGTGTCATTTCCTGCCCCAGCCAGAGGAACAGACATTGAACATGTCTCTCAACAATAATATAAATAAACTGTGTGATCTCCTGTCCCAGCCTGTGGAACAGACAGTGAGCCTGTCTCTCAATAATAATAAAACAGTTTTTGATCTCCTGTCTCAGCCTGGGGAACAGACACTAAACCTGTCTCTCAATAATAATAATCCAGTGTGTGATCTCCTGTCTTAGCCTGAGGAACAGACAGTGATCCTGTCTCTCAATAATAATAATCCAGTGTGGAATATCCTGTCCCAGTCTGAGGAACAGACAGTGATCATGTCTCTCAACAATAATATTAATAAACTGTGTGATCTCCTGTCCCTGTCTGAGGAACAGACAGTGAGCCTGTATCTCAATAATAATAATAATACATTGTGTGATCTCCTGTCCCAGCCTGGGGAACAGACAGTGAGCCTGTCTCTCAATAATAATAATCCAGTGTGGAATATCCTGTCCCAGTCTGAGGAACAGACAGTGATCATGTCTCTCAACAATAATATTAATAAACTGTGTGATCTCCTGTCCCTGGTTGAGGAACAGACAGTGAGCCTGTATCTCAATAATAATAATAATAAATTGTGTGATCTCCTGTCCCAGCCTGGGGAACAGACAGTGAGCCTGTCTCTCAATAATAATAATACAGTGTGTGATCTTCTGTCCCAGTCTGGGGAATTGAAAGTGAGCCTGTCTCTCAGTAATAATAATATAGTGTGTGATCCACTGTCCCATCTTGAGGAACAGACAGGAGTGAGCCAGTCTCTCAATAATAATAAAGCAGATTATCATCTCCTGTCCCAGCCTAAGGAACAGTCAAGAAAGAGCAAGTCTCTCGATAATAATAATAAAGTGTGTGATCTCCTGTCCAAATCTGAGGAACAGACAGTGAGCCTGTCTCTCAATAATAATAATACAGTTTTTGATCTCCTGTCCCAGCATGAGGAACACTGAGCCTGTCTCTCATTACTAATAATACAGTGTGTCATTTCCTGCCAAAGCCAGAGGAACAGACAGTGAGCATGTCTCTCAACAATAATATTAATAAACCATGTGATCTCCTGTCCCAGTCGGAGGAACAGACAGTGAACCTATCTCTCAATAATAATAATACAGAGTGTGATCTCCTGTCCCAGCATGAGGAACAGACAGTGAGCCTGTCTCTCAATAATAATAATAATAAAGTGTGATCTCCTGTCCCAGCCTGAGGAACAGTGAGCCTGTCTATCAACAATAATAATACAGTGTGTGATCTCCTGTCCCAGCCTGAGGAACAGACAGTGAACCTGTCTGTCAATAATAATAATAATACAGTGTGTGACCTCCGGTCCCAGCCTGAGGAAGAGACAGTGAGCCTGTCTCTCAATAAAAATAATACAGTGTGTGATCTCCTGTCCCAGCATGAGGAACAGACAGTGAGCTTGTCTCTCAATAATAATACAGTGTGTGATCTTCTGTCCCAGTCTGGGGAATAGAAAGTGAGCCTGTCTCTCAGTTATAATAATATAGTATGTGATCCACTGTCCCAGCCTGAGGAACAGACAGTCAGCCCGTCTCTCAATAATAATACAGTGTGTGATCTCCTGTCCCAACCTGAGGAACAGACAGGAGTGAGCCAGTCTCTCAAAAATAATAAAGCAGATTATGATCTCCTGTCCCAGCCTAAGGAACAGTCAGGAAAGAGCAGGTCTCTCGATAATAATAATACAGTGTGTGATCTCCTGTCCCAGCCTGAGGAACAGACAGTGAACCTGTCTCTCAATAATAATAATACAGTGTATGACTTCCTGTCCTAGCCTGAGGAACAGACAGTGAGCCTGTCTCTCAATAATAATAATACAGTGTGATCTACTGTCCCAGCCTGAGGAACAGTGAGCCTGTCTCTCAATAATATTAATACAATGTGTGATCTCCTGTCCCAGCGTGAGGAACAGACAGTGAGCCTGTCTCTCAATAATAATAATAATACAGTGTGTGACTTCCTGTCCTAGCCTGAGGAACAGACAGTGAGCCTGTCTCTCAATAATAATAATACAGTGTGTGACCTCCTCTCCCAGCCAGAGGAACAGTGAGCTTGTCTCTCAATAATAATAATACAGTGTGATCTCCTGTCCCAGCCTGAGGAACAGTGAGCCTGTCTCTCAATAATAGAAATACAGTGTGTGATCTCCTGTCCCAGCCTGAGGAACAGACAGTTAGCCTGTCACTCAATAATAATAATACAGTGTGTGTGACCTCCTCTCCCAGCCTGGGGAACAGTGAGCCAGACTCTCAATAATAATAAAACAGTGTGATCTCCTGTCCCAGCCTGAGGTACAGTGAGCTTGTCTCTCAATAATAATAATGCAGTGTGTGATCTCCTTTCCCAGCATTAGGAACAGACAGTGAACCTCTCTCTCAGTAATAAAAATACATACAGTGAGCCTGTCTCTCAATAATAATAATTCAGTATGTCATCTCCTGTCCCACCCTGAGGAACAGTGAGCCTGTCTCTCAATAATAAAAATACAGTGTGTGATCTCCTGTCCCAGCCTGAGGAACAGACAGTGAGCCTGTCTCTCAATAATAATAATAATAATACAGTTGTAGTGTGCTCTCACGAGGCACCAGTTCTGTAGGGTTTGGGCATTTACTGGGACAATTATTAATTGTAGCAGTAAATAATAAAATGATTCTTTTAATGGCCTTAGAATCCAACCATGCGATATAACTCAAACAACGCATACACACAGGTACTAATACACGAGGAAATATTTATTAATAAAATATTTATACATAAAATATTTATACATAAAATATGCATCTTATCGAGAGGGTTATCAGAATACAAAAGGTATATATTCAATTAGTTACGAAGAGTTACGTATATCAAGAGGACATACGTTCAGTATATCATTCGTTTAGACCGTTTCGTAAATGAACTTGGTTATAACTTCTACATTAGATACTCAAAACAAGTACATAACTCTTAGGAATTAAATTGATATCAACTGGTTGGAATAACAATTGAATTCTCGAGCTGTGATGCAGTGCAGTTGAATGCTCATCCAATCTCTGGGGATGTAGATATCCTGCGGGCTCTCTGGCTCCGTGCCAGGCTGTGCTGTGTGGCTTGCGACGGTGCGCTGCTGATGCTCACTGACCGGCTACTTAGTGTTGGCTTTAACTAGCAAAGTTTGTGCACAGGAGAAAAGATGAGTGTGGGTCCCAGCAGGTGAGGAAGAATACCGGTTCGTTCCTGATGAAGCGCTAGTTCTGAATAGTGATTCAGCTGTCCACAGTTCTGACCTGTTCACAAGGCTTGCTGCTGGTGCTAACCTCGTGTGGATCCTCTGGTTACTCTCTGGTAACCTCCGCTCTAGACTCTTAGAATAGAGGAAAGTTCTGGCACTCTGACACACTGGCCGTTCCGTGGTTGTCCGGGCTGAGTCTCAGGATGGTCAGGAGGCGCGCTGCGAGAATGTCCTGCCCTTGGGAGCCTTTCTGCACCTGGGCTGTCCTGCCCTGGAACTGTCTCGCACCCCTGGAGTTCTCCTTTGAATAGTTCTGTGTTGCCTGTTTTTACCTGGAGGAACTTCAGCTTGTTCATTGGCTGAAAGTTTCGTTGGCATCAGAGACCCACGTGGGTTACTCGGCCCTACCAGTCCCTGATTGGTTGATCAAGGTGAGATATGAGTCACTTACTCCTGACACTTAGGAATGCAGTACAGATGTCCATCTGGCACTCCCTAGACAGATAGGCGCCAATGGATGACCATTGATCATGATTGATCTTAGCTAAGTGCATCCCCATTTGGGAGCTGTCTCTTATCAATAGAAAACATCTTTAAATCAGCCTGCATGAATAGCTTCTCATTGGCTGCACTACATAGATGAACAGAGAGATGGGGCCTCATTTGGGAAAGCACAGCAACACTTAATTCTGTCTTATTAACAAGCATTGCCGCTACAAGTGAAAGACTGAAGTGAAATAGAGTGGGGACGAAGGCAGTGAAGAGAGAGAACGTGGGAAGAAGCGAAAAACGCAAGGGAAAAAAGCAGCGTCGTAAAAGAGGTGACGGAGCTGTCCTCTCTATAAGAAAGGTGCCATTGAGCCCTGCTCTCGCTTACGGCCACACCCCCTTGAGCAGGCCCTCTGACGTCACAGGGGCCGTGGTCAGCGTGAGAGCAGGAAGAAGGAGAGGAATAGAGCATTTGTTTGTCTCAAGTAAGACTTTGTTTTTTGTGAATTTTTGTGGTTTTTTGTGAATTTTTGGTTGATTTTTGAAGCCCTCCCCTTCAGCCTAGCGCTGTTTGGGGAGGGGAGAGACTTTTGGTTTTTTGTTGTTGCTTTTTTGTTGCTTTCTGAGTCCTGTTTGTGTTTTAATGGAAGGAAAAAACATGGAGGCAGAGAATGTTATTGTAGTGGAGGAGGAGAGTGGTGTAGGAAAGAGAAGGATGAGGAATTCGGATCGACCCCCCCGGCGGGTTTTTGCAAGGGCGCATACTGTTGTGGTGGATGTGAGCGGTGTGGAGAAACCATCTGTGGGTGCTATTATCACAGCGGTGCATGGCGTCTGTGGGGAGGGCTCTCTTTTTGCCTGCCGCCCCCAGACGCTAAAAGAGTTTGAACTGACTCTGTACTCAAAAGAACACGCGGACCCTGCCGCTGGCTGGAGCAGAAGGAGGTAGTGGTTTCCCTCCTCCACCTCCCGGCATATATCTCAGACGAGACTATCAAGGAGAAGCTGAGTAGCTGGGGGGTGAGAGTGATTTCGGACATCAGGATGCGCCACTACCCTGGGACCACCATTGCTGATGGCATGTAGCCTCGTTGCCATACAGCACCCGCTTCGCCACGGCAGAGGGGGACCAGTACTTCAGGGTCCTCCACGACCAGCAACAAAGGGTGTGTCATGTCTGCCTGGACTCGGGGCACATTGCCAAGGACTGCCCCGAGTTCCTCTGCTATGAGTGCAGACAGCCCGGCCACCGTGCCAGGAACTGCACCGCTGCCAAGTGCCCGGACTGCCTCCATGCGCTCATGAGCTGCAACTGCGAGCCGGAGCCGGAAGATCCAGCCAGAGCAGGAGCAGCTGCCCGCAACGCCGAGGGGGTTGAAGATGGACTACGAGTGGCCGCTGCAGCTGAGCATGGAGAGTTGCCAGCAGCGGCGCCCCAGGACCCCAGTGAGCCAGCAACGCCCCAGCCGGTGATGGGGGAGAGGCACTTCCAATCCTGGGTACAGCGCAGCAGAAAGGAGCCGGGGACCAGCCAGCATCTCCACCAGCAGGGGCGCCCCGTTGCCCTAACAATCCTGCTGCATCCCACTCTGTGCCGCAAGAGAAGCAGAGGGAGGTTGCTCCACAACATGCGGCGGTGCAGGGTGGTGCAGCTGAGATCCTACGGGCACCACCACCACCAGAGGCGGCCCCTCAGCGTACCAGTGGGCTTTTGACACCCCAGCCTGTGCAGGGAGAGAGGCAGAGGGAGGAGGCGACGGCACCAGCACCACCACCACCATCACCGTCAGCGGTTCCCCAGCTTACCAGTGAGCCAGCAGGGCCCTCTTCTGGGTCCAGGCATGAGAAGCCTGCTGGGGTCAGCAAAGGCGCTGCTGCGAGGCGTGTGACCAAGCGGCAGCGGCAACGGCGAAAAGACCCTGGCAAGGTGGACATAGGCCCAGACGAAAAGACGCCCGAGGACCCAGAGGAGCCTGAGGGGAAGCGCCCGGTTGCCCTGCAGCGGCCACAAGACACCGGCCTGCCAGGTGAGGGAGTCTCTTCAATACTCGGTCAGGCACCGTTGGCAGAGACTGAGGAAGGGGAGTTGGATATGGTCGTGAGAGGAGAGGTAGGGGAAGTGGTGGAAGTAGGAATGGAGGATGGGTGTCTGGAGATGGATGGGGCAGGGACGGAGGAGGGGTATTACAGGGCATGAAGATGGAGGGGGAAGGGGAGGTGGTGGAGATGGATGGGGTGGAGAGGGAGGACAGGGAGGAGGGGGAGGGGAGTGGGCAAGCCGGGGTACAACCGCCTGGGCCCTCGAAGGCTGGGATCCAGTGGCACCACGTCAGGCCTCAGCCCAACCTGAAGCCCAGTTCAAGAGTTGTCCGCAGACCCATCCCTGATGTCTCTGCGGTGGCGGAGACAGGAGGTGGGGAGGAAGCGGCAAGTGTTGGCAATGAGAATGTGGCAGAAAGGGCGGGGGAACTGTCGCGCGGGCCGGAGAATTAATTTCACTCTTATGGCCATATGCGTGATGGCAACTTTCGCCTCTTTAAACGCCAACGGGCTGAGGGACTGAGCAAAGCTGGGGGCAGTGTTAGCTCTGCTGGGGTGGACGGATGTTGTCTGCCTCCAGGAGACCTTCTGGGACCAGGAGTGTGTCCGGAAGGTGCGAGCACAGTGGGACGGGGAGCTGTTTTACAGCAACGCCTCCAGCCTGTGCAGGAGGGGGGTGGCTGTGCTGGTGAGGGGGGGAGTGTACGAGAGCGTAAGGCTCCTGCACCGCAACACGGAGGGCCGGCTCCTGCAGGTCTGTCTTGGGTTTCCTGGACAGTCCGTGCTGCTGAGCAACATCTACGCCCACAATGGGGAAGCTGAGCGGCTCGCCTTCTTCAAGCAGCTGGAGGCGAGCTGCTTTCAGCAGCCAGGGCTGGTCGTCGGAGATTTTAACTGTGCACTGAGTGCGCTCGATGTCGCGGTTGGGATGACCTTTAAGAGCAGCGCTGCTCTCAGCTTCCTGGAGCGCAGTGCGGAAGCTCACTGGTTCGTGGATGCGTGGCGTCAGGCTTATGGTGCACGGAGGGACTTTTCTCGGCGGCAGGTCGTTGAAGGTGTCTTGAGACGGAGCCGGATCGACCTGTTGCAGGGGCACATGAGTCTCTTCCCGTGCCTGAGGCGATCCCCAGTAAGGAGGGGGTGTGCGGTGTCACCTTGCCTGGGGGCACCGCCACCTCGTTGATATACCAATATGCTGACGACACCACACTGACGTTGGCAGAGGTGGCGGAGATCTCGGCCATTTTGGAGGTGGTGCAGGCCTCCTTCGCTGCCTCGGGCGCCAAGGTAAACTTGGAGAAGTCTGAGGTCATGCCATGCTCATGACACCCTCATTGGGGAAATCTCCAGGGGTGGGCTGAAGCTGTGTGATGTAGGCCTGAAGCTGAAAAGCTTTAGGCTGAAAGTAGTGAAGAAATTCCTTGACCTGGATAATGTCGGCATTTGGAAGATTTTTAATGGTACGCTACCTCGATGACTTGTGGGGGCTTGGGGCAGGAGACCCTCCTGATGAGGCTGACTCCGGGGCTGGTAAAACATCTGCCCCCCTTTTACAGGGAGGTCCTGCTGGCGTGGGGGGAGTTCATGTCCCAGCATGTCTCCTACACGCCGGAGACCCGGGCCCAGCTTCTGGAGCAGCCTCTGTTCCTCAACCCCCTGCTGGGGTCTCGATGGAACAGGCGGCTCTACGAGGCTGGCATATCCAAGGTCAAGGATCTTCTTTATGAAGTAAAGGACAGTTTTCTGCCCACCCAGGCTATTGTCGACGCTGTCCGAGAGGTCGACAACAAGCTGCCTGTCAGTAAGATCCATCAGGATTACGAGCAGCTCAAACTCGGTCTCCCGGACAGTTGGCTGGAGAAGCTCCGTCCACAAGACGGGGCAGCAGGCCCAGCCTGGCTGGATCTGAGGGTGAAGTGGGGGGACCGTGGGGTGGACCTCCTGGAGTGCACCACCAGCATGTTCTACAGGCTGATGGTGGCGAAACGGTTCAGTGTGCCAATCTCTGAGGAGTTCTGTGGTAAGATCTTCCGCCACCTCGAGCCGACATGGATCTGGGCATGTCTGAGGCTGCCTTTCCTGCCCTAGAGATGCAAGCAGCTGGACTTCATCCGTCACAACTGCGTTTTCACCAAGATGGTACTGCAGCGCTTCCATGCTGAGGAGGACTCCCTCTGCCCTGTGTGCAGGAAGTGGACGGAGGGGCTGCTGCACCTCTTTTTTTTCAGTTGTGATGGATTGAAGGATTTGAGGGCGTGCTTGACGGATCTGCTGGATGGCCTGTTTCGCGCTGTCCGAGGAGCTGTTCTTGACGGCGTGGCCTGGAAAGAGCTGTTCCTCTTTGGATACCGTGGGTCTACATCCCATAACCTTTAATGGCAGATGCCTGGGTGAGGATTTATTTTAAAAGTAAACATTTTAGTAAAGTCCGTTATATTGTTAAAATCTATAAGCGTTATAAATATCAATTTTTTGCTTGTGCTTAAAAGTTATCGCTGCTAAATGTGTCTTATTCAATTATTTTAACACTTTTATGACCTATCCACTAAAATATAAAGACCAGCCCCACAATGCTCTTCTCAAAAAATAAAATAAGTTACATTTTTTGATTCAATGTAATTTCTTTTCTAGGCAAACACACAACATTTGAGGTTTGGGTTGCATGTGAATATTTTTAAGGTTTAAAGACTTTACATTCACGGTATGTGGAAAATTATTTCAAACTTTTGAAAAGCTGTTAAGAATTTCTCATCAAAAATAAGTTTACGTATTTTAATTCAACGTGATTACTTTTCGCTCTCGATAAAACACGTGTGATTTTGGGGCAGGGGGATATGGTGGGGCATTCTAAAACATCACAACCATTTGAAAACTGTCTTGAGCTATGTAGGCATGGTTATGGATTTGGAGTTTATGCTTAAATGAGCCGACTTGCCGGTTTTGAAGTGTGACACCTTAGCTGTCAGGCCCCGATATTGACTGCTGCGAAGATGGCTTCTTTGAGTAGTGAATCATCGGATTCCTCTGCTATGCAAACTGAAGAGGTAAGTTGCTAAAATATTTTTTCTGATAATGGAATTGTTGTTTCAAACTGCGCTTAGCGTATATCATTTTCAACACTTCGTCTTCTTTTTAGCAAAAGCTGACCCCGCACTCAGTGGTGTGTGACAGTGGCTGTCATGTGAGCACGTACGGGGAATCTGGTGTTGGTGAACCGTCAACGACTGATGATAAAGAGTCGCTACAAATAGTCAATATTAAACAGCGGCGAGTGTGGAGGAAACGAAAAACTCTAACACAAAAGAGGCATTAAAATGGTAAATATTTTAGGTAAAAAGCATGCCTATTTATTTTGTTAAGCCTTCCTTTTCTTTTTTCCTTTAATAGAATAACGAAGAGGTCGACGCATCAATCTTCAAACTACCATCGAGCTTTAATGTTTCGTGTCTGTGCATATGTATTCGCCAAAATGTTAATAATGATGATGTTCAACTTAGTTTAGCTAATGATGGCTCTAATGAGCCTGATGCTATGGATCAGATTGTAAAGTCGGTGGAATGTTGCATCTTCAGCCATTGTTTAAAGGGGGTTATGATTGATGAATGCGAGGCTTGTTTGATTAATCATCCAGGTCAACGGGGTCACACATGCCTGGTTGACGGGTGCGCGGATGGGTACTAAGATGTGTCGTTTGCTGCGTTAGAAATTTAAACGTCTCTCAGTTTAGCCCAAATTTTATCGGCTGTTCTGTACATCGCCAGGGGCCTGGGTGCCTATACCATTACAAATCATACTGAGCGGAGTATAAAACACTTGCTGAGAAACATAATTGACAACCGATCGCCATATGAGTGTGTACGCTCCTTACTTGAAAAGGTAGATGGAAAAATACTAGACGTGACTTTTGGTGCATTGCAAAAGAAACATTATACTTATTTTTACACAAGAGAAAAAAAGATCTATGTAAAACCACGGCTGTGTTTTAGAGACGGGTGAGCCATCGTCCAAAGAATGAAGAATTTCGAATATATACGTTAGAATTCTTACAAAGAGTGCTTTACACCCTTCTTTCTGCAAAGCTTGAAATTAAAATCAATAAACCGAATGCTCATGTCCTTGAATTTGTTAAAGAGATAGATGTGTATGTAAAGAACATGAGTGAAATTACTGTGATTCTGATGTTTTCAGATTAGAAACTGAAGCCTGGCGGATTCAGCGGTGTGTATTCCAAAATACAACGTATTTTATATAGAACCTGTGGTTACACCGTCCCTCTGATCACTCAGGCAAATTTATTTGATCTGTTAGACAGAGTTGCCCAGTTTGGTGTTCATGGCTATAGAAATGGCGAGGGAAAGGGCCTTATGAACGCTTTTTCAGATGCTGCTGAGTTTCTGAACAATGTTGGGGTGATAGCTACAACTGATTTTCTGCACCAACATTTAATTGGTGATTGCAAGCAGTAGTCTTTAACGTGTGTGAAAAGTTCAAAAGTGTATACTGGGATGTTTCCTTTGATGTTTCTGTATTTGAAAACCTACTGATGAAGTAAAGTGGTTCACATTTCACATGTTATTTGTCCTGCAAGTTCTTTCCGTGAGACTTGTGTGTGTGTGTGTGTGTGTGTGTGTGTGTGTTTACACGCCCTTGCTGTATTTTGAGACTTGCTGTCAGGGTCAACCACACTGTCACCGGACCCTGGCTGCAACAGCCCACACCCCGGGATCTCGCGGCCCACTTTACTCAGTGTGTGTTTGTATGTGTGTGTGTGCGCGCGCGCGCGCTTGATGTTTTTTGAGACATGCTATCAGGGTCAACCAGTCTGCCACCTGGCTGCGGCTGGTGCCGCTTACACCCCGGGAACTCGCGGCCCTCACCAGACTCCCCACACACCGCCGTAACACCCCGATTCCTTAGGGTTATAATAGAGCGTGCTGAAACCTACGGCAGACTTGATCACCTTCCAACCCTCGTCGCTAATACGTGCTTTCATACACTTATTTATAAATTGAGGGGGATGCGATGGTGGGTATTTGGACCCTGAGGCCCAGGGAGTGGAAGGCGGGACAACAACACTCATAATGACACACCATTGGCTCTGGAGGGGGCGGGACATCCACTTGTAATGATGCACCATTAGCCAAAAAGGGGGCAGGACATCTGCCCATGGCGGCCTCCCATTGCCTGAAAAAGGGGGCGTGGTACCTGTCAAAAAGTTTGACGAAAGGTGTCACTTTATTCTACTCCCGGGCCAAAAACAGCCCTCGGCTCATCAACTCAATCCGGAACTCCTGGTCTCACAACCGCATTCCCTCGGTGCTTTTCTACCACCCTATCCCAATTTCTATACCCAGGACCATCATTAACAATGACTCCATTTTACAGGACGATCCCTCCATCGGTACTCTTTTTTCCCGACCGCCCAATCATCTCTTATCGCTGACCACCACATAAGCTTCTTGTTCACAGCTCCCTCGCACTTGGCACCTTCCCCTGCAACAGCACTCGCTGCATCACTTGCAAATACATATCTAACGACATTCAGGGCATCACAGGACAATTCCGGATAACCCTGACAACATCCTGTATCTCATTTACTGTATCGCTTGCAAAAAATGCCCAGCTATCTACATTTGGGAAACCGAAAGGAATCTAGGAGAACGCTTCAGAGAACATATTAGGGCTGGGAAGGTTAAAGATTTCTCCAAGCCCATAGTTTTTCTTTTCACCTCAAATGGCCAGGATCTCTCAATGACTGACTTATTTTAATGTAATCTTCTCTATTCTCTTGCAGGTCTTGACTTCATACCTTTCTTCACCTCTCTCCACTTTGCACTTCCTGAGTGGCCTCTCTGCCGCTCCTGCCTCCTCCCCTCTCCCAGCTTTTGTTCTTCTGTGCTATTTAACCTTTGTAACCTGCCCTGTCTTTCTCACACCTGAAGGCTTCACAGACGAAACGTTGAGTTTTCTCTCTTCTCTTTTCAGTATGGAATAAACCTATTACTTGTTCCTTTGCAGACTACACATGCTGACATAGTTTAGTTCAGGTGGGTAGCTGCTTTAATATAAATTTGTAAATGTCAATTTAAAACTGTAAAAATAGTAAGATTATAACTCCACTTTAAAATGTGGCAAGAAATAGACACATGGCAGGCTACACCCTGGAAAGGACACCAGTCCATCACAGGGCAAAGATATAAAAAATAAACATATAGACAGCACATATCAAGCCTTACAAGAAATCATTAACACCCTCAACACACACCACAGGTCCATTAAACTCAAATACACCAAGCATGGTAGCCTGATAGACTTCCTAGACACCACCACATACAAAGTTTCTTCCTTCAACAACACAGACAAACTGGACATCAAGGTATTTTTCAAAGACACATTCACACGGCTTACTGCACAAGGATAGCTTCCACCCAAAACATACTTTCAAAGGACTGGTAAAATCACAACTCCTACACTTCCACAAAATCTGTACACAACAACAAGACTTTGAGGAAGCCAAATACACACTCTTCCAAGCTTTATGCCAGAGAAGATACACACAAAGTTTCCTCAAAAATGTGGCACAAACATTTCTAAATAGAAAAACTCCAGATGACAGAAAAATACCCCTCAACACATCATATTTTCAACTCAGCATAAAAACCAACCAAAAACCATGATATTAGAAAACACAAACATACTGAGGGAGCACAAAATCATATCTGCACACAGAAAAAAACAAAAACCTTTAGCATTAATTAGACCAAAGCAAGCTAAAACCTGTACACAACAGATCATATACACCAAGAGCCAAACATTTCATAACAGAAAACAACTATCCAAAACAAAGAAACTAAAGAAATCTTCCAGTTGCAAAGGGCACTCTCAGAAAACATCAATAACGCCATCTACAGCATCCAGTGCAAAAAGTGCGGGGTGACCTATGTGGGGGGAACGGGTAACTCCATCCGAACCCAGCTGACACAACACAGGTACATCAGGAACCACGGGACTGGAAAGCAACCCCAACTGGACAGAGACAGAAAGAAAGAAAAAGGAAAGGGAGTGGATCAAAAGACTTAATACTATCTTTACACAAGACCTGTACATCAGAAAAACCGGGAGGGTTTTAGTCGTTGGAAGGAGAGTCCTCTCCTTGTCCCAGATGGTCCCCTCTCGGATAAAGTCTGGGAGAAGGAGCTTCGTTCCCCTCTCCTAACTAGCCAGATCCTACAGGGACTGGAACTCTTCACCATACTAACACGCAACAAACAGAAGAATAACTGAAACCAATCAGCTATGGAAACTCACACAGCTTGCACAGTCCTACTAGGGAGGAAAACAAAAGACCCTGATTGCCTATTGAGATGTTAATGGTCCATGCATAATCCCCACCAGGGAAAGCAGAAACCCATTCACCAACTGAAACTGCACCTACTCATACAGAAACGTACAAAAGGAAAACAGACCATAGAATACAAACTAGCCCCCTAGGAGGAACTACAACACACTGCCCCTTACAAAACAGGATAAAAACAAGCCAGCATGGACACAGTGTTCCAGAACAATGCCTGAAGAAGACCCAGGCAGAAACATAGCGACACACAGAAAGGCAAGATAGTCTTCCTATGGAGCCACAGATTCTACAGAGTTAAAGCTGCCTAACAGTGGAAACCTAACGGTGTCAACAAAGCTTTAGGCATTTAAATGGTAAGTATGGATCAATCCAGAGTTGACAATGCACGCAACCATATGGTCACCCTCCACACTGCCTACACAGCAAACATGTCAGACAGGATACCTTCCACCAAGGAACCAGGATCATCTACAAAATGATCCAAACAGTCCACCATTTACAAAACACAGCAGTTTTATTGGACGGGAGAACCGAGCACCCGCCAGCCTACGACGGAAGACCGAGGAACTCATAAAACCTGCCAAGCCACCTAAACTCACATATCTGAAGCTGGTAAGCAATGCCAAAAATTGGCGTCACACCACACTGCAGATCCTCGAAGAGCACTACGACGAAAATCTGTCATACAACTAGAGGATCTTGAGCTTCCCCACTGGGAGGAAGCTTTCACACTTACTTCCAACTGATCAAAGAAACATTATGGGAGGAAATTGCAGAACACCACCTTTGGACCCTACAGTACACAAACTATCAATACTGGGTTAGGGAAGGACACTCGGGCAGATCAAATTATCACAGCAGTTTTTAGATTCTACAACGACTTCTACTGGAAAGACTGCGAACAAGACCAAGTAAGAGTTAAGTTGTTTTATAAAGTCATTATTTTAGAGCAAGGTATAATTCTGATAAAAATACAATAAACAATATGGTGAAGCTATTGGAGAGAAAATTAAGGCTCGGTTAAGAAACTGAAACAGTCTTGACTTGTTCCTTTACACAAAAGTTATTTATTTTCAAAAGAGACCCATGAGGATTCCTCTGGTGTGCAAGACCTGCCTGAAGACATTTGACCAGTTTCCTCTTCACCTAAAGAGGGTGTGTATGAAATGAGCCTCAGCAGAGGAGATCAGCAAGGTCCTTCTCCAGGCCAGGAAGGACTTGTTGAATCACTTGAGGAATCGGCAGGTCAGGGATTGCAATAGCATAGGGCTCATGTGTGGTGAGAATGTGAGACTGGCGGAGTCCATGGACTGTTTTATGTGGAATCTTGAAGACACATCAGCAAGGTAAGATATTTAGAATTTATAAGGGTTCTTCTGTTTCATTTCTAACCTTTACCTTTATGTAAGGGTATGTTAAAATGATATACCAGTGGTCCAGATGCCCTGAGCAAGAGGCTGCTGTCCAGGAGGAAGAGATGCCAGAGACTGAAGTGGAAGAGGAAGGGGAAGATGTGAGTTCTGGAGAACTTTCTATTTTTTCCAAATGTATCTTTTGTTTTATACTTGTATTCTAGTTTGTCTTAGAAGTAAAATGTTTAAATGTGTATTTTGTATTCCTTCTGTCCCCCCAGTTCTTAAAAGCCATCAGCAGGCTTTCAGGAAGATGGTGACCCAGGCTGGACTGGACAGAACGCACTCCCTGGATGCTCCTCACCTGGCTGGGTTTAAACAGGACCTTACCAAGGATCTTGGAGTGGCAGATTGCTCTCAGGAGGTATTTATTTTTTAAAGGCATTTAAAATTGAGCAGTGATATTTCCATAGCACATGTTTTTACTCCTTAGCTTAAAATTCACCCATGTGAAATCTCAGCCATAAACATAGTGACTCTACATTTATCAGGTAGAAAATGTTTCCAGATTCCTGTTTTTATGGATCCATCTGCATCTTCCTTAAACTTTGTAAAGGGCTTATCCAAAACAACAATTATTGTAACCAAATGAAGACCACTGGACTGTCTCACCAAATCATTGCTAATTATATTAAGAACATAAACCATTTTCCGGGCTACATCCTAAATGATATCAGTGTGCAAGTAGAGGATCCCAGCCTGGCTAACCTCATCATCAACTTCCAAAGTATCCTAAAGGATATTCAGAAGAAGAACAGTAAGAATGTTGCCAAGAGATTACTAAAATTAGGTCATTTTCATTATAAAACTTCTTTCAGTTGTACTTTTAATTTGAATACAAAAAAAGTTGATGAGTACGAATTTCTCAAACAGATATAGACAGTTGCAGAGTCCAGAACCAAGTACGAAGGATTGCTGGAAGGTGTTGATGGTTGCAAAGAGAGATGTGTTGCACAGACTGGGCAAGACATCACCTTGCCTGAGCAGCTTCTTGTACTGTATTACCTGCAGGCCTTTCTCCACCTGAAGCACCTGCAGCACCCAGGGGTGGTAAAGAACATGTTAAATCTTTGCGCATAGCGCTCCTTTGGAAGTACTTTGTCCAAGTTCAAAAGCAATCGTGGGATTTACTTCATGCGTGCAAAAAGCATGCCTCGCACGACAAATTTAAATGGGGAATGGAGCTTGCTTCTTGCTGTTTTTCCTGTGGTTGCAGTTACAAAGTTGATCGTGCTTTTACATTCTGTTAACAGTATTCACTGGCTGAGCTTTATCAGTTGGTTCGTAAAGGAATCTCTGCTTCGGTTCCAGAAAAGTCATCTGTAATGTGTTTTTTTTCCGTGCCCATGGCAGTCTTTTAAAGCTGGTAGTAATGGCGGCGAAGTTAATTTTTTATCCTCTTTAAAAGAATAAGGACGGGCTGGGGCGAGCTCCATTTACCACTCTTTCAGCAAACCACCGAACTCGCGAACTGATTACACTGCAGAGCCACAGGCGCCTCGCTTTTCGGCCTTCTCTGGGTTAGGGTGAAAAAAAACTTTGCTGGTATTAGCTGGCCTGCTGGGAGTACCTCTTCTTCACTGATAAGCAAGATTTGTGTTTCATCTTTCGCAAGCTGTATAGATTTCTTTCAAAACAAGTTGTTCCAGAAAGGAAACGAACACTTGCATGCACCTGAATTAAAAGGCATGGGATTTGCCCATAAGGATAAATTCTGTACAGTAAGACAGGAATAAAGGCACCGCTGGGAATCGGACCCAGCATCTCCTGTTTACTAGACAGGCGCTTTAGCCAACTAAGCCACGGCGCCGGCAAAGTGCTGCCCTTTGACAGCCACTTGGACACGTCTCAACTGCTCTGAGACATCTGCGTTCGGTGTGCACTGAGCCTGCTCGCCTTGCAAGTTGCCTTCAGATTCAGATTCAGATTCAACAATTCTAAAGGGAATTCAAAGGAGAATTCCAGGGCAGGACGGCCCAGGAGCAGAAGGCTCCCAAGGGCAGGACATTCTCGCAGCGCGCCTCCTGACCATCCTGAGACTCAGCCCGGACAACCACGGAACGGCCAGTGTGTCCGAGCGCCAGAACTTTCCCTTGTTCTAAGAGTCTAGAGTGGAGGTTGCCAGAGAGTAACCAGCAGCAGGCCTCGTGAACAGGCCGGAACTGTGGACAGCTGAATTACTATTCAGAACTAGCTCTTCATCAGGAACGAACCGGTCCTCTTCCTAACTTGCTGGGACCCACAGTCATCTTTTCTCCTGTGCACAAACTTTGCTAGTTAAAGCCAACACTAACTAGCCGGTCAGTGAGCATCAGCAGCGTACCGTCGCAAGCCGCACAGCACAGCCTGGCACGGAGCCAGAGAGCGCGGATTGGACAGCAACAGCCTGCAACTGTTTCTTTGTACCCGCAGGTGATCTGAATCCCCAAAGATTGGATGAGTATTCAACTTCAATGCATTACAGCTGATATCAATTTAATTCCTAAGAGTTATGTACTTGTTTGAGTATCTAATGTAGAAGTTGTAACCAAGTTCACTTTACGAAACGGTCTTAATGAATGATATACTGAACGTATGTCCTCTTGATATGTGTAACACTTTGTAACTGATTGAATATATACCTTTTGTATTCTGATAACCCTCTCGATAAGATCTGTTAGGTTTACATGCATATTCTATGTATTAATAAATGTATCCTAGTGTGTGTTAGTACCTGTGTGTGCGCGTTGTTTGAGTTATGTCGCATGGTTGGATTCTAAAGCCACCAAAAGAATCAACTTTGTGATTTACTGCTACAATTAATAATTGTCTCAGTAAATGCCCCAACCCTACAGAACTGGTGCCTTCAGAGAACCACTATGATTACATATTTGGCGTCCCTGGGCCGGCTTAATCTACAATGCGATAGTTCCACCACTAAGAGAAAGGATGAGAAATGGCTTTTATCTGTCACTTTTCATGTCAGAGGATCTCAATCTGCTTTCCCTGTACAAGAGGATGTCCAACTCATGTAGCTAAAGACGTAGACGACAGTGCTCCACTGAAATCTTGATCTCACAACCCTCGGCATGACTCCGCTGTGTTCTGCTTTAGACAAAGGGGGGAAAAGACTTCTTTCATCACACGTTTTGCACTGTTTACGGTGTTTGCAGTGCTCTTTCTTAAATGAAAACCAGGAATCGGCACCATATGAGGTGAGACTAGATAATATTGGAACAAGTAGCCTCGCCATTCCATGCGTGACGTGAGCAAAGTGTAATTCCTGTCTTTATAGTGTGCTTGTTAGAGACATAGCTGGCACCCAGAGCGCTTTAAATCCGGGAGTCAGCAGCCCAAGACAAGAGAGTTTCCTTCGTCTATGTTTTTTGCGTGAAGGGGGAAACCATGCGTGTGCTGCAAACGATCTTAGTATCGAAGTGCCGTCCCACATAGCCGATCCGAACAATCTGCTTTACAGAGGAGCACTGCCGGAGCTTATCGTTGGCAAACTGAAGACCAGGCTGACCTCTTCTGTGACTCTTGAACACTGAGTCTCAAGGTTGTGAATTCAAGCTCCACGCTGGCGGGAAATTCCATAGGTAATGATCACATTTTCTTGCATGCTAATCAAAAGAAATATTAAGAAACTTTTCCCGATACCAGTTTTTTACAAAAGTAAAGGCACACGGCACATGTGTGCCACATCACGTCCGAGTTTAGTGAAAACTACCTCAGAGATTGTAAGCTGGGTAGTTTCAGATCAGATCACTTTTTTTATCAAAGGTTCAAGCAAACCCGAATACTTTTGCAAGAGACATTTCAGAATCCCAGACAAATCCAGTACGATTGCTGGATCCTTTGAATTCGACTGAACTATAGCACAGATCTGCAGTCCACCATTAGAATACTGTGGGTGTGTTGTATAAGCCATACTGCCCAAAATAGTTCTAAAACAGGAGAAGCATCCTCGTTTAGGAATGTGGTATAAAGTGAAATGGTCTGGGAAGAGTCCTACGTCTGAACAGTTCAAAATAGACGTAAAGGGGTATTTACGGACTCTTTCGAAATGTAAGAACGAGCTGTGCGGACCTTATCTTTATTTTCCTTGTGTAATCGTTTTTCATAAAGTGTAATTGTATTATAGCATGTGCCCCTGACGATTTTCTTGATACGTTATATGTGCTCTTGTTTGTATTGTATGTAGTTTTGTTGTTCAAATAAAACGTAAAGGACACAACTTTCTGGATGCGGCTGCTGTAAAAATAAAATGACATCAAGGGTGCTGTACGCAGAGGTCTGAAACCTGCTCCACAGAAGATCTTTATCCAGAGGTGTTAAAGAAGTCGAGATCTCGCCATGAGAGGGGAAGCATCTCAGAAAAAGCAGGTGCAGTCGGTTCCACGGTCATAACGCCACTAATTCGGGCGACAAGAGCAAAACCCACCCGGCTTCCTCCGGGCAAGTAATGAGACAAAGAGACCGTGCACAGTTGGTAGTGTGGCCGAGCGGTCTAAGGCGCTGGATTAAGGCTCCAGTCTCTTCGGGGGTGTGGGTTCAAATCCCACTGCTGCCAGGTGCTTCTGTCAAGACCCCCTTTCAGCTGGCTTCAGACGAAGGGAACTGCTTTTCGGCAGTCTCTCGAGAAACTAAGCAAAGTGTTTAAAGATACTTTCTCAGCTTGACATCAAGGCACAAAACAAAAACCTTCTTGCGTCCTCTCAACCCAAAAGCGCTTTGCCACTTTTTGCGTTATGCAGGGAACGACGTCTGCCCAGATCACTTTTGTGTCAATGCAAATGCAAATGTGCCCTGCGTTTTAATTTTGGCTGTGCTGGCGTGCTGCTTCTGTCTGTGAAACTTGAATGTTCTGCTTCTTCACACCAAATCGTCGGCGGGGGTTGAGCTTGTTAAATCTTTGCGCATAGCGCTCCTTTGGAAGTACTTTGTCCAAGTTCAAAAGCAATTGTGGGATTTACTTCATGCGTGCAAAAAGCATGCCTCGCACGACAGATTTAAATGGGGAATGGAGCCTGCTTCTTGCTGTTTTTCCTGTGGTTGCAGTTACAAAGTTGATCGTGCTTTTACATTCTGTTAACAGTATTCACTGGCTGAGCTTTATCAGTTGGTTCGTAAAGGAATCTCTGCTTCGGTTCCAGAAAAGTCATCTGTAGTGTGTTTTTTTTCCGTGCCCATGGCAGTCTTTTAAAGCTGGTAGTAATGGCGGCGAAGCTCGCCTTGCAAGTTGCCTCATTTACATGCGATAGTTCCACCACTAAGAGAAAGGATGAGAAATGGCTTTTATCTGTCACTTTTCATGTCAGAGGATCTCAATCTGCTTTCCCTGTACAAGAGGATGTCCAACTCACGTAGCTAAAGACGTAGACGACAGTGCTCCACTGAAATCTTGATCTCACAACCCTCGGCATGACTCCGCTGTGTTCTGCTTTAGACAAAGGGGGGAAAAGACTTCTTTCATCACACGTTTTGCACTGTTTACGGTGTTTGCAGTGCTCTTTCTTAAATGAAAACCAGTAATCGGCACCATATGAGGTGAGACTAGATAATATTGGAACAAGTAGCCTCGCCATTCCATGCGTGACGTGAGCAAAGTGTAATTCCTGTCTTTATAGTGTGCTTGTTAGAGACATAGCTGGCACCCAGAGCGCTTTAAATCCGGGAGTCAGCAGCCCAAGACAAGAGAGTTTCCTTCGTCTATGTTTTTTGCGTGAAGGGGGAAACCATGCGTGTGCTGCAAACGATCTTAGTATCGAAGTGCCGTCCCACATAGCCGATCCGAACAATCTGCTTTACAGAGGAGCACTGCCGGAGCTTATCGTTGGCAAACTGAAGACCAGGCTGACCTCTTCTGTGACTCTTGAACACTGAGTCTCAAGGTTGTGAATTCAAGCTCCACGCTGGCGGGAAATTCCATAGGTAATGATCGCATTTTCTTGCATGCTAATCAAAAGAAATATTAAGAAACTTTTCCCGATACCAGTTTTTTACAAAAGTAAAGGCACAAATGGGTTGTACAACTTTGAACTAGCAAATGGCAGAGGGCTAAGCCCCCTCTCTTTTAGCCCAGGTTCGATCTGTCTCCCAGAATCACCAGGGCGCACGCACACACACACACCCGTGCCGTTGAAGTGCTCTGCTTCATTTCTAAGGGCATCTCAACATTCACTCCTACCCCGAGAACAGAAAAGACAGCATCCACAGCAACAACAGCTCAGGTCTCTGCACAGGAGCTAAGCTGCCCTCATCTCCTCTGCTCTGCAGCTCCTGCGGAGTGGAGTCCTGCCTGGAGCCGTGTTTGCAGGCGGCGGCTCCCCGCGCCCTGTCTGTGCGTCGTGTCCAAGAGCTCCTGGGAGGAAGAGAGAGCCCTCCCACTCGGGGGCTTTTCCACGGTCTGTGTGAGGAGGGGAGGGTGTGTCCAGTAGCTTATCGAGCGGAAGCCTGGGGCGGCGGAGAGCTGTGATCGTGCAGACCTTGAGGTGTCACCTCTTTGTCTGCTTTCCCGCCCCCCCTCCGCCCAAGCTCTGCTCCAAAGTAGCCCGGCAACCCCTCACACCTGCACGTGTCACAACCTAAGGTGTGGTCATGAGACACTCATGGGGTGTCATTCTGTTCTTGGTAATTGTTTCCTGCCCGTCGCAGGCAGGAGTCCATGCGAGGAAGATGCGCTGGACAGAGCTCAGAGGGCGCATCTGGGTGGCTTTCCTTCTGAGTGACGTTCCTGCAACACTCTCCCGCTACTCTTGGTGCTTTCATGCCGCAACACAGGAAGGCTGGAGCAGGTGGCTGTGGGCTCTGCACACCGCTGAAATAGCTCAGTTGGGAGAGTGTTAGACTGAAGATTTAAAGGTCCCTAGTTCAATCCCGGGTTTGAGCATTTTGTTTCTTCGCGCCCTTTGTTCCTCTCTCCAGCGCCCCCTTCCTAAAGTGACGCGTCCCTTTCTCAGCCCGAAACGCAAGCGAGACACCAGCAGCAGTCCCTGCAGGTTTCTGTAGTGTAGCAGATATCACGTTCGCCTAACATGCCAAAGGTCCCCGGTTCGAGACCGGGTGGAAACAGCCTCTTTTTGCACGCTCCTGTACTTCACAGAGGTATTGAGCGACCGGTCATTTGCTCCCAATGTATTTCCGGTACCTTTGTGTACTCTTGTACCAAACGCACGTTCCTTCTGTACGCGGAGCCGATCATTTGCAATTGGGCTGTGCCGACAGACCAGGACGAGCTCTGTCGGCTCAAAAGCAGTGCAGGACCTGCAAGAACAACAGAAAGATTAGCATCCAGCGGGGGCCTCTTAGTGAGCCCAAAATCTCATCAAGAATCGGCTCCAGCAACAGGGCTGGGCGCATTGTTCCATTCTCCGTCCACTCTCGGTGTAAACAAGTCCCTCCCGGTCTCTGCTTGAAATGCATTTTCCTGCGTTTGCTTTGGTGTAACTGGCTTCCCCTGCATGGGCGAATGTGAAGAAGATCCTTAGTAAGTCATTGAAGAAAACTGAGAAGAGGTCGGAGTGGCCTCTGTCATTCATCAACGATCCAGTCAGGCAGTACTCCTCTGTAAAGCGCCGTTCGTTCACATCGATTGGCTTTTTTTTGCCTTCATTCGTGCAAGTAGTAAAAGCAGACGCCCCTTTAGGGAGCCTGTCAGCACCCGGAGTTTTCCCCTTCCGTAAGCTCTCCATAGCCTGTCTCAGCTCTTCTACTGTCAAATTCCTCTCAAGTACTTCCCTACCTTCTTCACTCAAAACGTTTTCTAGCTTTGAGGTACAAAAATGAATTTCTTCATCCTTTACCTCTGTAGAGCTGTACAGTCTTGAGTAGAAGGCCTCGGTGCAGGAGAGGATAGCACTCGGCTCTGTTGTCTCTCGTCCCTACTCATCAACTACACTTTCCATGACAGACTTGGAGCCTACCACTTTCCTGAAAAAGAAGCGAGTACACTTCTCATTTTCTTCCAAGAACTGCACTCAGCTTCTTAACAGCACTCCTCGACTACTTTCTTCCGCTATGCTCCGGACGTCCTTTTTTAAAAGGGTGATATCCTCAAGCACATCGAAGCCACTGTCTCGTGTAGAGATGCTGCAACTGCCTCTGTTTCCTGGCTAGCACTCCTCTCCATCTGGCAGCAGCCTTCCTTCCCTCAGGAATGAAAAAGGCCTTTGTCCTCACCTTCACCTCCTCCCACCACTCTCCTACTGACCTGTACAGACACTACAAGGATAGCCACTTTGATAGTTTCTCCTTGTAGCGGGATAGTACCCCCTCGTTCTCTAGCAGCTTTGTGTTGAGTTTCCAGAGGCCTGGGCCAAAGACAGTCCCACCCTGGAGTTCCACTCTACACCCTAAAGCCTGATGATCTGAGAAGAAGACAGGCTGAAGAGTGACCCCAAAAACTTTCACTCTCTCTCTGAGACAAAGCAGTAGTCAATTCTGGAGCTGCTATTCCCCCCTGACCATGTATATCCTGCTGTTGTGGGATATATACATCTATATGTGTCTGAGAGTTTAAAGTCTTGAACTAAGTTTTGCAGGGCCAGTGAGCTGGAATCCAATTTTATTGGAGAGCTAGACTGCCTGTCTGTGTGCTCTAAGATAAAATTAAAATCCCCTCCCACTATCACATCTGTGCTACATAACAATAGGGGAGAGAGTGCTTTGAGTAGCTCCACCCTTCCTCCCAAGTCAGTAGGACAATACACATTGATTAGACGCAGGTTAACGGTCCCCCATAACCCTCTGAATACTTTTCAATTTGAATGCCCATCCTTTGAAAGGAATGGCCACGCCAGAGGCTCTGTTGTTATTGTCTCCTAACCAATCAGAAGGCCCTTTATCTCACCTATCTTCAAAGCTTTTATACCTCTCTTGACAGGCTAAAGCACACTCCTGCAACATCAACACATCTCCCTCTCTCTGCTGGAGGTAATCAAAGACAGACTGGCATTTAACTCTGTCATTGATACCTCTGGTTTTAAGAGAAATTATGTTTAGAGCCATATTACATAAGAAAGTGGAACCAGTCTTTACAAAACACATTTCTCTTCTGTCTCACCTGTTACCTTCTTCTTTTTCTTTTTCTTCTTACCAATTTCCTGCCAGCCATCCTCTGAATGAGCCTTCATCTGGGTGGCAGCAGTAAAAGCTTTCACTGAGTCCATCTCAAGGAAGGGGGTAGAGGGAGGGGTGGAGGGGTTCCAGCTGTCCCCATCCCCATGCTCTCCTTCCTCCTCGCTCGGGGAGAAAACAAAAGAGTCATTTTTCCTTTTCCTCAAGTCCAGCTCCTGGGAGAACTGAGGGTAATGGGGTGCAGCCGATGCACCAGTCTCCTCTTCCCCCTCACCCACCAGCTGCTGCAGATCCTCCGTGATGGACTGGATGGAGGAGAGGAGGGCATCTGTAGCACTTGCAGGTTCTGAGAAAAGCAGCTCCGCTGAATCCTGGGTATCATCGCTGGGCCAGTTCCACTGGGGGACCCCACACTGGCCCTCACTGTTCTCGGGGGTTTTCAAACCCTCGTGCTTGTCTGGTGCAGTCTGCGTTGTGGGGTCGCAGTGGATTTCTCGTTCTGAGGAGCAGGAGTGGGGGAGGGGTCACTGTTCTCCTCGCTGTTCTCCTCCTTCTTGATCAAGGTATCTCCCCTGCCAGGTAAGTATGAGTTGTACAAGCCCCTGCAAGCGGCCCGCCTCCTGATGTGCCCACTCTTCCGCCACACTAACACTCAAAAGTGTGAGCAAAACGAGAAAACGAGCGCGCCGTTTCCTACACATATGCAGTCACCATTTTGCATTCGCAGCATGCAATTCGGCCTCATTTGCATAACACCAGACCGGCAGATCGCTACGCAAGCTAGCGACATGCGCCTGCCACACACCAAACAAACACTGGAGCCTTTTCAGCAATTTCCAAAAAACGAGGCTGGTTGCAGGTTGAGATTTAGTACTCATGCAAGAGACCGGGGGCAAAGCGCGAACACAGCCCCCCGCCCCCCTCAAAGTGTGCACTCCAGGTTCTCTCTTGGGGCTCTGCAAAACAGCATCCTTGTAGTATAGTGAGTAGACATCGCAAGGCAACAGAAAGAGAGAGTAGAAGGCGGGAATATATGGTATAAGGGCGTGATTTGTGTAGTTAATAAAATAGTCAAAATGATATAAGAACGGCTCTTTATTTACATTTATAGCGACAAGAGATGAGTGCTTGACGAACTCAATGCGAGCAGAATCCTGCTGACTTTAGTTCTCTTGCTGGTAGAAAAGAACATTTGATTTTTCGGACTGTTCGTTTAGCTTGGGCCATGGAAGATATGGCCGCCGCGCCGAGAAGCTTTGCTTATGCCCAGCTTTCTCCACCGCTTCCACTGAATCTCGGAGCTCCGGATTTGTATACGGAATACAAGATATGGATGGAGTCGTACAGTTTTTTTTAAATAGCCAGTGGATCTACAGACGCTCAAAATGCCGTGAGACGTGCTACATTACTGCACTGTATCGGGGCTCCGGTGCAGCGGATTGTCGTCAACCTCCCTGGAGAAAAAGGTACACATGAACAGACTTTAGCTGCCTTAGACGCTTACTTTACACCGCGGAGAAAAGTGGTTTTGGAACGGCATAAATTTAGGCAGAGAACTTAGTCTCAGGATGAATCTGTTGATGCTTTTGTGAATGCACTAAGAGAACTGGCTAAACTTGTGACTTTGGAGTATTGGAAACTGACATGTTAAGAGATCAACTTGTGGAAAAATGTCCACATAAGAGACTGCTTGATAAATTGTTGCAGGAGGAAGGGCTGACAGGGCTGAGCTCTTACAGTCGCTAGAATTCATGAAGCAGCTCAAGCAGAATCAAGAATGCTTTCTGACCACAGTGACAAAGTGACACTGAACGGGGCGCTCGCTCAAAATTTACAAACAAAAGCCGAGCAGCAGGACGCAGTCATGCTAGAGATATAGAAGAACAGGGGACGGCTGACATTACATGTTACAGGTGCGGACTAACAACGCACAAAGAGATGAATGCGGAGCGCGAACAGCAAAATGTCTACACTGTAAGAAAACAGGACATTATGCATGAGTGTGTAGAAAGAAAGACGGTTCCCATCATGAAAAGAAACTTAATACAAATAAGAAAGAGACAAAACTACGAACAATTCAAGAACCTTCTTCAGACTCAGATGAATTTGTTAATTCCATTGACCCTGAAGGTAAAGAAACTGTTCGAATAAATGGCCAAGAGATAAAAATGGTGATAGATACAGGAAGTCAAAGAAACTTCATTGGAGTAGAACTTTTCAAGAAAGTGTTTGCACACAGAACAGAACTTCAGCAGACTAAGAAGAAATTTTATGCCTATGCACAAATTAGTCCACTTAAGTGTGTTGGCTACTTTGAGGCACAGCTGAAATGGCAGAAAAATGTAATAAAGGACAAAGCCTATGGAATTGAAGGAAATGTAGAAGCATTGTTGGGAAGAAAAGCTTGTTTTGATCTGAAGATTCTGAATGTAGGAGACACTGTCAATGCAGTTGACCAGTCTTCAGAGAGGTTTAAACGCTTAGCACAGGAATATGAGTCACTCTTTAAAGGTTTAGGACAGATCAAGGGTTACAGTCACAAGGTTACAGTAGATGAGAAAGTTTTGCCAGTAGCTCAAAGTCTGAGACGAGTACCCTATCCAATGATAGAAGCTGTTAATCAGGAGTTAGATAAAATGTTGGATGATGGAATTATTGAAGACGTGAATGAAGATGCAGAATGGATCTCAAATATTCTGATAATGCCTAAAAAAGACACCAAGGAAGTGAGACTGTGTGTGGATCTGCGAGAAGTGAATAAAGCAGTTATCAGAGAGAGATATCCAGTACCAACGGCTGACAGCATATTGCAAGCAGTGCAAGGAGCCAAAGTTTTTGCAAAGTTAGATGCTTGAAAAGGGTTCTGGCAAGTTGAGTTGGCCCCAGAATCAAGACACCTGACTACCTTCATCACACACAGGGGTTGTTACCTTTTCAGAAAAGTTCCTTTTGGCTTGTCTAGTGCCCCAGAGGCTAGTCAGAAGGCTATGGACTCAATGTTGTGTGCAATACCAGGTGTTGTATGGTATATGGATGATGTTGTAGTACATGCGGAAAATGAAGAACAACTAGAACAGAGGCTCAGGCAAGTATTCCAAAGATTCCAAGACAGAGGCTTAACTTTAAATAAAGATAAGTGTATATTTGGCCTGAAAGAGATCGAGATACTGGGACATTTGGTCACTGCAGAAGGAATAAAACCAGACCCAAAAAAGGTGACAGCTCTTTGCAGTGCACCGAGACCTGAGAATGTTGCACTTTTGCGCTCATTCTTAGGCACTTGTGGATTTTTGATGAAATTCATTCCTAATTATGAGGATATATCAGAACCCCTTAGAAAACTAACGAGGAAAGGACAGAAGTGGGAATGGACAACGGAAACTGAGAAAGCCTTTGCCGAGTTGAAAAGAGCACTTGTAACTGAACCGTGTCTGGCATACTTCAAACTAGATGCGCCAACAGTAGTGATCAGTGACGCGAGTCCTGTAGGACTTGGAGCAGTATTGCTACAAAGACCAGAAGAAGCCAGTGGCATATGCAAGTCGCTCACTTACCCCAACAGAAAGGCATTACTCGCAAATAGAGCATGAAGCCTTGGGTTGTGTTTGGACAGTGGAACATTTTAGGACATATTTATGGGGAGGCAAGTTCACACTTCAAACAAATCATAAACCCCTCATTTACATGTTCAATCCCAAAAAGGCAACATTGTTACCACCCAGGATACAAAGACTTGGATTGAGATTACGGCCATATGATTACAAAATTGAACACATAGTAGGGAAAACCAGTGTCGCAGACTCATTAACACGTCTTCCTTTACCAGACACAGAAGACACTGGTTATGTAGACACCTATGTTGATAGAGTGCTTTCAATCAGCACTTATGAACTGCATGCACTGACATTTGAGGAACTTAAGCAAGCCACAAACGAAGATGACACATTGGAAAATTGTTGATGTCCATATTGGAAAAAGGACAATGGCCTAATCCAATTCCAGACGAACTGCAGGCATACCACAGGTGTAGGTTGGAGTTATCTATATATGATGGACTGCTTTTAAGAGGACAGAGGATTGTGTTACAGAAAACAAAAATCAGACAAGCATTGAAATTAGCACATGAGACACATCAGGGTGTGGTTCGTACAAAACAGTACCTGAGAAGCAAATTTTACTGGCCCAACATGGACAGTGATGTTGAAAGACTAGTCAGGAATTGTTCCACTTGTGTGTTGAATCAGCCATTGTAGGAGGATCAACTTCTCCAACCACTTGAATTACCACCAAGGCCTTGGACAAAATTGGGCATTGATCTGGTAGGTCCCATTCAGAATGAATACATATTGACTCTCATAGACTATTATACCTCTTACCCTGAGGTGGTTGTTGTATCAGACATATCTTCAGCCACAGTTATTAGAGAGCTGATGAACATCTTTGCATGATTTGGTTATCCACTAGAGGTAGTACCAGATAATGGCAGGCAATTCAGTTGTTTGAATAATTTCTGACTAACTGTGGAATTAAACACATCCGTGCATCACCTTACTTTCCGAGCAGTAATGGCAAAATTTAAAGATTTCATAGATACCTGAAAAAGGCCTTGAGAGCAGCTGCGACAGAAGGAAAAAAATGGAGAGAGGAACTCCCTAAGATTCCGCTGGCTTATTCATCAACACCACACAGGGCATCTGGAGAAACCCCAGCTAATCGTATCTTTGGACGTGATATCCGGACTAAACTACCAAACGTGGAAAAGAAAGAAGAAAAGCCAAGGGACATTCAAAAGACAAAACATTTCCATAGACATCATGAGGAGTACGCACACAAAATGAAATTATATGCAGACGAGACACATCGATCAAAGGGATCACAACTTCAAGGTCGGTGATGTAGTGTTTGTGGCTGGCCTAGACACCGGTAAATTGGATGCCAAGTTCAAAGACACTCGCTATGTGTTATTGAGAAACAGCTCTTGTAAGTCTTTTGAGTTAGTGAATGTGGAAGATGGCTCAAAAATAATGAGAAATGTAAAACATCTTCGACACGCTCCTCCATTGGATCTTGATTTTGAATCTGCAGAAACAGAAAATGCTGAGAATACTGGACATTCTGATGTGCAGGAAGTGCCAAGTTCTCAGACAGTGGAGAGTACATCCATAGGAGAGCAAGTAACTTTGCCCAGAAGTGAAGTGACAACCAGAAGTGGCAGGGTTATCAGGAAACCGGCTCGTTACAGAGACATTTAAAAATATAAAACTTGCATAGCTCTCCAAATGTTAAATTGCCCTTTTTTGTTTGTGTTATCTATGTACAGTAGATGTTGCTTAGACTGCTAGAAATGAGGTGATATTTAGAAGTGACTTAAGTAGAAATTGAACTAAAATTTGAGTTCGTACGCATAGAAATAGTTGAAAAAAAAGTTGTAGGTGTTGAATAGAAATGGAAGGTTTTACATACATTTTGTTGTAATAGTTAATAACCGTTTACTGCTTGTTGATATAGAATTGTTACAATTGTATGGTAAAGTTATGACTTTAAAAATAACAAAGGAAGGGATGTAGTTTAGTGAGTAGACATTGCGAGACAACAGAACGAGAGAGTAGAAGGCGGGAATATATGGTGTAAGGGCGTGATCTGTGTAGTTAATAAAATAGTTAAAATAATATAAGAACGGCTCTTTATTAAGATACACAACAGAGATATTTCACAGTTGATGGGAAATTTATTTTTTGACATAGAATCAGATTGAAATAACACAGACGACCGGGATATGTAATATGACTTTAATCTCTGAAAGTCAAAATCAGCTTGACACAAAGTACATAAGGAGTCCTCTCTGCACTAGAGTTCAAAGACCCGTCGGGCAGGCTCATAGTTCCTATTAGCTGTAGACCTGAGAAGAGCTAACCTGCACTAATTAAGACTGTAGACCTGAGGAGTTACTCTGCACCAGTGAGTAAGAAAAATGTTTAAGGGCTTTTTCTGGTTTTGAGTCTCTGTAAGAGGCGAAGCAGACTTGGCTCTTGAATGCGGGAGAGAAATCCAGAGGATTCCTACCCACCCCCCCATGCAGGAAGGCCAATGTACAGGGTGTGAATCCAGCTCTGTAGGGGAATGTTGGGCTCTGTGGACACTGTGGACAGAGAGTCAGCACCAGGAATGGCTACTGGTGGATATTTCCTCATTACTGAAAACTCTGCCAGATGCTGTAGCACCCCCTGGCGTTCACCCATCTGCACAGTGCACAGTGGTTCCCTTGTCTGCACTGGTCCACGCTGTAGCTGTGGCCATAGTCAAGACAGGACACCTGAAGATAAAGAGTGCAGTGCCTCTCTCACCAGCCGTGGCTCAGTGTTTGAGAGGATAGGTATCACTGTTATGGCCTGTTCCTCTTGATCCGCTCGTAGACGGCTGACGCTGCTCTACCCACCCATACACTGGCCGTAGTGCCGACTATAGTTCCTGTGGCGATCCCAGCCTGCACAGTTATAGCGCCCCCGACCAAGAAGGCCCCAGCCACGCCTCCAGCCACACCCCCAGCCACGGTCAGCACAGGTATGGTCACCACACAGCCCACAGTCAGGCCAAACTTGATCTGATAGATCTGCAGGAACTTCTCACTCTTAGTGGCTGTGTACTCACAGAGCTCCTCAAACTCCCGCTGGCTGACTTTGTCCTTTACATAGTCCAGCAGTTCTGTCTTCTTTACCTCCAACATCTCTCTCATCTTCTTTGGACGTTTCAGCATGTTATTGCTCTACAAAACATTGAAGGGTAAGTACAGTAAGTAAAGGATAGCTCCATATATCTTTTGAACATTCCAGTACACCCCAGAAACAAGCAGAAGACTACTCCAGAACACCCTGGACACAAGAGCCTATGCTCTGGTGGCTCTGGGTGTCCTAACAGAATGCAAATGTACACAAAGAAACAAGGAGTGTCCATCAGGACACCCCAGAATGAAGCACGAGGTACCCCAATTAAGCCTGTGAACTCCCACACAAATCTATAAACTCAAAATATTCCCACACAATCATATATTTACCTGCTTATGCAGAAAGCCATCAAATTCCTGCTGCGCCTGCAGGAGAATGCAAATGTACACAAAGAAACAAGGAGTGTCCATCAGGACACCCCAGAATGAAGCACGAGGTACCCCAATTAAGCCTGTGAACTCCCACACACATCTATAAACTCAAAATATTCCCACACAATCATATATTTACCTGCTTATGCAGAAAGCCATCAAATTCCTGCTGCGCCTGCAGGAGAATGAATTCCTTCAGAAACCTCTGACGCTGAGAGCCCAGGATCTCTGAGAGCTCCTGGAAGTCCTGCTGACTGACTTCACCCTGCACATGGGACAGCAGCTCTACCTCCTTCTGTTCTACAGTCCTCCTCATCCCCTGTGTGGAGTCGGGCATGATACTTCTCTGAGGAAACAGAGTGCAAGGTCATTTTAGAGCAGAGGGAATCACACTATGGAGTGGATATTTGAAACCTGACACTGAAATCGGTAGCTGTCGCTTTAAGACATGCACGTATGAGTGACGTCAGTGCGCCAGTAATTGTGGAAGTGTACATCGTAAAGTTGAGCTTGGTGTGTGGTTCCGTGTGATGTGAATGCAGAGGTTAATGTTCAGAATTTAGTTGATGGTGTAGCTATCAAAAATGAAATGTATATTGTTGATATATGAGAGGAGGGTGATATATTAGTTAGACAAAATTGGTGGATGTTTAGGGATGAAGTGATCACGACTCCCATGAGGTTCCAGTGCTGTGTGAGTGGGTTAGCGGGAATAATGTCCGTAACGGTAAATGGTCTTACATTTTTGTTAGTTTGCATTTCTTTAACCATCGTTTGTGGAGGAAATGATTTGTTTTGTTCTTTGAGTATGACCTTATTCTGTTTAAATTGTTCAGAGCGTGTTAAAAGAAGACTGTGATATTCTGTGCGTCTTGGATTAGACGAGATAAAAGGGTGAGTAGTCTAGTTTTTTATATTTCTGTGATGTAATGGGACCAATGAAGAATGTGGCATTCAGACTAATGTGGAGTATTTCTTTCCTTAGGGAAATTGCCACTACCGTATTTTTTTCTTTTGTCTTAGTTATTTTAGTAGCACTTTGTGCATCCTGCTGTGTGTATATCTCCATGTATATCTATGTAAAGCTTTCGAGTTAAAGGTTATACTATATCCAATCTAAGTTCTGTAACAGAAAATAATACAACCACTAGTTTTTATGATTTCATGCAGATCCAGAATAAAAAGAATCCCCATTTAAGTTTATTGTAGTACGGTGTGTTCTTTCCCGGGCTACATACACACACTCTCTCACTTCCTCTCAGTTTCTCACTCTCACACTCTCTTTCATACACACGCACTCTCACATACACCCTCACCTGCTCATGCAGAAAGTTTGTGAATTCCTGCATCGCCCTCTTGATGATGAGGAGAGTGTATTCCTTCAGGAATGTCTCACGCTGAGAGTCCAGGATCTCTGAGAGCTCCTGGAAATCCTGCTGACTGACTTCATCCTGCACATGGGACAGCAGCTCGAACTCCTTCTGTTCTACAGTCCTCCTCATCCCCTGTGTGGGGTCGGGCATGAACCTTCTCTGAGGAAACAGAGTGCAAAGTCACTTTAGAGTGGAGGGCATCACACTACACCCTCTGCACTGCTCAGGACTCCCCAGAAACAAAATGGAGCCCACCCAAAAATACCCCAGAAACAAGCAGAAGACATCCCAGTGGCATCCAGTAAAATACACAGACAATGTGACTTACAAACACTCTCTCATACCCTCCTTGTTTGTCACACTTTCACAGCCTCCATGTTTCACACACTAACACACCCTCCTTGTTTCTCTTACACAAACACTCTCACACCCTCAATCACACAAACTAACTCCTCATTTCACACATACACCCTTCTTGTTTCTCTCACCCTCACATACCCTTCTTGTTTCTTTCACACTCTCACTCTCACACACCCTCCTTGTTTCACACACTCACACCCTCCTCATTTCTCATACACACTCCTTGTTTCAAACTCATACCCTTCTTTATCACTCTCTCACCCTCCTTGTTTCTCACACTCTCACACCCTCCATGTTTCTCCCTCTTACACACCCTCAATGTTTCTCACTCTAACACACTCACACACCCTCCTTGCAAGACTTTAACATATCAATGGATCCTCAGTTCCTCGCAATATTGTCTGCAAGGTGAACCATTGTAGGGATGTCCGAGAACATTTTTGGATAATGTTTCTTTCTTGAGGTTTGGGAGCGAGCCATAAACTCTACTGGAGCTTTCAGAGGAGTAAATGGTTTTCTGGAAGTCAGGTTGTCTCAGTATCTAAGACACATAGAGCGCAGAGACTAAGATCTGAGAGAAGTCAGAGAGTAAGATCTGACTTCAAGCAGAACCTTTTCAAATCTTAGGTCCTTTTAAAACCCTGTGTGGTTTTACGGATGGTACAGTACACGACACACATTATCCCACAAGTTACATGTGTTGTGCATCCACTTTCCTGTCAGTTAGCTAGCTCATGAGGGTGCATCCTCGTGGCTTGGCTGGCAGTTTCCCATTTCATACACGCAAAACATTACCAGAATTTATTTTAAAATCGGTTTCCTGTTATCTGTAGTAAATCAGACACAAACACAAACTCTGAAGGGCTAACATTATATTTTCTGTTTATTTGTACTTAGCTGTGTGAGAGAGCTGATAGGGCCTAAGTGTGTTGGGACTCCTGGTTTGTAATTATCAGAGGAAGGGTTTATTATTTTTTGTGTATATTTGTTTCATTTCTTTACTTTTCCACTATATATAATTGTTTGTTGGTTTGTGGGGAGCACTGTCCTAATAAATCATCACTTTTGCACCTAAGTGCTATTGTGGCCGAGCCATTGTTCTGTTTTAAAATAACTAACTTGGGCACCCCTCCTGCCTTCCCTGTGACACCCTGCTCCCTGATATTGTGACAGACAAGAAGTAGGATTGCTTTGTAGTAACAATAATGGAAAATAAAGAAATTCTTACTGATCATAACTGATAATTCTGTTGCTGTATGCTGTAGGTCAGAACCAGAAGGTTCTTGAAATACCTCTAGCAGTCACAGGACTTGAACTGTAATGAAAACATTAGGGGAAAGAGAAACACAGAGAGGACATTGCTGCACAACAGCTTGAAAGCAGGAGTGTGAAAATATCAAATCTTCAGAAAGATGAGGGGACCCATGGTTAGTATCGCTGTCTCGCGCCGCTGGTGCCTTCATATCAGTTCTGGTCCTGGGGCTCTATCTGGGTGGAGTTTGCATGTTCATGTGGGTTTTCTCTAGGTGCTCCTGTTTCCTCCCAAACTCCAAAGACATGCTGGTAGATAAACTGGCTTCCCATGCTGGGAGTACCCTGTCTTCTGCCTGCAATCTAAAAATGCTCTTGGAAAACTAGTTTACACAAATCTTGTTGCATGGAACCTAATTATTTTCTGTGACCCCTAATGTAACGTTTATAATGTGCTGGCTGTCTTTGCTGTTTAGTTAATACATTTGATGTTGTTTTGTAATATTTTGCAGAGTCTATATGTATTTGCCCTTCATTGTAGTATTTCGTCTCCGAATAATATACTTCAAAAAAAGAAAACAGAAGGATTATAAGTAGAACACACACACACTTCTTGTTTCATACTCACACCCTTCTTCATCAGTCCCACACCCTCCTTGTTTCTCTCGCACACAGCCTCTCAACCCTCCTTGTTTCACACACTCACATGCTCTCCTTGTTTCTCTCACATACTCTCACACCTTCCTTGTTTCACACTCACACGCTCTCCTTGTTTCACACACTCACACGCTCTCCTTGTTTCTCTTACATAGTCTCACACCCTCCTTGTTTCACACACTCACATGCTCTCCTTGTTTCTCTCATACACTCTCACACCCCCCTTGTTTCTCTCACACACAATTCAATTAAATTCAAGGTGCTTTATTAGCATGACCGATGGGTACAATCAGTGTTGCCAAAGCAAATAAAAATAATAAAATTAACATAGAACAAAACAAAAAATAGAAGTAAAATAAAATCTACAGACATGTTACAGACATTTACAACAAAGACATATTATATAATATTGACATATACTGTAGGCGGCTGGAGCATTATTGGGAGACGGACTCACTGTTCCTCAGGCTCTCTCACACAACTCACACGCTCTCCTTGTTTCTCTCACACACTCTCACACCCTCCTTGTTTCTCTCACACACTTTCATGCCCTCCTTGTTTCTCTCACACACTCTCACACCCTCCTTGTTTCTTTCTCACACACTCTCACGCCCTCCTTGTTTCCTCATTTCTCACTCTCATACCCTTCTTCTTCATCACTCACAGACCCTCCATGTTTCTCACTCTCACACACAAACCTTCCTTGTTTCTCATTCACAAACCCTCGAAGAAAAAAACTCAGTCTTCACTCAGCTTTCCAGACAAGATTGTCAGAAGATTGTCAAACAGAGATCTTTAATTCAATAAGCCAAAGGGGAGCATATCACAGAGAATGGGTTTCTCCTAGCACTCAGTAAGATATGCTCACTTAACTGAAGTTACACTTTCTTTATTATACATTAAAAGTAGGCTAGACTTTAACATATCAAAAAAATATACAGGGAAAAGACAGTGTCAGAAGTCTTTCAAGCATAAACAAAACAGGACAGGAAGATGCCATTTATCTCTAGATGAATACAGGCTTTAGTTGCAGAAAGACAGCGGTCTTAGGTGCAAACAGAAAACCTTTCCTGCGCATCGTCACTGTCTAAACCGATGTCACTCAGTCTTCCACACCCTCCTTGTTTCTCACCCTCCCCCCTCCAGTTTCTTACATGCACACACACAGTCTCACACCCCCCCAGTTTCATACACGCACACACACACACTCTCACACACACACTCACCTGCTCATTCAGAAAGTTGGCGAATTCCCGCTTCTCCCTCGTGATGATGAGGAGAGTATATTCTTTCAGGAATGTCTCACGCTCAGAGCCCAGGATCTCCAAGAGTTTCTGGAAATCCTGCTGACTGACTTCACCCTGCACATGGGCCTTCAGCTCAGCCTCTTTCAGCTCCACAGTCCTCCTCATCCCCTGTGTGGTGTTGTGCATGATCATTCTCTGAAGAAAGGGGGAGCAAGGTCAACAAGCCCAGGAGTTCAAACACACACACACTCTCTGACACCTTTATACTAACATTGTCACACACTTTCACACACTGTTACCTGCTCATTCAGAAAGATGGTGAACTCCTGCTTCACATGCCGGAGAGTGAGCTTGTTGAGGGCATGGATTAGCTGGAGGAGGAAGCAAAGGAGTTACCGATTTAACTGACATTGATAGAGATGTTCTGGAATGAAACACACATTTCAAGTAATGATCTATCCTGACAGGCTGAAGGAACTGAGTCTCTGTATTCTGAAGGAACTGAAGACAGGAACAGAGAACAGTTGAAAAGGTTTTCTGGGTCAGCAGGGAAGAGAGGGACACACCTCTGCAGGAGAGGAAATTCTGTATGTGCTTGTGAGAATCACATGTGCCACTTCCTGTGAAGACAAGAACAAGTTCAGTGTGGTTTCATTGTGTAGTGTGGGGTCACAGCTTCACAGTTTCCATCACAGGCTATGCAGGTGCTAGTTAGCCCCAGTTCTGTCAAATTGGGACTGACACCTACACAGCTTCTTCCCCCAGGCCATAACTCTTACAAACAAGGACACTTCTCTCATCCCTCCTCTGTGATCAGCTGTATATCTTCATTTGTAGTGCAAAAACAAAATCTACAGATAAAAAGTGATATGTACAATTTAACGATACACACAGTTAAGTAATAAAATGTAAAATTAATACTGTGTTTATTTACAGAAAATATCAGTAGAATGTGCCATTAAATATATATATATAGATATTCCTTTTGTGTTATTGGAATTTATGTCAATACCTGCACCAAGAGAAATTTATTGTACTTTTTGTAATAAATGAATAAGGTTTCTGAATTCATTCTCAATAATTGACAGACAACACATCAAAACAACTAAAAGTTCATATCACACTGTATCCACTGTATGGCTTGTAGTCCATAGGGCTTTACTGCACTGTACTGGTTTTTAACTTTTTAACATGATCTTTGATGTGTTTTACCCTAGTGGTGTTTTGATGGCTGTTGATTGGTTCAATGAATAATGTCTTACCTTGAAAATCTCTGCCAGTGTCTTTCCTGTCACAGTTGACTGTATTGTCTGCAGGACCTGGACAATGTGGTTGATGTACTCTTTCAAGCAGTGCTGAAACTGTTCATTCATTTCTTAGAAAAACACGAGAAAACAAATGAGTAATAGAAGCTAGTCTTGAATTTAGACTAGACTACTAATTTTTGCTATTCACAATCCTCACAAACTCTGACACATGCAACCCAGTGGATTTCCTCAAAATGAACACTAAACCACCAACCAGACACAAATGGAAACAAGTGCATTAAAACTGAGAGCAGAAGGCGCATCTTTACACAAAGAGCAGTGAGAGTGTGGCACAAGCTATCCAGCTGGATGAGATTCTCAGATCAATGATCTGCTATCTACTACAGGAGCTGGATGTCCTCCTCTTGTTTGTAACCTGTGTGGTGCCATGGGGGTAGTTAACACCACATTGGGCATGATCAGGCTCTCATTCTCCCTGTCACACTCCTTTATAAGCTCTTTGGGGTTTCTTATCTTTATCATACACACACTTTCCACTGAGGGTGGCAATCATACTAACCACATCATTGAGGTAGCAGGATACATAAATCCATAATCCATTACATCTGGGCCCTTTGACTTCAGAGTCTCCAGTTCATCCGTTTCTCCTCACTGCTAGGAACCTCCTGCTTCCAGACCCCAACACAGAGCCTCATGCTTCTACTCCATTAGGTCACTGTTTCACACTCAACAGGTGCCTCAGATTCCCAGGTCCACCTCCAGCCATGATGTCCTCCCCTGACGCCACCAGGTTGAGTTACAACCCGGTGGCTCACACAAGCTCACACTACTTACATCACAGAGTCTATTCGGCACTACACACTGTGCCGAGACCCAACACACTGTCCCTCTCTAACACACACTCACAGCCTCTCTGGTTTCTCACTCTCACACCTTTAGGTAATGAACTCACAGCTGCCAGCGCACCACTGTGTTACACCTACGTAGCTGCCAGCTCACTTCATTGTGCCCAGCCACCACCGCACTATCTCCCAGAGGGTGCAACTAGATAGACCCCACTCGCTTCCCCGATAACAATGTATTGCCAGGGGGAGGGTCCCTCTACCACACAACCCTCTCTGATCCACACACACTAACTCACAACTCACACATATAGTGGACACGACAGCCCTGCTCTCACACACTAGCAGGATGCTGTCCCTTTAAATCTTTCTATGATCTCATAAAGCACAGTTTCTTCTGTCAGTCTCCTCACAGACTGACGTTTTCACTCTTTTCCCCGCAGGCTATTCCTCTCATAATCCCCGCTGGAATTGTCATTCGTCTCCACCCCCTCACAAGGTTAATACATCAGCGAATCATTCTTTATTCACTCATACTAGACATGGCGGCACACTCTTCTAACATCGTCCCGACTAGTAGCGGCTCACAGCAGCTCACAGCCGCTACTGTCAAGCTTCAGCCCGGCTCTCCCACAGCAGAGCCTCCACATTTGTCCTTTCACTACTGCAGCCACAGCCACACTATGTTCTTGCTGGATGTCCCCCCACTTTTAAACCACTTCTACAGCTGCAGTTCATTCACCTATTCAAGTCTGGTGTGGTTTCCATGGCAACGTGTCTTCCTTAATCCGAGTTTCCACCCTCCACACCAAACACTCCCTGCATTGTACCACACATGCTTCCAGGCCATTAACAAACTCACAGCATTGCAGAACTTTACCACCCGGAGCTACCTGTAGCTGGTTTGCTACTCAACAGTACCTCCCTGTGGTTGACCAGAACACCTGTCTACAAGATTAGGGCAGCTGCTCTGGGAGTGGAACTGTCCGGTTTTTACCTTGCATGGTTCCCTGTTGACTCCAAAGCAGTCGGTCCCCAGGAAAGGGCATGAGGTGGCAGCATGGCCTCTTCTCCCTGAGGATCCTCAGAACCTGTTTGTTTGTCCCTGACTCCTCCAAGCGCTGAAAGCACAGACAGACATGTCGACAGGAAAGGGGTAGGATCCCATCCCTCTGTGTCTAAAATAATGCAGCTCTGACCCTGAAGGAACAGGCTCTGGAGGGGGTTTCTTTAGTCTTGAGTCCCAAAATGACAGTCTGAAGGAACTGAGTCTCTTTAGTCTGAAGGATGTGTCCCACACTGCCAAGCTGGAGGAACAGAGTCTTCTTTAATCCAAAAGGAGTGTCCCACACTAACAGACTGAAGGAACTGCTTCTCTTTAGTCCGTGGCCTGTAGTTGTCTGTATGAGGCACTGTTGTAGCTCCTGACCGGTCTAGAGTATCAGTATCTCTCTGCCTTTCTCAGCACGGGTCAGGGTTATATATACAGATGCAGCCATTCAAAATGCGCGGGCGATACCACATTATTTTCCGGTATGCTGTACGCAGTCTACCGCAAGCTACCGGTAAATACCGCGAGTTACCGGTAAATACTGCTAGTTACCGTAAATTCTCCTATAATACGACAAGCAAAATAATAGTATCCGGAATTTCCGCAAGGTGGAGCTAATAAAGCTCAACCTCTCATGTTTGAGCTGTGGCCATCAGTCTTTAACGAAGATATTACTAATAGTATTAGTAATGAATGACCTTGGACAAGCTGTAAGTGTAAACTCAAAGTATTGCCCTGGTCAACATTCTTTTTTTCATTGACCGTCTTTGTAAAAGTAACACCACAGCATTTCGCAATCACGCATTTGTTTCCAATCATGCAAAGTACAGTGATTCACCATGCCTTTCACATGCTCATAAAAGAGATTGATTTAGGAACATAAACATATTACCGTATGCAAACTGTACTGTATACAGTATGTATATGTATATTTAATGTCTTAACTGTGCCCGTTTAAGTATTGAATATTCATATCTAATTTTACCACTGAAGGGAAATCTGAGTAGCTGAGCATAAAAAGAATAGGAGCATACTGCAACACGTGTGAAGGCCATAAACAATATTAATTTTGGAACATAAACATACAGTATATAGCTGGTCTTGATACTTTAAAGAAAAAAATACACACCAGTATTCCATTTCTCCCTAAACATTTTAAGCTTCGAAGTCTTTAACTAACGTGATACTGGAGTCAACAAGCATACTTTTAGAATTTGATTAAAAGGGAATATAATATGGAATCGCGTATCTCAAGAATTTAATAATGGTATGATTATATTCGTGTACTGCGACAGGGCTGTGTAAGGCTGTTTCGCCTCCCTGTTCATGTGAGCTGTCTTGTAGCCTACTTGTCTAGGTGTGTGACTAACAATGCACAGGTTGTGTGTTCAAATCCAGCTGGTGCTGGGCTTTTCTTTTAACAAACATTTCTTCAAAAAAATAGAATAGCGATATTATGGACAACCAATTGACTTTTATATTTCAAAATATCGCAACATGATCGATTCTAAGTCATTTTTGATAACAATGAATAGTCACCTTCTTCCTTTCTGACAGCGGTTCCTGCTTCTATTGTGTGTGTGTGCAACAGAGTAAATTTTTATAGAGAAATGGAGGCTGGACAGTATGTGTTACAATATAAACATTTATATTGATTTAAATCGTGTTCTGGACTTCACACGCGTTGCAGTATGCTCCTATTCTTTTTATGCTCAGGCACTAAGATTTCCCTTCTGCTTTGTGTAAGGATGGTATCAAAAGCAGTCTTAAGTGGTGAGAAAGCTGTGCTCAATGTATTTAAGGGACTTTCGAAACTCTGCCCCAAAGTCATGTGACTGATTTTTCGCCCTGTTTCGTTGGTTAAACGCAATGATCACAAGCACCACCATGGTAACTGGGATGTGTAGTTTTTAATTCGGTTTGAATTATAACTGTACGTACTGTCTTCATATTTGGCCAGAGCTTTAAAGAGAAGGCACGCCAAAAAATTTCGGTGCCGTCGTCTCCGCTTTAAAGGTACCCCCGTGCTGGAAGAATTTGACCTTGGAACGTTTGCCCAGCGTACTGTTAAACCAATGCATTAGCATGTTAAAGCGATTCTATTGAGGGAGTAGCCCAGCTACCACTTAACACTGTACTTTCTACTTTGAATACCTGTGAGACCGGTTTAATTCGTCACAGCCAGCACTCCGGGAGGGAGGGGGGTTGAGTAGTGGAGGCAGGCGAGATTTCCAGCGAAAGACACCTCCCCCTCAAAAACCCAGTAAGCAGTAATGCTTTAAGTTGAAAACCGAGGTAGATTTTGAGGATGATAAAGAGGGTAAACTGGGATGGGAGGAGGGTTTGGTTTTGCATAAGGGTTTTGCATAAGGGGCAGAAGATTTCCCTTCTGCTTTGTGTAAGGGAATTGAGTGTAAGTAAAATTACCTTACACTCAATTTAAACACAAGCTGTTTTTCTGTATGAACCTCTAAGCTGGTTCATACAGAAAATGTAGAAATGCATTAGCCTGATTATGATTAAAAAACACATAATTAAACACACGTTTGTGATTTAAATCAGAACACGATTTAAATCAATATAAATGTTTATATTGTAACGCATACTGTCCAGCCTCCATTTCTCTATAAAAATTTACTCTGTTGCACACACACACACAATAGAAGCAGGAACCGCTGTCAGAAGGGAAGAAGGTGACTATTCATTGTTATCAAAAATGACTTAGAATCGATCATGTTGCGATATTTTGAAATATAAAAGTCAATTGATTGTCCATAATATCGCTATTCTATTTTTTCAAAGAAATGTTTGTTAAAAGAAAAGTCCAGTACCAGTTGGATTTGAACACACAACCTGTGCATTGTTAGTCACGCACCTAGACCAGTAGGCTACAGGGGAACTCACATGAATAGGGAGGCAAAACAGCCCTACACAGCCCTGTCGCAGTACACGAATATAATCATACCGTTAAATTCTTTAGATACACGATTCCATATTATATTCCCTTTTAATCTAAATTCTAAAAGTATGCTTGTTGACTCCGGTATCACGTTAGTTAAAGACTTCGAAGCTTAAAATGTTTAGGGAGAAATGGAATACTGGTGTGTATTTTTTTTCTTTAAAGTACCAAGACCAGCTATATACTGTATGTTTATGTTCCAAAATTAATATCGTTTATGGCGTTCACACACGTTGCAGTATGCTCCTATTCTTTTTATGCTCAGCTACTAAGATTTCCCTTCAGTGGTAAAATTAGATATGAATATTCAATACTTAAACGGGCACAATTAAGACATTAAATATACATATACATACTGTATACAGTACAGTTTGCATACGGTAATATGTTTATGTTCCTAAATCAATCTCTTTTATGAGCATGTGAAAGGCATGGTGAATCACTGTACTTTGCATGATTGGAAACAAATGCGTGATTGCGAAATGCTGTGGTGTTACTTTTACAAAGACGGTCAATGAAAAAAAGAATGTTGACAAGGGCAATACTTTGAGTTTACACTGACAGCTTGTCCAAGGTCATTCATTATTAATACTATTAGTAATATCTTCGTTAAAGACTGATGGCCACAGCTCAAACATGAGAGGTTGAGCTTTATTAGCTCCACCTTGCGGAAATTCCGGATACTATTATTTTGCTTGTCGTATTATAGGAGAATTTACGGTAACTAGCGGTATTTACCGGTAACTCGTGTTATTTACCGGTAGCTTGCGGTAGACTGCGTACAGCGTACCGGAAAATAATGCGGTATCACCCGCGCATTTTGAATGGCTGCATCTGTATATATCATTACTGTACAAAATTACAAATTAAAATTATACCATGATTTAAATTGTAGGCCACATAGCCCAGCCCTACATTCAGCACACACCAGCTCTCAGTGGGGAGGAAAGCAGTGTGATGAAGCCAGTTCAGAGATGGGGGTTATTAGGAGGCCATGATGGGTAAAGACCAGGTGGAAATTTGGCCAGGACACCAGGGTAACACCCCTACTCTTTTCAAGAAGCGCCCTGGGATTTTTAATGATCATGTAGAGTCAGAACCTTGGTTTACGTCTCATCCAAAGGACGGCGCCTTTTTACAGTACAGTGTCCCCGTCACTATACTGGGGCATTAGGACCCACACAGACCACAAGATGAGCACCCCCTACTGGCCCCACTAACACCTTTTCCAGCAGCAACCTTAGTTTTTCCCAGGAGTCTCCGATCCGAGTGTTCTGGCACACTATGGCTGCCGTCGCATCATCCAGGTGGGGCTGCACATTGGTGGTGGTAGAGGGGAGTCCCCACTACCTGTAAAGCACTTTGAGTGGAGTGTCCAGAAAAGCGCTATATGAGTGTAAGCAATTATTATTAATAATTATTATTATTATTTTTATCCAGGTACTGACCAGGCTCACACCTGATTAGCTTCAGTGGGTTGCCACTGTGGCTGCTGGCTAGTAGCTAATAAGGCTTAATGCTAATGGTGTGCTCTGTGAAAGAGAACATTTGCTTGCTGTGTACATAAATAATAAAGCACTCTACAGAAAAAAAATACACAATGAGAGGAGACAACAGAATTACACCATTACAATAAGGGTTTGGAATACAGTGGAAGAGCAAAGCAATTGAATGAAGGTTTAAGTCTTGATTTAATTGTGCTCAGGGAAGGTGACTCTCTGGCATCCTTAGGAATAGAATTCCAGAGCTTTGGAGCATCACACCAGAAGGCCCTGTCACCCATAGACAGGCTTGGGGGACAGACAGGAGACCAGAATTAGAAGAGCGAAGGTTGTGAGGTGGGGAGTAGGACAATACTAGCTCAGACTGGTACAAATTCAAGATGCCGCCGTGTTAGTGGCAGCCTGCTACAGCAGCTCTGTGTCTTTTTGTTTCTTTCAGTTAGTTAATGCTAGTGTGTTGGTGTTTTTTCTTCATACCTTTGCCGGCAACTAGATTTGCGATCACAACATAATGGATACTAGGAAGCTGAGAAACTTTTTCTTGTTTTTTCTGATACTCGTACCTCTTTTTCTATCTAATGCCAATAGCTACAGAGGCATTGTCTACACGCGGGACCAGCTGATCGCGCTAGCGCGTCTGGCTCTACTCACTGGAGAAAAGCCATTGGTGCCGGAGGAGCTGAGGAGGAGAAGCCGAGGCGAAAGGCGAAGAGAAGGAGATTTAAACCCTACCTTCCTTCGATCATCCTGGGAAATGTGAGGTCCTTAGCGAACAATATGGGTGAACTGGGAGCATTGGTGAGGAGCCAGAGGGAGTATCGTGAATGCAGTATCATGTGTTTCACCGAGACGTGGCTGCAGGAACTTATTCCGGACTCGAATGTTACCATCGGCAGCTTTCAGACGGTGCAGGCGGACAGAAACACCGAGAGCGGCAAGAGGAAAGGAGGGGGGCTCGCGGTGCTTGTCAACAACAGATGGTGTAATCCTGGACATACTCATGTTAAGGAGCGCGTCTGTAACCCAGACATCGAACTGGTAGCCGTAGGACTGCGTCCTTACTATCTGCCGCAGGAGTTTACATGCGCCATCTTTGTCGTTGTTTACATTCCACCTACGGCAAATGCAGAGGTAGCGCGTGACGTCATAAACACAGTCACAGCCAGGCTAAAAACAAAGCACCCTAGCGCTTTTATAGCTATTTCAGGGGACTTTAACCACGTATCTATTTCCACCACTCTGCCTACTTTCCACCAGTTTGTTAAGTGCCCGACCAGAGAAAACAAAACACTGGACTTATTATACGCCAATGCTAAGGATGCATATAGTTCCACAGCCCTTCCCCCCCTCCTGAGAGACTCCTCTCTAGGTTCTTTTCTGACACTCAGGGCATTCCCGACAGTACTTCTCGATGGCCTTATAGATCCCTGGCCAAATATTCATATTTCAGTTAAATCTTTTCTTCTGTAGTAATTTCAGTTGATATTACATTAATCCTGATTTACAATTTTTGGACATGGTTCATCTTAAATAATTTGTAATTAGTTTCAGTTTTGGAAAATCGCGCCCAGAAGCTACTAAAACTGGTAATGTTTGCATAATGTGTAATGTAATAGTAGCATTTGGGGTGGAAAACAAAGAGTACTTCTTGGTATGAATCCCAAAACTTCATAGGCAGCGTTCTAGGACTTTTTGCTTCAAATAAAGCTGTCAATACATCATAGATTTCTACTCCATCAATATCAGCAGTGTTATCACTCCCGAACGCTAAATATAGATCCTGGCAATACTTTGTGAGATCTTCGAAAGAAAATCCAAAATTCTACTGAAGCAATCAAATTTATACGTTTCTTTTCGATCGAGAAGAGGATCATTCCTCTCAAAACTCAAAACATGCCTGTCTTTTCTTTTTTTCAAGGACAAATGGATTATTGAGGTGTAAAGATGGATTCAAAAAACAAAATCATCTGCTATTGCTGCTGTTTCTTTGATAGTTTCTTCAAATCCTTCAACTGATCATTGATATCAAGGAATAATATCATACAATTGTCGCCGTGCATCCTCAGCTAAAATGTTTTAAAAAGTGCGACAAAAGTACAAAATAACATTTATGGTTACTTCTATATTAAAATGAAGGTAAATATACCAAGATGTTAAAATACAATTGTACAGTGCTAACCTAATAATGCCTGTGAAGTTTTCCAACAAATTTGAACTGTAATTCTGAAATATTATATCTGAGAATTCAAAGAGAGTACAAAGATCAAATTCAATCAGTGAAAATACAACAGTAGTTCACTAAACTAAGTTTCTTCCCTGAAATGATTTGTTTGCGAAGCACCAAGCACCCTTGAATGGATGGCGGAAATCAAATATACAGATGGATTGAGAGTGTGCTTTCCAACTTTTGTGTAACATTTTCTTTTGATAAGGCAGAGTTGTCTTCACAATCTGGATTTTATTAAAAGGAGTGACATCAGTGTAAAACAGCTTTCCTTCTTGGGGAACAACGGTTGTGTTCCATATTTCTTATTATTTTAGTTTCAGGATCGCAATTTAGTGTGAAACATAAAAGCCAGCTGGAAAATCTGTTACACGTCATTTACAATGGCCTTTTAACTAATAGCCCGTGCAGGGATCAAACCCCAACTGTTGGTATGAGTTGCGTAAGGCTCTGCAACATGCACATGAGAAACTAACCTCTGCTTCTTCATTATATACACAGCGATATTTGCAAGCTTACTGCCCCGTACAGGCTCTGTATTTGATTGCGGTACAAGACCGCCCGTGGAGAAATGAAGTGAGGAGGGTGTGTACATTAAAAGGCTCAGCGTCCCTGGGAGGGCTCAAAACACCACCCTTTTGGTTAACACCCGAGCCACAAAGACTCATGTACAGCTTAACACGTCTCGGTCTTAGTGCAAGTGATACACTCCATAAACGTTTCGGAGATTCATTTGTTTTTAAAGGAAAATCACCAACAGCGGCCGAGATTTATTGGAGTTTTTTTATTCTATACTGCGATTTCTGAAGGGTACCCTGTGAAAATACGAGTTTTGACAAGAAGGGATGGACATATAAGGTCAGAAGGCTGGGGAACTGGACCTTATGGCGAAGGCTGCAGGTTCAGCAGCAGAACCTGTTCAGTATCAGTTGACTCCCATGTACTTAAAACACTCAACTTCCGGATTTAGAGTCAGACGTGCTACCGTTGCACCATGGGGTCCTTAATGAAAAAAAAACAATCAGTGTTCCTGGATCTGTTGTCGAGAACAACACCTGCTCAAGAGCTGCGCAGCAAGAATAAAATGTGGTCTGGGAAGAAGAGACTCTCTTTGGAAGAGCGGCGCTCCTCACAGGAGGAAAAAAAATTCGCGACGCTGATGGGGGCTTAAAAGTAACTCTTTGGCGTGACCTCGTGGCTCAACGGAAGCGCGTCTGACTTCACATCAAAAGGCTACGTCGAGGTTTTTCAGGTTCTGCTTATGCTTAACACGGAATTCACACCATGCAGTTGAGTTCTATCTGTACACCACATAGATGATCTGAACAAAATAGAGTAATACAGATCACGCATTTAGTAGCTCACGCAGCGAATACCCTTGAATACAGGAGAAAAGGCACGGTTCACATCTGCGAATCATCACCTCCGTCTTTAGAGACAGCTACATCAGATCTCAGTTTCAGATCTCCTTTATTACAGAGTAAAACAAACCTGAAAGTTGAAGATTTTAAGGACACTTGTGTTTTATTGAAGAGTGTCTTAAACCTGAAAATGTAATTTGAAAAAAAAAACCGCTATTAGACATTAGCTGGTGCCTTTTGTAACGATTTGTTATTTCATGCTGGAAAACAAAGGAAACAGACCCAACGTTCGCTTTCAGGTGCGGTTCATTACATAATCTATTACTGAAGAGCCTGATTAAAATTTACACGAACCAGCTAGAAGTCGAACCTACAATCTTAAGATCCGAAATCAGATGCGTTATTTATTAAAACTCTAGTATATCACATAACCTGAATTCCCCCATAGTGTGCTCAGCGCCGCTACTAGTAATACACCGCCCCGATTTCAAAGTGAGAAACATGTGTTTTCTGATTTATTATGAGTTTTATAATATAATATATATTTAAATCAGACAAGGGGTTTATATTTCGCACTGAAATTCCGATTGATTGAGAATTCAAAGAAAGACTGTTTTCTTCCACAATACCGTGAAATTATCACATCCACCAGACTCTCCAAGTTCTCCAGACCTTGCTGGGTGAGCATTTGCTCCGTTAAATAAGGTCACGTATCGTGTTAAATCATTTCTTCTCAACACCACAGTTCCTGGTGCACGTTTTCTCTATGAAAAAAGACATTTTTCCCCTTGCACGATTTCTCGTTTTTTTATCAAAGCGTACAGAAAGAAGATAGAAGTAGAAACAGTGTCGCAAAAGAACTCTGTCGCTGTTGGGATATGTCAAACGCATTGAACATGAAAAATGCTAGATAAAAGTCATTTTCTCTTCGTTTCTCAGTGTCGGGGCTGCTACAGTACATCAGGAAAATAAAGTATATGCTCAATAGAGGGGTTGTCATATTTTGTCTGATAATCAAACATAAAAAACAATTATGGAATATGGACAAATTCAAACAATTTATGAAATATGAAATAGAAATCTTGCTTATCAGTGCAGAAGAAATACTGCCAGTTGGCAAGAAACGACAGCATTGTTTTTCTCTAACCAAAAACCTGCATAGGGAGATCAAAATCCACTTGAAAAAACGGCTAAGGTCGCAGGTGATTCACTCCTCTTGACTAGGTCGCGCTAGGAGGTGCAGAGAAGTTTATATCCGGCTGAAGAAACTCCTCTTTCTCAGCTCCGCTTCTCTATTGTTTTGAAGCTGTGGCCGCGCTAACAAATGACGTCATTATACTGCGCGACTCTGCATGTATTTCACCCACGTGTGGACGACTGAATAATTTTCTTTAAAGAAAGTTGTTGTTTTTCTTTAAAATAACTTCAGGTTCTGAATACGTAACGTCTTGTCGACTGTGTTTATGCTTGAACAGAGCACAGCCCTGACAACAGGATCTGTGAAGAATAAAAAATAAGTTGTTCTGTTTAAACTCCGGAAGTCAGCCTTTGTTTCTGACCGACTCTGAAGAAGGATGGCGGAGTGCTTGTTAAATCTGCAAACCCAGCTTGACTCTTTCATGCACGTTTTGCTCAAATCGATCGTGTATGAAGTGTCAGAAGTTTTTGGAAACAGGATGTGTGATTCGGAGGACGAGTTTCAAGACAAACTCCGCAGCGTCTCCCAGATCCTGGTGAGACGGGCCGTGTTTAAAATCACACAGTGTGTGGAGGACAGTGTCGGGAGTGAAATGGCGCAACTGAAGAAGGAAAACGAGAGCCTGAAGTGGAGATTGCAGCTGAGGGAGAAGGAGTCGGGAGCAGGAGGAGATCAGGAACGGACAGACAGTGTTGGACACACGCTTCCCTGTGAAGTCTCTGCAGAAATAAAAGAAGAAATGGACACAGAACTGCAGCTCTCAGGTCAGTGTGGTGACTTGTATGAAGTCAGTATGTGTGTTTAAAACCAGTGTCTATAACTTCCTCACTGGTGAGATTTTTTAAATAACAAACTTTATTTTAAAGAAAACATCTCGCAAGAGTAAACATTCTCGTTATCTAACAAACTATCAAACTGTCATCAAAAAACTTTCCTCACTGGTGAGAATATAGTGGAAAGATGCAGAGTGAAGTGGGAAAGACTTGTGTGATGTAGCAACGGGATTCTTTACTGGAAACTGAACTGTTTTGTCCGGTTACGGTGCTGAAAACACCACGTTCACATTTAACAATTGTTCCACTGAATCAATTTGTAACCCAACATCATTATGAAACAACATTTATAAATATTGTATTTACGTTGTATTGGTCTAGATTTTATATGTATACCAATGATTGTGTATATAAAAATTATTTCAATTGTATTACCGTCCTCCACGGTCTGTGTCTGTATTAACTCGTCTGGAATATTGATCCAGTGTGTCTGTATTAACCTCTCTCTCTAAGTGCATTGTTTATGTACTGTACTGTGCAGTAAGTGTGTGTGAATCAACCCCCCTCTCTCTCAGTGCAGTGTTAATATACCGGAGTGTCCAGTCAGTGTGTCTGTATTAACCCCTCTCTCAGTACAGAGTTAATGTACTGTAGTGTTCAGTCAGCATGTCTCTATTAACACCTCTCTCTCAGTGCAGTTTTAATGTACTATTATGCCCAATCACTGTCTGTATTTACCCCTCTGTCTTAGTGTAGTGTTAATGTACTGTAATGTGCAAGCAGTTTGTTTGTTAACCCACCTCTCTCTCTCAATGCATTGTTTATGTGCTGTAGTGTACAGTCAGTGTCTGTATTAACCCCTCTCTTTCAGTATAGTGTTAATGCACGGTAGTGTCCAGTCAGTCTGTCTGTGTTCACCCCTCTCTCTTAGTGCAGTGTTGATGTGCTGTAGTGTCCAGTCAATGTTTCTGTATTCACCCCTCTCTCTTAGTGCAGTGTTGATGTGCTGTAGTGTCCAGTCAATGTTTCTGTATTCACCCCTCTCTCTCAGTGCAGTTTTTATGTCCTGTAGTGTCCAGTCAGTGTCTGTATGAACCGCTCTCTCAGCAGTGTTAATGTACTGTAGTGTTCAGTCAGTGTATGTATTAATCCCTCTCTTTCTCAATACCGTGTTAATGTACTATAGTGTCCAGAAAGAGTCTGTATTAACGTCTCACTCAGTGCATTGTTAGTGTGCTGTAGTGTCCAGTCAGTGTCTGTATTAACCCCTCTCTCTCAGGATAGTGTTAATGCTCTGTAGTGTCCAATCAGTGTGTCTGTGTTAACCGCACTCTCAGTGCAGTGTTAATGTACTGTAGTGTCCAGTCAGTCTGTCTTTATTCACCCCTCTCTCTCAGTGCAGTGTTAATATACTGGAGTGTCCAGTCAGTGTGTCTGTATTAACCCCTGTCTCTCTCAGTGCAGTGTTAATATACTGGAGTGTCCAGTCAGTGTGTCTGTATTAACCCCTGTCTCTCTCAGTGCAGTGTTAATATACTGGAGTGTCCAGTCAGTGTGTCTGTATTAACACCTGTCTCTTTCAGTGCAGTGTTAATGCATTGTAGTGTCCAGAAAGTGTCTGTATTAACCTCTCTCTCAGTACAATGTTAATGTACTGTAGTGTCCAGTCAGTCTGTCTGCATTTACCCCCCCCCCCCCCCCCCCCCCGACCACTGTTAATGTACGGTCTGTATAAATGCCTCTATCTCAGTGTAGTGTTAATGTACTGTAGTGTCCAGTCAGCATGTCTGTATTAACCCCTTTCAGTGCAGTGCTAATATGCTGCAGTGTCCAGTCAGTATGTATCTATTAACACTTCTCTCTCAGTGCAGTGTTAATGTACTGTTATGTCCAATCAGTGTCTGTATTTACCCCTCTGTCTCAGTGTAGTGTTAATGTACTGTAGTGTGCAGTCAATTTGTCTGTTAACCCACCTCTCTCTCTCAGTGCATTGTTAGTGTGCTGTAGTGTCCAGTCAGTGTCTGTATTAACCCCTCTCTCTCAGTATAGTGTTAATGCTCTGTAGTGTCCAGTTAGTCAGTGTGTCTGTATTAACCCCTTTCTCTGATTGCAGTGTTAATGTTCTGTAGTGTCCAGTCAGTCTGTATTCATCCCTCTCTCTCAGTGCACTGTTAATGTAAATGTAATGTGATTGTGATATTATTACAGTAGACTTACTTTTTACATGGTAGTTAGGTTTCTGACAAAGCTAAATCAGAACACCCCCTTATACCCACTTATTCCGCTGTTTAAACAACCCAAATTGATCGTCAGTGTACTAGTACGCGTGTGTGTAGTTTAAAGCTTTTTAGATCACATGGCCTCAGCTATCACTACTATGCTGATGATACTCAAATATACATCCATACCAAACCTGACGCTGATGTGTCTGTCTCTATTCTATTTAGTTGCATCTCCCATATAAAATCTTGGATGACTCAATATGTCCTTCATCTTAACTGTGACAAGACTGAAGTCATGCTTATTGGCACCACCCATCAACTTTGTAAAACCAATGCTGTAACTCTATCTGTAGATTTTCTTATACTTGAGCTTCAGTCTATATTGAAAAACTTGGGGATGATATTTGACGTTTGACCCATATGTGCAGCATGTTGTCAAAACATCTTTCATTCACTTCAAAAATATTGCTCCACTACGCCCTATGTTATCACTAACTGTGGCTGAAAAGAGTTGTCTAATCTTGGATCGACTACTGTAACGCTCTACTCTCTGGGGACTCTAAATCCACATTGAACAAACTTCAGTATGTCCAAAATTCGGCAGCCAGAATCCTGACAAAGTCTAGTGCAAGTGTTCACATTACTCCTATCCTGGAGTCCTTGCACTGGCTTCCTGTCAAGTTGCATGTCGACTTAACAATCCTCCTGCTCACCTATAAGGCTCTCCATGGCTTGGCACCTCAGTACCAGTCTGGGTTATCACCCTACTCCCCACCTCACAACCTTCGCTCTTCTAATTGTGTTCTCCTATCTGTCCCCAAATCCGACTACAATCAATGGGTGACATGGCCTTCTCCTGTTATGCCCCCAAGCTCTGGAACTCTCTCCCCAAGGATATCAGAGAGTCACCTTCTCTAAACTCCTTCAAATCCAGACTCAAAACCTTCTTTATTAGAAGACCCTTCATTGAACTATTCTTTACCCCTCTGCTCCTACTGTATTTAGTACCACCATCTACTGTCTCCTCTAACTGTGTGTTCTCATCATGCTTATTTTGTGTATTTTTTGTTGTTGGCACTCTGTAAAATGCTTTGAGAAGCCACCTTTAAAGGCGCTATATAAAATAACTTTTTATTATTATTATTATTATTATTATTATAAAGATTTTGTCTTGTTCTGTTTACAGGCTCAGAGGCCAGTGCTCTCTCTGAGGCTGGGGAAAGGGCTCCTCTTGAACAGAAGCACAGTGAGGAGGAGTGGGGCTCCAGTCTGATGCAGGAGACAGAGCTCACTGCTCCAGAAGGGAAAAAGACTCTCAGTGAGCAGCACACAGAGAGCAGACAGATTGTTGAGGTTCTGGACTCTGTGCCCATGATGAAGATGGAGTCTGAGAGTGAGACACCTGGGCTCTTAGTATGTGATGATTTTACAAAGAAGATGAATAATCTGGACTCGAACAATATTACACAAGGTTGTAATGAACTGGGCTGTGTCTCTGTACAAGAGCACAGTGAAGAACTGGATGTCTTTAATCTTACAGAGCAGGACATGGAGCCCCAGTTGATTGACTGTGCAGAGCAGCAGACTGATGTACCTGGTGAAGAGAACATTGTAGAGATACAGCACCGAGAGGAGAGTCAGTACAGGGAGGAGCAACATCAGCTCCTACAGGGCTTGATAATTAGGCCTTGTTCTGTTCAAGTGGAGAGACTGTCATTGCACAGTCTCAAACAATCATGTAATCCGTTAGCATCTGATGACTTTACACACAGGTTTAATAATCTGGTTACTGAGAAAATTGTTGAAAGTTTTAATGAACTGGAGAGTGTGTCTGTTCTTGGGCAAAGAGAGGAACAACTGAATGAACTGGGCGGTTTTAGTCTCAGAGAGCTGGAGAAGGAGCCCCAGATGATGGGACATAATGAAGAAAACAAATCTCACTTTCATCACACAGAGCAAGACCATTCCATGGAGCATTTGCAGAATAAGAGACCACAGGACGATCAGGGGATGAGGAAGAATCACTCAAGGCCTTGCTCAGATGGAGTGGACAAACTGCCATTATGGCACAGGGAGGAGCAGCGTTTCTGTCAGTCTAGCATTTCAAAACCCTATCAGCACCTTCACACAGGAGAGAGACCTTTCAGCTGTAGTCAGTGTGGGAGGAGTTTTAGTCAGTCACATGACTTAAAAAGGCATCAGTGCATTCACACAGGAGAGAGACCATTCAGCTGCAGTCAGTGTGGGAAGAGTTTTAGTCGGTCAAGTAACTTAAAAACCCACCAGCGCATTCACACAGGAGAGAGACCGTTCAACTGCAGTCAGTGTGGGAAGAGTTTTAGTCAGTCAAGTAGCTTAATTATCCACCAGCGCAGTCACACAGGAGAGAGACCATTCAGCTGCAATCAGTGTGGGAAGAGTTTTAGTCGGAAAAGACACTTACAGTCACACCAGTTCATTGACACAGGAGAGAGACCTTTCAGCTGCAGTCAGTGTGGGAAGAGTTTTAGTCAGTCATATGACTTAAAAAGGCACCAGTACATTCACACAGGAGAGAGACCATTCAGCTGCAGTCAGTGTGGGAAGAGTTTTAGTCGGTCAAGTAACTTAAAAACCCACCAGCGCATTCACACAGGAGAGAGACCATTCAGCTGCAGTCAGTGTGGGAAGAGTTTTAGTCGGTCAAGAAGCTTAATAGCCCACCAGCGCATTCACACAGGAGAGAGACCATTCAGCTGCAGTCAGTGTGGGAAGAGTTTTAGTCAAATAAGCCACTTACAATCACACCAGCGCATTCACACAGGGGAGAGACCATTCAGTTGCAGTCAGTGTGGGAAGAGTTTTAGTCATTTACAATTTTTAAAACGACATCAGCACATTCACACAGGAAAGAGACCATTCAGCTGCAGTCAATGTGGGAAGAGTTATAGTCAGTCAAGTAGTTTAATAGTCCACCAGCGCATTCACACAGGAGAGAGACCGTTCAGCTGCAGTCAGTGTGGGAAGAGTTTTAGTCAGAAAAACCACTTACATTCACACCAGCGCATTCACACAGGAGAGAGACTTTTCAGCTGTAGTCAGTGTGGGAAGAGTTTTAGTCACTCGCACCTCTTAAAACGACATCAGCGCATTCACACAGGAGAGAGACCATTCAGCTGCAGTCAGTGTGAGAAGAGTTTTAGTCAGTCAAGTGACTTAAAAATCCACCAGCGCACTCACACAGGAGAGAGACCGTTGTAGCAACAAGGTTTATTAAAATACAAGAATTAAGTTTGCTGCTCCCTTGCCACTCCCTCTCTCCTTCACCTCAGTGGTGCTTGATAAAGAGTCCATTCAATATGGTTCACAATTAAGGTGTTTTTCTAGCCGATAGAGTGTCCTGCTAAGGAACAGCTCCCAAAAGCTGGTACACATCAACCACCTTAACAAATGTCATTTCTAGTGACTAAAAGTCTGAGATTCCAAGGGAAAATGTCATTCAAAGTTGGTTTATGACCCTAAGGTCAGAGTGCATTGTTACTCATCATCAGCCAATCAGGAACTGGTAGGGCAGGTTAACCCCACGTGGGTCTCTGATCCCCATGAAACTTTCAACCAATGAGCGACCTGCAGTTCCTCCAGGTAAAAACAGGCAACAAAGAACCCCTGGGCCGGCTGGACACCTCTCGAGCACAGTTCCCAAGAGCAGGACATTCTCGCAGCGCGCCTGCTGGACTTTCAGCCTTGGAGCACCTCCTGAACATCCTCCGACTCGGTCCAGACCTCCACATAACGGCCACTGTGTCCGAGTGGCAGGACTTTCCTTTGTTCTAAGAGTCGAGGGCGAAAGTTGCCAGCATGTAACCAAAGGATCCACCCGAAGTTAGCATCAGCAGCAAGCCTCATGAACAGGTCGGAACTGTGGACAGCTGAATAAGAATTCAGGACTAGCGCTTCATCAGGAACAAACCGGTCTTCATCCTGACCTGCTGGGACCTGCAGTCACTTTTCCTCCTGTGCACAAACTTTGCTAGTTTCAGCCAACACTAACTAGCTGGTCTTCAGAGAGCCCACTGCTAGAGCATTGCAGGAATCTCTCCCACGATGTCGCAAGCTGCACTGAGCACTGCCTGGCACAGAGCCAGAGAGTGCCGATTGGACACAGGAACAGCCTGCCACTGCTTCTTTGTGTCCACGGGAGATCTGAATTCCCACAGATTGGATGAGTATTCAACATTCTGCATTACAGCTCGAGAATTCAATTGTTATCCCAACCAGTTGATATCAATTTAATTCCTATGAGTAATGTTCTTGTTTTGAGTATCTAGTGTAGAAGTTGTTATCCAAGTTCATTTACGAAACGGTCTAAATGAATGATATACTGAATGTATGTCCTCTTGGTAATTGTAACTCTTCATGATTAAATATATACCTTTTGTATCCTGCTAATCCTCAAGATAAGATCTGTTATGTTTATATGCACATTTTATGTATTAATAAATATATCCTCGTGTATTAGTACCCGTGTGTGTGCGTTGTTCGAGTTATCCCGCAAGGCTGGATTCTAATCCCATCAAAAGAATCATTTTGTGACTTACTGCCACAATTAATAATTGTCCCAGTAAATGCCCAAACCCCTACATTACTGGTGCCTCTTGAGAGAATACTTCAGGTGTTACCCCAGTGTCCTGGCCAAATTTCTCATTGGCCCTTAATAATAATAATAATAATAATAATAATAATTGCTTACACTTATATAGCACTTTTCTGGACACTCCACTCAAAGCGCTTTACAGGTAATGAGGACTCCCCTCCACCATCACCAATGTGCAGCATCCACTTGGATGCCATAGTGCGCCAGAACGCTCACCAAACATCAGCTATCAGTGGGGAGGAGAGCAGATTAATGTAGCCAATTCATAGAGGGGTTTTAGTAGGAGGCCATGATTAGTAAGGGCCAATTGGAAATTTTGGCCAGGTCACCGGGGTTACACCCCTACTCTTTTCGAGAAGCGCCCTGGGATTTTTAATGACCACAGAGAGTCAGGACCTCGGTTTTACGTCTCATCCGAAGGACGGTGCCTGTTTACAGTAAAGTGTCCCCGTCACTATACTGGGGCATTAGGACCCACATGGACCACAGGGTGAGTACCCCCTGCTGGCCCCACTAACACCTCTTCCAGCAGCAACCTTAGTTTTTCCCAGGAGGTCTCCTATCTAGGTACTGACCAGGCTCACACCTTCTTAGCTTCAGTGGGTTGCCAGTTGTGAGCTGCAGGGTGATATGGCTGCTGCCTTACCCATCATGGCCTCCTAATAACCCCCATCTCTGAACTGGCTTCATCACTCTACTCTCCTCCCCACTGAGAGCCGGTGTGTGGGGAGTGGACTGGAGCATCATCATCCAGGTGGGGCTGCACACTGGTGGTAATAGTGGGATCCCCATGACCTGTAAAGAGCTGCACACTGGTGGCGGTAGTGGGATCCCCATGACCTGTAAAGAGCTGCACACTGGTGGGGGTAGTGAGATCCCCATGACCTGTAAAGAGCTGCACACTGGTGGCGGTAGTGGGATCCCCATGACCTGTAAAGCACTTTTGAGTGGAGTGTCCAGAAAAGCGCAATATATATAACACCTCCGGCTGATGAATCTAAGGTAGAGAGAGAGAGAGAGAGACAGAGAGAGATCAGGCAGGAGAAATGGAGGAGAGAGGTGATTAAACTGACCCATGTGGCCTCCCACAAACTTAGCCCCTCAGTAGTCCAGGGGGACAGCAGAGGACAGCAGAAGCCCTATGAAGCTTCAGTCACAGTCAGGGAGACACACACACACACACACAGGTGGGGCTGGACAACACAGGATGTTAAAATTGCCCTTTCCCCACCCCAGCCACCCTTTGTGTAAAGAAGCGCCTTCCCTGTCCCGTCCCGACTGGAGGATCTCATCCAGCTGTGTCTTGCGAGGTGCCAGACGATCCTCTTCAACACCCCAGCTGGGCAGCTTGTTCCCGACCCCTGCCACCCTTTGTGTAAAGTAGCGCCAATCGTTCTCCTTTCCAAAACGCACACCATCTGAGTGTCCACTCCTGCCCCCTGATTCCCGTTTCACTGCTGTTTCTGGAATACGACTAGCGAATCTCCACCAGGGGAGAGTGTACGTACACACACGCACACGCACAAACCCGTTTCATGTACATGACCAGATCTTAATATTCGTCTAATCCCCCCCCCCCCACGTATTCCTCTACTGCAGGTGGCGAAGACTTCAGCAACCTCGGTCTTTCTATGACGGCAACATCCTGTTCACAGATGCCCCAGTACAGTTCAGAAAGGCGCGTTCGTACACAAGGGTACCTGCTGCAAAACACAAAACCACGCAATGTTCCACCCGCACGCCGCCATAGTTCACACCTTGGTGAGAATGCTGCATGCGATTTTACTCGAAAAGACATCGCTGCTCTGGGACCACATAGCATACATTTCTGTGCTGAAAAGAAGGAATAAGTCACTAGATCTCTTTATTCTCAAACAGAGGAGAATGGGGGGAATGTGATACAAATTTTCCAAATCCTTAAAGGTCACTGGCCAAGTCAGTCCAGCTGGCTTCTTCAGAGTGAATACTGAATTGTGGACCAGAGGGCACAGAGGAAGGGCATTTCAGACAGAGAGTAGGCGGTGCTACTTTGCAAAAAGGGGGGTGGAGGTGGGAAACAAGCTGCCCAGCCCTGTGGTTGAAGCAGATACCCTGGCTTCTCTCCAGACACAGATGGATGGGACCTTCCAGTCAGGACAGGAGGCACATCTTTACACAGTGGGGGGTGGGGGTGGGGAACAAGCTGCCCAGCCCTTTGTTTGAAGCCCATACCCTGGCTTGAGATGAGCTCCTCTAGTCAGGACAGGAGGCACTTCCGTACACAGAGAGGGGTGGGGGTGGGGAACAAGCTGCCCAGCCCTGTGGTTGAAGCCCATACCCGGGCTTCTCTCCAGACACAGTAAACAGTAAACTCTCTGCTTACATCTTTTTTTTTCCCGTTTACAACTGTGTTTTTTGTGCAATAGATGCCAGGGACTTGTGCAATATATTTATAATGTGCAATACAACTTTTTGTGTACTGTTCTGGTTTGTTCTTTGTATATTCTGGACTGTGAGCGACTCTTCTTTGTGCACTTCTCACTGACTAGACTGATTGGATTGGATTGTTGTATTATTGTATCATTTTGTTACATGGTCACTGCATTGACAGTGCTGCTGTCGAAGTGCAATTTCCCTCACGTGATCAATAAAGTATCTATCAGTTAACACGTAACAGGTTTAAATTCCCTGCTGAAAAGAGAAGAAAGAAAACACAACGTTTCGACCATGGAGCCTTCTTCAGGTTCGACTCGACTACAGACTCCACACAGAAGGATCGCCGCCTAGTACTCGACCACTCGGGGAAGTGAAAACGGGGCCCCCGGGTGGCAGCCGTAACACCCCCTGGTGACACGCCACACCGTCTCTGTCTGCGACTCAACCCCGCTCTCCCAGGCGGGGCGCCAATGAAAGTGTGTCGACGCGTTAGCGCATTATCTTCCCGCACCGGTGCGAGCTGACCACTGCGGAAAATCTCTTCTGAAAAGTGTCGACACTTGAAGCCCGACGTTCAAACACGAAAAATCCCTGCCGTGATCTATCGACAACCGGCGCTCGGCGAGCTCGGCGGCCAGGGGCTCTGGCAGCGGCGACGGAAATGCCGATCTGCGTCTTGGAAATGACGCGCCCACCCCCCTCCTGACCCGCTCCCCTACTGCTCTTACCGCGTGTTACAACACGCAGCCCCGCGCCCCTGCGTGACCTCACATTTCCACCCACCCACCCCAGTCTTCCTCGTCTCGCCACCTGGAGCAGGCCAAGCGCCGTGCGTCACGTTGTCAACCAGAGTTTCGGAGTCCAGCGAGCCACCGGGGTAAAGTTAGCTTGAAGTTTGAAAACGATTTTGGCACGCCTGTAGCGTTTATACGAAACCTCTTAGAGTTGCGAGAATACTTGCTTTGTGTATAAAATACATTGTGAATGCTTTCTCAGCACGCACACACACGCGCACACACACACACACACAGAGGAAATGCCTCTTCTTTACCAGCGAGCTGACTGGAAGTCGAGAGCATGTAAGAGTGAGGGCTGGCGGCGAACCTGTTTTCTTTCTTTTTTTAATGCAAAACCAAAAAGAAGGATCTGAACACGAGCTGTTTAATGCACTGGGCTCTGGGGCTGGGTGAAAAAGGGGGGGGATTTTTTTTAACACAATAACGTGCTGCTACTATGATTCCTGCATTTTCTATAGATTCTACGCGCTCCTTCCGTGTGAAATGAAACACCCAATGTCGCGACAGGCTCTGCTGCAGGAGAGACGGGCTTCAGTTCTGTTTAAAACAAAAAAATACCTGCCTGTAGGAGACTTTCGCTCTGCAGAAGAGCTTTGTCATGGTCTAAGCAGTCAGGATGTTACTCTGTGGTTTTTAAGGCGCTGTTCCGGGGGGTCTGCAGTAATTGTTCTCGCTTATTGTGGGCTCCTTCCTGTTCCTTACTTTTTGACGTTGGAAAAAAAACTTAAATTCCCCCCCAGAGAATCGTTACTTCTTGTTACTTTTGAGCCGCTGGCAAGATGTCATATGAAAAAAAGGAGCACGTGTTTATCTGTGTTCATCTGTGGCTGAAAACGGGTAGTTTGGACGTGTACCAAAACAAAACCGCCCCTGCTTTAACGCTTATCACGTGGAAATGCAAAAGGACTGAACCTCCAATTAAAACGTGAAAAATAAACATGATCGATGTATGTAAACAAAATGGGCTTTCTTGTGCGCAGAAAACAAACAACAAATCACTCCTGTCTGTCTTGTGGGGTCGTGAGTGGTTAATTGGTTCCAGGGGCTCACCCAGCTGTGTCTGGAGAGAAGCCCGGGTATGGGCTTCAACCACAGGGCTGGGCAGCTTGTTCCCCACCCCCACCCCTCTCTGTGTACGGAAGCGTCTCCTGTCCTGACTAGAGGAGCTCATCTCAAGCCAGGGTATGGGCTTCAAACAAAGGGCTGGGAAGCTTGTTCCCCACCCCCACCCCCCTTTTTGCAAAGTACAGATGCAGCCATTCAAAGTGAGCGGTACAGACACCGCGGTACAGATACCGCAGGTATGATGACACGGGGTACCGCGGTGCGTGATTGGTTGACCGACAGGGGCACTCGTGGTCCGTTGGTCTGTCGTAGAAAGACTTACTGTAAACGTCTTTACTGTGCCCGTTGTAGATATTGAATTTTACCACTGAAGGGAAATCTTAGTAGCTGAGCATAAAAAGAATAGGAGCATACTGTAACGCGTGTGAAGGCCATAAACGATATTAATTTTGGAACGTAAACATACAGTATATGGCTGGTCTTGGTACTTTAAAGAAAAAAATACACACCGGTATTCCATTTCTCCCTAAACATTGTAAGCTTCGAAGTCTTTAACTAACGTGATACCGGAGTCAACAAGCATACTTTTAGAATTTGATTAAAAGGGAATATAATATGGAATCGCGTATCTAAAGAATTTAATAACGGTATGATTATATCCGTGTACTGCGGCAGGGCTGTGTAGGGCTGTTTCGCCTGCCTGATCATGCGAGCTGTCTTGTAGCCTACTGGTCTAGGTGCGTGGCTGGCAGGTTGTGTGTTTGAATCCAGCTGGTGCTGGACTTTTCATTTTTATTTATTTATTTTTTAATCGCGTAACATAAACATATTGCCGTATGCAAACTGTACTGTATACAGTATGTATATGTATATTTAATGTCTTAACTGTGCCCGTTTAATTGAATTAAAAAAAATTATTTAACACGAACATTAAGCTGTTTACATCTTCCGCCTGAGAACAGTCACCCGTTGCTACCCAACGCAGAATGGTGATTGGCTGACACTATCTGACACCCCTCTGATTGGAGAAAAAAGACGTGCTGGTTTGCTATACATACTGTACCAGGAAGAGGATTTCTTTCTATTCAAAACGTGTATTTTAAAAGTTTAAGAAGTAAAAACCTTACAGCGTACACAGATTTCTAAACTGATCAGGATTGTTATCTTTGTGTTATGCATAATAATGTTCACCGCTCTGTCCAGCAAATTAATAATAAACTTTATTTTATATAGCGTTTTAAACGAATAAGTAATTAGATTGCTCATAAACCTAATCACTTGCTTTTTCTTTTTATTTAGGCTCAGATTTCAACTATAGATCGTATTATTAATAACCATAATAACAACCAACCAACAAAAACAACCATATAAACATAATGGTGGTGCTGGACCTTCCAGTTTTATTTATTTTTTAATCGCGTAACATAAACATATAACCGTATGCAAACTGTACTGTATACAATATGTATATGTATATTTAATGTCTTAACTGTGCCCGTTTAAGTATTGAATATTCATATCTAATTTTACCACTGAAGGGAAATCTTAACATAAACATACAGTATATGGCTGGTCTCGGTACTTTAAAGAAAAAAATACACACCGGTATTCCATTTCTCCCTAAACATTGTAAGCTTCGAAGTCTTTAACTAACGTGATACCGGAGTCAACAAGCATACTTTTAGAATTTGATTAAAAGGGAATATAATATGGAATCGCGTATCTCAAGAAATTAATAACGATATAATTATATTCATGTTGCAAAAGAACTGCAACGGACATAAAAACTCCCTTGCATGGTTTCATTACGACCAGAATCGGTCTTGAGATATTTTTAACTTGATTTACAGTATTTGAGAGGTATGTCTTAACACCGATACTACAGTGCTTAAGTACTGCTCACGTATATGTTTCTAGGTTTATATTATGCATTTCATACGGTCAAATTACTTTTGAGCAACTAATAAGAAGCGCGAAACGGTATGCGTTTTACTTTCGTTTTGTGCTGGAACCCGTGGATTGATTAGAGATATCAAGTACATACAAGTCATTTTTTAAATGTTGTAGTTCGTCTTGAAAAAATGTTACGAGTACATCATCTATCAACAATTACACAGGTTCTGTTTCCATATTGCGGATTTTGGTTACGTAATATTATTTTCTAGATTTCACGTTGTGAATATGATGGGATGTCTGATGGGATGTTTCTAAAAATCCATCCTCTGTAAAACGTCTTCTCTAGTTGTCCTGCATATGTATTCGCTAATGAAGCTGTGTGTTCTGAGCCTGGATCTCTACATTTCTGTATGAACCAGCTTAGAGGGCTAAAGACAACTTGTGTTTAAATTGAGTGTAAGGTAATTTATGCTTCTAAAGTCATGGTCAGTATTATTGTACTGTGCTGTACTGTGTCACATTATTTTATAGCATTTTTATTGCAATATTAAATACGGTGTTTCTGTAGTTTACTGTGTCTATGTCACATGGTCTGTGATTGAAACCTGTAAAACCGGTTTAATTCGTCACAGCCAGCACTCTTCAGGTGTGAGGGTCTTCTGCTCAGAATAAAACGCTAAAATGTTTGTGTATATTCTAATGGTAGTGGGGGCGGGGTGTGTGGGAACAGGTTTGGTTGAAATCGCATTGGAGATCTATGTTCTTCACACCTGAAACATTTTCTCTGAAAGCATTTTCTTCGCAGTTTAACCGATCTTGTTACAGCATGTTACATTTACTATTATTAACCATATTAATTTTAAGTGCTTAATGTAAAATCTTGTAAAAATATATTTTCATTGTTCAAATATACATTAAGTCTGACTATCATATAATAAGTTAAATACAAAACTAAAGAAAAAATAGGGTTAAATATAATTCAAAATATTTTGCTAACAATGTTAACTGTTTATGAATAATAAAATGTATTAACTAAGGAGTAGGATGGCACAGTTGTTAGTATGTTTTTTGTTTTGTTTCTTTTTCATAAATACAACAGTAGTACCTGATGTCTCAGTGGCTTTCAAAATTAAATTATGCATGCAAACCTGTGAACTAGAAAGATAACTAAGATATCCATCCATTATATTCCATAATATCCATGAAATATATGGCGCTGAAATACAGTATGTGTGACGCATAAAAGACACCAAGGGATTGGGTGTGCTCCCATCACAAAAAAAAAACTGCGAACCTGCACTACAGCGACCATAGTACAGTATGGAGACCAAGAGACGGGGTGCTTCTGCCGCCCCAGCTTCCAAAGAGCGAAGGGTAAGCAAATACAGCAGACTTCATCTGAAATACGCGATTACAGCCCATATTACAAGGTATTATTGCCGTTTTGAATTTTAAATTCAATTATAATTATTTCTTTGTAGCCTGTTCTTCAAGAAAACACAGCACGGGCGAAACGATCTACCACCAGGACAGTAAAAAAGAAAGCGGTAAGACGGAAAAAAAGAAAAGTTTATTTTGACTTCTGTTCCCCGACTGATGAATACTACTGTGTGACTTTATTTCTTACATGAATTATGTTATTTTGCCACAGGCCGTGGGTCTCTGCTCTCGGCCACTGGCCAGGGTGCCAACCTGTAGAAACAGCACCTGTATGGAGACATTTCGGCAGCAGCGGGAGCATTACGAAGCATTACTGGGGAGGATTGGGAGGCTAGAGTTCCAGCAGTCAAACAGTTGAGCAGCTGTCTCCCGAAAAGTGCCTCTCCCCACCGCGCAGGCTGCAATGCCTGGCGGAAGCTCTGCCCCCCGCAGAGCACACACCGCCTCAGGACACTCCATCCCGGCCTCTCAGTTCACCACCGCGCAGGAATCTGTTGATGCTGTCCCCGCCGGCTATCTCCCCCCAGGAAGCACAGCGGAATTCACAGATGCCAGTGGGACGAATAATTCTCCCAGATGTCCAACTGCTACCCATCACTCAAGAGATGGAGGGGGGGTTGTACTTGCAGTGCATCGGCATAGACGGGAAAGCAAGAGCCGACCGCTACGCCGCACTCATGTTTCGAAATCTTGTGACTTTTGAAATTTACTGGGGGTGGACCACGTCTGTAAATTTCGATGGGTCCAGAGGCAAAAGTGCCTTGCCTTGCAATCTCCGGGAAACCATTAGTAGCATGGTGAATCGGAGATTCTCAACCCTTACTTTGTGCGACTGGAAAATAATTCGTGATCGGATCAACGAAATGCTTCGTAGAAGGAGGTGCTCTTTTCCTCTCATCTAACAGTCTGTCCACAAACAAAACATTCCTGTTAGACAAGAGGAATGTAAAAAAACAATTACGTTTGTCAATGGAAACCTGTGTGTGTGTCTCTCTCTGCTGGATGTCCCTCTCACTCTCTGCTGAATGAATAAAAGCATTTCTATTAAAAACGCGTTTGCGTTTGTCTGGTATTTACTTTGGTCCCTTTTAACTGTTTTTCCCCATCTACTTTTTTGCTTTGAGATGCCACTTTTAAAGGTGATATGTAAAATAATGTTTTTTATTATTGTTATAGAGAAACATGATCAGATTTTCCCTGGTTCAGAAAAAAAGATCTAAAGTGCTACATCTAACTTTCTTAATTCGATGTATTTAAAGCAGTGAACTACTGTAGATGTAACATAACATTCAGAAATACAATCGAGAATAGTTTTGTGGTGTTTGTTTAGATGAAATGTTCCTAAAACGTATAACGTAACAAAATTAAAGACGATTAAAATCTGTAATCTTTCCACTTGTACTGTATGTCATCGGAAAGTTCCTGCTTTGTGTAAGGATGGTATCAAAAAGTAATCTTAAGTGGTGAGAAAGCTGTGCTCAATGTATTTAAGGGACTTAAAAGTAAAAGGAGATGCTTCATATTGCTTGACTAATTTTAAAAACTAAGTTATAAATGCAGACGCTCCCTCGGTGCCACGCCGGGTGTAAACATCAAAATATACATTCGTCCCGGGCAGAGGCCGAAGAGTGCCCGGCTGGGGTGCGCGGGGAAGAGCAGGACAGGAGTGAAAGTGGTCAGGGCGGGGTTTAGGAAGGCATACAGTCTGGGCAGGTATAGATTACACTTTTCTAAAACGTATTTGAAAAATAAAAACGATTACAATCTAATCCTTCCACGTTTGATCCCAAAATCCCAAGAAAAATAAATCTAAATGGGTAGAAAGCTATGCTGAAAGTTTATTAAGATACTTAGAAGACAAAGATACTGTATCAATTTATGTTGCATTAGCCTGATTATGATTAAAAAAACACATAATTAAACATGCGTTTGCGATTTAAATCAAAACACGATTTAAATCAATATAAATGTTTATATTGTAACGCATGCTGTCCAGCCTCCATTTCTCTATAAAAATTTACTCTATTACACACACACACACAATAGAAGCAGGAAGCAGAAGCAGGGACCGTTGTCAGAAGGGAAGAAGGTGACTATTCATTGTTATCAAAAATTACTTAGAATCGATCACGTTGTGATATTTTGAAATATAAAAGTCAATTGATTGTCCATAATATTGCTATTCTATTTTTTCGAAGAAATGTTTGTTAAAAGGAAAGTCCAGCACCAGCTGGACTTGAACACACAACCCATGAGTTGGTAATCAGGCACGTAGACCAGTGGGCTACAAGGGAAGTCGCATGAAGAGAGAGGCGAAACAGCCCTACACAGCCCTGTCGCAGTACACGACTATAATCATATCGTTATTAATTTCTTGAGATACGCGATTCCATATTATATTCCCTTTTAATCAAATTCTAAAAGTATGCTTGTTGACTCCGGTATCACATTAGTTAAAGTGTGTTAAAATGTTTAGGGAGAAATGGAATACTGGTGTGTATGTTTTCTTTAAAGTACCGAGACCAGCCATATACTGTATGTTTAAGTTCCAAAATTAATATCGTTTATGGCCTTCACACGCGTTGCAGTATGCTCCTATTCTTTTTATGCTCAGGCACTAAGATTTCCCTTCAGTGGTAAAATTCCATATAAATATTCAATACTTAAAGGGCACAGTTAAGACATTAAATATACATATACATACTGTATACAGTACAGTTTGCATACGGTAATATGTTTATGTTCCTAAATCAATCTCTTTTATGAGCATGTGAAAGACATGGTGAATTGATTCTCAAAAATTACTGTACTTTGCATGATTGGAAACAAATGCATGATTGCGAAATGCTGTGGTGTTACTTTTACAAAGAGGGTCAATGAAAAAAAGAATGTTGACCAGGGCAATACTTTGAGTTTACACTTACAGCTCGTCCAAGGTCATTCATTATTACTACTATTAGTAATATCTTCGTTAAAGACTTTGATGGCGACAGCTCAAACATGAGAGGTTGAGCTTTATTAGCTCCACCTTGCGGAAATTCCGGATACTATTATTTTGCTTGCCGTATTATAGGAGAATTTATGGTAACTAGCAGTATTTACCAGTAACTCGCGGTAGACTGCGTACAGCGTACCAGAAAATAATGCGGTATCGCCAACGCATTTTGAATGGCTGCATCTGTATGTTCTAGCAGTCAAACACTAGGGTGTCAGCCGTCTCCAAACAGACCTTCATCTCCTGAAAAGTGCCCCTCCCTGCCACACAGGTTGCTGTACCTGGTGCAATGCGTATCTCCATACAACCCTCCACCCCCAGCAGAGCACACCCCCTCAGGACACTCCATCCTGTCCTCTCTGCTCACCACCACTAATGAATTGGCTGGTGCCGTCCCCACTGTCTCTCTCCCCTCAGGAAGCACCATCTACACAGCAGAACTCACAGATGCCACGTACAGTTCTCCCAGATGTCCACCTTTTGCCCATCAGTCAAGAGAAGGAGGGATTGAATGTGCAGTGTGTCGGCACAGAGGGGACAGCCAGAGCCGACCGCTACACCACTCTTCTGTTTCGCAATTTTGGGACTGGGGGTGAACCACATCCATAAATTTTGACTGGTCCAGAGGCAAAAGGGCTTTGCATTCTCCAGGAAAACATAGGTATGTTGAATTGGAGATTCTCAGAACTTACTTTGTATGATTGGAAACCGATACATGATAGGATAAACAAAATGCTTCAAAGAAAGAGGTGCTATTTCTCTCTGGTTTTAGTCTGTGCAGCAATAAAACAATCAGATTAAACAAGAGAGAGTGCGACATTACTTTTCGTCAATGAAAAAATAGTCTTTTCATGTTTATTTAAGTGTCCTTCTTTCGTTTGGATTGCATTAAACAACTCGGGAGTTATTGTTATGATTACTCTATTATCGAATCCTCAACTCGTTCACTTTTTGTTATTTTGGGGACAATTTGACATGTTGCTTTTAACCGTCGATTCTGTTGAATTCACTCAGTTTGTAATGTAGGGTGTAGGGTAAGTTAAACTTTGATACAGGACAAATGTATTTCCCACAAGCTGTACTGTAATACCATTAAAAGTATACAACATGACACTGTATGCACGTGGCACATCTTTGTTCAACTTAAGAAAAAACAGGACATTTGATTGTTGGTTGCCTTATGTTAAAGGCCAACAATGACACCAGAAAACTGAAAGTTCCTTCCCCTCCCCAAGTAGAACTGTCTAATCTACATAAACACAGTGGGGTGTAACACCTAGCCTAGACTTTGTGAGAAGTATGGAGCTGCGTTGCATTAAAATGGCTGCAATGGAATATACGTAGTAGGCAAAAGTTAATTTCAAGCTGAAAAGAAAAGACTCAACATGTCTCCTCTATACATCTTCCATTTAGACCATCCAATCATTTATTATTAATATCTTCCATATCCCATTAAAATCAGAAAGTTTCTTACGAGTGTAAATTCAACTATTTTCTAATCGCTTTATCCAGGACAGGTAACAGTTTCACCAATACTATTTGGTAACTTTTTACGATTGTCAGACTTCAGAATGCTTCAACTGATGTTTAAAGATATGACATAATGTGCACTGTGTTAAAGAGCTATTGAGCACAGAACATCTTTACACTTGTGAAAAGACTTGCACGTGCAGTTTATTCTTATCTGTGTGAAAACAGGAAATATCGATGGAGTTTCAGAAAGTAAACAGAGGTATAGAACACCATATCTCAGATGTTTAATAAATTCAAGATTGTGAAAACAGTGACAAATCACCCCAAACAAAATACAATTTTAGAATACAAGCAGTTTGAAATTATTAGTTGTTATTAATAAATCACTTAACTTTGAACATGTTGTGATATTTAGAAATAGCAACAAATCAATATATTTTACTATTTTAGTTTTTCAAAAAAATGTTTTTGTTAAAGGAAAACTCATGCCAGGAGCTGGGTTCAAACAAAGCTATAGCTGAAAAGGGCAGGCAGAATGTTTAAGTAATCATGGGTGAATGAGACAAATTGATGCAGATGTTTAGAAAGAAAGTGGACTACAGTAATATTTTGAGCTTACAGCCTATCCAATGTTATTCATTATTAATCTTTCATATCACATTAAAATGAATGTTTTTTTTAATGTAAGAGGAAATACACAATTTGTGTCCTCTATAACACTTCAGTGTACTGTTTAATCAGTTTAATGTTTAACAATGTAATACAAAGCTTAAACTTATTAAATTGTATATGCCATTTAGACTGTTAAATTCTGTAATAGACAAAAGATTGTCCCTCAGCATTGACAGGGATTCAAAACCAAGTGTTTTCTGGCAACAGCCCAAATGCTGCACATGAGAGCTTTCATAGCTCCACCTGGTGGTTTTACAAGATATTCCACCCTACTTCGATACATCATGCGGTATCCTGCAGTTCTTTGCGGAACGAGCACTGCGATTTACTGCAGCATACCTTGCACATTTTGAATGGTTGGATCTGTAGTTCTACTCAGTTTGGTGAATTCTTGATAAACCAAACTGGTGCCCTCCCTCTAACTCACCATTCCTCCCTTATGGTAGTGTATGCAGAGAAACCCATGTATATAAACCCATAGGGTCAAATGCAATGGACTTCCCGAGTTAAAACACAGCTGCGTACTTAGTTAGTATGGTACATTCTGGAGATCATCTCCCGCTCCAAGTTCAATTGCAGCAAAAAACATGTGGAACAAAGTTGGAGCTCAGCTCAACTTGTGCTTAATCCGGTTCCAAGGGCTCGGCCTTGTTGTACTAATTAGCCCGAACTGGAGAGGACTGTACATCAGAACACTTCTGATTAGTAGAATAATATGTAGGCCACATTAATATACAATTACTTTTCTGTTTCATTTATATTCAAACGAAATTTCCTGACAAATCAGTTAGTTTTTAATTTAAGAATTGCATTTAGGCGACAATTCACCTGATGAGGCTACATAGTTATTAATGAGACAGCCAATTATAATTAGTCATGAAACAAATGAGAACAGCAGCTGTGCATTTGAAATTAAACACTACTGTATTATTGCAGCATTAATTTTGTTTAACACTCCAGATGAATAAGCAGACATCATTACAGCTAAATCATTACAAAAGACACCGACTAATAACCAGTAAAGTTAAGTTTTATTTTTAACAGAACTGGAAATTAAACTTATAAAAATACTTGAGCAAAAAAAAAACCACAACAATTGTTCCTCTGACCTTCTAAGCATTTTTTTTAAGGCAATACATTTCTTTAGCAGGGTGTGCCTTGTGCTTACTTTTCAGAACTTTGATTTTCTCTCTCTCCTGTGTCAGTTCAGATTAAGCTCTTTAATCAGTTCCAACATCTTCCTTTCAAAGTGGGGAAGTGCTTGCTGGCATGTTGTTTTGCCAAGTCGTGCTTATCCTTTATGACGGTATCTTCTGACACCTGCGCACAATCCAACAACATTACAAGACCAGCACTATAACAGGAGTCATAAAAACACAAGGAGCCACATTGAACGAGCTTTCAGAATTGTAAAACAACGCTTTGCTTGTCTGTCATTTGGTTTGCATACCAGTCCATCAAGAGCTAGCACAACCCTGGCTGTTTCAACACAGTCATTGGATCACAGCCACAGGACAGAAAAGGGACTGTAAACCATCATAAATCACTTAAGATGCTGAGTTTTTTCCTTTAACATACTTGGGTGCCACCTATTTCCTCCTCATCCCTGCTTTCCTCCAATAACCACAAATACGGAGACCCATCACTAAAATATTTAACAAATCTATCCAGTTGACTCCTCGATTTTATAGAACACATAAAAGCCTCAGGCTACATTTATATAAATAATAGCTTAAGTTCTGTTCTCTTCACTTCCAATGAATGGAGAAAATTTAAAAGAACAGTAGTCTGTCATTAAGTGAAGGGAGAATGTGTGATCCTAGCTGCAGAATAATTTTAGTTTCAGTGGTCTTTCTGATGTATGAGTTTGGAAAACCGTGCTCAGTACCATCGAGGTGTAAGAGGGTCAAGGATGAGCAGGAAACTTTGTTAATAAGGAGATGGACACCGCCCAACATGGGGTTTAAACCCACACCCCTGAGCTAAAGAGTCACATGCTCTACTGACTGAGCTAGCCGGGCACCAGTGTTCACAAAGACGGTTTTCCAAACTTATACATCAGAAAGACCACCGAAACTAAAATTATTCTGCAGCTAGGATCACACATTCTCCCTTCCCTTAACGACAGACTACTGTTCTTTTCAAATTTTCTCCATTCATTGGAAGTTTCATTTCATACCTCTCTGCACCAATTCTGACTTCACACCTCTTGATTGGCCTCTCTTTCTGTCCCCTGCTCCCGTCTCTCACTCCTCCTCCCTCCCAACCTTTGTTCTCCCGCTACTTTACCTTTGCCTACTGCCCTGTCTCTCTCACACCTGAAGAAGGCTCCACGGCCGAAACGTTGTGTTCTCTTTCTTCTTTTTTTTCACCATGGAATAAACCTTTTACTTGTTCCTTTGCAGCCTACGCATGCTGGCGCAGCTACCCACCTGAACTAAGACAATTAAACTGTCTGGTGATATTGCTGCACGGGGCGCAAGATCACAATAGAACACGTTATTGTAAAAAATGTTAACATTCGTGAATGAGTATTTTTTTTTAAATTATACCAAATGTCCGTTAAATAATGAATGATGTTTTTCAGACCATAAACACTATTATATGAAAAAAAAACATTTACTATATATCCATTTAACTTGTTTTTTTAAAAAAAAACATTACAATACGGTAGATGAAAATTGTTGTTCAGCGCTCTTGTATTAAATATACTCTACCAGCCTTTTAAGTCATGTGTCAGAAATAAAGTGTATAAAATTCGCTAAATCAAACAAAACACAAACGCTACGAAAAAGAAAAAAAATGTGTTTATCCTGCAATTTTATCTCGTTGAAACGTTTTTTTTTTTCTCTGTGGCACTAACGGGCTAACGGTTGGGATTCCTGGTTTCCTGATTACATAGAAATGTGTCTCTCTTCCCTTACGATGTCCAAATGATCAGTTCAGTGTAGAAAAGAGCACCGTAAAACCCCGTCAGGCGTGCAAAACGTAAAAATGAAAGAGATCGCTTTGTTTCTGCCCGCTTTCTCACTGAAGCCCTTTGGTGTGTTAATAGAAGGTTATAACCGCTACACCGTGCGATGTGGGGAGGGGTGATTTACAAGCAGAGTTGACCTTTGAGAAAGGACTCGTCTCGGGAATATATTTCCACATTTTGAAGAGAATTTCTCCATTTCTGTAGCCTGATTTCCACTATTGCTAGAGAGCTGTAGAATCTGGATTAATTTATCCAGCTCTGGGAACAGTGTGTAGATGACAGGTTTGTGACTTTCTCATGAGCACGGTATATGAATCCATCAGATTAAAGACACTGTGAGCATTTGAATAAAATTTAGGATAGTCTGTCCCAGCTCGCCGCGATGGTATAGTGGTCAGTACGTTGTGCTGTGACCGCACTACCCGCGCTTTGAATCCGGGTGACAGCAGCCCAAGAGAGTTTCCTTCGTCTATGTTATTTCAGTGAAGGGGGGCATGCGTGTACAGCGAGCGATCATCGAGTTGATGTGTTGCCCCATATAAGCAATGTGAACCAACACTGCTTTACAAAGGAGCACGGTCTGATCTTATAGTTGATAATCTGGAGACCAGACCGACCTCTTCTCTGACGAGAAGAAAAGGTCAGGAGCCGCAGTATTTAATGTAAATAAGAGATTTCATTTTTTTCTGTGGCGCAGCTAGTGCCAAACACTTAATCTCGGGGTTGTGAATTCGAGCTCCACGCTGGTAAGAAATCATATAGGTTATGATAAATTTACTTTTTTAAATAAAAAGTAATATTATAAAACTTTCTCGATACCAGTTTGCAGGTGACATGTTCTTTATAAAAATAATCTTTAGTATGGGATCAATAACCGCGCCGGAACAAATATCGGAAAGAATCGCCTGTCACTAAGGTATTTAAGTAAAGTAGAGATATAATCAGAAAACCTACATTTTAGTTGTTAGTTACTTTGTATGTGCTTTAGCGTTTTCTTTTATATACCGAAAAAAAGGTTCAAGGCGTTCCAGTCGCTGTACTCCTCGTAGATAATCTCAACGAAATCACAATACAGTACAGGACACGCAGTGAGAAGCTCACGCAACGAATAGTCTTGAACATGCCAAGCGTAAAGGCACACTGCACATCTGCGAAACATCACATCCTAGTTTAGTTTCAGTGAGATTATAGACTGGAAGCTAGGAAGTCTCAGATCACTTTTTTATTAAATGTTCAAGCAAACCCAAATACCTTTGCAAGAGACATTTCAGAATCCCAGTCAAATCCAGTATGATTGCTGGATCCCTCGAATTCGACAATATCACAGATCTGCAGTCCACGTTGTGCAAGACATACCGCACAGAGCATTTCTAACACAGGAAATACATTTTCGTTACGAAAAGAGATATACTGTACGTAGAGTGAAATGGTCTGGTACGAGTCCTAAATTTGAATTAAACATTAAAGCTGTGCGGAGTTTATCTTGATTTACCTAGTTTAATCGTTTCAGAAAGTGTAATTGTATTATTTTATGTACCCTTGACGATTCTACTGATGTTATAAGTGCTCTTGTTTATATTGAATCTATTTTGTTGTTCAAATAAAAAGTAAAAAAAAAAACATTCCGGATGCGTCTGCTGTAGAAATAAAATGACATCAAAGGCGTTGTACGTAGAGTTCTGAAGCCTGTTCCACAGAAGAACTAGCTGAGATGAAAAGCTCGATATTCTACTGACAGGGCTATTCCCATCAACTCAGTTTCTTTCTGAAACAACGTTTTCCAAGAAAAACTTACACTTTGCAAAATTTGAAATAAAATACTTGCTTAAAAGTGCAGATTATTTTTTTCCCAAAAACTGTAAAAGGAGAAAACCGACCCGTTGGAGTCTCTGTCGTACCATTGCTCAGTGCGGTCAGGTCGGGACTAAAACGATAGTAAGGTGCTGGTTCAAGCACATCTAGGCACGACTTTCTCACTGTTCCATCGTGAACATCATCTAGAGAAAAAGTGGCATGTAATGTTTAATACATTATTGGCCTTATTAATAATTTGAGGGGATATAAATGCTTTGGATGTATCGAATTACAGCACGTAACAACTGAGTACCTGAGTCGATATCAGCGGGCAATTTCCAATAACGACCAACATCAGAGACTTCAAGAAAAATAAGATTCCATATCTTGGAATGTAGGGCGGGAGAATTCATTTATACTCCTGTTGCATCTTGAGCTAAACTTTTTTAAAAAAAATACGACGCAGATTTGCTCAAGATAATTGTAATCGCCTTAAAGAGAGTTTTCATGAAAACGTACATCGGCTAGCTCTCCACTGTTAATTGACAGAACTTTTGAAGAAACTGTTCTTATATAAGCAACATTCAAATTACACATCTTAATGACCATGAAGGGAAATCTATGGAAGCCCGTTTCCGCCAGGGAGTAAAAAAAAACGCGCTATGGTATCTCATTGTATGTCCTTTTTACTTAAAAAAGGTCTTCTTTAGCTCAGCTGGCAAGACCTGGGTTCGAGCCAATGCCAAAGTCGGAATTCTGAGATACCATAGAGGTTTTTTTTACTTACTGGCGGAAACGGGCATCCATAGAAATCCGGGTTGTGAATAACAACTGTCACTACACACGATTGAGATCTCGAGGCTGGCACCTAAGACCACTCAGCCATCCTGACAAGCAGTGGAGGATGCCCGTTGCTTTGTTAAAGGATTATTAACTACTTTTCTTTTCTTATTACAGAGATTTCTACATTGCAAGACAATTGACGATTTAGATAAAGGTATATCGTGGTACGGAAACCAGGCACGGAGAGGGCTTGAACCCGCGCTCTTCGGTTTATGAGACCGATGCCTTACCACTTGACCACCGCGCACACAGTTTAGTTTTTTTCCCATCAAGGCTAATACATTTTGAAAAAAAAAATATGTGCACAAATTGCAATGGCAGGAGAAGTAAAACAAATGTGATTATGATGTACAGTAATTGTTCACTTAGTGAAATACTCACTTTTTTGGACCACTGAATATAGTTCTTCTGTGGAGCTGGCTTCAGACTCTGCTTATAGCGCCCGTCAAATAAAATAGATATTTAATTTTTACAGGAAGACGCATTCCGAAATGTATCTCTGCAGTTTTAGAAAACGCACAAACCGTATTCTAATTGCAGACTGCAGATCTGTGCAGCAATCGTACTACATTTCACTGTGATTCTGAAATACGTCTAGCAAACATATTCAGGTTTCCTTGAACTTTTAATAAAAAACGACTTCGCTTTCAATCTCTGATGTCACTGTAAACATCGGACGTGATGTTCCGCAGATGTGCAGTGTGTGCCTTCTTGTCTTATTCAAGTTTACTGGATTTTTGAAACGAAAATACAAACTGGACAGTTTCAGACACATGAAGACTCATAAATAGTGTAAATCCGCCGAGCTGATTTACGTGTCTGACCATCTCTCTCCTCCCTCTTTTGCAGTGAGCACTATTTTTTCATTTTCTTCCCTTGTAGTTTCCTCGCTCTTTTACTGTCCCTTTCTCCCACGGAGAGACGGAAAACGTGCCGAAATCGTTTTCACCCTGTGTTTGTGCAACGTCAGTGTGTGAAGGGAAAGCAGTCTACGCGGCTCCAGTGGCGCAATCGGTCAGCGCGCGGTACTTATACAGCAGTGCACAGCGGAGTCATGCCGAGGTTGTGAGTTCGAGCCACACCTGGAGCAGCGTGTCCTTTCTTTAGCTACTGAAAGCAACTGTCCACTTTAGATACTGCTACTTATAGGTCGTCCTTAACACTTTATCTAACGGGATTGTAGCCTGTTAGGTATTTGCTGGAAATCCGGTCTAAATTAACATCAAAGGAACAGGTAAAGGTTTATTCCACGTCACACCCGAAGAAGGTTCCATGTTGTGTTTCCTTCTCCTTTCAGCATGGAATAAACCTATACTTTTTCCTTTGCAGCTGACGCAGGTCACTACTTAAATTCCCATCAGCTGTGGACCCCCAGCTGATCTCTACACAGATAGATGAGAGATATCTTCTTAGATGAGAGGTCTACTGGGACTAAGGGAGCATGATGGGCTACCAAAGACTTGAAAAAGCTCTCGCATTAGATTCTGTTTTTGTTGTTTCCCAGATTTGTTTTTAATGTTCTTTTTGTTTTGAAGTTGTTCCTTTAAGTATTTTTTTTATTTTATTTTCTGTAGTCGTTAGACTACTACAGTGATTTACCTAGGTTCCCGGAAGGCTTCTCGCATCGTGGTTGTTGTGTTTTTGGGTTACAAGTATTTTTTTTCTATTGATAGGACCCCACGCATTACTGTGGGACTAGTTAACTTAAGTTCTTACATTGTACCTGAAATTACCACATAAACTACTACTCTGTTTTTCTTTTTTTAAATAAAGGCACAAATGATGTTTTTTTTTCTTGCAGCTGATTGGCAATGACCCTACAACGGGTCATTGCAACGAACGTGGCTGCTGAAATTTGTCAGCAGCTCCATACTAAACCTGTTCTCAATTGCAACAAACCTAAAATAACATATGCTGCCCATTAGATGTTACCGATGTAGGAGACTAACTTAAACCACCTCTTCACAGGGTTTATGTAGCTCAGTAGAGGAACAGTCGATTGCATTTGAACTGTTCTGAATGTAGTGGAAATAATATGGTCACAAAGTAACGAACATACGCACCACTTGCTTGAAATATTTACTGTAGCTAAAATTGTTTTCTAGACACCACAACTATTCACAATGAATTTGATGAATACATGTCTTTATTAATAAAAGTGTAATTTATTAATAATTAAGATTAATGTATATCTTTATTAGTAGCTGTATTACCGGTAATGCATGTACAGTCCTTAATATGGGATAGTGAACTTTCAGGTATCCTGGGGAGGTAAGAAAACTGAAATGAAGGAAATACATATTTAAAGGGGGTGTAAGTCTTAAATGTGTTCTGTTACATCTGGGTGTTAACTGAATAGATTGTGATTTGACACATGTCTTTGGGGAATTTGCAGGTACAGAAAATAACTTGAACTGAACAGGCAAATGTAAGGTTATGTTAAAGAAAAAAAAACATTGTCACCTTTTTCAACATGATTATTTAAGACAGTTTATCGGAACCGTATCTCTCCTCCATTCTGTGGCTGTGGTCCAACAGTAACGGTGGTGAAACAAGCAGAATGTGCGGAAAGAATTGGAGACGTAACGGGAGACTCATCCAGTCGATAGAAGGGTTGTGTACGCTGAGAAGTGTAGTTTAAAAGCTTAACGAGCCAGAGAGGAGTCAAACCTACAATCTTCTGATCCGAAGTCAAACACATTATCCATTGCGCTACTGGCTCTGATACCCTAAAGCCACCACTGTGAGCTTTGCGCTGCTATTAGTAATACTGTAGTACTCCAGTGTTCACAACAGCCCCCCACCACCAGAGACTCAAACCCAGGCCTCCTGTATCACTCAACAGGGACCTAGCCTGTTGAGCTAAAGAGCAATCTCCCTTCAGTCCTGCGGCTGTGGCCCTGCTATTACAGGGAATGGCAGTGACATCGCCGCTCTGGTAAGCCGGCTCTTACACACTCAATGGTGGCCGTATGCATTACACTCTCCCCAGCTTAACTCACCAACCTTAGCAAATGGCTATCCCATCCCACTGCTGACACCAATGTAACGCTCCAGGGTTCACATGGGCATCCTTACCACTGCCACGTCAGGTCAGTCCCCCAATGTCAAGGACTCAAACCCAGGCCTCTGGCATCACTCAACAGGGACCCAGCTATGGTGGCGGTTGAGCTATGGTGGCGGTCGCAGGTTTGAGTCCCCGACAGTAGGGGGCTGACTTAAGTGGCAATGGCAAGGGTGCCCGCCTGAACCCCCAACCATTACAATACTATACATCGCTCCGGTCCAAATTTTCTCAATTAGATTCCCGTGTTTTCTAATTGTATTTAGCTACTAGGTCTTTCATTTGGTCTGTTTTAAAAATAGCATCTCAAACGATGTTATGTGTCATGCTGAAATTCACACACGGGGGATGTCACATGAAAGACAATCACAGATAAGATGTTGCGTTTAAAAAGAAATCCAGAGTGGCAGTAGAAAACAAAGCCTTATACACGAGATGCAAGTGCTCTACTACTGAACTAAACTGACAGGCACTTTTGCCTGTGGCTCTTTAATTGAGTTAGGGAGAGTGAAGGGTCTACACAGTGTACAATTTAAAGGTCGAAGCAAGACAATCTGATGCGAGGAGAATTCACAAAACGAGCCACTGCTTTATCGTTTACTGAGCTTTCAATGAACATCTAACTGAAAGACAAATTCACTATTTTCACTTTTTGTTTAAAGAACACTTTAATCACGTTCTGCACTCCCGATGGTGTTTAACGGTGCTCTTTTCTACACTCCTGATTTGAGGATCCCGAGCTAAAATATTTTTTAAATACAACAAAATTCCGATATATTGAATAGTATTTATGTTTACATTTATATTCACTCGTGCCAAAAGCTTGTGTTCTCTGCATATATCAGGATGTGGAAAGAGGCCCAATCACATCTGGAGTAGATAGTATTAAGGTCAAAGCTAATTCAAAGTGCATCTCTGGGTGTGTTTGAATTACCTACGTGTTTGACTGAAGGACAAGCTCACGGTGCCATAAAAATTGACACTCGTCATCTGTTCTTCTACATTCACAGGTTTTACGCTAAAGACAATAAAAATTGTTGTCGTTTTCATGCCAGCTGGCACTAATTATTCTGCACCAACAGGGAAGATTAGTATTTTATCTATCGCAATATGTGTGGAATTTGTTTTTAAAAAAGTTGTTCCAGAAATGAACACTTCCATTAAAGTTAAGGCAGACACCTGTTGCTGTCCACAACGACCAACTCTGCATGGCAAGAGAGGAAGAAAAGCACTGTAGTGATTTGAACCCAGAAGCTTATTTACTAGACATGCACATTAACCAGCTAAGCCACAGCACCAACAGAGCACTCTCCTTTTACAGCCTCTTAGACACACCGCTCTGAGATACCTGCGTTCTGTGTGCGCTGAGCCTGCTCGCTGAGCAAGTGATGAGAAATGGCTTTTATCTGGTAATTTCAAGTCCAAGGAGCTCAATATGCTTTTTATGTTTGACATCTTCAAGGAAAATGGTGAAATCGCAGGTGGAAAAGGAAAATGATCCTTGAGTAGAGGAAAGACGACCATCTTGAGCACTAACTCATGTCAGGAGGCTAACTTCTGGGATGAGGTGGTGGAGTGGTAAGGCGATGGACTACTAATCCATTGTGCTCTGCACATGTGGATGTGAATCCCATCCTTGTGAAGTTCAGCAGTTGACAAATGTGCCTTTTTAAACTGGGTGTGCTTTCGTTTCGTCTTTCGCTCCTGTACTACAGCAGTAATATTTCTAGATGTGCATGAACATGGTATAGTAGGCTGACGGCAGGAACACGGGGTCCACAAGCAGTGACAGTATCAGAGGTGTCTGCAGTGTGTTGGTTTGTGAGCACTAATAAAATAACTTGCCGTGGAAGCACGTGTGCCTGCATTAATACAGCTCCATTGAGCAGAAAAAGCAACATAAACACCGACTTGTCAACAGGAAGTTTCCGTAGCTGAAAACACAGCCATTGTGCTCCAGGTGAAGCTTGTGTCACAGGATGTGTGTCATTGAGGCAGTCACGGTCTGGGATTGATTGGGTTATGTTGATTTGTGTTACAGGGTGTGGGTCATTGAGGCAGTAGCAGGCTGTGATTGATTAGGTTATGTTGATTTCCAGGATGGTGTCAATGTTGCCTCTCACTCAAGGGGGTGACTGCAGTTGTCCCAATTAATACAGGAACAGTCAGTAAAAACAGTCAAACCCAAGTCGTTCAGGGAGCAATTAGGTATCGAGACTTGGAGGTGTGAGGAGTTGCTGAGCCAGTTTTAGCCAGACCAAGGGGTGAACTGATAAGGTTCCATGACACCTAGCTCAGCACTTCAACACCCCTCAAACAACACAAGCTTCCTCCTGGACCCGTTTCTGACAGGGACAGTGGAAACCCCCCTGAAAGGGATTGGCTAAGGAGAGGGATAAAAAGACCTGAGACAGAACAGAGGGGGCTCCCGATTCCCACTGGACCCTGGAGACGACACAGGCAGCACAAGGGAAGCTGCAGAGTGCAAGACCCCGGAGGTACTCTGCAGAGACTTCTAATACCTGGAGGCAAGGATCTACTGGTTCAGTAACTGACGACAATGAGAGACATTGGCATTGAAACAGAGGTACTGTACAGAGACTTTTAACACCTGAAGGTGAGGAACAAGGAAACTGGCACAGTTAGCCGATTCAAACTGAGAGGAATGTAATACAGTCGCAGAGGATTTCTATTGTTACCTGAACAGAGACTGGGGAAATAGGACTGGGCGATACCCTTCTCCTCAAAGTGGGCCATCAGAGACTACAGGTACTAAGTAGAGACGTTCGAGTGACCTCTCTTTAGTATTTTACAGGAAAGACTGCTGCCCCTCTCTATTCATTTTGACCCTGGGAAGGACCTCTTGCTGCTGTGAATTCTGTTTTCGTTGTGTTTTTGGGTGATAGTGCATGTGAATGTAGTTGGAAAATAAAAAGGGCACTTATACAATACAAATGCTTGTCGCTGGTCTGTGTGTGCATTGGTAATTCTAGGAGATAACAGAACCTGTGGTAATGTAGAGGGGCCCTAGCACCCCGTTTGTATTGCTAGGTGGTGTAGTCGTACACGAGGCAGGAACATCCCTCGCCCATAGGGTTCACCTTACTGTGACACCTTCTTCATCTATGTTTTTTGAGTGTACTGCAATGATCTTAGTATCGAAGTGCCGTCCCACAAAACCGATCCGAACAGTCTGCTTTACAGAGGAGCACTGCCGGAGCTTATCGTTGGCAAACTGAAGACCAGGCTGACCTCTTCTGTGCCTCTTGAACACTGAGTCTCAAGGTTGTGAATTCAAGCTCCACACTGGCGGGAAATTCCATAGGTAATGATCACATTTTCTTGCATGCTAATCAAAAGAAATATTAAGAAACTTTTCCCGATACCAGTTTTTTACAAAAGTAAAGGCACACGGCACATGTGTGCCACATCACGTCCGAGTTTGGTGACAACTACCTCAGAGATTGTAAGCTGGGTAGTTTCAGATCAGATCACTTTTTTTTATCAAAGGTTCAAGCAAACCCGAATACTTTTGCAAGAGACATTTCAGAATCCCAGTCAAATCCAGTACGATTGCTGGATCCTTTGAATTCGACTGAACTATAGCACAGATCTGCAGTCCACCATTAGAATACTGTGGGTGTGCTTTATAAGCCAAACCGCCCAAAATAGTTCTAAAACAGGAGAAGCATCCTCGTTTAGGAATGTGGTATAAAGTGAAATGGTCTGGGAAGAGTCCTACGTTTGAACAGTTCAAAATAGAGGTAAAGGGGTATTTACGGACTCTTTCGAAATGTAAGAACAAGCTGTGCGGACCTTATCTTTATTTACCTTGTGTAATCGTTTTTCATAAAGTGTAATTGTATTATAGCATGTGCCCCTGACGATTTGCTTGATACGTTATATGTGCTCTTGTTTGTATTGTATGTAGTTTTGTTGTTCAAATAAAACGTAAAAGACACAACTTTCCGGATGCGGCTGCTGTAAAAATAAAATGACATCAAGGGTGCTGTACGCAGAGGTCTGAAACCTGCTCCACAGAAGATCTTTATCCAGAGGTGTTAAAGAAGTCGAGATCTCGCCATGAGAGGGGAAGCATCTCAGAAAAAGCAGGTGCAGTCGGTTCCACGGTCATAACGCCACTAAGTCGGGCGACAAGAGCAAAACCCACCCGGCTTCCTCAGGGCAAGTAATGAGACAAAGAGACAACGCACAGCGGGTAGCGTGGCCGAACGGTCTAAGGTGCTGGATTAAGGCTCCAGTCTGTTCGGGGGCGTGGGTTCGAACCCCACCGCTGCCAGGTGCTTCTGTCGAGACCCCCTTTCAGCTGGCTTCAGACGAAAGGGAGGGAACTGCTTTTTGGCAGTCTCTCGAGAAACTAAGCAAAGTGTTTAAAGATACTTTCTCAGCTTGACATCAAGGCACAAAACAAAAACCTTCTTGCGTCCTCTCAACCCAAAAGCGCTTTGTCACTTTTTGCGTTATGCAGGGAACGACGTCTGCCCAGATCACTTTTGTGTCAATGCAAATCGTAGTGTGCCCTCCATTTTAATGTTGGCTGTGCTGGCGTGCTGCTTCTGTCTGTGAAACTTGAATGTTCTGCTTCTTCACACCGAATCGTCGGCGGGGGTTGAGCTTGTTAAATCTTTGCGCATAGCGCTCCTTTGGAAGTACTTTGTCCAAGTTCAAAAGCGATCGTGGGATTTACTTCATGCGTGCAAAAAGCATGCCTCGCACAACATCTCTACATACCCGACCACCACTGCATCACACAGCTGCCAGCGCACCTCACCGTGCCAGGCCACCACTGCGTCATACAGCTGCCAGGGCACCTCACCGTGTCAGGCCACCACTGCGTCACACATATTTCAGCGCCATATATTTCATGGATATTATGGAATATAATGGATGGATATCTTAGTTATCTTTCTAGTTCACAAGTTTGCATGTATAATTTAATTTTGAAAGCCACTGAGATATCAAGTACTACTGTTGTATTTATGAAAAAGAAACAAAACAAAAAACATACTAACAATTGTGCCATCCTACTCCTTAGTTAATACATTTTATTATTCATAAACAGTTAACATTGTTAGCAAAATATTTTGAATTATATTTAACCCTATTTTTTCTTTAGTTTTGTATTTAACTTATTATATGATAGTCAGACTTAATGTATATTGGAACAATGAAAATATATTTTTACAAGATTTTACATTAAGCACTTAAAATTAATATGGTTAATAATAGTAAACTGTAACATGCTGTAACAAGATCGGTTAAACTGCGAAGAAAATGCTTTCAGAGAAAATGTTTCAGGTGTGAAGAACATAGATCTCCAATGCAATTTCAACCAAACCTGTTCCCACACACCCTGCCCCCACTACCATTAGAATATACACAAACATAGCGTTTCATTCTGAGCAGAAGACCCTCACACCTGAAGAGTGCTGGCTGTGACGAATTAAACCGGTTTTACAGGTTTCAATCACAGACCATGTGACATGGGAGTCAGGAAACTAACACACAGCGCCACCGGATTTGATAACGCTATAAAAACGCTATAAAATAATGTGACTTGGCACAGAACAAGTTTACAGCACAGTACAAAAATAAATGCTGACCATGACTTTAGAAGCATAAATTGCCTTACACTCAATTTAAACACAAGCTGTCTTTAGCCCTCTAAGCTGGTTCATACAGAAATGTAGAGATCCAGGCTCAGAACACACAGCTTCATTAGCGAATACATATGCAGGACAACTAGAGAAGACGTTTTAAAGAGGATGGATTTTTAGAAATCCCATCAGTGACATCACTGAAGTCAACTCCTAGGTACTGTAACTGTCATGTGGATAGTTTCACAAGAATCAGACAAAGGTTTAAGCATCGCTTGTTGTAGATAAAACTGCAAAAAAAAACAACAACCAATAATGTACTTCTTTGCGGCTCTGTTTGCCCAAATCATATATTCACAACGTGAAATCTAGAAAATAATATTACGTAACCAAAATCCGCAATATGGAAACAGAACCTGTGTAATTGTTGATAGATGATGTACTCGTAACATTTTTTCAAGACGAACTACAACATTTAAAAAATGACTTGTATGTACTTGATATCTCTGTATGTACTTGACCACGGGTCCCAGCACAAAACGAAACTAAAACACATACCGTTTCGCGCTTCTTATTAGTTGCTCAAAAGTAATTTGACCGTATGAAATGCATAATATAAACCTAGAAACATATACGTGAGCAGTACTTAAGCACTGTAGTATTGGTTTTAAGACATACCTCTCAAATACTGTAAATCAAGTTAAAAATATCTCAAGACCGATTCTGGTCATAATGAAACCATGTTTCGTCTATGTTTTCTTTTTCATCTTGAAATAACTCATTTCTAAATACCTTTTTCACTGTTAACATCTTGCAGCAACTCTGCGACAAAATATACACTCTTACAGTTCATCCTGCTACCAACATTAAATAAAACAAATCTTAAGATTTCTATATTTATGTCTTTATTTAGTGGTTTCATTAGTGACAAAGGCTAAACTTTTTTGGAAAAATGTATTTTATGTGTTGCGGAAAAAACTGACTTGCTTTAACAAAATATGTTTACAAATCCTTTCACCTGGCATTTTCGTAGTTAGAAATTATGGAACGCTCTGTTAAAAGCAAGGGAGTTTTTATGAATTATGAATATAATTATATCGTTATTAATTTCTTGAGTTACGCGATTCCATATTATATTCCCTTTTAATCAAATTCTAAAAGTATGCTTGTTGACTCCGGTATCACGTTAGTTAAAGACTTCGAAGCTTACAATGTTTAGGGAGAAATGGAATACTGGTGTGTATTTTTTTCTTTAAAGTACCGAGACCAGCCATATACTGTATGTTTATGTTCCAAAATTAATATCGTTTATGGCCTTCACACGCGTTACAGTATGCTCCTATTCTTTTTATGCTCAGCTACTAATATTTCCCTTCAGTGGTAAAATTAGATATGAATATTCAATACTTAAACGGGCACAGTTAAGACATTAAATATACATATACATACTGTATCCAGTACAGTTTGCATACGGTAATATGTTTATGTTACGTGATTAAAAAATAAATAAATAAAAATGAAAAGTCCAGCACCAGCTGGATTCGAACACACAACCTGCCAGTTGGTAGTCACACACCTAGACCAGTGGGCTACAAAACAGCTCGCATGAACATGCAGGCGAAACAGCCCTACAGAGCCCTGTCGCAGTACATGGATATAATCATACCGTTATTAAATTCTTGAGATACGCGATTCCATATTATATTCCCTTTTAATCAAATTCTAAAAGTATGCTTGTTGACTCCGGTATCACGTTAGTTAAAGACTTCGAAGCTTATAATGTTTAGGGAGAAATGGAATACTGGTGTGTATTTTTTTCTTTAAAGTACCAAGACCAGCTATATACTGTATGTTTATGTTCCAAAATAAATATCGTTTATGGCCTTCACACGCGTTACAGTATGCTCCTATTCTTTTTATGCTCAGCTACTAAGATTTCCCTTCAGTGGTAAAATTCAATATCTACAACGGGCACAGTAAAGACGTTTACAGTAAGTCTTTCTACGACAGACCAACGGACCACGAGTGCCCCTGTCGGTCAACCAATCACATACCGCGGTATTTTGCGTCATCGTGCGTCACGATGCACGACGCCGTAGCCAATTACCTCCGGTACGTGTCTGTACCGCGCACTTTGAATGGCTGCATCTGTAAGGAGATTGGAAAATATAAGAGCGTCTGAAACGTATAAGTACAGTACAGGTGGACGTAAAAGTAGTTATATAAACAGTTTTTGTATTTTTATACAATTAGTTGCAATAGTGGAAACAATTTGGATTTTTTCGAATGTCTCGAAACCAGACATGCTGAAACGCTGTAGGTTTAGAATCGAGACTGGGGAGAATAACGTCTTGTGAGAAGATCTGTTTACCTAACGATTAGATCCTGTAAATCCCTTGTAGCCTCCCTAAGTCTGTCCCAGTCCAGTGGATAAAAATGTACTGTTAATGGAGTGTTGGTTTCTCTGTTAGGGGATACTGGAGCACTACTGTCATGCTTGTTTCACTCCTCTGTTCAACAGTGTGCTATAGAGTAATGTATATGGGGAGACGGCAGGAGGCCACAGGAGTATTGGGGCAGCAAGTTTTACTTGCCGAGTACCAGATTTTAATGGGTGGTTTTATCCCAGATCTATTGGGTTGGAATATTATGCATTACAAAGAATGACTATCCAGAACAGGGTATCACGTGGCTTCAACTGACTGTGATCACTCAGTATGTTGATGGTATTCTGAGTTCTTCCCCTGACGAGGAAACCCACAAGTCTGAGTTGCTTCAGCTTTAGAGTGTCTAATATTAAGCAGTTATAATAAGGCCCTTTTGTGTCGAGCATTGTGGAATTTTAACAGGGCCAGGGTGCAATGTTTTTACGGGGTGAGCACAACTTTTAACAGATCTGCTTAAGGGGGGAGTGCAGTACAAGGACAAGATTGCCTTGGTTCCAGCAGCAAAAGCCGCCTGTAATCATTTGAAACAAGCTCTCTTACAGGTGCTGAGACTGGGGTTTCCTCAGATGGATCAACCATTCCTTTATATGTAAGTGTGGACAAAGGGTTACTGTATATGTATATAATGTATGTATTTGTTGCATGTAGGCCACAATTCTGGATGGCTATGGAGAAATAGGATTCTCTCACAACGGCAGGGACTCCAGTTAAGAATACTGGGCTTGTCTCTGAACTGATTTGTAGTTTTACAGCTGCCGACAGAAGCAGCTTGAGTAAGGTGTAAATAACACAATAAATAAAGAATTCCAGTAACTCAAGGTAACAACCATGCAGATGCAGATGCCAGACGAGCGGCACTGGGAGAGCGGGAGTCTGAGACCCCTGTGAAACCTCTATTGGGGAAAGGGGAGAATTCAGGTTGAGGGCTTTAATAGATGTTTAATAGTGGTTAGAACAAATGTGTAAAAATGTGGGGTTGTATAATGATGGGATGTGGGCTGGCACATACCCAAGTGTATGACAAAGATGATCCCGTGGTACGGACTGCTCTTCCCCTTGGATACTGATCTAGGGGCATACTACACTGGGAAGGTGTGCCAGGCTGTAATTGTCTCACTAGGGGTAAGTTAGAAGTCACATTGCCCCCATCACCCACAGTCTGAAAGACCAACTAAGGAAATATCAACTGAAGGAACACCGTGGGTAGATGCTCTACCTGCAGTCCTGTGCGGTTTGCGGGCTGGAGCAAACAGAACTGTGAGACTGAGCCCATTTGAGATCATCACGGGCAGCCAAAGAAGCTCCCTGGAGGCCAAGTTTGGCTAACGCACTGATGAATTAACTAACTCTCTATTAAAGTATTGTAGGTTTGTTAACTGAAGCAGTGCACAGGGCTCGTGAACAGGTGCCGGACGCTTGGGGACCTCCAGTAGAGGTGAGACACGACCGGATACCTGGCGAGTGGGTGTAGGTGAAGAAGAGATACCCTGCCAGACGTTGCAATCCTGCTGGGAGGGACCATATCAAGTGCCACCAACTACTGACTGTGCCATCTGAGTGACACTATGAGATCGCTGGATCCGCGTATCGCACTTTCACCGACCCACGGCACCAGAGACTGAGTGAACAGAAAGAAGGATGTTGTTACCGTTTCTGTGTCTGATGTTTCCTAAGACCAACAGTGTGCTTGTTAGGCCTGAGGAGCATTACTGGGGATATGGTATCAATACATTCCGGGTGTTGGCATATCTATAAGCCAAAAAATTATAATCGGAGTTGGGTCAGTATTGCTGTTCCAAGATCCTGACGATAGATCTCCACATGGCTGAGGTCTGCGTTTGGGTCCTGGAGTAGGACTTTATGTATTTGTAGGATCAGGGTTGTTTTATATGTATAATTGTAACTATCACTTGTACAAAAACATCAATAACATCTTGTTGTAACTGTGGAACACACAATGTCATGGTAATGCATGCCTGTACATCTAAAAAGGAAAGATCTGCCCTGACATTGTATGTGTAAAAATAGGCAGTCCTGACGTATGCCATATTTTATAAGGGGGGAATGAAGTAAGAGATAAGATGTAAAAAGGGTTAACTTAAGTCAGTTCTGCCTGAAAATTAGACTTCTAAGCAACAGGGGTTTATGGCACGAAAGGGGGTTAACTGATAAGGATTCCAGATGCGAACAAGGAACCCCCTGGGGGCATAATCTTAAACTGACCATTTGGCCAGGGCCTCTTAACTGGCCAAATATCATGACCCCCCCTTACCATAACATCGAATGACGTCTGAAGCAGCAAGCAAGGACTATATAACCTAAAAGTTTGTACCGGCACATCGAACAATACTTCGGTTTTGTTGTTTCTTGCGGGAAACAAGACTTCGGCTTTATTGTTCCTTGCATGCAATAAACTCATCTGTTTTACTTCATCTTGGGATCAAGAACCTTATTCCTTCTGTTACAACAGTACCAAACGCACGTTTCTTCTGTAACCGGAGCCGATCATTTGCAATTGGGCTGTGCCGACAGACCAGGACGAGCTCTGTCGGCTCAAAAGCAGCACAGGACCTGCAAGTACAACAGAAAGATTAGCATCCAGCGGGGGCCTCTTAGTGAGCCCAAGATCTCATCAAGAATCGGCTCCAGCAACAGGGCTGGGCGCATTGTTCCATTCTCCGACCACTCTCGGTGTAAACAAGTCCCTCCTGGTCTCTGCTTGAATTGCACTTTCCTGCGTTTGCTTTGGTGTAAGTGGCTTCCCCTGCATGGGCGAATGTGAAGAAGATCCTTAGTAAGTCATTGAAGAAAACCGAGAAGAGGTCGAAGTGGCCTCTGTCGTTCATCAACGATCCAGTCAGGCAGTACTCCTCTGTAAAGCGCCGTTCGTTCACATCGATTGGCTTTTTCTTGCCTTCATTCGTGCAAGTAGTAAAAGCAGACGCCCCTATTCTGCCGTGACCCGGATTCAAACCGGGGTTGTTGCGGCCACAACGCAAAGTACTGACCACTATACGATCACGGCGAGTTACCGATACACATGTAGCAGGGCGGAAAAGGATGTGCTCTCTTCGTGTGACATAATTCGGAAAAGTCCTGACGTTGCATTTCAACTGAGCCCCAGTATACATCGACCCTTCGACACTCTGAGTGACAACTCTCTTGCGTGTTCTCATATTTATGTAGTTTGCTTGCATGATGCCCGGAACAGCAGGGTTGTGTGCTCCCATATGGTTTAGCGGTTAGGATTCCTGGTTTTCACCCAGGCATCCCGGGTTCGACTTCCGGTATGGGAACGTGTCAGCTTTGCCACCTGCTTTCCAAAAGATCAGCACCGTGTACGAAGGAGCCGCATTAAAACTACTCGAACGTGCAAAACGTGCGAGAAGAGGGGGAGCTTGTTTCCAGCCGAAACTTCTCGTGTCTGAGACAAGCTGATCATTGCTGCAGGAGGGTTACTCTGGTAGACAGGGCTGACCTTCGGCAATATTTTTATTTATAGTCTCCAAGATGATATTTGCACATTCTGGAGAGGCGATTTTCTCCACTTCAGTAGCCCGATTTCGTCGATTGCGTGGAGAGGGCTGTAGAATGTGGCGCCGCCTTTCCTGCTCCGTCCATGACAGGCATGCTGGTCTCTGGAGAGAGAGCACGGTCCATCAGCGCACTCCAATAAAGGCACTGGAAGCAGCTGAATCGCATTGGCGAAGCTCAGCACTGGGCCGCTGGGCACGTCTTCCCACCGTTTCCGTAGTGTAGTGGTTATCACGTTCGCCTCACACGCGAAAGGTCCCCGGTTCGAAACCGGGCGGAAACAGACATCTTTTGTCGCCAGGCACAAAAGGGGATTGGGGATTCGTCTAGCGCTGTGATCGAACAGACCCACTCACCTCTTAGTGTGGCGGGATCTGCACAGTGCATGTCACAGCGCATCCTGCTTTCACTTCAATGCGCGTCCTGATGTACCCCAGTCTCCCGCGTGACAGGTGGGGACAGGTGACAGGTCCTATACTAACGAGGAAGACATCGCTCTCTCCGACCCCCGGCATCGTGTCCCGACCCACCGTGCTGGAAGCCGACGCGTGCTGTGATTCCTTTACGGAGCAGAAATGACAACCGAGGAGCCGAGAGATCATTTCAGCATTTCGCGTCTGAACGGAAAACACAAACGACCAACTCGGAATGACTTGCCTTTGACGCTTCTCAAAGCGTTCTTTGTGCATCGAACAGACCCACTCACCTCTTAGTGTGGCGGGATCTGCACAGTGCATGTCGCAGCGCTTCCTGCTTTCACTTCAATGTGCTTCCTGATGTCGAGTCGTGTGCCGTGCGGAGGCTCTGAAAGCGAGAGCAATGAAAAGGTGCACGACGCTGTGAAAGAAAACAGAGAAGTGAAAGGCAGTCATTTCTCTAAGGAGGTGAAAGAAAAGCTACTCCCCGTCAGGGAATCGAACCCCGGTCTCCCGCGTGACAGGCGGGGATACTTGCCACTATACTAACGAGGAAGACATCGCTTTCTCCAAGCCCCGGCATCGTGTCCCGACCCAGCATGCTGGAAGCCGACGCGTGCTGTGATCCCTTTACGGAGCAGAAATGACAACCGAAGAGCCGAGAGATCATTTCAGCATTTCGCGTCTGAACGGAAAACACAAACGACCAACTCGGAATGACTTGCCTTTGACGCTTTTCAAAGCGTTTTGTGCACGACGACTGCGCCGCCTAGCAGATACAAATGGGTTGTACAACTTTGAACTAGCAAATGGAAGAGGGCTAAGCCCCCTCTCTTTTAGCCCAGGTTCGATCTGTCTCCCAGAATCACCAGGGCGCGCACACACACACACCCGTGCCGTTGAAGTGTTCTGCTTCATTTCTAAGGGCAACTCAACATTCACTCCTACCCCGAGTGCAGAAAAGACAGCATCCACAGCAACAACAGCTCAGGTCTCTGCACAGGAGCTAAGCTGCCCTCATCTCCTCTGCTCTGCGGCTCCTGCGGAGTGGAGTCCCGCCTGGAGCCGTGTTTGCAGGCGGCGGCTCCCCGCGCCCTGTCTGTGCGTCGTGTCCAAGAGCTCCTGGGAGGAAGAGAGAGCCCTCCCACTCGGGGGCTTTTCCACGGTCTGTGTGAGGAGGGGCGGGTGTGTCCAGTAGCTTATCGAGTGGAAGCCTGGGGCGGCGGAGAGCTGTGATCGTGCAGACCTTGAGGTGTCACCTCTTTGTCTGCTTTCCCGCCCCCCCTCCGCCCAAGCTCTGCTCCAAAGTAGCCCGGCAACCCCTCACACCTGCACGTGTCACAACCTAAGGTGCGGTCATGAGACACCCATGGGGTGTCGTTCTGTTCTTGCTAATTGTTTCCTGCCCGTCGCAGGCAGGAGTCCATGCGAGGAAGATGCGCTGGACAGAGCTCAGAGGGCGCAGCTGGGTGGCTTTCCTTCTGAGTGACGTTCCTGCAAGACTGAAGATCTAAAGGTCCCTGGTTCGATCCCGGGTTTCGGCATTTTGTTTCATCGCGCCCTTTGTTCCTCTCTCCAGCGCCACCTGCCTAAAGTGACGCGTCCCTTTCTCAGCCCGAAACGCAAGCGAGACACCAGCAGCGGTCCCTGCAGGTTTCCGTAGTGTAGCGGCTATCACGTTCGCCTAACACGCGAAAGGTCTACGGTTCGAGACCGGGCGGAAACAGCCTCGTTTTGCACGCTCCTGTACTTCACAGAGGTCTTGAGCGACCGGTCATTTGTTCCCAATGTATTTCCGGTGCCTTCGTGCACTCTTGTACCAAACGCACGTTCCTTCTGTACGCGGAGCCGATCGTTTGCAATTGGGCTGTGCCGACAGACCAGGACGAGCTCTGTCGGCTCAAAAGCAGCGCAGGACCTGCAAGAACAACAGAAAGATTAGCATCCAGAGGGGGCCTCTTAGTGAGCCCAAGAGCTCATCAAGAATCGGCTCCAGCAACAGGGCTGGGCGCATTGTTCCATTCTCCGCCCACTCTCGGTGTAAACAAGTCCCTCCTGGTCTCTGCTTGAAATGCACTTTCCTGCGTTTGCTTTGGTGTAACTGGCTTCCCCTGCATGGGCGAATGTGAAGAAGATCCTTAGTAAGTCATTGAAGAAAACCGAGAAGAGGTCGGAGTGGCCTCTGTCGTTCATGAACGATCCAGTCAGGCAGTACTCCTCTGTAAAGCGCCGTTCGTTCACATCGATTGGCTTTTTTTTGCCTTCATTCGTGCGAGTAGTAAAAGTAGACGCCCCTATCCTGCCGTGACCCGGATTCGAACCGGGGTTGTTGCGGCCACAACGCAAAGTACTGACCACTATACGATCACAGCGAGTTACCGAGACACACGCAGCAGGGCGGAAAGGGCTGTGCTCTCTTCGTGTGACATAATTCGGAAAAGTCCTGACGTTGCATTTCAACTGAGCCCCAGTATACATCGACCCTTCGACACTCTGAGTGACAACTCTCTTGCGTGTTTTCTCATAGTTATGTAGTTTGCTTGCATGATGCCGGGAACAGCATGGTTGTTCGCTGCCATATAGTCTAGCGGTTAGGGTTCCTGGTTTTCACCCAGGCGGTTCGACTCGGTTTTGCCTCCTGCTTTCCAAAAGATCAGCACCGTGTACGAAAGAGCCGCATTAAAACTACTCGAACGTGCAAAACGTGCGAGAAGAGGGGGCGCTTGTTTCCAACCGAAACCTCTCGCGTGTGAGACGAGCTGATCATCGCTGTGGGAGGGTTACTCTGGTAGACAGGGCTGACCTTCGGCAATAGGATTTATAGTCTCCAAGATGATATTTGCACTTTCTGGAGAGGCGATTTTCTCCACTTCAGTAGCCCGATTTCGTCGATTGCGTGGAGAGGGCTGTAGAATGTGGCGCCGCCTTTCCTGCTCCGTCCATGACAGGCGTGCTGGTCTCTGGAGAGAGAGCACGGTCCATCAGCGCACTCCAATAAAGGCACTGGAAGCAGCTGAATCGCATTGGCGAAGCTCAGCACTGGGCCGCTGGACACATCTTACCACCGTTTCCGTAGTGTAGTGGTTATCACGTTCGCCTCACACGCGAAAGGTCCCCGGTTCGAAACCGGGTGGAAACAGACATCTTTTGTCGCCAGGCACAAAAGGGGATTGGGGATTCGCCTAGCGCTGTGATCGAACAGACCCACTGGACCCACCTCTTAGTGTGGCGGGATCTGCACAGTGCATGTCACAGCGCATCCTGCTTTCACTTCAATGCGCGTCCTGATGTACCCCGGTCTCCCGCGTGACAGGTGGGGATAGGTGACAGTTCCTATACTAACGAGGAAGACATCGCTCTCTCCGACCCCCGGCATCGTGTCCCGACCCACCGTGCTGGAAGCCGACGCGTGCTGTGATCCCTTTACGGAGCAGAAATGACAACCGAGGAGCCGAGAGATCATTTCAGCATTTCGCGTCTGAACGGAAAACACAAACGACCAACTCGGAATGACTTGCCTTTGACGCTTTTCAAAACGTTCTTTGTGCACGACGACTGCGCCGCCTAGCAGATACAAATGGGTTGTACAACTTTGAACTAGCAAATGGAAGAGGGCTAAGCCCCCTCTCTTTTAGCCCAGGTTCGATCTGTCTCCCAGAATCACCAGGGCGCACACACACACACCCGTGCCGTTGAAGTGCTCTGCTTCATTTCTAAGGGCAACTCAACATTCACTCCTACCCCGAGTGCAGAAAAGACAGCATCCACAGCAACAACAGCTCAGGTCTCTGCACAGGAGCTAAGCTGCCCTCATCTCCTCTGCTCTGCGGCTCCTGCGGAGTGGAGTCCTGCCTGGAGCCGTGTTTGCAGGCGGCGGCTCCCCGCGCCCTGTCTGTGCGTCGTGTCCAAGAGCTCCTGGGAGGAAGAGAGAGCCCTCCCACTCGGGGGCTTTTCCACGGTCTGTGTGAGGAGGGGCGGGTGTGTCCAGTAGCTTATCGAGCGGAAGCCTGGGGCGGCGGAGAGCTGTGATCGTGCAGACCTTGAGGTGTCACCTCTTTGTCTGCTTTCCCGCCCCCCCTCCGCCCAAGCTCTGCTCCAAAGTAGCCCGGCAACCCCTCACACCTGCACGTGTCACAACCTAAGGTGCGGTCATGAGACACCCATGGGGTGTCGTTCTGTTCTTGCTAATTGTTTCCTGCCCGTCGCAGGCAGGAGTCCATGCGAGGAAGATGCGCTGGACAGAGCTCAGAGGGCGCAGCTGGGTGGCTTTCCTTCTGAGTGACGTTCCTGCAACACTGTCCCGCTACTCTTGGTGCGCTCATGCCACAACAGAGGAAGGCTGGAGCAGGTGGCTGTGGGATTTGCGCACCGCCGAAATAGCTCAGTTGGGAGAGCGTTAGACTGAAGATCTAAAGGTCCCTGGTTCGATCCCGGGTTTCGGCATTTTGTTTCATCGCGCCCTTTGTTCCTCTCTCCAGCGCCCCCTGCCTAAAGTGACGCGTCCCTTTCTCAGCCCGAAACGCAAGCGAGACACCAGCAGTGGTCCCTGCAGGTTTCCGTAGTGTAGCGGCTATCACGTTCGCCTAACACGCGAAAGGTCCCCGGTTCGAGACCGGGTGGAAACAGCCTCGTTTTGCACGCTCCTGTACTTCACAGAGGTCTTGAGCGACCGGTCATTTGTTCCCAATGTATTTCCGGTGCCTTCGTGCACTCTTGTACCAAACGCACGTTCCTTCTGTACGCGGAGCCGATCATTTGCAATTGGGCTGTGCCGACAGACCAGGACGAGCACTGTCGGCTCAAAAGCAGCGCAGGACCTGCAAGAACAACAGAAAGATTAGCATCCAGCGGGGGCTTCTTAGTGAGCTCAAGATCTCATCAAGAATCGGCTCCAGCAACAGGGCTGGGTGCATTGTTCCATTCTCCGACCACTCTCGGTGTAAACAAGTCCCTCCTGGTCTCTGCTTGAATTGCACTTTCCTGCGTTTGCTTTGGTGTAACTGGCTTCCCCTGCATGGGCGAATGTGAAGAAGATCCTTAGTAAGTCATTGAAGAAAACCGAGAAGAGGTCGGAGTGGCCTCTGTCGTTCATCAACGATCCAGTCAGGCAGTACTCCTCTGTAAAGCGCCGTTCTTTCACATCGATTGGCTTTTTTTTGCCTTCATTCGTGCAAGTAGTAAAAGCAGACGCCCCTTTAGGGAGCCTGTCAGCACCCGGAGATTTCCCCTTCTGTAAGCTCTCCATAGCCTCTCAGTTCTTCTACTGTCAAATCCCCCTCAAGTACTTCCCTATCTTCTTCACTCAAAACGTTTTCTAGCTTTGAGGTAAAAAAATGAATTTCTTCATCCTTTACCTCTGTAGAGCTGTACAGTCTTGAGTAGAAGTGTCACGCCCTCTGCAGCCAGAGGGCGGTCCTTCTCTGTCCTGTCCCTAGTTTCTGGTCTGCTGTCCTTCCTGTCCCTCTCTTTCCCTTAGGCTATATATTTCCGGGTCTTGCACTCTGTCCTCGCTCAGCACTGACGTTCGGATGTCCTGAGACCCGCCTAGCACCAGGGCGCCCCACGTCCGCTCCCTGAGGGCACAGGTTTCTATACGGCATTCCTGAACTCTTTGCACTAATGAGCCCGGGCCTTTTTCCCGTCTCGCCGCTACGCATATGGGTCTTTTTCCACACTTCTGCTCCCCACGGTTAGTCCCCTTGGACGTCCGTGACAAGAAGGCCTCGATGCAGGAGAGGATAGCACTCAGCTCTGTACTCTCTCTTCCCTCCTCATCAACTACACTTTCCATGACAGACTTGGAGCCTACCACTTTCCTGAAAAAGAAGCGAGTACACTTCTCATTTTCTTCCAAGAACTGCACTCTGCTTCTTAACAGCACTCCTCGACTGCTTTCTTCGACTATGCTCCGGATGTTTTTTTTTAAAAGGGTGATATCCTCGAGCACATCGAAGCCACTGTGCAGCATCGTGTAGAGACGCTGCAGCTGCCTCTGTTTCCTGGCTAGCACTCCTCTCCGTCTGGCAGCAGCCTTCCTTCCCTCAGCCATGAAAAAGGCCTTTGTCCTAACCTTCACCTCCTCCCACCACTCTCCTACTGACCCGTACAGACACTGCAAGGACAGCCACTGTGATAGTTTCTCTTTGTAGCGGGATATTACCCCCTCGTTCTCTAGCAGCTTTGTGTTGAGTTTCCAGAGGCCTGGGCCAAAGACAGTCCCGCCCTGGAGTTCCACTCTACACCCTAAAGCCTGATGATCTGAGAAGAAGACAGGCTGAAGAGTGACCCCAGCAACTTTCACTCTCTCTGAGACAAAGCAATAGTCAATTCTGGAGCTGCTATTCCTCCCTGACCATGTATATCCTGCTGTTGTGGGATATATACATCTATATGTGTCTGAGAGTTTAAAGTCTTGAACTAAGTTTTGCAGGGCCAGTGAGCTGGAATCCGATTTTATCAGCCTTTTGGCTAAGATCAAGTTCAAGTGGCATGCCCGCAGTTCTTGTCTTTCCAAAGTTCTAGAAGGCGATCGAAGATCCTGAAGAGTGCTTGAGCTGGTATCGCCCTAGGTTGAGCCTAGGGGGTTAAGGCCAAGCAGCAGCTGTGCTGGGTGGGATCCGGCAGCAACGTTCTCTCTCTCTGCTCTCTCCTCTCCCCTCCCCCTTTCTCTTGCTCCGCCTCCTTGGCCTCTTGGCTGGGAGTAAGTACTCGTGGCCTGCCCGCGGTGCTTGCTTTCTTCCTCGAGACTCAGAAGCGCTATCCGCTCCCTTTCTCTTGCTCCACCTCCTTGGCCTCTTGGCTTGGAGTGGGTACTCGTGGCCTGCCCGCGGTGCTTGCTTTCTTCCTCGAGACTCGGAAGCGCTATCCGCTCCCTCTCTCTCTCTCCTCCTGCGCCTGCACCTAGCTGGGCTTTGCACACAAGGACAAAGTCCAGGGCTCACTCGCTGCTCCTTTAGCAGCTAAACCCTCCTCTCCACAGGACCTTGCTCTCTCTCTTTCTCTCCTTTTTTCTTTTTTCTCCTTTCCAGATGGCAGACAAGAAGACACTGATCCGGTTCCACTGGACCAAGAAAACAGAGGCGATGCCAACTGCGAAATCCTTTTTCATTACCTTCCTGAGAGGGATCCTGCAGTTGGTGGCCGGAGATCTCTACTGCCTGCAAGACAACAAGGCAGAGAGATACATGGAGGCCTACATGGCCACGGACGCCTCATATGAAAAGGCAACGAAAATGATCAGAGAAAAAGGTAAGCACCCCCGTTTCTCAGATTTCAGGCCGGAGCCTATGAGGAAGACAAACCAGAGGACCATCACAGTCCTCACATACAACCCTTACTTGTTGCCAAAAAGTGCGACGGATGCGGCGCCGAGGGACACCTCCTTCACCAATGCAAGGTAAGCAAACCTTCGTTTGCGCAGGTGGTGGAAGCCGGCCGGCAGAAACCAGTCTCAAGACAAAGGGAGAGAGGTGAGAACAAAGAACCCGCACCTCCCCCGCAGAGAACCGAAACTGCCGAGGCCACACCCCCAGCCGCACCAGTGCCACAAGATGGCTGCCAGGACGACGGACAAAATGGCTGACCGGAGGAAGGGCCCTAATAACTCCCAGCAAGAAGGGTAAGAGAAAGCGGGAGAAGAGATGCAGGGCGGATCCACCTTCGGAAGGACAAAAGAAAAGAGTGGTAAGGGAGAACCGTTTCCTCTAGGACTAGAACTTTCTTCCCCCGAGGCCCAGGAACAACCAGAGGAGGCAGCCCAGGAAGAGGTAACCCCCTCCCCCGAGGCCCAGGGACATCAGGTAGAGGCAGCCCAGGAAGTCAGAACCCCCTCCCCCGAGGCCTAGGAACAACAGGAAGAGGCAGCCCAGGAAGTGGAGCCCCCCTCCCCCAAGGCCCAGGAGCAACTGGAGGTCCCCGAAACTCCTGGAGAAAGGGAAGAAAAAAGCCTTCCCGAAGCGGTGGCGGAGAGTATCCTCGAAGAAGACAAGATTACTTTGAAGCCGCCCTGGAGCCGGGACTGATGGTAGGGCTGGACCTGTCCAGCATGTTTACCTTTCAGTCCCCAGCGAGACCTGGAGGGAGCCCAGCATATTCCCCCCAGGACCCGAACGAGAGTAGTTACATCTAGGCTAAACAGTGCCCCGATGTAGACTCCCAAGTTTTCCACTGTAAGCACAAAGAGAGGAGGTTCAACTTTCACTTGTTTAATCATGATTGTGAAACTTACCTTTCTAACAACTAACGTGAGAGGGCTAAGAGACCCGGTGAAAAGACGGGGAGTCTTTCATGATCTGGCCTCAAAGTCTTTCTCAGTTTGTTTCTTACAGGAGGTCCACCTGAAGGATGAAAGCGACAAGCTGACATTCTCCAGGGAATGGACGAAGGGAGAATCATGCTGGAGCGTAGGAGGGGTCCACTCTTCCGGAGTGGGAATCCTCCTCGGAAACCCAGAGATGACGCTGGTTTCCTCCTTCTCGGTGGTGCAGGGCCGGATCCTGGTCGCAGACATCGACTGGAGGGGGCAGAAGTTGAGAGCAATTAACGTCTATGCTCCGACGGAACCCTCTATCCGGAAGGAAGTGTTTGCTGACCTGGCCAGCTGCTGCACCACCAACAGACAGGTGGTGCTTGGCGGGGACTTCAACGTCGACCGGGAGAAGGGGAGCGATGCTAGCTCGGCAGAGCTGGAGTCGCTACTCAAGCAGTTCTCCCTGGTAGACGGTTTCAGACGGTGCCGCCCTAACGACGCCGGAACGACATGGAAAAACTCCCGGGGAGTGTGCAGCCGCCTGGACTACATCTTTCTGCACACGACCTGCTCCCTGGAGTCGGCGACGGTGTCCCCGGAGTGGTATTCCAGCCACGAGCGCTTGACGGTGGTGGCTAACACCAACCTGCCGGCATTCGGTCGTGGGTACTGGAAGCTGAACCGGGAGATACTGGAGGAAGACGACTTCAAGGCACTGTTCCGTAAAGACTACGCGAGCTGGGTCGATCTGAGAGACGGCTACAGCTCCATGGTGGAATGGTGGGAGTCGGTGAAAGACAGGACCCGAACCCTGGCGCAGACGTACTGTAGATGGAAGGCGGCCAGGGAGAGGAAGGAAGCTGCACGACTCCAGAGACAACTAGAGGAGGAGTACAGCTCGGCTAACGGGGGAGGAGCCTTCAATTCAGCCCGGGCACGGGACCTGAAGGAGAGGCTCCGCAAACTCAATCAGGTCCGAGGAGCTCAGAAAAAGAGGGTGATCCACGGCCTGAGACGGGGAGATGGAGAGGAAGTGCTGGACGAGAGCGACAAGGTAGAAGCGGCCACCGCTTTCTACACGGAGCTCTTTTCAGAAAAGCAGACGGAGGTGGAGGCAGGCGATGCTTTTCTGGAGGAGCTGAAGGCACGAGTACCGGAGGAGGTGAGGGAGGACTTGGAGGGTCCGATCGCGGCCGAGGAGCTGAAGGCGGCGCTCTTGTCCATGGAGAATGGCAAGGTGCCGGGGCCGGACGGACTCCCAAAGGAACTCTACACCTGCTTCTGGGACACCCTGGCGGCAGATCTGGTGGAAGTGGCGCAGGAGATCTTCCGCCGGGGGAGACACCATGAGGGAGGGCATCATCTACCTGCTCTTCAAGAGCCCTTAGCAGAGACGGTGAGACGGGACCCTGTCATCGACGGCCTGGAGATACCGGGAGGCGCGGGGGAAACCCTGAAGATCTCCCAGTTCGCTGTTCCTGAGGTCGGACAGGGGGTTGAGGAGGGCCCTGCAGGTCATGGAGCAATACTCCAGAGCCTCGGGGTCGAAGCTCAACCGCCGAAAGAGCAAACTGAAGTTCTGAAGCACAGGACGACGGCGCCGGAGGGTCTCGAGCTCTGCACGGAGCCCCTCAAAATACTGGGGGTTTCCTTCCAGAGCCAGGACAACGAGACCAACAACTGGACCGAGAGGATCGCCAAGGTGAACGCGAAGCTGGGTCTGTGGAAAACGCGGTAGCTGTCCTACACTGATTGTCTTGTTTTGGCCAAGATCTGATCTTTGAATTAAGGGACTACACTGTCTGCTTTGTAATTCAAAAATACATACAAATGTCAAGTTTTTTGTAGATATAAAGGTGTTCTCTGTTTTCAAAGGATAGTTACTTAATTGGCATAATGATTTGGTATTGATTTTGTATCGTTGTATTATAAAGTTTGTGCTTTCTGTGTTTTTATCGTATTGTGAACTTATTTTTTAAACAAATGCTTACAAAGGCAAACACGGCACACATCTGTTCATACCAGCGGTGAATTGTACATTTTTATTAAGTACAAGCTACTGTGCACTTCTAGGAGTATAACAAGTTCGATATAAAGTGGCAAAAATATAGAAGGGGAAAACACCCCAGACTGCATGTAAAGCCCTCGTTGTGACTGTTTTAGATAAAATGGCGTACTATGCATGAAATGTTGCAGAAACACAATCTGATATTTTGATACAGGTAGGCCAGCGCTTCCAAAGCACAAAAATTCGTATTCTATATTCTGGTCGCTTGCAGATTAGAATGGCATATGTTTAGCAATAATATTATTTATGGTACCTGAAAGTTTCAGGTTGTTGCACAAAGCTAAGGTATGCGTATATGTGATCTGACAACTGGAATCAATTTCCTGTCGTTAAACTCTGTTTATTTTTAAGTTGAGGCCCAGGATCCAAATCTTCAGTTCTGATTTTTTAAAGTGATATCTTTCCTTCCTGTCGTGGAAGTCACACGATGTGAACAATTGTTTTTTTTACGTTGCGATCCAAAGAGCCTCAGACGCACAGTCTAACAGTAACCAAACCAGAATGGATTCTGCTGGGAGCCGGGCTGAGCTCATTCTCACTCCCTGTGCTGAAAACAGAATTATTTCTTCCCCGAACATCGTCTACAGATCACTTGTGCGCTTTTAACCTTCTCGCAGCTACGGGCGAGACTGACGCTCATGATATGAAGGCACCCGCTGGAAGACATAACTCTCTAACTCTCACAATCGCGACAGACTTCGGTTTTAAAAAAAAATGTAGATATAGCCCTGAAAAAAGCATTAGCTTTATCAGTTTTTACATTAATCTATTTTGAATCAAAGTTTGATTTTTTTTATTGCATTTTACATTATAATAATAATCATCATCATCATCATCATTATTGCTTACACTTATATAGCGCTGTTCTGGATACTCCACTCAATGCGCTTTACAGGTAATGGGGACTCCCCTCCACCACCACCATTCTCCTGAATGATCACAGGACCTCGGTTTTACGTCTCAGCCGAAGGACGGCACCTGTTTAGTTTAGTGTCCCCGTCATTGTACTGGGGTATTAGGACCCGCATGGACCGCAGTGTGTGCGCCCAGCGACAGAAACCAGATGTGTGTCGGGCTCGGCTGTGAGCAGGACAATGACGTCACGGGGACAAAGTAGAGGAAATCAAAACGGTTCTATAAAAGACCTGTGTCAGCTGTTGGTTTGCAGTCTGGACTCTAAATCCTCCGATCCGATTTTAAATCTCTCTAATACCTGACCGGCTTCTTCCGAGTATTTATTCGTATACTTATTAGTAGTATGAAGGATGTGACAAATTTATGATTTCTTGGAACAAAATGGTTTTTATTTGCATTCGAAATGAAGCGGAATTTTAGCGCGACACACAAACCCTTTGTCTTTTTTAGATAGTGATTTTTAAACAGATATAAATGTAGAAAACGTGTTTTATTTTAGCACTACAATAGCAGGGTCAGTGGCGTAATGAATAACGCGTCAGGACTTCCATCAGAAAATTATACTGTAGGTTGGACTGCCGTCTGGCTTGTTTCGTTTATACCACTTACATTCTTTTATATAAATGAACTCCACCTGAAAGCTATAGAACACACTTTAGGTAAGTTGTCTGCAGCCTCATGCGAATTTCGACAACTTACCCAAAACACTGTACTGTCTGGAGTTCAGCTCCAGCTCTGAACTCAATTGCAATGAAAAACCATGCGTAACAAAACTGGAGAACAGCTGAACTTGTGCTCAGTTCGGTGATGAGGGTTCAGAACTGTCCTTGTTGTAATTAGCACGAACTGCACAGGCTCTGAATCAGACCATGTCAATTAGTCTGATCAGTGTAGGACACGTTAATGTAGAATTATTAATAGGCTTATTAGTTAGTTAGTTAGTTCAGGTTTACCCACCTGAACTAATGTAGAATTATTACTTGGTCTGTCTCTTGTTTGTATATAAATGAATGTCTCTGACAACTTAATGTTAGTTTTACGATGTAGGTCAGGCGTTGACATATGCACGAGTATACGAAATGTCTCACTCCTGATTCAACTCATGTTCTATAGGAGATTGGCGATTCCTCCTGTTTCTCGTACAACCATATCAGAACAGAAGACCGTGCCACCCAGCTGTGATTCAAGATCGACTCGCATCTTTATCCCTTTTTTGTTCGTGATCATTATTTTCTTTAGTTATGATCAATATTGAACTTTTTCGAAATGAAATGACAATAATCAAACATGCTGGCAGATTTTTGAAAAGCATTCGGAATTGACAGGGTGCCCCTTTGGAACAGTCGTCAGAAAATGTGAGAAAATGAAAGTTATGTAAGCTCTCACACAAAGCATTGAAGATTGGAATCTGAGTGTAAAAAAGCTACCCGTCTCCCAATGATAGGCAGGGATACACACCATGACTCGAATAGACTCAGCGAACTTTAACACCTATGATATTACGAGTGCTTTGCACGTGTCGAATTTCAAGAAGGTACTACTACAACAGTTGTGGATATAATTCAATACCACCGGCAAAGTCCAATGCCGGCAACTTCTGAGAAAATAATGTTCACTCATGGAATTTGGTCTTTGAACGGCTGGCGGGAAAATTCATTTATACTCCTTTTGCACCCTCAGCTGAAACATGTTAAAATAACAACGCAGATTTGTTGGAGAACCTGACAAGAATTATTGGGTTAGCACTGTATGTATTCTGGTATATTTACTTTAATTTTAATATAAATGTAAACATGCATGCTGTATAAGCTATTGTAATTTTAAAATATGTTAGCTGAGGATGCGAGGGGGGCTATTATACCTTGTGAAACACGCAAGGAACCGTAAAAAAGGCTGATATTTGAATAAAATTGGCGATCACAAGAAAACCACAATTTATGTGGTATTATCATCAATATCCTTCAAAATCGACGTTCAAATGAAGGATTTGAAGAAACTATGAAAAAAGCAATAGTAGTAGGAGAGGATTTTGATTTTTGCTCAAGTCAGTAGATCGACGTAGAGTTGCGCCCCTACAAACAGCACAAAGGATGAAACCCACCTCCTTCGTTATTGCTATGTTTGTGCTGGTGAAAGTAGCGTTTGTGCTATTGAAAGCATCTCGGAAGATGAAGGTGCAGTCACTTCCACATGTCCAAGCCAGCAATATGAGGAAGATGGACATGGAGGAAGGTAGTGTGGCTGAGTGGTCTAAGGCACTAGATTTAGGCTCCAGTCTCTCTGGGGGCGTGGGTTCGAATCCCACCGCTGCCAAATGTTAATGTTTTAAGACCTGCAATACAATCAGTAAAAGTGCTTTTTGTTAGGCTGCAGGAGGTGTTAAGAGATAAACTTTCTAAAAGACAGGCTTAACATCAAGGCAGAAAAAATATTTTGTTTTCTCAACAGAAATTCTCTTTGGCACGTTCAGCTTTATGTAGGGAACAACATCTGCCAAGATCACTTTTGAGGCAGTGCACATGATAGTGTACCGGCAAGTACAGTACATTCAATATTGGCTGTGGTGGTGAGCTGCTTTTGTCTGTGAAACTTTTAATTCTTCACGCCGAATCGTTGGCAGGGGTAAAGCTTATTAAATCTTTGAACATAGCGCTCCATCAGAAGTACTTTGTTCGTGATCAAAAGAGATCAGAGGATTAACTTCATGAATTCACATAGCATACCTTACAGGAAAGATTTAAAAGGGGAATTGATTGTGCTTCCTGATGTTGTTCCTGTGGTTTCTTTGGATACAAAGGTGAATGTTCTTTGACGTTCTGCTAGAGTATCCACTGGGTGAGCTTTATCAATTAGCTCGGATAGGTCATCAGTGCTCCGTCTCCGGGAAAATAATCAGCACTGTCGATCATGAGTTTACAGATTTCTCCAAATAACAACTATACATTTTAACCCAGCAGTTAGCATTCCTTCAATCCAATAGTTTTACTCTGGGTAAAAAGCAGCGCAATCTATAGAGAGATGATATTCAAATATTTCAACGTTCTTATTGGATTGCCTGTATGGAGATATCGCTCAGAATTCCTAATATGATTTTGAGTTCAGTTTTGCTTTACTACTTTCAGAGTCTTTTATTGACCTTGCTGAAGCAGAGAAATGACATAATCACAAATGCGACCTACCTGTGCTGCTGTTTCTGGTTAATAATTATTATTGCGAGGAAAAAAAAACAGCTCCTTGCATTAAGAGCAAGAGCAACCAACGCGCTCTCTTGTTGAGTTGGGTTTTTTCCGTGGTGCTCTTCCTCAGATGCAAAGTTATTTGGCGAGCAAGGACCTCTGAGAAGGAGCCTGAATCCGTCAAGAACTCTGAAATTCTAATATCGCACTACCGTCTTGTGTACAGAGATCTGCTTCTTCCTTTGTGAGTGTTTTGGTGTATAAGAGCACACTTCCTACCTCGAATGTTAGTTTCAGGAGATGTGTTACCAGATCACAGATCATCTTGAAAAGATTTGGGATGCACTGGCTCAGTTATTTGAAGGAACCTATACCACCAACGCACTTCTGAGAAGCACCTGCACATTTTCGCAATCCTCTCTCTCACCTACAAAGTTATGAAGACACAGACGACCAACAAAAACTAATTTGATTCACTCAATTATTTGTCCATCTCTAAAGCCTGTGTGTATTGACAAGGCAATTCAAAAGCACATATTAAATAAGAACACGATCCTTCTTGTTACCATTCACGTGGTTGGAGCGTTGTTTCGCCCTTTAACATTCTTCTACAATATTTACAAAATGGCTTTATCACTGGAGTTGTGTGCATCAGTCCATGAACATCAACTGTACTGCTGTTTTTCTATGCGTAATTTAATTGCAAGCACTTAAAAGATGCAAAAAGGTTTCAAAGAAAACATAATTGAAAGACAGTCGAGTAAGGAGGTAGAAAAACGCACTCCCCCATTGAAGAATCAACCACCGTCGCCCATGTGACTGGATATAAAAATAAATTATTCATTTCAATTATTCATGAAGGGTGGATTGTGGTCAGTAAACATATGCACATCTTTAAGTCAGTTCCACCATCTGTGCCATAGGGGATGTAGCTCAGTGGTAGAGTGCATGCTTTTCATGTATGAAGTCCTGAGTTCAATCTCTGGCTTCTCCAGATGTCTTATATTATTGTGCTCACATCGCAATCTTCTGTTGAGTAAGAACTCTTTGCTCGTGTTCATAGAGAGCCAGGTTTACACAATTAAATTCAGTCACACACGAAGTGCTACAGTCTTGCTCTGCTGTTTTAAATGTACCTCCAAAGCATTTCGTTCTGTTAACTACCAAATAATTTGAACTAATTTTACGTCATATTCAGGAAATCCAGAGAAGGTCATCAGACTTTTAGTGGCTGTTGAAGAAAACACCTGTTGAATCTCACCAGGGATTTCTTGAGAGATCATTCAGCGAGCAAGTCCTCCCTCTGGACTCCAAACATTTTGGGTTAAACCGTTATTCACATACTCTAACGAAGAGAAACGTTAGTGTCTTCCGGTGTGTGAGCCCATTTCTCAAAAAAAAAAGTTATATAAATTGAATTGTTCTACATTTTAGGCTTGCATAGTCTTATTCATATTTCAGTTAAATCTTTTTTTCTGTAGTAACATCAGTTGATATTAATATTAGCCCTGATTTATAATTGTTTGTAATGGTTTATCTTAAGTAATTTTGTAATTAGTTTCAGTTTTGAAAAATCATGCAGAGAAGCTACCAAAACTGGTAATGTTCATATAGTGTGTAATGCAATAGCAGCATTTTGGGTTGAAAACAAAAAGTATATCTTGGTATGAATCCTAACACTTCATAGGCAGCGTTCTAGGACTTCTCGCTTCAGATAAAGTTGTCAATACATCATAGATTTCTACTCAATCAATATCAGCAGTGTTATCGCTACCGAACGCTAAATATAGATCCCGGCAATACTTCGTGAGATCTTCGTAAGAAAATCCAAAATACTACGGAAGGAATCAAATTTATACGTTTCTTTGGATCGAGAAGATGATCATTATGAGACTCAAAACATGCCTGTCTTTTCTTTTTTCGAGGACAAATTAATTATTGAGGTGTAAAAATGGGTTCAAAACCAAAATCACCTGCTATTGCTGCTGTTTCTTCAAATCCTTCAGCTGATCATCGATATCGAGGAATAATATATAGTTTCTTCAAATCCTTCAACTGATCATCGACATAGAGAAATAATATTATACAAATTGTGGTTTTCTTTTAATTGCCAATTTGACTGTAATTACATCTTCGTTTACAGATGTCTTGCATGTATCACAAGGTATAATAGTCGTCGTGCGTCCTCAGTTAAAATGTTTTAAAAAGTACGACAAAAGTACAACATTTATGGTTAAATCCGTATTAAAATGAAGGTAAATATACCAAGATATTAAAATACAATTGTACAGTCCTAACTTAATAATGCCTGTGAAGTTTTCCAAGAAATCCGAACTGTAATTTTGAAATATTATAGATGAGAATGAAAAGAGAGTACAAAGATCAAATTCAATGAGTGAAAATGCACCAGTAGTTCTCTAAACTGAGTTTCTTCCCTGAAATGACTTGCTTGCGAAGCACCAAGCAGCCTTGAACGGTTCGCGGAAATCAAATATACAGTACTGATGGATTCAGAGTGTTCTTTCCAACTTTTGTGCAACATTTTCCTTTGATAGGGCAGAGTTGTCTTTACAATCTGGGTTAAATAAAAAGGTGTGACATCAGTGTTAAACAGCTTTCCTTCTTGGGGAACAACGGTTGTGTTCCATATTTCTAACTATTTTGGTTTCAAGATCGCAATTTAGTGTGAAACATAAAAGCCAGCTGGATAAGCTTGATTAATTTCCGTCACGGGATCAATAAAGTATCTATCTATAAATCTCTTACATGTCATTTACAATGGCCTTTCAACTAATAGCCCGTGCAGGGATCAAACCCCAGCTGTTGGTATGAGTTGCATAAGGCCCTGTAACGCGCAGATAAGAAACTAATCTCTGCTTCTTCATTATATACACAGTGAGCTATATATGCGAGCTTACTGCCCCCTGCGGGCTCTGTATTCGATTGCGGTGGAGACCGGCTGTGGAGATAAAGTGAGATGGGTGTGTACATTAAAAGGCTCATAGCGTCCCTGGAAGGGCTCAAACCACCACCCTTTTTGTTAACAACCGAGCCACAAAGACTCATGTACAGCTTAACACTCCTCGGTCTCAGTGAAAGTGATACACTCCGTAAAATTTCAGGAGATAAATTTGTTTTTAAAGGAAAATCACCAACAGTGGCCGAGATCTACTGGAGTTTTTCATTCTATACTGCGATTTCTGTAGGGTACTCTGTGAAAATATGAGTTTTGACGAGAAGGGATGGACATATAAGGTCAGAAGGCTTGGGGAATTGAACTTTAAGGTGAAGACTGCGGGTTTAGTAGCAGCAAAAACTGATCAGTATCAGTTGACTCTGATATACTTTGAAAATGAACTTGGAGATTTAGAGTCAGATGTGCTACCGTTGCACCATGGGGTACTTAATTAAAAAAAATAGAAAAACAGTGTTCCTGGAACTGTTATTGAGAACAACACCTGCACATCAGCTGCACAGGAAGAATAAAATGTGGTCTGGGATGAAGAGACTCTCTTCAGAAGAGCGGCGCTCTTCACAGAATTTTTTGTGAAGCTGATTTGTCTCCTTTGGGGAATTCAAATTAGCTGATAGTTGTGACCTCGTGGTGCAAAGGTAGCGTGGTCTGATTAAAGATCAGAAAGCTGCGTGTTCAAATCGCGTTGAGGTCTACTTTTAGTTTTTCAGGTTCTGCTCTTCCTGAACACAGAATTCACCCCATGCAGTTGAGTTCTATCTGTACACCACATAGATAATCTAAACAAAATAGAGCCCTACTGGACATACAGTTAGGATCTCACACAGCGAATACCCTTGAACACAAGAGAGAAGGCACAGTTCACATCTGCGAAACATCACATCCGTCTTTAGAGACAGCTACATCAGAGAATGGGATCCCGGAAGTTTCAAATAACTTCTTTTAATACAGGTTCAAGCAAACCTGAAAGTTAGGGAGTTTCCGGACACTTTTGTTTTATTAAAAAGTGTCTGAAGCCTGAAAATGTAATTTGAAATAAAAAAACACTATTGGACATTAGCAGGTACTTTTTGTAACGATTTGCTATTTCATGCAGGAAAACAAAGGAAACAGACCCAATGTTTGCTTTCAGGTGCGGTTCATTACATAATAGACATCTATTACTGAGGAGCTTGAATAAAATTTACACGAGCCAGGTAGAAGTCGGACCTACAATCTTATGATCCAAAATCAGATGCGTTATTTATTAAACTGCTGGTATTTCACATAACCGGAATTCCCCCATAGTGTGCTCACCGTCGCTACTAGTAATATACCACCCCGTCTAAAATTTCAAAGTGAGAAACGTGTTTTCTGATTTTTTATGAGTTTTAAAATATTATCTCTTTAAATCACACAAAGGGTTTATGTTTCGCACTGAAATTCCGATTGATTGAGAATTCAAAGAAAGACTGTTTTCTTCCACAACACCGTATAATTATCACATCCACCAGACTCTCCAACTTCTCCAGACCTTGCTGGGTGAGCATTTGCTCCGATAAATTAGGTCACGTATCATGTTAAATCACTTCTTCTCAACACAACACTTCCCGGTCCACGTTTTCTCTATGAAAAAAAGACATTTTTCCCTTGCACGATTTCTAGTTTTTTATCAAAGCGTACAGAAATAAAAAAGAAGAAGAAATAATGTTGCAGAAGAACTTTGTCGCCCTTGGGAGATGTCAAACGCATTGGACATGAAAAATGCCAGATAAAAGCCAGTTCTCTTCGTTTCTCAGTGTCGGGGCTGCTACTGTATGTAAAAGAGGCAATTTGCTCTGAGAGCAGGTTCAGCGCTTTCTGAACGCAGATGTCTCAGAGCGGTGTGTCCAAGTGTCTGTAAAAGGTGATGGTTGTCTTGTCACCGTAGCCTAGTTGGTTAAAGTGCCTCTTTATTGAACAACAGAACTGTGGTTCAAATCCCAGCTGTGTATTTCTTCCTATCTTGTAGTACAGAACGTACCATTTGGGGCACTCACAAAGGGCTTGATTTTGTTAAATGCATGTGAAATATTTTAAAAATACAATGCAGATTTATTTGAGAAGTTGACAAGCATTGTTTTGTTAGCACTGTGCAGTTGGATTTTGATATTTGGACATATTTACCTTAATTTTAAACTGTAAATACTGTACAATCTATTGTAATTGTGTTGTAATATTAAAATATGTTAGCTGAGGATGCAAAGGGGTGAAAGGGAAAGGTCAGAGGGTATAGTAACAACAAAGTTAGGATTGGTGGAGGTGGTAGGGGTGTTGATGGTTTTTCTCTGTAGAGGATGATTGAGTTTTTTATCCTTCTCTGAAGTGAGAAACTGGAAGAGTGCAGTTGAGAGATCTGATGACGTTAGTTATGGAAGGAAGTTGATGTGGAGCTGTTAGCCGTAAGAATTCCTTAATGTCTTTGATGTTGTCATCAAAGATAAACTGCAGTCATCAAAGATAAAAAGAAAATTATCTTTGCATACTGCCCTGTCTTTCTCACACCTGAAGAAGGCTCCACAGCTAAAACATTGTGATTCTTTTTTTCTCTTTTCAGCATGGAATAATCCTTTACTTGTTCCTTTGCAGCCTACGCATGCTGACGCAGCTACTCACCTGATATTTAACATTCCTATAATCACAACTATGAATGTCCACTGTGGGTATTTTTTCCATGATTATTTATTCTGTCATTGAAGCATATTTTATGTCATACCGAAGTGTCATAATCACCGAAAACAAATTTGTTTTCATTTAGAAAGTAAGAAAATGATAAATCACTATGAATTGCATTTAGCCTGTTCTGATCTAGATTTTCTATATACTTTAACATGCCATGTTCACAATGTCACAACTCAGAAATGCAACAGTGAAGTGTTGTAATTACCAATGTACATAGTGTCGGAACATTGAGATGTTTTGGTAATGAGGAAGGAGGGACATGCCATGTTCACAGGGTCATATTTGAAAAAATGGCACAGTAAAATTTCCTAAAGTTCAGGATTTTGATAGTCTGTTCCATTGTCTCTCACACCTCAGTGTCATAATTTTTAGATGTTTTTATAACCAGGGGGTAGGTTTATAGCAAGAAGCAGAAAGTGCCATCACCCGTTGCTCATCCTCGATTAACCATATATTCTCATATGCCATGTTCTAAATGTCCCATTTATATTAAAAAGTTCTTGTAAAATGCAAGATTTTAAGACTTTTGATGATCAGAAGGTAAGGTCGTGGTAAATATGCAGAAAGTGCCTGTGAACTTATGTTTTGCCTTTGTCTTATTTACTTATTGTGTTTGTGTTATTGTGAGTTTTGAAAATTGGTTTACAATTTTCTGAAATGTGTTTCACACAAAAATTATATTTGGATAGTCACTACTTACATATTCCCCTTTCTTCTTCTTCTTCTTCTTTTTCACAGCCTTAGTCCCAGACTGTCCTGGGGTCAGCTGCTTTGGTTGCTCTTCTCCATTTGTCTCTGTCGAGCACATCTTCCTCACTCACTTCACATACCTCCATATCTTTTCTCACACAATCTATCCATCTCTTTCTAGGCCTGCCTCTTCCTCTGTTACCTTCCACCTCAAATGCCATTACCCTCTTTGTTACTTCCTCAACGTCCCTCCTCATGATATGTCCATACCACCGTAACCTCGCCTCTCGCATCTTCTCAACCACATCCACCACCCTACATCGTCTACGGATTTCTTCATTTCTGATCTTATCCTTCATTGAAATCTGCAGAATCCATCTCAACATCCTCATTTCAGTTCTTCTCATCAAGTTCTCTTCCCTCTTTCCAACTGCCAAGCATTCAGCTCCATATAGTAGTACAGGTCTAATCACAGTCTTGTACATTTTGCACTTTAACTTTCTGGGAATTTTCCTGTCACAGATTATTCCAGTTATTTCTCTCCACTTGTTCCATCCAGCTTTCACTCTTTGTTTTACTGCCTCCAGTGTTTCTCCTCCCTTTACCAGTTTTGATCCAAGGTATTTAAAGTCATCAACTTGTTTCAGTTTTCCTCCATTTGTCTCCTCAACATTGGTCATAGTATCTCCTCTTCTCTCCATTACCATTATTTCAGATTTTTCTGCATTCATTTTCAGTCCACCCTTTTCCAGACTCCTCTGCCATTTGAACACTTTCTCCTGTAGTTCTACTTCTGAGTCTGCCATCAGTGCCACATCATCAGCAAAGATGAGTTCCCAAGGCACTTCTGTTCTTACCTCCTCTGTCAGTGTGTCAATAATGTTTATGAAAAGGAAAGGACTTAGTGCTGATCCTTGGTGTACTCCAACTGTGATTTCAAACTCTTTTGTCTCTCCCCGTTGTGTTATCATCTTCGTAGTTGCATCTCTATAGGTTGCTTGAACTAACTTCACCATGCTTTCTGATACTCCTTTCTTCCTCAAGCACCAATACACCACCTCTCTGGGCACACGGTCATATGCCTTCTCCAAGTCCAGAAAGGCCACATACAGCTTTTTCCCTTTCTCTAGTGTCTTCTCCTGTAACTGTCTCATCACAAAAATGGCATCTGTTGTGCTTTTCCCCGCTGAGAATCCAAATTGTGAGTTGTGGATCCTGATTATCTTCCTGAGTCTCTTGTCCAGAATTTTTTCCAGGATTTTCAATCCATGTTCCAGAAGTTTTATTCCTCTATAGTTTTTACACTCCATTGGGTCTCCTTTCTCCTTGTAGATGGTAACCATACTGCTTTTTGTCCATTCTTCTGGAATTCTCTCTTCCTTTGCAATATTGTTTAGCAATCTCGTCAGCCGCTGAATCCCCTCTTCATCGAGGTTCTTAAAGTGTTCTGCTGCTATTCCTGATGGTCCAGTTGCTTTGCCCACTTTCATCTCTTTGATAGCTTCTGTCACTTCCTTTACTGAAATTTCTTGGATATTCCCCTTTACTGATGATAAATACAGTAATCCATCCCGATTAGTACTTTTAAAAATTACTGTAAAGAGCCATCTACAGGTGAAAGGCGGCATAACATCACAGCAGCAGCATTTAGGGCAGAAGAAGAAGCTGGCGAATAAGAAGCCAGATTCAGCCTCGTTAATGCAATACCATTGGGTGAGGTGGAAAAATATTTCTTGCTCTGAATCCTAACATTTTTATAGGAGGTGTTCTAGTACTTCTTGCCTCAGATAAAACTACCAATACACTTAATTTCTACTCCATCAATATCAGCAGCGTTATCGGTACTGAGTCCTAAATGTACGTCCTGTCATCATATAAAATGTCAAAAGTTTCGACTGCATTCAACTGATCAAATTTCTCTTCGATGACAGTTATAATTTTATCCAAAATACATCCGAAACAAATTTGCACTGTTTTTTTTTTATCCAGAAGAGCATCATCATGAGACTCAAAACATACCTGTTTTTTCTTCTTTCCAGGAGGAAGGATTGTTCAGATGCAAACATTGGTCCAAAATCAATGTACTCTCCTATCGCTGTTGCTTCTTTAAATCCTTCATTTGAACGTCGATATTGAGGGTTGATATCGTACAAATTGTGGTTTTCTTTTAAAGCAAATTATATTAAATTTGAGCCTCTGTTATAGTTGTCTTGGAAGTTTCGGAAGGTATAATAGACCCCCTTGTGCCCTCAGCTAAAATATGATAAAATACAACAAAATGTATTTACATAGAACAGCATTTATGATTACATGTATATTACAATTAAGATAAATATACAAAAGTATTAAAATACAAATGTACAGTCCTAGCATAATCATGCTGTCCAACTGTCTTTTTTGCTTGTCAAGTTCTCCAACAAATCTGTGTCGTAATTTTAAATATTCTAACTAAGGATGCATCGAGAGAATTCTTCTGCTAGCCGTTCGAAGATCAAAGTCCTTGGCTGAATATGATGTCCTTGAATGTTGGTCATTATTGGCCATTCCCAGTGATATTGACTTACATACTTAATTGTTTAACAAAAACATTCACATTTCTTGCAAATATCAAGTGGGTTAAGGTTTTGCTAAGAAATCCGAATAAGTAGAGATGAGGTTTACATTGCAATAATGAGAAGTACATTTCTGGGTGGGCTCAAACCACTAACCTTTCAATTAACAGAGACTCACGTGTGTCCCTTTTCTCCATTTGCAAGCTTAAAAAAAAGAAAATAATGCTTTTTTCTTACCAGCCTGCGATATACAAAGCAATATTTGTATTTCATCTTTCATAAGCTGTATGGATTTCATGAAAAGCAAGTTGTTCCAGAAAGAAAATGAAAACTTGCGTTAAACAAAATCAAGCTGTACGTAATCATCCATAGTGATACATTTTGTAAGACAAGACAGGAAGAAAAGCACTGTTGGGATTTGAACTCAGCATCTCCTGTTTAAGAGGAAAGCATGTTAACCAAATCAGCCAAAGTGCCATCAGTGTATCAACACCATGTCTGAGTCAATGATTGCAGCTGACTGTCACTGGAGGACAGTTCATCGTGAACAAGTCAGCCTGCATAATGACGGGGAAGAGACTGACTTCTGTGATGCAGTATCGACAGATACTAACCTTCTGTCCAACTGTTCTCTGCTGCATTCTGGATTAGCAGGTAAATATTGGTTTCCATGCGTGTGTAGGGGTTTTGTGTATTTACTGGGACAATTATTAATTGTAGCAGTAAGTCACAAAATGATTCTTTGATGGCTATTAGAAAACCGACCTTGCGGGTTAACTCATTAACGCACACACACAGATACTAATACACTTATTAATACATAAAATGTGCATATAAACATAACAGATCTTAAGAGTGTGGGTTAGCAGAATACAAAAGGTATATATTAAATCATGAAGAGTTCCAAACCAAGAGGGACATATATTCAGTATACCATTCATTTAGACTGTTTCATAAATGAACTGGGATTACAACTTCTACACTAGATACTCAAAAGCAAGTACATCACTCATAGGTATTAGATTGATAACAATTGTGGTTGAGGTAACAATTGAATTCTCGAGCTGTAATGCAGAATGTTGAATACTCATCCGATCTGTGTGGATTCAGATCTCCCGCGGACACAAAGAAGCAGTGGCAGGCTGTTGTTGTGTGCAATCGGCACTCTCTGGCTCGGTGCCAGGCAGTGGCCGGTGCGGCTGGCGAGAAGGAGAGGAGGGAGAGATTCCTGCTGTGATGCGCTGCTGATGCTCTTTGAAGACCGGCTAGTTAGTGTTGGCTGAAACTAGCAGAGCTTGTGCACATGGAAAGCGACTGTGGGTCCAAGCCAGTCACACTCTTTAGATGGGAAGAAGACCAGTTCGTTCCCGATGTAGCGCTAGTCCTGAATCCTGAGATTCAGCTGTCGACAGTTCCAACCGTAGTTCACTCGTTGATCAGGCGAGCTTTGACGGTGGAGTACCGGCGGTTCACGGGGCTTGCTGCTGGGCTAACCTCGGGCGGATCCTTCGGTTATGCGTGGGCAACCTCCGTTCTCGACTCTTAAAACAAAGTTAAGTCCTGGCACTCGGACACAGTGGCCGTCACGTGATTGTCCGAGCTGAGTCTGAGAACGTCCTGGAGGGGCACCTTCTGGGCATCGTGCTGCCTTTTTTATCTGGAGGAACTACGGTAGTTCAGTGGCTTAAAGTTCCGCGGGCATTCGAGACCCATGTGGGGTTACCCTGCCCTACCAGTTCCTCATTGGCTGATTGAGGTGGAGGATGAGTAACAGTGACCTCTGACCTTAGGGTTGTAAACCTTGGGATGAGCCTCTCCCATGGAATCTCCCAGACAGTAAGGCGCCAGAGATGACCACTTATTAGGGTGGCTGGTGAATCTCAGCCTTGGGAGGTGTTCCTTATCAGGAAACTCTATCAGCTAGAAAAACACCTTAAATGTGAACCAGATGGAATGGCCTCTCTGTATCCAGCTGCACTGAGATGAGGGAGAGAGGGACTGGCAAGGGAGCAGCAAATTTAATTCCTGTATTTTAAATACGCCTTGCCGCTACAGAAGTGTCCTTAGAAGAAAAACATCTTCTATGATAGTGGTACAGTCCATCACACCCCTCCTATAGCCTTTCAAAGAGAAAAAAAACTGACAACAAAGTATGTCTATGTGTGGTAATCAACCAGGTCTTACAAACATTCTTAAACCCTTCCATCTCCTTTCATTCCAAATGATTTGTACATGTTAGAAGGTTAATTTTGGCTTCTGATATTATGGTGGATTAAGAGTCCTGAAATCTTTGTAGAAGTATAAAGATGAAGGAAAGGGCAGTGTAATCATGGCCAAGAGAAGGCAAATGTTGGACTATCTGCTTGGATTGAATGGAGCAAAACGTAGGCAACTCCTTGAGCAGAACCTGCTTCATCCTTCAGACTGGGGTTTCTGAAGATCTGTACATTTGAACTTTCAAAGTGACTAAAGTAAAGGAGTTTTCCCTTTTTACCACATAATTCCCACAGATCAACACTAACAGAGAGCCTAATTCCAGCCAGGATTCAATCACTGTCTCTCAGGCATCCCAGCAGTGGATTTCATGACTTCAGAAAGTCATCTTCACCAGTGGAGAACTCAATGCTCTGAGGTTTACTGGCAGAGTCTCACACTGGGTAATGTTAGATGTTGATAAATAATGTCCTATGGAATTCTACTATTGATAAATTCTACTATGGAACTGTGATGTGTCCTGAAAAAAATCTTCTATGATAGTGGTACAGTCCAGCACAGTCTTTAAAATAGAAAAAAAAAAAAACGGACAGCAACAAAGTAAGTCTGTGGTGTAATCAACTAGGTCTTGCAAACATACTTAACCTCTTCCAGCTACCAACATTACAAATGCTGTTTACACATTAGATGGTTATTTTTGGCTTCTGATATTATGATGGATAAAGAGCCCTGGAATCTTTGTAGAAGGACAAAAGATGGAAAGAAAGGGCAGTGTAACCATGGCCAAGAGAAGGGAAATGTTGGAGAGATCTTTTTTCATTCACTTTTTATCATTGTTTTTCCAGCCCAACAAAGATCAACATATATGAGCAGGCGTCCTGTGTCAAATCCAATCTGCATTCCTTCCAAGCATACAGGAATGTCAGTGAATTAAATATTGACATATAAAAATACCCAAAAATATGCAATCACACATATGCAGTTTGAGCAAATATAAGACAATAACAAAGTACCACAAACTACCGGGCATCTAGTATCATTAGCAGTTCAGGTGGGGAGCTGTGTCAGCATGTGTAGGCTTCAAAGGAACAAGTAATAGGTCTATTCCATGCTTAAAAGAGAAGAAAGAAAACACAACATTTCAGCCGTGGAGCCTTCTTCAGGTGTGAGGGCTCCACGGCTGAACGTTGTGTTTTCTTTCTTCTCTTTTCATCTAGTGTCATTAGCCTTTTAACAGTTCCTGTCAAAATAAAATAGAAATGGATAACATTCTAGAGAGAGTTTGAAATACCAAGGTACAATTTAAACCATATTTCTTCCACTACAACCACAATATTTTGGAGAGATCGTTGAACCTCACTGTTCTGACATGTCCGTTAGCCTCCGTCCTGCTTCAGCAATGAATGTGGCGGGGCACATTCTGAGGGAGATGAGGTCAATCAGGTGGCAGGAAAACCACGCTATGCTTTTTTTTCAGATCCTGAAAAAGACAGAGGGGCCATCTATATGTGTGCAGCTGGATATGTAATTGCAGGTGGCGTAGCAAATTCTGCTGAAGCCCCACTGCCTGATGTGGACAGTAGCTGTGCATGTTGCAGCAGAATTGTGCATGTGAGATCAAGGGGGCATGTCATGTGTTTCAGCACTTCACTCCCTTCAGTAGCACATGATTCCCTGAGTTCTTTAGATGACCTGTGGACCGATCTTTCATGATGAAGAATTCCTTAAGAAGAATAGATCTCGGCCCACCATCTTGCTGACAGATTGAAACGGAAAGCGCTGCCGTGGCTCGTTGGTCTAGTGGTATGATTCTCACTTAGGGTGCGAGAGGTCCCGGGTTCAACTCCCGGACGAGCCCTTGTGTGCTCCTTTCCTCCTCTTCCACAAGACTGGGAACTGATATCCATATCACTTCGCAGTGTCTGCTTTTGGCAAACGATGGAATGTGACTAATGACTGAACGAGCCTGGTGAATTCTCTTCACGTGGCACAATGAGAGCGTGCAGTCAGCTGTCCAAGTCGGCAACCTCATTGCTCGTTCAAAAGAACACGTACTGAAAACTCATCACCACTATGTCGTAGATTTGCAGAAGCAAAAACTGCCCTCTCTCAGCCACCGAAACGTGTGTGGCTCGCCTTGCGCTCTCTGCGCCTCGCATATTTGTGGAGCTGTCTGCTCTTCTTTCTGTTGAAGTACTCAAGTTACGGGGCATCCTGCAGCCTATGATGTTCTCACTGAGAGCTTTCAAGATTTGAAGGAAAGCTACAAGCTTGATGGCTCAAGTCGAACGAATGTGATTGTTAAGCAATCGATGATCAAAAACACGTCTTCTAACAATTCGTGAGAGTATTATCAGCACTGTTTTCACTTGGATATACTTTTCACTTGCTAAGCTGACAAATCGGACGAGAAAATGCCAGAGACGCACTCAGTGCAGACTGAGGTTGGGAAGGAGGCGTGGCCTTTCAACGCTTGACAACTGAAAGACATTCTCTCCGCAATGGAGGAGCACCTGTCAGAAGTCGCAGAGGTTAAGGGAATGCACTGGGCTCCCGGAACTCCAAACTCAGCCCTGGAGGATGCAGACATCGATCCCACTACTTCTCGCATGCTAAGCGAGCACTCTACCATTTGAGCTAATACCCCTCACCTCATGCTTCTCGGCATCATGTCTTACCGCCTCTGCCCCTCTTACCGGGCACCGCCCACTGCCCTTGGTCTGCAAGGCAGTCCTTTCAAGTACGATGACGACGCTGGGACCTTCGTTGCCTATTGTACGAGCTGAACTTTTGTGCTCATCAATTCAACGCTCTTTCCATCAACTCATCTTGTCTTTTGACGCTTCGTGTTTTGCGCTCCTTTGACTATCGGCATATCGGGTGACTGCAAACACTGAAGTTCTTGCTTACGGTGTGTGGAACATTGTTTTCAAGTGATCGCTGTTCTGTCATGTTGACGCTGAGTGAATCTTTCTTTGGCAACATGGGCAGAATGACAGCAGCGCGAGCGAAAGTAATGGCAAATTTCGTGACTTATTTCTGAATGTGAATGTTCTTTAGAAAAGGGATGCGGCGTTGCTTCTCGCCCATGTAAAGGTCACACATTCCAGACGTGGTTATGAGCGAACAGTTGCCGCAAGTGTTTGAAAAGAGCAAGAGAGGAAGCAGCCCTGCCCCGTGTGAGGATCAAACTCAGGCCCTTCAGATGATAAGACTGACGCACTACCAATTACGCCAGCGAGCCCAGCTGCAGTACACACACCGGAAAGTTTACCTCACATGGATTTCAGTCACCCGTTCTGAGTGTCGCCATCAGGATGCTGGGGCATAAGAAAGCCACACAGACCGCAGGGTGAGCACTCCCTACTTGTCCCAGTCACACCTCTTGCAGGAGCAACGATACAAGCAAAGGATTACTTGGCTCCCAGCACTTGAAAAGACCGATAAATGACTCGTTCCCGCCGGAGCTGAATGTACCTGCATGTGTCGTGTCGTCTACTTCCCCCGCCCCGCTGTGTCTTTGAAGCCGGTCCCCGAGACGAGACGGGCTGTTCCTGTGCCCCAGTTAACACTTTACAGGTGCCATTCCCGGGCATTGTGGCCATTGTCGGTGGTCACACGCCATAAGATAAGGTGGAGGAGAGCGGGGCATGCCCAGCGCCAGACATTCAAGGAGGGGGCTGTGCGAGGTGAGGTGAGGTGCGACACGCCGGAGCCCCGACGCTACTAATGCGGAGCACTTGTTGAACTAGCATTGAAAGGACGTGTGCGCACGGAGCGAGCCTTCCCTGTGGCGGAGCGTGGAAACTTTCTCCCCGCTCTGCAGGAGTTGTGTGCGCTGCAGCGGTGCCGAGAGAACAGCACAGAAGGCAGCAGGCTCTGGAGAGCGGGTAAGAGACGGAGTCTTGTGGGCAGGCGAGCAGGCCCTTTTTTTGGAAATTGCTGAAAAGGCTCCGGTGTTTGTTCGGTGTGTGGCAGGCGCACGACGCAAGCTTGCGTAGCGATCTGACGGTCTGGTGTTATGCAAATGAGGCCGAATTGCGTCCCTGGACATGCTTCGAATGCGCATTGGCGACTGCAGATGTGTAGGAAATGGCGCGCTCGTTTTCTCGTTTTGCCCACCCTTTTGAGTGTTAGTGTGGCGTGTGAGTGTGCGAAAGAGTGGGCCCAGCAGGAGGCGGTGGTGTGCGGGGTGAGGAGCTGGCCTAGGCTGCGCGCTTTGTGCTGTGGGTGCGGGCCACTTGCAGGGGCTTGTACAGCTCATACTTACCTGGCAGGGGAGATACCTTGATCAGCCTGTAGGTGGAGTAGTTGGATTGTTTTTCTTTTGTTGGAAGCAGTGTTCGATTTGCGGTTTTTGAAATGGCAACCTTTGGATCCCGTAAGAATGCTGTACGTTTTGAGCTCTTGGATGACCTCTTCATGGATCGTATGCAGTTCAGCAGAAAAGTGTTACAGAAGGAACTTGGCTTTGAACCTCGGCACTTGGATTTCATCTTCGCTCTCCCAGGTCAGAAAGCATTTGAGGTTGTATTTGCTACCTATCCTCTGTTTGAACAATGCGTGGATGTGTTTGAGGCAAAAAGAGGCAAAGTTCCTGCACTTGAGAAGATCAACTTGCAGCCTCTGACACAGAGAGAGAGGAAAACGGTGCATGTTGTTATGTTCTCGGAACTGGCAAAGACGGAGGACATTCACACCTGGCTTAACCAGTACTGCACCGTCCACCATGGAACTGAGGTTAGAGATGTTGATGGTATAAAAACAGGAGCAAGGAAATTCGAGGTTCGCTTGCTACCGGACAGCGTAAATGGAGGCTTAAGGCACCTGCCCTCTACAATCCGGCAGGGCGCCTGCAATGGCTATGTGTTTTATGTGGGACAACCAAAGGTGTGTCGGCGCTGTGGTGCTGTGGGACACCTGGCATCGTCCTGCACTGTGAAATGCTGCAAGACCTGTGGCAAACAGGGACATTTAGCCTCTGACTGTTCAATGCTGCCAAAGTGCAATTTATGTGGCTCGGAAGGACACGTTTTTAAGAACTGCCCTCACGCCTACGCCAATAAACTCAAAATGAGAAAGGATGAGGCAGTGCTTGTTTCAGCCAAACCGGCCCGAAAATCCAAAGCAAACAACAAGTCAAACAAAGAACCCTTGTTGGACAAAGACTCTCAGCCTCCAGCCAGGATCAGTCCTGCTGTGGCTCCGGGGCTGGTGGAAGAGAAATCCACTACGCCCCCACAACCGCAGACTGCACCAGACAAGCACGAGGGTTTGAAAACCCCCGAGAACAGCGAGGACCCCTCCCCCACTCCTGCTCCTCAGAACGAGGGCCAGTGTGGGGCCCCCCGGTGGAGCGGGTCCAGCGAGGATACCCAGGATTCAGCGGAGCTGCTTTTCTCAGACTCTGCAAGTGCTACAGATGCCCTCCTCTCCTCCATCCAGTCCATCACGGAGGATCTGCAGCAGCTGGTGGGTGAGGGGGAAGAGGAGACTGGTGCATCGGCTGCACCCCTTTCCCCTCAGTGCTCCCAGGAGCTGGACTTGAGGAAAAGAAAAAATGACTCTGTTTTCTCCCCGAGCGAGGAGGAAGGAGAGCATGGCGATGGGGACAGCTGGAACCTCTCCACCCCTCCCTCTACCCCCTTCCTTGAAATGGACTCTGTGAACGCTTTTACTGCTGCCACCCTGATGAAGGCTCATTCAGAGGATGGCTGGCAGGAAATTGGTAAGAAGAAAAAGAAAAAGAAAAAGGTAACAGGTGTGACCGAAGAGAAATGTGTTTTGTAAAGACTGGTTCCACTTTCTTATGTAATATGGCTCTTAACATAATTTCTCTTAACACAAGAGGTATCAATGACAGAGTTAAATGCCAGTCTGTCTTTGATTACCTCCAGCAGAGAGAGGGAGATGTGTTGATGTTGCAGGAGTGTGCTTTAGCCTATCAAGAGAGGTATAAAAGTTTTGAAGATAGGTGGGATAAAGGGCCTTCTGTTTGGTCAGGGGACAATAACAACAGAGCCTCTGGCGTGGCCATTCTTTTCAAAGGATGGGCATTCAAATTGAAAAGTATTCAGAGGGTCATAGATGGCAGGTTGCTGTGTGTGGATGTGGAATGGGGGACCGTTAACCTGCGGCTAATCAATGTGTATTGCCCTACTGACGTAGGAGGAAGGGTGGAGCTACTCAAGGCACTCTCCCCCCTATTGTTATGCAGCACAGACGTGATAGTGGGAGGGGATTTTAATTGTATCTTAGAGCACACAGACAGGCAGTCTAGCTCGCCGATAAAATTGGATTCCAGCTCACTGGCCCTGCAAAACTTAGTTCAAGACTTTAAACTCTCAGACACATATAGATGTATATATCCCACAACAGCAGGATATACATGGTCAGGGAGGAATAGCAGCTCCAGAATTGACTATTGCTTTGTCTCAGAGAGAGTGAAAGTTGTTGGGGTCACTCTTCAGCCTGTCTTCTTCTCAGATCATCAGGCTTTAGGGTGTAGAGTGGAACTCCAGGGCGGGACTGTCTTTGGCCCAGGCCTCTGGAAACTCAACACAAAGCTGCTAGAGAACGAGGGGGTAGTATCCCGCTACAAGGAGAAACTATCACAGTGGCTGTCCTTGCAGTGTCTGTACGGGTCAGTAGGAGAGTGGTGGGAGGAGGTGAAGGTGAGGACAAAGGCCTTTTTCATGGCTGAGGGAAGGAAGGCTGCTGCCAGACGGAGAGGAGTGCTAGCCAGGAAACAGAGGCAGCTGCAGCGTCTCTACACGATGCTGCACAGTGGCTTCGATGTGCTCGAGGATATCGCCCTTTTAAAAAAGGACATCCGGAGCATAGCCGAAGAAAGTAGTCGAGGAGTGCTGTTAAGAAGCAGAGTGCAGTTCTTGGAAGAAAATGAGAAGTGTACTCGCTTCTTTTTCAGGAAAGTGGTAGGCTCCAAGACTGTCATGGAAAGTGTAGTTGATGAGGAGGGACGAGAGAGAACAGAGCCGAGTGCTATCCTCTCCTGCACCGAGGCCTTCTACTCAAGACTGTACAGCTCTACAGAGGTAAAGGAAGAAGATATTCATTTTTTTACCTCAAAGCTAGAAAACATTTTGAGTGAAGAAGATAGGGAAGTACTTGAGAGGGATTTGACAGTAGAAGAGCTGAGACAGGCTATGGAGAGCTTACAGAAGGGGAAAACTCCGGGTGCTGACGGGCTCCCTAAAGAATTTTATTGCACCTTTTGGGATCTGCTTCAGGATCCGCTACTGCTCCTATTCGAGGAAAGCTACAAGACAGAATTGCTGCCTGACTCCTTAAGAGAAGGCACTATCTCTCTCTTGTTTAAGAAAGGAGCAAAAAATGACATAAAGAACTGGAGACCCCTCAGCCTGTTAGGCGTGGACACTAAGATCCTGTCCAAAGCCCTTTTCCTGCGCCTACAAAATGTAGTGGCCTCACTGGTAGGGAAAGAACAGACTTGTGGGATAGCAGGACGCCTGATGAGCGACAACCTGGCCTTGTTGAGGGATGTCTGTCTGTACTCTGAGGATCGCTCCCTCCCTCTGTGCATTTTAGGTGTAGACCTAGAAAAGGCCTTTGACCGCCTAAACCGGCAGTACTTAACATCGGTACTTGAGCACATGAAGTTTGGCCCCATCATGAGAAAGTGGATTAACCTGCTGTACACAGGTAGCAACAGCAGAGTCATGGTTAATGGCAATAGATCACGCACCTTTGAAGTCTGTTCAGGGGTGAGGCAGGGCTGCCCATTATCCCCCTTGTTATTCGTTTTGGCTATGGAGCCCTTAGCCTGTGCCTTGCGCCAGGATCAGGCCATTAATGGGATACCAGTGCCTGGAAGTGGGGGAGGAGAGGTAAAGACGTCTCTATACATGGATGACGTCACCCTGCTCCTCTCTGACAATGCCTCAATTAGCAGAGCTCTGCAGTGCTGTGATCGGTTCTCTTTGGCTTCCTCCGCAAAAATTAACACATCTAAGAGTGAGATTTTTTATCAGAACTGGAGGGAGCCAAAAGAAGGACATGATCTCAGGCTGCAAGAGAAGAGAATTAAGGTCCTGGGGGTGTATTTTGGAGAAGAGATGGGAACAGTAAATTGGCAGAACAAATTGCCAATCTTAAACAAAAAACTGATGCAATGGAAGGACCGAGACCTCACCATGACAGGGAAGGTGCTGGTCATCAAAGCCGAGCTCTTGCCTGTCTTGAATTTTCTGGCTTCTACCTTCCCAATCCCACACCGTGTTGCGGCGGTGCTGAGGAGATTGATGTTTCAATTTCTATGGGGTGGGAAGCAGGAAAGACTCAGAAGGGAAATAATGTACAGGCCGCTACCCTCAGGGGGGAAGTCTGTCCCAGATATTGCTACGAAGCTGCTGTGCATTTTCCTGGCCTCTGTGCTGAGAGGCTTTGCAACAGCACCTGCAGCGCGTACCTGGACTTATTTTTCCAGGCTCTGGGTAGGTAGGGAGGTGTTCAGAGTGTGGGGTGTCAGACCCAAGCTGGACGTCCCACTCTCTGACACATGCCCTGCAATTTATGGGACAGTTAAAAGTTTTCTAAGATCTCACCCAATTGGCCATATTCCCCTCCGAGATGTCAGCGTCCAAAAACTGGAAGATTTCGTAGCACCCCAGAACAATAGGCAGACCCCTGTGGGCATTTTAACATCAGCCCAAACAAGGAAGGTGTGGAAACACACATCCTCTAAATTTCTGTGCAACATTCACAGAGATTTAGCCTGGAGTGTCGTCCACCAGTGCTTACCGGTACGAACTTTCTTGTACCGTAGGGGCCTCACCCCCAGCCCTCGCTGCGTTAGGGTGGGCTGCAGCGAGGAGGAGACTGTGACCCATCTCCTGTGGTCCTGCTTTTTTGCTAAGGCCTTCTGGGCACAGTTTGAAGATTGGTTGCAGGCTCTCTCGCCCCAATTTACCCTGACCGCTGCTTTCATCATATACGGCATCTCTCCTGTCAAACTTCCTCCTGACGTGTTTGACAGGATCTGGGCCGTGGTGAACAGTGGGAAAGACGCCCTGTGGAGAGTGAGGAACATGGGGCTGTTCAAAGGCATCGAGGTCCCAGTCAAGGCAGCAGGTAGCCTGGCCCTGTTCATCACCCGAGAGAACTATTACCTCAGAGATCTGTGGAGAGAAGGGAGGGAGGAAGCAGAAAATCTGTGGGAAATAGAGGGCATTGGACAGTATCTCAAGAAACTGTGAAAAACATTATCATGTTTAAATAAAGAATGTGATTTGCACCAGAAAAAAAGAAAATTGTTGCTATGTAACTGTTACCGTGTCAAAATGTAATGAGATGTGATCATATATACTGTTTTAAGTATGTATATTAATGTAAAGCTTTCTGATTTGTGATTTCCTGTAATTTTTTGTGAAAAGAAAATAAAGTTCTTAAAAATCGAAATCGGTTCACCCAGAGCGAGGCTCGGCCATTGCACTCCGGCTGTGCTGACACCTGCAAATTCCCCAAATGTGGGAATCTCGACTGCATAATTTTTGGTAGTGGGGGACTGCGTACGCGCTCTCCCCTGATGTGCTTGGTCCAATATAAGTTACGGAAGAGTTACAACACTACGAGCTGCGATAGGATCCCAGTTCGAAAGGAGTCGATGCCACTGCTGGTTCCCGGTTTCTTTTAGTTAGAGGTCCGGAGAAGCATTTCAAGCTTGTTACACTACTCCTTCCGGACATTCGTTCCCTTTTCAAAGTCAGTCGTTTTGCTGTAGTCTGCATTATTTAGGCTGATTATCGAGGTTAGCCTTTATTTGGTCATGGGGGCCTCGGTACTGTATGCTAATTCTCAAGACGGTTTCACCCGTTTTCTGATTGCTAGGTTCTGTACCAGTGCAGACATGTCAAACAGTGAATGGCTGTACCTCTATTGTATCCGTGCTCAATGAATTAAATCAGTAATAAATGAATATATGCATAGTTATACGAAAAACAAGTGGTTTATCGACTCATCTTCAGTTGCAGATTTAGAGGCAGCTTCGATATTCGTTTTACAAACGGGTTTTTTTTTTATATGGGTCACACACATGCCATAGCAACAAAACACCTCTAGAGATGAGGCTATAGATCACCTTTCCATCCTCCAAATTTTCCTCCCAAAGTCTACGGCACCAACGGCGACCTCTGCTGGCCGAGAGAGTAAGAGCTTGCAGCACCTGGTATTCCCAGGTGGTCTCTCACCCAAGTACTAACCAGGCCCAACCATGCTTAGCTTCTGAGATCAGACAAGATCGGGCACATTAAGGGTGGTGTGGCCATAATCAAAAGCCATGGCGCCTGACTCACCTGACTGGGAGAGGAGGTCACACACTGTATTATTATTATTGAGAGACAGGCTCACTGTCTGTTCCTCAGGCTGGGACAGGAGATCATAATCTGCTTTATTATTATTGAGAGACTGGCTCACTCCTGTCTGTTCCTCAGGTTGGGACAAGAGATCACACACTGTATTAATATTGAGAGACGGGCTCACTCCTGTCTGTTCCTCAGGCTGGGACAGTGGATCACATACTATATTATTATTACTGAGAGACAGGCTCACTTTCTATTCCCCAGACTGGGACAGAAGATCACACACTGTATTATTATTGAGAGACAAGCTCACTGTCTGTTCCTCATGCTGGGACAGGAGATCACATAGTTTATTAATATTATTGTTGAGAGACATGCTCACTGTCTATTCCTCTGGCGGGGGCAGGAAATGACACACTGTATTATTAGTTTTGAGAGACAGGCTCAGTGTTCCCCAGGCTGGGACAGGAGATCACACACTGTATTATTATTATTATTATTGAGATACAGGCTCACTGTCTGTTCCTCTGGCTGGGACTTGAGATCACACACTGTTCTATTATTATTGAGAGACAGGATCACTGTCTGTTCCTCAGGCTGGGACAGGAAATGACACACTGTATTATTATTATTGAGAGACAGGCTCGCTGTCTGCTCCTCAGGCTGGGAAAGGAAGTCACACACTGTATTATTATTATTGAGAGACTGGCTCACTCCTGTCTGATCCTCAGGTTGGGACAGGAGATCACACACCGTATATGTTACGGATTCGGTAAGAGAAACCGAAACCAGTGAGAGAACCCACTTGCAGGAGCTGACAAAGCCAAGCCGTGATCCAAAGAAAGCCGTAGTCGAAGGAACGAGCCGAGAGTCCAGGGGAAGCCAGAGATCCAAAAGGGAACGAGTTACCGAAGTCAAAGCGTGATCCGAAATCGTAGACAATAGAGCAATCCGATAGTCCAGGGGTAGCCAGAGATCCAAAACAGAGCGTGAGTAACGAAGCCAAGCCGTGATCCGAAAAGCTGTAGTCAAAAGGGGGAAAACCGTAAACCGAAAGCCAAGAAGAACACTAGGTAGAAGAAGGAGTAGGGCAACCAGGAAGCTCGAAAGGGAAACCAATACTGAGCAAGGAGGTAGGGAAAGACATGTGCTTAAGTAGGAAAACTGATAGGAAAACTTATTATTATTAGGATTATTATTGAGAGACGGGCTGACTGTTCCTCAGGCTGGGACAGGAGATCACACAGTTTATTCATATTATTGTTGAGAGACATGCTCACTGTCTGTTCCTCTGGTTGGGGCAGGAAATGACACACTGTATTATTATTATTGAGAGACAGGCTCGCTGTCTGCTCCTCAGGCTGGGACAGGAGATCACACACTGTTGTAGTGTGCTCTCACGAGGCACCAGTTCTGTAGGGGTTTGGGCATTTACTGGGACAATTATTAATTGTGGCAGTAAATCACAAAATTGATTCTTTTAATGGTCTTAGAATCCAACCATGCGATATAACTCAAAAAACGCACACACAGGTACTAATACACGAGGATACATTTATCAATATATGGAATATGCATGTAAACCTAACAGATCTTATCGTAAAGGTTATCAGAATACAAAAGATATATATTCATTCAGTTACAGTTACACATATCAAGAGGACATACGTTCAGTATATCATTCATTTAGAATCGTAATTGAACTTGTTTAAAACTTCTACATTAGATACTCAAAACAAGAACATAACTCTTAGGAATTAGATTGATATCAACTGGTTGGGATAACAATTGAATTCTCGAGCAGTAATGCAGTGAAGTGGAATACTCATCCAATCTCTGGGGATTTAGGTCTCTTGCGGGCTCAATGGCTCCGTGCATGGCTGTGCTGTGTGGCTTGAGACGTTGCGCTCCTGATGCTCTCTGAAGACCGGCTATTTAGTTTTGGCTGAAACTAGGGAAGTTTGTGCACAGGAGAAAAGATGACTGTGGGTCCCAGCAGGTCAGGAAGAAGACCAGTTCGTTCCTGATGAAGCGAAAGTTCTGAATAGTGATTCAGCTGTCCACAGTTCCGACCTGTTCACGAGGCTTGCTGCTGGTGCTAACCTCGGGTGGATCCTTTGGTTACTCTCTGGCTACCTCCGCTCTCGACACTTAGAACAAAGCAAAGTTCTGGCACTCGGACACACTGGCCGTTCCGTGGTTGTCCAGGCTGAGTCTCAGGATGGTCAGGAGGCGCGCTGCGAGAATGTTCTGCCCTTGGGAGCCTTTCTGCTCCTAGGCCGTCCCGCCCTGGAATTATCTCACAGCCCTGGAATTCTCCTTTGAATTCCCTTTAGAATAGTCTTGGAGCTTTGTGTTGCCTGTTTTTACACGGAGGAACTTCAGCTCGTTTATTGGATGAAAGTTTCATGGGCATCAGAGACCCACGTGGGTTACTCTGCCCTACCAGTCCCTGATTGGTTGATCAAGGTGAGATATGAGTCACTTACTCCTGACACTTAGGAATGCAGTCCAGATGTCCATCTGGCACTCCCTAGACAGATAGGCGCCAATGGATGTCCATTGATCATGATAGCCAGGCTAAGCTAAATGCATTCCCATTTGGGAGCTGTCCCTTATCAAAAGAAAACATCTTTAAATCAGCCTGCCTGAATAGCTTCTCTGTGGCTGCACCACAGAGATGAAGAGAGAGATGGGGCCTCATTTGGGAAAGCACAGCAACACTTAATTCTGTCTTATTAACAAGCATTGCCGCTACAATTAGTAGGAAGAAAGATACAATGTTTTGAAAATGTAATATGTTTTAAAGGATTAAAGGGAAAAGAAATACTTTATATACGCAAACTAATTCAACTGAGCTCCTCTAAACAATATCGCCTGAAGAATTGCCAAAGCACAGTGTATCAATTTGGGTGACACTGGGGGAAAAGGATCACAACATTGAAAACCACAAGGCTTATTTTCAACAGCAAAATTTGTGCTTGAAAATATTTGACAAAAAAAGGAATATTACACGCACGGAAACCAATATTTACCACTAGGATAGAATGCAGCATAGAACAGTTGGATAGAAGGTTAGTGTAACTCTATAGTGCATCACAGAGGTCAGTCTCTTCCCCCTCATTATGCAGGCTGACTTCACTGTCCTCCAGTGATTGTCAGCTGTAATCACTGATGCAGACATGATGTTAATACTCTGACAGCATCTTGGCTGATTTGGTTAAAGTGTTTTCCTATTAAACAGGAGATTCTGCGTTCAAATCCCAGCAGTGTCTTTCTTCCTGTCTTGTCTTACAAAATGTATCACTATGGATGATTACATGCAGCTTGATTTTGTTTAATGCAAGTTTTCATTCCCTTTCTGATGGCTCTCTACAGTAATTTTTAAAAGTACTAATCGGGATGGATTACTGTACATATCCTCAGTAAAGGGGAATATATAAGTAGTGACTATCCAAATTGCATTTTTGTGTGAAACACATTTCAGAAAATCGAAAACCAATTTTCAAAACTCACAATAACAAGACAAAGGCAAAACATAAGTTCACTTTCACTTTATGCATATTTACCACAACCTTGCCTTCTGATCATAAAAAAGTCTTAATTTTAATATAGCATTTTTAAATGGGACATTCAGAACATGGCATATGAGAATATATGGTTAACCGAGGATGAGCAAAGGATGATCGCACTTTCTGCTTATTGCTATGAACCTACCCCTGGTTATAAAAATGTCTCAAAATTCTGACACTGAGGTGTGAGACACAATGTAACAGGCTCTCATAATCCCGAAATACAATAAATTTTACTGTAGCGTTTTATAAATTTGACCCTGTGAACATTGCATGTCCCTCCTTCAACATTACTAAAACATCTCAATGTCCCGACGCTATGTACATTTGTAATTACAACACTTCACTGTTTCATTTCTGAGTTGTGACATTGTGAACATGGCATGTTAAAGTATATAGAATTCTAGATCAGAACAGGCTAAATGCAATTCCTAGTGATTTATAATTTTCTTACTTTCTAAATGAAAAAAAATATTTTTTCAGTGATTATGACACTTCAGTATGACATAAAATATGCTTCAATGACAGAATAAATAATAATAATAAATAAGCATGGAAAAAATACCCAAAGTGGACATTCATAGTTGTGATTATAGAATGTTAGATATCAGGTGAGTAGCTGCGTCAGCATGCGTAGGCTGCAAAGGAACAAGTAAAGGACTATTCCTGCTGAAAAGAGAAGAAAAGAATCACAATGTTTCGGCTGTGGAGTCTTCTTCAGGTGTGAGAAAGACAGGGCAGTAAGCAAAGATAACTTTCTTTTTATCTTTGCTGAATGCAGTTTATCGCTGATGACAACATCAAAGACATTAAGGAGTTTTTACGGTTAAAAGCTCCACATCAACTTCCTTCCATAACTAACCTTATCAGATCCCTCAACTCCCAACTCTTCCAGTTTCTCACTTCAGAGAAGGAAAAAAAACTCAAAATCCTCTACAGAGAAAAACCATCAACACCCTTATCACCTCCACCAATCCTAACCTTGGTGTTACTACACCCTCTGACCTTTCCCTTTCACCCCTTTGCATCCTCAGCTAACATATTTTAATAGTACAACAAAACTACAATAGATTGTACAGTATTTATGTTTAAAATTAAAGTAAATGTGTCAAAATATCGAAGTCCAAATGCACGGTGCTAATGTAACAAAGCTTGCAAGTTCTTAAACAAGTCTGCATTGTATTTTTAAAATATTTCAGCAGAGGATGCAACGGGGGTATAAATGACGACTCGACTTTTTCTTGGGTGAATTTGGTTTTCTGGGGAGTTGCGATGTTGGGCATACAGTAATTGGACATTTCCCGGTGATTCTGACACGTGTTAAGCTCTCGCATTTCCTGCAAAAATTAAAATGGTTAAGGTTTCGCTGAGAAATCCAATCGACCTTTTCGAAGACAATGTTTACATCGCAAAAGAAACACGTCCCTGGGTGGATTCGAACCACCAACCTTTCAGTTATGGAATCGAATGAGCGACACAGATGGAATGGTGGGTCCGTGTCTCACATCACAACATTTCGGTTAAAAAAAAATCTTTTTTTTGCCAGCTGGTAATATTTCTTCTGCACTGATAATCAAGAATTGATTTTCATTTCTCGCAAGCTGTGTGAATTTCTTTAAATACAAGTTTTCCAGAAAGGAAATTAATACATGCATTTAACGAAATCTCAAGCCCTTTGTGATAGTCCGAAATGGTACGTTATGTACCACAAGATAGGAAAAAAAACATGACTGGGATTTTCAGCTACGTGACCTACGGTACCAGACTGGGGTAAAGTTACCTTGAAGTTCGAAAACGATTTTGGCACGCCTGTAGCGTTTACACGAAACCTCTTAGAATCGCGAGAATACTTGCTTTGTGTATAAAATACATGGTCAATGCTTTCTCAGCCTTTACTTTTTCGTTTATATGACATTTTCCCGTGGTAAAGTTAGCTTGAAGTTCGAAAACGATTTTGGCACGCCTGTAGCGTTTACATGAAACCTCTTAGAATCGCGAGAATACTTGCTTGGTGTATAAAATACATTGTGAATGCTTTCTCAGCCTGTACTTTTTCGTTTATATGACATTTTTTTGACCAATCACGAATATTATTTTGTCCATATCTTCGCAACGGAAGCACAGAACGCCTTCAAACCAAATGCATTTTAAAGACCACGACATGTAGATATTTCCACAGCCTCTACATCAAAGTATCAGTGAGCTAATTATCTTTTTTTAAACCTCCGGTTTTTCATCGATGCGTAATTACGCACTAACTGGAACCCGGGGGACCGCTGTATACGCAAGTTCACAACGCGAGAAATACTGTTCAATACGGCTTCATGCGAAAAACGCGTATATGACCATAGGCAACAGAATAGCGCAGTCTCCAATTACTCCGACTGTAAGCACGGGAATAAAGCTTTGTCTGAATTCTGAAACCCTTCCTTTACGTCCTGTTTTCATTCAGGTAAGAGTCAACTATATGCACAATACTACTGACAGCAGGAAGATTAAAATATTCTTTACTCAGCACCTTATTAAAAACAGCTCCCCTGATGTTCAAACCGATTTTTTAAACAGAACACTGACACAGCTTTGCGTTCTGAATCTCTTTTTCTCTTGCTTCTATTTAATGTGGCACAATGCACTGGGATAGGGGTATTCTGTTCACAAACCAATAGCATTTAAACCACAGCACCCACAATGCTGCAAGTAAGTGTTTTGCACACTAAGAGAGCGATGTCTTCCTCGTTAGTATAGTGGCAAGTATCCCCACCTGTCACGCGGGAGACCGGGGTACATCAGGACACGCATTGAAGTGAAAGCAGGATGCACTGCGACATGCACTGTGAAGATCCCGCCACACTAAGAGGTAAGTGGGTCTGTTGGATCACAGCGCTAGGCGAATCCCCAAACAGTGTGCGTGGCAACAAACGAAACGGGCCTGTTTCCGCCCGGTTTCGATCCGGGGAAATCGGGCCCAGTAGTGGCGGGATCTGTACAGTACATGTCACAGCGCATCCTGCTTTCACTTCAATGCGCGTCCTGATGTACCCCAGTCTCCCGCGTGACAGGTGGGGACAGGTGACAGGTCCTATACTAACGAGGAAGACATCGCTCTCTCCGACCCTCGGCATCGTGTCCCGACCCACCGTGCTGGAAGCCGACGCGTGCTGTGATTCCTTTACGGAGCAGAAATGACAACCGAGGAGCCGAGAGATCATTTCAGCATTTCGCGTCTGAACGGAAAACACAAACGACCAACTCGGAATGACTTGCTTTTGACGCTTCTCAAAGCGTTCTTTGTGCATCGAACAGACCCACTCACCTCTTAGTGTGGCGGGATCTGCACAGTGCATGTCGCAGCGCTTCCTGCTTTCACTTCAATGTGCTTCCTGATGTCGAGTCGTGTGCCGTGCGGAGGCTCTGAAAGCGAGAGCAATGAAAAGGTGCACGACGCTGTGAAAGAAAACAGAGAAGTGAAAGGCAGTCATTCTCTAAGGAGGTGAAATAAAAGCTACTCCCCGTTGGGGAATCGAACCCCGGTCTCCCGCGTGACAGGCGGGGATACTTGCCACTATACTAACGAGGAAGACATCGCTCTCTCCGACCCCCGGCATCGTGTCCCGACCCAGCGTGCTGGAAGCCGACGCGTGCTGTGATCCCTTTACGGAGCAGAAATGACAACCGAGGAGCTGAGAGATCATTTCAGCATTTCGCGTCTGAACGGAAAACACAAACGACCAACTCGGAATGACTTGCCTTTGACGCTTTTCAAAGCGTTCTTTGTGCACGACGACTGCGCCGCCTAGCAGATACAAATGGGTTGTACAACTTTGAACTAGCAAATGGAAGAGGGCTAAGCCCCCTCTCTTTTAGCCCAGGTTCGATCTGTCTCCCAGAATCACCAGGGCGCACACACACACACCCGTGCCGTTGAAGTGCTCTGCTTCATTTCTAAGGGCAACTCAACATTCACTCCTACCCCGAGTGCAGAAAAGACAGCATCCACAGCAACAACAGCTCAGGTCTCTGCACAGGAGCAAAGCTGCCCTCATCTCCTCTGCTCTGCGGCTCCTGCGGAGTGGAGTCCTGCCTGGAGCCGTGTTTGCAGGCGGCAGCTCCCCGCGCCCTGTCTGTGCGTCGTGTCCAAGAGCTCCTGGGAGGAAGAGAGAGCCCTCCCACTCGGGGGCTTTTCCACGGTCTGTGTGAGGAGGGGCGGGTGTGTCCAGTAGCTTATAGAGCGGAAGCCTGGGGCGGCGGAGAGCTGTGATCATGCAGACCTTGAGACCTCTTTGTCTGCTTTCCCGCCCCCCGTCCGCCCAAGCTCTGCTCCAAAGTACCCCGGCAACCCCTCACACCTGCACGTGTCACAACCATTAGGTGTGGTCATGAGACACCCATTGGGTGTTGTTCTGTTCTTGCTAATTGTTTCCTGCCCATCGCAGGCAGGAGTCCATGCAAGGAAGATGCACTGGACAGAGCTCAGAGGGCGCAGCTGGGTGGCTTTCCTTCTGAGTGACGTTCCTGCAACACTCTCCCGCTACTCTTGGTGCGCTCATGCCGCAACACAGGAAGGCTGGAGCAGGTGGCTGTGGGCTCTGCGCACCGCCGAAATAGTTCAGATGGGAGAGCGCTAGACTGAAGATCTAAAGGTCCCTGGTTTGATCCCGGGTTTCGGCATTTTGTTTCATCGCGCCCTTTGTTCCTCTCTCCAGCGCTCCCTGCCTAAAATGACACTTCCCTTTCTCAGCCCGAAACGCAAGTGAGACACCAGCAGTGGTGCCTCCAGGTTTCCGTAGTGTAGCGGCTATCACGTTTGCCTAACACGCAAAAGGTCCCTGGTTTGAGACCGGGCGGAAACAGCCTCTTTTTGCACACTCCTGTACTTCACAGAGGTCTTGAGCGACCGGTCATTTGTTCCCAATGTATTTCCGGTGCCTTCGTGCACTCTTGTACCAAACGCACGTTCCTTCTGTACGCGGAGCCGATCATTTGCAATTGGGCTGTGCCGACAGACCAGGACAAGCTCTGTCGGCTCAAAAGCAGCGCAGGACCTGCAAGAACAACAGAAAGATTAGCATCCAGCGGGGGCCTCTTAGTGAGCCCAAGAGCTCATCAAGAATCGGCTCCAGCAACAGGGCTGGGCGCATTGTTCCATTCTCCGACCACTCTTGGTGTAAACAAGTCCCTCCTGGTCTCTGCTTGAAATGCACCTTCCTGCGTTTGCTTTGGTGTCACTGGCTTCCCCTGCATGGGCGAATGTGAAGAAGATCCTTAGTAAGTAATTGAAGAAAACCGAGAAGAGGTCGGAGTGGCCTCTGTCGTTCATCAACGATCCAGTCAGGCAGTACTCCTCTGTAAAGCGCCGTTCGTTCACATCGATTGGCTTTTTTTTGCCTTCATTCGTGCAAGTAGTAAAAGCAGACGCCCCTTTAGGGAGCCTGTCAGCACCCGTTGTTTTCCCCTTCTGTAAGCTCTCCATAGCCTCTCAGCTCTTCTACTGTCAAATCCCCCTCAAGTACTTCCCTATCTTCTTCACTCAAAACGTTTTCTAGCTTTGAGGTAAAAAAATGAATTTCTTCATCCTTTACCTCTGTAGAGCTTCTCTGTCCTGTCCCTAGTTTCTGGTCTGCTGTCCTTCCTGTCCCTCTCTTTCCCCTGGGCTATATATTTCCGGGTCTTTCACTCTGTCCTCGCTCAGCACTGACGTTCGGATGTCCTGAGACCCGCCTAGCACCAGGGCGCCCCACGTCCGCTCCCTGAGGGCACAGGTTTCTATACGGCATTCCTGAACTCTTTGCACTAATGAGCCCGGGCCTTTTTCCCGTCTCGCCGCTACGCATATGGGTCTTTTTCCGCACTCCTGCTCCCCACGGTTAGTCCCTTTGGACGTCCGTGACAAGAAGGCCTCGATGCAGGAGAGGATAGCACTCAGCTCTGTACTCTCTCTTCCCTCCTCATCAACTACACTTTCCATGACAGACTTGGAGCCTACCACTTTCCTGAAAAAGAAGCGAGTACACTTCTCATTTTCTTCCAAGAACTGACCTCTGCTTCTTAACAGCACTCCTCGACTGCTTTCTTCGACTATGCTCCGGATGTCCTTTTTTAAAAGGGTGATATCCTCAAGCACATCGAAGCCACCGTGCAGCATCGTGTAGAGACGCTGCAGCTGCCTCTGTTTCCTGGCTAGCACTCCTCTCCGTCTGGCAGCAGCCTTCCTTCCCTCAGCCATGAAAAAGGCCTTTGTCCTCACCTTCACCTCCTCCCACCACTCTCCTACTGACCCGTACAGACACTGCAAGGACAGCCACTGTGATAGTTTCTTCTTGTGGCGGGATACTACCCCCTCGTTCTCTAGCAGCTTTGTGTTGAGTTTCCAGAGGCCTCTGCCAAAGACAGTCCCGCCTTGGAGTTCCACTCTACACCCTAAAGCCTGATGTTCTGAGAAGAAGACAGGCTGAAGAGTGACCCCAACAACTTTCACTCTCTCTGAGACAAAGCAATAGTCAATTCTGGAGCTGCTATTCCTCCCTGACTATGTATATCCTGCTGTTGTGGGATATATACATCTATATGTGTCTGAGAGTTTAAAGTCTTGAACTAAGTTTTGCAGGGCCAGTGAGCTGGAATCAAATTTTATCGGCCTTTTGGCTAAGATCAAGTTCAAGTGGCATGCCCGCAGTTCTTGTCTTTCCAAAGTTCTAGAAGGCGATCGAAGATCCTGAGGAGTGCTTGAGCTGGTATCGCCCGAGGTTGAGCCTAGGGGGTTAAGGCCAAGCAGCAGCTGAGCTGGGTGGGATCTGGCAGCAACGTTCTCTCTCTCTGCTCTCTCCTCTCCCCTCCCCCTTTCTCTTTGCTCCACCTCCTTGGCCTCTTGGCTGGGAGTAGGTACTCTTGGCCTGCCCGCGGTGCTTGCTTTCTTCCTCGAGACTCGGAAGCGCTATCCGCTCCCTCTCTCTCTCTCCTCCTGCGCCTGCACCTAGCTGGGCTTTGCCCACAAGGACAAAGTCCAGGGCTCACTCGCTGCTCCTTTAGCAGCTTAACCCTCCTCTCCACAGGACCTTGCTCTCTCTCTTTCTCTCCTTTTTTCTTTTTTCTCCTTTCCAGATGGCAGACAAGAAGACACTGATCCGGTTCCACTGGACCAAGAAAACAGAGACGATGCCAACTGCGAGATCCTATTTCAATACCTTCCTGAGAGGGATCCTGCAGTTGGTGGCCGGAGATCTCTACTGCCTGCAAGACAACAAGGCAGAGAGATACATGGAGGCCTACATGGCCACGGTCGCCTCATATGAAAAGGCAACGAAAATGATCAGAGAAAAAGGTAAGCACCCCCGTTTCTCTGATTTCAGGCCGGAGCCTATGAGGAAGACAAACCAGAGGACCATCACAATCCTCACGTACAACCCCTACGTACCAATGGCACTGGTAACAGCGTACCTAGGGAGGTATGTAACTCTGGTGGGCAAACCGACGGAGATCAGGGACAGTTGCGGCGTCTGGTACGGCAAACGCCAGTACCGAGTCCTCCTGAAAGAGGACCTAGAGGGCGTCGACGGTTTCCAGCACCCCCCGGCCCGCTTCAACATCGGAGCCGACAGGGGGTACCTTTACTACCCCAGGATGGCGGATTTCTGCAAGAAGTGCAGACAGACCGGCCACAAGGAGAACACGTGTGACATCGTCAGATGTCACAACTGTAACAAAGAGGGGCACCTGGCAAAAACCTGCCGGGCAGCCAAAAAGTGCGATGGATGCGGCGCCGAGGGACACCTCCTTCACTAATGCAAGGTAAGCAAACCTTCGTTTGCGCAGGTGGTGGAAGCCGACCAGCAGAAACCGGTCTCAAGACAAAGGGAGAGAGGTGAGAACAAAGAACCCGCACCTCCCCCGCAGAGAACCGAAACTGCCGAGGCCACACCCCAGCCGCACCAGTGCCTCAAGATGGCAGCCAGGACGACGGACAAAATGGCTGACTGGAGGAAGGGCCCTGGATAACTCCCAGCAAGAAGGGAAAGAGGATCCACCTTCGGAAGGACAAAAGAAAAGAGTGGTGTAGCGGCGAGGCTTAATAATAAGGCAGAATTAAGTGTTTCTGAGCTTCCCAAATGAGGCCCCATTTCTCTGTTCATCTCTGTGGTGCAGCCACAGAGAAACTATTCATGCAGGCTGATTTAAGATGTTTTCTTTTGATAAGGACAGCTCCCAAAGGGGGATGCACTTAGCTAAGCCTGGCTATCATGATCAATGGTCACCCATTGGCGCCTATCTGTCTAGGGAGTGCCAGTTGGACATCTGGACTGCATTCCTAAGTGTCAGGAGTAAGTGACTCATATCTCACCTTGATCAACCAATCAGGGACTGGTAGGGCCGAGTAACCCACGTGGGACTCTGGTGCCCATGGAACTTTCAGCCAATCAATGAGCTGAAGTTCCTCCAGGTAAAAACAGGCAACACAGAGAGCCTGAGAGATTCAGTAAGATTCAGAAGGGATTCAGGAGAATTCTGTGGAATATCCTAAAGGGAATTCAAAGGAGAATTCCAGGGCAGGACGGCCCAGGAGCAGAAGGCTCCCAAGGGCAGGACATTCTCGCAGAGCGCCTCCTGACCATCCTGAGACTCAGCCCGGACAACCACGGAACGGCCAGTGTGTCCGAGTGCCAGAACCTTCCTTTGTTCTAAGAGTCTAGAGTGGAGGTTGCCAGAGAGTAACCAGCAGCAGGCCTCGTGAACAGGTCGGAACTGTGGACAGCTGAATCACTATTCAGAACTAGCTCTTCATTAGGAACGAACCGGTCCTCTTCCTGACTTGCTGGGACCCACAGTCATCTTTTCTCCTGTGCACAAACTTTGCTAGTTAAAGCCAACACTAACTAGCCGGTCAGTGAGCAACAGCAGCGCACCGTCGCAAGCCGCACAGCACAGCCTGGCACCGAGCCAGAGAGCGCAGATTGGACAGCAACAGCCTGCAACTGTTTCTTTGTGCCCGCAGGAGATATGAATCCCCAGAGATTGGATGAGTATTCAACTTCACTGCATTACTGCTCGAGAATTCAATTGTAATCCCAACCAGTTGATATCAATTTAATTCCTAAGAGTTATGTTCTTGTTTTGAGTATCTAATGTAGAAGTTGTAACCAAGTTCACTTTACGAAACGGTCTTAATGAATGATATACTGAATGTATGTCCTCTTGATATGTGTAACACTTCGTAACTGACTGAATATATATCTTTTGTATTCTGATAACCCTCTCGATAAGATCTGTTAGGTTTACATGCATATTTTATGTATTAATAAATGTATCCTCGTGTATTAGTACCTTTGTGTGTGCGTTGTTTGAGTTATGTCGCATGGTTGGATTCTAAAGCCATCAAAAGAATCAACTTTGTGATTTACTGCTACAATTAATAATTGTCTCAGTAAATGCCCAAACCCTACAAAACTGGTGCCTTCAGAGAGGATGGCTGTGCACAAGAGACTGGCTACCAGAGAGGTCCTCTACAGACACTCGCTAACCAGGAATCCGCATTGCCCCCGGGACACGTGTTTTGTCGAGGAGACTCAGGAGCACGTGTTCTGGAGCTGCCTCTTCGCCAAGGTGGTGTGGGCAGAATGGACAACATTATGCAACTCCTGGGAAAGGATGCAGTGCTCAGTTACCAGTACATTCTGCTGGGGGCTGGCACCCACCAGACTGGACAAGGGGACACAGGACCTGTGGGGGCTGCTACTGTCCCTCACAAAACAAGGACTGTGGAAAGCGAGGAACACTCTCATCCGGCACAACATAAAGTGGGGGGCGAGGGAGCTGGAGGAGAGGATCCTGGCGGACCTCAGGAGGAGGACGAAGCACCACGTCGCCAAATGGGGTTTCCCCACGGCGAGGGAGCGCTGGAATGGACTTTGGGCCCTATACAGAGATTAAAGGACAATAGCAAGTGGTAGATTTGGAGGGACTCTCTTAATTGCGCAAATCCGCCCCCACTCGCAAAGATTGATAACGGACAATCAATCTCCGTTCCGCCGTTGTTTTTTATTACATGGAGTGTTAATATGTGTGAGATGTTCCTTTTGAGATGTTTTTTTTGCAGAATAAAGTATATTTTGTAGAACAAAAAACATCTTATGACAAGGTTTACAAGTTATCTGTTGAACTACATTCTCATAGGTGTGGTCACATTCCAGATCATTTGTTTACGTTTTTGTTTCTGGAGCAACTGTTAGATGAAATGTGCTAATATGTAACCTAACTCCAGTGTGAATAACTAGAAGAGGGGAGCAGCTCCATTCCATACCATGGGAGCTTTGAGATTGGCTGGGCCAGATCTCTCATTTGCATATCTGATTTGGAAATATAACACTAAACCCCTTCTTGCATGGATTTAACTTGCACCCAAGAGTCCCCTACTGTGTATTGCTACTTATTTTTTTATGATAAGTGGTGATTACCAGTTGACAGGTTTTATTTGTTGAATTATAAATGGTTTTGTATTATCATCCTGAATGGCCTGTACTCAAGGTTTGGTAGGGTATGTGTTTTCATTTCATTTACCAAATTGAATTTTTGCTCTTTTAGTATTTGTCTAGAAGGCTTTCTGAAGTCAGGAACCCCATTTATTTGGTGAAAAAGGATTCTGTATTAATATTAATATTTCTCATACAACATAAATAGGGTCTTTTATGAATAAAAAGATCTTGCACTTGGAAATCTTGATAAAGCTGTGTGCTTCCATACACTCAAGCAGTTTTGATTCCTAATATTTGACCTTAGGTGCGGGAACGGGTCTTTTTTGCCATTTGATTTCCAATTGATCAGCACAGTATAGAAAATAGACCCATAAAGCAACCTCAGCAGTGACAAATGTCACTGGGTCACTTGGGTTTATACGTCGGGGTCCGGTAGTGAAGCTCCGCTCCTGTTTAGCCTCCGAAGCCGTACAGGGTGCGGCCCTGGCGCTTCAGCGCGTACACCACGTCCATGGCAGTGACGGTCTTCCTCTTGGCGTGCTTGGCGTGCTCGGTGTAGGTGACGTTCTCCAGGAACACCTTCAGCACCCCGCGGGTCTCCTCGTAGTTCAGCCTGGAGATCCGCTTCACTCCCCCACGGCGAGCCAGGCGGCGGATTGCGGGCTTGGTGATTCCCTGGATGTTGTCGCGGAGAACCTTACGGTGACGCTTAGCACCTCCTTTCCCGAGTCCCTTTCCGCCTTTGCCTCTTCCAGACATCTTCTAGTTATCAGCTGTGAACACGACACACACTGCTCATCTTTGATGTATAATAGACATCTTTCTTTGATGTCTATTAGACATCAAAGAAAGATTTTTATAGGTGTAGAAACTAGTAAATAAAGCCAATGATTTGTTTTAGAAATGTATTCTTAAAATATACAATTATTCACACCTTAACAATATGTAGTTCAAATTATACATTATATACAATATTGTATTCAAATGTCTAATCATTATAAAAAACACAACTAGTAAACTTCAGTTAAAAATTCTAGTAACATTGCAATATATATATATATTAATGACAAACACAAACTAATTACATGAACACGCTAATATTTAACTCAAAACCACATTTCGATTCAGATATAAATTTTTAAAATTTACAACTTCTTTATTTCCACGAAAATATTATTAATGTAGCACAATCGCTACTTTCTAATAAAGACAGAAAGAAACTGTTTGTTTTGTGTCTCATGGTGATCCTCCTCTCGATACTAATGAAATGTTTAATATGATCCCTCGAGAAAAAAAAGGAATCAATTTCCGCCTGGAATGATTGATGCCCCATCAAACATTTTGTAATATCCCTGGAAGTTTATACGGTAGAATCCTGGTTCGTGGCTTAAATTCAAGGTAAATGAGACTAAGGAAACGAGTTGGAAACTTGATGTCGAAGTGGGATTTAAATCCCGTTTCACATTTTACTTCATTGGGCAGTATGTGCCAGAGAGCAATGCCACAGCATCTCTTCGATAGCTCAGTTGGTAGAGTGGAGGACTGTAGTGGAGTCAACAGGGAATCCTTAGGTCGCTGGTTTGATTCCGGCTCGAAGGAAGGTGCTTTTCATGTAATTTAATCAAAGAGTTAAAAAAGCGACTCTGTTTTATTCAGACATTGATCAAAAGCTCAATAATCGACTAAGCAAAGGCTCCTGTTCCGAATTCAGCCCACGTCTGATTGTCTTTTTTTTGCCAAGATCTGATCTTTGAATTAAGGGACTACACTGTCTGCTTTGTAATTCAAAAATACATACAAATGTCAAGTTTTTTGTAGATATAAAGGTGTTCTCTGTTTTCAAAGGATAGTTACTTAATTGGCATAATGATTTGGTATTGATTTTGTATCGTTGTATTATAAAGTTTGTGCTTTCTGTGTTTTTATCGTATTGTGAACTTATTTTTTAAACAAATGCTTACAAAGGCAAACACGGCACACATCTGTTTATACCAGCGGTGAATTGTACATTTTTATTAAGTACAAGCTACTGTGCACTTCTGGGAGTATAACAGGTTCGATATAAAGTGGCAAAAATATAAAAGGGGAAAATACCCCAGACTGCGTGTAAAGCCCTCGTTGTGACTGTTTTAGATAAAAATGGCGTACTGTGCACGAAATTTTGCAGAAACACAGTCTGATATTTTGATAATTATTATTTTAATAATTTTATAAGTATGAGGCCCCGGATCCAAATCTTCAATTCTGATTTTTTTAAGTGATATCTTTCCTTCCTGTCGTGGAAGTCACACGATGTGACATGCCTTCGATAGCTCAGTTGGTAGAGCGGAGGACTGTAGGGGAGTCAGTAGGGAATCCTTAGGTTGCTGGTTCGATTCCGGCTCGAAGGAAGGTGCTTTTTGTTTACTTTAATCAAAGAGTTAAAATAGCGAATCTTTTTCACTCAGACATTGATCAAAAGCTCAATAAACGACGAAGCAGAGGCTCCTGTTCCAAAGTCAGCCCACGTCTGATTGTCTTGTTTTGGCCAATATCTGATCTTTGAATTAAGGGAATACTCTGTTTGCTTTGTAATTAAAAAAAAAACATACAGTACAAATGTCAATTTCATTTTGGTTTCAAGATCGCAATTTAGTGTGAGACATAAAAGCCAGCTGGATAAGCTTTATTAATTTCCCTCACGGGATCAATAAAGTATCTATCTATAAATTTCGTATACGTCATTTACAATGGCCTTTCAACTAATAGCCCGTGCAGGGATCAAACCCCAGCTGTTGGTACAGTACGAGTTGCGTAAGGCTCTGTAACGCGCAGATGAGAAACTAACCTCTGCTTCTTCATTATATACACTATGAGAGCTATATATGCGAGCTTACTGCCTCCTACGGGCTCTGTATTTGTTAGCGGTACAAGACCGGCCGTGGAGAAATGAAGTGAGGAGGGTGTGTACATTAAAAGGCTCATAGCGTCCCTGGAAGGGCTCAAACCACCACCCTTTTGGTTAACAACCAAACCACAAAGACGCATGTACAGCTTAACACTTCTCGGTCTCAGTGAAAGTGATACACTCCGTAAAATTTCCAGAGATTCATTTATTTTAAACGGAAAATCACCAACAGCGGCCGAGATCTACTGGAGTTTTTTTCATTCTATACTGCGATTTCTGAAGGGTACCCTGTGAAAATACGAGTTTTGACGAGAAGGGATGGACATATACGTTCAAAAGGCTTGGGGAATTGAACTTTAAGGTGAAGACTGCGGGTTCAGTAGCAGCAGAACCTGATCAGTATCAGTTGACTCCGATATACTTTGAAAATGAACTTGGGGATTTAGAGTCAGACGTGCTACCGTTGCACCTTGGGGTACTTAATTTAAAAAAATAGAAAAAACAATCAGTGTTCCTGGATCTGTAATTGAGAACAACAGCTGCACAAGATCTGCGCAGGAAGAATAAAATGTGGTCTGGGAAGAAGAGACTCTCTTCGGAAGAGCTGCGCTCTTCACAGATTTTTTTTTTGTGAAGCTGATTTGTCTCCTTTGGGGAATTCAAAGGCACTGATAGCCGTGACTTCGTGGCGCAACGGTAGCGCGTCTGACTCCAGATCAGAAGGCTGCGTGTTCAAATCACGTCGAGGTCAGCTGTTATTTCAGGTTCTGCTGGTCCTGAACACGGAATTCACACCATGCAGTTGAGTTCTATCTGTACACCACATAGATAATCTAAACAAAATAGAGCAGTACAGGACACGCAGTGTGGAGCTCACACAGGCTTACAGTCTCCAGCATTGGAGTGAAGAGGAAAAAAATAACTTTCTTTTTTTTTTAAGAGAAAAGGCCCAGTTCACATCTGCTTAACATCACGTCCAACTTTAGAGACAGCTACATCAGATAATGGAATCACGGAAGTTTCAGATACCTTTTTTTTTTTAATACAGGTTCAAGCAAACCTGAAAGTTAATGAGTTTCCGGACACTTTTGTTTTATTGCTAGTAATGCACCGCTCCGTCTAAAATTTCAAAGTGAGAAACATGTGTTTTCTGATTTTTTATGAGTTTTAAAATATAATCTCTTTAAATCAGACAAGGGGTTTATGTTTCGCACTGAAATTCCGATTGACTGAGAATTCAAAGAAAGACTGTTTTCTTCCACAACACTGTATAATTATCACATCCACCAGACTCTCCAACCTCGCCAGACCTTGCTGGTTGAGCAATTGCTCCGATAAATTAGGACACGTATCATGTTAAATCATTTCTTCTCAACACAACATTTCCTGGTGCACGTTTTCTCTATGAAAAAAAAAGACATTTTTCCCTTGCACGATTTCTCGTTTTTTATCAAAGCGTACAGAAATAAAAAAGAAGAAGAAATAGTGTTGCAAAAGAACTCTGTCGCCCTTGGGAGATGTCAAACGCATTGGACATGAAAATGCCAGATAAAAGCCAGTTCTCTTCGTTTCTCAGTGTCGGGGCTGCTACTGTATGTAAAAGAGGCAATTTGCTCTGAGAGCAGGTTCAGCGCTTACTGAACGCAGATGTCTCAGAGCGGTGTGTCCAAGCGGCTGTAAAAGGTGATGGTTGTCCTGTCACCGTAGCCTAGTTGGTTAAAACGCTTCTCTATCAAACAAAAGAATGGAGATTCAAATCCCAGCCGTGTCTTTCTTCCTATCTTGTAGTACAGAACGTATCATTTCGGGCAATCACAAAGGGCTTGATTTCGTTAAATGCATGTGTTCATTTCCTTTCTGGAAAACTTGTTTTTGATGAAATTCACACAGCTTGCGAAAAATGAAATTCAATTCTTGGTTATCAGTGCAGAAGAAATATTACCGTCTGGCAAAATAAACAGTAAGAGATTTTTTTTAACCTAAAACTTGTGATTCGAGAAAAAGCCCTACCAGTCAGTCTCTGTGGCACAATCGGTTAGCGCGTTCGGCTGTTAACCGAAAGGTTGGTGGTTCGAGTCCACCCAGGGATGGGGATCTTTTGCGATGTAAACGTTGTCGTCAGTCGATTGGATTTCTCAGCGAAACCTTAACCATTTTAATATTTGCAGGAAATGCGAGTGTTTAACACGTGTCAGGGTCACCGGGAAATGTCCAATAATGCCCAACATTGCAATTCCCCAGAAAACCATATTCACCCAAATAATATTATCTTTGAATCTTCATTTATACTCCAGTTGAATCCTCTGCTGAAATATTTTAAAAATACAATGCAGGTTTGTTTGAGAACTTGACAAGCATTGTTAAGATGGCACTGTGCAGTTGGATTTTGATATTTTGACATATTTACCTTAATTTTAAACATAATACTATACAGTCTATTGTAATTTTAAAATATGTTAGCTGAGGATGCAAAGGGGTGAAAGGGAAAGGTCAGAGGGTATAGTAAAAACGAGGTTAGGATTGGTGGAGGTGGTAGGGGTGTTGATGGTTTTTCTCTGTAGAGGATGATTGAGGTTTTTATCCTTCTCTGAAGTGAGAAATTGGAAGAGTTGGGAGTTGAGGGATCTGATGAGGTTAGTTATAAAAGGAAGTTGATGTGGAGCTGTTAGCCGTAAAACGTCCTAACGTCTTTGATGTTGTCATCAAAGATAAACTGCAGTAAGCAAAGATAAAGAAAATTATCTTTGCTTACTGCCCTGTCTTTCTCACACCTGAAGAAGGCTCTACGTCCAACACGTTGTGTTTCCTTTCTTCTCTTTTCAGCAGGAATAGTCCTTTACTTGTTCCTTTGCAGCCTACGCATGCTGACACAGCTACTCACCTGATATATAACATTCCTATAATCGCAACTATGAATGTCCACTGTGGGTATTTTTTCAATTATCATTTATTTTGGCATTGAAGCATATTTTATGTAATACCGAAGTGTCATAATCACTGAAAAACATATTTTTTCATTTAGAAAGAATTAAAAAAATATAAATCACTATGAATTACATTTAACCTGTTCTGATATAGGTTTTCTATATACTTTAACATGCCATGTTCAGAATGTCACAACGCAGAAATGCAACAGTGAAGTTTTGTAATTACAAATGTTCGTGATGAGTGATTTTGTCTCTCTTACCTTAGTGTCAGAATACTAAGATGTTTTGGTAACGAGGAAGGAGGGAAAAAGTAATTCAGCAGAAGGGGTGCTATTTTGTTGACTATAAATCCTCACATGCCATGTTCAGAGGGTCATATTAAAAAAATGGTACAGTAAATGTTCTTATACTTCATGATTTTCATAATTTGTTACATTGTGTCTCACACCTTTGTGTCAGAATTCTGAGATGTTTTTTTTCTAAACAGGGGCCATCGCAATACAACAGAAAGAGCAATTAGCTTTTCCCTATAAATTCTCTCATGCCACATTCAGAGGGTCATATTTTAAAAATGGTACAGCAACATTTCCTGAAGTTCAGGATTTTGACAGTCTGTTACATTGTGTCTCACACCTCAGTGGCAGAATTGTGAGACGATTTTATAATCAGGAGGGAGGGTCATAGCAATAAGCAGAAAGTGTCATCACCCTTTGCTCATCCTCCGTTAACCATATATTCTCATATGCCATTTTTTTAAATGTCCCATTGTAAACTGCTATAATAACATTTCTTGCAAAATGCAAGATTTTGTGACTTTGAGAATTCACGTTTTGCCTTTGTCTTATTTACTTGTTGTCTAACATGCCAGTTTGTGTTATTGTGAGTTTTAAAAATTGGTTTACGATTTTCTGAAATGTGTTTCATACAAAAATGCAATTTGGATAATCATTACTTACATATTCCCCTTTACTGAGGATATGTGCAGTAATCCACTCGGATTAGTATTTTTAAAAATGACTATAGAGAGCCATCTACAGGCGAAAGGCGGCATAACATCACAGCAGCAGCACCTAAGGTGGAACAAAACACGCGAATAAGAAGCTGGCGAATAAGCAGCCAACTTCAGCCTCGTTAATGCAATAGGATTGGGTGAGGTAGAAAAATATTTCTTCCTCTGAATCGTAACATTTTTGTAGTTGTTCTAGGACTTCTCGCCTCAGATAAAGCTGCCAATACAACACTTATTTCTACTCCATCAATATCAGCAGTGTTATCAGTACTGAGCCCTAAGTGTAGGTCCTGTCATCATATAAAAACTTGAACGTATCGACTGCATTCACCTGAAAAAATCTGATAAAATTGAAAAATACATCGGAAACAAATTTGCACTGTTTTTTTTCAGATCCAGAAGAGAATCATCATAAGACTCAAAACAGACCTGTTTTTAATTCTTTCCAGGAGGAAAGATTATTCAGATGCAAACATGGTTCCAAAATCAATGTACTCACCTATCGGTGTTGCTTCTTCAAATCCTTCAACTGAACGTCGATATTGAGGGATGATATCATACAAATTTTGGTTTTCTTTTAAAGCAAATTTTATTAAAATATGAGCCTCTATTATAGTTGTCTTGGATGTTTCGCAAGGTATAATAGACCCCCTTGTGCCCTCTGCTAAAATATTATAAAATACAACAATCTTTATATATATATAGAACAGCATTTATGGTTACATGTATATTAAAATTAAGATAAATATACAAAAGTATTGAAATAGAAATGTACAGTCCTAACATAATCATGCTGTCCAACTGTCTTTTTTGCTTTTCAAGTTCTCCAACAAATCTGTGTTGTAATTTTAATATTTTAACTAAGGGTGCAACGAGAGTATAAATTAATTCTCCAGCAAGCCATTTGAAGGTCAAAGTCCATGGCTGAATATGATTCTCTTGAATGTTGGCCATGACTGGTCATTCCCAGTGATAATGACTAATGTACTCAGTTGTTTACTTGTTGTAGTTCGACACACAAAACAACTGCATTTCCTGCAAATATCAAGTGGGTTAAGGTTTTACTAAGAAATCCAATAAAGTAGAATAATGAGAAATGGGCTCGAACCACTAACCTTTCAATTAACAACTCCCAGAGACTCACGTGCATCCCTTTTCTCCATTTGCAAGCTTTTGGTAAAAAAAAGACTTTATTCTTGCCAGCCTGTGATATTTGTTTTGCACTGATAAGCATGGCTCTGAACATTGTGTCCATAAATGTGAGAAGCATTCGATCCAAGTTAAGGGCAAGGACTATACTATCATTTGTGAGTAAGGTAAATGCTGATATTATGTTGTTACAGGAGTGTGGATTACCTTTTAAAAACAGATATAAGGATATGGAAGAACTGTGGACATTGGGCCCATCAATTTGGAGTGGGTCCAATGAGAATAAATCTGATGGTATAGCGGTTTTAATTAAAAATAAGATGGTAGAGGTACGGGAGAGCACTGGTGGTGTATCTGGGTTTCATGAATGTCAAATTTAACATTTTAAATGTGTATTGTTCCAGTTGCCCACATGACAGATATGTCCTAATTCAGGAATTGAGAGAATATTTATTGGGATGGGAACCACTGGTTTTAGCTGGGGATTTAAATTCTCTTTTAGAAAGAGAAGGCAGAATGAGGGGTGAGAGACAGGTCCAATTTGATAAATCATCAATATTATTGCAAACGGTATGTTAACGGTATGTAAAGATTTTAAACTGAAAGATGCCCTCAAACTTCATAGTCAGGGGATGGCAGGTTTCACATGGCACAAGTCTAATGGGACCCAAGCCTCACACATAGATTTTGTTTTGATACGTGATTTTACTTGCACAACTGCAGGCTTAACCCCTGTTTTTTTCTCTGACCATTGTTTACTGTCATGTACACTTGCTATTCCAACGGTTGTTACTGTGGGGAAGGGTGTGTGGAAGCTGAATATTTCACTTCTGGAGGATGAGGAAGTGAGGAGCAGGCTCAGGGAAAGATATAAGGAATGGCAGTTTTTGTATGACCTGTTTAGCACAGTGAAGGGAGGAGGTGAAGGAGCGTACAAAAGCATTTTTCGTAGAGATGGGGAGGAGAAAACAGGCTAGGATACGAAGGGTTGAAAACGGATTACAAAAGAGATTGCAGAGGTATGTTAAGTTATTAGAAGAGGGGTGGGACCTCAGTGAGGAAATCAAAGAATTAAAGAATGAGCTTTTAAATCTCTCTAGAGAAAAGATTAAAAAAATCATGTTTCAAAGCAAAGTGAAAGAGCTTGAAGAAGGTGAAAAATGTACAAGATTCTTTTTCAAGAAAAGGGTTGCAGGGAGGGGACTAATGTCAGCATTGAAGGGACGAAAGGGGGTTTTGCAAACTTGTATGGAAGACATGTTGACTGTAGCTGAGGATTTCTATGGGGAGTTATTTGGAAAGAAACAAGTGTCTAAGGATTTGTTAGAAACATTTGTGCAAGTCATTCCAAAGAGTGTAAATGACGATACCGTGTTATCAAAAGGCCTTTCTGTAGAAGAGTAAATGGAAAGTTTGAAGACCTTCAAAACGGGTAAAACTCCAGGGTTGGATGGTCTACCCATTGAGTTTTATAGGGCCTTTTGGGATATTTTAGCATTGGATCTTTTAACCAGTTTTTAGAAGAACTGCCGGACAGCTTTAAGACGGGAGTTGTGATCTTACTATTCAAAAAGAATGATCGCACAGACCTGGCAAATTGGCGACCGATAACTTTATTGAATTGTGATCTTAAGCTGCTTTCCAAGTGTTTAACGGTTCGATTAAAATCTGTCCTGAGTGAAGTCATTCATCCAGATCAAGCTTGTGGTGTGGCAGGGAGGAGGATCACGGACAGCCTAATACTGATTAAAGATACCATAGGTTATGCGAGAGAGAGGAATATTGGATTAGTGGTCTTAAATTTGGATTTTGAGAAAGCTTACGATCGTATCTCTCATGAGTATATGTTTAGAGTACTACAAAAGATGGGGCTTTCAACCAGGTTCCTCACTTGGGTAAGGTTATTATATAAGGCACAGGAAGTAGAATAATGATTAATGGAAGCATGTCAAATGTGGTTAATGTGAATTGCGGTGTTCGCCAAGGCTGTCCGTTATCCCCACTCCTTTTTGTTTGCTGCATAGAACCACTGGCACAAGCCTTAAGAATGGAGAATGGGATTGAAGGCATTAAAATCCCTGGGAGTGGAGCCCAAGAGGTGAGAACTGTACTATACATGGACGATGTAAATGTTTTTTGTACAGATTATAAGGGAGTCAGAAATAGCTTGGAGGTGACAACCCAGTTTTGCGGAGCATCAGGGGCCAAGCTGAATAAAAACAAATGTGTGCTGATGCAATATGGAAACTGGAGTGAAGAGGAAAATGTGGGAATCACAATTCGTAGAGATGAAATAAAGATCTTGGGAATAAACTTTGACAGAAATGGGATGGGGAGTAGGAATTGGGAGAGGGTGGTAGGGAAAGTCAAAAGCAAGATCGGTCTGTGGAGTTTACGGGAATTAACAATGGAAGGCAAGGTTTTAGTTGTCAAGACTGTAATTTTACCATTACTGTTGTTTGTCAGTGCTGTTTTTATGCCATCAAGGTCTGTTTTATTGGTTTTAAAGAGGGCTATTTTTTATTTTTTCTGGAGGTCAAAATGGGAGAGAGTAAAGAGGGTGGTTGTAGGAAAAAAAGGTGGAAATGGGTGGAAAAGGAATGCCTGAACTGTTCACTTTCCTAATGTACAAATATGTATCATTACATTTGTCTTTAGCGGTAGGGAACAGGGGGAAAGTATCCTTTACGTCTCACTTTTTGTGTGGTTTTTATTTAAGGACATTTAAAGTTTTAGAGGTCCCTTTAACAGCACCTGTTGCTTTTAACCTCCCATATTCATATTTTATCATAAAGAAATTTTTAAGGGAATGGAATTTGGAAAATGAGGCACTGGATGTGTTGACAAGTGCAAGAAGGCTGGAACTTGTTGTGCAGGGTAGAGGTGCAGTATGTCATATTCGTGGCCTCGTGGCTGGGGATCCCAGCCATGTTTGGAAAAGGGTTGGCCACACGGTTTTGTTGAACAGACACAGAGACATGTGCTGGTTGATTGTACATGAAGTTTTACCAACAAGGGCTGTGATGCATTCGAGAGGCATGGGGAAGACATCAAGGTGTCCAGTGGAAGGATGCGGACAAGAAAAATCCATCCGGCATGTCCTGTGGGACTGTGGCATCGCAAAAGAGGTGTGGACATTGGCTAACAGCTGGATAAGGTGCTTTCTGGCTTGCGGTATAAGTGACCCCCAGGTAGTGCTCTATGGATATGGACTTGAGAAGCTATCGAAATCGGAAGAAAGCAAAGCCTGGCAGGTCATCTGTTGCCTAAGGGAAGCTTTATGGAAGACTAGAACTACATTGGTATATAGAATGGAAAAAATTCGGCCTCTGTCAGTGATACAGAAGGCTGTGTCTTATTTGAGAGACTACATTTTGATCCACCGGAGAAGATTTGGGGAGAAAGAGACTGAGAGGGTCTGGAAGTGGACATTATGGCCCAAGCATGTTGCAATCAAATGGTGATGGATCACAAGTCGTGTTTCAGCAGGTCATGTTGGAAACTTTTTTTTTTTGATGCCTCTTGCCTTGCACAAAAACTGTCTAGTGTTTTTATTCTTTATTCTTTGCTTTTGTATCTTATTTAATTTTATGTAGAACTTAATAGTGTTAGTTGTTATTGCTTGTGTATCAATAAAAACTTTAAAATTTTTTTATGCAGAAGCTGGGATTCTTTCGCTTTTATAATAATAATTATTGGAGTTAGTGGTTACTATGCTAAACTGGCCCAAATGGCGCTTCTATTTCTTCTCTCTGCTCAAACACTGCTGGGCAAAGCTTAAATTAAAACGCTTTTTCTGAAACATTGAGTGTGAGGGGTAACAGGTGGAGTTTAAAGCCAAATAAAGGGCTGTTTTGGATGAAAGCAGTAGATTGGGTCTGATCGAGCTCGTTACTCGTCACTCACGCAAATTCCATACGTGCGGTAAAGAGAAGAGTACAGATGCAGCCATTCAAAATGGGTGGGGTATTCCGCGGCATACCCCGGTGGGCGTGTCGCGGTGTCACGCAGTATCACGCGGTTAATCGCGTCATTCGACGTCACGCCGGAAACTATCCGGCGTCACCTTGTAAAACCAGCGGGGGGAGCTTAACCTTTCATGTACAGCATTTTAGCTTTTAATTTTGAACTGTGTCTTACAGCATGTTAATCAACAGTCATTAAAATGTTGGTATATTCTATGAAAGCAAGATTGTTCAGTTGGACAAAAGTACACAACCTACCTTTATCAGAAATATTTATGCATCAAAGCCTTTACCGAAGATATTACTAATAGTATTAATAATGAATGACTTTGGGCAAGCTGTATACTCAAAGTATAATTTCTTTAGCACATTTGTACAAGCACTTGGAATCTGTCCAAGCCATACTTTGTCAGGCATTTTGTTTTACTTCAACGGGCATAAAAACTCCCTTGCTTTTAACAGGGCGTTTCATAATTTCTAACTACGAAAATGATTTAAAATGCGACACTTATCATTCAACTAGAGCTCAAAATATCACAAGGATCCTCAAGAGCACAGCAAAGATTGTATTAAAAGATACTTGTATGTATCAACGCTTTCTTTTCTGTATACCAGATTTTATGTAACCACTTCAGAAGGGTGTCAGCCAGTCAGATTCCAGGAATCGGTACTTTAAAGGAAAAATACACGCCGGTATTCCATTTCTCTCTAACGATTTTAAGCATCGAAGTATTTAACTAGCATGTGAAATAGCGTGTGAAAAAGTGGTAGTTTTAAGCTTTTCTGCTAATATAATATGGAATCGCGTATCTAAAAAATTGAATAACGATATGATTATATTCGTGTACTAGGACAGGGCTGTGTAGGGCTGTTTCGCCTCCCTTTTCATGTGACTTCCCTTGTAGCCTACTGGTCTACATGCCCGATTACCAACTCACGGGTTGTGTGTTCAAATCCCGCTGGTGCTGGACTTTTCTTTTAACAAACATTTCTTGGAAAAAATAGAATAGCGATAGTATGGACAATCAATTGACTTTTTTATTTCAAAATATCACAACATGATCGATTCTAAGTCATTTTTGATAACAATGAATAGTCACCTTCTTCCCTTCTGACAACGGTCCCTGCTTCTGCTTCCTGCTTCTAATGTGTGTGTGTGTAATAGAGTAAATTTTTATAGAGAAATGGAGGCTGGACAGTATGCGTTACAATATAAACATTTATATTGATTTAAATCGTGTTTTGATTTAAATCGCAAACGTGTGTTTAATTATGTGTTTTTTTATCATAATCAGGCTAATGCAACATAAATTGATACAGTATCTTTGTCTTCTAAGTATCTTAATAAACTTTCAGCATAGCTTTCTACCCATTTAGATTTATATTTCTTGGGATTTTGGGATCAAACGTGGAAGGATTAGGTTGTGATCGTTTTTATTTTTTAAATACGTTTTAGAAAAGTGTAATCTATACCTGCCCAGACTGTACGCCTTCCTAAACCCCGCCTTTCACTCCTGTCCTGCTCTTCCCCGCGCACCCCAGCCGGGTGCTCTTCAGCCTCTGCCCGGGACGAATGTATATTTTGATATTTACACCCGGCGCGGCACCGAGGGAGCGTCTGCATTTATAACTTTTTCTTTTTTTTTTCAGCATGGAATAAACCTGTTACTTGATTCATATGGATGCCCGGTTCCGCCGGGGATTTAAAACATTTTTTATTTTTTTTATATTTATTTTTATTTTTTATTTTTTTTTTAATCGGGTGTCAAAGGGAATAGGCAGTATAACCCTGTTCATGCACAAACTGTGGCATGTTATATTGATTTGGGTGTCTCCTCTTGCCAGAAAGCTCTAAATTGCATTTTGAGTGCGGTTTTTGACTTTTTTTAAATTGCATTTTGGGCGCGGACAGCACATACAATGGTTAATGAACTGCGCCAAGAAATTTAAAATAGTATTCTTTAGGTGTGAGGGTAGGAGTGGACCGCAGCAGGCATAATCAGCAAACCAGGAAAACAAAGAACAGGACAGGTGAGATGTGTATCCAGAAAGCGAGTGATCAGAAAAAGGAAATGGTGTTACGCCCAGGTTTTCGACCCAATTGTTTTAACTTGCTAATGCATCAGACATTTCCTGGCGTATTGTGTTTTAAATAAAATAGGAGTGTCTTTCCCTGGCATTAGCTCATCGGTATGGTGTAAGTTTTATCTGTACCATACCATACAGTATATAGGTACAGAATTCAAGCTGCACCACTGTATCGCTTTGGTAAGGGGACGGACAATGACCAAAATCACGAAGACTCTCTCACACCAAATAATGAAGATGAAAAGAAACGGGAAGTCAACACGGGACATTGTACAGCACTTGGCTTCGATGGACATCTTCGTTTCTGAAAGCACAGTGAGACGGCATTATAAAGGGGAGAGGAGGCAAAGAGAATCTAAACCGAGGACGATTCAAAGGTAAATAAATTTCGAAAAAGACCTTTCTTGCATGTAAATACAACTACGCACATTATTTTTAAAACTAACTGCTGATCTCTTTTTTTTTCAAGTCTTATTGTGCGAGCTATCAACAAACTGACTGGTGAAAATGATGAGCTACCGGCGATGCAAGTCCAAAGACGGCTATGGGCTGACCTCGGTGCGAATATAAGCCCGACATCAATAAGAAGAGTACGCAGGAGGCTTGGATGGAGATACAGAAAAACCAACACATGCCCCATGATAAGGCAAAAAACAAAGAGGAAAGACTCAAGCAAGCGCTCCAATGGATTGAACAGGGGGAGGCATTTCAGGATGTACTTTTCACCGACGAAACAACAGTGGCTCTGGAACAGTTTTCAACAATGGCATTTTGCAAAAAGGGGAGATATGTGGACAAACCAAAGCCCAAACATCCACTGAAGGTTCACATCTGGGGGGGGTTTATCTAGAAGAGGCCCGGGACCACTTCTTATTTTCGAAGGAATTATGGACCGTGTATTCTTCGAGGAAGTCGTGGTCACACAGCATGCTGCCCCATATATCATGGAGCAGTTTGGATCAAGGCACCGTCTCTTTCAAGACAACGATCCGAAACACACAGCAGCAAGGGCGAGGCTTATAGCAGAAGGAGTGAACTGGGTGAAAACTCCAGCCGAATCCCCAGATCTAAATCCAATAGAAATGGTTTGGCATTTGTTGAAAGACTATGTTCGGAAAACTTTAAGCCCGTCACAAAGCAGGAACTGATCGATGCGATCTATAAATTCTGGGAGGAAGAACTGACCAAAATTGTAAAAATTTTCGTGTTCTTCCTAGGATTGTTGACCGGGGCGGGGGACATTCGGGAATGTAAGTCTGAGAAAGACAGTCTCACGTTTGTGGACAGTCTGTCCACAAACAAAACATTCCTGTTAGACAAGAGGAATTGAAAAAAACAAATTTTGTCAAATTTTTTTGAATCCCCGGCGGAACGCATTCCATAAGAATCAGCGCTTTACAACCCTTACTTCGTGCGACTGGAAAAGAATTTGTGATCGGATCAACGAAATGCTTCGTAGAAGGAGGCGCTCTTTTCCTCTAGTCTAACAGTCTGTCCACAAACAAAACATTCCTGTTAGACAAGAGGAATTGAAAAAAAACAATTTTGTCAATGGAAACCGGTGTGTGTGTCTCTCTCTGCTGGATGTCCCTCTCACTCTCTGCTGAATGAATAAAAGCATTTTATTAAAAACGCGTTTGTGTTTGTCTGGTATTTACTTTGGTCCCTTTTAACTGTTTTTTTGATCTACTGTATTGCTTTGAGATGCCACTTTTAAAGGTGATATGTAAAATAAAGTTTTTTATTATTGTTATAGAGAAACATGATCAGATTTTCCCTGCTTCAGAAAAAAAGATCTAAAGTGCTACACATAACTTTCTTAATTCGATGTATTTAAAGCAGTGAACTACTGTAGGTGTAACATAACATTCAGAAATACAATCGAGAATAGTTTTGTGGTGTTTGTTTAGATGAAACGTTCCTAAAACGTATAACGTAACAAAATTAAAGACGATTAAAATCTGTAATCTTTCCACTTGTACTGTATGTCATCGGAAACTTTCTGCTTTGTGTAAGGATGGTATCAAAAAGCAATCTTAAGTGGTGAGTAAGCTGTGCTCAATGTATTTAAGGGACTTAAAAGTAAAAAGGAGATGCTTCATATTGCTTGACTAATTTTAAAAACGAAGTTATAAATGCAGACGCTCCCTCGGTACTAGTATTTTAGTACTTAGTTCTAAAGTACTAAGTATTTATTTTAGTACTAAAAATAAGATACACTCTACAGACATTCACAACGGCGACTGTCAGAAGATAGGACACAGCGGCTCAGGCACCCGCTGAATGGAAAAGGGGCACTTTAATGTTCTGTATGGCTAATACTTAAGCCAATACTAATATTCAATACTTTAATATTCTTTTCTGTATGTTTAACAATAGTGGGTACTGGCCTTAATCGTCCCTGCTCCCGTTGTTAGGTGTTAATGTGTTGTTAAGTGTGAATTTGTACCTGTTTCCCTGAGGTCTGGCTTTTTTTCTGGAAAACCATAACTCTGGTCTTGTCCAGATTGACTGTTGGCGCCCAGGTCTGACAGTGCTGCTCCAGCAGTGCCAGGTTCTGGCGCAGCCTCTGTTCTGTGGGCGACAGCGGGACCAGGTCGTTTGCAAAGAGCAGGAACTCGATTTCCATAATTAATGCAGATCAGTAAATCAAGGGACAAAACAATTATTGCGCCCGGCTCCTCAATGGGCTTTGACGTGCTAATGCGTTGGTTTAACAGTCCGGGTGTGGCAAGCCTCTAATGTCTCCCGACTTTGGCAAAAGGCACCCGCCTTTCATTGGAAGACAATGAACATTCTAGCCGTACATGTGAATATAGCATAAATACACAAAGGGATTGGGTGAGCTCCCATCACAAAAAAAACTGCGAACCTGCACTACAGCGACCACAGTACAGTATGGAGACCAAGACCTTTTACGGGAAGAGACGGGGTGCTTCTGCCGCCCCAGCTTCCAAAGAGCGAAGGGTCAGCAAATACAGCAGACTTCATCTGAAATACGTGATTACAGCGTATATTACAAGGTATTATTGCCGTTTTGAATTTTAAATTAAATTATAATTATTTCTTCGTAGCCTGTTCTTCAAGAAAACACCGCACGGGCGAAACGATCTACCACCAGGACAGTAAAAAAGAAAGCGGTAAGACGGAAAAAAAGAAAAGTTTATTTTGACTTCTGTTCCGCGACTGATGAATACTACTGTGTGACTTTATTTCTTACATGAATTATGTTATTTTGCCACAGGCCGTGGGTCTCTGCTCTCGGCCACTGGCCAGGGTGCCAACCTGTAGAAGCAGCACCTGTGTGGAGACATTTCGGCAGCAGCGGGAGCAGTACGATGCATTACTGGGGAGGACTGGGAGGCTAGAGACACTCCTGAAAATGCAGAGGAAGGAGACAGTATGTTCCAGCAGTCAAACAGTTGAGCAGCTGTCTCCCGAAAAGTGCCTCTCCCCGCCGCGCAGGTTGCAATGCCTGGCGGAAGCTCTGCCCCCCGCAGAGCACACACCGCCTCAGGACACTCCATCCCGGCCTCTCCGTTCACCACCGCATGGGAATTGGTTGATGCTGTCCCCGCCGTCTATCTCCCCCCAGGAAGCACAGCGGAATTCACAGACGCCAGTGGGACGAATAATTCTCCCAGATGTCCAACTGCTACCCATCACTCAGGAGATGGAGGGGGGGTTGTACTTGCAGTGCATCAGCATAGACGGGAAAGCAAGAGCCGACCGCTACGCCGCCCTCATGTTTCGAAATCTTGTGACTTTTGAAATTTACTGGGGGTGGACCACGTCTGTAAATTTCGATGGGTCCAGAGGCAAAAGTGCCTTGCCTTGCAATCTCCGGGAAACCATTAGTAGCATGGTGAATCGGAGATTCTCAACCCTTACTTTGTGCGACTGGAAAATAATTCGTGATCGGATCAACGAAATGCTTCGTAGAAGGAGGTGCTCTTTTCCTCTCGTCTAACAGTCTGTCCACAAACAAAACATTCCTGTTAGACAAGAGGAATGTAAAAAAACAATTACTTTTGTCAATGGAAACCTGTGTGTGTGTGTCTCTCTCTGCTGGATGTCCCTCTCACTCTCTGCTGAATGAATAAAAGCATTTTTATTAAAAACGCGTTTGCGTTTGTCTGGTATTTACTTTGGTCCCTTTTAACTGTTTTTCCCATCTACTTTTTTGCTTTGAGATGCCACTTTTAAAGGTGATATGTAAAATAATGTATTTTATTATTGTTATAGAGAAACATGATCAGATTTTCCCTGGTTCAGAAAAAAAGATCTAAAGTGCTACATCTAACTTTCTTAATTCGATGTATTTAAAGCAGTGAACTACTGTAGATGTAACATAACATTCAGAAATACAATCGAGAATAGTTTTGTGGTGTTTGTTTAGATGAAATGTTCCTAAAATGTATAACGTAACAAAATTAAAGACGATTAAAATCTGTAATCTTTCCACTTGTACTGTATGTCATCGGAAAGTTTCTGCTTTGTGTAAGGATGGTATCAAAAAGTAATCTTAAGTGGTGAGAAAGCTGTGCTCAATGTATTTAAGGGACTTAAAAGTAAAAGGAGATGCTTCATATTGCTTGACTAATTTTAAAAACTAAGTTATAAATGCAGATGCTCCCTCGGTGCCACGCCGGGTGTAAAGATCAAAATATACATTCGTCCCGGGCAGAGGCCGAAGAGTGCCCGGCTGGGGTGCGCGGGGAAGAGCAGGACAGGAGTGAAAGTGGTCAGGGCGGGGTTTAGGAAGGCGTACAGTCTGGGCAGGTATAGATTACACTTTTCTAAAACGTATTTGAAAAATAAAAACGATTACAATCTAATCCTTCCACGTTTGATCCCAAAATCCCAAGAAAAATAAATCTAAATGGGTAGAAAGCTATGCTGAAAGTTTATTAAGATACTTAGAAGACAAAGATACTGTATCAATTTATGTTGCATTAGTCTGATTATGATTAAAAAAACACATATAATTAAACATGCGTTTGCGATTTAAATCAAAACACGATTTAAATAAATATAAATGTTTATATTGTAACGCATACTCTCAAGCCTCCATTTCTCTATAAAAATTTACTCTATTACACACACACACAATAGAAGCAGGAAGCAGAAGCAGGGACCGTTGTCAGAAGGGAAGAAGGTGACTATTCATTGTTATCAAAAATGACTTAGAATCGATCATGTTGTGATATTTTGAAATATAAAAGTCAATTGATTGTCCATAAAATTGCTATTCTATTTTTTCCAAGAAATGTTTGTTAAAAGAAAAGTCCAGCACCAGCTGGATTTGAACACACAACCCGTGAGTTGGTCATCGGGCACGTAGACCAGTGGGCTACAAGGGAAGTCGCATGAAGAGAGAGGCGAAACAGCCCTACACAGCCCTGTCGCAGTACACGACTATAATCATATCGTTATTAATTTCTTGAGATACGCGATTCCATATTATATTCCCTTTTAATCGAATTCTAAAAGTATGCTTGTTGACTCCGGTATCACGTTAGTTAAAGACTTCGATGCTTAAAATGTTTAGTGAGAAATGGAATACTGGTGTGTATGTTTTCTTTAAAGTACCGAGACCAGCCATATACTGTATGTTTAAGTTCAAAAATTAATATCGTTTATGGCCTTCACACGCGTTGCAGTATGCTCCTATTCTTTTTATGCTCAGGCACTAAGATTTCCCTTCAGTGGTAAAATTCCATATAAATATTCAATACTTAAAGGGCACAGTTAAGACATTAAATATACATATACATACTGTATACAGTACAGTTTGCATACAGTAATATGTTTAGGTTCCTAAATCAATCTCTTTTATGAGCATGTGAAAGGCATGGTGAATTGATTCTCAAAAACTACTGTACTTTGCATGATTGGAAACAAATGCATGATTGCGAAATGCTGTGGTGTTACTTTTACAAAGACGGTCAATGAAAAAAAGAATGTTGACCAGGCCAATACTTTGAGTTTACACTTACAGCTCGTCCAAGGTCATTCATTATTACTACTATTAGTAATATCTTCGTTAAAGACTTTGATGGCGACAGCTCAAACATGAGAGGTTGAGCTTTATTAGCTCCACCTTGCGGAAATTCCGGATACTATAATTTTGCTTGCCGTATTATAGGAGAATTTACGGTAACTCGCGGTAGACTGCGTACAGCGTACCGGAAAATAATGCGGTATCGCCCACGCATTTTGAATGGCTGCATCTGTATGTTCCAGCAGTCAAACACTAGGGTGTCAGCCGTCTCCAAACAGACCTTCATCTCCTGAAAAGTGCCCCTCCCTGCCACACAGGTTGCTGTACCTGGTGCAATGCGTATCTCCATACAACCCTCCACCCCCAGCAGAGCACACCCCTTCAGGACACTCCATCCTGTCCTCTCTGCTCACCACCACTAATGAATTGGCTGGTGCCGTCCCCACTGTCTCTCTCCCCTCAGGAAGCACCATCTACACAGCAGAACTCACAGATGCCACGTACAGTTCTCCCAGATGTCCACCTTTTGCCCATCAGTCAAGAGAAGGAGGGATTGAATGTGCAGTGTGTCGGCACAGAGGGGACAGCCAGAGCCGACCGCTACGCCACTCTTCTGTTTAGCAATTTTGGGACTGGGGGTGAACCCCATCCATAAATTTTGACTGGTCCAGAGGCAAAAGGGCTTTGCATTCTCCAGGAAAACATAGGTATGTTGAATTGGAGATTCTCAGAACTTACTTTGTATGATTGGAAACCGATACATGATAGGATAAACAAAATGCTTCAAAGAAAGAGGTGCTATTTCTCTCTGGTTTTAGTCGGTGCAGCAATAAAACAATCAGATTAAACAAGAGAGAGTGCGACATTACTTTTCGTCAATGAAAAAATAGTCTTTTCATGTTTATTTAAGTGTCCTTCTTTCATTTGGATTGCATTAAACAACTCGGGAGTTATTGTTATGATTACTCTATTATCGAATCCTCAACTCGTTCACTTTTTGTTATTTTGGGAACATTTTGACATGTTGCTTTTAGCCGTCGATTCTGTTGAATTCACTCAGTTTGTAATGTAGGGTAAGTTAAACTTTGATACAGGACAAATGTATTTCCCACAAGCTGTACTGTAGTAGCATTAAAAATATACAACATGACACTGTATGCATGTGGCACATCTTTGTTCAACTTAAGAAAAAACAGGACATTTGATTGCTGATTGCCTTATGTTAAAGGCCAACAATGACACCAGAAAACTGAAAGTTCCTTCCCCTCCCCAAGTAGAACTGTCTAATCTACATAAACACAGTGGGGTGTAACACCTAGCCTAGACTTTGTGAGAAGTATGGAGCTGCATTGCATTAAAATGGCTGCAATGGAATATACATAGTAGGCAAGAGTTAATTCAAGCTGAAAAGAAAAGACTCAACATGTCCCATTAAAATCAGAAATTTTCTTACAAGTGTAAATCCAACTATTTTCTAATTGCTTTATCCAGGACAGGTAACAGTTTCACCAATATTATTTGGTAACTTTTTACGATTGTCAGACTTCAGAATGCTTCAACTGATGCTTAAAGATATGACATAATGCGTACTGTGTTAAAGAGCTATTGAGCACAGAACATCTTTACACTTGTGAAAAGATTTGCACGTGCAGTTTATTCTTATCTGTGTGAAAACAGGAAATATCGATGGAGTTTCAGAAAGTAAACAGAGGTCTGGAACACCATATCTAAGACGTTTAATAAATTGAAGTTTGTGAAAACAGTGACAAATCACCCGCAAACAAAATACAATTTTAAAATACAAGCAGTTTGAAATTATTAGTTGTTATTAATAAATCACTTAACTTTGAACATCTTGTGATATTTAGAAATAGCAACAAATCAATATATTTTACTATTTTAGTTTTTCAAAGAAATGTTTTTGTTAAAGGAAAACTCATGCCAGGAGCTGGGTTCAAACAAAGCTATAGCTGAAAAGGGCAGGCAAAATGTTTAAGTAATCATGGGTGAATGAGACAAATTGATGCAGATGTTTAGAAAGAAAGTGGACTATGGTAATATTTTGAGCTTACAGCCTATCCAATATTATTCTTTATTAATCTTTCATATCACATTAAAATGAATGTTTTTTTAAAATGTAAGAGAATACACAACGCTTGTCCTGTATAACACTTCAGTGTACTTTTTAATCAGTTTAATTTTTATCAATGTTATACAAAGCTTAAAATTATTAAATTGTATATACCGTTTAGACTGTTAACGTCTGTAATTGACAAAAGATTGTCCCTCAGTATTGACAGGGATTCAAAACCAAACATTTTCTAGCAACAGCGCAAATGCTGCACATGAGACATTAAGCTTTCATAGCTCCGCCTGGCGGTTTTACAAGATATTTCACCCTACTTTGATACATCATGCGATATCCTACAGTTCTTTGCAGAACAAGCACTGCTATTTACTGCACATTTTGAATGGTTGGATCTGTAGTTCTACTCAGTTTGGTGTATTCTTGATAAACCAAACTGGTGCCCTCCCTCCAACTCACCATTCCTCCCTTATGGTAGTGTATGCAGAGAAACCCATGTATATAAACCCACAGGGTCAATTGCAATGGACATCCCAAGTTAAAACACAGCCGCGTGCTAAGTTAGTACGGTACATTCTGGAGATCATCTCCCGCTCCGAGTTCAATTGCAGCAAAAACATGTGGAACAAAGATGGAGCTCAGCTCAACTTGTGCTTAATCCGGTTCCAAGGGCTTGGCCTTGTTGAACTAATTAGCCCGAACTGGAGAGGACTGTACATCAGAACACTTCTGATTAGTAGAATAATACATAGGCCACATTAATATACAATTACTTTTCTGTTTCTTCTTTATATTCAAACTAAATTTCCTGACAAATCAGTTAGTTTTTAATTTAAGAATTGCATTTAGGCTACAATTCACCTGATGAGGCTACGTCATTATTAAATGAGATACCCAATTGTAATTAGTCATGAAACAAATGAGAACCGCAGCTGTGCATTTGAAATTAAACACTACTGTATTATTGCAGCATTAATTTTGTTTAACACTCCAGATGAATAAGTGGACACATCGTTATAGCTAAATCATTACAAAACACACCGACTAATAACCAGTAAAGTTAAGTTTAATTTTTAACAGAACTGTGCAAAAAAAAAACAATTGTTCCTCTGACCTAAGCATTTTTTTTTAAGGCAATACATTTCTTTAGCAGGGTGTGCCTTGTGCTTACTTTTCAGAACTTTGATTTTCTCCCTCTCCTGTATCAGTAGGAGCGTACATTTCAAATTAAGTTATTTTTTAGTCAGTTCCAATGTCTTCCTTTCAGTTCAGCTCAACTTGTGCTTAATAAACATTTGGAACCAAGTTGGAGCTCAGCTCATCTTGTGCTTAATCCAGTTCACAGGGCTCAGCATTGTTGTTGTACTATTTAGCCCGAATTGCAAGGGACTGTGCATCAGAACATTGCATCTGATAAGTAGGTTAATTCATAGACCACGCTAATTACTTTGTCTCTTGTTTAAAATTAGTCAGGAAATTTAGTTTAAATATAGTTTTAAAATGTAAGAATTGCATTGAGGCTACAATTCACCAAATGAGGGATACTCAATTGCAATAAGTCACAAAACAAATGAGAACTGCAGCTGTGGGCTTGAGACAGGACACTACTGTATTAATTTGACATTAATTTATTTTTAACAGAACTTTACTGAAAATTCAACTTATAAAACTACCTGAGCAAATAAATACAACAATTATTGTTCGTCTGACCTTCTCAGAATCAGTTCCAGCATCTTCCTTTCAAAGTGGGGAAGTGCTTGCTGGCGTGTTGTTTTGCTAACTCATGCTTATCCTTTATAACGGTATCTTCTGACACCTGTGCACAATCCAACAACATTACAAGACCAGCACTATAACAGGAGTCATAAAAACACAAGAAGCCACATTGAACGAGCTTTCAGAATTGTAAAACAACGCTTTGCTTGTCTGTCATTTGGTTTGCATACCAGTCCATCAAGAGCTAGCACAACCCTGGCTGTTTCAACACAGTCATTGGATCACTGCCACAGGACAGAAAAGGGACTGTAAACCATCATAAATCACTTAAGATGCCGAGTTTTTTCCTTTAACATGCTTGGGTGCCACCTATTTCCTCCTCATCCCTGCTTTCCTCTGATAACCACAAATACGGAGACCCATCACTAAAATATTTAACAAATCTATCCAGTTGACTCCTCGATTTTATAGAACACATTAAAGCCTCACGCTACATTTATATAAATAATAGTTTAAGTTCTGTTCTCTTCACTCCCTAGCACCTTAAACTTCACAGCTACTAGTAATGATTAACATAATTAGTAAATGTCACTTTTGTAAATACACATATTAATCAGCTTCATTATGAATAAATGTGGTATGAGTGTTAAGCAATTTTAATTAAGTATTACAATGTTTTCAAGCGACGGATGCATAAATTCAGTACGTGGTAACTATTATTTCCACTATATTCTGGAGCCTTCTAATGCAATTCATCGTTACACCAAGTATGGTACTAAGTTGCTCAAGCCATATTAAGAGGTGGTTTAAAATAATTCACTAGTTTAGTCACTTCTAGAGGGCAACAACTATTACTCTGTGTTCGTTGCAATTGAGAACAGGTTTAGTACGGTGCTGGACTAAGCACAATAGCAACGTTCATTGCAATTGGACTTAAGGTGGAGCACAACTTCAGACCACAGCTGCGTACTAAACACGGGTTGAACGCCTGTTAGTACTTCACTTTCAGTTTGTTGCAATTAACCCCTAGACTTTGCACTACTAAGGTCTAAATCAAGCTCAAGCAGAGACAACCCATTAATGGCTTTCATAACTTCCATTAGTCTCCACCTCTGTCTTCCCTAACTCATTCTTGATCTTTCTAAACTAGGCGTTTAACTGAAATTCAGCCCAATTATACTGTTTAGCCTGAGAAAAAAATATAATAAGCGCTATTCCTGACAGCCTGAGAGAAACACAGATTCCTATAGCCTCAACTGAGCAAAAGAGTCAGTTCCTGCACTTTCTGAAGTATTATTTAAAAAAAAAAAACTCCAGCACTGGCTGGAGAGGCTGTGTCCGGGCTCAGCGGTTATATAGGACAGGACTCAGCGCGCAGCAGGTGTGACTCATTGCTCTGCGCTGCCCGTGCGGAATGCGCGTCTCCTCCCTCCACACGCCACCGCCTCGCTAAACCGCCTTCATACTCCCCAGCAGCAATAACATCTCCATTTATTACATTTATTCTTCCATCTTAACCTAGAAAACTGCTGGGACGTTTCTGTGAACCGATAAAGCTCTCTCTGTTGGTTTTCACACGTAGAAACAATGCACGAGCTGAAAGCAGGAAGTCAAGCACTCCTCCCTCACTGTATATCTGGGTCCAGACTTCCGAAAACTCCTAAAAGTGAATTTCCAGAACGCCATATTAAAGTCTCCCACCCGTTCGTTTCAAATACATCAATTAGATGAGTTCGGGTTCTTTTCTGATGTATTTTAATAGTTTGGCACTGTGCCTTGTTAAATATGTTACAAGCAAAGTTTATCAACTTCATGCGAGATTTTGCGTGGATACAAAAACATTATATGATATCTATAACACACGTGAAGAGTGAATCTGAATTAATCAGAATGCTTTGCTGCACCAGAATTGTTATTTACGTATTTTAAAAATACATCTGGTGCATCTGAAGACAGAATAAAACCCAGAACTGTAAAAGGACGACAGACCATTAAACTGTCTGGTGATATTGCTGCATGTATAATAGAACACGTTATTGTAAAAAATGTTTACATTTGTGAATGAGTATTTTTTTAATTATACCAAATGTCCGTTAAATAATGAATTACGTTTATCAGACCATAAACACTATTATATGAAAAAAAAAACATTTACTATACATGCATTTAACTTGCTTTTTTAAAAAACATGACAATACGGTAGATGAAAATTGTTGTTCAGCGCTTTTGTATTAAATATACTCTACCAGCCTTTTAAGTCATGTGTCAGAAATAAAGTGTATAAAATTCGCTAAATCAAACAAAACACAAGCGCTACGAAAAAGAAAAAAATGTGTTTACCCTGCAATTTTATCTTGCTGAAACGTTTTTTTTTCTGTGGCACTAACGGGCTAACGGTTAGGATTCCTGGTTTCCTGATTACATAGAAATGTGTCTCTCTTGTCTTACGGTGTCCAAATGACCAGTTCAGTGTAGAAAGGAGCAGCGTAAAACACCGGGGTAAAGTTAGCTTTAAGTTCGAAAACGATTTTGCCACGCCTGTAGCGTTTACACGAAACCTCTTAGATTCGCAAGAATACTTGCTTTGTGCATAAAATACATTGTGAATGCTTTCTCAGCCTTTACTTTTTCGTTTATATTACAGTTTTTGGACCAAGCACGAATATTCTTTTGTCCATATCTTCGCAACGGAAGCACAGAACGCCTTCAAACCAAATGCATTTTAAAGACCACGACGTGGATATTTCCACAGCCTCTACATCAAAGTATCAGTGAGCTAATTATCTTTTTTTAAACCTCCGGTTTTTCATCGATGCGTAATTACGCACTAAGTGGAACCCGGGGGACCGCTGTATACACAAGTTCACAACGCGAGAAATGCTGTTCAATACGGCTTCATGCGAAAAACCCGTATATGACCATAGGCAACAGAATAGCGCAGTCTCCAATTACTCGGACTGTAAGCACGGGAATAAAGCTTTGTCTGAATTCTGAAACACTTCCTTTACGTCCTGTTTTCATTCAGGTAAGAGTCAACTATATGCACAATACTACTGACAGCAGGAAGATTAAAATATTCTTTACTCAGCAGCTTATTAAAAACAGCTCCCATGATGTTCAAACCGATTTTTTACACAGAACACTGACACAGCTTTGCGTTCTGAATCTTTTCTCGTGTGTTTATTTAATGTGGCACAATGCACTGGAATAGGGGTGTTCTGTTCACAAACCAATAGCATTTAAACCACAGCACCCACAATGCTGCAAGTAAGTGTTTTGCACACTAAGAAGAGAGCGATGTCTTCCTCGTTAGTATAGTGGCAAGTATCCCCACCTGTCACGCGGGAGACCAGGGTACATCAGGACATGCATTGAAGTGAAAGCAGGATGCGCTGCGACATCCACTGTGCAGATCCCGCCACACTAAGAGGTGAGTGGGTCTGTTCGATCACAGCGCTAGGCGAATCCCCAAACAGTGTGCGTGGCAACAAACGAAACGGGCCTGTGTCCGCCCGGTTTCGATCCGGGGAAATCGGGCCCAGTAGTGGCGGGATCTGTACAGTGCATGTCGCAACGCTTCAATGTGCTTCCTGATGTCCTACCCCGAGAACAGAAAAGACAGCATCCACAGCAACAACAGCTCAGGTCTCTACACGGGAGCTAAGCTGCCCCCATCTCCTCTGCTCTGCGGCTCCTGCGGAGCGGAGTCCTGCCTGGAGCCGTGTTTGCAGGCGGCGGCTCCCCACACCTGTCTGTGCGTCGTGTCCAAGAGCTCCTGGGAGGAAGAGAGAGCCCTCCCACTCGGGGGCTTTTCCACGGTCTGTGTGAGGAGGGGCGGGTGTGTCCAGTAGCTTATCGAGCCGAAGCCTGGGGCGGCGGAGAGCTGTGATCGTGCAGACCTTGAGGTGTCACCTCTTTGTCTGCTTTCCCGCCCCCCCTCCGCCCAAGCTCTGCTCAAAAGTAGCCCGGCAACCCCTCACACCTGCACGTGTCACAACCTAAGGTGCGGTCATGAGACACCCATGGGGTGTCGTTCTGTTCTTGCTAATTGTTTCCTGCCCCTCGCAGGCAGGAGTCCATGCGAGGAAGATGTGCTGGACAGAGCTCAGAGGGCGCACCTGGGTGGCTTTCCTTCTGAGTGACGTTCCTGCAACACTCTCCCGCTACTCTTGGTGCGCTCATGCCACAACACAGGAAGGCTGGAGCAGGTGGCTGTGGGCTTTGCGCACCGCCGAAATAGCTCAGTTGGGAGAGCGTTAGACTGAAGATCTAAAGGTCCCTGGTTCGATCCCGGGTTTCGGCATTTTGTTTCATCGCGCCCTTTGTTCCTCTCTCCAGCGCCCCCTGCCTAAAGTGACGCGTCCCTTTCTCAGCCCGAAACGCAAGCGAGACACCAGCAGCGGTCCCAGCAGGTTTCTGTAGTGTAGCGGCTATCACGTTCGCCTAACACGCGAAAGGTCCCCGGTTCGAGACCGGGCGGAAACAGCCTCGTTTTGCACGCTCCTGTACTTCACAGAGGTCTTGAGCGACCGGTCATTTGTTCCCAATGAATTTCCGGTGCCTTCGTGCACTCTTGTACCAAACGCACGTTCCTTCTGTACGCGGAGCCGATCATTTGCAATTGGGCTGTGCCGACAGACCAGGACGAGCTCTGTCAGCTCAAAAGCAGCGCAGGACCTGCAAGAACAACAGAAAGATTAGCATCCAGCGGGGGCCTCTTAGTGAGCCCAAGAGCTCATCAAGAATCGGCTCCAGCAACAGGGCTGGGCGCATTGTTCCATTCTCCGCCCACTCTCGGTGTAAACAAGTCCCTCCTGGTCTCTGCTTGAAATGCACTTTCCTGCGTTTGCTTTGGTGTAACTGGCTTCCCCTGCATGGGCGAATGTGAAGAAGATCCTTAGTAAGTCATTGAAGAAAACCGAGAAGAGGGCGGAGTGGCCTCTGTCGTTCATGAACGATCCAGTCAGGCAGTACTCCTCTGTAAAGCGCCGTTCGTTCACATCGATTGGCTTTTTTTTGCCTTCATTCGTGCGAGTGGTAAAAGCAGACGCCCCTATTCTGCCATGACCCGGATTCGAACGGGGGTTGTTGCGGCCACAACGCAAAGTACTGACCACTATACGATCACAGCGAGTTACCGAGACACACGCGGCAGGGCGGAAAGGGCTGTGCTCTCTTCGTGTGACATAATTCGGAAAAGTCCTGACGTTGCATTTCAACTGAGCCCCAGTATACATCGACCCTTCGACACTCTGAGTGACAACTCTCTTGCGTGTTTTCTCATATTTATGTAGTTTGCTTGCATGATGCCGGGAACAGCATGGTTGTTCGCTGCAATATAGTCTAGCGGTTAGGGTTCCTGGTTTTCACCCAGGCGGTTCGACTCGGTTTTGCCTCCTGCTTTCCAAAAGATCAGCACTGTGTACGAAAGAGCCGCATTAAAACTACTCGAACGTGCAAAACGTGCGAGAAGAGGGGGCGCTTGTTTCCAACCGAAACTTCTCGCGTGTGAGACGAGCTGATCATCGCTGTGGGAGGGTTACTCTGGTAGACAGGGCTGACCTTCGGCAATAGGATTTATAGTCTCCAAGATGATATTTGCACTTTCTGGAGAGGCGATTTTCTCCACTTCAGTAGCCCGATTTCGTCGATTGCGTGGAGAGGGCTGTAGAATGTGGCGCCGCCTTTCCTGCTCCGTCCATGTCAGGCGTGCTGGTCTCTGGAGAGAGAGCACGGTCCATCAGCGCACTCCAATAAAGGCACTGGAAGCAGCTAAATCGCATTGGCGAAGCTCAGCGCTGGGCCGCTGGGCACGTCTTACCACCGTTTCCGTAGTGTAGTGGTTATCACGTTCGCCTCACACGCGAAAGGTCCCCCGTTCGAAACCGGGTGGAAACAGACATCTTTTGTCGCCAGGCACAAAAGGGGATTGGGGATTCGCCTAGCGCTGTGATCGAACAGACCCACTGGACCCACCTCTTAGTGTGGCGGGATCTGCACAGTGCATGTCACAGCGCATCCTGCTTTCACTTCAAGGCGCGTCCTGATGCACCCCAGTCTCCCGCGTGACAGGTGGGGACAGGTGACAGGTCCTATACTAACGAGGAAGACATCGCTCTCTCCGACCCCCGGCATCGTGTCCCGACCCACCGTGCTGGAAGCCGACGCGTGCTGTGATTCCTTTACGGAGCAGAAATGACAACCGAGGAGCCGAGAGATCATTTCAGCATTTCGCGTCTGAACGGAAAACACAAACGACCAACTCGGAATGACTTGCCTTTGACGCTTCTCAAAGCGTTCTTTGTGCATCGAACAGACCCACTCACCTCTTAGTGTGGCGGGATCTGCACAGTGCATGTCGCAGCGCTTCCTGCTTTCACTTCAATGTGCTTCCTGATGTCGAGTCGACTGCCGTGCGGAGGCTCTGAAAGCGAGAGCAATGAAAAGGTGCACGACGCTGTGAAAGAAAACAGAGAAGTGAAAGGCAGTCATTTCTCTAAGGAGGTGAAAGAAAAGCTACTCCTCGTCGGGGAATCGAACCCCGTTCTCCCGCGTGACAGGCGGGGATACTTGCCACTATACTAACGAGGAAGACATCGCTCTCTCCAACCCCCGGCATCGTGTCCCGACCCAGCATGCTGGAAGCCGACGCGTGCTGTGATCCCTTTACGGAGCAGAAATGACAACCGAGGAGCCGAGAGATCATGTCAGCATTTCGCGTCTGAACGGAAAACACAAACGACCAACTCGGAATGACTTGCCTTTGACGCTTTTCAAAGCGTTCTTTGTGCACGACGACTGCGCCGCCTAGCAGATACAAATGGGTTGTACAACTTTGAACTAGCAAATGGAAGAGGGCTTAGCCCCCTCTCTTTTAGCCCAGGTTCGATCTGTCTCCCAGAATCACCAGGGCGCACACACACACACACACCCGTGCCGTTGAAGTGCTCTGCTTCATTTCTAAGGGCAACTCAACATTCACTCCTACCCCGAGTGCAGAAAAGACAGCATCCACAGCAACAACAGCTCAGGTCTCTGCACAGGAGCCAAGCTGCCCTCATCTCCTCTGCTCTGCGGCTCCTGCGGAGTGGAGTCCTGCCTGGAGCCGTGTTTGCAGGCGGCGGCTCCCCGCGCCCTGTCTGGGCGTCGTGTCCAAGAGCTCCTGGGAGGAAGAGAGAGCCCTCCCACTCGGGGGCTTTTCCACGGTCTGTGTGAGGAGGGGCGGGTGTGTCCAGTAGCTTATCGAGCGGAAGCCTGGGGCGGCGGAGAGCTGTGATCGTGCAGACCTTGAGGTGTCACCTCTTTGTCTGCTTTCCCGCCCCCCCTCCGCCCAAGCTCTGCTCCAAAGTAGCCCGGCAACCCCTCACACCTGCACGTGTCACAACCTAAGGTGCGGTCATGAGACACCCATGGGGTGTCGTTCTGTTCTTGCTAATTGTTTCCTGCCCGTCGCAGGCAGGAGTCCATGCGAGGAAGATGCGCTGGACAGAGCTCAGAGGGCGCAGCTGGGTGGCTTTCCTTCTGAGTGACGTTCCTGCAACACTCTCCCGCTACTCTTGGTGCGCTCATGCCACAACACAGGAAGGCTGGAGCAGGTGGCTGTGGGCGCTGCACACCGCCGAAATAGCTCAGTTGGGAGAGCGTTAGACTGAAGATCTAAAGGTCCCTGGTTCGATCCCGGGTTTCGGCATTTTGTTTCATCGCGCCCTTTGTTCCTCTCTCCAGCGCCCCCTACCTAATGTGACGCGTCCCTTTCTCAGCCCGAAACGCAAGCGAGAAACCAGCAGCGGTCCCTGCAGGTTTCCGTAGTGTAGCGGCTATCACGTTCGCCTAACACGTGAAAGGTCCCCGGTTCGAGACAGGGCGGAAACAGCCTAGTTTTGCACGCTCCTGTACTTCACAGAGGTCTTGAGCAACCGGTCATTTGTTCCCAATGTATTTCCGGTGCCTTCGTGCACTCTTGTACCAAACGCACGTTCCTTCTGTACGCGGAGCCGATCATTTGCAATTGGGCTGTGCCGACAGACCGACAGACTCAAAAGCAGCGCAGGACCTGCAAGAACAACAGAAAGATTAGCATCCAGCGGGGGCCTCTTAGTGAGCCCAAGAGCTCATCAAGAATCGGCTCCAGCAACAGGGCTGGGCGCATTGTTCCATTCCCCGCCCACTCTCGGTGTAAACAAGTCCCTCCTGGTCTCTGCTTGAAATGCACTTTCCTGCGTTTGCTTTGGTGTAACTGGCTTCCCCTGCATGGGCGAATGTGAAGAAGATCCTTAGTAAGTCATTGAAGAAAACCGAGAAGAGGTCGGAGTGGCCTCTGTCGTTCTTGAACGATCCAGTCAGGCAGTACTCCTCTGTAAAGCGCCGTTCGTTCACATCGATTGGCTTTTTTTTGCCTTCATTCGTGCGAGTGGTAAAAGCAGACGCCCCTATTCTGCCGTGACCCGGATTCGAACCGGGGTTGTTGCGGCCACAACGCAAAGTACTGACCACTATACGATCACAGCGAGTTACCGAGACACACGCGGCAGGGCGGAAAGGGCTGTGCTCTCTTCGTGTGACATAATTCGAAAAAGTCCTGACGTTGCATTTCAACTGAGCCCCAGTATACATCGACCCTTCGACACTCTGAGTGACAACTCTCTTGCGTGTTTTCTCATATTTATGTAGTTTGCTTGCATGATGCCGGTGAAGTGGAAATCTAATAAGTAAATTGATTCTTAAAAATGTAGAGAGCTTTGAAAAAATATATTGGTGCTTTTAGATAATATATTTCAAGGATGTAACTGCTGTGCTACAGTGCGTGCAGAATTTTAGAAAACAGTTCGTCAACAAAGTACACTGTGTAGATTAGTTTAGAAGACAATGTACCAAAACAATATATGCTGTCTGGGTCATTAGAATTAGCTGAAAGTAACTGATAAGCTTTGAATAACAAATCTAGTTTTTCTTCTCTCGCTCTATGATGTAATCTGTTTTCTCTTAGAGAAAGGGGAAGTTTTAGAAGGGACCAAGTGCTGAACTTTTTTACAGCGCAACGTCTTATAAAAACCCTGTACTGCTTGTAACAAATTGAGTCTCTGGTTGCACTTTGCAGGGCTCCCAATATTGCAATATTGAAATAAAGACCTTACTCAGGTGAGAACTCTCTCTTGTGGCTTCCTTGATAGTTATATTTCCATGACAATTTGGGGGCTCGTCCGGGATCACAAACCTGAGCGCGAACGGCTGCTGAAACTCCATCCGGACCCGGACAATTTTAGCAAATTGGACGAACCTCGGAGGATAAACTGTTTATCCTTCCAGAGACGCGTCTGGAGAATTGGCAGCTGTCTGACGTCAGTAAGTGATCCTTTAAAATTAATAGTTATATTTCCATGACAAGAGAAAAACCATCAACACCCCTACCACCTCCACCAATCCTAACCTTGTTTTTACTATACCCTCTGACCTTTCCCTTTCACCCCTTTGCATCCTCAGCTAACATATTTTAAAATTACAATAGACTGTATAGTATTTATGTTTAAAATTAAGGTAAATATGTCAAAATATCAAAATCCAACTGCACAGTGCTATTGTAAGAATGCTTGTCAAGTTCTCAAACAAACCTGCATTGTATTTTTAAAATATTTCAGCAGAGGATTCAACTGGAGTATAAATGAAGATTCAAAGATAATATTATTTGGGTGAATATGGTTTTCTGGGGAATTGCAATGTTGGGCATTATTGGACATTTCCCGGTGACCCTGACACGTGTTAAACACTCGCATTTCCTGCAAATATTAAAATGGTTATGGTTTCGCTGAGAAATCCAATCGACTGACGACAACGTTTACATCGCAAAAGATCCCCATCCCTGGGTGGACTCGAACCACCAACCTTTCGGTTAACAGCCGAACGCGCTAACCGACTGGTAAGGTCATTTCAGAATCATAAGTTTTCGGTTAAAAAAAAATCTCTTCCCGTTTATTTTGCCAGCCTGTAATATTTCTTCTGCACTGATAACCAAGAATTGAATTTCATTTTTCGCAAGCCCGGGTTTCGGCATTTTGTTTCATCGCGCCCTTTGTTCCTCTCTCCAGCGCCCCCTTCCTAAAGTGACGCGTCCCTTTCTCAGCCCGAAACGCAAGCGAGACACCAGCAGCGGTCCCTGCAGGTTTCCGTAGTGTAGCGGCTATCACGTTCGCTTAACACGCGAGAGGTCCCTGGTTCGAGACCGGGCGGAAACAGCCTCGTTTTGCACGCTCCTGTACTTCACAGAGGTCTTGAGCGACCGGTCATTTGTTCCCAATGTATTTCCGGTGCTTTCGTGCACTCTTGTACCAAACTTACGTTCCTTCTGTATGCGGAGCCGATCATTTGCAATTGGGCTGTGCCGACAGACCAGGACGAGCTCTGTTGGCTCAAAAGCAGCACAGGACCTGCAAGAACAACAGAAAGATTAGCATCCAGCGAGGGCCTCTTAGTGAGCCCAAGAGCTCATCAAGAATCGGCTCCAGCAACAGGGCTGGGCGCATTGTTCCATTCTCCGCCCACTCTCGGTGTAAACAAGTCCCTCCTGGTCTCTGCTTGAAATGCACTTTCCTGCGTTTGCTTTGGTGTAACTGGCTTCCCCTGCATGGGCGAATGTGAAGAAGATCCTTAGTAAGTCATTGAAGAAAACCGAGAAGAGGTCGGAGTGGCCTCTGTCGTTCATCAACGATCCAGTCAGGCAGTACTCCTCTGTAAAGCGCCGTTCGTTCACATCGATTGGCTTTTTTTTGCCTTCATTCGTGCGAGTGGTAAAAGCAGACGCCCCTATTCTGCCGTGACCCGGATTCGAACCGGGGTTGTTGCGGCCACAACGCAAAGTACTGACCACTATACGATCACAGCGAGTTACCGAGACACACGCGGCAGGGCGGAAAGGGCTGTGCTCTCTTCGTGTGACATAATTCGAAAAAGTCCTGACGTTGCATTTCAACTGAGCCCCAGTATACATCGACCCTTCGACACTCTGAGTGACAACTCTCTTGCGTGTTTTCTCATATTTATGTAGTTTGCTTGCATGATGCCGGTGAAGTGGAAATCTAATAAGTAAATTGATTCTTAAAAATGTAGAGAGCTTTGAAAAAATATATTGGTGCTTTTAGATAATATATTTCAAGGATGTAACTGCTGTGCTACAGTGCGTGCAGAATTTTAGAAAACAGTTCGTCAACAAAGTACACTGTGTAGATTAGTTTAGAAGACAATGTACCAAAACAATATATGCTGTCTGGGTCATTAGAATTAGCTGAAAGTAACTGATAAGCTTTGAATAACAAATCTAGTTTTTCTTCTCTCGCTCTATGATGTAATCTGTTTTCTCTTAGAGAAAGGGGAAGTTTTAGAAGGGACCAAGTGCTGAACTTTTTTACAGCGCAACGTCTTATAAAAACCCTGTACTGCTTGTAACAAATTGAGTCTCTGGTTGCACTTTGCAGGGCTCCCAATATTGCAATATTGAAATAAAGACCTTACTCAGGTGAGAACTCTCTCTTGTGGCTTCCTTGATAGTTATATTTCCATGACAATTTGGGGGCTCGTCCGGGATCACAAACCTGAGCGCGAACGGCTGCTGAAACTCCATCCGGACCCGGACAATTTTAGCAAATTGGACGAACCTCGGAGGATAAACTGTTTATCCTTCCAGAGACGCGTCTGGAGAATTGGCAGCTGTCTGACGTCAGTAAGTGATCCTTTAAAATTAATAGTTATATTTCCATGACAAGAGAAAAACCATCAACACCCCTACCACCTCCACCAATCCTAACCTTGTTTTTACTATACCCTCTGACCTTTCCCTTTCACCCCTTTGCATCCTCAGCTAACATATTTTAAAATTACAATAGACTGTATAGTATTTATGTTTAAAATTAAGGTAAATATGTCAAAATATCAAAATCCAACTGCACAGTGCTATTGTAAGAATGCTTGTCAAGTTCTCAAACAAACCTGCATTGTATTTTTAAAATATTTCAGCAGAGGATTCAACTGGAGTATAAATGAAGATTCAAAGATAATATTATTTGGGTGAATATGGTTTTCTGGGGAATTGCAATGTTGGGCATTATTGGACATTTCCCGGTGACCCTGACACGTGTTAAACACTCGCATTTCCTGCAAATATTAAAATGGTTATGGTTTCGCTGAGAAATCCAATCGACTGACGACAACGTTTACATCGCAAAAGATCCCCATCCCTGGGTGGACTCGAACCACCAACCTTTCGGTTAACAGCCGAACGCGCTAACCGACTGGTAAGGTCATTTCAGAATCATAAGTTTTCGGTTAAAAAAAAATCTCTTCCCGTTTATTTTGCCAGCCTGTAATATTTCTTCTGCACTGATAACCAAGAATTGAATTTCATTTTTCGCAAGCTGTGTGAATTTCATCAAAAACAAGTTTTCCAGAAAGGAAATGAACACATGCATTTAACGAAATCAAGCCCTTTGTGATTGCCCGAAATGATACGTTCTGTACTACAAGATAGGAAGAAAGACACGGCTGGGATTTGAATCTCGGTTCTTTTGTTTAATAGAGAAGCGCTTTAACCAACTAGGCTACAGTGACAGGGTGCCCATCACCTTTTACAGCCGCTTGGACACACCGCTCTGAGACATCTGCGTTCAGTAAGCGCTAAACCTGCGCTCAGAGCAAATTGCCTCTTTTACATAGCAGCCCCGACACTGAGAAACGAAGAGAACTGGCTTTTATCTGCCATTTTCATGTCCAATGCGTTTGACATCTCCCAAGGGCGACAGAGTTCTTTTGCGACACTATTTCTTCTTCTTTTTTATTTCTGTACGCTTTGATAAAAAACGAGAAATCGTGCAACGGAAAAATATCTTTTTTTCATAGAGAAAACGTGCACCAGGAAATGTTGTGTTGAGAAGAAATGATTTAACATGATACGTGACGTAATTTATCGGAGCAATTGCTCGACCAGCAAGATCTGGAGAGGTTGGAGAGTCTGGTGGATGTGATAATTATACGGTGTTGTGGAAGAAAACAGTCTTTCTTTGAATTCTCAGTCAATCGGAATTTCAGTGCGAAACATAAACCCCTTGTCTGATTTAAAGAGATTATATTTTAAAACTCATAAAAAATCAGAAAACACATGTTTCTCACTTTGAAATTTTAGACGGAGCGGTGCATGACTAGTAGCGGCGCTGAGCACACTTTGGGGGAATTCAGGTCATGTGAAATGCCAGCGGTTTAATAAACAACGCGTCTGATTCCGGATCATAAGATTGTAGGTTCGACCTATACCTGGTTCGTGTAAATTTTATTCAAGCTCCTCAGTAATAGATGTATATTATGTAATGAACCGCACCTGAAAGCAAACGTTGGGTCTGTTTCCTTTGTTTTCCAGCATGAAATAGCAAATCGTTACAAAAAGCACCTGCTAATGTCCAATAGCGGGTTTTGTTTTCAAATTACAGTTTCAGGCTTCAGACACTTTTTAATAAAACAAAAGTGTCCGGAAACTCATTAACTTTCAGGTTTGCTTGAACCTGTATTAAAAAAAGTTATCTGAAACTTCCGGGATTCCATTATCTGATGTAGCTGTCTCTAAAGTTGGACGTGATGTTAAGCAGATGTGAACTGTGCCTTTTCTCTTAAAAAAAAAAAAAACAAAGTTCTTTTTTCCCCTCCACTCCAATGCTGGAGACTGTAAGCCTGTGTGAGCTCCACACTGCGTGTCCTGTACTGCTCTATTTTGTTTTGATTATCTATGTGGTGTACAGATAGAACTCAACTGCATGGGGTGAATTCCGTGTTCAGGACCAGCAGAACCTGAAAAAGTAACAGCTGACCTCGACATGATTTGAACACGCAGCCTTCTGATCTGGAGTCAGGCGCGCTACTGTTGCGCCACGAAGTCACGGTTGTCAGAGCTGTTGAATTTCCCAAAGGAGACAAATCAGCTTCACAAAAAAAAAAATCTCCTGTGAAGAGCGCAGCTCTCCGAAGAGAGTCTCTTCTTCACAGACCACATTTTATTCTTCCTGCGCAGCTCTTGTGCAGGTGTTGTTCTCAATTACAGATCCAGGAACACTGATTTTTTTTCTATTTTTTTTTAATTAAGTACCCCATGGTGCAACGGTAGCACGTCTGACTCTAAATCCCCAAGTTCATTTTCAAAGTATATCGGAGTCAACTGATACTGATCAGGTTCTGCTGCTACTGAACCCGCAGTCTTCACCTTAAGGTTCAATTCCTCAAGCCTTTTGACCTTATATGTCCATCCCTTCTCGTCAAAACTCGTATTTTCACAGAGTACCCTTCAGAAATCGCAGTATAGAATGAAAAAACTCCAGTAGATCTCGGCCGCTGTTGGTGATTTTCCTTTAAAAATAAATGAATCTCTGGAAATTTTACGGAGTGTATCACTTTCACTGAGACCGAGAAGTGTTAAGCTGTACATGAGTCTTTGTGGTTCGGTTGTTAACCAAAAGGGTGTTGGTTTGAGCCCTCCCAGGGACACTATGAGCCTTTTAATGTACACACCCGTCTCACTTTATCTCCACGGCCGGTCTTGTACCGCAATCAAATACAGAGCCCGTAGGAGGCAGTAAGCTCGCATATATAGCTCACTGTGTATATAATGAAGAAGCAGAGGTTAGTTTCTCATCTGCGCGTTACAGAGCCTTACGCAACTCGTACTGTACCAACAGTTAGGGTTTGATCCCTGCACGGGCTATTAGTTGAAAAGCCATTGTAAATGACGTGTAAGAGATTTATAGATACTGTAGATCAGTAGTTCTCAAACTGTGGTACGCGTACCGGCAGTGGTACGTGGAGTGCCACCAGGTGGTACGCCAAATGACCCTGGAACTGTGTAGTGTGCACTGAAAAATCGGGACGGGTTTTCATATTTTGTATTTTAATACTTGTCGAATACGCAGGCTACATACTACGATACAGTGCGTGCTAATACTTCAGTGGACACAAGAGATACTCTGTAATTCTATACCACTCTATAGGAATGCGTGCTACGGATGCAAGTGACCAATTGTATTTAAAAAAAGCTATTGTATCTCCAGCAAATAGGGAGAAAGGAGAATTAGCGTGATTTTGGAACAATGCCAACATTGTAAACACAGGAATGCATAGAAATACGTGCTACGAACGCAGGCAATCTTGTGAGCACACGAAAGCGTGATAGAAAAATATTTAAGAACTGTTCGAATTTGAGAAAAATACACCGAGCGTCTCTGTGTTTCGCTCCCATGCGCATGAAATAAAAACTTTAAATAAATACGGAAATAAAAACGGAAACGCGGAAAAAGCTTGCGGATTGCTAAAGCAGGTAAGCTACACTATTTTTGAAGAACCTTATTTACCGTTGGCAAAAGAGCTGACACGTATTATGTGTGGAAAAAAAGCTGCTAAACAGCTCGACCTGCTGCCCCCCTCCCCCTGAAAGACACAGTCATTTATAGAATTATTGAAATGAAGGATTATATCAAAAGTACACTGATAGAGCGCGTTAAGATGAGCAGATGTTTTTCACTGCAATTAGATGAGTCTGTAGTCGATTTGGCCAATTTGCTCGTTTACGTTAGATTCGAGTTTGAGGGTATGTCTCATGAAGACTTTCTGTTCTGTAAACCGCTACCAACAGGAACTACAGGAGAGCACATATTTCAGCTTCTGAATGAATTTATCGAAGAGAATGACCTCGACTTGATAAAATGCATCTGAGTTTGTACCATTGTTCTCCAAGAAGGAAAGCTGTTTAACACTGACGTCACTCCTTTTTATTTAACCCAGATTGTGAAGACAACTCCACCCTATCAAAGGAAAATGTTGCACAAAAGTTGGAAAGCACACTCTGAATCCATCTGTACTGTATATTTGATTTCCGCGATCCATTCAAGGCTGCTTGGTGCTTCGCAAGCAAGTCATGTTCAGGGAAGAAACTCAGCTTAGAGAACTACTGGTGCATTTTCACTCATTGAATTTGATCTTTGTACTCTCTTTACATTCTCAGCTATAATATTTCAAAATTACAGTTCGGATTTGTTGGAAAACTTCACAGGCATTATTAAGTTAGGACTGTACAATTGTATTTTAATATCTTGGTATATTTACCTTCATTTTAATATGGATGTAACCATAAATGTTGTACTTTTGTCGTACATTTTAACTGAGGACGCACGACGACTATTATACCTTGTGATACATGCAAGACATCTGTAAACGAAGATGTAATTAGTCAAATTGGCAATTAACAGAAAACCACAATTGTATAATATTATTTCTCTATGTCGATGATCAGTTGAAGGATTTGAAGAAACTATATATTATTCCTCGATATCGATGATCAGTTGAAGGATTTGAAGAAACAGCAGTGATAGCAGGTGATTTTGGTTTTGAACCCATCTTTACACCTCAATAATCCATTTGTCCTCGAAAAAAGAAAAGACAGGCATGTTTTGAGTCTCATAATGATCATCTTCTCGATCCAAAGAAACATATAAATTTGATTCCTTCCGTAGTATTTTGGATTTTCTTACGAAGATCTCACGAAGTATTGCCAGGATCTATATTTAGCGTTCGGTAGCGATAACACTGCTGATATTGATTGAGTAGAAATCTATGATGTATTGACAACTTTATCTGAAGTGAGAAGTCCTAGAACGCTGTCTATGAAGTGTTAGGATTCATACCAAGATATACTTTTTGTTTTCAACCCAAAATGCTGCTATTGCATTACACATTATATGAACATTACCAGTTTTGGTAGCTTCTCTGCATGATTTTTCAAAACTGAAACTAAATACAAAATTATTTAAGATCAACCATGACAAAAAAATTATAAATCAGGACTAATATTAATATCAACTGATGTTACTACAGAAAAAAAGATTTAACTGAAATATTAATAAGACTATGCAAGCCTAAAAAGTAGAACAATTCAATTTATATAACTTTTTTTTTTTAGAAATGGGCTCACACACCGGAAGACACTAACGTTTCTCTTCGTTAGAGTATGTGAATAACAGTTTAACCCAAAATATTTGGAGTCCAGAGGGAGGACTTGCTCGCTGAATGATCTCTCAAGAAATCCCTGGTGAGATTCAACAGGTGTTTTCTTCAACAGCCACTAAAAGTCTGATGACCTTCTCTGGATTTCCTGAATATGACGTAAAATTAGTTCAAATCATTTGGTAGTTAACACAACGAAATGCTTTGGAGGTACATTTAAAACAGCAGAGCAAGACTGTAGCACTTCGTGTGTGACTGAATTTAATTGTGTAAACCTGGCTCTCTATGAACACGAGCAAAGAGTTCTTACTCAACAGAAGATTGCGATGTGAGCACAATAATATAAGACATCTGGAGACGCCAGAGATTGAACTCAGGACTTCATACATGAAAAGCATGCACTCTACCACTGAGCTACATCCCCTATGGCACAGATGGTGGAACTGACTTAAAGATGTGCATATGTTTACTGACCACAATCCACAATTTATTTTTATATCCAGTCACATGGGCGACGGTGGTTGATTCTTCAATGGGGGAGTGCGTTTTTCTACCTCCTTACTCGACTGTCTTTCAATTATGTTTTCTTTGAAACCTTTTTGCATCTTTTAAGTGCTTGCAATTAAATTACGCATAGAAAAACAGCAGTACAGTTGATGTTCATGGACTGATGCACACAACTCCAGTGATAAAGCCCTTTTGTAAATATTGTAGAAGAATGTTAAAGGGCGAAACAACGCTCCAACCACGTGAATGGTAACAAGAAGGATCGTGTTCTTATTTAATATGTGCTTTTGAATTGCCTAGTCAATACACACAGGCTTTAGAGATGGACAAATAATTGAGTGAATCAAATTAGTTTTTGTTGGTCGTCTGTGTCTTCATAACTTTGTAGGTGAGAGAGAGGATTGCGAAAATGTGCAGGTGCTTCTCAGAAGTGCGTTGGTGGTATAGGTTCCTTCAAATAACTGAGCCAGTGCATCCCAAATCTTTTCAAGATGATCTGTGATCTGGTAACACATCTCCTGAAACTAACATTCGAGGTAGGAAGTGTGCTCTTAAACACCAAAACACTCAAAAAGGAAGAAGCAGATCTCTGTACACAAGACGGTAGTGCGATATTAGAATTTCAGAGTTCTTGACGGATTCAGGCTCCTTCTCAGAGGTCCTTGCTCGCCAAATAACTTTGCATCTGAGGAAGAGCACCACGGAAAAAACCCAACTCAACAACTTGGTTGCTCTTGCTCTTAATGCAAGGAGCTGTTTTTTTTTCCTCGCAATAATAATTATTAACCAGAAACAGCAGCACAGGTAGGTCGCATTTGTGATTATGTCATTTCTCTGCTTCAGCAAGGTCAATAAAAGACTCTGAAAGTAGTAAAGCAAAACTGAACTCAAAATCATATTGGGAATTCTGAGCAATATCTCCATACAGGTAATCCAATAAGAACGTTGAAATATTTGAATATCATCTCTCTGTAGATTGCGCTGCTTTTTACCCAGAGTAAAACTATTGGATTGAAGGAATGCTAACCGCTGGGTTAAAATGTATAGTTGTTATTTGGAGAAATCTGTAAACTCGTGATCGACAGTGCTGATTATTTTCCGGAGACGGAGCACCGATGACCTATCCGAGCTAATTGATAAAGCTCACCCAGTGGATACTCTAGCAGAATGTCAAAGAACATTCACCTTTGTATCCAAAGAAACCACAGGAACAACATCAGGAAGCACAATCAATTCCCCTTTTAAATCTTTCCTGTAAGGTATGCTATGTGAATTCATGAAGTTAATCCTCTGATCTCTTTTGATCACGAACAAAGTACTTCTGATGGAGCGCTATGTTCAAAGATTTAATAAGCTTTACCCCTGCCAACAATTCGGCGTGAAGAATTAAAAGTTTCACAGACAAAAGCAGCTCACCACCACAGCCAATATTAAATGTACTGTACTTGCCGGTACACTATCATGTGCACTGCCTCAAAAGTGATCTTGGCAGATGTTGTTCCCTACATAAAGCTGAACGTGCCAAAGAGAATTTCTGTTGAGAAAACAAAATTTTTTTTCTGCCTTGATGTTAAGCCTGTCTTTTAGAAAGTCTATCTCTTAACACCTCCTGCAGCCTAACAAAAAGCACTTTTACTGATCGTATTGCAGGTCTTAAAACACTAACATTTGGCAGCGGTGGGATTCGAACCCACGCCCCCAGAGAGACTGGAGCCTAAATCCAGCGCCTTAGACCGCTCGGCCACGCTACCTTCCTCCATGTTCATCTTCCTCACATTGCTGGCTTGGACTGGGGGGCTTCAGCTCTTGTCGTCGGATCTAATGATATCATGACATGTGGAAGTGACTGCACCTTCACCTTCCGAGATGCTTTCAATAGCACAAACGCTACTTTCACCGGCACAAACATAGCAATAACGAAGGAGGTGGGTTTCATCCTTTGTGCTGTTTGTAGGGGCGCAACTCTACGTCGATCTACTGACTTGAAGAGCAAAAATCAAAATCCTCTCCTACTACTATTGCTTTTTTCATAGTTTCTTCAAATCCTTCATTTGAACGTCGATTTTGAAGGATATTGATGATAATACCACATAAATTGTGGTTTTCTTGTGATCGCCAATTTTATTCAAATATCAGCCTTTTTTACGGTTCCTTGCGTGTTTCACAAGGTATAATAGCCCCCCTCGCATCCTCAGCTAACATATTTTAAAATTACAATAGCTTATACAGCATGCATGTTTACATTTATATTAAAATTAAAGTAAATATACAAGAATACATACAGTACTAACCCAATCATTCTTGTCAGGTTCTCCAACAAATCTGCGTTGTTATTTTAACATGTTTCAGCTGAGGGTGCAAAAGGAGTATAAATGAATTTTCCCGCCAGCCATTCAAAGACCAAATTCCATGAGTGAACATTATTTTCTCAGAAGCTGCCGGTATTGGACTTTGCCGGTGGTATTGAATTATGTTCAAACTGTTGTAGTAGTTCCTTCTTGAAATTCGACACGTGCAAAGCACTCGTAATATCATAGGTGTTAAAGTTCGCTGAGTCTATTCGAGTCATGGTGTGTATCCCTGCCTATCATTGGGAGACGGGTAGCTTTTTTACACTCAGATTCCAATCTTCAATGCTTTGTGTGAGAGCTTACATAACTTTCATTTTCTCACATTTTCTGACGACTGTTCCAAAGGGGCATCCTGTCAATTCCGAATACTTTTCAAAAATCTGCCTGCATGTTTGATTATTGTCATTTCATTTAAAAAAAGTTCAATATTGATCATAACTAAAGAAAATAATGATCACGAACAAAAAAGGGATAAAGATGCGAGTCGATCTTGAATCACAGATGGGTGACACAGTCTTCTGTTCTGATATGGTTGTACGAGAAACAGGAGGAATCGCCAATCTCCTATAGAACATGAGTTGAATCAGGAGTGAGACATTTCGTATACTCGTGCATATGTCAACGCCTGACCTACATCGTAAAACTAACATTAAGTTGTCAGAGACATTCATTTATATACAAACAAGAGACAGACCAAGTAATAATTCTACATTAGTTCAGGTGGGTAAACCTGAACTAACTAACTAACTAATAAGCCTATTAATAATTCTACATTAACGTGTCCTACACTGATCAGACTAATTGACATGGTCTGATTCAGAGCCTGTGCAGTTCGTGCTAATTACAACAAGGACAGTTCTGAACCCTCATCACCGAACTGAGCACAAGTTCAGCTGTTCTCCAGTTTTGTTACGCATGGTTTTTCATTGCAATTGAGTTCAGAGCTGGAGCTGAACTCCAGACAGTACAGTGTTTTGGGTAAGTTGTTGAAATTCGCATGAGGCTGCAGACAACTTACCTAAAGTGTGTTCTATAGCTTTCAGGTGGAGTTCATTTATATAAAAGAATGTAAGTGGTATAAACGAAACAAGCCAGACGGCAGTCCAACCTACAGTATAATTTTCTGATGGAAGTCCTGACGCGTTATTCATTACGCCACTGACCCTGCTATTGTAGTGCTAAAATAAAACACGTTTTCTACATTTATATCTGTTTAAAAATCACTATCTAAAAAAGACAAAGGGTTTGTGTGTCGCGCTAAAATTCCGCTTCATTTCGAATGCAAATTAAAACCATTTTGTTCCAAGAAATCATAAATTTGTCACATCCTTCATACTACTAATAAGTATACGAATAAATACTCGGAAGAAGCCGCTCAGGTATTAGAGAGATTTAAAATCGGATCGGAGGATTTAGAGTCCAGACTGCAAACCAACAGCTGACACAGGTCTTTTATAGAACCGTTTTGATTTCCTCTACTTTTTCCCCGTGACGTCATTGTCCTGCTCACAGCCGAGCCCGACACACATCTGGTTTCTGTCGCTGGGTGCATACCCTGCGGTCCATGCGGGTCCTAATACCCCAGTACAATGACGGGGACACTAAACTGTAAACAGGTGCCGTCCTTCGGCTGAGACGTAAAACCGAGGTCCTGTGATCATTCAGGAGAATGGTGGTGGTGGAGGGGAGTCCCCATTACCTGTAAAGCGCATTGAGTGGAGTATCCAGAACAGCGCTATATAAGTGTAAGCAATAATGATGATGATGATAATTATTATTATTATAATGTAAAATGCAATAAAAAAATCAAACTTTGATTCAAAATAGATTAATGTAAAAACTGATAAAGCTAATGCTTTTTTCAGGGCTATATCTACTTTTTTAAAAAAAAGCGAAGTCTGTCGCGATTGTGAGAGTTAGAGAATGTGTTCCAGCGGGTGCCTTCATATCATGAGCGTCAGTCTCGCCCGTAGCTGCGAGAAGGTTAAAAGCGCACAAGTGATCTGTAGACGATGTTCGGGGAAGAGCTAATTCTGTTTTCAGCACAGGGAGTGAGAATGAGCTCAGCCCGGCTCCCAGCAGAATCCATTCTGGTTTGGTTACTGTTAGACTGTGCGTCTGAGGCTCTTTGGATCGCAACGTAAAAAAAACAATTGCTCACATCGTGTGACTTCCACGACAGGAAGGAAAGATATCACTTTAAAAAATCAGAACTGAAGATTTGGATCCTGGGCCTCAACTTAAAAATAAACAGAGTTTAACGACAGGAAATTGATTCCAGTTGTCAGATCACGTATACGCATACCTTAGCTTTGTGCTACAACCTGAAACTTTCAGGTACCATAAATAATATTATTGCTAAACATATGCCATTCTAATCTGCAAGCGACCAGAATATAGAATACGAATTTTTGTGCTTTGGAAGCGCTGGCCTACCTGTATCAAAATATCAGATTGTGTTTCTGCAACACTTCGTGCACAGTACGCCATTTTATCTAAAACAGTCACAATGAGGGCTTTACATGCAGTCTGGGGTATTTTCCCCTTTTATATTTTTGCCACTTTATATCGAACCTGTTATACTCCCAGAAGTGCACAGTAGCTTGTACTTAATAAAAATGTACAATTCACCGCTGGTATAAACAGATGTGTGCCGTGTTTGCCTTTGTAAGCATTTGTTTAAAAAATAAGTTCACAATACGATAAAAACACAGAAAGCACAAACTTTATAATACAACGATACAAAATCAATACCAAATCATTATGCCAATTAAGTACCTATCCTTTGAAAACAGAGAACACCTTTATATCTACAAAAAACTTGACATTTGTATGTATTTTTGAATTACAAAGCAGACAGTCTAGTCCCTTAATTCAAAGATCAGATCTTGGCCAAAACAAGACAATCAGACGTGGGCTGAATTCGGAACAGGAGCCTTTGCTTAGTCGATTATTGAGCTTTTGATCAATGTCTGAATAAAACGTTTTTAACTCTTTGATTAAATTACACAAAAAGCACCTTCCTTCGAGCCAGAATCGAACCAGCGACCTAAGGATTCCTTGTTGACTCTACTACAGTCCTCCGCTCTACCAACTGAGCTATCGAAGGGATGCTGTGGCATTGCTTTCAGGCACATACTGCCCAATGAAGTAAAATGTGAAATGGGTGATTTAAATCCCACTTCGACATCAAGTTTCCAACTCGTTTCCTTAGTCTCATTTACCTTGAATTTAAGCCACGAACCAGAATTCTACTGTATAAACTTCCAGGGATATTACAAAATGTTTGATGGGGCATCAATCATTACAGGCGGAAATTGATTCCTTTTTTTCCTCGAGGGATCATATTAAACATTTCATTAGTCTCGAGAGGAGGATCACCATGAGACACAAAACTGTTTCTTTTTGTCTTTATTAGAAAGTAGCGTTTGTGCTACATTAATAATATTTTCGTGAAAATAAAGAAGTTGTAAATTTTAAAAATTTATATCTGAATCGAAATGTGGTTTTGAGTTAAATATTAGCGTGTTCATGTAATTAGTTTGTGTTTGTCATTACTATATATATTGCCATGTTACTAGAATTTGTAACTGAAGTTTACTAGTTGTGTTTTTTATAATGATTAGACATTTGAATACAATATTGTATATAATGTATAATTTGAACTACATATTGTTAAGGTGTGAATAATTGTATATTTTAAGAATACATTTCTAAAACAAATCATTGGCTTTATTTACTAGTTTCTACACCTATAAAAATCTTTCTTTGATGTCTAATAGACATCAAAGAAAGATGTCTATTATACATCAAAGATGAGCAGTGTGTGTCGTGTTCACAGCTGATAACTAGAAGATGTCTGGAAGAGGCAAAGGCGGAAAGGGACTCGGGAAAGGAGGCGCTAAGCGTCACCATAAGGTTCTCTGTGACAACATCCAGGGAATCACCAAGCCCGCCATCCGCCGCCTGGCTCGCCGTGGGGGAGTGAAGCGGATCTCCGGGCTGATCTACGAGGAGACCCGCGGGGTGCTGAAGGTGTTCCTGGAGAACGTCATCCGCGACGCCGTCACCTACACCGAGCATGCCAAGAGGAAGACCGTCACCGCCATGGACGTGGTGTACGTGCTGAAGCGCCAGGGCCGCACCCTGTACGGCTTCGGAGGCTAAACAGGAGCGGAGCTTCACTACCGGACCCTGACGTATAAACCCAAGTGACCCAGTGACATTTGTCACTGCTGAGGTTGCTTTATGGGTCTATTTTCTATGCTGATCTGTGCTGATCAATTGGAAATCAAATGCAAAAAAGACCCGTTCCCACACCTAAGGTCAAATATTAGGAATCAAAACTGCTCGAGTGTATGGAAGCACACAGCTTTATCAAGATTTCCAAGTGCAAGATCTTTTTATTCATAAAAGACCCTATTTATGTTGTATGAGCAATATTAATATTAATACAGAATCTTTTTTCACCAAATAAATGGGCTTCCTGACTTCAGAAAGCCTTCTAGACAAATACTAAAAGAGCAAAAATTCAATTTGGTAAATGAAATGAAAACACATTCCCTACCAAACCTTGAGTACAGGCCATTCAGGATGATAATACAAAACCATTTATAATTCAACAAATAAAACCTGTCAACTGGTAATCACCACTTATCATAAAAAAATAAGTAGCAATACACAGTAGGGGACTCTTGGGTGCAAGTTAAATCCATGCAAGAAGGGGGTGTAGTGTTATATTTCCAAATCAGATATGCAAATGAGAGATCTGGCCCAGCCAATCTCAAAGCTCCCTTGGTCTGGAGTGGAGCTGCTCCCCTCTTCTAGTTATTCACACTGGAGTTAGGTTACATATTAGCACATTTCATCTAACAGTTGCTGCAGAAACAAAAACGTAAACAAATGACCTGGAATGTGACCACACCTATTAGAATGTAGTTCAACAGATAACTTGTAAACCTTGTCATAAGATTTTTTTTGTTCTACAAAATATACTTTATTCCGCAAAAAGAAAACATCTCAAAAGGAACATCTCACTCATATTAGCACTCCATGGAATAAAAAACAACGGCGGAACGGAGATTGATTGTCCGTTATCAATCTTTGCAAGTGGGGGCGGATTTGCGCAATTAAGAGAGTCCCTCCAAACCTACCACTTGCTATTGTCCTTTAATCCCTGTATATGGCCCAAAGTCCATTCCAGCGCTCCCTCGCCGTGGGGAAACCCCATTTGGCGACGTGGTGCTTCGTCCTCCTCCTGAGGTCCGCCAGGATCCTCTCCTCCAGCTCCCTCGCCCCCCACTTTATGTTGTGCCGGATGAGAGTGTTCCTCGCCTTCCACAGTCATTGTTTTGTGAGGGACAGTAGCAGCCCCCACAGGTCCTGTGTCCCCTTGTCCAGTCTGGTGGGTGCCAGCCCCCAGCAGAATGTACTGGTAACTGAGCACCGCATCCTTTCCCAGGAGTTGCATAATGTTGTCCATTCTGCCCCACACCACCTTGGCGAAGAGGCAGCTCCAGAACACATGCTCCTGAGTCTCCTCGACAAAACACGTGTCCCGGGGGCAATGCGGATTCCTGGTTAGCGAGTGTCTGTAGAGGACCTCTCTGGTAGCCAGTCTCTTGTGTACAGCCATCCAGTTGAGGTCCTTCAGTTGGTTGTCAAGTTCTTTGGGCTGTGTCCTTTCCCAGACTTGTCTGGGAACCTGCAGCCTTTCGTCAGCGACCAAATGCCCCCTCACCTCTTTGTACAGGGCTCTGTGGTTGGTGCAGAGCTCTGGCTGTCTCGTGGCCTCGTACCTCCTGCTCCACTTGACAGCGTGGGTGTAGAACTTCGGTCGCCTCTCTGCCTTGGACCCAGTGTTTGACCACTGGACCAAGTGCCTCATCGGGACGGAGAGCCACAGCCTGACAAAGTACTGGTACTTGTGGCCAATGGGCTCCCGCAGCGCCCGACAGAGGTTGCAGTAGAAGATGCAGTCGAGTTTCAGGGGGAAATGTGGGACATCCCGAACCCCTTCCTCGACCGGCTGACACATCCGGTTTCTCATGATGGACTCGTACCTGCCGCCCCAGACGAAGCCAAAGATCATCCCTTGCAGCGCCCGTCTGAGTCTGGCCGGCAGCGGGTACACCACCGCCAGGTAAACCAAAGCCGGCAGGATGTCTGCTTTCAACACCATCACTTTCCCTGTGTAGGACAGCGACCGCGTTTTCCACAGACCCAGCTTCGTGTTCACCTTGGCGATCCTCTCGGTCCAGTTGTTGGTCTCGTTGTCCCGGCTCTGGAAGGAAACCCCCAGTATTCTGAGGGGCTCCGTGCAGAGCTCGAGACCCTCCGGCGCCGTCGTCCTGTGCTTCCAGGGCCCGAAGAACTTCAGTTTGCTCTTTCGGCGGTTGAGCTTCGACCCCGAGGCTCTGGAGTATTGCTCCATGACCTGCAGGGCCCTCCTCAGCCCCCTGTCCGACCTCAGGAACAGCGTCGTGTCGTCGGCGTACTGGGAGATCTTCAGGGTTAGGGTTAGTCGATGACGGGGTCCCGTCTCACCGCCTCTGCTAAGGGCTCTGTGAAGAGAACATAGAGAAGGGGTGAAAGGGGGCAGCCCTGTCGCACTCCTGATTCCTGGGGAATGAAATCCCCCAGGTTTCCGTTCACGTTCACTCTGCTGCCCACGTCAGAGTACAGAATCTGAATCCAGCGGCTGAAACTCTCTCCGAAACCGAAGCGTTCCAGCACCCTGAACAGATAGCTGTGGTTCACTCTGTCGAAGGCTTTCTCCTGGTCCAGGCTGACCACCATCATGGGCACGTTCCAGTCCTCGGCCCAGGCGATGGCGTCTCTGGTCAGCTGGAGGTTCCAGCTGACGGATCGCCCTTCCACCCCACACGTCTGGTCGCTGTGGATGATGTGGGGGAGGGCGGTTCTCAGTCTGCCGGTCAGGAGCTTGGACAGGATCTTTACGTCCACGCAGAGCATCGTGATCGGCCTCCAGTTTTTGAGGTCGGCGGCGTCTCCTCCCTTGAAGAGCAGGGAGATGATGCCCTCCCTCATGGTGTCTCCGAGTTTCCCCCGGCGGAAGATCTCCTGTGCCACTTCCACCAGATCTGCCGCCAGGGTGTCCCAGAAGCAGGTGTAGAATTCCTTGGGGAGTCCGTCCGGCCCCGGCACCTTGCCATTCTCCATGGACAAGAGCGCCGCCTTCAGCTCCTCGGCCGTGATCGGACCCTCCAAGTCCTCCCTCACCTCCTCCGGTACTCGTGCCGTCAGCCCCTCCAGAAAAGCATCGCCTGCCTCCACCTCCGTCTGCTTTTCTGAAAAGAGCTCCATGTAGAAAGCGGTGGCCGCTTCTACCTTGTCGCTCTCGTCCAGGCTGAATTGAAGGCTCCTCCCCGTTAGCCGAGCTGTACTCCTCCTCGAGTTGCCTCTGGAGTCGTGCAGCTTCCTTCCTCTCCCTGGCCGCCTTCCGTCTGCAGTACGTCTGCGCCAGGGTTCGGGTCCTGTCCTTCACCGACTCCCACCATTCCACCACGGAGCATTAACAGATAGTAAGAGCTCGTTTCCATTAGTAAACTTTGGATAGGACTTGGATACTTGTGCAAGGCACTGTAAGTGAAAATGGGAAATGGGGAGAAATGTGCACATTTATCTTGCTGTTCTAGTGTGAAAGAACATATTGAAAATTATTACAACGTTGTACATTTTATTTGTACAATTCACTGTGCTCCTTGTTGCTGGATCCTGGTGTCTTTTTTCATCATTTTACAAAGAGCTTTCTCTCTCTTTTCCTAACTGATAATTTAAACCACAGTGGACACTGGTTTTCTTTTCAGCTTTAATTGCCTCACTCATATTGCAATCTTACTGCAGGTCCCTCATCATGACGGTCCTGGGTGTTGTCCTGACGGTGTTTTGCTCTCAAGGTAAGAGATCAGAGTTGTCGTTCGCTCGCCTGTGAAGAAATGTCCACAAGCAGGTACAGTCACGTCCAGAGAGCTGTCTCACTGTTGTGTGTTTTAAGGGAGCTGAAGTGTCTCTCTGTCTCTGTCCTCTGTCTCCCAGTGTGCTCTGCTCTCCTCCCTGTGTCTGGGCTCTATGGGGACACTGTCGCTCTGCCCTGTGATGGGAGCTCCTACAGACACTTTCCAGAGGAGAAGAAGATTGTACTGTGGGAGACAGCTGACCGCCGTGTGCTGGAGTTCTACAGTGGCCAAATCCACACTTACCCAGGGTTCGAGAACAGAGCTGAGCTGTCCAGAGAGAGGATGAGAGATGGGGATTTCTCCCTGATCCTTCATAAAGTGACGTTCTCGGATCAAGATATCTACGAGTGTCGATTTGTGGATGACAACAGCGACAGGAAATTCCTGGGAGATGTGAAGCTCACAGTTCTAGGTAATCTCCTTTCTCTCCCTTGTGATCCGAGCAGTTTGAGGGAAGCGGGTGTTTACAGTGTAGTGATTCCTGACTCGTGTCGACTAACCTGACCTACAGCTGTTTTCTCTCTCAGTTCTCCAGGGTGCACCAGCATCTTCTGTTTATCATTTTTTTCCATCTCCTTCATCCCAAACCCCAGATCAGGACCCCTGGTGAATTTTAGCCAGGGCTCAACTCAGACGATGTTGGGGTATATGACTGAATTCACTCTTCAGACCAGACAGGGAATTCTGGGAGAAGACCATGTGACTTGCCCGGTGTTGCTGACCGCTCCCTTGTCAATGTCTTCCTGTAGGACACGAGGACAACATCAGTCTCTCCTGGGGAGACCCCCTCAGTGTCCCTCTGCGCACACAGCAGGCTGTAGAGCTGTGGTTCAGGCCTGAGGGAGGAGGGTCTCGCAGGCTGTGCTCTGTGCTCGACAGCACTGTGACCCCAGACTCCAGCAGGCTGAAGGTTCAAGACCAGGTGCTGAAGATCTCCAGTGTGAGAGCTGAAGACGGGGGCACTTACACAGTGCAGGACTCCCAGGGGACCCCCATCAGCACTGTCCACGTCACTGTGGGAGGTGAGAGTGGGGCTCCAGTGTGACTCTTTCACCAGTGTCAGTCCCTGATGTGTGGGGTCAATAGGAGGTATTTGATTAGGTATTGATTACCTGACATTTCATTTTTCAGGATTTTTCATTAAGGTTCTTGAATATATTTGAACTTAGAACTCTAAATGACTGTTGCTGTTATGAAACTTTCTTCAAGTTCACGACTTAAATGTGATCCATACTGTCTCCTCTGAGTGAGTGCAGTCTTTACATGCTGTCTGCATCATTCTTTCACTCTGCTCCTTTCCTTGAATTTCAGCTCGATCAGAAGTCCTCACCCTGCAGTCTGGAGACAGTCTGACTCTCCCTCTCCACACTGCTGCTCCAGTGAAGGTGCTGTTTGATCCTGCAGGATCTGCCCAGTCTCCCAGAGTCTTACTGAGCAGCGCAGGGCTCCCTGGCCCCGGGTACGAGCAGAGAGTGTGGGTGCAGGACGGCTCTCTGACACTGCGCTCCCTCACACCAGCTGATCAGGGGAGCTACACAGTGAGGGACCTTCAGGGAAACACCATCAGCACTGCGATCGTCACTGTCACTGGGGGAGGTGAGTCTTCATTACAGGACAAACTGAGTTAAACTGATCTCCACCTGAACTTACCTGCTTATGAAGAAACAATACTTGAGCTGTTTCAGTGCTGATTTTCTCCTGTGGTTTGAAGCCGATCACACAGGTCCAGTGTGTCAGCTGGTGTTTCAGAGACGGCAGTTTTCCAGCTCCTCTCCTGGTGTTTCTCGGGCTCTGAGCTGGGATGTGAAACTGGGCAGCAAGAACACTCTCTCTCACACCGGCTGCTGGATAGTTTTTCTTTTCCTTCTTGCTGTTGTAGGTTTGCTCTCTGTGTGACTGTCTCTGCTCTTGTGTTTTCAGAGATGAGGAGGGTGTCATGGCTTGGAATTGTTTTAGTCATCACTGCGATAGTGGCTGTGCTGATGGGTGCTGCACTGGGTGCTGTTGTGTGTCAGAGACGGTGGAAGATGAGAGAGGAGTGAAACATGATACCAGCTGAAAGCAACAATATTAATATCCATAAAGAAAATGGAATCCTTGAGGGATCTGAGAAGTTCAGTGATGCTGTGTCCCTGCACATGGAGGAAGACTATGGTATAGGAAGTGAGATTGTTCCAGTGGTGAATCAGTCTGCTTCAGTTCCCAGTGGATCCAGTTCTCCCAGTGTTACTGCAGGAATCCCTTTAGGCACAGTTATTGTGAAAGACCCAGAGCAGAAGACAGACTCAGGATATCCATCTGAGGAGGATGATGGTGAGCAGCCTCCTGCAGGTGAAGAAGAATCGACAGTCCAGGAGCTCAGTGGAGGGTCGACCCCAGCTGACCCTGAAGACCAGTCGAGTCTGGAAGAGCCTCTGCTGTCTGATGGAGGAGATCAGTGACCTGACCATCACAGCCAGTGTAGCCGGCCAAGTTACTGGTGCAGCTGTCGGACATCCCCGTCAGACAGTGCAGGAAGCCAGACCGGCCTTTGCACAGTAAACTTGAGCTCCTTCCACATTTCAGCGCAATAGAACTAAGTTTTTATTCCCTCACAGCTTGTGTGTATTTCAAAGACGCAGGCAGAGAGAGACCCCCTGGACCCACAGAGCTCTTCCCCACCTCCACCAGCCTGATCTTCATCCAGGGGCGACTCTCCCCACAGGAGCCTCACCGTCACACAGAGGGGCCCCTCTCCTGCCTGCTGCAGAGCTGAACAAAGACCACCAGTCTGCCTTGAACAAAACATGGAAGAGATCAGGAAGAGAGCCTCAGGACCCAGGCAGCCCTGACACTCTGCCGCCCCCTAGTGGCAGCTGCTGGGTACTGACTGGGACCTTCCCTCTGCTGGTTCCACTGGGCCCAGCCCTGCTGACAGAGCCCCTCGGCGCTGGATCTGTAAAGATGCATCTGGACAAAAACCTGCCCTCAGGACTCCTTCGTGTGCTGCTGCCAAACTTGAGAGTTACACTGCAGTAGGGGCAGGACTTAGGGCTGCACTGAATAGTTTCTAATTTAACTTTTTAATCCACATGTTTTAAAAAATGAAACTTATAAAAATCAATATTTTGCTTTAATTTCATTTTAAAGAAATTTGAAATTAAAATAGTATTTGATTAGGCTTATAGATAAATTACTTGTATATTTATATTGTATATATTTACACAAGATTAAAATGAACAAATGATTTTTAGATAAAAAGTTACATATAAAATTATTTTTACTAATGCTGACCTCTCCGAGATCGGTATTTTAGCAATTTATAATAAATAAAACTACTTTTTTATATCCAGGTGTGTGTGTCTCTGTTTGGCTCCTAGTATTCATGAAGTCCTCTGGGAAGGTCCTGTCCCAGTTTCTGAATGTTCAGGTACAGTCCAGCTGTCGGCTCAGAGTGACCTCAGGCTCCAGGGAGAGGGGCAGTTCAGGCTGTCAGGGGGAGATCACGCTGAGTAAATACCCTGCTGGTAGTGACTCTCCAGCCCGGGACCAGTCTGGGTTCCTGCCAGCTCAGGCTGGGAAGTGGAGACGCTGGTCAGATCTTCACATCTCCACTTGTACCTGTCTCGGCTCCTACTGGGCGAAGACACTGACTCCAGGCCTCAGCTCTGATCCTTCACCTCTATGTGATCATTACAGTCAGTGTTCGAGTAAAGAAGTCCTGTTAAGCAATTGTTTTGTTGACTTAACATCTACACTCTCTTACTGTGTGTAAAGATACTGATCTGTAGCCTCACAGATGTGGTCTTTAAAATGTCCTGAAAGATCCTGCCATGTTTTTATTTCTAAATTCTCTCAGAGTAGAAATTTCTGTTCCAGCCCACTAGAGGGCGGCATAATCCTAAAGTCAAGCGGGGGTCTCCTGTCTCCTGGTCCTGAATGGGGAGCTGTATCGAACTCGGTTGTTCCTTGTCATGATCCAGGACACACACACACACACACACTTCCTGTCCTGTCAGGCCTCGGGCTGGGACGTTCTGTCTGGACCTCCGAGAACGAGCTCCACCCTCCCTGCCCCTGCGGCCCAGCGACCTGCTCAGGGCTGAGGCCAGTGCTGTGTCGCTGTCTTACTCTACTTCCTGTTGGCCCACACACACCTACGCCAGCGCAGCCCCCCTGCCCCTTCCTGCCAGCCTACACAGACTCTCTGTCCCCTCTGCGGGCCGAGCCCCCCCGTCTCCCCCCTGCCTCTTCGCCCTGCGTTTCCAGAACTCGCTCAGAGCCTCCAGCCTGATTTGCGCCCAGCAGGACGAATCGCGGCTCTTTCATCGCAGACCCCCAGCCGAGGAGCCCCCCAGTGTCTCTGGTGTCGGCTGTGTCCACTGCGCGCGGTCACAGCGGCGTGGGGCCTCTCTCCGCCCGCGCTCTCCCTCGGCCTGGCTTCCCGAGGGGGAGGAGAGGGCCGGGCTGGCGTTTCTGCGGGGAACAAGGTGGGCACACGCAGCTGGGCACGGCCTGTGTTTATTTCGGCTCACAGGCGTGGCTCGTACATGCTGTCTCCAGTCGAAACAAACACAGGGCTGAGGCACACGGAGGACAGAGGGAGCTCTGGGCCTGCGGTCCGCGGAGCCGATCCCTGTGGCTTCGGGTCGGGTGGGATACTGGAGCACGAGGAGCGCTCTCTCTTCGTTTCCGGCCGGACTGCAGCCCCGAGGAGGGACTAGACGGGCCTCGTCCTGCGGACGTCTCTGTTCCTGGGGGCGGCCGGGGGAACGGTCTCCTCGACGTTTTCGTACTGCGTCTGATCGCCTGGCGCCGCCTGCAGGGGGGCGAGACCACAGGGAAACCAGGAGTGAGAAGCCAGATCAGCTCAGCCCCTCTGCAGCCTGTCCTGAGCTCCCCCTGCTGGTGTCATGTTCACACACCCTGGACAGGACAGCAGTCCATCACAGGACACACACACTCACACACCCTGGACAGGACACCAGTCCATCACAGGACACACACACTCACACACCCTGGACAGGACAGCAGTCCATCACAGGACAAACACACACACTCACACACCCTGGACAGGACAGCAGTCCATCAAAGGACACACACACACTCACACACCCTGGACAGGACACCAGTCCATCACAGGACACACTCACACACCCTGGACAGGACAGCAGTCCATCACAAGACACACACACACACTCACACACCCTGGACAGGACAGCAGTCCATCACAGGACACACACACTCACACACCCTGGACAGGACAGCAGTCAATCACAGGACACACACACACTCACACACACACCCTGGACAGGACAGCAGTCCATCACAGGACACACACACACACTCACACACCCTGGACAGGACACCAGTCCATCACAGGACACACACACACACTCACACACCCTGGACAGGACAGCAGTCCATCACAGGACACACACACACACTCACACACCCTGGACAGGACAGCAGTCCATCACAGGACACACACACACACTCACACACCCTGGACAGGACAGCAGTCCATCACAGGACACACACACTCACACACCCTGGACAGGACACCAGTCCATCACAGGACACACACACACTCACACACACACCCTGGACAGGACACCAGTCCATCACAGGACACACACACACACTCACACACCCTGGACAGGACAGCAGTCCATCACAGGACACACACACACACTCACACACCCTGGACAGGACAGCAGTCCATCACAGGACACACACACACACTCACACACCCTGGACAGGACACCAGTCCATCACAGGACACACACACACACTCACACACCCTGGACGGGACACCAGTCCATCACAGGACACAGACACTCACACACCCTGGACAGGACACCAGTCCATCATAGGACACACAGACACACACCCTGGACAGGACACCAGTCCATCACAGGACACACACACACTCACACACCCTGGACAGGACACCAGTCCATCACAGGGCACACACACACACACACTAGAGGGCTCATGGTTTTCCTACCATGAGCCCTCCAGCCTGTCTCTGGACTGTGGGAGGAAACTGGAGCTCCTGGAGGACACTCACACCAACATGAAGGGAACATGCAGACTCCACACAGACAGCACCCCAGGTCCATCATTGAACCCAGAGCCCCAGCACGGCTGCCCTTTAGATTTTGCGATTCGTTCTGTTGCCGTCTTGTGATCTAGAAAGTGTAACGTCTGAATTACCAGAATGCTGGGCTGACGTCTTGCCCTCGATCTCTTCCGACAGGCGACACACAGCTCAGGAGCTGTAGGGAGACGTTGCAGCAGGAGGTTAGGAAGACCAGGACACAGCAGCTGGCAGAGCGAACACCAGCTCTCACAGGTAGGATCCCTGTTCCTGGTGCGAGAGGTCCCGTCGTGATTCACAGTGCACGGAGCTGGACACGGTCCTGTCCAGCAGGGCCGAGCGGCCGTACCGTCTCTCGCGAACAGGCAGTAGGCGCAGCAAGAGGACACCAGGGCGCTCAGAGGCAGAGCCGACAGCAGGACGAGCAGGCAGGACAGCTGGAGGTGAACGGGTGGGGAACGCTCCGGGCCTCCTCCTGCCACAGACAAGGAAACAGCCCTCAGGGGACCGGGACCGTGTCTGGGTCACCTCACCGAGCCCCAGACTGGGAACCTCTCTAATGAAACCCCATTGTGCCAGAGTATTGGCTTCAACCACAGGGCTGGGCAGCTTGTTCCCCACCCCCACCACCCTCTGTGTACAGAAGAGCCTCCTGTCCTGACTGGAGGAGCTCACCCAGCTGTGTCTGGAGAGAAGCCAGGGTATCGGCTTCAACCACACTGCTGGGCAGCTTGTTCCCCACCCCCACCCCCCTCTGTGTACAGAAGAGCCCCCTGTCCTGACTGGAGGAGCTCACCCAGCTGTGTCTGGAGAGGAGCCAGGGTATTGGCTTCAACCACAGGGCTGGGCAGCCTGTTCCCCACCCCCGCCCCCCTCTGTGTACAGAAGAGCCTCCAGTTCTCAGTTTTAAATGTCCTTCTATGTATCTCACGCTGACAGGAGCCCAGGACACTGCACGGTAAAGAAAAGGTGGGGTTGGTCGTTGAAATTAGGGGGGAACTGTAAATCTACTGCATAAACCCGACCTCAGCACAACGTGCTGCTCTCCCGGAGGGCTGACGGCAGATGAACGATTGTATTCTTGCCCGCAAAACGGATCAGAGAGCTGAGGACAGAGCGATCCGCGCTGAGGGGCGGTGGCTGGGGCTCACCGGGGAAGACGAGCTCCGTCCCGTTTCCGAAGCTCAGCCGCCCGCCGGCTCTGTCGGCGCAGTAGTACAGCGCCCGGTCGGACTCCGTCAGTTTGGCGAGCGTCAGGCTGACGGAGAGGGTCGAGGGTTCGAGGACGAGGGAGAGGCGAGACCGGTACCCCTCTTCCACCTCCTTGTTGACCTGGGAGCCGCTGACCTGGGCGACGGCGGCGATGAGCGGCATCTCCAGGGGCCGCTGTATCATCCACAGCGTCTCCTTCAGGTGCCTGATGCCGCAGGGCAGGGTGACCGTGTCTCCGGCTCGGACCCGCAGCTCCACGACCGCGGCCGGTTCGGCCCCGAGCCCCCGCGTCATGCAGACATCTGAGACAGGAAACTCGCGTCAGTCCTTCTCAGACACCGGCAGGACGGGGCTGGCGGGCTGATTTCAGATCCGTCCGGGTACACTGCTCGCTAACAGGACAGTTACAGAGGACCGAAGCTCATTGGTGCGGTTTATTTCAGACTGCTGGCCTTATGAAGTACCGGTTCGGACTGGTACCCAGAACTAAGAGGGAAACACGTTTCACGCTCCGTTGCTGTTTCAGGAGCGAGGATGCCCCGCTTATCAAGAAGAGAACAGAAAAAAACACGATTTTGCTCATCTGAATCGCTTCCGCCGCACAGCAAATCCAAAGCAGCGCCCTCGACCCCAGCGCGGCCCGCCAAGCGGCTTGAGCGCCGCACGTTTTTGCGCGCAACGTCGCTCCGGTCCGGTCCGGTCTGGCCGTGCATGAACCCCGAAGAGGCGCATTTGACGGGGACGCTAGCCTACTCACGGGTGAGGAAGACCAGCGCGATTCTCGCCGCCGCCGGCGCGTCCATCTCCTCCCGGTCCAGGGGCAGTTGGTCCAGGGCGGTGGCTGGGCTTCAGACCACCAGAGACGACGACGTATCGTTTCCTCTGGCTGGCCGTCCCCCTCCCCCCCAATTAAAGGGCATTTTTTCCACCGTTGGCGGGTCGCACAGTTGAGTCCGGACGCCGGCCTTCGACGGGACAGAGCTGTTGCAACCAGGGATCTGCGCCGTCCGGACCCCCGAACTGCTCCGACGCCCTTTGGTGGTGGTGGGGGTCGTGCATTCGCAGAAAAGCTCAGTAAAACCAGATCTCAGCGGCTCAAACGGGGCTGGAGTACGCAGCGTGCGGGAGCTCTTGGGGTGTACCTTCACACAAGTCAGACCTGATCTCCCCCCCCCACCGGAACTTCAGCGAGCTGAGTTCAAAACCACAGCAAGCACTTCACACAGGTGGAGCGGGGGCGGGCTGCTGGCCTGTCTCTCTGGGCCTGTGTTACTGGTCACAGGAAGTCACACACACAGATACATCCTTACACAGGCTGGGGACATCACACACACACACACAACGCGATGCATGACAAGGACCTGGCGCGTTTCTGTGACTGTGGGTGAATTTGTGAGATCTGATTGGGATAAAGGACGTTTGTATCATTAATCTGTTCATTGTTGTGGCTAAATATTTTATCCACAAACGTGAATGGTCTATCACTGCTCCCTCTATTAAAGTTGAATTCCTTTTTTAATTAACATTCTGTTAGAAACGTACAGAATCAAAAGGCGAGACATACAATGGAAATATAAAAATACAGAGACGCTCTTTTTCTTTATAAGATCACCGTGCGGAAACGTGTTCGAAGCGTTCAGGCTCAGCCGGCACAGGAAAGACCGGGTCGTTTCCGCTCTCGGACACGCGTGGGGCGGAACGCGTGCGAACCAGTGTCGACACCTCGAGTCTGCTTGTTCCTCGTGGCCGCTAGGTGTGTGTGTGTGTCGCGGTCCACAACTTGACGGCTGTGAGAGATCACCTGTTTCACATCAGCAACGAGGTACAGTAGGAGATCCGTGCAGATCGCGCAGTTACTGCAGTTACTGCACAAAATAATCCAGATTCCGTCTGCTCCGTCTTTTTTGTAACTGGTAAAGATTCCCGATTCCTGACAAAAGTCACTAAACTAATTTGCATATAGGGGATCACATCAAAGAGATCACATACAGGGTAGAAGATCACAGACGAGAGAGCGCCCGCACTCCCCACTCACCCCAGTCATGACTTGTGTGTCCCCCACTCCCTCCCACCACACTGTGATCTCTCCTCAATTCTTCCTAATCCAACACCACTACATACATGACAACTGAACGCAAACCGAAACTGTACTTAAAACTGTGCTATTTATTAGTCATTGTACTCTTTTTGCACTGTTTCCCGAATTACTTTTGCACTGTTTCTGTCCTGTTTGTATACTTTTCTCTGCTGGCGTATTTGCACAGTTTGGATTACACTGTTATGTTATTACACTGTTTTTGTTATTGTGTTACTGTCTATTGTCACTTTTCACTATACTATGCACCTGTGTAAGTATAACGACAAATACCGTGCCTTCCCTTTAAATGTATTGGGACAGCAATAGTTGCTTTTGGTTTACACTCAAGGAGTTCTGGTGGTGACCATGAGATCGATGTGAATAACAACCCCAACATAATACGTTTCTGCTCAGTGGCCTGCAAAATGTATTTGGTCAGATCACCCCCAATTGACTCAGTGTGGTCTTGTTTCTCACATTAGATCCTAGGGACATCGCGAGAGCACAACCTACATTCCCTAGAATGTCGGACTACATTCCCCAGAATCCTCTGGGGGGGCTCCCTGCATCACCTGACCAGCTACTCGAAGCTCATTGGTCAGTTGCCTGTTCCGGAAGAGGACGTCTGCAGACTCAGTGTTGACAAGCGGCGCAGCTTGATATCTTGATATCACTTCACACGTTTTCCGTCCAAGAAGTGGGGGAGGTTTTAGTTAATTGTAGTGTTTTTTTTTCATTAAAAAAAATCTTGAGCTTGCTTCCCCGTCTTGCGCAGCGGTTGAACGGGACCCCCATTAAAGAAAAGGTAAAGCGATTTTCTCTCCGGTACCGCGGTGAAGTTTTTTTAGTTTGTTTTTGTCAGCACCTGAGATGTTTAACAAGAAGTCATATCCGTATTTATTTAATGGAACATTTGGTAAATGTTTAAAATAGCATGTCTTTGAAATGAAGTGTGAAGGTATTTAAGAACAGTTATAGATAGCTACAGCAGTTACCTTTTAATTATTTATTAATGTCTTCATTGAACAGTAGGTCTGTTCTTCCACGAAACAGTCATGTCATGATTTTAATGTTTGCGATTTTGTTCATCTCTACTTACAAACGAGGAGCCATTTAGTCCAAATAATTCTGACTTATTTGGTAGAGGGTAGTGAATTGATCTGAGGGTCTTCTCCAGCTCTGGAGAGAAGCTGGTAGCTTGTTCCACACTCCCACCACCCTCTGTGTAAAGACGTTCCTCCTCTTCTCAGTATTAACGACGCTTCCCTGGAGTGACACTTCCGGAGGAAGTGGGAGGGGGGCAAATTCATTTTAACTCCCCTTTGGAATTGAATGAGACGGTTTTGTTTGAGGTAGGGTTGGACAGTACTGATGGACACTGCCTGTGTCTCAGAATTAGCACAGAAAGGAACGTGTTACTTTAAGAAATTTCCTGTTGGCATTCAGTTTTTCAGTTATGCACTTAAACGGTTTTTATGTGTGAATGTATAATCAGTGTCCTTTTTGTTTTGTCTTTTAACAGTCCGGACATTCTAAGGAATAATTATTTTATGGTCTAGCATTTAAGATTCTTGTGCCAAAAATTGTTTCTCCTACCTCATTTACTTGCTGACTGTAGGCATTTTTGTACGATATCACTTTGCGTTGAGTCGTAGTTTCTCTTGTTGTTGATTCTTTTTGCAGTCTTTGGATTTTCTTATAATAGATACTGGAATGTTTCGTTTCTAAAGGAACAAGTACATTTTAATCCCACGGTGAGAATAAGGAAAAACAGTTCCCGCCGTTAAGCTATAAAGACTCTGAAAATGGCCAACATTTCTCTTTGGAGGAATCGCTGCAGGGTACAAAGATACATTTACACTTGTCAAAAGTCATTTTCTGAGCTGTAGCGCTACACTTGCACTAAAGAAACACAATAAAACGTGAATTGTTAGATCGTCCTCTGAGTCTGCTGTTCTTGTCTGCTGAGCTGAACTCGCTTCAGCTCGCCTCCTGGGCGGAGTGGGTTCTGGGGATCATCACTGGGAAACTGGGGTGTCCGTCAGGTGTCACAAAGCAACAGAAAGTGGCCGTTCCGTGATCCAGATGGGAGCTGGATTTCCGAATATTTCAGCTCTTCTCCGCTTTCCTGTAATTGAAGAAAAAAAATGGAAGGACCCTTTATTCCTCTGGTTGTGAGATGTGTTCCTTTAAAAAAAAAAAGACAGAGCCCTCATATTGAGGTGTGGAATGAAAACTGCAGAAGAGGCTTCAGGACGGGTCACGCTGCAGGGGACCAGTAGCTCATGTGCGACGCCTGTGCTCTGACTTGGATTCAAGAACTACAGGGAAGACCTATTCGGCGGTTCGGGTGTAGCAGTACACTAGGAATCCAGCAGGTGGCGCTGTTGTTCTGTTTTTAATATCACTATGTCGTAGGAGGAGACTAGCGACGGCGATATACAATAATGATAATGTCTTACACTTCTAGAGCGCTTTTCTGGACACTCCACTCAAAGCGCTTTACAGTAATGGGGTTCCCCTCCACCCCCCACCCCCCCAGTGTGTACCCCACCTGGATGATGCTCCACTCCTCTCCCCCCACACAGCAGCTCTCAGTGGGGAGGAGAGCAGAGGGATAATAATGATAATGTCTTACACTAATACAGGTAATGGGGATCCCCTCCACCACCAGTGTGCAGCCCCACCTGGATGATGGAGCTGGGATCCAGTGGATGGAGATCCACTGGGATGGAGCCAGTTCAGAGAGGGGGGTGATTAGGAGGCCATGATGGGTAAAGACCAGGGGGGGTATTAGGCCAGGGCACTGGGGTAACACCCCTACTCTTCTCCAGAGACACCCCGGGATTGTTAATGACCACAGAGAGTCAGGACCTCGGTTTGACGTCTCATCCGAAGGACGGCGCCTGTTTACAGTCCAGTGTCCCCCGTCACTATACTGGGGCATCAGGACCCACACAGACCGCAGGGTGAGAGCGCCCCCTGCTGGCCCCACTAACACCTCTCCCAGCAGCAGCCTCGGCTCTCCCAGGAGTCTCCCCTCCAGGTACTGGCCAGGCTCCCCCTGCTGGGCTCCAGTGGGGCTGCCAGTGGGGAGCTGCAGGGTGATGTGGCCGCTGGCCAACTGGTTGATTCATCAGTCGGGGCCCCCCGCACGCTGAAAGGAGGTGAATCTCCTGAGCTCTTGTTCGCACGCAGAGAGGCTGCATGACGCTTCTGAGTTCAGGCGCTCCAGACAGCTTGGAAATTCTCCTTCCGTTCTCGGTTTCTTCAGTGCGGTGAAGCGGCGCTACCACGTCCGGCCAGCAGGGGGAGGCAGTGACCACCGGCTCTGGGCCTGAATCTCGTCAGGCCGACCCGGTCCGGATGAACCGCTGTGTGTGTGTGTGGTGTTAGTCCTAACAGGCAGGTGAACAACGTAGATGTTTACTGAAAAGATTTATTCTTATATTTAGGTATACTATACTAAATGGGTATCGGCAAAGGTGATCCAAATAATTCTGCAGCTCCTCTCCACCTCACAAGGGTCATTCTGGAGAAGAATCTTTAAAACTGGGGCCTAGGAGTCGTTTCTTTACACAGTGAAATACTACGTGCAGTTATGGTCCCCCCGTTATAAAGAAAATGTTGCACAGATCTATATTTTTCATCTCCCCTTTTTATCCATACATCTAATGCATATCCTTCTGCGTAGAAAAGATATCGCTGCTCTGGCATCAGCCCAGGCAAGAACAACCAGATGCTTCCCTTAAGCTCCAGAAAACACACTGACGGGCTGAAGAAACTGAATCTCTGGTAGAATGAATAGAGAAACATGAGCCAGAGGAGACAAGGGAAATCTACATTGAAGGGCATTTAGAACTGGGAACAGGAGGCTCTTCTGTACACAGAGGGGGGTGGGGGTGGGGAACAAGCTGCCCAGCCCTGTGGTTGAAGCCGATACCCTTATTTCTTTTAAGAATGAGAATCTTCAAACTGTGATTTTCTCATCTCCAGCTGACACTTGGATGGATTAACTACTAACTACCCATCAGGCCAGCTGTGCCCTGTATTCAGTTCAATTCGAGGTGCTTTATTGGCATGACCGATGAGTACAACCAATGTTGCCAAAGTAAAACAAATACAATTTACATAAAACAAAAATCTACAGACATTTACAATAAAGACACAATTCTAAAATATTTACATATAGATTTATGGAGCATTATTGAGAGACAGATTCACTGTTCCTCAGGCTGGGACAGGAGATCACACACTGTATTGTTTTTATTCGGAGACAGGCTCACTGTCTGTTCCTCAGGCTGGGACAGGAGATCACACACTGTATTATTATTATTATTGAGAGACAGGCTCACTGTCTGTTCCTCAGGCTGGGACAGGAGATCACACACTGGGCTGCCAGTTCAGCTGAGTTCCCTCCTCCCTCTCCCAGTAGGATTGGGACCCGTTGGGATTCTGGCAGGTGTGGGAACTCTGGGACTAGATTTCTGAATTTAGGGAAGAATGTTTCTCTAATCCCAGAGTATCTGTCACAGTGCAGTAGGAAGTGCACCTCTGTCTCTATTTCTCCCCGCTGGCAGTGGGAGCACAGCCTGTCCTCTCTGGACAGTCAGGTCTGCCTGTGTCCAGTGTCTGTGTCCAGACTGTGGTCACTGAGCCTGTCCTCTCTGGACAGTCAGGTCTGCCTGTGTCCAGTGTGTGTGTCCAGGCTGTGGTCACTGACCCTGTACTTCGTCAGGGTCTGTTTCTCTTTGCTGTTATTTAGCTTGGTTAGATATTCAGCTAGTGTGTATTGTCTGTTGAGGGTTCTGTAGCATTCCAGTTTATGTTGTGTTTGTGTGTGTGTGTCCCAGTGTGTGAGATATTGCTGTTTGATCTGTGCTGTGATGTGGTTGAGTCTGGGTTGTGGAGCTCTAGCAGTGCTGTCCTGAGGCTGGTAGTGTGTTGTGTATTGTACACCTCTCTTCTTGTGCTTCGTGTTTTGCCTGCTGATCTCTATAGTGGCGTACTGCAGTCCTGCCTCCTCCTCCTGCAAACACACAGACACACAGCACAGCTGCTGGTGACGATGAGTCTGAACACACACACACACACACACACACACACACACACACTCTGCAAATTTCATCTGTGACCCTCCTGACACACGCTGATAAGACTGGCCAAATTGTTTCAGTCAAAATCAAAACTGCAGAAAAACACTTAGCGGCCCATAAAAATTGCCATATCTTCACAAATACAATAATTACTAAAAACAACTGGATCACACACATTCACTCATGGTCTTTAAGTTGTGTCTGTTGAAACGAGATATGATCTGAGAATGTGTTATATCACAGACAGAGGCAGACACTCCAGGTGATGAGACACAGTGTCCTGTCTGAAATAAAAATCGGATCGGTACCTGACTGTCCTGTCTCTCGCTGTGTCCTCCAGTCTGGGGGCAACTCTCAGAGCTTCTACTGCCTGGTTTCAAAGAGGAAACACAGTTATACTCCGCTGTGACCCCCAGAAATGACAATGACTGTACTACGTTTATCACAACACATTACTTAGTACCCTGAGAACCTACTGTGCGGAGAACCAGAGTTAAAAAAATGATGTCTTCCCACACAAAAGGTGACCAGAAAAAAAGGAAATAAATATTTTGCCCTACCCTACGGCACCGTAAAAGACGTGTTTCTTTATCTTAGTTAGGGAGAAGAGGTGTATAAACACAGCTGTAGGATGTTCAGTAAGTACCGCTGTTCTGATGCAACTACTAAAAGCATTGTTATGCAAAAGAAGTCAGAAATAAGACATTCCGGTTTAGGACATGAAAATCTCTGCCCCCTTAAAGTTAGAATTAAACCGATACTTTTGTTTTTCAGTCCTTTTCTCCTGTTTTTCTTATTGAGTTAAACGGACTGACCAGCTGCTCACAGCCATACAAGACTAGGGAGCCCAACTGAATTATACGTCATCAATATCGCTGTAACAGCAGCACAATGCAAGATGTCAGAGTATCTCGGTTCTTTAGCCTTCCCACGTTTACATGTTTGAATGTATCGCAAACATACAGCAGGTTTTCCCCAGACTGTATTTCTGTTTTCACTAATAAAGAAAAACACAGCCGTGTGGGCAGTCTTACCTCTTCTAAGGGAAACGCAGGAGAAAACGCAGACGGAGGACACGATGACACAGACCACACTCACAGAGGGCAGAAGAGTCCAGCACGTCAAGCAGGGACTGGGACTGACCACTGTCCGGTCTGGTTCTTCCAAGGAGGAGTTTTCTGCCACTGGTACTGCTGCTGAACCTGCAGGCGGACACAATGTCCGCATCAGTGACAGGACAGTGAGGCTCCAGGCTGCTGGCCTGAGAGCAGGGTGACCTCTGCTCCCACCTCCTCGACCTCACAGCCGACTGGCCTGGGCCGGACAGGGGCGGCGATGGACTGGTCAGCAGGGGCATCAGGTCCTCTCCAGCCTGAGCCACGCAGACGGGAGGGCCGGAGTGTGGAGGAGGAGGGGTGCGGTTCTTTTTTCCCATCAGCATCGTTTCAGTGAGGTCACAAAGCTGGGGTTCATCAATCGTGAAACTTTTTTAAAAAAAGAATCCTTGTTTTCATCTGTGATATAAAACTCAGTATCGTTGAAAATCGAACTTTGTGCTGCATCCTGTGGGGGACGAAACGACTCTCACAGACATTTTGGAAGTGTTTACTGTACAGCGTTGTAATAAAGCACAGTAAAAATGGGGTAACGACCTAGCACTTAGCAGGTGTGGAAAAGGAAAGCAGCCGGTGTCGGGTACGAGCATGGCAACACCGGAACCGGTACCGAACAAGACTGCAGTGTTGAACAGTGAAGGAGTGGGACCCCGGGGTGTCTGTGCTGTGTAGGGGACCGGGTGCACAGACTGGAACTGCTCGCGTGTTAGTGTGCGTGAGGGGTTATCGGGGTGTCGGGCGGTGGCTGGGGCTCACCGGGGAAGACGAGCTCCGTCCCGTTTCCGAAGCGCAGCCGCCCGCCGGCTCTCTCGGCGCAGTAGTACAGCGCCCGGTCGGACTCCGTCAGGTTGGCGAGCGTCAGGCTGACGGAGAGGGTCGAGGGTTCGAGGACGAGGGAGAGGCGAGACTCGTACGCTCGTTCAGTCTCCTTGATGATCTGGGAGCCGTTGACCTGGGAGCCGCTGACCTGACCGACAGCGGCGACGAGCGGCACCTCCAGGGGCCGCTGTATCATCCACAGCGTCTCGGTCTGGTGCCTGATGTCGCAGGGCAGGGTGACCGTGTCTCCGGCTCGGACCCGCAGCTCCACGACCCCGGCCGAGCCAGCGAACAGTCCCCCCGCCAGGAAGACACCTGAGACAGGAAACTCGCGTCAGTCCTTTTCAGAAGCTCGGAACGAATTGGTTCTTGGTTATTACAGAAATCCGAAAAAGATCAAAACGCTTTGGCAAGTGAAAATCAAAATAGCGGTAGAGGAAAGATGAACAAAATCATCAATATAAATAACTTAATTATACAGATGGGAGATAAGTTTACAAAAGCTGAGCTGTTCTTTCCTAGACCTGAATTGTTTTCTCTGGCCTTGGCCTTGATCGGCACACAACCAGCCTTTGCCCGTCTCCTAATTTTTAAAAAAAAATATTTTGTCTTCTGCAAGACACAGATAATAAAACTGTAATCACACTGGCGAGACCACTTCGTAAGGAAGACGCGCTAATGTCGCTCATTTCAATCGCTTTCTGCTGGCGGGTGCAACACCGTTCATTCGGAAAAACCCCACAGAAGAAGAGACAGAAATGATTGATTTCAACCTCAAGTTTTCAAAAATAATAAAGATCATCGTGAGCAACAGGCACAGGCGGCATCAATCAAACTAAAAACTATCATGTAAAAAGACACTACATACTGCAAACTGAGGCTATTGGACCTACAGTATGTTATTAACTTGCGTAATTGATATAACTATATCAGCAATCGATCTGATATTCGGAGAACGCGCTTAACTGAGAAGTGCCCCAGTTCTAAATAATTGTATTTATCAATAAGCATGATCAGTACGAAGTCCGCCGAGCGTTTAGTTTTTATCGAAGTCAAAGAATTCCCACATATTGGCGATTCAGCCGGTAACACCAGCATGTCACTCACAGAGGAAGAGGGGCAGGGTGCGCGCTGCGTCCATGTCATCCTCTGCGCTGCTGTTGTAAAGAAGACCTGCTAGTTCTCAGCCTATTTTGTACTTTACCCGGATTCTCATTGGTCGGAGGCCCAACTATTACACGTCTAACAACGAATTAACTATTTCAGTTCCTCTGATAGTCGACCTACAGTACACTGACGAAGGTGTCACTGTCGTCGTGATCTTGACATAGAGAAGGGCGTTTTCTGTGTAGATCGCAATTATGAGGAGTCCATACAGACTGTTTACCGGTATATGAAGCAGTAATTATACACAATAACATAAGAAAGTTTATAAATGAGAGGAGGTCATTCGGGCCATCTGGTCGTTAATTGATCCCAGGAGCTCACCCAGCTGTGTCTGGAGAGAAGCCAGGGTATCGGCTTCAACCACAGGGCTGGGCAGCTTGTTCCCCACCCCCACCACCCTCTGTGTACAGAAGTACCTCACGTTCTCTGTTTTAAATGCGCTTCTGTTCCACCTATTTCTTCTGGGTTGACTTTGTCATTAATGCCTTTGAAACTTATCAGGTCACCTAATAGTCTTCTCTGTTCAGGACTAAAGAGACTCAGTTCCCTCAGCCTGTCAGTGTGGGACATCCCTTAAGACTGAAGAGACTCAGTTCCTCTGGCCTGTCAGTGTGGGACACTTCCTTCAGACTAAAGAGACTCAGTTCCTCCAGCCTGTCAGTGTGGGGCACTCTCTTCAGACTGAAGAGACTCAGTTCCTCCGGCCTTTCAGTGTGGGACACTTCCTTCAGACTAAAGAGACTCAGTTCCTCCAGCCTGTCAGTGTGGGACACTCCCTTCAGACTAAAGAGACTCAGTTCCTCCAGCCTGTCAGTGTAGAACGCTCCCTTCAGACTGAAATAAATAGAAGACAAACACAATGGTCTAGAATTATTTGGGATGGTTTTGTCGCTCCTTATGTAAATGGGTAATACTTTAGCAATTCTCTACGTACTGCTCCTGTCTTAACTGTTTAAACTAGTAAAGTTTGTGAACGGTTTATCTTTCCATCTGGACAATTACTTAAACCGATCAATTTACATATTTTAGGACCTACAGTGGTTGTTCATACAGAAGGTAATGATTGTTCTGTGTTAAACACTCCCCTCTAGTGGGCGTTTGTGTGTAATGCATCAAGACGGCCTTAAGCGAATGATAACGTCTTGTCATCATGTACAACTCTTCTGCTAAACGATGCATTTTAACGACTGAGAATATGATTTTGAGCTTTTATCACTTAATCACCTACTAATAAAATATACCTACTAATTAATGCACAATTGTTTTTATGCAAAGTTACATAAAGACGAGGTCTGATGAAACATCCACGGACCTCTGCGAGTGTCACATGGTCTATTAGCATATTCACTGCAAACTGTGCACTGAGAAGATCTACAGTTCAGCTGACGGGCGAGTTCATGCTCGATCACATCCAAGATACAGGACAGACTCCAGTCTGGTGAGAACTGTCAACAACCCACACCAGCACCACATGTTTTCTAAGACAACGAGCTTATCATTTGTTCATCGAGCTTCTGAATATAATTAGACTTCTGGTGCTCTTTCCATGCTGCAGCACCACCACGAGCCAGTGTGATCTCGGATCTAAAACTCTGATTGCAAATCCTGATTTCAAAACGTGACAATGGAAGGATTTCCCCCGCCGATGTTAAATTATTCCTCTGCTGGGCCAACTCCGACACATTGCCTACAAAGAGACGATTTGTGCTCCAGAGCGGGTAACAAGCCCCCGACTGTGTGCTTGAGGTTTTCCCTCCTTCTTAAAGCTGAAAAATCAGACTGTCCAGTCATTGTACTGCGGTGAGAGCATCGTCATTATGGTAAATCCGTAGTGCTGGGTGGGGAGCCCACAACACAGAGCGGGTTTGAGGCTGCTTGACCACAGCCACACCCCTCACACAAGAGTTTTTCAGTGGTAGAAATGTTGTCCTCTGGCGGTGTCCGGCAAAGATTAACACCTTCAATTGAGGGGGGCGGGGAAGCTTCGAGAATATTGTACTGCGTAACATGAACATAACATCCGCTGAAGGGTTTGTGCGATTTCAGAAAGAGAAGGTTTGTTAGCCACCATTTTTTTGTACGAAATCAAACCCCCAGTTTTAGCTGGACAGCGGTCGAGTTGTGAAGGAGATGGACATACTGTATGTCGTCTAACTACATAACAGAACGTCTTTCTGTTACCTGCCTCAGAAGACAATAGAAAAAAAGTTCGGTTTAACTTTCGTCAAACTCGTTTTCAAATTACTTTTAGTTTCGGTTGTGGGATCTAATTATATGCCTAAGTAGTAGCAGAAACAGTTTTGTATTGAACATTTAAGATACTTCATATATTGTTTCTGTTTCTGGACATTGACAGTCAAATGTCTTCATTTGTTTTCCTTTTTTCGGGCGATCGGATTTTATGCATAAGAGACGTTCTTGAATTTTCACGAAGGATGTTTTTTCGGAGGAATTAAAGGTAAAGTGTTTCTTTTGTATAAATCTCTTGAACTGGATAAACAATGTCCAGTTTTTATTACGAACAGTGTCTTTTAACAAACATTTTTTTCCGTTTCCGAAGTGATGTTATGTCGCCTTTCGCTCTACAGTCATTTTTAAATGTACTAATCCGGATGGATTACTGAACATATCCTCGGTGAAAAGGGAATATCCAAATAAACAGCGACTGTCCAAGTCGTATTTTTGTATGGAATATATTCAGAAAATCGCAAACCAATTAAAAAAAACTCACAATAACACGAACGTGCACTGGGAAAAGCGCACTTGCACTGTGATTGCTGATTATAAAAACGTCTCACAGTTCTGACACCGAGGTGTGAGACACAGTGTAACAGACTGTCAAAACCCTGAAGTACCAGAAAATCTACCGTACCGTTTTTAAAATACGACCCTGTGAACACGGCATGTTCAAGTATATAGGAAACCTAGATCAGGGCAGGCTAACTGCAGTTCATAGTGATTGTCTCACTTCCTGAATGAAAAACGTTTTTTTCAGTGCTTGGGACACTTCTGCATGACATAAAATGTGCTTCAATGCCAGAATAAATAATCAAGGGGAAAATGCCCACAGTGGACATTCATAGCTGTGATTAGAGGGATGTTATATATCAGGTGGGCAGCTGCACCAGCAGGCGTAGGCTGGAAAGGAACAAGTAAAGGTTTATCCCTGCTGAAAAGAGAGGAAAGGAAAGGCAGCGTTTCATCTGTGGAGCCCTCTTCAGTTGTGAGAAAGACAGGGATAATGATCTTTTCCTCTTTGCTGTCTGCAGTTTATCTTTGCTGACAACATCAAAAAAGTGAAGGAATGTTTCTGGGCAACAGCTCCTCCTCGTGTTCCTTCTATAACGAATCTCATCGGATCCCTCGACTCCCAACTCTACCAGTTTCCCACTTCCGAGAAGGATAACAAACTCCAATGAAGTTACACAGACAACACCCCCAGCACCCCCACCAGTCCTTACTGAAACGTATAATATCCTTAAGAGAAGACCGAATAAGGCATCATGCGGAATATTTTTTAAAAATATGTACGAAACGTTAAGAAGCATTTTTGTAACTTTCAACGTATTTTTCTTTGTGTACAAAGTATTATTGATGTATTTTGTATTATGGTATCATTTCCTTCTTCAGGGGCGCTACCCCTGCGCTGGTATATTTGACTCGGGTTCACCTTTTGCAAAGACAGAGCTTCAGACATCAAGTTTGTTCTGCGATCAAGAATTTGCACACCTGCCATTTTGCTTTCGCATCTATGTTCTGTGACGAGAGGTGTCCATTCACTGACCTGCGCGGTGGCCATTAGTGCTAAAATTAGGAGCCTTAACGCTGTGACAGTGGGCTGACATGACCTGATCACCCCCACACTCTCAATAAAATACCCCACTCCACGAAAGATGTATATCACTGTGGGCCACCTCTGCTGTCGTCATGACTTCTGCTCTTGTCATTACGGTATCTCTGTCTGTTTTGCAGATCTTTAATCATGAAGAGGATAACATTTCTGTTGTTTCTGGTCGGGAGTGTTCTGAACGGTAAGGGCTTTGAAATCATATCTAGAAAATAATGTCTGATTTTTAACCCATCTTGCACAGGTATGGGTGTGTCTGGTATCTCACACAGTTATAGGTGCTGTAGAGTTGTGTTTTTCTGTTCCTCTCCAGGAAGTGTCTAGCTGTGTCGCTGTGTCTGTCTCTCTCTCTCTCCAGTGTGTGTGTGTGAGGGTGTGTCCAGTTGTGTCACTGTGTCTCTCTCCAGTGTGTGTCTGTCAGGGGGTGTCTAGTTGTGTTGCTGTGTCTCTCTCTCCAGTGTGTGTCTGTCAGGGGGTGTCTAGTTGTGTCGCTGTGTCTCTCTCTCCAGTGTGTGTCTGTCAGGGGGTGTCTAGTTGTGTCGCTGTGTCTCTCTCTCCACTGTGTGTCTGTCAGGGGGTGTCTAGTTGTGTCGCTGTGTCTCTCTCTCCAGTGTGTGTCTGTCAGGGGGTGTCTAGTTGTGTCGCTGTGTCTCTCTCTCCAGTGTGTGTCTGTCAGGGGGCGTCTAGTTGTGTCGCTGTGTCTCTCTCTCCAGTGTGTGTCTGTCAGGGGGCGTCCAGTTGTGTCGCTGTGTCTCTCCAGTGTGTGTCTGTCAGGGGGTGTCTAGTTGTGTCGCTGTGTCTCTCTCCAGTGTGTGTCTGTCAGGGGGTGTCTAGTTGTGTCACTGTGTCTCTCTCCAGTGTGTGTCTGTCAGGGGGTGTCTAGTTGTGTCGCTGTGTCTCTCTCCAGTGTGTGTCTGTCAGGGGGTGTCTAGTTGTGTCGCTGTGTCTCTCTCCAGTGTGTGTCTGTCAGGGGGTGTCTAGTTGTGTCGCTGTGTCTCTCTCTCCAGTGTGTGTCTGTCAGGGGGTGTCTAGTTGTGTCACTGTGTCTCTCTCCAGTGTGTGTCTGTCAGGGGGCGTCTAGTTGTGTCACTGTGTCTCTCTCCAGTGTGTGTCTGTCAGGGGGTGTCTAGTTGTGTCGCTGTGTCTCTCTCTCCAGTGTGTGTCTGTCAGGGGGTGTCCAGTTGTGTCGCTGTGTCTCTCTCTCCAGTGTGTGTCTGTCAGGGGGTGTCCAGTTGTGTCGCTGTGTCTCTCTCTCCAGTGTGTGTCTGTCAGGGGGTGTCCAGTTGTGTCGCTGTGTCTCTCTCTCCAGTGTGTGTCTGTCAGGGGGTGTCCAGTTGTGTCGCTGTGTCTCTCTCTCCAGTGTGTGTCTGTCAGGGGGTGTCCAGTTGTGTCGCTGTGTCTCTCTCTCCAGTGTGTGTCTGTCAGGGGGTGTCCAGTTGTGTCGCTGTGTCTCTCTCTCCAGTGTGTGTCTGTCAGGGGGTGTCCAGTTGTGTCGCTGTGTCTCTCTCTCCAGTGTGTGTCTGTCAGGGGGTGTCTAGTTGTGTCGCTGTGTCTCTCTCTCCAGTGTGTGTCTGTCAGGGGGTGTCTAGTTGTGTCGCTGTGTCTCTCTCTCTCCAGGGGGTGTCGAGTTGTCTCTGTGTCTCTCAGTATCTGCTGTGTCTCCTCAGATCCTGTCTCAGTGTCGGTGAAATTTGGAGACTCTGTCAGGTTGCCCTGTAAGAAAGATACCACTGCAGTCACCTCTGGAGAGCAGCATGGCGTCAAGTGGCAGACAATGATTTAGATCCTGTGTTGGAGTTCTTCAATGGATCGGTCATCCCTGGCCCCGGGTTCGAGACCACAGCTGAAGTCTCCAGAGAGAAGGTCGGACAGGGTGACCTCTCGCTGACTCTGCACGGCGTGACATTCGCTCAAGAGAAAAACTACGAGTGCAAATACATCGATCGGGACAGAAACATGGAATTCCTGGGGAATGTGCGTCTGTCTGTGAGAGGTAAGAAGTAGCTGCTTGGTTCAAGAAGCTCACCTAGCTGTGTCTGGAGAGAAGCCAGGGTATCGGCTTCAACCACAGGGCTGGGCAGCTTGTTCCACACCCCCACCTCCCTCTGTGTACAGAATAAGGCCTTAAATTAATCTGGTTAAGAGTAAGTGAGGGGGGTGAAGGGATTAATCTGACATTGTGAACTGTGGGGTTTGTTACAGAGCTGCATTGTGAGTCTGGGGCTCGACCCAGATGAGGTCGTTGTCACGTGACCTACAGTAGTGCTGCACAGGAGAGGGTGATGGGACAAGACGTGCCCTGACTCTTCTCACTCTTGGGAGTTTTTCCTTTCTGTGTGCAGGTCATGAAGAGAATGTCACTGTCACTGATGGACACCCTCTGAACATCAGTCTCTACACCAGGGAGGCTGTGAAAGTTCAGTTTACTCCTGAGGGCCCTGGAGTCTCTGTGCTAGTGTGTGCTGTAGAGAAGAGCATAGTGACCCCAAATCAGCTCTACAATCCCAGAGTCTCCGTCCAGGACAAGACTTTCCAGCTGTCTGGAGTCTCCTTCAGTGATCAGGGCTCTTACACAGTACTGGACCTCAGGACCGACAGGATCATCAGCACTGTGAGAGTCCGTGTGGAAGGTAGGACAGGAGACAGAGCACATTAGAATAGGCTGTAGAATAGGCTGTGACAGAGCATGTGTTAACGCCGTCCTGTTTCTGAATTACTCAGCTGTCTGTAGTTAAACATGCTCGTCCTGGTCCTTAAATCTGTCTGTTGCATGAAGTCGGTTGTTAAGGTTTATTGGATGTTTTCCAGACTCTGACTCCACTTGGGTGGCTCCCCAAGTCACTTAGCTGGCTCCTGTGATTGTCGGTATCCTGGTTGTGCTCGTGGCTGCTGGGGTTATATTTGGGCTGGTCAGACACCTGTGGTTAGGTCAGCGTCTCAGAACCTTCTGCGCTAACGGCTCCAGCAGAGCAGGGCCATCGCCTCGGAGTTCCCCTGGGCCTGATGTGGAGCTGCTGGGAGACGGAGCTGCTGGAAATCGCCCAGATGACCCAGGGCCTGCAGACCCTCTGGTAACACCACAGTTCCCCCAGTCTCCAGCCCAGCCCCAGTCTGGTGGATCCCAGCAGGAGGAGTCCTGTTAAACTAAGCATTGACAGTGGGATGGGGAGAATCCTGATGTGTGCATTCCTGAGATCAAGTGTAGGTCTCCCTGTGTTGAGTTTGTATGTTCTCTCCCACTCTCACTCAGCACAGCGGTAGAATCTGTCCTTAACACACAACTGGTGCTCTTAATTACACATTTCAGTACTGGGTGCTGTTCTACAGTAATTAAGTGATATTCTACACTAGAAAGAGGTTAGGTGAAAGACCATTAATCGACATTTGAGCATTAATGTATGTTACACAGCACTGTGCCTTAAGACTGACACATTGCCTCTGTGCGTATCTCCTCATTAACACCTACAGGACAGTCAGAGACCCATTGAAATAGTCGAACAAGGGAGACACATCGTGTACCATGTAGGGCAGAATCAAAATGCTATGATTTTGTTCCGGATGTCAAGTGAATCGATGTGCTTTCTGTGCTTGTGCATGTGTTCCTCTTATTACTGGACAGACAGTGCAGCTCAGCTGTGGTTACCAGTGAGCCCACTCTCTGGTTTCCCCACTGTGGGGCTGCCTGTGGGAGCAGTCTTACTACAGGGGGGCTGGATTCAGTTGGGCTGTGGAGAGCCAGGCCAGGCTGGATCCAGCCCGTACCACAGTAACAAAAACCACCTAGTGCTGGTGGACCAGTAGGCGGCACTCTGCCTGATGTCATTTCTGTACTAGAGAGGACCAGGGACACTGAGCTGTAGGAGGTCAGAACTAGATCAAAGGAGGATTACAGCTGAGGTCCCACCTGCTTAATTAAAGATCCCAGAGACAGTGATTGTAGGAGCAGGGGTGTGGAGTCCCACTGTCCCAGAGTCCTGGCTTTATCTGAGCTTGAACTGTCCCCTCCTACACATGAAACACCCTGGGATTGTTTGGAAAGACAAAATCAATTAATGCCAACATTATTTTTTCAATTCTTATGAGTATTGATTAGAAACAGCTGAGCAGTATTCATAGTCAGTGTCCTGACCTCATTCCTGTCCAGATCAGAGCTTGAACAGTCTGAGATTTTTGGGTGAACAGTGCCCTCCTATGTGTGAAGCACCTTCGGGTCCTTCAGGAAGAACGATAATGCAGTATTGATAACTTATTGTTTTTCCTGTACGTATCCAGTAGGAGGTGCTTGAGGAACACCCCTTCAGGCTGGGGGTGTGTTATGTATTCTGCTCAGTGTTCTGGTCCACAGCTCCCTGTGTTAACAGCAGCTGCTCTGCACTGTCCCCAGACTGACCCGCGGTGCTGAGGGAAGACCCCAGCAGGAGTCTGTGGTGGTCTACAGGGTGTGCCATTCACTGACACAGTACGACACTCTGCCCCCTGACAAGTCTGACTCCACAGCGACTTTTGCTCTCCTCCCTCGAAGCCTCTTTCTCCTGACTTCCTCAGATCCGCTGGTCTGTCACGCTCAATACCTCCCCCAGTTCCCTGCAGCGCTTTTTCTGTTTTCTGAAAACATGCAGGACTAGAAAAATATTTGTTTTACTGAAAAAGTAAAACAAAAGACAATAAAAATATTAAACTATATTTGAAAGTAACTAGATTTAGAAACTGCAGTTGAAGGTGATTTTTTAGCAGAAGGAAGTAGGGAGTTCTGTAATCACTGAGCATTATACATTTTTTCTAAGGCATTAATCTTAAGGATGCACGAAAGACCAGCGGTTGCAAAAATGGTACTTCTTGTAAGCTGATCAGGGGTTCGAATGGCGGTTCAGTAATTAAGGGCCTGTCCTGTTAATTCAGTTCAGGAAATCCGATTCTCCTGCTGCCAGGTAACAGCTGTTCATTATAACACTGCCAAAAGATTAGATGCCAAGATATGATTTCCCCTATAGTGTGACGAAAAACATAACCATTTAATATTTTTTATATATATATTTATTTTTGTTTTTGTGCAATATATTTTATATTTAAGGTGTCTTTTGGTGTTTTAATTATTTTAGGGTAATAGAAAATTATTTGGGGAAGTTTACACCAATTTTAAGCTATATTCTGTTACCAACTGGAAGCTGTTGCAGCGATGCCTGCACAGGGGTGATGTACGTTCTGTTGTGTTGCAGTGAGAACACAAACTGGGCTCAGCCAAAGCTGTGTGTGTACGCCCAGCAACTGAAGCAGTTTTTATCCCTGCACTATCAAACTACTAAACTCCCAGCCTCTCTCACCTCTGATCTGAACCTCACAGTACCTTCTCTCTTACCACAAACTCAAACACACATTGAAATCTACCTCTACCTTACATGTCAAAAAGCTCACTCCCCATCATTTCTATCCCTTTATTTCATTCTGTTGATGTGTTGCACACTGCCTAATGTCTCTGTCTTTGTTTTATTGTATTATACAATTGTATTGTTGTTTTGTTTGTACTACTTATCGTCCGAGAGCTAGCTAAATAGCATTTCGTTATACCATAGACCTGTATATGAGTATAATGACAATGAACTTGAACAATACATTCAGCTCGGATGACAGATTCATTGAAATTGTATTACATTTAGTTTGCTGTTGTGCAAACTGAGGAAAATGTTCACTGGTTGTAATGAAGGGAAGAACAGACCTAGATGAAGTAAAAGTGTTCTTGAAAAACTATTTCCTGGAGCTACAGGGCTACTCGTGCACTGAACTGAGTCTGTGAGGTGTTCAGTGTTCATAGTTCTGCTGAGGAAGCTGTCAGATCCATTTGGGGTTTAAAACCTGGTTTCAGCTCTGCTGTCACGGAGTCGGGCACTTCTTTGTTTTTCATTGTGGTTTTTATTTTCTTTGTCTACGTCTCTGTAAAATTTTGTGAGAATGTTATAATTGTAAGTTGCTACGGTTCCAAAGACATTGACCAATGGGATGTTGAACTGTGATTTTAAGTTTACAATCTTGTTTTACGGGTTGGAACAAGCTGCCCAGCCGTGTGGTTGAAGCCGATACCCCGTCTTCTCTCCAGACACAGCTGGGTGAGCTCCTCCAGTCAGGACAGGAGGCTCTTCTGTACACAGAGGGGGGTGGGGGTGGGGAACAGGCTGTCCAGCCCTGTGGTTGAAGCAGATCCTTGCCAAAGAGGCCAAGACATCAATGAGCCATTAACTACCAGCAATCTCTTGCTGGTGTTCTTTTATTCCTCAAGCGCTGTCTTTGTGCACTGGCAGTGTTTACAAGTGCCCAAGATAAAAAATGTTGCTTTAATATGGAGACTTGATCAAATTCAGATTCAGAGCAGGAGATGGAATGAGCCAAGTTGTAAATGTTTATCACACTGCAGGCACTTACAATATGTTCCAGAATATGCAACACTGCTGCTGTGATATTCCAGATACCTCTTCGTTCTTCGTTCAGAATCTTTTAACTTTTATCACTTATTGATGCCGGTTCTGTTTGGACCTTGTACAGTATTTTTTAATTTTTCAATAAATGAAAAAAAACATGACACAACAGGCTTGTTTGTCCTTTGTCTCCGGAAGGCGTTCTTATTTCGGAAGCTCCCAGTCCCAGTTTTCCGGTCTCTCTGGGGGGGAGCCCGAGAGCCGCTGTCCCTTGTCCCCGAGCCGAGAAGAGTCGGTCCCCTGGGAGACCTGGGCCTGGGAGCCCGCTCTGTACTCGAACCCCGGCCCCCAGGGGCCAGACGCGCTCTCCCTGAGATCTCGGTGGTCTTGACCTCCGTGAGGAGAGTGGGAGTGGTCCCCTCGTCCAGACTCCCAGTCCTGCTGCTAGTAGCCCAGCGGCGCTGTCCTCTCGTCCAGACTCCCAGTCCTGCTGCTCGGAGCCCAGCGTCACTGTCCTCTCGTCCAGACTCCCGGTCCTGCTGCTCGGAGCCCAGCGGCGCTGTCCTCTCTTCCATACTCCCGGTCCTGCTGCTCGGAGCCCAGCGGCGCTGTCCTCTCATCCAGACTCCCGGTCCTGCTGCTCGGAGCCCAGTGGCGCTGTCCTCTCGTCCAGACTCCCGGTCCTGCTGCTCGGAGCCCAGTGGCGCTGTCCTCTTGTCCAGACTCCCAGTCCTGCTGCTCGGAGCCCGGCGGCGCCCTGCAGACTCGCGCTGCAGAAGGAGGCAGAGTCCAGGGGAAACGAGACTGACGGGGGGGCTGTGGCGTCTCTCCACGTCTCCTGATGGCCGTCCAGCCTGCAGAACCGCACACGCAGGGCGCCCAGCTCCTGTCCGAGGGGAACTGGTCCTCCATCATCCCCCAGGGAAGGCAGGTGTGATGTTGACACCCCTCCAGGGAAGTGAGGCAGATCCTCCTGCAGGGCAGTGTGGTGGTGAGACGGATCCTGGGTTTCTGAATGTAGTGGGATGAGGGCTGTGGTTGGGCGGAGCTGGGATTGGGAAATTAACTGTTGGGCTCAGTGTCACTAGTGTTGGGCTTGTGTGTGAAAGGCTCAGAATTAGACAGTGAGAGGGCTGTGACACATTCAGAATGCCTGAAGAGCTCTTATAGGATTGAGTCTTTGATAACACTGTAAAACCTGGAGCGGATCAGACTGCTGCGCACTGGGAGTCTGACTGACAGCACTTTCACACCTGGAGCGGATCAGACTGCTGTACACTGGGAGTCTGACTGACAGCACTGTCACACCTGGAGCGGATCAGACTGCTGCGCACTGGGAGTCTGACTGACAGCACTGTCACACCTGGAGCGGATCAGACTGCTGCGCACTGGGAGTCTGACTGACAGCACTGTCACACCTGGAGTGGATCAGACTGCTGCGCACTGGGAGTCGGACTGACAGCACTGTCACACCTGGAGCGGATCAGACTGCTGCACACTGGGAGTCTGACTGACAGCACTGTCACACCTGGAGCGGATCAGACTGCTGCACTGTCACACCTGGAGCGGATCAGACTGCTGCGCACTGGGAGTCTGACTGACAGCACTGTCACACCTGGAGCGGATCAGACTGCTGCGCACTGGGAATCTGACTGACAGCACTGTCACACCTGGAGCGGATCAGACTGCTGCGCACTGGGAATCTGACTGACAGCACTGTCACACCTGGAGCGGATCAGACTGCTGCGCACTGGGAGTCTGACTGACAGCACTGTCACACCTGGAGCGGATCAGACTGCTGGACACTGGGAGTCTGACTGACAGCACTGTCGCACCTGGAGTGGATCAGACTGCTGCGCACTGGGAGTCTGACTGACAGCACTGTCACACCTGGAGCGGATCAGGCTGCTGGGCACTTAAAGGGAGCTGAGTGCAGGCCTGGCTGGGTCTTGAATTAAAGAGACCCCCTTAGATGATTTAATTGATGTATTATTTTGATGATGTATCTCACTACTGTTGGTCCTACATGGGGCTTATTTTAATGTTTAAAGTTAAAAAAGCGATTTTACCCTTTTTTTTTACTTGCACGTTTCTGTGTTTTCTCCCAAGTGACTCAAGTTCTGAACTCTACCCCACCACCGACTCACACCGATGCTCTCTTTTTTAAGATGTGTGTTATTTAACTCCTTGTTGCTGCTGCTGTGTGTTTGTGTTTTTGGTGTTTCCTCAATGTCTCTGTCCTGGAGCCTACACCCGCATAAGCCTGTCATCGCACCTGTGCAGGTGACCGTGAGCTGGTCTGAGGTCTTAATGAGAAACAGGGTGGGAAAGCACAGCGGGCGGGTGCGCGATGGAGACCAGTCTCTGATTGGCCAGAGGTCGCTGAGTGACAAGGTTTCCACCTATTAGAGGAGCGGTTTCCACAGCCGGGCTATTTGAGCCGGTGGGAGGGGCTGGTCGTCATTCCGGCTGTGAGGTGTGTTCAAGCGAACAGGTGCGCTGATTTTACTGCGAGAACAGACGGGTGGTTTTTCGAGGTGAAGGAAACCGTTTCGATGCACCTTTAGCAAACCTTTGCTTTAAATGTTACCGATAAATTATCGATATGCTCTGTCGTGTTTTAAACTGTTCTAAAACGTTGTTTTCAAGGTAAGGGGAAGCGTTTTTGGGCGATTAAGGGAACATTTGCTGGAAAGCTGATAAATGAGCGATGTGCTTTGGCGTGTTTTAAACTGAAACGCGAGGTGAATATTTCTGTGAAAGAGGTTCGTTTGCTCTGTGCGGTTGTGTCTGGTGACACAACACGGTTCTGCAAAGTCTTGTTTTGTGGTGTTTAGTCCGTGGTGGTGTTATGATTTTGCGGGTAAAAATGTATTTTATTTGCCCGTTGCGCAGTTCCTGTCTGAAGTGCCTTTGTCAGTGTTGACTCGTTTATTACAAAATAGTTGAATTGATTTGAAAACAAAATTAATGTTCGTGTTTAGAGGCGTTTCTGTTTATTTTGAGAAACGATTTCAAATTGTTTGGGGAACTGAGAAGCGTCGCGTTGTAAGCAAATACACACGTGTAGTCGGGTGTGTCTGTTGTGGGCTGTTTAAAGTTAAAGACCCAGCAGTGTGTGTCTGTGCTTCTTAAAGACATCCGATATCTTGATGGTTCAGCTCGGGTCGGTTTTATACACAAATCCATTGTTTGGTTCAGTTTCTGTTTTTTATGTGATAAACCGGTGCTTTAACATGAGGTTTCAAAGCCCATTAAATACTTCAAAGAAAATATTTTTGTCGTCAAATGACGTTTTTAACCCTGAATATAATAAAACTGACCCACAAAAAATACCCAATGACTTTATAATAGAAAGTAATGTTTGTTTACAGCATTAAATAGCAAAAGATGCACACAGCTGCTCTTAAAGTAATCATTAAAACGGGTCTGTGATTATTTCTTTGAAAGACCGTGTTGGTGTTATCTGTGCTGGCATAATGTGAATTGTTTATATGATAAAGAAACAACCGGAAGATGAAAGCAATAGATTTTATTTCGTGTAGTATTTGTATATTGTTAAACAAAAAGAAAAATATTTATGCCAGGGCCGCTACGTTACACCCTCTCAAAACAACAAACGGGTTTTTCTGATACACATTAACATGAGCGAGAGTCAGAGAGAGTGTAGCTGAGACAGAGGGACTGTTCTCAGTTCTGTTTCTGTCTTGAGTCATTTTCAATCCACAGCTTAGTCCTGCTGGTTTGTTTTACAGGCTTCTCTTGTAAATCAACACCTAGGCTGTAGATGTGTGCTGTTTCTTCTTACTTCAGGGGGAAATTTCATTTAAAATATTAGTATTTGCTAATAAGGTTGCTTCAGGCAGAACCAGTGTCTTCTGTACACCAGGTGGAGTTTTGCATGAATGTCGGTTATTGTGCGAGACGTCGGTGTGAAATGGCGAGTGTGGAGTGACCAGGGCAGGTTGGGGTTCTCGTGATGGATGGGGGTGCACCTGCAGGCAGTGGGCTGGTGATGATTGTGTCTGCGGGCTGATGGGGTCGTGTTTGTGGACGGGTGTCTCAGAGGGGCCTTCCAGCAGGTTCCCAGGAAGCTCTTCAGGAAGAGAGCCGGCAGAGGTCTGAAGTGGATCTCCTGGACTCGCCCCTGACCGGTCTGCTCCCAGTCCTGGCCTGGACTCTGGGATTCGCTGTGGGAGCCGAGTCTTGGGTCAGGAGTCGAACCCTGGGCCCTGTTGTTGGTGATTGGGGGGGGGGGAGTTGAGCCAGGGCCTCCATTGAGAACCTCAGGGCCACTGTCCTCACAGCAGGAGGAAGGTAAGTGCAGAGCAGGTGAGTCTCTCCTTCGCTGGATTTCCCTCACAAGTGACGCTGGTCTTCATTGATCCTGCAGGGATGTGATCGGACCAGTCTGGGATTGACACACTCCGAGGGGGCAGAGCAGGAGTCGTCTCGGGGAGACGGACAGGATGTCCTGACAGCCTTCCTCCTCCTCCCTGCCTGCTGGAACCTGTGAGGATGGTGATGAAGTGCTGCTGATGCCCCTGGGCCAGGTGGAGAGCTGGACTCCTCCTGTTGGGGTGTCAGGGGATGACCCTCAGGGCTGTGTCCTGACCTCCTGCTGTCTCTTGCCCACAAGAACCTGGTCAGTGTGCTGTTGGCACTATGCTCTCGTACCCGAGTCCATCACCAACCTCCAGCACGAGCACAAGGTCAGGTTACTGTCACTCCTGTGCCACACTCAGGGCATGAACACACAACCCTACTAGTGAGAGAGGAGAACTGTTATAAAGTTACTAGTATTGATATTAGAGCCTGGTGAAGTATTATTGTTGAATTGTTTTCCGTTTTCCAGTAAGTCTGCTGGCTGACACTGGGAAGACCTGTATGTATGAAGACTGAACCCTCTCCTATTTTCTAGGATGTCCAGAAGAATTGACAGTGGGAAGATGGAGTGGAAGGGTAGTTGGAATGGAGGTGGGAATCTTTTTTTCAGACAGTGGGAAGACCAATGTGGTTGAAGTGTTGGGATGGAGGTTGATGCTCTGTCCTCTTCTCATTTCTGTAGTTTTCCAAAATGTCCAGTGGGAAAATGACGGGCTGTATGAAGATTGAACCCTTTCCTGTTTTCTCTTCCCTAATTTTCCAGGGGCAGACAGTGGAGAGACAAGAATGGCTGGGATGGAGGTTGGATGTTCTCTCCTATAATCTTTTCCCCGACTTTCTAGGATGTCCATAAAATTGACAGTGGGAAAACGAGTATGGAGCAGGAGTTGGAATTGAGGTTAACTCTCTCTCCTGTGTCTTTTCCCTAATTTTCCAGGATGTCCAGAGACTGCCAGTGGGAACACCAGTGTGGATGAAGTGTTGGGATGGAGGTTGATGCTCTGTCCTGTGTTCATTTCTGTAGTTTTCCCAAAATGTCCAGTGGGAAGACGATGGGCTGTCCAGTGGCAGACAGTGGGGAAGATGGGTATGGATGAGGAGTTGGAATGGAGGTTGGATGCTCACTCCTCTTTTCCCTTATTTATTTTTCAGAGTCCAGAGGCTTCCAGTGGGACGATTGGTATGGATGAGTTGTTGGGATTGTCATTGGACTGTTTTCCTTAATTTTCCAGGATGTCCAGAGGCTGACACGGGGAAGATGGGTATGGATAGGAAGATAGAATGGGGATTGATGGTCTCTCCTGTCTCCAGCAACGTCTCCTGTTTTCACCAAAATGTCAGGGGTCAAAGGTCAAGATGGACTCCAATGCAGGGGCAGCCAGTGGGAAGACCACTGTGGTTGAAGTGTTGGGATGGAGGTTGACGCTCTGCCCTGTGTTCATTTCTGTAGTTTCCCAGAATGTCCTGGGATTGACATTGGACTATATTTTCCTTAATTGTCCAGGCTGGCCAGAGGCCGATAGTGGGGAAGATGGATTTGTATGAAGATTGAACCCTCTCCTGTGTTCTTTTTTTCCCTAATCTTCCAGGATGTTCCGAGGAAGATAGTGGGAAGATTAGTGGGAATGGAGGTTGACGCTCTGTCCTGTGATCATTTCTGTAGTTTTCCAGAATGTCCAGAGGCTGCCAGTGGGAAGACCGGTATGTATGAGGAGTTGGGATAGAGGTTAGCTGCTCTATCCCAGTTTTTTTTTCCTTATTTTCCAGGAAATGTGCAGAGCCCGACATTTGTGTATGAAGTTTCCAGGTTTGGTACACTGGTTGTGTTATTACACTGTAATACAATACACATGAATTGATATTAAAGCACAGTACAGGGGCCAGGTGACATCACAGTACAAGTGACAGTTCACATCACCCTACAGTACACAGGTCTGGGTTTTACAATCAGGTACAGCTGAAAGATTTGGGCAGAAGGCTGGGTGTCACACTGAAATACAATTCAAAGAATAACTGTTACAGAAGTGTACAAGCGACACTTCAGTGCACCACTCTATTATAACAGCACAGTACACAGGACTGAGTATTATATTAGAGCTTAGAGTATTAAAATACACTGCCAGTGAAGGTTACAGAAATGGTTTGATCACTGAGTATCACAAGTTCAGTCTGAGTAATCACTCTTTCCTTTGTCTGTGTAACAGTTTCTACCTGAAACTGTCACCTATAATTGATTGTAAGTCTCAACCCTGTGTACTGTACTGCTATGTGCTCTGATACCTGTATTGTGTTGTAATACTCTGGTCTGTGCTTCAGTGTCATACTCACTTATGTCTAAATCTGTTACCCCTATAGCGTTTATTGGATTGCAGTGTAATATCCAGACTTGTTCCATACTCACTTGAACTCGATTGCAATAGTCTAACATGTGTCATGTGCTGGGGTTTGCTGACTGGACTCTGAGCTGCTGTGGTAATACCCCCACCTCTCTACTGTACTCGGTCATCAGTACTGTAACACGCAGTTGGGGACTGCTCTAGGGTGAAGGGGTGAGATGTCTGTACTAAACTCTTGCTAGTATTTTAGTCTGCCGGTGTCCACTCCCCCATATGCTGCTGTAAGTGACACACTGCCCCTTTTTTTTTTAAGCTTTAGCGGTTGAGATGTTGACCTGTTCCTGTGCTGAGCTGTTTCCTGTTTTACACCAGTGCTGGGTGAGGCTTCAGCTGCAGCCTTTTTTTCCCCCCCACCCCTGGGTGCTGCACGTTAATAAAACCACTGTGCTGGAGGTGTTCAAACAGGGAGCATGAGACCACACAGGCCCCCCGAGAGGTGGGATTGGGGGAAATGAAGTCAGGTGAGTGCTGTTTCAGAGAGAGGGGGGAGATGTGTTCAGAGTTGGTGGGTGTAGACGGGCAGGAGGGGGGAGACTTCTTTTTTTGGTACGGTGGTGTTCAGGTACAATTGCTTTTTTTCTGGTAGAAGCTCATCGCCGTTTGTTTTTTGCTTCATCTCTCCCTACCCCATGGGAACAGGAACATGCACCTCGAGTTCTAGTTCTGTTCTGTGGTCATCATGAAGTGGACTTGTTCCCAGGGGCCAGTCTGATCTGTCGGGTGTTCTTTTGTGTTGTGACTGTGGGGGGGGGGGGGGTGGGGATGGACCCTAGATGTGTTTTTAAGGTTGTACCGCTCCTTGATTTAACTGCTCTGAGCTGTGACAGGGTTATTGGAGAGGTGTGTGACTCATGGCTGGAGTTGTGCTCCAGGGCCGAGCTCTGCGTGGTGTCTGTGTGCCAGTAGAAGGAATATTAGCTCTTCAAGAGGAAATGTAGCCTGTGTGCAGCAGGAGCTGTGTACAAACACACCACGCCTCTGTCTGAAAGGGGGGAGAACTGACTGAGCTGTGAGTGAAGCCAGTAAGTACTGGTGGGACTGAATATTAATCCACCTGCTGCCTCTGGATACGAGCGATAGAGATTGAGCAGGAGCTCTTAACTGTCCAAGAGGGAGACAACAGAGACAACCAGTTGGCTTTCTTTTCAATCTAACACACCACCTTGCTCTTCGCTCCCCGTTGCAGTCATCCACTCCAGGCTGGACTGGTCTTGCACTGAGATACAGGTGTTGCAGTGTAGGAATGTTTAAACTGGGCCAAGGGAGGGGTACAGTCTCAACCCTCTGTTACTCTCTCACTGGGACTGTCCCGCTGCACGACTTCATGAACTACATTTCCCAGCACACCATGAGGATTGTGGTGGCCGATAGGCTGCCTCCCCTGGGTTAATGAGGCTCAGCTGGTGTATATAAGGAGGGTATGGGAGCTCAGCTCCTGCAGAGGGGTGGAAGATGGAGGCAGGGGTCTGTTCAGTTAGTTGGACTTGGGGGTGGGTAGAGGACATCTGAGCTGCAGAGAAACTGGCAGCAGTTTTAAGAAAGGAAGAGAGGGAGGGAAAAGCTGGGTGGTTCTCAACGAACTAGGAGCTGTGCGAGGGGTTGGGTTCAGGTGTTATTAATCTCTTCCTGAATCAGTCCTCTCCCCTGGGAGGGGGATCTGTGTTCCTGCTGCTTGAAGGCCGGGGGGGGGCGGCTCTGGGGTGCAGGCAGGGCCAGTGTTTCTCTTTCCTCACCGTGGAGGCTCAGCAGGAGCCCTCATGAACCTCTAGAACTAGACTGGGCAGGGGCCCTTATTTCTTCCTTTGCTTGTTGCTCAAGGACCAGGGATGGATGTGTGCTGGTGACTCTCTCTCATTTGACACCCACCATGTAGTCGGACCCTCAGGAAGAGGGCTCAGCTGGAGACTCATCACTGGTTGTTCTCCCATCTTTTTTAGCTGGGAGGGGTCGAGGTTCTCACCTGGGCCCAGTCCTCCAGTGCAGGAGGCCCAGCAGGGCAGCTCTGGGCACAAACACTCACAGCCACAAGGTAAGGGATCGCAGTGCTCTTTATTCACAGAGAGGGACACAGCAGCCCAGAAACCACAAGACAGACCCTCGCTCTTACCTGGAGCCACCACCAGCTTCAAACCAGGCCTGTGGCAAGAAAGCCAGCACTCCCAGTTCAGACCTTCTCCTCTTCTGACGCAGCAGCAGAGCTCTGAAGCTCCTCTCTCCTGCTCCACTCAGCACAACCACTCTCTTCCCCAGCCAAGGCCAGACTAAAGGGCTCCGCTGCCTGCTTTTTAAATGTTTCCCGACCAATGGGCTTCCACCAGTTAGCCAGGTAATTATTTGGTGTAGCCTGCTGGGAAATGGAGTTGACATCTTGCTGCCTGAACCTGCTGCCCCTCACAGCGTCCAGAGCGAGTGGCACAGAAGCTGTTCCTGAAGTAGCTGAGCCCGTCGGCGAGGGAAATAAATCCAATTCAAATAAAAAAGAGCAAGTAGTCTTCTGGGATGAGTAAAATAATTAACGTTTGTGAGAATTCAATGTAAAACACTTGTCCTGTGGAGGATTTGAACCTACAGGCTGGAGGGGAGCAGGCGAGAGCTCTTCCACAGAGCCACCGTGTCTCTCTGCAGGCTGGGGCTCCTGTGGGCTCTTGTTCTTCCCGGCTCAGCGTTCCAGACTGAGTAGTAAAAGGCAGAGTGATGGCGTCTCCTCTCAGGGCGGGAGCAGGTGGAGGAGTGGAGATGGTGCTGTGCTCATGACTGGGAGGTTGTGAGTTCAAATCCCAGGTGGGACCTGAGGTTGGTAAGAAAAGTACATGATCTCGGTGTCTATTTATCAACATGTCTCTGTTTTCAAGAATTAAATTGAATAAAACAAGCACCTGGTTTCTCCCTTGATTTGAACCCACAACCTCTCTGGTACAGAGGCAGAGCTCTTCCACAGAGCCACCATGTCCCTGTTGGTCTGGGGCTCCTGTGGGCTCTTGGTCTTCTTCCCAGGTCAGGGCTGAAACGGAGGGATAAGAGCCGGACCGAATCCCTCTCCCCTTGGGCCTGGAGCATGTGGAGGAGTGGAGATGGTGCTGTGCTTATGACCAGGAGGCTGTGGGTTCAAGTCCTGGCTGATCCCTGGTAAGTAAACCAAGGTGAGTATGTGGGCAAGATGATGGGGAGGGGTGGAGGAGGCAGGGCAGTTGCTGGGTTAGATAGAGGAGTGGGCTAGGGGGAGCTGTAGGATGGGTTAGGGGTAGAGGAGGAGGAGGAGTGGGCTAGGGTAGACAGGGGTAGTGGTGGGGGTAGAGTGGAGAGTAGGAGAGGGGGCAGTCAAGGAGAGGTGAGGGAGGAGGAATGGCAGGTGGCCTGGGCCTGAGGGGCAGCAGGAGGAGTTGGGGAGGGGGCCCAGGCCAAGGTGGGGGTGGGGAGAAAAGGGGGGCAGGCAGGAGAGGTGAGGGAGGAGTGGCAGGTGGTCTGGGCCTGAGGGGCAGTCAGAGAGGAGTTGGGGGATGAAAGAGTGGTGGTGGGGGCAGGCAACTCACATTTTGCTATTAGAATCCCTCCCAGCAGAGAGAGACTCATTGGGGGAGATAGACAAATTGTGAGGTGTCTGGCCCCCCTCCCAACTCCTCTCTGACTGCCCCTCAGGCCCAGACCACCTGCCACTCCTCCCTCACCTCTCCTGCCCCCCCCCCCCCTTTCTCTCCACCCCCCCACTACCTCCTTGGCCTAGGCCCCCCTACCAACTCCTCCTCCCTCACCTCTCCTTGACTGTCCCCTGTCTACCCTAGCCTCCACCTCCCCCTAGCCCACTCCTCCTCCTCTACCCCTAGCCCTACCTCTGCCACCCCACCCCTAACCCTGTCTAACCCAGTGTTGGTGTGGAGGATGCGATCATCTACATGCTGCAAAGGGCCTACTCACACCTGGACAGGGCTGGCAACACTGTAAGGATCATGTTTTTTGACTTCTCCAGTGCCTTCAATACCATCCAGCCCTTACTTCTAAGGAGGAAGCTGGAGGAGATGCAAGTCGATGCCTCCATGACCTCGTGGATCACTGACTACCTGACGGGCAGACCACAGTCTGTGAGACTTCAGAACTGTGTGTCTGAACTGGTAGTGAGTAACACAGGGGCACCTCAAGGGACAGTTCTTTCTCCATTCCTCTTCACCCTCTATACTTCGGACTTTAAGTACAACTCAGAGTCATGCCACCTGCAAAAGTTCTCAGATGACTCTGCAATTGTGGGATGTATCAAGGGTGAGCAGGAGGAGGAGTACAGAGGACTGGTCAGCAGCTTTGTGGAGTGGTGTGGGGTGAACCACTTGGAACTGAATGTTACAAAGACAAAGGAACTGGTGGTAGATTTCAGGAGGAAAAAGGTCAAACCTACTCCTGTCTACATCCATGGGAGTGGCGTGGAGATGGTGGACTCGTACAAGTACCTGGGAGTGCACATCGACGATAGACTGGAATGGTCTAAGAACATCGAGGCCATCTATAAGAACGGACAGAGCCGACTTTACTTCTTGAGGAGGCTCAGGTCCTTCAATGTGTGTAGTAAGATGCTACACATGTTTTATCAGTCGGTGGTAGCGAGTGCCATTTTCTACGCAGTGGTGTGCTGGGGCTCTGGGATTAGAGCAGTAGATTCCAAAAGGCTGAGCAAGCTCTGTCATTGGGTCTGACCTGGACCCCTTGGAGGTAGTGGCTGAGAGGAGAATGATGTCCAAACTAGAGGCCATCATGGACAACTTCTCCCATCCCCTCTATGACAGGCTTGCAGGAATGAAGAGCACGTTCAGCAATAGACTGATTCATCCACGGTGCGACAGGGAGCGCTACAGGAGGTCATTCTTGCCGTCTGCCATAAGACTATACAACGCATCCACCTTGCGTCTTGGCAGAGGCGACAGTGACCTGTTTCTGGACTAAACGCATATACACATCTACTGCTACATCTGTTCTCTTTCTTTTTCTTTTTCTTTTTCTTTTTCCCGTTTACAACCACTTTTGTGCAATATATGCCAGGGACCTGTGCAATACATTTATATTTATATCTATGGTTACATCTATATTTATATTCATACGTGTGATACGATTTTCTGTGTACTGTTCTAGTTTCCTCTTGTGTGTCCGGACTGTGAGTAACTCTTGTATTGTATGTATTGTACTATTAGTATATAATTCGTTACACTGTGGCTGTGTTGTGTGTGTTAAGCTGCTGTTGCACTGCAATTTCCCTCACGGGATCAATAAAGTATCTATCTATCTATCTGTCTCTATGGTCATTCCAGACGGGTCAGGTATGACTACTCTTCGGCACAAGAGACACGTGACTCGCGAGGATCCAGACAGTGTTGGCTTTCTTTCAGAGCCCGGATAGCTCAGTTGGTAAAGCATCAGACTTTTAATCTGAGGGCCCAGGGTTCAAGTCCCTGTTCGGGCAGTTGTGCTGTTCTTAAGTCTGTTGTGAAAGTCATTCTAAATAGACTTTTATCTTTCACTCTTCTAGCTGTACTGTGGTTATTTTAAATGTCCATTACTTGTATTTACAGTAGTGTATTTAGTGTTTCATTTCACAAACCGAAAATGTTCAAGTAGATCTTGTCACTCTACTCCACGGGGTTTTATGAGGCGTGGAAACGACCGCAACTTCATTTCTGAGATGCTTTCTCTCACGTGGTGAAATCTCGACCTCTTTGGCATCTCTGGCTATAGTTCTTCTGTAGAGCACCTCTGCTTATAGTGCCCTTGAAGTCATTTTATTTTTACAGGAAGATGCATTCCCTAACGATCTCTCCTGTTTTAGAAATGCTTCATAAGGCGTGTTTGATTCAAGGGACAAACAGTATACTAATTGTACAATGCAGATCTATGCAGCATTCGTACTGTCTTTGACTGGGATTCTGAAATACTTCTTGAAAAGGTATTCAGATTTTCTTGAACCTATAATAAAAACACAGACCTGAAACTCCCTAGCTTCCAATCTCTGATGTTGCTGTCCTTAAACTCGGACGTGATGTTCTGCAGACGTGCAGTGTGCCTTTACTCTCGTAGTTTTCAAAACGACCTCCGTTGTTGGGTGCAGTTAAGGTGGAACTGGCCTGACTGCACAGGAAAGTATGGAATGATAAAATGTTTCTACGGCTCAAAATGTCCCTTTAGACCCTTGGCATGTCTCTGCTAGGAACGGGCAGGTAGAGAGGTTTAACAGATGCTCATGATGTTTCACACGGGGTGTTACCTGTTGTAGTGTTTCAAAAGATGTGTTAGCGAACCGCAGATTATCTTGAAAAGATTTGGGTTTGCACTGGCTGGGATTCAAACCCGACTCAATTATTTGGAAGGCGCCTGTACCATCAACGCACTCCCGAGAAGCACCTGCAAATTATCACAATCCTCTCTCTCACCTACAAAGTTATGGAGACACAGACATCCAATGAAAGCTCAAGGCTCCACTCAAGGCTTTATTCACTCAAGGCTCCACTCTTTTGTTGTGATGTCATTTTAATAATAGCTTTGACAAGGTGTCATTTTTGCCTCTTAAAGTTAAAGTCTGCTCCTTTCTCCCTGGTATAGAAAGAAGTAAAAGTAAATTATTCAGCTCTACTGCCTGTGTGCATTGACAAAACATCTCAAAAGGACATATTAAATAAGAACACGATCCTTCCTGTTACCATTCCTGTGGTTGGGGCGTTGTTTCACCCTTTTACGTTAAATCATCAGCACTGCTGTTTTTCTATGCATAGTTTAATCAAGAGCACTTAAAAGATGCAAATAGCTTTCAAATAAAATAGAACTGAAAGACAGTCGAGTAAGGAGGTAGAAAAAAAGCACTCCCCCGTCTGGGAATCAACCACCGTCGCCCATGTAACTGGATACAAAAATAACAGATTAATTTGTGCCCAGTCTCTTTAAGCTTCGATGCGATTATTTTTCCTTCCTTATTTCTTCATTCCTATGAATTTACTCTGTAGTAGAAGAAACGCGAAAGTGGGAAACTGCAGGCATTTTTCGTGAGTGGTGTGATCAGTGAGCATTTGCACATTTCTAAGTCTGTTCCATAGCCTTTTACATCGGGGATGTAGCTCAGTGGCAGAGCGCATGCTTTGCATGTATGAAGTCCCGGGTTCAATCCCTGGCATCTCCAGGTGCTTTATATTACAGTACTCACATCGCAGTTTTCTGTTGAGTGAGAACTCTTTGCTCGTGTTCAGAGAGAGCCAGGTTTACACAATTAAATGCAGTTTACACAATTAAACTCGACGTGCTGCAGGGTTGCGCTGCTGTTCTAAATGTACCTCATTTAGTTCTGTTAAATCCTAAATTATTTGAACTAATAATTTAGTTCAAATTCAGGAAATCCAGAGATTGCTTCACACTTGTCGTGGCTGTTGCAGAAAACACCTGTTGAATCTCACCCGGGATTTCCTGAGAGATTATTCAGCGAGCGAATCCTCCTTCTGAACTCCGCACTAAACTGAAAGCTTCACGAACTCCTCACTGCGTGTCCTGTACTGCTCTCGTGTAGATGTGAAGCACAGCCATAAACACACTTTAAACTTTTTCCGTTTGTTAATGAAAATGCAAAAGAGCATGACAAGTATTAATCGTATAAAATATCCATGGCACAACTCGAGAAAGTACTGAAGGACTACACATCGACTTTTGATGATTACAAGAGATTCAAGAAACACAATCGTCCGCAGCTGGGTTTGGATCCTGAACTCTAGAGTTAAAAGAACATAAGCGACGGATATGACCTATAAACTCTCTGAATTGTCTTATAGTTTATGAAATAAAACAATTTCTTAATAAATTCTAACTGTTGATAGACGATTTATTGAATTTTAACAAAATCACAATTACAAACTTTTTCGGTTAAAGTGTTATTCACATACTCTCACGTAAATAAACGTTAGTGTCTTCCGGTGTGTGAGCCAATTTCTCCAAAAAATATTTGTTAGTCTGTCGGGAGGCTGTGCAAGATGTTAAGAAATAGAATTTCGAAAAGACAGGCTCCCTAAGCTAAACATCAAGGCTGTTTTCTCTACAGAAATGCTCTTTAAATTTCAGCACTGTTGCAACTCCCTATATAAAGGGTGTGCACACGTATACAACCAAGGCATTGAAATATTTTTTTTTAATCATTGTTCCAAAAAACATTCCATTTGTTTTCTTTTTAATGTTGTTGATTAAAAGATTTTATTAAATGAGAAAAAAAATCTGAATGTGAAAAAAGGTCAAAATGCTATTGAAAAAAATTAGTAATGTGAGGAAAGATGGATTGTGGGAGCCGCTTAACTACCCATGTCATGCTGTATTTCTCACTCATTCTACTGGGAGTGGTGCCGTCGCTTCTGGATAAAGTCTGTCAGTGGTCATTCCAGACGGGTCAGGTATGACTGCTCTTCGGCACAAGAGACACGTAACTTGCGAGGATCCCGACAGTGTCGACTTGCTTTCAGAGCCCGGATAGCTCAGTCGGTAGAGCATCAGACTTTTAATCTGAGGGCCCAGGGTTCAAGTCCCTGTTCGGGCGGTTGTGCTGTTCTTAAGTCTATTGTGAATGTCATTCTAAATAGTCTTTTATCTTTCACTCTTCTAGCTGTACTGTGGTTATTTTAAATGTCCATTACTTGTATTTACAGTAGTGTATTTAGTGTTTCATTTCACAAACCGAAAATGTTCAAGTAGATCTTGTCACTCTACTCCACGTAATCATCTAAATTAAATCACAGTAGAGTACAGAACACGCAGTGAGGAGCTCACACAGTGAGTACTCTTGAATACGACAAGAGGAAAGGCGCACTGCACATCTGCAAAACATCACGTCCGAGTTTACAGTGACAGCAGAGGTTGGAAGCGACGTAGTTTTTTATTACTCGCTCGCTGAACGATCTCTCAAGAAACCTCGGTGGAGATTTAACGGGTGTCTAATAATCACGTTCAAAAAGGTGACGATAAGTTTTTTTTTAACTAGGTAGCCTTAATGGCAACACGGTGTGAGTAGATCTTAAAGCAGCTGCAGACAGAGTACCCGTAATGGCAACACAGTGCTTTGAGTTCGGGTTTTCTTATTTCTTCGGTAGAACCAGTGGTATCGGAATATACTGATCCGGATAGGAAGCGCTTTCGGTTTCTGATCATTTTTATTGAGCGCTGCTATGGTCTTAAGCGTTGCATTCAGGTCGCAGTTAACCCTGGAGACGTTTGTTAAAATCTCACTTCTAATAAAGAGGTCTTTCTCGTTAGAGTAGAAACGATAGAAGCCTTAAGCGGGAAAAAAATCACAACATCTCGCATTTCACGTGTTTAATGTTAACTGTCTCAGTGGTTGCCTCGGTGATTGATGGCTCTTCTCCCTCGCAGGGTGACAGCAAACTTCTTCAGAGAGGGAGTCTCCCACGCACGGCTTTTCTTTATCAAGAGCTGAGACAACAGAAACAGACTTCCAACTGACATGAATTACTTCTTGAGCGTTTATGACTGTCTTTAAAAGCTGAGAGCAGGTGAAAAAGTCTTTGGAAATGAGGAAATGACTGCTGACAGTAAACAGAGCTGACGCTCAGCTGCAGACAAGCGCTCCTCTTTAGTATAGTGCTGAGTACCCCCGCTTTTTGCGCGGGAGACTGGGGGTACGTTTCTGTAACAGGGCGCTGGTTTAATTTTTTAACAACCTGACTTCACTTAAAAAAGTATGTACTGTGTACTACGTTTCGGACTAGATAGTGCGGTAGAATATGGAGATCATCTCCAGCTTTGAGCTCAACTGCAACAAGAAGTCATGCTAAATGTAGTATAGTGAGTAAACATCGCCAGACAACAGAACGAGAGAGTAGAAGGCAGGAATATATGGTGTAAGGGCGTGATCTGTGTAGTTAATAAAATAGTTAAAATAATATAAAAACGTCTCTTTATTAAGATACACAACATTGAAGGCGACGAGAGATGGGTGCTTGACGGACTCAAAGCGAGCAGAACACTGCAGATTTTAGTTCCCTTGCTGGTAGAAACGAACTTCTGAATTTTCGGACTTTTCGTTTAGCTTGCGCCATGGAAGATATGGCAGCCACGCCGAGAAGATTTGCTTATGCCCAGCTTTTTCCACCGCTTCTACTGAACCTCGGAGCCCCGGATTTGTATACGGAATACAAGATATGGATGGAGTCGTACATATTTTTTTTAAATAGCCAGTGGATCTACAGAAGCTCAGGATGCCGTGAGACGTGCTACATTACTGCACTGTATCGGGGCTCCCGTGCAGCGGTTTTTCGCCAACCTCCCTGGAGAAAAAGACTGTAGCTGCTTTAGACGCTTCCTTTACACCGCGGAGAAACGGCATAAATTTAGGCAGAGAACTTAGTCTCAGGACGAATCTGTTGATGCTTTTGTGACTGCACTAAGAGAACTGGCTAAATCTTGTGACTTTGGAGTACTGGAAACTGACATGTTAAGAGATCAACTTGTGGAAAAATGTGCACATAAGAGACTATAAATTGCTGCAGGAGGAAGGGCTGACTTTAGAAAGAGCTCTTACAGTCGCTAGAATTCATGAAGCAGCTCAAGCAGAATCAAGAATGCTTTCTGACCACAGTGACAAAGTGACACTGAACGGGGCGCTCGCTCAAACTTTACAAACAAAACCCGAGCAGCAGGACGCAGTCATGCTAGAGAAATAGAAGAACAGGGGACGGCTGACATTACATGTTACAGGTGCGGACTAACAATGCACAAAGCAGATGAATGCGGAGCGTGAACAGCAAAATGTCTACACTGCAAGAAAACAGGACATTGTGCACATGTCTGCAGAACATCACGTCCGAGTTTAAGGACAAGTATCCCTTTTATTGTTGTTGCTGCCTCCAGTTTACATTTGGCGATGTAAACCTGATTCAGAAAAAAATAATTTGAACAACCTTATTCCCATGCTTATTCGAAGGCGCGGTGGCCAAGAGGTAAGGCGTCGGTCTCGTAAACCGAAGAGCGTGGGTTCAAGCCCCACCCGTGCCTGTTGCATTTGTCACCGCTTTCCTTCAGTTTCAAAGTCTTAAAAGAACTCGCAATGTAGGGATCTCAATAATAAGAGAACATAACTGTCGCCAGTGATTAGTATTCTTGCATATCCTGCCTTGATTTTTTAGTCGACAAAGCTTATCTCTCTTCGCACCCATCTTCCGAATGATCGTCTCAGCATTGGGAAGGAACGTGCGCTTGGTACAGCCCCCGACTCCATGGTCTGATCACAAACAGATCGGGTGAGCTGTCAGTCCAGGTTGGAAGTAACGTTCGAAAGCACTAAAAATCTGAATTAGGAACGAGAAGACCGTGTTTTTTTAAACAAGTAAACGATAAAATAATATACTGCCTGCAAGACTATGTCAAGTTCAAGTTCAAGTTTATTGTCATTATACTCATACACAGGTATATGGTATAACGAAAGGCTATTTAGCTAGCTCTCGGACATAAGTAGTACAAAGAAAAAAACACAACAACAATACAATTGTATAACAAAAGAAAGACAGAGACAACAGCCGATGTGCAAAAAACAACAACAGGCAGTGTGCAAAACAATAAAAATGTAACAGGTTATGTGCAAAAACATGCATCAAAAGAATGAAATAAAGGGATAGAAATGATGGGGAGTGAGCTTTTGACATGTATGGTAGAGGTAGATTTTCAATGTGTGTTTGGGTTTTGGTAAGAAAGAAGGCACTGTGAGGTTCAGATCATAGGTGAGAGGTGAGGAGAGAGTGAGAGAGGCTGGGAGTTTAATAGTTTGATAGTGCGGGGTTAAAAACTGTTTCTGAGTCTGGTAGTCCGGACCCGAATGCTCCGCTACCGTTTTCCATGTCATGCTGAACGCCACAAATTGTGTTAGTCCAGTCGTATCAATCGTCCTAAAGTTGTGGAAAATTGCATGTGACTGGTGCAATCAGCACACATTTTTCAGGATAGTCGAGCAGTTTAAAACAGCAAATTCACAACTGCGTGTCTTAAAAGCTTTGTGTTTCGCTCTCCAAATAGAGGCATGGGTTCAAATCCCACTCCCGACAATCAGCCGTTTTACCCTGTCTTTTTTACCTGCCTTTACACTGTTTCAGTCTTGTTGTGCTCGCTGACAATCACAATACGAGGAAAACGGAGAAACTGCTATGCAAAAACATAACGGACAGAAAAAAGCTTCGTAAACACGTGAATGTGATTAGCAGCAGTAAGGTATGCATTCAAATGTTTAAGGCTGATTTATAACAGCAGCAGAAGAAAGGTGCAGCACAATGCAATTTGTGAGAATTTGCGTGTTTTTATGCTGCGTGGACTTCTTTCAAGCCTATGAAGTGACCCCCGTTTTATTTTCATTTTCAAACTTCAGAACCGAATAACGAAAAGGTTTCATGTGTGACAGCATTCCGTTGCAAATACCGTTTCCACGATGTATTCAGCGACGGGAATGAAATGTTTTAGTACTGGCTCAAATGCGAGGAATTTCAGAAAAACCTGGAAAAGCAACGCTTGCAATAAATGACTACTTTTAAGCGTGTAGTCAGCATGAACAGAACAACGCAATGCTCTGTAAAAACAACCTGAAGCCGCAATTACTCTTTTATCTCGGGCAGTTCATTCCGATACGATGTTTCCGCAGACTAAATGAAATGCCGAACTTGCCGAGCAAGTTTAATACTTGCTTGTGAGCCCTAGATAAATTGGCTGCTGCAATTTCAGCAAGCGGAGTTCTGTTCAGCTGCCTGTAGTACACATTGCTGATTCCTTTTGTGAGGGCACGGGCAATCTTTCAACGATAAGGCTGAGGTGCCTGTCGAAATTGTGTTTCCCTTTCACTGTGTTGTATTTGCCCTACTCGTACAACATCAATTGTGATGTCATCATTGCCCATTGGTTTGTGTCTTGTTGTCATTGTGTATTTTACATTACAGGAACTGAAAGTACTGAACTGAAGGTACTGAAGGTAGGAACTGAAAGTACAGACTGCTTTAATTATAAGAAAGTTTTTTTTCTGCTGTTCTCTTTCCTGATGTATTTGAAGGCTATTGGGCAGCAAGGATTTATCTTCCTGAACTCTCTATATAAGATATGGGTCCATGATCATCTTAGTTTAGATGTACCTTTTAATGGTGGTATTATTCTCCATTGTTCAGCCTTCAGACATACTTGGAAAGTTTTAGGCACAGACATAATCTTTCTTAATCCCCTTTTATCCTGAGGTGATGTCCCAGGTAAGCTTGCCCCCTGGGAATATTCACTGTGCTCTTCAGGATTTTTTTCTGATTCTACACAGATTTTTTCTCCTTCAAACATGTCACCACTGTCTGTGCTGCTGTGTGCAGCCCATGCATCTTCTGTATCTTCTGATGAACTTCTGAGCTCTGTGTTGCCTTCCAAACTATGTCCCTCACTTTGACTTGAAATATGGACTATAGATTGTGTACTGTCATCTGGTTTGGAATCCTTACCAATACTCACCTCCTTCTGCGCCCTAAGCACTTGGGTTCTTACTTTTTTCTATCTTCATGCCAAATCACTGATAACCATTTCCTGTTGCTGGAGCAATCCTCTCCAAGGACTCTGTTTGACAGTGTTGACCACATATTGTCATGCCACCTAATTTTTTTTCTAGCTTAGAAAACTTCAGAAATTCTTTGATCTCATTCCCTACTTCACCAGCCCTTGACCACAGGTCTGGCCTCCTACTCCTCTGTCCTCTTTTAACATGTGGCATTGCCAACAATCTGAAAAATAGGGAACACATCTGAATGAAGTGGAAACATAATTGAAATTCAACTCCCAATGGATGTTAATAGTGTAGGAGTGCAACAGATGTACAAGCCATTAAATGTTCTTATTTCTGTGTTTAATTTTTGAGGGACCCTATATTTTGATATAGCATCAATCACAAAACGGCATTCTGTCACTGTCACGACCACCAGCCAGGGGAGATCAACTCACAAAATAACTAACCAGTACCAGCAGCGGGTTAATAATAACATGTGTTAATCCACCAGCACATGCTCTGCTGTGCGGCAAAGCACTGTTTTAACCATTCAAACCCGCTTCCTGCTACTCAGTATTGAGTCTTCTCTTTGAGAGCACTACCTCGCGTTTACTCTGAATCTCGCTTACTGGTTACTGAACTCCCTTTTGCCTCTCGACCTTGGACCTTACCTTCTGTTTTGAATTGTTTGCTTCTCTCTGTATTTCCAGTATTTCGATCTACCTTTCACCTAACAATCTCGTTCTGGATTGTTCGCCTGTCTCAATAACTACTTGCTCCTGCATCTGCACAGGATCTGCATACCTTTTCACTGAGGATTTCTGACAGTTTTCTTCTTCTCTTTTCAGCATGGAATAAACCTATTACTTGTTCCTTGGAGATTACCATGTGCCAATACGATAAGATCACTGTATTGACCATATACAATTTCTTGCATTAGAAATTCCTATTTTGCATATCCCAGCTTGCTCTCCTTGAGACACACATACAGGGAGAGAAGCTGGGGGTCAGAGCGCAGGGTCAGCCATTTATACGGCACCCCTGCAGCAGTTGGGGTTAAGGGCCTTGTTCAGGAGCCCAATGGAGTAGGATTCCTCTGCCGACCGTGGGATGTTAACAAGCAACCTTTCAGCCACAGGTGCAGATCCTTAGCCACAGAGCCGCCGCTCTGCCAAATGTGCCAATTCTTTAAAAGAAGTCCAAAAAAATGCAAATTTATTTGTAAAAATAGCTGTTGTACAGAACATCAGTGGCTATTGAAGAGTACATACAAGCACAGAGACAAGTTAATAAACTTGGAATGACTACTTACAGCTCTGGAAAGACCGAAGATATTGTTTCCGGTTGTTAAGGAACAAGTAATAGGTTTATTCCATGCTGAAAAAAAAGAAGAGAGAAAACAATGTTTCGGCCGTGGAGCCTCACTCAGGTGTGAGAGAGAGAAGGCAGTAGGCAAAGGTAATGTAGTGGGAGAACAAAGGCTGGGAGGGAAGAGGGGTGAGAGGCGGGAGCAGGGGACAGAAAGAGAGGCCAATCAAGAGGTGTGAAGTCAGAATAGGTGTTGAGAGGTGTGAAATGAAACTTCCAATGAATGGAGAAAATTTAGTAGAATAGTAGTCTTTCGTTTAGAGAAGGGGTAAGGTGTGATCCTAGCTGCAGGATACGTTTGGTTTTGGTTTTCTTTCTAATGTATGAGTTCAGAAAACCATCTTTGAGAACACAGATGGAGAGATTAGAGTGGTCATGGCCATCAGAGGTGAAATGAGAAACAGTGGTTTTTGGAGAGATCTTTAATCTTCATAGCCCTGACATGTTCTCTGAAGCGGTCTCCAAGTCTCCTTCCTGTTTCTCCAATATAGAGAGAAACTGGGCATTTACTGCAAGAGATACAGTAAATAAGGTTGCTGGAGGTACAAGATGCCATCTGGGTGATCCAGAATTGTCCTGAGGGGCCTTGAATGAGTGTGGTGTTGGATGTGTACTTGCAGGCGATACAGCGAGCTCTGTTGCAAGGGAAAGTACCTGGTGTGGATGGTTGCTGAGGGCGGTCAAGGGAGCTGTGAACAAGAAGGTTGTGCAGATTAGGTGACTGGTGATATGAGATGATGGGGCGGTCAGAAAAGAGGGCCCCAACAGAGGGATCATCCTGTAGGATGGAAAAGTTGTCGTTAACAGTCCTGGGGATAGGAAGTGTGTTAGGGAAGCACCAAAGGAATGCGGTTGTTACGGTGGGAGTTCCTGATTGGGTTGATGGTCCGAGGGGTGTTTTTGGCTCGGGCAAGGGCCCTGTCAATAACACTGCTGGGGTATCCTCTGTTGATGAAAAAGGAGTTCATTTTGAGGGTTTGGTTCTGGAATTCGATGTCGTCGCTGCATATTTGTTGTAGCCGAAGGAACTGTGAAAAAGGGAGAGATTTTTAGTATGTTTGGGGTGAAATGAGCTATACAAGATATCTGTGTGAATCTGTGGGTTTGTAATAAACAGAAGTGGAGAGTCTGTGGTAGTTGATGGAGAAGTTGATGTCCAGAAACTGAAGAGTAGTTGAAGATATGTTAACTATATATTTGAGGTACAGGTGGAAGTTGGTGAAATGGTGCAGGAAGCACTTAAGCTGATCGTTGGAGCATGTGGCGGCACTGACGCAGTCATCAATACATCGCTTGTAGAGGTCAGGGACATAGCCAGTGTAGGAAGCGAAGAAGCGTTCTTCTACCCAGCCAACAAAGATATTGGCATAGCTGGGTCCCATTCTGGTGCCCATGGCAACTCCACTCACCTGTTGGTAAAAAAGATTATTGAAGGAGAATGCGTTCAGTCTGAGAACCAGTGTTTCTGGTTGTTGTCCTTTAATTGATCTGGCACCAAAACATTAATCCTAAACAGTCAAACAAGTCCATGTGATGAAAACCCTTATGCTCTTTAATGTTTTTTTATGCACTAATTTCCCCCCCTCCCACTCATCAGCTTTTGGATGAGAGATTCTGACCACTATATAAGATCAGAAGCAGTAGAAGAAACGGGCTTCTTTTCTGCTTATTTAACACACTCCTAATGCAAACAACACATTACCAGTACAATGGAAAGTTTGCACCAAATGGGATCAAGCAATTTAAAACATATGTTCAGGGTACAGGAAAGTTGTTATAGAGATGAATGGTATTCATGAAACAAATAATGTTGCAAAAAACTTTGCCAAAAGTCACAACCCATTTAACATTCATCAGACAGGTTGAATCAGTTGGATATCTCTTAGGTTCAAAATGCACTCAACGGCTGTATAATGCAAGCTCAAGAGTCAAAAGAACAGTAGTGAACTACAGTTCTTACAATAATAAACAGCCATTTGATCTTGTGAATGATCTATCATACACCCTTGAAATGATGTTACAGATTTGGAAGTTTGCACAGCTTGTAGTCTTTCTAACTCCATGAGTCACACAGACAGGGAGAGAAGCTGGGGGTCAGAGCGGGTTGGCCACTGTGCTCTTGTGCCAAACAGGTCATACAAAGACTGCCATTCCTTATATCTTTCCCTGAACCTGTGCGTCACTTCCTCACCTTCCAGAAGCAAAATATCGAGCTTCCACACACCCTTCCCCACAGTAACAGCTGTTGGAATAGAAATTGTACATGACAGCAGACAATGGTCAGAGAAAAAAAAACAGGGGTTAGGCCTGTGGTCTTGCAAGTAAAATCACGTATCAAACAAAAGGCGTGAGGCTTGGGTCCCATTAGACTAGTGCCTTGTGAAACCTGCCCTCCCCTGACTATGAAGTTTGAAGCCATCTTTCAGTTTAAAATCTTTACATAATGTTTGCAATAATATTGATGATTTATCAAATTGGACCCACCTCTCGCCCCTCATTCTGCCTTCTCTTTCTAAAAGAGAATTAAAATCCCCAGCTAAAACCACTGGTTCCCATCCCAATAAATATACTCAGTTCCTGAATTAGGACATATCTGTCATGTGAGCAACTCAGACAATATATATTTAAGAGTTTAAATTAGACATTCATGAAACCCAGATACACCACCAGTGCTCTCCCTGGTTTCACTACAAGGTGCTGACGTACCTCTACCATCTTATTTTTAATTAGAACAGCTATACCATCAGATTTATTTTCTTTGGACCCACTCCAGATTGATGGGCCCAATGTCCCCAGTTTTTCCATTTACCTTCCTCACAAATGATAGGATATTCCTTGCCCTTAACTTGGAGCGAATGCTTCTCACATTTATTGACACAATATTAAGAGCCATACTTAAAGTAGGACCAGGGGAGACTAAAAGCTCTGGCTACAATCATTCAGTAGGTGACACCTACCCAACAGGCCTCCCCCCCCTTTTGCTTTAATTGTCTCCTCCTCCACCACCCCCACAATCCATAGGATATTTCACCACCTGCCCTCCTTGAGTCTTTGGTTCTAAAGCTTGGTCAGTAAGATCACATATATTAGAGACATCTAAACCCATGGGAGAACCTACCCGAGGACTCGGAAAATGATCTTCCCTCACTCTTCTACTCGGAGTTCAATCATTTTCTAAATCCAATGTCTCTTTTAGACTGCACCCTCTGTTCTGTACATTTCATTTGAGCACTTTCAGTCTCCACAGGTGGCAGGCTATTGGAAGAGCAATGGTCTTCCCAGTTTTGTTCTATTTGCAAAGGAATTTGGACAGTCTTTAAACACATGACCTTCACACTCACAGAGATTACATTTCCTCACGCTTGTACATTCAGTATATGCATGTCCAATTTCCTTGCACTTAACACACACCACCTTTGTACAGGCATCCACAAAGTGACCCAGCTCCCCACATCTCCTGCACGGTTTTGGCTGCCCTTGGTAGAACACAAGGCCTCTATTTTCACCTAATCCAATCAAAGAAGGAATGTGTTTAAATCCACCATAACCATTTTTTGTCTTCATGCAATGAAACAGGTACTCTCCATGCACAGTTCCAGATGCCATCATCATCCAAGACTTTCTGAAGCTCACCTTTCACTAAACAATACTTAGACAACCATGTCAAAACATCTTCCTTCATCACCATCTCATTAAACATGCGAACAATCACAGTCCTATTAATTAATAATAATTGCTTACACTTATACAGCGCTTTTCTGGACACTCCACTCAAAGCGCTTTACAGGTAATGGGGACTCCCCTCCACCACCACCAATGTGCAGCATCCACCTGGATGATGCGACGGCAGCCATAGTGCGCCAGAATGCTCACCACACATCAGCTCTCAGTGGGGAGGAAAGCAGAGTAATGTAGCCAATTCATAGGGGGGGATTATTAGGAGGCCATGATTGGTGAGGGCCAATTGGAAATTTGGCCAGGACACCGGGGTTACACCCCTACTCTTTTCGAGAAACGCCCTGGGATTTTTAATGACCACAGAGAGTCAGGACCTCGGTTTTACATCTCATCCGAAGGACGGCGCCTGTTTACAGTATAGTGTCCCCGTCACTATACTGGGGCATTAGGACCCACACAGACCACAGGGTGAGTGCCCCCTGCTGGCCCCACTAACACCTCTTCCAGCAGCAACCTTGGTTTTTCCCAGGAGGTCTCCCATCCAGGTACTGACCAGGCTCACACCACATTAGAAAGATCCATCAGCTTCTGCCATTCAAACATTCTAATCAGGCCCACATCTTTTTTTCTACTCTATTTTTATCCAAAATTGTTCCAGTAACTTCGCCGATTGAAACTAATGTCAAAACCAATTCCCTTCAGCAAAGTGATTAAGCATTTGACATCTAATGCCTTAATCCTTTCTGTAACACCTTCCTTGAAAAGTCCAACCGTGAAATATCACCCGAGTGAGCCGAACCCTCACCACCCTTATACACCAAAAGTGAGCAAAAGTAACGGTGCATGCCGACTCTACAGGCCGCCATGGCCGTTACAAATGTGTCAAAAGCAAACTTAACCTAAACCGAAACCTCTGCTGTGCACCAAACCCACCAAAACCCTATTCCCTTAATCTTACACTTATACAAAAACTCCACTCTCGACTTCTGGGTTTAACCCTTTACATCTCAAACACTGGTTAGAGACTCAGTGTGTCCCAGGCTCAGCGGTTATATAGGACAGGACTCGGCGAGCTGCAGGTGAAACTTGTTGTTCTGCGCTCCCCGTGCGGAATGCTCGTCTCCTCCCTCCAGACTCATCAAACCGCCTTCATACTCTACAGCGGGAAAAAAAAACTCCCTTTACTGTCTTCATACAGTACATCCCTCTTAAATCCCAGAAACACAGAAACTCCGGGGCGTTTCTGTGAGTCAGTACTAGGTTTCTCTGTTCGAGGTTACAAGCAGAAACAATAAAAGCGCTGAAAGCAGGAAGTTATTTCTGCTCGTAGGCATAAATGTGTAAAAATAAATGTTCTGATTCCTAAAACCTAATAAAATCCATGTAAGTCTCCTTTTCGTCCCCAATGCATATAACTGAATATAAACCAGTCACGTTCAGCTACTTTTCTGATGTATATGAATACACTAGTTCTGGTGCAGCTCTTACAACAAAGATACTTAAGAACTTTTTTTTCATACGAGCTCTTGCCGTTTTTAAATTGAATATTTTTTCATTTCAGTAAATCACACGAAACACCAGCAACACTCATTGTAAGCATCTGACCAATCACATTCCTGAATTTTAAACCCTTTTAGTATTTATTTTTAACTTGTTTTATTTTTTTAAAATTTTAAAACCTGTTTTAAGTATTCTTGCCATTTTTAGCATATTGTAAGTGGATTTTTTCAAATATTTTATTTTTTAAATCATATCAACCCATTGTAAGTTCCCATTGATAATTCCTGAGCTTTATAACTGTGTATTATTTCTTTTTACCTTTTTTAATTTTTTTATTATTTTACAGAGCTTTTTAATATATTGTGAGCATTTTAGTGTAATTTTAAAATAGGACTATCAATGCTCCTGACTTTTAAACCTGTATTTATTCTGATATTATTCTCTCCACCTGCAAATGAGGGAGGTATTTGATTTTAAATTTGTTGATTTGGGGGGAAAATGTACATTCATTTCCTTGTATGTATCACCAGTGGGAAACTTTTTTTGGATGAATTGCATTTTTGGATGAATTGCAATCTTTACTTCAAGGCCTTCAGGCTGATATAGAAATGACGGGAGATTTAAATGACACATTTGATAAATCAGACAGGAACAGCATAACATCTAAAATGGCAGAACCCTCTAAAGTACTGAAAAAATTCCGGCACATTCATAATAAATACAATTTATTTAATTTAAAGCATAAAATTTGCTTTAAAAAGAAAACCACAATTTGTACGATATCATATTTCAATATCGACATTCAGATGAAGAATTTGAGGATTTGAATATCATTGAAAAGTACATCGATTTTGGGACAATGTTTGCATCTGAATAATCCTTCCTCCTGGAAAGAAGGAAAAAAAAGTTTTGAGTCTCAGTCTTCAGGATCCCCCCCAAAAAACATGCACATTTGTTTCTGATGTATTTTGGATAAAGATATAACTCTCATAGAAGATACATTTTATCAGTTGAATGCAGTCGATACTTTCGACTTTTTATATGATGATAGGACCTACTGTACATTTAGGCCTCAGTACTGATAACACTGCTTCTATTGATGGAGTAGAAATAAGTGATGTACTGGCAGTTTTTTTTCTGAGGCAAGAGGTCCTAGAACACCTCCTATAAAAATGTTAAGATTCAGAGCAAGAAATATTTTTCCACCTCACCTAATGCTATTGCATTAAGGAGGCTGAAGTTGGCTTCTTATTCGCCAGCTGCTGCTTTGTGTTTTTCGTTCCATCTTAAATGCTACTGCTGTGATGTTATGTCGTCTTTCGCCTGTAGATGGCTCTCTACAGTCATTTTTAAAAATACTTATCCGGATGTATTATTGTACATTTCCTCAGTAAAGGGGAATATGTAAGTAGAGACTGTCCAAATTGCATTTTTGTATGAAACACATTTCAGAAACACAACTCACAATAAAACAAACTGGCATGTTATACCACGAGTAAATAAGACAAAGGCAAAACGTAAATTCACTGGCACTTCCTGCATATTTTCCACGACCTTGCCTTCTGATCATAAAAAGTCTCAAACTCTTGCATTTTACAAGAAATTTTAATATAGCAGTTTTAAATGGGACATTTAGAACATGGCATATGAGACTATATGGTTAACTGAGGATGAGCAGAGGGTGATCGAACCTACCTCCTGGTTATAAAAATGTCTAAAAATTCTGACACAGATGTGTGAGAGACAATGGAAAAGACTATCAAAATCCTGAACTTCAGGACATTGTACTGTACCGTTTTTTTTAAATACGACCCTCTGAACATGGCACGAGAGAATACATTGTCAAATGGTAAATGCAATGTTTGCTATATTTCTAGGGCCCTCCCTCCTGATTTTAAAATCATCTCATATTTCTGACATCAAGGTGTGAGACACAATATAACAGACTGTCAAAATCCTGAACTTCAGGACATTTTATGATACCATTTTAAAAATATGACCCTCTGAGCATGGCATGTGAGAAAATGGCATGTGAGAATGCATTGGGAAAAGGTGAATGCAATTTCTGCTGAATTGCTATTGCCCTCCCTCCTGATTACATACTCGTCTCACAATTCTGACACTGAGGTGTGAGACACAATGTAACAGACACTATTAAATTGTGAAGTACAAGAGATTATACTGTTACGTTTTTTTTAATATTGACCCTCTGGCATGTGAGGACTTGTAGTCAACAAAATAGCACACATTCTGCCAATTTGCTTTGTCCCTCCTTCCTCGTTACCAAAACACCTTAGTATACCGACACTAAGGTAAATGTCTCTAAATCCAGAAGTTAAGTTGTCAAAGTATATCAGAGTCAACCAATACTGATCAGGTTCTGCTGCTGCTGAGCCCGCAGCCTTCACCATAAGGTCCAATTCCCCAAGCCTGTACCCTTCAGAAATTGCAGTATAGAATGAAAAAAAACTCTAATAGATATCGGCCACTGTTGGCGATTTTCCTTTAAGAGAGATAGATAATACTTTATTAATCCCGTAGGGAAACTGACAAATGATTCTCCAGAAATTTTACGGAGTGTATCACTTTCACTGAGACCGAGGAGTGTTAAGCTGTACATGAGTCTTTGTGGCTCGGTTGTTAACAAAAAGGGTGGTGGTTTGAGCCTTCCCAGGGACGCTATGAGCCTTTTAATGTACACACCCGTCTCACTTTACCTCCACGGCCGGTCTTGTACCGCAATCAAATACAGAGCCCGCAGGGGGCAGTAGGCTCGCAAATATAGCTCACTGTGTATATAATGAAGAAGCGGAGGTTAGTTTCTCATCTGCATGTTGCAGAGCCTTATGCAACTCGCAACAACAGTTGGGGTTTGATCCCTGCACGGGCTATTAGTTGAAAGACCATTGTAAATGACGTGTAACAGATTTATCCAGCTGGCTTTTATGTTTCATACTAAATTGCTATCTTGAAACCAAAATAATTAGAAATATGGAACACAACTGTTGTTCCCCATGAAGGAAAGCTGTTTTACACTGACGTCACTCCTTTTTATTTAATCCAGATTTTAAAAACAACTCCGCCCTATCAAAGGAAAATGTTACACAAAAGTTGGAAAGCACACTCTGAATCCATCTGTATATTTGATTTCCGCAATCCGTTCAAGGCTGCCTATGTTAATCGTAAGTGTATAGATTAAACATTTAATATATTGTTCAGTTTAAATCAAAATGCTTTACTACTACAAGAGAGAAGTATAGTATGGAGGATGCGACAAATGTGTGATTTCTAGGAAGAAAACTACTTTTCTTTGCGTTCGAAATTAATTCGAAACAATTGACACACAAACCCTTTGTCTTTTTTAAAGAGATTATATCTTTAAACAGACAAATGTATAAAATGTGTTTTTTTTACCTAGAGATTTTGGACAGGGGCGATGTATTACTAGTAGAGGCTGCTGACTAACACTGTACTGTCTGGAGATCAGCTCCATTTGCAATAAAAAAACATGCGTAACAAAGCTGGAGAGCAGCTGAACTTGTGCTCAGTAGTCAGTATGGTGCTGAGGGTTCAATACTGGTGTTGTTGTATTAGCACAAGCTGCACAGGCTCTGAATCAGACCATTTCAATTAGTCTGATCAGTGCAGGACAAGTTTGCCCATGTCACCCAGCTCTGATTCAAGATCGAGTTGCATCTTCAACATTTTGTTTTTGTTTCTGATCATAATTTTCTTTAGTTATGATCGATATTGAATTTTTTCTAAGTAAAACAAAACTAATCAAACATGCAGGCAGATTTTTGAAAAGTATTAGGAGTTGACAGGGCGCTCCTTCAGAATAGTCGTCAGAAAATGTGAGAAAAGGAAAGTTACGTAAACTCTCACACACAGCATTAAAGACTGGAATCTGGACATTAAAAAAACTAGCTGTCTCCCCGTCGGTAATCAAACCCCGGTTTCCCGCGTGACAGGCAGGGACACAAACAACTTTACTAACTAGGAGCGCTTGCTAGCTATTAGGAGGCATTTACTCTTAAATATGTTACTGTTTTGGTTTTCGACTTTAATTTTCCCGATACCAGTTTTTTTACAAAAGTAAAGGCACACGGCACATGTGTGGCACATCACGTCCGAGTTTAGTGACAACTACCTCAGAGATTGTAAGCTGGGTAGTTTCAGATCACTTTTTTTTAAAGGTTCAAGCAAACCCGAATACCTTTGTGTAATCGTTTTTCATAAAGTGTAATTGTATTATAGCATGTGCCCTTGATGGTTTTCTTGATACGTTATATGTGCTCTTGTTTGTATTGTATGTAGTTTTGTTGTTCAAATAAAACGTAAAAGACACAACTTTCCGGATGCGGCTGCTGTAAAAATAAAATGACATCAAGGGTGCTGTACGCAGAGGTCTGAAACCTGCTCCACAGAAGATCTTTATCCAGAGGTGTTAAAGAAGTCGAGATCTCGCCATGAGAGGGGAAGCATCTCAGAAAAAGCAGGTGCAGTCAGTTCCACGGTCATAACGCCACTAAGTCGGGCGACAAGAGCAAAACCCACCCGGCTTCCTCCGGGCAAGTAATGAGACAAAGAGACAGTGCACAGCAGGTAGCGTGGCCGAGCGGTCTAAGGCGCTGGATTAAGGCTCCAGTCTCTTCAGGGGCGTGGGTTCGAATCCCACCGCTGCCAGGTGCTTCTGTCGAGACCCCCTTTCAGCTGGCTTCAGACGGAAGGGAGGGAACTGCTTTTTGGCAGTCTCTCGAGAAACTAAGCAAAGTGTTTAAAGATACTTTCTCAGCTTGACATCAAGGCACAAAACAAAAACCTTCTTGCGTCCTCTCAACCCAAAAGCGCTTTGCCACTTTTTGCGTTATGCAGGGAACGACGTCTGCCCAGATCACTTTTGTGTCAATGCAAATCGTAGTGTGCCCTCCGTTTTAATGTTGGCTGTGCTGGCGTGCTGCTTCTGTCTGTGAAACTTGAATGTTCTGCTTCTTCACACCAAATCGTCGGCGGGGGTTGAGCTTGTTAAATCTTTGCGCATAGCGCTCCTTTGGAAGTACTTTGTCCAAGTTCAAAAGCAATCGTGGGATTTACTTCATGCGTGCAAAAAGCATGCCTCGCACGACACCTCTACATACCCGACCACCACTGCATCACACAGCTGCCAGCGCACCTCACCGTGCCACATAGCTGCAAGCGCACCTCACCGTGCCAGGCCACCACTGCGTCACATAGCTGCAAGCGCACCTCACCGTGCCAGGCCACCACTGCATCATACAGCTGCCAGGGCACCTCACCGTGTCAGGCCACCACTGCGTCACACATATTTCAGCGCCATATATTTCATGGATATTATGGAATATAATGGATGGATATCTTAGTTATCTTTCTAGTTCACAGGTTTGCATGCATAATTTAATTTTGAAAGCCACTGAGACATCAGGTACTACTGTTGTATTTATGAAAAAGAAACAAAACAAAAAACATACTAACAACTGTGCCATCCTACTCCTTAGTTAATACATTTTATTATTCATAAACAGTTAACATTGTTAGCAAAATATTTTGAATTATATTTAACCCTATTTTTTCTTTAGTTTTGTATTTAACTTATTATATGATAGTCAGACTTAATGTATATTTGAACAATGAAAATATATTTTTACAAGATTTTACATTAAGCACTTAAAATTAATATGGTTAATAATAGTAAACTGTAACATGCTGTAACAAGATCGGTTAAACTGCGAAGAAAATGCTTTCAGAGAAAATGTTTCAGGTGTGAAGAACATATATCTCCAATGCAATTTCAACCAAACCTGTTCCCACACACCCTGCCCCCACTACCATTAGAATATACACAAACATTTTAGCGTTTCATTCTGAGCAGAAGACCCTCACACCTGAAGAGTGCTGGCTGTGACGAATTAAACCGGTTTTACAGGTTTCAATCACAGACCATGTGACATGGGAGTCAGTAAACTAACACACAGCGCCACCGGATTTGATAACGCTATAAAAACGCTATAAAATAATGTGACTTGGCACAGAACAAGTTTACAGCACAGTACAAAAATAAATGCTGACCATGACTTTAGAAGCATAAATTGCCTTACACTCAATTTAAACACAAGCTGTCTTTAGCCCTCTAAACTGGTTCATACAGAAATGTAGAGATCCAGGCTCAGAACACACAGCTTCATTAGCGAATACATATGCAGGACAACTAGAGAAGACGTTTTACAGAGAATGGATTTTTAGAAACATCCCATCAGTGACATCACTGAAGTCAACTCCTAGGTACTGTAACTGTCGTGTGGATAGTTTCACAAAAATCAGACAAAGGTTTAAGCATCGCTTGTTCTAGATAAAACTGCAAAAAAAAAACCAACAACCAATAATTAACTTCTTTGCGGCTCTGTTTGCCCAAATCATATATTCACAACGTGAAATCTAGAAAATAATATTACGTAACCAAAATCCGCAATATGGAAACAGAACCTGTGTAATTGTTGATAGATGATGTACTCGTAACATTTTTTTTCAAGACGAACTACAACATTTAAAAAATGACTTGTATGTACTTGATATCTCTAATCAATCCACGGGTCCCAGCACAAAACGAAACTAAAACACATACCGTTTCGCGCTTCTTATTAGTTGCTCAAAAGTAATTTGACCGTATGGAATGCATAATATAAACCTAGAAACATATACGTGAGCAGTATTTAAGCACTGTAGTATCGGTGTTAAGACATACCGTTCAAATACTGTAAATCAATTTAAAAATATCTCAAGACCGATTTTTGTCATAATGAAACCATGTTTCGTGTATGTTTTCTTTTTCATCTTGAAATAACTCATTTCTAAATACCTTTTTCACTGTTAACATCTTGCAGCAACTCTGCAACAAAATATACACTCTGACAGTTCATCCTGCTACCAACATTAAATAAGATTTAAATAAGATTTCTATATTTATGTCTTTATTAAGTGGTTTCATTAGTGACAAAGGCTAAACTTTCTTGGAAAAATGTATTTTATGTGTTGCGGAAAAAACTGACTTGCTTTAACAAAATATTTTACAAATCCTTTCACCTGGCATTTTCGTAGTTAGAAATTATGCAACGCTCTGTTAAAAGCAAGGGAGTTTTTATGTCCGTTGCAGTTCTTTTGCAACATGAATTTAATTATATCGTTATTAATTTCTTGAGATACGCGATTCCATATTATATTCCCTTTTAATCAAATTCTAAAAGTATGCTTGTTGACTCCGGTATCACGTTAGTTAAAGACTTCGAAGCTTACAATGTTTAGGGAGAAATGGAATACTGGTGTGTATTTTTTTCTTTAAAGTACCAAGACCAGCTATATACTGTATGTCTATGTTCCAAAATTAATATCGTTTATGGCCTTCACACGCGTTACAGTATGCTCCTATTCTTTTTATGCTCAGCTACTAAGATTTCCCTTCAGTGGTAAAATTCAATATCTACAACGGGCACAGTAAAGACGTTTACAGTAAGTCTTTCTACGACAGACCAATGGACCACGAGTGCCCCTGTCGGTCAACCAATCACGCACCGCGGTATTTTGCGTCATCGCGTGTCACGATGCACGAAGCCGTAGCCAATTACCTCCGGTACGTGTCTGTACCGCGCACTTTGAATGGCTGCATCTGTAAGGAGATTGGAAAATATAAGAGTGTCTGAAACGTATAAGTACAGTACAGGTGGACGTAAAAGTAGTTAGATAAACAGTTTTTGTATTTTTATACAATTAGTTGCAATAGTGGAAACAATTTGGATTTTTTCGAATGTCTCGAAACCAGACATGCTGAAATGCTGTAGGTTTAGAATCGAGACTGGGGAGAATAACGTCTTGTGAGAAGATCTGTTTACCTAACGATTAGATCCTGTAAATCCCTTGTAGCCTCCCTAAGTCTGTCCCAGTCCAGTGGATAAAAATGTACTGTTAATGGAGTGTTGGTTTCTCTGTTAGGGGATACTGGAGCACTACTGTCATGCTTGTTTCACTCCTCTGTTCAACAGTGTGCTATAGAGTAATGTATATGGGGAGACGGCAGGAGGCCACAGGAGTATTGGGGCAGCAAGTTTTACTTGCCGAGTACCAGATTTTAATGGGTGGTTTTATCCCAGATCTATTGGGTTGGAATATTATGCATTACAAAGAATGACTATCAAGAACAGGGTATCACGTGGCTTCAACTGACTGTGATCACTCAGTATGTTGATGGTATTCTGAGTTCTTCCCCTGACGAGGAAACCCACAAGTCTGAGTTGCTTCAGCTTTAGAGTGTCTAATATTAAGCAGTTATAATAAGGCCCTTTTGTGTCGAGCATTGTGGAATTTTAACAGGGCCAGGGTGCAATGTTTTTACGGGGTGAGCACAACTTTTAACAGATCTGCTTAAGGGGGGAGTGCAGTACAAGGACAAGATTGCCTTGGTTCCAGCAGCAAAAGCCGCCTGTAATCATTTGAAACAAGCTCTCTTACAGGTGTTGAGACTGGGGTTTCCTCAGATGGATCAACCATTCCTTTATATGTAAGTGTGGACAAAGGGTTACTGTATATGTATATAATGTATGTATTTGTTGCATGTAGGCCACTATTCTGGATGGCTATGGAGAAATAGGATTCTCTCACAACGGCAGGGACTCCAGTTAAGAATACTGGGCTTGTCTCTGAACTGATTTGTAGTTTTACAGCTGCCGACAGAAGCAGCTTGAGTAAGGTGTAAATAACACAATAAATAAAGAATTCCAGTAACTCAAGGTAACAACCATGCAGATGCAGATGCCAGACGAGCGGCACTGGGAGAGCGGGAGTCTGAGACCCCTGTGAAACCTCTATTGGGGAAAGGGGAGAATTCAGGTTGAGGGCTTTAATAGATGTTTAATAGTGGTTAGAACAAATGTGTAAAAATGTGGGGTTGTATAATGATGGGATGTGGGCTGGCACATACCCAAGTGTATGACAAAGATGATCCCGTGGTACGGACAGCCCTTCCCCTTGGATACTGATCTAGGGGCATACTACACTGGGAAGGTGTGCCAGGCTGTAATTGTCTCACTAGGGGTAAGTTAGAAGTCACATTGCCCCCATCACCCACAGTCTGAAAGACCAACTAAGGAAATATCAACTGAAGGAACACCGTGGGTAGATGCTCTACCTGCAGTCCTGTGCGGTTTGCGGGCTGGAGCAAACAGAACTGTGAGACTGAGCCCATTTGAGATCATCACGGGCAGCCAAAGAAGCTCCCTGGAGGCCAAGTTTGGCTAACGCACTGATGAATTAACTAACTCTCTATTAAAGTATTGTAGGTTTGTTAACTGAAGCAGTGCACAGGGCTCGTGAACAGGTGCCGGACGCTTGGGGACCTCCAGTAGAGGGGAGACATGACCGGATACCTGGCGAGTGGGTGTAGGTGAAGAAGAGATACCCTGCCAGACGTTGCAATCCTGCTGGGAGGGACCATATCAAGTGCCACCAACTACTGACTGTGCCATCTGAGTGACAGGATGAGATCGCTGGATCCGCGTATCGCACTTTCACCGACCCATGGCACCAGAGACTGAGTGAACAGAAAGAAGGATGTTGTTACCGTTTCTGTGTCTGATGCTTCCTAAGACCAACAGTGTGCTTGTTAGGCCAGAGGAGCATTACTGGGGATATGGTATCAATACATCCGGGTGTTGGCATATCTATAAGCCAAAAAATTATAATCGGAGTTGGGTCGGTACTGCTGTTCCAAGATCCTGACGATAGATCTCCACATGGCTGAGGTCTGCGTTTGGGTCCTGGAGTAGGACTTTATGTATTTGTAGGATTAGGGTTGTTTTATATGTATAATTGTAACTATCACTTGTACAAAAACATCAATAACATATTGTTGTAACTGTGGAACACACAATGTCATGGTAATGCATGCCTGTACATCTAAAAAGGAAAGATCTGCCCTGACATTGTATGTGTAAAAATAGGCAGTCCTGACATATGCCATATTTTATAAGGGGGGAATGAAGTAAGAGATAAGATGTAAAAAGGGTTAACTTAAGTCAGTTCTGCCTGAAAATTAGACTTCTAAGCAACAGGGGTGTTTATGGCAGGAAAGGGGGTTAACTGATAAGGATGCGAACAAGGAACCCCCTGGGGGCATAATCTTAAACTGACCATTTGGCCAGGGCCTCTTAACTGGCCAAATACCATGACCCCCCCCCCCTTACCATAACATTGAATGATGTCTGAAGCAGCAAGCAAGGACTATATAACCTAAAAGTTTGTACCGGCACATCGACCAATACTTCGGTTTTGTTGTTTCTTGCGGGAAACAAGACTTCGGCTTTATTGTTCCTTGCATGCAATAAACTCATCTGTTTTACTTCATCTTGGGATCAAGAACCTTATTCCTTCTGTTACAACAGTACCAAACACACGTTTCTTCTGTAACCGGAGCCGATCATTTGCAATTGGGCTGTACCGACAGACCAGGACGAGCTCTGTCGGCTCAAAAGCAGCGCAGGACCTGCAAGAACAACAGAAAGATTAGCATCCAGCGGGGACCTCTTAGTGAGCCCAAGAGCTCATCAAGAATCGGCTCCAGCATCAGGGCTGGGCGCATTGTTCCATTCTCCGCCCACTCTCGGTGTAAACAAGTCCCTCCTGGTCTCTGCTTGAAATGCACTTTCCTGCGTTTGCTTTGGTGTCACTGGCTTCCCCTGCATGGGCGAATGTGAAGAAGATCCTTAGTAAGTCATTGAAGAAAACCGAGAAGAGGTCGAAGTGGCCTCTGTCGTTCATCAACGATCCAGTCAGGCAGTACTCCTCTGTAAAGCGCCGTTCGTTCACATCGATTGGCTTTTTCTTGCCTTCATTCGTGCGAGTAGTAAAAGCGGACGCCCCTATTCTGCCGTGACCCGGATTCAAACCGGGGTTGTTGCGGCCACAACGCAAAGTACTGACCACTATACGATCACAGCGAGTTACCGAGACACACGCGGCAGGGCGGAAAGGGCTGTGCTCTCTTCGTGTGACATAATTCGGAAAAGTCCTGACGTTGCATTTCAACTGAGCCCCAGTATACATCGACCCTTCGACACTCTGAGTGACAACTCTCTTGCGTGTTTTCTCATATTTATGTAGTTTGCTTGCATGATGCCGGGAACAGCATGGTTGTTCGCTGCCATATAGTCTAGCGGTTAGGGTTCCTGGTTTTCACCCAGGCGATTCGACTCGGTTTTGCCTCCTGCTTTCCAAAAGATCAGCACCGTGTACGAAAGAGCCGCATTAAAACTACTCGAACGTGCAAAACGTGCGAGAAGAGGGGGCGCTTGTTTCCAACCGAAACTTCTCGCGTGTGAGACGAGCTGATCATCGCTGTGGGAGGGTTACTCTGGTAGACAGGGCTGACCTTCGGCAATAGGATTTATAGTCTCCAAGATGATATTTGCACTTTCTGGAGAGGCGATTTTCTCCACTTCAGTAGCCCGATTTCGTCGATTGCGTGGAGAGGGCTGTAGAATGTGGCGCCGCCTTTCCTGCTCCGTCCATGACAGGCGTGCTGGTCTCTGGAGAGAGAGCACGGTCCATCAGCGCACTCCAATAAAGGCACTGGAAGCAGCTGAATCGCATTGGCGAAGCTCAGCGCTGGGCCGCTGGGCACGTCTTACCACCGTTTCCGTAGTGTAGTGGTTATCACGTTCGCCTCACACGCGAAAGGTCCCCGGTTCGAAACCGGGCGGAAACAGACATCTTTTGTCGCCAGGCACAAAAGGGGATTGGGGATTCTCCTAGCGCTGTGATCGAACAGACCCACTGGACCCACCTCTTAGTGTGGCGGGATCTGCACAGTGCATGTCACAGCGCATCCTGCTTTCACTTCAAGGCGCGTCCTGATGCACCCCAGTCTCCCGCGTGACAGGTGGGGACAGGTGACAGGTCCTATACTAACGAGGAAGACATCGCTCTCTCCGACCCCCGGCATCGTGTCCCGACCCACCGTGCTGGAAGCCGACGCGTGCTGTGATTCCTTTACGGAGCAGAAATGACAACCGAGGAGCCGAGAGATCATGTCAGCATTTCGCGTCTGAACGGAAAACACAAACGACCAACTCGGAATGACTTGCCTTTGACGCTTCTCAAAGCGTTCTTTGTGCATCGAACAGACCCATTCACCTCTTAGTGTGGCGGGATCTGCACAGTGCATGTCGCAGCGCTTCCTGCTTTCACTTCAATGTGCTTCCTGATGTCGAGTCGACTGCCGTGCGGAGGCTCTGAAAGCGAGAGCAATGAAAAGGTGCACGACGCTGTGAAAGAAAACAGAGAAGTGAAAGGCAGTCATTTCTCTAAGGAGGTGAAAGAAAAGCTACTCCCCGTCGGGGAATCGAACCCCGGTCTCCCGCGTGACAGGCGGGGATACTTGCCACTATACTAACGAGGAAGACATCGCTCTCTCCAACCCCCGGCATCGTGTCCCGACCCAGCATGCTGGAAGCCGACGCGTGCTGTGATCCCTTTACGGAGCAGAAATGACAACCGAGGAGCCGAGAGATCATGTCAGCATTTCGCGTCTGAACGGAAAACACAAACGACCAACTCGGAATGACTTGCCTTTGACGCTTTTCAAAGTGTTCTTTGTGCACGACGACTGCGCCGCCTAGCAGATACAAAGGGGTTGTACAACTTTGAACTAGCAAATGGAAGAGGGCTAAGCCCCCTCTCTTTTAGCCCAGGTTCGATCTGTCTCCCAGAATCACCAGGGCGCACACACACACACACCCGTGCCGTTGAAGTGCTCTGCTTCATTTCTAAGGGCAACTCAACATTCACTCCTACCCCGAGTGCAGAAAAGACAGCATCCACAGCAACAACAGCTCAGGTCTCTGCACAGGAGCTAAGCTGCCCTCATCTCCTCTGCTCTGCGGCTCCTGCGGAGTGGAGTGGAGTCCTGCCTGGAGCCGTGTTTGCAGGCGGCGGCTCCCCGCGCCCTGTCTGTGCGTCGTGTCCAAGAGCTCCTGGGAGGAAGAGAGAGCCCTCCCACTTGGGGGCTTTTCCACGGTCTGTGTGAGGAGGGGCGGGTGTGTCCAGTAGCTTATCGAGCGGAAGCCTGGGGCGGCGGAGAGCTGTGATCGTGCAGACCTTGAGGTGTCACCTCTTTGTCTGCTTTCCCGCCCCCCCTCCGCCCAAGCTCTGCTCCAAAGTAGCCCGGCAACCCCTCACACCTGCACGTGTCACAACCTAAGGTGCGGTCATGAGACACCCATGGGGTGCCGTTCTGTTCTTGCTAATTGTTTCCTGCCTGTCGCAGGCAGGAGTCCATGCGAGGAAGATGCGCTGGACAGAGCTCAGAGGGCGCAGCTGGGTGGCTTTCCTTCTGAGTGACATTCCTGCAACACTCTCCCGCTACTCTTGGTGCGCTCATGCCACAACACAGGAAGGCTGGAGCAGGTGGCTGTGGGCTTTGTGCACAGCCGAAATAGCTCAGTTGGGAGAGCGTTAGACTGAAGATCTAAAGGTCCCTGGTTCGATCCCGGGTTTCGGCATTTTGTTTCATCGCGCCCTTTGTTCCTCTCTCCAGCGCCCCCTGCCTAAAGTGACGCGTCCCTTTCTCAGCCCGAAACGCAAGCGAGACACCAGCAGCGGCCCCTGCAGGTTTCCGTAGTGTAGCGGCTATCACGTTCGCCTAACACGCGAAAGGTCCCCGGTTCGAGACCGGGCGGAAACAGCCTCGTTTTGCACGCTCCTGTACTTCACAGAGGTCTTGAGCGACCGGTCATTTGTTCCCAATGTATTTCCGGTGCCTTCGTGCACTCTTGTACCAAACGCACGTTCCTTCTGTACGCGGAGCCGATCATTTGCAATTGGGCTGTGCCGACAGACCAGGACGAGCTCTGTCGGCTCAAAAGCAGCGCAGGACCTGCAAGAACTCGGAATGACTTGCCTTTGACGCTTCTCAAAGCGTTCTTTGTGCATCGAACAGACCCACTCACCTCTTAGTGTGGCGGGATCTGCACAGTGCATGTCGCAGCGCTTCCTGCTTTCACTTCAATGTGCTTCCTGATGTCGAGTCGTGTGCCGTGCGGAGGCTCTGAAAGCGAGAGCAATGAAAAGGTGCACGACGCTGTGAAAGAAAACAGAGAAGTGAAAGGCAGTCATTTCTCTAAGGAGGTGAAAGAAAAGCTACTCCCCGTCGGGGAATCGAACCCCGGTCTCCCGCGTGACAGGCGGGGATACTTGCCACTATACTAACGAGGAAGACATCGCTGTCTCCAAGCCCCGGCATCGTGTCCCGACCCAGCATGCTGGAAGCCGACGCGTGCTGTGATCCCTTTACGGAGCAGAAATGACAACCGAGGAACCGAGAGATCATTTCAGCATTTCGCGTCTGAACGGAAAACACAAACGACCAACTCGGAATGACTTGCCTTTGACGCTTTTCAAAGCGTTCTTTGTGCACGACGACTGCGCCGCCTAGCAGATACAAATGGGTTGTACAACTTTGAACTAGCAAATGGAAGAGGGCTAAGCCCCCTCTCTTTTAGCCCAGGTTCGATCTGTCTCCCAGAATCACCAGGGCGCACACACACACACACCCGTGCCGTTGAAGTGCTCTGCTTCATTTCTATGGCAACTCAACATTCACTCCTACCCCGAGTGCAGAAAAGACAGCATCCACAGCAACAACAGCTCAGGTCTCTGCACAGGAGCTAAGCTGCCCTCATCTCCTCTGCTCTGCGGCTGCGGCGGAGTGGAGTCCTGCCTGGAGCCGTGTTTGCAGGCGGCGGCTCCCCGCGCCCTGTCTGTGCGTCGTGTCCAAGAGCTCCTGGGAGGAAGAGAGAGCCCTCCCACTCGGGGGCTTTTCCACGGTCTGTGTGAGGAGGGGCGGGTGTGTCCAGTAGCTTATCGAGCGGAAGCCTGGGGCGGCGGAGAGCTGTGATCGTGCAGACCTTGAGGTGTCACCTCTTTGTCTGCTTTCCCGCCCCCCCTCCGCCCAAGCTCTGCTCCAAAGTAGCCCGGCAACCCCTCACACCTGCACGTGTCACAACCTAAGGTGCGGTCATGAGACACCCATGGGGTGTCGTTCTGTTCTTGCTAATTGTTTCCTGCCCGTCGCAGGCAGGAGTCCATGCGAGGAAGATGCGCTGGACAGAGCTCAGAGGGCGCAGCTGGGTGGCTTTCCTTCTGAGTGACGTTCCTGCAACACTCTCCCGCTACTCTTGGTGCGCTCATGCCACAACACAGGAAGGCTGGAGCAGGTGGCTGTGGGCTTTGCGCACCGCCGAAATAGCTCAGTTGGGAGAGCGTTAGACTGAAGATTTAAAGGTCCCTGGTTCGATCCCGGATTTTGGCATTTTGTTTCATCGCGCCCTTTGTTCCTCTCTCCAGCGCCCCCTGCCTAAAGTGACGCGTCCCTTTCTCAGCCCGAAACGCAAGCGAGACACCAGCAGCAGCCCCTGCAGGTTTCCGTAGTGTAGCGGCTATCACGTTTGCCTAACACGCGAAAGGTCCCCAGTTCGAGCTGGGCGGAAACAGGTTAGTTTAGAAAACAATGTACCAAAACAATATATGCTGTCTGGGTCATTAGAATTAGCTGAAAGTAACTGATAAGCTTTGAATAACAAATCTAGTTTTTCTTCTCTCGCTCTATGATGTAATCTGTTTTCTCTTAGAGAAAGGGGAAGTTTTAGAAGGGACCAAGTGCTGAACTTTTTTACAGCGCAACGTCTTATAAAAACCCTGTACTGCTTGTAACAAATTGAGTCTCTGATGCACTTGGCGAAGTGGCAGCAGGGCTCCCAATATTGCAATATTGAAATAAAGACCTTACTCAGGTGAGAACTCTCTCTTGTGGCTTCCTTGACAGTTATATTTCCATGACAGTTTGGGGGCTCGTCCGGGATCACAAACCTGAACGCGAACGGCTGCTGAAACTCCATCTGGACCCTGACAATTTTAGCAAAATTGGACGAACCTCAGAGGATAAATTGTTTATCCTTCCAGAGACGCGTCTGGAGAATTGGCAGCTGTCTGACGCCAGTAAGTGATCCTTAAAAATTAATAGTTTGAGAAGCGAGCCACAGGGGTGTTCTCACGTGGGTTTGATGAGTCTGGGACTCATATAAAGAACTTATCTTAACACAGACGTGTGGTTTTTGCTCTGCGGAGTAGTTGATGTGATAAGGTTCTAAGTAAGGCACCGATTGGTAAAAATGGGAAATTAAAATTCAAAGATGAAAATGGGACCGAGCAGTCCAGCAAAAGTACATGTACGACAAATTCAGAGAAACAATTATAGCCTGGGTTAGAGTAAAAAAAATGTTTTATGTTCATGAACTGTAAAGCTAGGGTAATAGGTGTAAGGGAACTTGCACATAATTTATATATGATAATTAGGGGCCCATAACTATGAAGGATCTTTGTAAGTGAATCAGAATGGACAGAGGAAAGTTGAATTAGGAAAAAGAAGTTTCCTGAAGAAGGGGAAACTTAGAAGAGAAGGAGAAGAAATGAAAGAAAATGAATTGGAAAACTTATTTAATGGAAAGAGGAATCACAGAAATAATGGGAAGCTTAAAAAAAAAGACTAGTCTTGAAACTAAAGAACAGCAAGCTGCAGCTAAAGTCATGGCCATGCGTACTAAAAAGAAAAAGTCTCCACCGAAATTAGAAAGCGGTCCGGAGCCACTTGTTTGTGAAATACCAATGTGCATTTTTCCAGGTCCAGAAGGAACTCCAGCATATGTACAGTACATTGACATTGGTCTCCTAGTGAATTATTTGCATTAGTTAAGTCTTTTCCTTAATTGCCTGATGATCGTAAAGAATTTAGAAGAAAGGCAAGCGCCTTGTTCTTGATTGTCTTAAGCCTAACTACAGTGATATAACCTTGTTGCTAGATCATATTGTTCCTAAAGGCTTACAACGTCCTCTAAAAAGGAGGAGGCAGATTGGCGGATACGTGACCCAAATGATGAAGAAGTATCCATCTAAATTAAACCACACGGACATGGAGAGGAAAAGTTAGGCGGCCGCTTCTAAAAAGAGGTAAGGACTCCTCTTTTCTAAAAAGTCCCTTGTCCTCTCCATGTTGCTGTGGTGGGTTCAGGGTTTTCCTGAAGCTGAAGCGAGTACAACAGAAAAATGAGTTAATGGTGTATGTGTCTTAGATGCCTGTTTTGTGAAGGTGGGGTAGAAAAGGAGGGATTGCTGAAGGAATAGCATCTCGCCCTGCCCGTGCGAAAAAATCCAGGTGTTGCATCCTGGTACACGACTGCAGTACGGCTGAAGGTAGTAACTAGAACTGTACTTGCAGAAGAGCCGAAAATGGTAACTCGATTCAACTGTGTGTTTAAAGCCAGGATTTGGAACCTGGTCCGTGTTCCCGTATTGTGATAGTTTGTCAGTTTGTCTTGACTGGGGGATTCCGCGGGGCGCGTGGGAGACGTGAAAATGGTTAGGTGTGAAGGGAAAAAAAAAGTTTGATTAATCCAAAGTGAAATTTAAAAGAAATATTGACTGTCAGACGGAATTTAGGCTGAACAGGAATGTAGAAAAGTGTATGAACCTTTGGATAAAAATATTTAGAGGAATATTTGAGAATTCAACAGAATATCATAGATGAGACGGAAAAATCCCTGATGGAAAAGCTAAAAGCAATGGCTGAACGAAACGAAGTTGTATATGTAGAAAAAGAAAAAGCAAAAGAAGAAATAGAACGCCTTGAGAGAGAATCTGGGAGAAGGGTGGGAATTAGTGTGGAGATTTTTGAAAGAGCATTACCCACCGAAAACTGATTAGAGAAAAGTAACAGCATGTCAGCAGAAGGAAGTGAGGATGTTTTCAGATTTTACAGAAAGGTTTTTAGCTTTATGGATAGTATACTCGGGGTTAGCCGTTGAAAAGGAAGTGAATGAAGATACTTCCACAGTAATAAAACAAATTTACTTGAGTGGGTTAAAACCTGATGTTGCCAAGAATGTACAACTATGCTTTCCTGATATTACGGACAGCGGAGACAGATTTGATTTAATAACTCGCGAAGCATGCATGCAGAAGTGCGAGCGCTGCAAATGGGAGGTAAAAAGACACCCAAGGAGGAGAAAAGGGAGCCGCCAGTTTTTAGAAATTATTGTGTGACTTTAATGTTATACCGAGATATAAAACCTCAAAGACAAAACTACTAATAAGCTGGTGTGCAGTTACTAAAAAAAAATGTGTTTTTTGGAGAAATTGGAAGAAAGAGGCTTGATTTCACAATTAAAGACCATGTCAGAAGCTGAAACGAGAGCCGTGTGTGAACTAACAGTTTTAATCTAGTAAACACCTCTGTAGCCTTCCTAAATTTATCTCAGGATTGAAATAATCTTACAGTGTGCAGTAACTGGGGGACACAGGAGCACAGCTGTCCTGTTTTTAGACTAAAACAGCATAAAGATGTGATATAAAGTTTTCTAACGGGTAACAGGAGGCTACAGGAGAAGGGGTGCAAGGGTTGTGTTTAAAGCAAATATAAGCTGTCACAGTCTGCTTGGGAAAATATGTACAGTTTCAACTACTGATGTGGGTGGGGGACACCCCAGACCTATTTTAGGCCCAGACTGCAGCATTTTATAAGGAATTACTGCATGAAATAGCATTTATGTAAACTAACTCAATAGAGTTATGTGATATTGTGATTGTTTTACCTAATGAGGGAATCCATAAGGCCGGGCTACTCCAAGTATTGGATCTTGAGAGGAAAAAAAAGGAGTATAAAACCAACTACATGATAAAGCCAGGGTGAATGCCTTCTCAGAACGAGCTTGTCTAGTGACGTATTGGTTTAAGGGGGGTAGTGCAGTCTAAAGACAAAATTGCCTTGACCCCTGCAGCAGAAACCGTTTTTGATGTTTTGAAACAAGCTTTCTTGCAGGCACTGGCCCTGGACTGGATTCCCTCAGACTGATCATCTGTATGTAATCTGTATGTAAGTGAAAGAAATGGGTTGTGAGCCGTTGTGCTGGTGCAGGAGCATGGAGATAGGCATCGTCTAGTGGGTTATTATTATTCAGGACCCCTTGATGCGGTGGCCAAGGGGCCGTGTTTATGTGTTGTGCAGGCTACCTGCCTGGCTGTATAAACTGTGAATAATCTGGTGTAGAACTAGCAGACCGAATGAAAAGATTTAATTGAAACTTGTAAATATGCTAAATGGAAAACTGTAGCAATTTATATAGACTGTATATATACATTTGGTGTATGCCACAATTTTGGATGGCAGTGAAGGAATAGGGATTTCCCCAACATGGCAGGGACTCCAGTTAAGAATGCTGGGTTTGTCTCTGAACTGTTAGAAGCTTTGCAGCTGCTGACTGAAGTAGCTGTGGTAAAGTGTAAATCACATAATAAAGAAATGTTTCCAGTAACTCGAGGGAACAACTTTGCAGATGTAGCTGTCAGGTGCGCAGTCCTGGTAGAACAGGAGTCTGAGACCCCTGTGAGACCTCTGTTGGTGAAAAGGGGACAGCTACAGGATATTCAGGCTGAGGCCTCTAAAGCAGAGAAAAGGACATGGTTAGAAAAGTGTGTGGTGCTGCCAGCACACTGGACGCCCTGCATGCCCTCACAGCCTAATGCCCTTTGTAGCTCGACAAATGCACTCAGTTGGACACCTGGGTGCGAGTCAAATGGTGTGCTGGTTACCCAAACCTGGGTGGGGACCGTGTTTGAAGCAGTAGCCACTTATGTGGTATCTCAATGTGATGCTTATCAAAGGAACTCAACTACAGTTCAGGTGCAGGTGCTACAGCTCAAACGGCCTGCTCCTGAGAAACCTTTCATGCAGTAGCAAATGTTTACAATTTACATTTGTAAAGGGAAACCTTGGCTCTTATAATCTGTTTTCCCAGTGGGTTGCTGTCACTGCCTCTGTGTCTACCAAACACTTGATGATGGAGATAAGCCCTCGGTGGGCACTGACCTACCGCTTGTATTATGATCAAGGGACAGGCTGTGGCTGGATTATTCGGGGTGAGATGGACTGAGATCACCCTCAGTCTGCTGGAACAGTGGAATGAAGGAACAGAACTCTAAAAGATCGACTAGACATCAGACTGAAGGAGCGCCATGGGATGCGGGCTGGATCAAACAGAACTGTGTAATAGAGCCTGTTTGATATCATCACAGGCCAATCAACGAAACTTCCTGGAGGGATGAATTTGGCTAATGGATTGTTGAATTTGCTAATTCTCTATTGTAGTATTGTAGGTTGTTAATTGAAGTGGTGCACGGGGCTGGTGAACAGGTGCTGGACACTTGGAGACCTCCAGTAGAGGGAAGACACGACCTGATACCTGGCGAGTGGGTGTGGTGAGGGAGATATACCCTGCCAGATGTTGCAACCCTGCTGGGAAGGACCATATCAAGTGCAACTGACTACCGACTCTGCCATCTGAGTGACAGGATGAGATCGCTGGATCTACGCATTGCGCCGACACCGAACCACTGCACCAGAGACTGAGTGAACATTAATTATTATATTGTCACTGTTTCTGTGTTTGTTGAGCTTCCTGAGGGGGGGCGACAGTGTACCTGTTAAGTGTAAGGAGCTTTACTTTACATAAAATGGGGATATGGAATCAATACTTTATCAGTCAGCCACAAATAATAACCAGAGCTCATGTTGGGATTGTAATGCTATAAAAGATGCTCATGGGAGTAATCCCCTTTGATAGAGGTGATTATTTAGGTTTATTGGCATGGGTAAATAGCCCTGCTTTCAGTCTGAGTGTAACTCAGATGTATTAGAATGGAAATAACTGTATGCTCCTCGCTATAATCACAGTTTTAGGCCATTCTCTATTAGGGTGATAGACAGCTGTTTAGGTGACCCAGCTGTTGACCAATCTTGTAAAAAAACCCTAAGAAAAATGCTGGGCTCCAGCCCACAGGGATTTACCTGTGCTGTAGGAACTAATGCATGAATAAGGAGACTGGATTCTGGTGAAAGACAGGAAAAAGAGGTGGTGTTCGCTCAGGTGGAGGGGGTGCCAGGTGTCCTGAATTCATGCTTCCCACTGTAAAAAGGTCACAAACGAACTGAGCAAAGAGCAGGAGTGATGTCTCCACAGGGCTCCCAATATTGCAATATTGAAATAAAGACCTTACTCAGGTGAGAACTCTCTTTTGTGTCTTCCTTGATAGTTATATTTCCATGACAGAACACACAGCTTCATTACCGAATACATATGCAGGACAACTAGAGAAGACGTTTTACAGAGGAAGGATTTTTAGAAACATCCCATCAGTGACATCACTGAAGTCAACTCCTAGGTACTGTAACTGTCGTGTGGATAGTTTCACAAGAATCAGACAAAGGTTTAAGCATAGCTTGTTCTAGATAAAACTGCAAAAAAAAAACAACAACCCATAATGTACTTCTTTGCGGCTCTGTTTGCCCAAATCATATATTCACAACGTGAAATTTAGAAAATCATATTACGTAACCAAAATCCGCAATATGGAAACAGAACCTGTGTAATTGTTGATAGATGATGTACTCGTAACATTTTTTCAAGACGAACTACAACATTTAAAAAATTACTTGTATGTACTTGATATCTCTAATCAATCCACGGCGACATTGTTAAAGCAGAGTTCCAGTAAAAATAAACTAAAACGCCCTGGGCATACCGTTTCGTGCTTCTTATTAGTTTCTCAAAAGTAATTTGACCGTATGAAATGCATAATATAAACCTAGAAACATACGTGAGCAGTATTTACGTACTGTAGAATCGGTGTTAAGACATACCTCTCAAATACTGTAAATCAAGTTAAAAATATCTCAAGACCGATTCTGGTCATAATGAAACCATCTTTCGTGTATGTTTTCTTTAAAGTACCGAGACCAGCCATATACTGTATGTTTATGTTCCAAAATTAATATCGTTTATGGCCTTCACACGCGTTGAAGTATGCTCCTATTCTTTTTATGCTCAGCTACTAAGATTTCCCTTCAGTGGTAAAATTAGATATGAATATTCAATACTTAAACGGGCACAGTTAAGACATTAAATATACATATACATACTGTATACAGTACAGTTTTCATACAGTAATATGTTTATGTTCCTAAATCAATCTCTTTTATGAGCATGTGAAAGGCATGGTGAATCGATTCTCAAAAATTACTGTACTTTGCATGATTGGAAACAAATGCGTGATTGCGAAATGCTGTGGTGTTACTTTTACAAAGACGGTCAATGAAAAAAAGAATGTTGACCAGGGCAATACTTTGAGTTTACACTTACAGCTTGTCCAAGGTCATTCATTATTAGTACTTTTAGTAATACCTTCGTTAAAGACTTTGATGGCCACAGCTCAAACATGAGAGGTTGAGTTTATTAGCTCCACCTTGCCGAAATTCCGGATACTATTATTTTGCTTGTCATATTATAGGAGAATTTACGGTAACTAGCGGTATTTACCAGTAACTCGCGGTATTTAATGGTAACTTGCGGTAGACTGCGTACAGCGTACCGGAAAATAATGCGGTATCGCCCACGCATTTTGAATGGCTGCATCTGTATGTCCCCCAGCTCTGAGCCCATTGGGCCTGCTGGTGTAACCAGAGCTGCAGCGTCGCCATGCTGGTGGGGGTCAGTTCGGCTTTTCTGTTGGAATGAACAGGGGGGTTACATGATGGTGCTGTCTGTGGTATGGCTGTCCTGCTGGTCTGGATGAGGGGTGCGTAGTGTGGTGCAGGTACTTGTCCCATCCTGCTCTTGGTCCAGGTTGGAGGGTTGCACCGATTCTGAGTCTTGTTAGCTGGTATGGATGGGTTTTGGGGTGTTGATACCAGAGTGGTCCGGGGGGGGTGCAGGTGTCTCGGGGGCATTCTTGTTTTTCTGTGAGTTCAGGTTGATTCTGTTGGTTTTGCCACGAATCTCCCTCACGCAGGCAAGCGCTCCCGCATTCCCTCGAGCTCTCTCCGTACCAAACGTCCATGCGTCAATCAGTCCTCTACTTAAACCCTCATCTGTCCCCCGGTCATTGCTCACGATTGAGATTCTCTCCCGGAGCTTACGTACTAACTACACCTTTGCCTTACTACGACTTCTCCCCTGGACCTCGACCCCGCTTTTCCGACTACCGCTTTAGCCACTCGATTTTGTACCTTCGCCTGTTTTACGCTTTCTCGGATCCTGACCCAAGCCTGTCTCTTCGTTTACACCTCTGTCTACCGACGCAACTTCTACGCCTTCCCGGACTCCGACCCCTGCCAGTACCTCGACTACGCCTTCGCCTGTCGATTCTGTGCCTATGCCTGTACTACGCCTTCCCGGACTCGGACCCCTGCCTGTTTACTCCGATTATGCCTGTGTCTCACGCCAACCCTACCAAGGGCACCGCATTGGATCCCTATCCTCAGCAGTCAGCCCCTGCGTGACAGGTTCTGAGTGTCTTGGTTACATCCATTTGTGTGTATAGATGAAAAAGCTATTGAAGAGCACCCCAACACCCCCCACCCATCTCGGTGGAAGTTGCCATGTTCAAAAAATCCTAAAAAGATAATTAAAGTTGCACACAACAAAGCATGACTGTGAAAGGTCAGGAGGCCTGACTAGTGAGCACAACACTTGATTACAGTAAAAAAAAATATAGAAATGTTCTACAACTCAAAGCGAGGTTGTATAAGGTTAGGTGAAATGTCTGGTGTAAAACACCTGGTTGCAGCACTGTGGCTGTTGTGCTTGAAGAGCTATTGACTCATGAATAGCACCCCCCTATCCCCATGTACCGCTTGTCTAATGGTGCCATATTGAAAACTTCATAAAAAAATAAAGAAAGGGGCCACAGCCACAGCAAGGTTGCATAAGGTTAGGGGGCCTGTGTGGTGTGTAAAACACTTAGTTTCAGCAGTGTGGCTGTTGTATTTCAAATTCTATTGAGCCATGAAGACGACCCACCTGTCCCAGTGTATTACCTGTAGTGTTATCTTCAAAAAATCATAAAAAAATAAAGAAAGGTGCCACAGCCACAGCAAGGTTGTATAAGGTTAGGGGGCTAGACTGGTGTGTAAAACACTTGGTTTCAGCAGTGTGGCTGTTGTATTTGAAATGCTATTGAGCCATGAAGACGACCCCCCTATCCCAGTGTCTTACCTGTACTGTTATCTTAAAAAAACCAAAACAAAGCTGGGAAAAGTCAGAGGACCTGCTTAGTGTGCAAAACACTTACTTGCAGCATTGTGGGTGCTGTGGTTTAAATGCTATTGGTTTATAATAATAATAATAATAAACTTTATTTTATATAGCGCCTTTAAAGGTGGCTTCTCAAAGCGCTTTACAGGATGACAATAACAATAAATAAGAAGACTACAACAATAAATAAGAAAATTTCACAAGACAGGACACAATTATAATTACAACAATACAACAATAACAATAGAGGAGACCGTGGAAGATGGTATTAAGAAGAGCAGAGGGGTGAAGAATGGAACCAGTTAAGTAAAGGCTTTTCTGAAAAGGAGGGTTTTGAGTCTGGATTTGAAGGAGTTTAGAGAAGGTGACTCTCTAATATCCTTGGGCAAGGAGTTCCAGAGCTTGGGGGCATACAGTAGCAGGAGAAGGCCCTGTCGCCCATACAATGTAGACGGGCTTGGGGGACAGTAAGGAGGGCAGAATTTGAAGAGCGGAGGTTGCGAGGTGGGGAGTAGGGCGATAAAAGTTCAGACAGGTATTGAGGTGCCAAGCCATGTAAAGCCTTGTAGGTGAGCATGAGGATTTTAAAGTCTACGCGGAATTTGACCGGAAGCCAGTGCAAGGACTCCAGGATAGGAGTAATGTGAACACTTGCACTAGATCTGGTCAGGATTCTGGCTGCTGAATTTTGGACATACTGCAGCTTGTTCAGAGTAGATTTAGATACCCCAGGGAGCAGAGCATTGCAGTAGTTTGTTTGTTTGTTAACAAAATACCCCTATACCAGTGCATTGTGCCACATTAAATAAAAGCACGAGAAAAAAAGATTCAGAACACAAAGCTGTGTCAGTGTTCTGTGTAAAAAGTCGGTTTGACTTCCTGCTGTCAGTAGTATTGTCAATATAGTTGAACCACACCTGAATGAAAATAGAACGTAAAGGAAGGGTTTCAGAAATCAAACAAAGCTTTATTCCCGTGCTAATTGGAGACTGCGCTGTTCTGCTTCCTATGGTCATATATGGGTTTTTCGCACGAAACCGTATTGAACAGTATTTCTCGCGTTGTGAACGTGTGCACACAGCAGTCCCCGGGTTCCAGTTAGTGTGTAATTACGCATCGATGAAAAACTGGAGGGTTTAAAAAAGATGATTAGCTCACTGATAGTTTGGTGTAGAGGCTGTTGAAATATCCACAAGTTGTGGTCTTTAAAATGCATTTGGTTTGAAGCCGTTCTGGCTTCTATTGCAAAGATATGGACAAGAGAAAATGTGAGCATGGTCAAAAAAATGTCATAAAAATGACAAAGTGAAGGCTGAGAAAGCATTCACAATGTATTTTATACACAAAGCATGTGTTTTTGTAACTCTAAGAGATTTCGCGAAAGCGCTACAGGCATGCCAAAATCGTTTTCGAACTTCAAGCTAACTTTACCCCGTTACAGGCGTACTGGTCTCTGGAGAGAGAGCACGGTCCATCAGCGCACTCCAATAAAGGCACTGGAAGCAGCTGAATCGCATTGGCGAAGCTCAGCACTGGGCCGCTGGGCACGGTTTACAACCGTTTCCGTAGTGTAGTGGTTATCACGTTCGCCTCACATGCGAATGGTCCCCAGTTCGAGACCGGGCGGAAACAGCTGCTTCTTGCAAGCTCCTGTACTTCACAGAGGTCTTGAGCAACCGGTCATTTGTTCCCAATGTATTTTCTGTATGCGGAGCTGATCATTTGCAATTGGGCTGTGCCGACAGACCAGGACGAGCTCTGTCGGCTCAAAAGCAGCGCAGGACCTGCAAGAACAACAGAAAGAATAGCATCCAGAGGGGGCCTCTTAGTGAGCCCAAGATCTCATCAAGAATCGGCTCCAGCAACAGGGCTGGGCACATTGTTCCATTCTCCACCCACTCTCGGTGTAAACAAGTCCCTCCTGGTCTCTGCTTGAAATGCACTTTCCTGCGTTTGCTTTGGTGTAACTGGCTTCCCCTGCATGGGCGAATGTTAAGAAGATCCTTAGTAAGTCATTGAAGAAAACCAAGAAGGGGTCGGAGTGGCCTTTGTCGCTCATCAACGATCCAGTCAGGCAGTACTCCTCTGTAAAGCGCCGTTCGTTCACATCGATTGGCTTTTTTTTTGCCTTCATTCGTGCAAGTAGTAAAAGCAGACGCCCCTATTCTGCCGTGACCTGGATTCGAACCGGGGTTGTTGCGTCCACAACGCAAAGTACTGACCACTATACGATCACGGCGAGTTACCGATACACGCATGGCAGGGTGGAAAAGGCTGTGCTCTTTTCGTGTGACATAATTTGGAAAAGTCCTGACGTTGCATTTCAACTGAGCCCCAGTATACATCGACCCTTCGACACTCTGAGTGACAACTCTCTTGCGTGTTTTCTCATATTTACGTAGTTTGCTCGGATGATGCCGGGAACAGCATGGCTGTTCGCTGCCATATGGTCTAGCGGTTAGGGTTCCTGGTTTTTACCCAGGCGGCCCGGGTTCGACTCGGTTTTGCCTCCTGCTTTCCAAAAGATCAGCACCGTGTACGAAAGAGCCGCATTAAAACTACTCGAACGTGCAAAACGTGCGAGAAGAGGGGGCGCTTGTTTCCAACCGAAACTTCTCGCGTGTGAGACGAGCTGATCATCGCTGTGGGAGGGTTACTCTGGTAGACAGGGCTGACCTTCGGCAATAGGATTTATAGTCTCCAAGATGATATTTGCACTTTCTGGAGAGGCGATTTTCTCCACTTCAGTAGCCCGATTTCGTCGATTGCGTGGAGAGGGCTGTAGAATGTGGCGCCGCCTTTCCTGCTCCGTCCATGATAGGCGTGCTGGTCTCTGGAGAGAGAGCACGGTCCATCAGCGCACTCCAATAAAGGCACTGGAAGCAGCTGAATCACATTGGCGAAGCTCAGTGCTGGGCCGCTGCACCACAGAGATGAACAGAGATGGGGCCTCATTTGGGAAGGCTCAGAACACTTAATTCTTTCTTATTAATAAGCCTCGCTGCTACAACACATATGCAGTTTGAGCACACATAAGACGATAACCAAGTACCACAAACTACCAGGCATCTAGTATCATTAGCAGTTCAGGTGGCGAGCTGCATCACCATGTGTAGGCTGCAAAGGAACAAGTAATAGGTCTATTCCATGCTTAAAAGAAAAGAAAGAAAACACAACATTTCAGCCGTGGAGCCCTCACACCTGAAGAAGCCTCCACGGCTGAAACGTTGTGTATTCTTTTTTCTCTTTTCATCTAGTGTCATTAGCCTTTTAACAGTTCCTGTCAAAATAAAATAGAAATGGATAACATTCTAGAGAGAGTTTGAAATACAAAGGTACAATTTAAAACATATCTCTTCCACTACAACCACAATATTTTGGAGAGATCGTTGAACCTCACTGTTCTGACATGTCCGTTAGCCTCCGTCCTGCTTCAGCAATGAATGTGGCGGGGCACATTCTGAGGGAGATGAGGTCAATCAGGTGGCAGGAAAACCAAGCTAAGCTTTTTTTTGAGATCCTGAAAACAAAAGAAGGGCCATGTATATGTGTGCAGCTGGATATGTAATTGCAGGTGGCGTAGCAAATTCTGCTGAAGCCCCACTGCCTGGTGTGGACGGTAGCTGTGCATGTTGCAGCAGAATTGTGCATGTGAGATCAAGGGGGCATGTCATGTGTTTCAGCACTTCACTCCATTCAGTAGCACATGATTCCCTGAGTTCTTTGGATGACCTGTGGACCGATCTTTCACGATGAAGAATTCCTTAAGAAGAATAGATCTCGGCCCACCATCCCAATGCCTCCGTCTCAAAACAGCAACCTCCCACTGCCCTTAGTCTGCAAGGCAGTCCTTTCAAGTGCGATGACGACGCTGAGACCTTCGTTGCCTATTGTACGAGCTGAACTTTTGTGCTCATCAATTCAACGCTCTTTCCATCAACTCATCTTGTCTTTTGACGCTTCGTGTTTTGCGCTCCTTTGACTATCGGCATATCGGGTGACTGCAAACACTGAAGTTCTTGCTTACGGAGTGTGGAACATTGTTTTCAAGTGATCGCTGTTCTGTCATGTTGACGCCGAGTGAACTTTCTTTGGCAACATGGGCAGGCTGACAGCAGTGCGAGCGAAAGTAATGGCAAATTTCTTGACTTATTTCTGAATGTGAATGTTCTTTAGAAAAGGGATGCGGCGTTGCTTCTCGCCCGTGTAAAGGTCACGCATTCCAGACGTGGTTATGAGCGATCAGTTGCCGCAAGTGTTTGAAAAGAGCAAGAGAGGAAGCAGCCCTGCCCCGTGTGAGGATCAAACTCAGGCCCTTCAGATGACGAGACTGACGCACTACCAATTACGCCAACAAGCCCAGCTGCAGTACACACACCGGAAAGTTTGCCTCACATGGATTTCAGTCGCCCGTTCCCTAATCTTTAGACGCCCTCTGCTGAATGTTGCATTTGCCTTTTGATCTCACCGATACATTTTTGGTCTGTTTCTGTTGCGAGTCCGTCTTTCAGATCTCACCTAGCACAAGTCTCTGTGGCTGAAGTGGCCTCTCTGCTTCAGCATCGTGCCCTCACTCAGCCATTAAAAATGTCACTCGGACTTCTGACATGCTGACATGAAATGTCAAGAGAGAGGGGCGGAGTGACGCTTAAGCCAGAGAGAAGATGAAAAGGGGGCGTGGCTGCGAAACGCTTGACAGCTGCACGATGCTCTCCATGTAAGGCGGGACCACAGGCTAAAGGACACCTTTCGGCACATCAAGCTCTAAGCACACACCTGGAGGATGCGGGAATTGATCCTGCTATCTCCCACATGCAAAGCAAGCGCTGTACCATACAAGCCAACCCCCCTCGCTGGGACTTATGCCTCGGCGTCACCTAGTGCCGCTTGTTCCCCTCTTACCGGGCACAGTTCACTGCCCTTCGTCTGCAAGGCAGTCGTGTAATTGCAGCTTTCTTGACTTATTGATGAAGGTCTGACTGGACGAGCGAATGGCGCCTCTCCCCATCCTCAAGCTCGCTGACAGATTGAAATGGAAAGTGCTGCTGTGGCTCGTTGGTCTAGCGGTATGATTCTCGCTTAGGGTGCGAGAGGTCCCGGGTTCAACTCCCGGACGAGCCCTCGTGTGCTCTTTTCCTCCTCTTCCACAAGACTGGGAACTGATATCCACATCACTTCGCAGCGTCTGCTTATGGCAAACGATGGAATGTGACTAATGACTGAACGAGCCTGGTGAATTCTCATCACGTGGCACAATGAGAGCGTGCAGTCAGCTGTCCAAGGCGGCAACCTCATTGCTCGTTCAAAAGAACACGTACTGAAAACTCATCACCACTGTGTCGTAGATGAGCACCGCGATCGCTTGTTGTCATGCGTCCTTACTTGGGAAATGCAGAAGCAAAAACTGCCCTCTCTCAGCCACCGAAACGTGTGCGGCTCGCCTTGCGCTCTCTGCGCCTCACATATTTGTCGAGCTGTCTGCTCTTCTTTCTGTTGAAGTAATCAAGTTACGGGGCGTCCTGCAGCCTATGATGTTCTCACTGAGAGCTTTCAAGATTTGAAGGAAAACTACGAGCTTGATGGCTCAAGTCGAACGAATGTGATTGTTAAGCAATCGATGATCAAAAGCACGTCTTCTAACAATTCGTGAGAGTATTATCAGCACTGTTTTCACTCGGATATACTTTTCACTTGCTAAGCTGACAAATTGGACGAGAAAATGCCGGAGACGCACTCAGTGCAGACTGAGGTTGGGAAGGAGGTGTGGCCCTTCAACGCTTGACAACTGAAGGACATTCTCTCCGCAACGGAGGAGCACCTGTCAGAAGTCGCAGAAGCTAAACAAGAGCACCGGGCTTCCGGAGATCCAAACTCAGACCTGGAGGATGCAGGCATTGATCCCGCTACCTCTTGCATGCTAAGCGAGCGCTCTACCATTTGAGCTAATCCCCCTCGCTCCATGCTTCTCGGCATCATGTCTTACCGCCTCTGCCCCTCTTACCGGGCACCGCCCACTGCCCTTGGTCTGCAAGGCAGTCCTTTCAAGTGCGATGACGACGCTGAGACCTTCGTTGCCTATTGTACGAGCTGAACTTTTGTGCTCATCAATTCAACGCTCTTTCCATCAACTCATCTTGTCTTTTGACGCTTCGTGTTTTGCGCTCCTTTGACTATCGGCATATCGGGTGACTGCAAACACTGAAGTTCTTGCTTACGGAGTGTGGAACATTGTTTTCAAGTGATCGCTGTTCTGTCATGTTGACGCCGAGTGAATCTTTCTTTGGCAACATGGGCAGGCTGACAGCAGTGCGAGCGAAAGTAATGGCAAATTTCTTGACTTATTTCTGAATGTGAATGTTCTTTAGAAAAGGGATGCGGCGTTGCTTCTCGCCCGTGTAAAGGTCACGCATTCCAGACGTGGTTATGAGCGAACAGTTGCCGCAAGTGTTTGAAAAGAGCAAGAGAGGAAGCAGCCCTGCCCCGTGTGAGGATCAAACTCAGGCCCTTCAGATGACGAGACTGACGCACTACCAATTACGCCAACAAGCCCAGCTGCAGTACACACACCGGAAAGTTTGCCTCACATGGATTTCAGTCGCCCGTTCCCTAATCTTTAGACGCCCTCTGCTGAATGTTGCATTTGCCTTTTGATCTCACCGATACATTTTTGGTCTGTTTCTGTTGCGAGTCCGTCTTTCAGATCTCACCTAGCACAAGTCTCTGTGGCTGAAGTGGCCTCTCTGCTTCAGCATCGTGCCCTCACTCAGCCATTAAAAATGTCACTCGGACTTCTGACATGCTGACATGAAATGTCAAGAGAGAGGGGCGGAGTGACGCTTAAGCCAGAGAGAAGATGAAAAGGGGGCGTGGCTGCGAAACGCTTGACAGCTGCACGATGCTCTCCATGTAAGGCGGGACCACAGGCTAAAGGACACCTTTCGGCACATCAAGCTCTAAGCACACACCTGGAGGATGCGGGAATTGATCCTGCTATCTCCCACATGCAAAGCAAGCGCTGTACCATACAAGCCAACCCCCCTCGCTGGGACTTATGCCTCGGCGTCACCTAGTGCCGCTTGTTCCCCTCTTACCGGGCACAGTTCACTGCCCTTCGTCTGCAAGGCAGTCGTGTAATTGCAGCTTTCTTGACTTATTGATGAAGGTCTGACTGGACGAGCGAATGGCGCCTCTCCCCATCCTCAAGCTCGCTGACAGATTGAAATGGAAAGTGCTGCTGTGGCTCGTTGGTCTAGCGGTATGATTCTCGCTTAGGGTGCGAGAGGTCCCGGGTTCAACTCCCGGACGAGCCCTCGTGTGCTCTTTTCCTCCTCTTCCACAAGACTGGGAACTGATATCCACATCACTTCGCAGCGTCTGCTTATGGCAAACGATGGAATGTGACTAATGACTGAACGAGCCTGGTGAATTCTCATCACGTGGCACAATGAGAGCGTGCAGTCAGCTGTCCAAGGCGGCAACCTCATTGCTCGTTCAAAAGAACACGTACTGAAAACTCATCACCACTGTGTCGTAGATGAGCACCGCGATCGCTTGTTGTCATGCGTCCTTACTTGGGAAATGCAGAAGCAAAAACTGCCCTCTCTCAGCCACCGAAACGTGTGCGGCTCGCCTTGCGCTCTCTGCGCCTCACATATTTGTCGAGCTGTCTGCTCTTCTTTCTGTTGAAGTAATCAAGTTACGGGGCTTCCTGCAGCCTATGATGTTCTCACTGAGAGCTTTCAAGATTTGAAGGAAAACTACGAGCTTGATGGCTCAAGTCGAACGAATGTGATTGTTAAGCAATCGATGATCAAAAGCACGTCTTCTAACAATTCGTGAGAGTATTATCAGCACTGTTTTCACTCGGATATACTTTTCACTTGCTAAGCTGACAAATTGGACGAGAAAATGCCGGGGACGCACTCAGTGCAGACTGAGGTTGGGAAGGAGGTGTGGCCCTTCAACGCTTGACAACTGAAGGACATTCTCTCCGCAACGGAGGAGCACCTGTCAGAAGTCGCAGAAGCTAAACAAGAGCACCGGGCTTCCGGAGATCCAAACTCAGACCTGGAGGATGCAGGCATCGATCCCGCTACCTCTTGCATGCTAAGCAAGCGCTCTACCATTTGAGCTAATCCCCCTCGCTCCATGCTTCTCGGCATCATGTCTTACCGCCTCTGCCCCTCTTACCGGGCACCGCCCACTGCCCTTGGTCTGCAAGGCAGTCCTTTCAAGTGCGATGACGACGCTGAGACCTTCGTTGCCTATTGTACGAGCTGAACTTTTGTGCTCATCAATTCAACGCTCTTTCCATCAACTCATCTTGTCTTTTGACGCTTCGTGTTTTGCGCTCCTTTGACTATCGGCATATCGGGTGACTGCAAACACTGAAGTTCTTGCTTACGGAGTGTGGAACATTGTTTTCAAGTGATCGCTGTTCTGTCATGTTGACGCCGAGTGAATCTTTCTTTGGCAACATGGGCAGGCTGACAGCAGTGCGAGCGAAAGTAATGGCAAATTTCTTGACTTATTTCTGAATGTGAATGTTCTTTAGAAAAGGGATGCGGCGTTGCTTCTCGCCCGTGTAAAGGTCACGCATTCCAGACGTGGTTATGAGCGAACAGTTGCCGCAAGTGTTTGAAAAGAGCAAGAGAGGAAGCAGCCCTGCCCCGTGTGAGGATCAAACTCAGGCCCTTCAGATGACGAGACTGACGCACTACCAATTACGCCAACAAGCCCAGCTGCAGTACACACACCGGAAAGTTTGCCTCACATGGATTTCAGTCGCCCGTTCCCTAATCTTTAGACGCCCTATGCTGAATGTTGCATTTGCCTTTTGATCTCACCGATACATTTTTGGTCTGTTTCTGTTGCGAGTCCGTCTTTCAGATCTCACCTAGCACAAGTCTCTGTGGCTGAAGTGGCCTCTCTGCTTCAGCATCGTGCCCTCACTCAGCCATTAAAAATGTCACTCGGACTTCTGACATGCTGACATGAAATGTCAAGAGAGAGGGGCGAAGTGACGCTTAAGCCAGAGAGAAGATGAAAAGGGGGCGTGGCTGCGAAACGCTTGACAGCTGCACGATGCTCTCCATGTAAGGCGGGACCACAGGCTAAAGGACACCTTTCGGCACATCAAGCTCTAAGCACACACCTGGAGGATGCGGGAATTGATCCTGCTATCTCCCACATGCAAAGCAAGCGCTGTACCATACAAGCCAACCCCCCTCGCTGGGACTTATGCCTCGGCGTCACCTAGTGCCGCTTGTTCCCCTCTTACCGGGCACAGTTCACTGCCCTTCGTCTGCAAGGCAGTCGTGTAATTGCAGCTTTCTTGACTTATTGATGAAGGTCTGACTGGACGAGCGAATGGCGCCTCTCCCCATCCTCAAGCTCGCTGACAGATTGAAATGGAAAGTGCTGCTGTGGCTCGTTGGTCTAGCGGTATGATTCTCGCTTAGGGTGCGAGAGGTCCCGGGTTCAACTCCCGGACGAGCCCTCGTGTGCTCTTTTCCTCCTCTTCCACAAGACTGGGAACTGATATCCACATCACTTCGCAGCGTCTGCTTATGGCAAACGATGGAATGTGACTAATGACTGAACGAGCCTGGTGAATTCTCATCACGTGGCACAATGAGAGCGTGCAGTCAGCTGTCCAAGGCGGCAACCTCATTGCTCGTTCAAAAGAACACGTACTGAAAACTCATCACCACTGTGTCGTAGATGAGCACCGCGATCGCTTGTTGTCATGCGTCCTTACTTGGGAAATGCAGAAGCAAAAACTGCCCTCTCTCAGCCACCGAAACGTGTGCGGCTCGCCTTGCGCTCTCTGCGCCTCACATATTTGTCGAGCTGTCTGCTCTTCTTTCTGTTGAAGTAATCAAGTTACGGGGCTTCCTGCAGCCTATGATGTTCTCACTGAGAGCTTTCAAGATTTGAAGGAAAACTACGAGCTTGATGGCTCAAGTCGAACGAATGTGATTGTTAAGCAATCGATGATCAAAAGCACGTCTTCTAACAATTCGTGAGAGTATTATCAGCACTGTTTTCACTCGGATATACTTTTCACTTGCTAAGCTGACAAATTGGACGAGAAAATGCCGGGGACGCACTCAGTGCAGACTGAGGTTGGGAAGGAGGTGTGGCCCTTCAACGCTTGACAACTGAAGGACATTCTCTCCGCAACGGAGGAGCACCTGTCAGAAGTCGCAGAAGCTAAACAAGAGCACCGGGCTTCCGGAGATCCAAACTCAGACCTGGAGGATGCAGGCATCGATCCCGCTACCTCTTGCATGCTAAGCAAGCGCTCTACCATTTGAGCTAATCCCCCTCGCTCCATGCTTCTCGGCATCATGTCTTACCGCCTCTGCCCCTCTTACCGGGCACCGCCCACTGCCCTTGGTCTGCAAGGCAGTCCTTTCAAGTGCGATGACGACGCTGAGACCTTCGTTGCCTATTGTACGAGCTGAACTTTTGTGCTCATCAATTCAACGCTCTTTCCATCAACTCATCTTGTCTTTTGACGCTTCGTGTTTTGCGCTCCTTTGACTATCGGCATATCGGGTGACTGCAAACACTGAAGTTCTTGCTTACGGAGTGTGGAACATTGTTTTCAAGTGATCGCTGTTCTGTCATGTTGACGCCGAGTGAATCTTTCTTTGGCAACATGGGCAGGCTGACAGCAGTGCGAGCGAAAGTAATGGCAAATTTCTTGACTTATTTCTGAATGTGAATGTTCTTTAGAAAAGGGATGCGGCGTTGCTTCTCGCCCGTGTAAAGGTCACGCATTCCAGACGTGGTTATGAGCGAACAGTTGCCGCAAGTGTTTGAAAAGAGCAAGAGAGGAAGCAGCCCTGCCCCGTGTGAGGATCAAACTCAGGCCCTTCAGATGACGAGACTGACGCACTACCAATTACGCCAACAAGCCCAGCTGCAGTACACACACCGGAAAGTTTGCCTCACATGGATTTCAGTCGCCCGTTCCCTAATCTTTAGACGCCCTATGCTGAATGTTGCATTTGCCTTTTGATCTCACCGATACATTTTTGGTCTGTTTCTGTTGCGAGTCCGTCTTTCAGATCTCACCTAGCACAAGTCTCTGTGGCTGAAGTGGCCTCTCTGCTTCAGCATCGTGCCCTCACTCAGCCATTAAAAATGTCACTCGGACTTCTGACATGCTGACATGAAATGTCAAGAGAGAGGGGCGAAGTGACGCTTAAGCCAGAGAGAAGATGAAAAGGGGGCGTGGCTGCGAAACGCTTGACAGCTGCACGATGCTCTCCATGTAAGGCGGGACCACAGGCTAAAGGACACCTTTCGGCACATCAAGCTCTAAGCACACACCTGGAGGATGCGGGAATTGATCCTGCTATCTCCCACATGCAAAGCAAGCGCTGTACCATACAAGCCAACCCCCCTCGCTGGGACTTATGCCTCGGCGTCACCTAGTGCCGCTTGTTCCCCTCTTACCGGGCACAGTTCACTGCCCTTCGTCTGCAAGGCAGTCGTGTAATTGCAGCTTTCTTGACTTATTGATGAAGGTCTGACTGGACGAGCGAATGGCGCCTCTCCCCATCCTCAAGCTCGCTGACAGATTGAAATGGAAAGTGCTGCTGTGGCTCGTTGGTCTAGCGGTATGATTCTCGCTTAGGGTGCGAGAGGTCCCGGGTTCAACTCCCGGACGAGCCCTCGTGTGCTCTTTTCCTCCTCTTCCACAAGACTGGGAACTGATATCCACATCACTTCGCAGCGTCTGCTTATGGCAAACGATGGAATGTGACTAATGACTGAACGAGCCTGGTGAATTCTCATCACGTGGCACAATGAGAGCGTGCAGTCAGCTGTCCAAGGCGGCAACCTCATTGCTCGTTCAAAAGAACACGTACTGAAAACTCATCACCACTGTGTCGTAGATGAGCACCGCGATCGCTTGTTGTCATGCGTCCTTACTTGGGAAATGCAGAAGCAAAAACTGCCCTCTCTCAGCCACCGAAACGTGTGCGGCTCGCCTTGCGCTCTCTGCGCCTCACATATTTGTCGAGCTGTCTGCTCTTCTTTCTGTTGAAGTAATCAAGTTACGGGGCTTCCTGCAGCCTATGATGTTCTCACTGAGAGCTTTCAAGATTTGAAGGAAAACTACGAGCTTGATGGCTCAAGTCGAACGAATGTGATTGTTAAGCAATCGATGATCAAAAGCACGTCTTCTAACAATTCGTGAGAGTATTATCAGCACTGTTTTCACTCGGATATACTTTTCACTTGCTAAGCTGACAAATTGGACGAGAAAATGCCGGGGACGCACTCAGTGCAGACTGAGGTTGGGAAGGAGGTGTGGCCCTTCAACGCTTGACAACTGAAGGACATTCTCTCCGCAACGGAGGAGCACCTGTCAGAAGTCGCAGAAGCTAAACAAGAGCACCGGGCTTCCGGAGATCCAAACTCAGACCTGGAGGATGCAGGCATCGATCCCGCTACCTCTTGCATGCTAAGCAAGCGCTCTACCATTTGAGCTAATCCCCCTCGCTCCATGCTTCTCGGCATCATGTCTTACCGCCTCTGCCCCTCTTACCGGGCACCGCCCACTGCCCTTGGTCTGCAAGGCAGTCCTTTCAAGTGCGATGACGACGCTGAGACCTTCGTTGCCTATTGTACGAGCTGAACTTTTGTGCTCATCAATTCAACGCTCTTTCCATCAACTCATCTTGTCTTTTGACGCTTCGTGTTTTGCGCTCCTTTGACTATCGGCATATCGGGTGACTGCAAACACTGAAGTTCTTGCTTACGGAGTGTGGAACATTGTTTTCAAGTGATCGCTGTTCTGTCATGTTGACGCCGAGTGAATCTTTCTTTGGCAACATGGGCAGGCTGACAGCAGTGCGAGCGAAAGTAATGGCAAATTTCTTGACTTATTTCTGAATGTGAATGTTCTTTAGAAAAGGGATGCGGCGTTGCTTCTCGCCCGTGTAAAGGTCACGCATTCCAGACGTGGTTATGAGCGAACAGTTGCCGCAAGTGTTTGAAAAGAGCAAGAGAGGAAGCAGCCCTGCCCCGTGTGAGGATCAAACTCAGGCCCTTCAGATGACGAGACTGACGCACTACCAATTACGCCAACAAGCCCAGCTGCAGTACACACACCGGAAAGTTTGCCTCACATGGATTTCAGTCGCCCGTTCCCTAATCTTTAGACGCCCTATGCTGAATGTTGCATTTGCCTTTTGATCTCACCGATACATTTTTGGTCTGTTTCTGTTGCGAGTCCGTCTTTCAGATCTCACCTAGCACAAGTCTCTGTGGCTGAAGTGGCCTCTCTGCTTCAGCATCGTGCCCTCACTCAGCCATTAAAAATGTCACTCGGACTTCTGACATGCTGACATGAAATGTCAAGAGAGAGGGGCGAAGTGACGCTTAAGCCAGAGAGAAGATGAAAAGGGGGCGTGGCTGCGAAACGCTTGACAGCTGCACGATGCTCTCCATGTAAGGCGGGACCACAGGCTAAAGGACACCTTTCGGCACATCAAGCTCTAAGCACACACCTGGAGGATGCGGGAATTGATCCTGCTATCTCCCACATGCAAAGCAAGCGCTGTACCATACAAGCCAACCCCCCTCGCTGGGACTTATGCCTCGGCGTCACCTAGTGCCGCTTGTTCCCCTCTTACCGGGCACAGTTCACTGCCCTTCGTCTGCAAGGCAGTCGTGTAATTGCAGCTTTCTTGACTTATTGATGAAGGTCTGACTGGACGAGCGAATGGCGCCTCTCCCCATCCTCAAGCTCGCTGACAGATTGAAATGGAAAGTGCTGCTGTGGCTCGTTGGTCTAGCGGTATGATTCTCGCTTAGGGTGCGAGAGGTCCCGGGTTCAACTCCCGGACGAGCCCTCGTGTGCTCTTTTCCTCCTCTTCCACAAGACTGGGAACTGATATCCACATCACTTCGCAGCGTCTGCTTATGGCAAACGATGGAATGTGACTAATGACTGAACGAGCCTGGTGAATTCTCATCACGTGGCACAATGAGAGCGTGCAGTCAGCTGTCCAAGGCGGCAACCTCATTGCTAGTTCAAAACAACACGTACTGAAAACTCATCACCACTGTGTCGTAGAAGAGCACCGCGATCGCTTGTTGTCATGCGTCCTTACTTGGGAAATGCAGAAGCAAAAACTGCCCTCTCTCAGCCACCGAAACGTGTGCGGCTCGCCTTGCGCTCTCTGCGCCTCACATATTTGTCGAGCTGTCTGCTCTTCTTTCTGTTGAAGTAATCAAGTTACGGGGCGTCCTGCAGCCTATGATGTTCTCACTGAGAGCTTTCAAGATTTGAAGGAAAACTACGAGCTTGATGGCTCAAGTCGAACGAATGTGATTGTTAAGCAATCGATGATCAAAAGCACGTCTTCTAACAATTCGTGAGAGTATTATCAGCACTGTTTTCACTCGGATATACTTTTCACTTGCTAAGCTGACAAATTGGACGAGAAAATGCCGGAGACGCACTCAGTGCAGACTGAGGTTGGGAAGGAGGTGTGGCCCTTCAACGCTTGACAACTGAAGGACATTCTCTCCGCAACGGAGGAGCACCTGTCAGAAGTCGCAGAAGCTAAACAAGAGCACCGGGCTTCCGGAGATCCAAACTCAGACCTGGAGGATGCGGGCATCGATCCCGCTACCTCTTGCATGCTAAGCGAGCGCTCTACCATTTGAGCTAATCCCCCTCGCTCCATGCTTCTTGGCATCATGTCTTACCGCCTCTGCCCCTCTTACCGGGCACCGCCCACTGCCCTTGGTCTGCAAGGCAGTCCTTTCAAGTGCGATGACGACGCTGAGACCTTCGTTGCCTATTGTACGAGCTGAACTTTTGTGCTCATCAATTCAACGCTCTTTCCATCAACTCATCTTGTCTTTTGACGCTTCGTGTTTTGCGCTCCTTTGACTATCGGCATATCGGGTGACTGCAAACACTGAAGTTCTTGCTTACGGAGTGTGGAACATTGTTTTCAAGTGATCGCTGTTCTGTCATGTTGACACCGAGTGAATCTTTCTTTGGCAACATGGGCAGGCTGACAGCAGTGCAAGCGAAAGTAATGGCAAATTTCTTGACTTATTTCTGAATGTGAATGTTCTTTAGAAAAGGGATGCGGCGTTGCTTCTCGCCCGTGTAAAGGTCACGCATTCCAGACGTGGTTATGAGCGAACAGTTGCCGCAAGTGTTTGAAAAGAGCAAGCAGCCCTGCCCCGTGTGAGGATCAAACTCAGGCCCTTCAGATGACGAGACTGACGCACTACCAATTACGCCAACAAGCCCAGCTGCAGTACACACACCGGAAAGTTTGCCTCACATGGATTTCAGTCGCCCGTTCCCTAATCTTTAGACGCCCTCTGCTGAATGTTGCATTTGCCTTTTGATCTCACCGATACATTTTTGGTCTGTTTCTGTTGCGAGTCCGTCTTTCAGATCTCACCTAGCACAAGTCTCTGTGGCTGAAGTGGCCTCTCTGCTTCAGCATCGTGCCCTCACTCAGCCATTAAAAATGTCACTCGGACTTCTGATATGCTGACATGAAATTTCAAGAGAGAGGGGCAGAGTGACGCTTAAGCCAGAGAGAAGATGAAAAGGGGGCGTGGCTGCGAAACGCTTGACAGCTGCACGATGCTCTTCATGTAAGGCGGGACCACAGGCTAAAGGACACCTTTCGGCACATCAAGCTCTAAGCACACACCTGGAGGATGCGGGAATTGATCCTGCTATCTCCCACATGCAAAGCAAGCGCTGTACCATACAAGCCAACCCCCCTCGTTGGGACTTATGCCTCGGCGTCACCTAGTGCCGCTTGTTCCCCTCTTACCGGGCACAGTTCACTGCCCTTCGTCTGCAAGGCAGTCGTGTAATTGCAGCTTTCTTGACTTATTGATGAAGGTCTGACTGGACGAGCGAATGGCGCCTCTCCCCATCCTCAAGCTCGCTGACAGATTGAAATGGAAAGTGCTGCTGTGGCTCGTTGGTCTAGTGGTATGATTCTCGCTTAGGGTGCGAGAGGTCCTGGGTTCGACTCCCGGACGAGCCCTCGTGTGCTCTTTTCCTCCTCTTCCACAAAACTGGGAACTGATATCCACATCACTTCGCAGCGTCTGCTTATGGCAAACGATGGAATGTGACTAATGACTGAACGAGCCTGGTGAATTCCCATCACGCGGCACGCGAAACGTGTGCGGCTCGCCTTGCGCTCTCTGCGCCTCGCATAATTGTGGAGCTGTCTGCTCTTCTTTCTGTTGAAGTACACAAGTTACAGGGCGTCCTGCAGCCTATGATGTTCTCACTGAGAGCTTTCAAGATTTGAAGGAAAACTACGAGCTTGATGGCTCAAGTCGAACAAATGTGATTGTTAAGCAATCGATGATCAAAAGCACATCTTCTAACAATTCGTGAGAGTATTATCAGCACTGTTTTCACTCGGACAAATTGGACGAGAAAATGCTGGAGACGCACTCAGTGCAGACTGAGGTTGGGAAGGAGGTGTTGTCCTTCAACGCTTGACAACTGAAGGACATTCTCTCCGCAATGGAGGAGCACCTGTCAGAAGTCGCAGAGGCTAAATGAGAGCACCGGGCATGCTAAGCGAGCGCTCTACCATTTGAGCTAATCCCCCTCGCTTCATGCGTCTCGGCATCATGGCTTACCGCCTCTGCCCCTCTTACAGGGCACCGCCCACTGCCCTTGGTCTGCAAGGCAGTCCTTTCATGTGCGATGACGACGCTGGGATCTTCGTTGCCTATTGTACGAGCTGAACTTTTGTGCTCTTTCCATCAACTCATCTTGTCATCTTACAGTCTGGGTAATTGGAGACTGCACTGTTCTGCTTCCTAAGGTCATATACGGGTTTTTCGCATGAAGCCGTATTGAACAGTATTTCTCGCATTGTGAACATGTGCACACAGCGGTCCCCCGGGTTCCAGTTAGTGCGTAATTACGCATCGATGAAAAACGAAATTAGCTCACTGAAAGTTTGATGTAGAGAATGTGGAAATTTCCACAAGTTGTGGTCTTTAAAATGCATTTGGTTTGAAGATGTTCTGTGCTTCCATTGTGAAGATATGGACAAAACAATATTTGAGCGTGGTAAAAAAAAGTCATAAAAATGGCAAAGTGAAGGCTGAGAAAGCATTCATAATGCATTTTATACACAAAGCAAGTGTTTTTGTAACTCTAAGAGATTTCGCGAAAGCACTACAGGTGTGCCAAAATCGTTTTTGAACTTCAAGCTAACTTTACCCCAGTCTTAGAGAAAGGACTGCCTTTCACTTCTCTGTGTTTTCTTTCACAGCGCTGTGCACTTTTTCATTGCTCTCACTTTCAGAGCCTCTGCACAGCACACGACTCGACATCAGGAAGCACATTGAAGTGAAAGCAGAAAGCGCTGCGACATGCACTGTGCAGATCCCGCCACACTAAGAGGTGAGTGGGTCTGTTCGATCACAGCGCTAGGCGAATCCCCAAACAGTGTGCGTGGCAACAAAAAAAGCTGCTCTGTTTTGAACTGGGGACATTCCACATGTGAGGCTAACGTGATAACCACTACACTCTGGAAACGGTGGGAAATTGTGCCCAGTGGCCCAGTGCTGAGCTACGCCAATGCTCTTCAGGGGCTATTCAGGGGCCAATGCTATTCGATGTGAATTGAATGCTATTCAACTCGCCAATGCTATTCAGGGGTGGAAAAGGGTGGAGCCGTGTGTGTCTTTTGTTCAAAGACACCCCCATCTCAGAGCCGGAAGTACAGGCCTTCCTCCCGCAGGTCCACAAAGATGTTATTTTTTAAGAAGATCCTGCGAAAGTCGGCCATCCGCCTCTCAGCCCTGCAGTAGGCCAGGCTGAGAGAGAAGCAGTCCTTCACCCTGGCAATGCACAGCCTGACAAGGTCTGGCTTCAGGCCATTGTACATCATGAGGTTCCTCCTCTCCCAGACAGCTGTCCTCGTTAGGCTGAGGAGGAGGTTCACTAAAATGGCGTTAACCCCCCTCTCAGACCCGCGGTACCCAAAGAGGAACAGCTCTTTCCAGGGCACCCCGTCAAGAACAGCTCCTCGAACTGAGCGAAACAGGCCATCCAGCAGATCCGTCAAGTACGCCCTGGCTCGAGCTGGGGGAAGATCTTACCCCAGAACACCTCTGAGACCAGCACTCTGAAGCGTTTTGCCACCATCAGCCTGTAGAACATGCTGGTGGTGAACCCCAGGAGGTCCACCCCACGGTCCCCCCACTTCACCCTCAGCTCCGGCCAGGCCGGGCCTGCTGCCCCGTCTTGTAGATGGAGCTTCTCCAGCCAACTGTCCGGGAGACCGAGTTTGAGCTGCTCGTAATCCTGACGGATCTTACTGACAGGCAGCTCGTCGTCGACCTCTCGCACAGCGTCGACAATAGCCTGGGTGGGCAGAAATCCGTCCTTTACTTCATAAAGAAGATCCTTGACCTTGGATATGCCAGCCTCGTAGAGCTGCCTGTTCCATCGAGACACCAGCAGGGGGTCGAGGAACAGAGGCTGTTCCAGAAGCTGGGCCCGGGTCTCCGGCGTGTAGGAGACATGCTGGGACATGAACTACCCCCTCGCCAGCAGGACCTCCCTGTAAAAGGAGAGCAGATGTTTTATCAACCCCGGAGTCAGCCTCACCAGGAGAGTCTCCTGCCCCAAGCCCCCGCAAGTCTCGAGGTAGCTTGCCATACCAATCTTCCAAATGCTGACATTATCCAGGTCAAGGAACTTCTTCACTACTTTCAGCCTAAAGCTTTTCAGCTTCAGGCCTGCATCACACAGCTTCAGTCCACCCCTGGAGATTTCCCCAATGAGGGTGTCATGAGTGACCCGCGGAGGCTTCCCCTCCCACACGAATCCCACCACCAGTTGCCTAATCTCATTCTCTACCCGTTCAGGAAGAGGCATCACAGACAATGGGTACCACAAGAGGGACAGGCACAGTGTGTTAACGAGCAGGACCCTTCCCTTTAGGGTCAGGGACCTGTGTCTCCACCGATTTAATTTGCCCTCATCTTAATGAGCTTCTCCTTCCACAGGAGAAGCCCAGTGGCCTGCTCATCAGCGTTAATGTAGATGCCAAGGACCTTCAGGTGACCCGTCTCAACCCTGAAAGGGTAGCCGAAGAGCGGGGCAAGGTCTGCCCTCCCCACCGGCATGACCTCAGACTTCTCCAAGTTTACCTTGGCGCCCGAGGCAGCGCAGTAGGCCTGCACCACCTCTAAAATGGCCGAGATCTCCGCCACCTCTGCCAACGTCAGTCTGGTGTCGTCAGCATATTGGTAGATCAACGAGGTGGCGGTGCCCCCAGGCAAGGTCACTGGAAAGAAGCTCGTGAGGGAACAATTCACCTTGACACAGCTCACGATCCCCTTGTACACGAGCCTCACCCAGGAGATGAAGGCCTCGCCGAAGCCAAAGCTCTTCAAGACCTCAAACAGGAAGGAATGCTCCACCCTGTCGAAGGCCTTCTCCTGGTCCAGTTTCAGGACGTATCCACCCCTCGGCTGCTCCCGCATAAGGTCCACAACATCTCTGATGGAGCACACCGTGTCCGCGATGTCTCTCCACTTGACGCAGTAGGTCTGCGAAGGCGACAGGATCCTGGGCAGAACCTTCCCGAGCCTGAGGGAGAGAACACGAGTTAGTATCTTATAGTCTGTGTTCAACAGACTGATCGGGCGAAAGTTTTTCAAAAGGGAGGGATCCCCCTGCTTTTTGTAGACAAGAGAGATCACCCCCCTTCTCATAGATGGGGTCAGAGCGCCGGTCCTGGCAATCTCCTGGAACACCTCCAGAAGGAGGGGCCCCAGGGACTGCTGAAAGTGTCTGTAGAGCTTGGAGGAGAGCCCGTCCCACCCAGGGCTCTTGTTAGGAGACGAGCCCCGAAGTGCTTCAAGCACTTCCTCCAAGCTCAGCGCACTGTCACAGAGCTCACGATCGCTCTGTGACAGGCGGGTACTGACCCAAGCCAGCATGGCCCGGGTCTGCTGCTCATCCACCACTTCGGCCAGAACAAGGCGCTATAAAAAGAAAACACCTCATTCCTAACGGCCTCGGGGGCAGAGAGCCGCACACCATCCTCTCCCACCAGCTCCTCGATGAAGGAGCTGCGCTGCCTCTCCTGCTCCAGGCCGAAAAAGAACCTCGTGATCTTCTCGCCCTTGGCAAGATACTGGGATCTGCTGCGCACCCTGGCTCCTCTCCACTTCTCCTCCTCCAGGGCTTGCAGCTCACCCCTCAGCTCCAGCAAGAGCTCGCAGCCCCCGCCGTGATCTGCCAGGAGCCCAAGCTCTGAGGTGATCCGAGCCCGAAGCTCTCTCTCCCGCCTGGCCTTCTCCCGCCCCCGGGACAGGCCATACGAGATACTGAACTCTTTGATGGCGTACTTGAGATTATCCCACCAGACCAGCTTTTCTGACCTTATTAAAGCACCAGAGGCCGGTGCCCCGGTCCTCCTGTGCCCCTGCTAGAGAAAAGTGAAGCACAGCATGGTCGCTCAGGGTCATGAACACATAGCGCATCTGGCTCAGGCACGGGAAGAGACTCATGTGCCCCTGCAACAGGTCGATCCGGCTCTGTCTCAAGACACCTTCGACGACCTGCCGCCGAGAAAAGTCCCTCCGCGCACACTAAGCCTGACGCCACGCATCCACGAACCAGTGAGCTTCCGCACTGCGCTCCAGGAAGCTGCGAGCAGCACTGCTCTTAAAGGTCATCCCAACCGCTACATCGAGCGCACTCAGTGCACAGTTAAAATCTCCGACGACCAGCCCTGGCTGCTGAAAGCAGCTCGCCTCCAGCTGCTTGAAGAAGGCGAGCCGCTCAGCTTCCCCATTGGTGGCGTAGATGTTGCTCAGCAGCACGGACTGTCCAGGAAACCCAAGACAGACCTGCAGGAGCGGGCCCTCCGTGTCGCGGTGCAGGAGCCTTACGCTCTCGTACACTCCCCTCCTCACCAGCACAGCCACCCCCCTCCTGCACAGGCTGGAGGCGTTGCTGTAAAACAGCTCCCCGTCCCACTGTGCTCGCACCTTCCGGACACACTCCTCGTCCCAGAAGGTCTCCTGGAGGCAGACAACATCCGTCCGCCCCAGCAGAGCTAACACTGCCCCCAGCTTTGCTCAGTCCCTCAGCCCGTTGGCGTTTAAAGAGGCGAAAGTTGCCATCACGCATATGGCCATAAGAGTGAAATTAATTCTCCGGCCCGCGCGACAGTTCCCCCGCCCTTTCTGCCACATTCTCATTGCCAACACTTGCCGCTTCCTCCCCACCTCCTGTCTCCGCCACCGCAGAGACATCAGGGATGGGTCTGCGGACAACTCTTGAACTGGGCTTCAGGTTGGGCTGAGGCCTGACGTGGTGCCACTGGATCCCAGCCTTCGAGGGCCCAGGCGGTTGTACCCCGGCTTGCCCACTCCCCTCCCCCTCCTCCCTGTCCTCCCTCTCCACCCCATCCATCTCCACCACCTCCCCTTCCCCCTCCATCTTCATGCCCTGTAATACCCCTCCTCCGTCCCTGCCCCATCCATCTCCAGACACCCATCCTCCATTCCTACTTCCACCACTTCCCCTACCTCTCCTCCCACGACCATATCCAACTCCCCTTCCTCAGTCTCTGCCAACGGTGCCTGACCGAGTATTGAAGAGGCTCCCTCACTTGGCAGGCCGGTGTCTTGTGGCCGCTGCAGGGCAACCGGGCGCTTCCCCTCAGGCTCCTCTGGGTCCTCGGGCGTCTTTTCGTCTGGGCCTATGTCCACCTTGCCAGGGTCTTTTCGCCGTTGCCGCTGCCGCTTGGTCACACGCCTCGCAGCAGCGCCTTTGCTGACCCCAGCAGGCTTCTCATGCCTGGACCCAGAAGAGGGCCCTGCTGGCTCACTGGTAAGCTGGGGAACCGCTGACGGTGATGGTGGTGGTGGTGCTGGTGCCGTCCCCTCCTCCCTCTGCCTCTCTTCCTGCACAGGCTGGGGTGTCAAAAGCCCACTGGTACGCTGAGGGGCCGCCTCTGGTGGTGGTGGTGCCCGTAGGATCTCAGCTGCACCACGCTGCACCGGCGCATGTTGTGGAGCAACCTCCCTCTGCTTCTCTTGCGGCACAGAGTGGGATGCAGCAGGATTGTTAGGGCAACGGGGCGCCCCTGCTGGTGGAGATGCTGGCTGGTCCCCGGCTCCTTTCTGCTGCGCTGTACCCAGGATTGGAGAGGCCTCCCTCTGCCTCTCCCCCATCACCGGCTGGGGCGTTGCTGGCTCACTGGGGTCCTGGGGCGCCGCTGCTGGCAACTCTCCATGCTCAGCTGCAGCGGCCACTCGTAGTCCATCTTCAACCCCCTCGGCGTTGCGGGCAGCTGCTCCTGCTCCGGCTGGATCTTCCGGCTCCGGCTCGCAGTTGCAGCTCATGAGCGCATGGAGGCAGTCCGGGCACTTGGCAGCGGTGCAGTTCCTGGCGCGGTGGCCGGGCTGTCTGCACTCATAGCAGAGGAACTCGGGGCAGTCCTTGGCAATGTGCCCTGAAGTACTGCTCCCCCTCTGCCGTGGCGAAGCGGGTGCTGTATGGCAACGAGGCTACATGCCATCAGCAATGGTGGTCCCAGGGTAGTGGCGCATCCTGATGTCCGAAATCACTCTCACCCCCCAGCTACTCAGCTTCTCCTTGATAGTCTCCTCTGAGATATATGCCGGGAGGTGGAGGAAGGAAACCACTACCTCCTTCTGCTCCAGCCAGCGGCAGGGTCTGCGTGTTCTTTTGAGTACAGAGTCAGTTCAAACTCTTTTGGCGTCTGGGGGCGGCAGGCAAAAAGAGAGCCCTCCCCACAGACGCCATGCACCGCTGCGATAATAGCACCCGCAGATGGTTTCTCCACACCGCTCACATCCACCACAACAGTATGCGCCCTTGCAAAAACCCGCCGGGGGGGTCGATCCGAATTCCTCATCCTTCTCTTTCCTACACCACTCTCCTCCTCCACTACAATAACATTCTCTGCCTCCATGTTTTTTCCTTCCATTAAAACACAAACAGGACTCAGAAAGCAACAAAAAAGCAACAACAAAAAACCAAAAGTCTCTCCCCTCCCCAAACAGCGCTAGGCTGAAGGGGAGGGCTTCAAAAATCAACCAAAAATTCACAAAAAACCACAAAAATTCACAAAAAACAAAGTCTTACTTGAGACAAACAAATGCTCTATTCCTCTCCTTCTTCCTGCTCTCACGCTGACCACGGCCCCTGTGACGTCAGAGGGCCTGCTCAAGGGGGTGTGGCCGTAAGCGAGAGCAGGGCTCAATGGCACCTTTCTTATAGAGAGGACAGCTCCGTCACCTCTTTTACGACGCTGCTTTTTTCCCTTGCGTTTTTCTCTTCTTCCCACGTTCTCTCTCTTCACTGCCTTCGTCCCCACTCTATTTCACTTCAGTCTTTCACTTGTAGCGGCAATGCTTGTTAATAAGACAGAATTAAGTGTTGCTGTGCTTTCCCAAATGAGGCCCCATCTCTCTGTTCATCTATGTAGTGCAGCCAATGAGAAGCTATTCATGCAGGCTGATTTAAAGATGTTTTCTGTTGATAAGAGACAGCTCCCAAATGGGGATGCATTTAGCTAAGACTGGCTATCATGATCAATGGTCATCCATTGGCGCCTATCTGTCTAGGGAGTGCCAGATGGACATCTGGACTGCATTCCTAAGTGTCAGGAGTAAGTGACTCATATCTCACCTTGATCAACCAATCAGGGACTGGTAGGGCCGAGTAACCCACGTGGGTCTCTGATGCCAACGAAACTTTCAGCCAATGAACAAGCTGAAGTTCCTCCAGGTAAAAACAGGCAACACAGAACTATTCAAAGGAGAACTCCAGGGGTGCGAGACAGTTCCAGGGCAGGACAGCCCAGGCGCAGAAAGGCTCCCAAGGGCAGGACATTCTCGCAGCGCGCCTCCTGACCATCCTGAGACTCAGCCTGGACCACCACGGAACGGCCGGTGTGTCCAAGTGCCAGAACTTTCCTTTGTTCTAAGAGTCGAGAGCGGAGGTTGCCAGAGAGTAACCAGAGGATCCACCCGAGGTTAGCACCAGCAGCAGGCCTGGTGAAAAGGTCAGAACTGTGGACAGCTGAATCACTATTCAGAACTATCGCTTCATCAGGAACGAACCGGTATTCTTCCTCACCTGCTGGGACCCACACTCATCTTTTCTCCTGTGCACAAACTTTGCTAGTTAAAGCCAACACTAACTAGCCGGTCAGTGAGCATCAGCAGCGCACCGTCGCAAGCCACACAGCACAGCCTGGCACGGAGCCAGAGAGCCCGCAGGATATCTACATCCCCAGAGATTGGATGAGCATTCAACTGCACTGCATCACAGCTCGAGAATACAATTGTTATTCCAACCAGTTGATATCAATTTAATTCCTAAGAGTTATGTACTTGTTTTGAGTATCTAATGTAGAAGTTATAACCAAGTTAATTTACGAAACGGTCTAAATGAATGATATACTGAACGTATGTCCTCTTGATATACGTAACTCTTCGTAACTGATTGAATATATACCTTTTGTATTCTGATAACCCTCTCGATAAGATGCATATTTTATGTATAAATATTTTATGTATAAATATTTTATTAATAAATATTTCCTCGTGTATTAGTACCTGTGTGTATGCGTTGTTTGAGTTATATCGCATGGTTGGATTCTAAGGCCATTAAAAGAATCATTTTATTATTTACTGCTACAATTAATAATTGTCCCAGTAAATGCCCAAACCCTACAGAACTGGTGCCTCGTGAGAGCACACTACAACTGTATTATTATTATTATTATTATTATTATTATTATTGAGAGACAGGCTCACTGTCTGTTCCTCAGGCTGGGACAGGAGACCACACACTGTATTTTTATTATTGAGAGACAGGCTCACTGTTCCTCAGGGTGGGACAGGAGATGACATACTGAATTATTATTATTGAGAGACAGGCTCACTGTATGTATTTTTATTACTGAGAGAGAGGTTCACTGTCTGTTCCTAATGCTGGGAAAGGAGATCACACACTGCATTATTATTATTGAGAGACAAGCTCACTGTTCCTCAGGCTGGGAAAGGAAGTCACACACTGTATTATTATTATTGAGAGACTGGCTCACTCCTGTCTGTTCCTCAGGTTGGGACAGGAGATCACACACCGTATTATTATTATTGAGAGACGGGCTGACTGTCTGTTCCTCAGGCTGGGACAGTGGATCACACGACGTTGCGCTGCTGATGCTCTCTGAAGACCGGCCAGTTAGTTTTGGCTGAAACTAGCGAAGTTTGTGCACAGGAGAAAAGATGACTGTGGGTCCCAGCAGGTCAGGAAGAAGACCAGTTCGTTCCTGATGAAGCGATAGTTCTGAATAGTGATTCAGCTGTCCACAGTTCCGACCTGTTCACGAGGCCTGCTGCTGGTGCTAACCTCGGGTGGATCGTTTGGTTACTCTCTGGCAACCTCCGCTCTCGACTCTTAGAACAAAGCAAAGTTCTGGCACTCGGACACACTGGCCGTTCCGTGGTTGTCCAGGCTGAGTCTCAGGATGGTCAGGAGGCGCGCTGCGAGAATGTTCTGCCCTTGGGAGCCTTTCTGCTCCTGGGCCGTCCCGCCCTGGAATTGTCTCACAGCCCTGGAATTCTCCTTTGAATTCCCTTTAGAATAGTCTTGGAGCTCTGTGTTGCCTGTTTTTACCTGGAGGAACTTCAGCTCGTTTATTGGATGAAAGTTTCATGGGCATCAGAGACCCACGTGGGTTACTCGGCCCTACCAGTCCCTGATTGGTTGATCAAGGTGAGATATGAGTCACTTACTCCTGACACTTAGGAATGCAGTCCAGATGTCCATCTGGCAATCCCTAGACAGATAGGCGCCAATGGATGCCCATTGATCATGATAGCCAGACTTAGCTAAATGCATCCCCATTTGGGAGCTGTCCCTTATCAAAAGAAAACATCTTTAAATCAGCCTGCCTGAATAGCTTCTCTGTGGCTGCACCACAGAGATGAAGAGAGAGATCGGGCCTCATTTGGGAAAGCACAGCAACACTTAATTCTGTCTTATTAACAAGCATTGCCGCTACAATTAGTAGGAAGAAAGATACAATATTTTGAAAATGTAATATGTTTTAAAGGATTTAAAGGGAAAAGAAATACTTTATATACGCAAACTAATTCTACTGAGCTCCTCTAAACAATATCGCCTGAAGAATTGTCAAAGCACAGTGTATCAATTTGGGTGACAGTGGGGGAAAAGGATCACAACATTGAAAACCACAAGGCTTATTTTCAACAACAAAATTTGTGCTTGATAATATTTTACAAAAAAATGAATATTACACGCACGGAAATCAATATTTACCATTAGGGTAGAATGCAGCATAGAACAGTTGGATAGAAGGTTAGTGTAACTCTATAGTGCATCACAGAGGCTGGTCTCTTCCCCTCATTATGCAGGCTGACTTGTTCACAGTGAACTGTCCTCCAGCGATAGTCAGCTGTAATCACTTATGCAGACATGATGTTAATACTCTGACAGCATCTTGGCTGATTTGGTTAAAGTGTTTTCCTATTAAACAGGAGATTCTGCGTTCAAATCCCAGCAGTGTCTTTCTTCTTGTCTTGTCTTACAAAATGTATCACTATGGATGATTACATGCAGCTTGATTTTGTTTAATGCAAGTTTTCATTCCCTTTCTGATGGCTCTCTACAGTAATTTTTAAAAGTACTAATCGGGATGGATTACTGTACATATCCTCAGTAAAGGGGAATATATAAGTAGTGACTATCCAAATTGCATTTTTGTGTGAAACACATTTCAGAAAATCGAAAACCAATTTTCAAAACTCACAATAACAAGACAAAGGCAAAACATAAGTTCACTTGCACTTTATGCATATTTACCACAACCTTGCCTTCTGATCATAAAAAGTCTTAATTTTAATATAGCAGTTTTAAATGGGACATTCAGAACATGGCATATGAGAATATATGGTTAACCGAGGATGAGCAAAGGATGATCGCACTTTCTGCTTATCGCTATGAACCTACCCCTGGTTATAAAAATGTCTCAAAATTCTGACACTGAGGTGTGAGACACAATGTAACAGGCTCTCATAATCCCGAAATACAAGAAATTTTACTGTAGCGTTTTATAAATTTGACCCTGTGAACATTGCATGTCCCTCCATCCTCATTACCAAAACATCTCAATGTCCCGACACTATGTACTTTTGTAATTACAATAATTCACTGTTTCATTTATGAGTTGTGACATTGTGAACATGGCATGTTAAAGTATATAGACAATCTAGATCAGAACAGGCTAAATGCAATTCCTAGTGATTTATCATTTTCTTACTTTCTAAATGAAAAAAATATTTTTTCAGTGATTATGACACTTCAGTATGACATAAAATATGCTTCAATGACAGAATAAATAATAATAATAAATAATCATCGAAAAAATACCCAAAGTGGACATTCATAGTTGTGATTATAGGAATGTTAGATATCGGGTGAGTAGCTGCGTCAGCATGCGTAGGCTGCAAAGGAACAAGTAAAGGACTATTCCTGCTGAAAAGAGAAGAAAAGAATCACAATGTTTCGGCTGTGGAGTCTTCTTCAGGTGTGAGAAAGACAGGGCAGTAAGCAAAGATAACTTTCTTTTTATCTTTGCTGAATGCAGTTTATCGCTGATGACAACATCAAAGACATTAAGGAGTTTTTACGGTTAAAAGCTCCACATCAACTTCCTTCCATAACTAACCTCATCAGATCCCTCAACTCCCAACTCTTCCAGTTTCTCACTTCAGAGAAGGAAAAAAAACTCAAAATCCTCTACAGAGAAAAACCATCAACACCCTTATCACCTCCACCAATCCTAACCTTGGTGTTACTACACCCTCTGACCTTTCCCTTTCACCCCTTTGCATCCTCAGCTAACATATTTTAATAGTACAACAAAATTACAATAGATTGTACAGTATTTATGTTTAAAATTAAGGTAAATGTGTCAAAATATCGAAGTCCAAATGCACTGTGCTAATGTAACAAAGCTCGCAAGTTCTTAAACAAATCTGCATTGTATTTTTAAAATATTTCAGCAAAGGATGCAACGGGGGTATAAATGACGACTCGACTTTTTCTTGGGTGAATATGGTTTTCTGGGGAGTTGCGACGTTGGGCATACAGTAACTGGACATTTCCCGGTGATTCTGACACGTGTTAAGCACTCGCATTTCCTGCAAATATTAAAATGGTAAAGGTTTCGCTGAGAAATCCAATCGACCTTTGCGAAGACAATGTTTACATCGCAAAAGAAACCTGTCCCTGGGTGGACTGGAACCACCAACCTTTCAGTTAACAACCAAACACGCCACACAGAGGGAATGGTGGTCCGTGTCTTGCATCACAACTTTCCGGTTAAAAAAAAAACTTTTTTTGCCAGCTGGTAATATTTCTTCTGCACTGATAATCAAGAATTGAATTTCATTTCTCGCAAGCTGTGTGAATTTCTTGAAATACAAGTTTCCCAGAAAGGGTATAAATACATGCATTTAACGAAATCAAGCCCTTTGTGACAGTCCGAAATGGTACGTTATGATAGAAGAAGATAGGAAAAAAAACATGACTGGGATTTTAAGCTACGTGACCTACGGTACCAGACTGGGGTAAAGTTAGCTTGAAGTTCAAAAACGATTTTGGCACGCCTGTAGCATTTACACGAAACCTCTAAGAATCGCGAGAATACTTGTGTATAAAACACATTGTGAATGCTTTCTCAGCCTTTACTTTTTCATTTATATGACATTTTTTTGACCAAGCACGAATATTCTTTTGTCCATATCTTCGTAACGGAAGCACAGAACGCCTTCAAACCAAATACATTTTAAAGACCACGACATGTGGATATTTCCACAGCCTCTACATCAAAGTATCAGTGAGCTAATTATCTTTTTTTAAACCTCCGGTTTTTCATCGATGCGTAATTACGCACTAACTGGAACCCGGGGGACCGCTGTATACACAAGTTCACAACACGAGAAATACTGTTCAATACGGCTTCATGCGAAAAACCCGTATATGACTATAGGCAACAGAATAGTGCAGTCTCCAATTACTCAGACTGTAAGCACGCGAATAAAGCTTTGTCTGAATTCTCAAACCCTTCCTTTACGTCCTGTTTTCATTCAGGTAAGAGTCAACTATATGCACAATACTACTGACAGCAGGAAGATTAAAATATTCTTTACTCAGCAGCTTATTAAAAACAGCTCCCATGATATTCAAACCGATTTTTTACACAGAACACTGACACAGCTTTGCGTTCTGAATCTCTTTTTCTCGTGCGTTTATTTAATGTGGCACAATGCACTGAGATAGGGGTATTCTGTTCACAAACCAATAGCATTTAAACCACAGCACCCACAATGCTGCAAGTAAGTGTTTTGCACACTAAGCAGAGAGCGATGTCTTCCTCGTTAGTATAGTGGCAAGTATCCCCACCTGTCACGCGGGAGACCGGGGTACATCAGGACATGCATTGAAGTGAAAGCAGGATGCGCTGCGACATCCACTGTGCCGATCCCGCGACACTAAGAGGTGAGTGGGTCTGTTCGATCACAGTGCTAGGCGAATCCCCAAACAGTGTGTGTGGCAACAAACGAAACGGGCCTGTTTCCGCCCGGTTTCGATCCGGGGAAATCGGGCCCAGTGGTGGCGGGATCTGAACAGTGCATGTCGCAGTGCTTCAATGTGCTTCCTGATGTCCTACCCCGAGAACAGAAAGGACAGCGTACACAGCAACAACAGGTCAGGTCTCTGCACTGGAGCTAAGCTGCCCCCATCTCCTCTGCTCTGCTCTGCTCTGCGCCTCCTGCGGAGTGGAGTCCTGCCTGGAGCCGTGTTTGCAGGTGGCGGCTCCCCGCGCCCTGTCTGGGCGTCGTGTCCAAGAGCTCCTGGGAGGAAGAGCGAGCCCTCCCACTCGGGGGCTTTTCCACGGTCTGTGTGAGGAGGGGCGGGTGTGTCCAGTAGCTTATCGAGCGGAAGCCTGGGGCGGTGGAGAGCTGTGATCGTGCAGACCTTGAGGTGTCACCTCTTTGTCTGCTTTCCCGCCCCCCCTCCGCCCAAGCTCTGCTCCAAAGTAGCCCGGCAACCCCTCACACCTGCACGTGTCACAACCTAAGGTGTGGTCATGAGACACCCATGGGGTGTTGTTCTGTTCTTGCTTATTGAAGAACAGAACAACTGAAGCTAAGCAGGTGTGAGCCTGGTCAGTACCTGGATGGGAGACCTCCTGGGAAAAACTAAGGTTGCTGCTGGAAGAGGTGTTAGTGGGGCCAGCAGGGGGCGCTCACCCTGTGGTCCACGTGGGTCCTAATGCCCCAGTATTGTGATGGGGACACTATACTGTAAACAGGTGCCGTCCTTCGGATGAGACGTAAAACCGAGGTCCTGACTCTCTGTGGTCATTAAAAATCCCAGGGCGTTTCTCGAAAAGAGTAGGGGTGTAACCCCGGCGTCCTGGCCAAATTTCCCGTTGGCCTTAACCAATCATGGCCTCCTAATAATCCCCATCTATGAATTGGCTTCATTACTCTCTGCTCTCCTCCCCACTAATAGCTGATGTGTGGTGAGCGTTCTGGCGCACTATGGCTGCCGTCGCATCATCCAGGTGGATGCTGCACATTGGTGGTGGTGGAGGGGAGACCCCATTACCTGTAAAGCGCTTTGAGTGGAGTGTCCAGAAAAGCGCTATATAAGTGTAAGCAATTATTAATTATTATTATTATTAATTGTTTCCTGCCCGTCGCAGGCAGGAGTCCATGCGAGGAAGATGCGCTGGACAGAGCTCAGGGGGCACAGCTGGGTGGCTTTCCTTCTGAGTGACGTTCCTGCAACACTCTCCCGCTACTCTTGGTGCGCTCATGCCGCAACACAGGAAGGCTGGAGCAGGTGGGTGTGGAGAGTGTTAGACTGAAGATTTAAAGGTCCCTGGTTCAATCCCGGGTTTCAGCGTTTTGTTTCATTGAGCCCTCTGTTCCTCTCTGCAGCACCCCCTTCCTAAAGTGACGCTTCCCTTTCTCAGCCTGAAACGCAAGCGAGACAGCAGCAGCAGTCCCTGCAGGTTTCCGTAGTGTAGCGCCTGTCACGTCAGCCTAACACCTGAAAAGTCCCCGGTTCAAGACTGGGCGGAACAGCCTCGTTTTGCACGCTCCTGTACTTCACAGAGGTCTTGAGCGACCGGTCATTTGTTGACAATGTATTTCCGGTGCCTTCATGCACTCTTGTACCAAACGCACGTTCCTTCTGTACGCGGAGCCGATCATTTGCAATTGGGCTGTGCCGACAGACCAGCACGAGCTCTGTCGGCTCAAAAGCAGCGCAGGACCTGCAAGAACAACAGAAAGATTAGCATCCAGCGGGGGCCTCTTAGTGAGCCCAAGATCTCATCAAGAATCGGCTCCAGCAACAGGGCTGGGCGCATTGTTCCATTCTCCGCCCACTCTCGGTGTAAACAAGTCCCTCCTGGTCTCTGCTTGAAATGCACTTTCCTGCGTTTGCTTTGGTGTAACTGGCTTCCCCTGCATGGTCGGATGTGAAGAAGATCCTTAGTAAGTCATTGAAGAAAACCGAGAAGAGGTCGGAGTGACCTCTGTCCTTCATCAACGATCCAGTCAGGCAGTACTCCTCTGTAAAGCGCCGTTCGTTCACATGGATTGGCTTTTTTTTGCCTTCATTCGTGCAAGTAGTAAAAGCAGACGCCCCTTTAGGGAGCCTGTCAGCACCCGGAGTTTTCCCCTTCTGTAAGCTCTCCATAGCCTCTCAGCTCTTCTACTGTCAAATCCCCCTCAAGTACTTCCCTATCTTCTTCACTCAAAACGTTTTCTAGCTTTGAGGTAAAAAAATGAATTTCTTCATCCTTTACCTCTGTAGAGCTGTACAGTCTTGAGTAGAAGTGTCATGCCCTCTGCAGCCAGAGGGCGGTCCTTCTCTGTCCTGTCCCTAGTTTCTGGTCTGCTGTCCTTCCTGTCCCTCTCTTTCCCTTGGCTAAATATTTCAGGGTCTTGCACTCTGTCCTCGCTCAGCACTGACGTTCGAATGTCCTGAGACCCGCCTAGCACCAGGGCGCCCCACGTCCGCTCCCTGAGGGCACAGGTTTCTATACGGCATTCCTGAACTCTTTGCACTAATGAGCCCGGGCCTTTTTCCCAACTCGCCGCTACGCATATGGGTCTTTTTCAGCCCTCCTGCTCCCCACGGTTAGTCCCCTTGGACGTCTGTGACAAGAAGGCCTCGATACAGGAGAGGATAGCACTCAGCTCTGTACTCTCTCTTCCCTCCTCATCAACTACACTTTCCATGACAGACTTGGAGCCTACCACTTTCCTGAAAAAGAAGCGAGTACACTTCTCATTTTCTTCCAAGAACTGCACTCAGCTTCTTAACAGCACTCCTCGACTACTTTCTTTCGCTATGCTCCGGATGTCCTTTTTTAAGAGGGTGATATCCTCGAGCACATCGAAGCCACTGTGCAGCATCGTGTAGAGACGCTGCAGCTGCCTCTGTTTCCTGGCTAGCACTCCTCTCCGTCTGGCAGCAGCCTTCCTTCCCTCAGCCATGAAAAAGGCCTTTGTCCTCACCTTCACCTCCTCCCACCACTCTCCTACTGACCCATACAGACACTGCAAGGACAGCCACTGTGATAGTTTCTCGTTGTAGCGGGATACTAATCCCCTCGTTCTCTAGCAGCTTTGTGTTGAGTTTCCAGAGGCCTGGGCCAAAGACAGTCCCGCCCTTGAGTTCCACTCTACACCCTAAAGCCTGATGATCTGAGAAGAAGACAGGCTGAAGAGTGACCCCAACAACTTTCATTTTCTCTGACACAAAGCAATAGTCAATTCTGGAGCTGCTATTCCTCCCTGACCATGTATATCCTGCTGTTGTGGGATATATACATCTATATGTGTCTGAGAGTTTAAAGTCTTGAACTAAGTTTTGCAGGGCCAGTGAGCTGGAATCCAATTTTATCGGCCTTTTGGCTAAGATCAAGTTCAAGTGGCATGCCCGCAGTTCTTGTCTTTCCAAAGTTCTAGAAGGCGATCGAAGATCCTGAAGAGCGCTTGAGCTGGTATCACCCTAGGTTGAGCCTAGGGGGTTAAGGCCAAGCAGCAGCTGAGCTGGGTGGGATCCGGCAGCAACGTTCTCTCTCTCTGCTCTCTCCTCTCCCCTCTCCCTTTCTCTCTCTCTGCCTCCTTGGCCTCTTGGCTGGGAGTAGGTACTCGTGGCCTGCCCGCGGTGCTTACTTTCTTCCTCGAGACACGGAAGCACTATCCGCTCCCTCCCTCTCTCTCCTCCTGCGCCTGCACCTAGCTGGGCTTTGTCCACAAGGACAAAGGCCAGGGCTCCCTCGCTGCTCCTTTAGCAGCTAAACCCTTCTCTCCACAGGACCTTGCTCTCTCTCTTTCTCTCCTTTTTTCTTTTTTCTCCTTTCCAGATGGCAGACAAGAAGACACTGATCCGGTTCCACTGGACCAAGAAAACAGAGACGATGCCAACTGCGAAATCCTTTTTCATTACCTTCCTGAGAGGGATCCTGCAGTTGGTGGCCGGAGATCTCTACTGCCTGCAAGACAACAAGGCAGAGAGATACATGGAGGCCTACATAGCCACGGACGCCTCATATGAAAAGGCAACGAAAATGATCAGAGAAAAAGGTAAACATCCCCGTTTCTCTGATTTCAGGCCGGAGCCTATGAGGAAGACAAACCAGAGGACCATCACAATCCTCACGTACAACCCCTACGTACCAATGGCACTGGTAACAGCATACCTAGGGAGGTATGTAACTCTGGTGGGCAAACCGACGGAGATCAGGGACAGTTGCGGCGTCTGGTACGGCAAACGCCAGTACCGAGTCCTCCTGAAAGAGGACCTAGAGGGCGTCGACGGTTTCCAGCACCCTCCGGCCCGCTTCAACATCGGAGCCGACAGGGGGTACCTTTACTACCCCAGGATGCCGGATTTCTGCAAGAAGTGCAGACAGTCCGGCCACAAGGAGAACACGTGTGACATCGTCAGATGTCACAACTGTAACAAAGAGGGGCACCTGGCAAAAATCTGCCGGGCAGCCAAAAAGTGCGATGGATGCGGCGCCGAGGGACACCTCCTTCACTAATGCAAGGTAAGCAAACCTTCGTTTGCGCAGGTGGTGGAAGCCGACCAGCAGAAACCGGTCTCAAGACAAAGGGAGAGAGGTGAGAACAAAGAACCCGCACCTCCCCCGCAGAGAACCGAAACTGCCGAGGCCACACCCCAGCCGCACCAGTGCCTCAAGATGGCCGCCAGGACGACGGACAAAATGGCTGACCGGAGGAAGGGCCCTGGATAACTCCCAGCAAGAAGGGAAAGAGGATCCACCTTCGGAAGGACAAAAGAAAAGAGTGGTGTAGCGGCGAGGCTTAATAATAAGGCAGAATTAAGTGTTTCTGAGCTTCCCAAATGAGGCCCCATTTCTCTGTTCATCTCTGTGGTGCAGCCACAGAGAAACTATTCATGCAGGCTGATTTAAGATGTTTTCTTTTGATAAGGACAGCTCCCAAAGGGGGATGCACTTAGCTAAGCCTGGCTATCATGATCAATGGTCACCCATTGGCGCCTATCTGTCTAGGGAGTGCCAGTTGGACATCTGGACTGCATTCCTAAGTGTCAGGAGTAAGTGACTCATATCTCACCTTGATCAACCAATCAGGGACTGGTAGGGCCGAGTAACCCACGTGGGACTCTGGTGCCCATGGAACTTTCAGCCAATCAATGAGCTGAAGTTCCTCCAGGTAAAAACAGGCAACACGAGATTCAGTAAGATTCAGTAAGATTCTGGAGAGGATTCTGTGGACTGTTCTAAAGGGAATTCAAAGGAGAATTCCAGGGCAGGACGGCCCAGGAGCAGAAGGCTCCCAAGGGCAGGACATTCTCGCAGAGCGCCTTCTGACCATCCTGAGACTCAGCCCGGACAACCACGGAACGGCCAGTGTGTCCGAGTGCCAGAACCTTCCTTTGTTCTAAGAGTCTAGAGTGGAGGTTGCCAGAGAGTAACCAGCAGCAGGCCTCGTGAACAGGTCGGAACTGTGGACAGCTGAATCACTATTCAGAACTAGCTCTTCATCAGGAACGAACCGGTCCTCTTCCTGACTTGCTGGGACCCACAGTCATCTTTTCTCCTGTGCACAAACTTTGCTAGTTAAAGCCAACACTAACTAGCCGGCCAGCGGGCATCAGCAGCGCTCCGTCGCAAGCCGCACAGCACAGCCTGGCACCGAGCCAGAGAGCGCAGATTGGACAACAACAGCCTGCAACTGTTTCTTTGTGCCCGCAGGAGATCTGAATCCCCAGAGATTGGATGAGTATTCACTGCATTACTGCTCGAGAATTCAATTGTAATCCCAACCAGTTGATATCAATTTAATTCCTAAGAGTTATGTTCTTGTTTTGAGTATCTAATGTAGAAGTTGTAACCAAGTTCACTTTACGAAACGGTCTTAATGAAAGATATACTGAATGTATGTCCTCTTGATATGTGTAACACTTCGTAACTGACTGAATATATATCTTTTGTATTCTGATAACCCTCTCGATAAGATCTGTTAGGTTTACATGCATATTTTATGTATTAATAAATGTATCCTCGTGTATTAGTACCTGTGTGTGTGCGTTGTTTGAGTTATGTCGCATGGTTGGATTCTAAAGCCATCAAAAGAATCAACTTTGTGATTTACTGCTACAATTAATAATTGTCTCAGTAAATGCCCAAACCCTACAGAACTGGTGCCTTCAGAGAGCCACTATGATTACATATTTGGCGTCCCTGAGCCGGTTTTCTTACATATTTGGCGTCCCTGAGCCGGTTTTCCTACAGTGGTAAGGGAGAACCGTTTCCTCGTCCTAGAGGAAACGGAACTTTCTTCCCCCGAGGCCCAGGAACAACCGGAGGAGGCAGCCCAGGAAATGGAAACCCGCCCCCCCGAGGCCCAAAGATGACAGGAAGTGACAGCCCAGGAAACGGAACCCCCCTCCCCCGAGTCCCACGGACAACAGGAGGAGGCAGCCCAGGAAGAGGTTACCCCCTCCCCCGAGGCCCAGGGACAACAGGAAGAGGCAGCCCAGGAAGTCGGAACCCCCTCCCCTGAGGCCCAGGAACAACAGGAAGAGGCAGCCCAGGAAGTGGAGCCCCCCTCCCCCAAGGCCCAGGAGCAACTGGAGGTCCCCGAAACTCCTGGAGAAAGGGAAGAAAAAAGCCTTCCCGAAGCGGTGGCGGAGAGTATCCTCGAGGAAGACAAGATTACTTTGAAGCCGCCCTGGAGCTGGGACTGATGGTAGGGCTGGACCTGTCCAGCATGTTTACCTTTCAGTCCCCAGCGAGACCTGGACGGAGCCCAGCATATTCCCCCCAGGACCCGAACGAGAGGAGTTACATCTAGGCTAAACAGTGCCCAGATGTAGACTCCCAAGTTTTCCACTGTAAGCACAAAGAGAGGAGGTTCAACTTTCACTTGTTTAATCATGATTGTGAAACTTACCTTTCTAACAACTAACGTGAGAGGGCTAAGAGACCCGGTGAAAAGATGGGGAGTCTTTCATGATCTGGTCTCAAAGTCTTTCTCAGTTTGTTTCTTACAGGAGGTCCACCTGAAGGATGAAAGCGACAAGCTGACATTCACCAGGGAATGGACGAAGGGAGAATCATGCTGGAGCGTAGGAGGGGTCCACTCTTCCTGAGTGAGAATCCTCCTCAGAAACCCAGAGATGACGCTGGTTTCCTCCTTCTCGGTGGTGCAGGGCCGGATCCTGGTCGCAGACATCGACTGGAGGGGGCAGAAGTTGAGAGCAATTAACGTCTATGCTCCGACGGAACCCTCTATCCGGAAGGAAGTGTTTGCTGACCTGGCCAGCTGCTGCACCACCAACAGACAGGTGGTGCTCGGCGGGGACTTCAACGTCGACCGGGAGAAGGGGAGCGACGCTAGCTCGGCAGAGCTGGAGTCGCTACTCAAGCAGTTCTCCCTGGTAGACGGTTTCAGACGGTGCCGCCCTAACGACGCCGGAACGACATGGAAAAACTCCCGGGGAGTGTGCAGCCGCCTGGACTACATCTTTCTGCACACGACCTGCTCCCTGGAGTCGGCGACGGTGTCCCCGGAGTGGTATTCCAGCCACGAGCGCTTGACGGTGGTGGCTAACACCAACCTGCCGGCATTCGGTCGTGGGTACTGGAAGCTGAACCGGGAGATACTGGAGGAAGACGACTTCAAGGCACTGTTCCGTAAAGACTACGCGAGCTGGGTCGATCTGAGAGACGGCTACAGCTCCATGGTGGAATGGTGGGAGTCAGTGAAGGACAGGACCCGAACCCTGGTGCAGATGTACTGCAGACGGAAGGCGGCCAGGGAGAGGAAGGAAGCTGCACGACTCCAGAGACAACTAGAGGAGGAGTACAGCTCGGCTAACGGGGGAGGAGCCTTCAATTCAGCCCGGGCACGGGACCTGAAGGAGAGGCTCCACAAACTCAATCAGGTCCGAGGAGCCCAGAAAAAGAGGGTGATCCACGGCCTGAGACGAGGAGATGGAGAGGAAGTGCTGGACGAGAGCGACAAAGTAGAAGCGGCCACCGCTTTCTACACGGAGCTCTTTTCAGAAAAGCAGACGGAGGTGGAGGCAGGCGATGCTTTTCTGGAGGAGCTGAAGGCACGAGTACCGGAGGAGGTGAGGGAGGACTTGGAGGGTCCGATTGCGGCCGAGGAGCTGAAGGCGGCGCTCTTGTCCATGGAGAATGGCAAGGTGCCGGGGCCGGACGGACTCCCCAAGGAATTCTACACCTGCTTCTGGGACACCCTGGCGGCAGATCTGGTGGAAGTGGCGCAGGAGATCTTCCGCCGGGGGAAACTCGGAGACACCATGAGGGAGGGCATCATCTCCCTGCTCTTCAAGAGCCCTTAGCAGAGACGGTGAGACGGGACCCTGTCATCGACGGCCTGGAGATACCGGGAGGCGCGGGGGAAACCCTGAAGATCTCCCAGTTCGCTGACGACATGACGCTGTTCCTGAGGTCGGACAGGGGGTTGAGGAGGGCCCTGCAGGTCATGGAGCAATACTCCAGAGCCTCGGGGTCGAAGCTCAACCGCCGAAAGAGCAAACTGAAGTTCTTCGGGCCCTGGAAGCACAGGACGACGGCGCCGGAGGGTCTCGAGCTCTGCACGGAGCCCCTCAAAATACTGGGGGTTTCCTTCCAGAGCCAGGACAACAAGACCAACAACTGGACCGAGAGGATCGCCAAGGTGAACGCGAAGCTGGGTCTGTGGAAAACGCGGTCGCTGTCCTACACAGGGAAAGTGATGGTGTTGAAAGCAGACATCCTGCCGGCTTTGGTTTACCTGGCGGTGGTGTACCCGCTGCCGGCCAGACTCAGATGAGCGCTGCAAGGGATGATCTTCGGCTTCGTCTGGGGCGGCAAGTACGAGTACATCACGAGAAACCGGATGTGTCAGCCGGTCGAGGAAGGTGGTCGAGATGTCCCACATTTCCCTCTGAAACTCGACTGCATCTTCTACTGCAACCTCTGTCGGGCGCTGCGGGAGCCCATCGGACCTCAGGAGGAGGACGAAGCGCCTAGTCGCCAAATGGGGTTTCCCCACGGCGAGGGAGCGCTGGAAAGGACTTTGGGCCCTATACAGGGATTAAAGGACAATAGCGAGTGGTAGGTTTGGAGGGACTCTCTTAATTGCGCAAATCCGCCCCCACTTGCAAAGATTGATAATGGACAATCAATCTCCGTTACGCCGTTGTTTTTTATTACATGGAGTGTTAATATGTGTGAGATGTTCCTTTTGAGATTTTTTTTTTTGCGGAATAAAGTATATTGTGTAGAACAAAAAAAATCTTATGACAAGGTTTACAAGTTATCTGTTGAACTACATTCTAATAGGTGTGGTAACATTCCAGGTCATTTGTTTACGTTTTTGTTTCTGGAGCAACTGTTAGATGAAATGTGCTAATATGTAACCTAACTCCAGTGTGAATAACTAGAAGAGGGGAGCAGCTCCATTCCAGACCAAGGGAGCTTTGAGATTGGCTGGGCCAGATCTCTCATTTGCATATCTGATTTGGAAATATAACACTAAACCCCCTTCTTGCATGGATTTAACTTGCACCCAAGAGTCCCCTACTGTGTATTGCTACTTATTTTATTATGATAAGTGGTGATTACCAGTTGACAGGTTTTATTTGTTGAATTATAAATGGTTTTGTATTATCACCCTGAATGGCCTGTACTCAAGGTTTGGTAGGGTATGTGTTTTCATTTCATTTACCAAATGGAATATTTGCTCTTTTAGTATTTGTCTAGAAGGCTTTCTGAAGTCAGGAAGCCCATTTATTTGGTGAAAAAAGATTCTGTATTAATATTAATATTTCTCATACAACATAAATAGGGTATTTTATGAATAAAAAGATCTTGCACTTGGAAATCTTGATAAAGCTGTGTGCTTCCATAAACTCGAGCAGTTTTCATTCCTAATATTTGACCTTAGGTGTGGGAACGGGTCTTTTTTGCCATTTGATTTCCAATTGATCAGCACAGTGTAGAAAATAGACCCATAAAGCAACCTCAGCAGTGACAAATGTGCGAAAAGTGATCACTTGTTTTCGCCCGCTTTCAAACTGAAACCCTTTGGTGTGTTAAGAGAATGTGATAACCACTACACTGCGCAAGGTGGGAATGGGTGACTTGCAGAGAGTGTTGAACGTCGAGAAAGGACTTCTCTCAGGAATATATTTCCACATTCTGAAGAGGAGATTTTCTCCATTTCTATAGTCTGACTTCCTCTTTTGCTAGAGAGCTATAGAATGTGGAGTCACCTATCCAGCTCTGGGAGCAGTGTGTAGATAACAGGTTTGTAACTGCCTAATGAGCACAGTAAATTAATACAGCAGAATAAACACACTGTGAGTATTTGAAGGGAATTAACAATCTTTCACGTCTCGCCATGTTCAATGCTGCTGTCATTTCTGTAATATTGTGATTATCACGTTCATCACACATGGGCAAGATCCCCTTTTTGAAAGCGGGCAGAAACAGGTGTCTTTTTATCTTCTCACATTTTGCACTTCTGCCAGTGTTTTATGGATCTTGTTTTGTCTTATTGCAATAATTCGAATTTCCTGTGTCATTCATGATCACATCAAACAGGCAGCAGATCATGTCACCTTTCAGATAGTCATTCTTCTGCTTCCTAAATTTCCTAGAGACAGGTCTTTTCAGCAGAACTGACAAATGTGGCAAAGCAACCTGATAAGACCAGGTCCTAGAAGTCATTACTCAGTCAGTTACTACTGCCGAAATGCAAGCCCTTCCTCCAGCCTGAAGAAGTTGATCCTACATTACTCAGGAAGAAGATGTATCTACCAAACTTCAGAGAGCTGAGCTGGATTACGTAACACTCTACCACTCCTCTTCGTGCACTCATGCTGGAACTTTGGGAGGCTACTGCAGACAGCAGAGGTTAGATTGTAAACAGAGGTTGAAATAGCTCAGCTGAGAAAGCCTTAGACTGATGCTCTAAAGGTCCCTGGTTCAATCTGGGGTTTTGGCATTTTGTTTCGTTGCGCCATTTGTTCCTCTATGCAATGCCCTGTGTCCAAAGTCACACTTCCCTTTCTCAGCCTGAATCCCAAACTAGAGTCTTTGTGTCCTTGAGTCCCTCTTTTACCGACACTGATGAAGTACAGAAATAACTTAACATATTTTGCACTCCTTATGGTGTTTTATGGTGGGACCTGTATTTCTCTATGAATTTCCTTAGTGACAGCCCATTTGTTTTCAATATATTTCTGGTGAAGTTATTACATCGGTCTCCCCTGGTGGCTTGTTTTCATATCCCACTTCTGACAATGACTTTTCTTATGTCACTTTGATGCTTTAAAGCTCCTTAGCTCCCTGTCAGGAATCAAACCCCATTCTCCTGTATGACAGGCAGGGATTCTCACCATGGTTAAATTGCAACTGTAATAATATTGACAACATTAATAAATGCATATATAATTGAAATTAAAAACATATCTAACACAGCATCTTTTCTGGTTATATACCACAATGCATTGCTGATATTTGTTGTTTGCCATTTAGGTTAAATACTGTCATGTTTTTCTCAGCAATCTTCTTTTGATGCGTAAGTATAAATAATGATAATACTATTTGAATGCATACAGGTCTTAATATTATTTTGATTAAAAATAGTACGTTAATAAGCAATAAATGGCATATAAAATAATGTGAAGGTGAAGATCACACAAAATCAACTACAAATGTGGGAATTATACATTTTTAGGATTATAAATTGCATGTAGCACATTAGCAACACTACAGTAATGCTAATATAACAATAGTGTAAAAAAAATCCTGACCTAATTCCTTACAAATGCTGATACAAAATGTGAATGATTTCAGAGTTTCGGGGATTGGGTCTCCTGATAGAGATCAGAGATGAACTGAGGCATGTGGGAAAGTGTACAGAACTGGTGAACTCCCAATTCTACTTCAAGAGGCTGAGCACAATGGAAGAGTCCTGTACACACAAGTGAGTCCTTGACAACATGGACAATCAAAACCTACTGGTATGATATTATATTCTCTCTGTGGTGTAGAAAATATTCACTACTAGTATTATAGGTTACAGATAGGTCATTATATGACAGCTTACATCTGATTAATAGGATCCATCTCTGGCACACATTCTTATTTTTAGTTTATAATGTATAATCTTGCTAATTTTTTAATGCCAAAATAAAGTGTTTTATAAAAAGCTTCATGTTCTAAGAAATTACTACCACTTTTGAACTTTGAAATATTGCCACTTTGTATTCTAGGACTTAGCAAATACTGCAGAAAAGTGGAGTTAAAATGTGAAAATGTGTAATGGGTATGTCTGATTAGTTGATTAGTGAAGATCCAGTAGTAAAAATAGCTTCTAATATTATTTCTAATATAATATTATTTCCAGATAAACCAACTTTGGAGAGTAGGCAACAGTGATTTCAAAGAAAGTGTGTTCACAGTGTTGTTAAGGTATTGCTTATAGACTTTTTTAATGTTTTTACATTACATTTTTACTTTGATCAAGTTAAAATATCCACAAAATTTAGCTTAAAGATACCTTGTTAACCACTGAATTTGCAAGGTGTAAAACTGCTAAATTGTCTTTTAAAATATAAGGATTACAGAAGTACATTTGATACTAAATATTTGAGTAAATAAACGTTGAGTGAAAACTCGCTTGAGAAATGTCTAAGCTCAGTCATAATTTGGTTTTCAGACTTAAGACAAATTGATGATGGAATTCAACTTCGCTGGCACAAACCAGAAAGATCAAAGACAAAAGAGGTGCCTGGGAGACACAAATCTTTTTAGAGCAATTAAAGGTACTCTTATTCTATGTTGTACTTTCAAACTTTGGGTACTCTTTAATTAGGACAGACTTTATTGCTCAATTACTATGATGCAAGCTAAACTTAATACACTGATTAAGCTTTGATCTTAGTAAACCTTAATGGTTCTTTTTTGAGATTATATTCAAGAAGAGATTAATCATCATTTGTCGATCATTTGTTCATTTGTTGGAGAACTTGACAATCTTTGACAATTATTATTAAATGAGCATTATACAAATGTGCGTTGATATTTTTAATATGTACCTTAATTGTAATATATATAAACACAATTGGTTTGATATGGATGTTTATTTGAAGGATTTGAGGAAACTATCAAGGATCGCAGAACAACCAAAATATACATTTGGGCATCTGCTATTGGTAAAGATGAAAGAGTACCGTAAGTGTGAAGCTTGCATACACACGAGAGAAAAATCAGTTTTAATGCACTTCATTAAACTGATGGTGTGCTTATCAATCGTGCATGAAAAATACATAACAGAGGATGGTTTCGATCTATCGACCTCTGGGTTATGGGCCCAGCACGCGCCACTCTGCTGACAGCTGTCATAGTGTGATTCAACACAACTGCTCTATCTTTGCTTTCTAAAAGTGCGCCCGAGATTAAAAGTTTCAACGGCAAACGCAGACGTCACTTTGAGCACTTGGTCTTTTATAGTACAAATATCACACGCTGCACTACATGGGCGTGTCTTCAAGATCGTTGAGAACCAAACCTTCTGCTTTCCGAGGCAACTGATTCTTTCCTTGTTAATTCACAAATCTTCAATGGGAATCAGTGAAACGAAAACCAAACACATGTACACACTCGCGTCCTAGCCTGACAGAAAAATGATGGAAGCATTTGAGAAATAACAAGAGTAGTCTGAACAGCTCCAGTCTATCAACTGCTCTACAAAGTGATCGCTACTTCCACACCCAGTTTATAACGCTGAAAATGATTCAGGAAGCACAGCAAAGTTCAAAAAGCAGTGGTTGAAAAGCGTCTAGATACATAAAATGACAGTTTCTCAAAAGTAAAATCTTAAGCTTTTAAATATTGTCATCCATATATTTTCGTTTTTCTCTTTTTTACATAACACGCTTTCGAGAAATAGACTGTCTTGTAATGAAGGCTGCATTAGAAAATGTGTGTCTAAATTAAAATCGGGTTTATGACTTCTGCGTTTTTCAGCTTTCTTAGCGCTTGGGTCTCGATTCAGATATTGCAATGAAAGCAACAGAGGAGTAAGTTTTCCTTTTCTAAATCAAAGGTGATCTGCTCACAAGGAAGTATAAAAACTTCAGCGTTTACTTTTTGAAGACCGCAAATTGTCGAAACACTATTGCTTCATAAGCTAATAAGTAAGGTTTCTGAGCACGCATTGTATTACTAATGCTGTTATTAATAAAAAAAAAGCTTAAATTCACATAATGGAATTTGGACGGCTCAAAGTAGTATATTCTTTGTACAACTTTACTTGCCCGCTGAGTAGAGTTTAAAGCAACGGCAGCAGAAGTAGCAGTAATAGCAACAACGTGGTTAGAGTGTCATAATAAACTCTATGAAATTATTGCGGCTTCAGATCGTTTTGTTCTGTTGAAGCTGCCTACAGGCTCTGAATTGCTGACATGTGATCTTTTTTCAGGTTTCATGAAATTCTTCACATATTTGAAATATTTAATTCGGGTTCGCCTAATACACGGTGCAAACCGTACCTGCAGCAGAATGCTGTGGCACATGAAGCCGTTTTGTTTATTGGTTGTAAGGATTTAGGAGCGTACTACAAATCGAGCAAGCGAAAAGAAAGTTAAACAGGAGTCACTTTTTGGATTGCTAATTCATTGTGCTCTGCTCGTCTAGGTTCAAATCCTATCCTTGTCATGGTTAAGGCCTGAGACGTGTGTGTTTTTTCTAAACGGTGTTTGCATTTGTTTCCTCTTTACTCCTGTAAACTCAGGATTTTTTTTCCTTGGTGGCAACAATACGCTTCTGTAAATGGTAGACTCTGCTTTCAAATTAGCTGCACCAGGCATTCGGATACAGAAAAACACAGGGATTTAAAATTCAGGAATATGAATGGCCAATTGCTTACAGCGAGGGTTTTTACGTTTTCTTATTTAGCGATTTGTGTATCAATCTTTTAACAATTCATTAAAATGCTAACAATATGTAAAATCAAAACAACAGCACCGTTAAATGCTGGGGAGACAGGTAGTTTTTTTTTTCCATCAGATGCCAATCTCTAATGCTGTGTGTGAGAGCTTACGTACCTTTCCTTTTCTCACATTTTCTGACAACTATTCCAAAGGGGCACCCTGTCAGCTCCTAATACTTTTTAAAAGTCTGCCTGCATGTTTGATTATTGTCGTTTTATGTAGAAAAAGTTCAATATTGATCATAACTAAAGAAAATTAGGATCACGAATAAAAAAAGGGCTGAAGATGCGAGTCGCTCTTGAATCAGAGCTGGGCGACACGGGCTTCTGTTCTGATATGATTGTACGAGAAGCAGGAGGAATCTCTTCTCTCCTATGGAGCATGAGCTGAATCAGGAGTGAGACATTTCGTATGCTCGTGCATATGTTAACACATGACCTACATCGTAAAACTAAATTAAAAACTAACATTAAGTTGTCAAAGACATTCATTTATATACAAACAAGAGACAGACATAGTAATGATTCTACATTAACTTGTCCTGCACTGATCAGACTAATTGAAATGTATGAAAGCCCGTTTCCGCCAGGGAGTTACAAAACAACGCGCTATGGTATCGCAGAATTCCGACTAAGTAACTCAGAATTGCGACTTAGTAACTCACAACTCCGACTTTATATCTCACATTTGCAACTTCGAAATAGCCCATATTTCATTGTCTGTCCTTTTGTTATTGTAACGGATTCGGGTTCTAGCTAGCAAGACCTGGGTTTGAGCCAATAGAGTGAGGCACGAAGTAGGGTGGGAGCGGCGAGGGCACAAGCCCTAGAACCCGAATTCGTTACAATAACAAAAGGTCAGACAATGAAATATGGGCTTTTCGAAGTCGCAAATGTGAGAGATAAAGTCAAAATTCTGAGTTTTTAGGTCGCAATTCTATGATTCTAAGTCACAATTCTGAGATACCATAGTGCGTTTTTTTTACTCCCTGGCGGAAACGGGCTTCCATAGGTTCTCAGTGCTGCGAAGCAAAAGCAATCTCTGGAAAATCAGACAAATTATCAGATAATGTCAAAAGCTGATCAGTATTTCTTTAATGCTTGTATTACACATTTTAATATGACATGCAATTACACATGAAAAATAGTAAAATTATTTTCATTGCGGTACGTGTTGATAGAACAGCCCCCTCGATAAAAGAAAGTGTGGACGGACGTGTCGCATGTTCCGTATTCTGTCTGACAGCGAGTTTAACACACTTTCCACGGAAATTAGAAACTAATTGAACAATAAATTAATCTGAGCAAATTTTACACGTGTGGGTGATTTAATTCTGTCGAAATTGCGTGGAACTCCTCCGCTGAGGTCAGATACACACGGGAAAATGTTCAGGCGGCTTCACGGAGTCCCGCCTCAGACTGAAATCAGGTTCTAATTAGACGCTGAGAACAATCCGGATCTCTGTATGTAATTGATTGTGTTGATTGTGTGACCAGGTGTGCGGTAACAGGTCCTGCCAGTATAAAAACCTAGTCACCGCGTTCACACTTTATGCTTTCTTGCTTCAACACAGTTTTGTGGTTTACTTATTTTACTCCTGTAGCAATTGAGCGGGACGTTAATTTGGCGATGCGCTCGTTTCTCTTTATGCTGTGCCTGTGCACAGGGGCCGGGCTCCCCGCACTGGTTTCCGCCGGGCCGGCTGGCTGGGACTCTCGGGAATTGGCGCTCCAGGCCGACCTCCCGGCTCCTGAAGACGCAGCCCAGTTGGAGGACTTGAACCTGGCAGATGCGCCCTCCGAAGACCTGTCTGCAAGCGAGAACGACTCGCAGTCCTTGGCTCCCGACTTTCGCCGCCTTCCCGTGTCCAGAGACGCGTACTCGCCCTACTTCGACAAGGAGAAGATGAAGCCCGAAGCCGGCAGCCGCCCCTTACCCGCCTACATCAAGAGCGTCCTGTTTCCTCCCCAGCGAGGGCGGCAGCCGGCTCGCCCGGCCATCGGGGGCACCCGAGGAGTGGCTGTGTGGTGCGACTCCAGCAGGATGTACGTGAGGGTCAGTCGGCTTCTGTTCGGCTTCAGCTGTCGGCCATCGGAGGTGACCTTGGGCAACTGCAGCGTCAGCCGAACCACACGCAGTTACTTCTACTTCATCTACGGGCTTCACGAGTGCGGCACCGAGCGATCGGTAAGCGGGTCTTCATCTACAGGCAGTGTATCGACGTGAGCTGTAGGGCCAGTGTCGGGGTTGCCTTTCCTGGGAATATCCCTTCCTCTGTGACCCTGCAGGTTGTCCAGGGCCGCCTGGTGTACTCCAACACTCTCCGCTATGCCCCGCCCTCCTCCAGTGCACCTGTGCATCGCTTCATTCCCTTCTCTGTGCCGGTCAAGTGCTCCTACAACAGGTAGGCAGGGCTCTGCTGCTGAGAAGCCGCTAGGAAAGTGTCCAGATGCCCCTCATCCCCTCTGTTCTGCAGGTTCCACTACTCCTACAAGGTTGGCTATGTCCCCACGTGGGCCAGGAGAAGGACCTTCTTCAAGGACCTGAAGAACAAACACAGCTTTGTGCTGCTCACCACCAACTGTAAGCTCCTTGAGTGAGTGGCTCCTCCTGCCTGCAGGGGGTGCTGTGTGGAGGTGTAATGCTGCCTCTCTCTCTCCAGCCCGCTGGGTCCGGCTCTCTCCTAAGGATGAGTACTTCCTGGGTCAGCCCATGTACTTCCAGGCCACTGCCTACTTTGCCACAGCAGAGCAGAGGCTGTACATCCACTCGTGTTACGTAACGGAGAAACCAGACCAGCACTCCCAGCCCCGTTTCCCTGTGATCGACAACTTGGGGTACGGCCCCTTCTGGGAGGGGAGGTGGGCAGGAGCCCTGAGAGCCTGCAGGGGTTCATCCTTGTCCTTGTCCCCAGGTGCATGGTGGACAGCAAGGCAGATGGCTGCCTGTCCAGGTTTGTCCCCTCCAAGCAGAAGGATGTGCTCCGCTTCACAATTGATGCCTTCCTCTTCCAGAAGAAGCTGTCCAGGAAGGTACTGCTCTCAAAGGCTGCTCAGCCTTCTTGCTCTACTGATCCATTGTCTGCTTTTCCATCCATGATCTAGATGTGAACCAGACTGTGGCAGCTGTAGTGCCTAGAGCTGCCAGCTTGCCTTCACTGATGGCAGAAGGTCCTTCTCTGTCCCTCTATTGGCCTTGATCCCTTAATGCTGTGACCTTCCCTCTTGCAGCATGAAGTGACTGAGCTGTACATGCACTGTGTCATGGCTGTGGCTCCTGCTAAAGCAACACCAGGGACCAAGTCCTGCACCTACAACAGGGAGGCTAAGAGGTACTTCTGCAAGGAGCTTGCTGAGGGTGCTCTGGGACATGCCAGGTTTAGGCTTCACCTGTCCTCCTCCTCTCCTCCAGGTGGGAGGAGCTGTATGGTGACCATGAGGTCTGTGCCTGCTGTGAGTCCAGGTGTGCTGGCAGTCGGAATGAAGGTGGGTCTGGTTCTCTATCCCTTGTGGATGCATCTCTGCCCAAGAGACAACCATGCTTGGACAACTGAGGAATGATCCCGTGCTGGACAAAGGGACCGTTTAGATGAGTAGACTGTGGGTCTCTGGGTATAGCGGATCCCTCACTCCTGGGTGCTGCTTGTCCACAGGTACCAGGAGCCTGGTGACCAGTAGTCGGGTGGCTGTGGCACCAGTAGAAGCTCCTCTGGATGTGGGAGCTGACTGGACTGAGGATGAGGAGGGAGACCCTCAGAGCTCCAGTGAAGATGCTGAGAGCACCAGTGAGGATGTGGAGGGAGCAGAGGACTTTGGAGATGTTGGCCAGTGGACAGGTAGGGTCTGGCAGGAGGAGCTCCTGTAGGGGTGGTGTCCTGCAGTGTAGCTGGATTGTTCTCCTTCCTCCCCAGGTGCCTGAATGAAGGCTCCAGCCTGGCCCTTGTGACTCTCCTGCCTCCACTTGCCTTGTAATGGCAACATCTCAATAAAGCTGTGAAAGACCCTTCTGCCTGCCCTTGTTTCTTTATGGTTTATAGGTTTGAATGGGGTGGAGGAATTCAAGGGAAGTATTTGTGGGGGTTCCCCTTTCAAGAATGCTTCCTGTATTGCTGCCAATGAGGACTGAAAATGGCTGGAGTAATAAAGCGTTGTACTGGGGGAAGATAGCTGCACTATTCCTTGGGCAGGTCATTGTGACTTTTTTACTGGGGGAGAGACAGAGGTGTTCAATATACTGGCAGTCCTCCTGTTTCCTAGAGGGGTAGTGCTTATGGAGTGAGTTGCTACTGTAGTGCCCAGTAAGAGTGAGATCTGGTGTCCTATTCTGGGCTGCACAAACTGACTAAAATAAACACAAGGAAGGAATTGTCAACAGGGGCTTGGTGTAAAGTAGGCCTTCCTTCCTTAGCAGAGGAACAATACTGGTGTGTGAACATCAGTGAATAATGGTGCAGTTAGAATCTCGGAGGTCTTGTCTTATGGGTGTTGGTTTCACAGCAGTGGTAGTGGACAGTCATGAGAAGTATTAGGATTGAGACTGGAGATCCCAGCACTTGATCCGGAAGACAGGTGTTCACAACTACCTCTACCAGCAGTACAGACGGTGTAGATTGAGACTGAACGCTTACTACACAAAGACTCTCCACTGTTTCAGTGTCCCATGTCATGAATTTCAAGTGAATCCTAGTCTTCCTTTGTGACTACCTATAATTAACACAAATCCTGCTGGCCCACTAACAGTTAATCTTTAGCCCTACTGCACTGCCCTATTAAAGCTTCAATGATTTAGGATAAACTATTTTATATAATGGTTCCAAAGGTGGCTTCTCAAAGCACTTGTCTTAATTACAATAAGAATACACAGGATAAAACTATTCCAATAGACAGAGGAGACCATGGATGGTGGTACTAAGGAAAGTAGAAGCAGAGGGGTAAAGAATGGAACCAGTTCAGTAAAGGCTCTTCTACAGAACAAGCTGTTGAGTCTGAATTTGAAGGAGTTTAGGGAAGGTGACTCTGGTATCCTTGGGGAGAGAGTTCCAGAGCTTGGGGGCATAACAGGAGAAGGCCCTGTCACCCATACAGTGTAGACGGGCTTGGGGGACAGTTAGGAGACCAGAATTAGAAGAGTGAAGGTTATGATGTGGGGAGTAGGGTGATAATAGATCAAACTGCTACTGAGAAGCAACTGAAATGTGATGGCATGTTCTACAATTTATGCAAGACAGGTAATGTTAGGATTTTATGGAACAGTGGTAATGGCAGCACTTTTGAGGATCGTTGGTACAACGGCAATGCTCAAGGGTTCATTTCTAATATTGAGGACAATGGGTTATATACCCAACGTTCTTACCAAAGGATAAGAGACCTTTTGCTATATAAAAAGACTCCTTTCCACCACTAATTTATACATGTTTGGTTCATTTGGGTTTTATCAGTTAAACATTTAATATTGTATTTGTCAGTTTGTTGATGCCTATATATCACAGTGATCTGCACACAAATCTTTGACTGAATATGGGCTGCCAAACCTCTCCACCAAACTTATGTATCACGGTAGATACACAAGAAGTTTCTTTGTAATAACAGGGTTGGTGCCAGTATTCAGATTGGGTCAACTGCAAGGTAAGAACAGTATCACATTAACTGGAGATGATCCAGAGATTAGCATGCAGCTCTGTACGCCAGATTAATACCGATTTGCAACGCGCTCGTCTGCTGACTTAAGTGCCCTGCTCAGTAATCACAATGTTCCCAATTGCAATGAGCCCAAGGAAACAGCTGCTGCCCTCTAGAGGACACTACAGGACAGGAGACAGGACTAAGTACAATTCCTGCAATAGACTAAGCAGTTTAGTGCCAAACTAATGGAACACTGAATCCTATGGGACAGTTCCGAATGTAGTAACAGCTTAATACTGAAATAATATAAACACCTCGTGATCTTAAGAATCTGTCGCTGTTAAAAAGTATTGTAATAATAAGCTAAAACTGTACTGCAGCCACAACACAGTGGACCTGCAGCTCCTGTCCTGATCATACAGAAAGATGTCATCACTATGTAGTGTGCTCTCTGAAGGCACCAGTTCTGTAGGGTTTGGGCATTTACTGGGACAATTATTAATTGTAGCAGTAAATCACAAAATTGATTCTTTTGATGGCTTTAGAATCCAACCATGCGATATAACTAAAACAACGCACACACACAGGTACTAATACACGAGGATACATTTACTAATACATAGAATATGCATGTAAACCTAACAGATCTTAACGAGAGGGTTATCAGAATACAAAGGGTATATATTCAGTCAGTTACCAAGAGTTACATATATCAAGAGGACATATGTTCAGTATATCATTCATTTAGACCATTTCATAAATAAACTTGGTTATAACTTCTACATTAGATACTAAAAAACAAGAAGTTGAATACTCATCCAATCTCTGGGGATTCAGATCTCCTGCGGGCACAAAGAAACAGTTGCAGGCTGTTGTTGTCCAAACCGCGCTCTCTGGCTCGGTGCCAGGCTCTGCTGTGCAGCTTGCGACGGTGCGCTGCTGATGCTCACTGACCAGCTACTTAGTTTTGGCTTTAACTAGCAAAGTTTATGCACAGGAGAAAAGATGACTGTGGGTCCCAGCAAGTCAGGAAGAGGACCGGTTCGTTCCTGATGATGAGCTAGTTCTGAATGGTGATTAAGCTGTCCACAGTTCTGACCTGTTCACGAGGCTTGCTGCTGATGCTAACCTCGGGTGGATCCTCTGGTTACTCTCTGGCAACCTCCGCTCTAGACTCTTAGAACAAAGGAAAGTTCTGGCACTCGGACACACTGGCCGTTCCCTGGTTGTCCGGGCTGAGTCTCAGGATGGTCAGGAGGCGCGCTGCGAGAATGTCGTGCCCTTGGGAGCCTTCTGCTCCTGGGCCGTACTGCCCTGGAATTCTCCTTTGAATTCCCTTTAGAAAAGTACACAGAATTCCACAGAATTCTCCCAGGCCCTCTGTGTTGCCTGTTTTAACCTGGAGGAACTTCAGCTCGTTCATTGGCTGAAAGTTCCATGGGCATCAGAGTCCCACGTGGGTTACTTGGCCCTACCAGTCCCTGATTGGTTGATCAAGGTGAGATATGAGTCACTTACTCCTGACACTTAGGAATGCGGTCCAGATGTCCATCTGGCACTCCCTAGACAGATAGGCGCCAATGGATGACCACTGACCATGATAACCATGCTTAGCTAAGTGCATCCCCCTTTGGGAGCTGTCCCTTATCAAAAGAAAACATCTTTAAATCAGCGTGTATGAATAGCATGAACAGAGAGATGAGGCATCATTTGGGAAAGCACAGAAACACTTAATTCTGCCTTATTAATAAGCCTCACCGCTACACCACACTGGATTATTATTATTGAGAGACAGGATCACTGTCTGTTCCTCAAGCTAAGAAAGGAGATCACACACTGTATTATTATTATTGAGAGGCAGGCTCAGTGTCTCATCCTCAGGCTGGGACAGAAGGTCACACACTGTATTATTATTATTAATATTGAGAGACAGGCTCACTGTTCCTCAGGCTGGGACAGGAGATGACACACTTTATTATTATTATTGAGAGTTAGGGTCCCTGTTCCTCAGGCTGGGGTAGGATATCAAACACTGTATTATTAGTATTGAGAGACAGCCTCATTGTTCCCCAGGCTGGGACAGGAGACCACACACTGTATTTTAATTATTGAGAGACAGGCTCACTGTTCCTCAGGCTGGGACAGGAGATGACACACTGTATTATTATTATTGAGAGACAAGCTCACTGTTCCTCAGGCTGGGACAGTAGATCACACTGTATTATTATTATTGAGAGTCTGGCTCACTGTTCCCCAGGCTGGGACAGGAGGTCACACACTGTATTATTATTATTGAGAGCCAGGCTCACTGTCTGTTCCTCAGGCTGGGACAGGAGATAACAAAGTGTATTATTATTATAGAGAGACCTGCTCTTTCCTGACTGTTCCTTAGGCTGGGACAGCAGATCATAATCTGCTTTATTATTATTGAGAGACTGGCTCACTCCTGACTGTTCCTCAGGTTGGGAAAGGAGATCACATACTGTATTATTATTATTGAGAGATGGGCTCACTGTCTGTTCCTCTTGCTGGGACAGGACATTCCACACTGGATTATTATTATTGAGAGAAAGGTTCACTGTCTGTTCCTCAGGCTAGGACAGGAGATCACACACTGTATTATTATTATTGAGAGACAGGCCCTCTGTTCCTCAGGCTTGGACAGGAGATCACACTGTATTATTATTCTTGAGAGACAAGCTCACTGTTCCTCAGGCTGGGACAGGAGATGACACACTGTATTATTATTAATGAGAGTCTGGTTCACTGTTCCCCAGGCTGGGACAGGAGGTCACACACTGTATTATTATTATTGAGAGACAGGCTTACTGTCTTTTCCTCAGGCTGGGACAGGAAGTCACACTGTATTATTATTATTGAGAGACCTGCTCTTTCCTGACTGTTCCTTAGGCTGGGACAGGAGATCATAATCTGCTTTATTATTATTGAGAGACTGGCTCACTCCTGTCTGTTCCTCAGGTTGGGACAGGAGGTCACACACTGTATTATTATTATTGAGAGACAGGCTCACTATCTGTTCCTCTGGCTGGGGCAGGAAATGACACACTGTATTATTATTACTGAGATACAAGCTCACTGTCTGTTCCTCTGGCTGGGACTGGAGATCACACACTGTTCTATTATTATTGAGAGACATGCTCACGGTTTGTTCCTCAGACTGGGACAGGACATTCCAAACTAGGTTATTATTATTGAGAGACAGGTTCACTGTCTGTTCCTCAGGCTAAGACAGGAGATCACAAACTGGATTATTATTATTGAGAGACAGGTTTACTGTCTGATCCCCAGGCTGGGACAGGAGATCACACTGTATTATTATTATTGACAGATAAACTCACTGTTCCTCAGGCTGGGACACTACAGAACACTTTATTATTGTTGAGAGTCTGGCTTACTGTTCCCCAAGCTGGGACAGGAGGTCACACACTGTATTATTATTATTGAGAGACAGGCTCGCTGTCTGTTCCTCAGGCTGGGACAGGAGATCACACTGTATTATTATTATTGAGAGTCTGGCTCACTGTTCCCCAGGCTGGGACAGGAAATCACACACTGTATTATTATTATTATTATTATTATTATTATTATTATTATTATTATTATTATTATTATTGAGAGACAGGCTCACTGTTCCTCAGGCTGGGACAGGAGATCACACTGTATTATTATTATTGAGAGACAAGCTCACTGTTCCTCAGGCTGGAACAGGAGATCACACTGTATTATTATTATTGACAGATAAACTCACTGTTCCTCAGGCTGAGACAGTAGATCACACTGTATTATTATTATTGAGAGTCTGGCTCACTGTTCCCCAAGCTGGGACAGGAGGTCACACACTGTATTATTATTATTGAGAAACAGGCTTGCTGTCTGTTCCTCAGGCTAGTACAGGAGATCACGCACTGTATTATTATTATTGAGAGACAGGCTCGCTGTCTGTTCCTCAGGCTGGGACAGGAGATCACACTGTATTATTATTATTGAGAGTCTGGCTCACTGTTCCCCAGGCTGGGACAGGAAATCACACACTGTATTATTATTATTATTATTATTATTATTATTATTATTATTATTATTATTATTGAGAGACAGGCTCACTGTTCCTCAGGCTGGGACAGGAGATCACACTGTATTATTATTATTGAGAGACAAGCTCACTGTTCCTCAGGCTGGAACAGGAGATCACACTGTATTATTATTATTGACAGATAAACTCACTGTTCCTCAGGCTGAGACAGTAGATCACACTGTATTATTATTATTGAGAGTCTGGCTCACTGTTCCCCAAGCTGGGACAGGAGGTCACACACTGTATTATTATTCTTGAGAGACAGGCTTGCTGTCTGTTCCTCAGGCTAGTACAGGACATCACGCACTGTATTATTATTATTGAGAGAAAGGCTCACTGTCTGTTCCTCAGGCTGGGACAGGAGATCACACTGTATTATAATTATTGAAAGTCTGACTCACTGTTTCCCAGGCTGGGACAGGAAATCACACACTGTATTAATAGTATTGAGAGACAGGCTCACTGTCTGTTCCTCTTGCTGGGACTGGAGATCACACACTGTTCTATTATTATTGAGAGACATGCTCACTGTTTGTTCTTCAGACTGGGACAGGACATTCCACACTAGGTTATTATTATTGAGAGAGAGGCTCACTGTTCCTCAGGCTGGGACAGGAGATCACACTGTATTATTATTATTGAGAGACAAGGTCACTGTTCCTCAGGCTGGAACAGGAGATGACACACTGTATTATTATTATTGAGAGACAGGCTCGCTGTTCCTCAGGCTGGGACAGGAAGCACACACTGTATTATTATTATTGAGAGACAGGCTCACTGTCTGTTCCTCAGGCTGGGACAGGAAGTCACACACTGTATTATTATTATTATTATTGAGAGACAGGTTCACTGTCTGTTCCTCAGGCTGGGACAGTAGATCACACTGTTTTATTATTATTGAGAGTCTGGTTCACTGTTCCCCAAGATGGGACAGGAGGTCACACACTGTATTTTTGTTATTGAGAGACAGGCTCACTGTCTGTTCCTCAGGCTAGTACAGGAGATCACACACTGTTGTAGTGTGCTCTCACGAGGCACCAGTATTGTAGGGGTTTGGGCATTTACTGGGACAATTATTATTTGTGGCAGTAAATCACAAAATTGATACTTTTAATGGTCTTAGAATCCAACCATGCGATATAACTCAAACAATGCACACACAGGTACTAATACACGGGGATACATTTATTAATATATAGAATATGCATGTAAACCTAACAGATCTTATCGTAACGGTTATCAGAATACAAAAGATATAAATTCATTCAGTTACAAAGAGTTACACATATCAAGAGGACATAAGTTTGGTATATCATTCATTTAGACCGTTTCGAAATTGAACTTGTTTACATCTTCTACATTAGATACTCAAAACAAGTACATAACCCTTAGGAATTAAATTGATAACAACTGGTTGGGAGCAGTAATGCAATGAAGTTGAATACTCACCGTTTCTATAGTGTAGCAGTTATCATGTTTGCCTCATACGCGAAAGATCTCTGGTTCGAAACCGGGCGGAAACAGACTCTTTTCGCACGCTCCTGTACTTCACAGAGGTCTTGAGCGACCGGTCATTTGTTCCCAAAGTATTTCCGGTGCCTTCATGCACTCTTGTCCCAAACGTACGTTCCTTCTGTACGCGGAGCCGATCATTTGCAATTGGGCTGTGCCGACAGACCAGGACGAGCTCTGTCGGCTCAAAAGCAGCGCAGGACCTGCAAGAACAACAGAAAGATTAGCATCCAGCGGGGGCCTCTTAGTGAGCCCAAGAGCTCATCAAGAATCGGCTCCAGCATCAGGGCTGGGCGCATTGTTCCATTCTCCGCCCACTCTTGGTGTAAACAAGTCCCTCCTGGTCTCTACTTGAAATGCACTTTCCTGCGTTTGCTTTGGTGTAACTGGCTTCCCCTGCATGGGCGAATGTGAAGAAGATCCTTAGTAAGTCATTGAAGAAAACCGAGAAGAGGTCGGAGTGGCCTCTGTCGTTCATCAACGATCCAGTCAGGCAGTACTCCTCTGTAAAGCGCCGTTCGTTCACATCGATTGGCTTTTTTTTTGCCTTCATTCGTGCGAGTAGTAAAAGCAGACGCCCCTATTCTGCCGTGACCCGGATTCGAACCGGGGTTGTTGCGGCCACAACGCAAAGTACTGACCACTATACGATCACAGCGAGTTACCGAGACACGCGCGGCAGGGCGGAAAGGGCTGTGCTCTCTTCGTGTGACATAATTCGGAAAAGTCCTGACGTTGCATTTCAACTGAGCCCCAGTATACATCGACCCTTCGACACTCTGAGTGACAACTCTCTTGCGTGTTTTCTCATATTTATGTAGTTTGCTTGCATGATGCCGGGAAAAGCATGGTTGTTCGCTGCCATATAGTCTAGCGGTTAGGGTTCCTGGTTTTCACCCAGGCGGTTCGACTCGGTTTTGCCTCCTGCTTTCCAAAAGATCAGCACCGTGTACGAAAGAGCCGCATTAAAACTACTCGAACGTGCAAAACGTGCAAGACGAGGGGGCGCTTGTTTCCAACCGAAACTTCTCGCGTGTGAGACGAGCTGATCATCGCTGTGGGAGGGTTACTCTGGTAGACAGGGCTGACCTCCGGCAATAGGATTTATAGTCTCCAAGATGATATTTGCACTTTCTGGAGAGGCGATTTTCTCCACTTCAGTAGCCCGATTTCGTCGATTGCGTGGAGAGGGCTGTAGAATGTGGCGCCGCCTTTCCTGCTCCGTCCATGACAGGCGTGCTGGTCTCTGGAGAGAGAGCACGGTCCATCAGCGCACTCCAATAAAGGCACTGGAAGCAGCTGAATCGCATTGGCGAAGCTCAGCGCTGGGCCGCTGGGCACGTCTTACCACCGTTTCCGTAGTGTAGTGGTTATCACGTTCGCCTCACACGCGAAAAGTCCCCGGTTCGAAACCGGGCGGAAACAGACATCTTTTGTCGCCAGGCACAAAAGGGGATTGGGGATTCGCCTAGCGCTGTGATCGAACAGACCCACTCACCTCTTAGTGTGGCGGGATCTGCACAGTGCATGTCACAGCGCATCCTGCTTTCACTTCAATGCGCGTCCTGATGTACCCCAGTCTCCCGCGTGACAGGTGGGGACAGGTGACAGGTCCTATACTAACTAGGAAGACATCGCTCTCTCCGACCCCCGGCATCGTGTCCCGACCCACCGTGCTGGAAGCCGACGCGTGCTGTGATCCCTTTACGGAGAAGAAATGACAACGGAGGAGCCGAGAGATCATTTCAGCATTTCGCGTCTGAACGGAAAACACAAACGACCAACTCGGAATGACTTGCCTTTGACGCTTCTCAAAGCGTTCTTTGTGCATCGAACAGACCCACTCACCTCTTAGTGTGGCGGGATCTGCACAGTGCATGTCGCAGCGCTTCCTGCTTTCACTTCAATGTGCTTCCTGATGTCGAGTCGACTGCCGTGCGGAGGCTCTGAAAGCGAGAGCAATGAAAAGGTGCACGACGCTGTGAAAGAAAACAGAGAAGTGAAAGGCAGTCATTTCTCTAAGGAGGTGAAAGAAAAGCAACTCCCCATCGGGGAATCGAACCCCGGTCTCCCGCGTGACAGGCGGGGATACTGGCCACTATACTAACGAGGAAGACATCGCTCTCTCCAACCCCCGGCATCGTGTCCCGACCCAGCATGCTGGAAGCCGACGCGTGCTGTGATCCCTTTACGGAGCAGAAATGACAACCGAGGAACCGAGAGATCATGTCAGCATTTCGCGTCTGAACGGAAAACACAAACGACCAACTCGGAATGACTTGCCTTTGACGCTTTTCAAAGTGTTCTTTGTGCACGACGACTGCGCCGCCTAGCAGATACAAAGGGGTTGTACAACTTTGAAGTAGCAAATGGAAGAGGGCTAAGCCCCCTCTCTTTTAGCCCAGGTTCGATTTGTCTCCCAGAATCACCAGGGCGCACACACACACACACCCGTGCCGTTGAAGTGCTCTGCTTCATTTCTAAGTGCAACTCAACATTCACTCCTACCCCGAGTGCAGAAAAGACAGCATCCACAGCAACAACAGCTCAGGTCTCTGCACAGGAGCTAAGCTGCCCTCATCTCCTCTGCTCTGCGGCTCCTGCGGAGTGGAGTCCTGCCTGGAGCCGTGTTTGCAGGCGGCGGCTCCCCGCGCCCTGTCTGGGCGTCGTGTCCAAGAGCTCCTGGGAGGAAGAGCGAGCCCTCCCACTCGGGGGCTTTTCCACGGTCTGTGTGAGGAGGGGCGGGTGTGTCCAGTAGCTTATCGAGCGGAAGCCTGGGGCGGCGGAGAGCTGTGATCGTGCAGACCTTGAGGTGTCACCTCTTTGTCTGCTTTCCCGCCCCCCCTCCGCCCAAGCTCTGCTCCAAAGTAGCCCGGCAACCCCTCACACCTGCACGTGTCACAACCTAAGGTGCGGTCATGAGACACCCATGGGGTGTCGTTCTGTTCTTGCTAATTGTTTCCTGCCCGTCGCAGGCAGGAGTCCATGCGAGGAAGATGCGCTGGACAGAGCTCAGAGGGCGCAGCTGGGTGGCTTTCCTTCTGAGTGACGTTCCTGCAACACTCTCCCGCTACTCTTGGTGCGCTCATGCCACAACACAGGAAGGCTGGAGCAGGTGGCTGTGGGCTTTGCGCACTGCCGAAATAGCTCAGTTGGGAGAGCGTTAGACTGAAGATCTAAAGGTCCCTGGTTCGATCCCGGGTTTCAGCATTTTGTTTCATCGCGCCCTTTGTTCCTCTCTCCAGCGCCACCTGCCTAAAGTGACTCGTCCCTTTCTCAGCCCGAAACGCAAGCGAGACACCAGCAGCAGTCCCTACAGGTTTCCGTAGTGTAGCGGCTATCACGTTCGCCTAACACGCGAAAGGTCCCCGGTTCGAGACCGGGCGGAAACAGCCTCGTTTTGCACGCTCCTGTACTTCACAGAGGTCTTGAGCGACCGGTCATTTGTTCCCAATGTATTTCCGGTGCCTTCGTGCACTCTTGTACCAAACGCACGTTCCTTCTGTACGCGGAGCCGATCATTTGCAATTGGGCTGTGCCGACAGACCAGGTCGAGCTCTGTCGGCTCAAAAGCAGCGCAGGACCTGCAAGAACAACAGAAAGATTAGCATCCAGCGGGGGCCTCTTAGTGAGCCCAAGAGCTCATCAAGAATCGGCTCCAGCAACAGGGCTGGGCGCATTGTTCCATTCTCCGCCCACTCTCGGTGTAAACAAGTCCCTCCTGGTCTCTGCTTGAAATGCACTTTCCTGCGTTTGCTTTGGTGTAACTGGCTTCCCCTGCATGGGCGAATGTGAAGAAGATCCTTAGTAAGTCATTGAAGAAAACCGAGAAGAGGTCGGAGTGGCCTCTGTCGTTCATCAACGATCCAGTCAGGCAGTACTCCTCTGTAAAGCGCCGTTCGTTCACGTCGATTGGCTTTTTTTTGCCTTCATTCGTGCGAGTAGTAAAAGCAGACGCCCCTATTCTGCCGTGACCCGGATTCGAACCGGGGTTGTTGCGGCCACAACGCAAAGTACTGACCACTATACGATCACAGCGAGTTACCGAGACACACGCGGCAGGGCGGAAAGGGCTGTGCTCTCTTCGTGTGACATAATTCGGAAAAGTCCTGACGTTGCATTTCAACTGAGCCCCAGTATACATCGACCCTTCGACACTCTGAGTGACAACTCTCTTGCGTGTTTTCTCATATTTATGTAGTTTGCTTGCATGATGCCGGGAACAGCATGGTTGTTCGCTGCCATATAGTCTAGCGGTTAGGGTTCCTGGTTTTCACCCAGGCGGTTCGACTCGGTTTTGCCTCCTGCTTTCCAAAAGATCAGCACCGTGTACGAAAGAGCCGCATTAAAACTACTCGAACGTGCAAAACGTGCGAGAAGAGGGGGCGCTTGTTTCCAACCGAAACTTCTCGCGTGTGAGACGAGCTGATCATCGCTGTGGGAGGGTTACTCTGGTAGACAGGGCTGACCTTCGGCAATAGGATTTATAGTCTCCAAGATGATATTTGCACTTTCTGGAGAGGCGATTTTCTCCACTTCAGTAGCCCGATTTCGTCGATTGCGTGGAGAGGGCTGTAGAATGTGGCGCCGCCTTTCCTGCTCCGTCCATGACAGGCGTGCTGGTCTCTGGAGAGAGAGCACGGTCCATCAGCGCACTCCAATAAAGGCACTGGAAGCAGCTGAATCGCATTGGCGAAGCTCAGCGCTGGGCCGCTGGGCACGTCTTACCACCGTTTCCGTAGTGTAGTGGTTATCACGTTCGCCTCACACGCGAAAGGTCCCCGGTTCGAAACCGGGCGGAAACAGACATCTTTTGTCGCCAGGCACAAAAGGGGATTGGGGATTCGCCTAGCGCTGTGATCGAACAGACCCACTGGACCCACCTCTTAGTGTGGCGGGATCTGCACAGTGCATGTCACAGCGCATCCTGCTTTCACTTCAAGGCGCGTCCTGATGCACCCCAGTCTCCCGCGTGACAGGTGGGGACAGGTGACAGGTCCTATACTAACGAGGAAGACATCGCTCTCTCCGACCCCCGGCATCGTGTCCCGACCCACCGTGCTGGAAGCCGACGCGTGCTGTGATTCCTTTACGGAGCAGAAATGACAACCGAGGAGCCGAGAGATCATTTCAGCATTTCGCGTCTGAACGGAAAACACAAACGACCAACTCGGAATGACTTGCCTTTGACGCTTCTCAAAGCGTTCTTTGTGCATCGAACAGACCCACTCACCTCTTAGTGTGGCGGGATCTGCACAGTGCATGTCGCAGCGCTTCCTGCTTTCCCTTCAATGTGCTTCCTGATGTCGAGTCGACTGCCGTGCGGAGGCTCTGAAAGCGAGAGCAATGAAAAGGTGCACGACGCTGTGAAAGAAAACAGAGAAGTGAAAGGCAGTCATTTCTCTAAGGAAGTGAAAGAAAAGCTACTCCCCGTCGGGGAATCGAACCCCGGTCTCCCGCGTGACAGGCGGGGATACTGGCCACTATACTGACGAGGAAGACATCGCTCTCTCCAACCCCCGGCATCGTGTCCCGACCCAGCATGCTGGAAGCCGACGCGTGCTGTGATCCCTTTACGGAGCAGAAATGACAACCGAGGAGCCGAGAGATCATGTCAGCATTTCGCGTCTGAACGGAAAACACAAACGACCAACTCGGAATGACTTGCCTTTGACGCTTTTCAAATTGTTCTTTGTGCACGACGACTGCGCCGCCTAGCAGATACAAAGGGGTTGTACAACTTTGAAGTAGCAAATGGAAGAGGGCTAAGCCCCCTCTCTTTTAGCCCAGGTTCGATCTGTCTCCCAGAATCACCAGGGCGCACACACACACACACCCGTGCCGTTGAAGTGCTCTGCTTCATTTCTAAGGGCAACTCAACATTCACTCCTACCCCGAGTGCAGAAAAGACAGCATCCACAGCAACAACAGCTCAGGTCTCTGCACAGGAGCTAAGCTGCCCTCATCTCCTCTGCTCTGCGGCTCCTGCGGAGTGGAGTCCTGCCTGGAGCCGTGTTTGCAGGCGGCGGCTCCCCGCGCCCTGTCTGGGCGTCGTGTCCAAGAGCTCCTGGGAGGAAGAGAGAGCCCTCCCACTCGGGGGCTTTTCCACGGTCTGTGTGAGGAGGGGCGGGTGTGTCCAGTAGCTTATCGAGCGGAAGCCTGGGGCGGCGGAGAGCTGTGATCGTGCAGACCTTGAGGTATCACCTCTTTGTCTGCTTTCCCGCCCCCCCTCCGCCCAAGCTCTGCTCCAAAGTAGCCCGGCAACCCCTCACACCTGCACGTGTCACAACCTAAGGTGCGGTCATGAGACACCCATGGGGTGTCGTTCTGTTCTTGCTAATTGTTTCCTGCCCGTCGCAGGCAGGAGTCCATGCGAGGAAGATGCGCTGGACAGAGCTCAGAGGGCGCAGCTGGGTGGCTTTCCTTCTGAGTGACGTTCCTTCAACACTCTCCCGCTACTCTTGGTGCGCTCATGCCACAACACAGGAAGGCTGGAGCAGGTGGCTGTGGGCTTTAAAAATAGCTCAGTTGGGAGAGCGTTAGACTGAAGATCTGAAGGTCCCTGGTTCGATCCCGGGTTTTGGCATTTTGTTTCATCGCGCCCTTTGTTCCTCTCTCCAGCGCCATCTGCCTAAAGTGACGCGTCCCTTTCTCAGCCCGAAACGCAAGCGAGACACCAGCAGCAGTCCCTACAGGTTTCCGTAGTGTAGCGGCTATCACGTTCGCCTAACACGCGAAAGGTCCCCGGTTCGAGACCGGGTGGAAACAGCCTCGTTTTGCACGCTCCTGTACTTCACAGAGGTCTTGAGCGACCGGTCATTTGTTGCCAATGTATTTCCGGTGCCTTCATGCACTCTTGTACCAAACGCACGTTCCTTCTGTACACGGAGCAGATCATTCGCAATTGGGCTGTGCCGACAGACCAGGACGAGCTCTGTTGGCTCAAATGCAGTGCAGGACCTGCAAGAACAACAGAAAGATTAGCATCCAGCGGGGGCTTCTTAGTGAGCCCAAGATCTCATCAAGAATCGGCTCCAGCAACAGGGCTGGGCGCATTGTTCCATTCTCCGCCCACTCTCGGTGTAAACAAGTCTCTCCTGGTCTCTGCTTGAATTGCACTTTCCTGCGTTTGCTTTGGTGTAACTGGCTTCCCCTGCATGGGCGAATGTGAAGAAGATCCTTAGTAAGTCATTGAAGAAAACCGAGAAGAGGTCGGAGTGGCCTCTGTCGTTCATCAACGATCCAGTCAGGCAGTACTCCTCTGTAAAGCGCCGTTCGTTCACATGGATTGGCTTTTTTTTGCCTTCATTCATGCAAGTAGTAAAAGCAGACGCCCCTTTAGGGAGCCTGTCAGCACCCGGAGTTTTCCCCTTCTGTAAGCTCTCCATAGCCTCTCAGCTCTTCTACTGTCAAATCCCCCTCAAGTACTTCCCTATCTTCTTCACTCAAAACGTTTTCTAGCTTTGAGGTAAAAAAATTAATTTCTTCATCCTTTACCTCTGTAGAGCTGTACAGTCTTGAGTAGAAGTGTCACGCGCTCTGCAGCCAGAGGGCGGTCCTTCTCTGTCCTGTCCCTAGTTCCTGGTCTGCTGTCCTTCCTTTCCCTCTCTTTCCCTTGGGCTATATATTTCCGGGTCTTGCACTCTGTCCTTGCTCAGCACTGACGTTCGGATGTCCTGAGACCCGCCTAGCACCAGGGCGCCCCACGTCCGCTCCCTGAGGGCACAGGTTTCTATACGGCATTCCTGAACTCTTTGCACTAATGAGCCCGGGCCTTTTTCCCGTCTCGCCGCTACGCATATGGGTCTTTTTCCGCACTCCTGCTCCCCACAGTTAGTCCCTTTGGACGTCCGTGACAAGAAGGCCTCGATGCAGGAGAGGATAGCACTCAGCTCTGTCATGGAAAGTGTAGTTGATGAGGAGGGAAGAGAGAGAACAGACTTGGAGCCTACCACTTTCCTGAAAAAGAAGCAGGTACACTTCTCATTTTCTTCCAAGAACTGCACTCTGCTTCTTAACAGCACTCCTCGACTGCTTTCTTCGGCTATGCTCCGGATGTCCTTTTTTAAAAGGGTGATATCCTCAAGCACATCGAAGCCACTGTGCAGCATCGTGTAGAGACGCTGCAGCTGCCTCTGTTTCCTGGCTAGCACTCCTCTCCGTCTGGCAGCAGCCTTCCTTCCCTCAGCCATGAAAAAGGCCTTTGTCCTCACCTTCACCTCCTCCCACCACTCTCTTACTGACCCGTACAGACACTGCAAGGACAGCCACTGTGATAGTTTCTCCTTGTAGCGGGATACTACCCCCTCGTTCTCTAGCAGCTTTGTGTTGAGTTTCCAGAGGCCTGGGCCAAAGACAGTCCCGCCCTGGAGTTCCACTCTACACCCTAAAGCCTGATGATCTGAGAAGAAGACAGGGTGAAGAGTGACCCCAACAACTTTCACTCTCTCTGAGACAAAGCAATAGTCAATTCTGGAGCTGCTATTCCTCCCTGACCATGTATATCCTGCTGTTGTGGGATATATACATCTATATGTGTCTGAGAGTTTAAAGTCTTGAACTAAGTTTTGCAGGGCCAGTGAGCTGGAATCCAATTTTATCGGCCTTTTGGCTAAGATCAAGTTCAAGTGGCATGCCCGCAGTTCTTGTCTTTCCAAAGTTCTAGAAGGCAATCGAAGATCCTGAAGAGTGCTTGAGCTGGTATCGCCCTAGGTTGAGCCTAGGGGGTTAAGGCCAATCAGCAGCTGAGCTGGTTGGGATCCGGCAGCAACGTTCTCTCTCTCTGCTCTCTCCTCTCCCCTCCCCCTTTCTCTTGCTCCACCTCCTTGGCCTCTTGGCTGGGAGTAGGTACTCTTGGCCTGCCCGCGGTGCTTGCTTTCTTCCTCGAGACTCAGAAGCGCTATCCGCTCCCTCTCTCTCTCTCCTCCTGCGCTTGCACCTAGCTGGGCTTTGCCCACAAGGACAAAGTCCAGGGCTCACTCGCTGCTCCTTTAGCAGCTAAACCGTCCTCTCCACAGGACCTTGCTCTCTCTCTTTCTCTCCTTTTTTCTTTTTTCTCCTTTCCAGATGGCAGACAAGAAGACACTGATCCGGTTCCACTGGACCAAGAAAACAGAGACGATGCCAACTGCGAAATCCTTTTTCATTACCTTCCTGAGAGGGATCCTGCAGTTGGTGGCCGGAGATCTCTACTGCCTGCAAGACAACAAGGCAGAGAGATACATGGAGGCCTACATAGCCACGGACGCCTCATATGAAAAGGCAACGAAAATGATCAGAGAAAAAGGTAAGCACCCCCGTTTCTCTGATTTCAGGCCGGAGCCTATGAGGAAGACAAACCAGAGGACCATCACAATCCTCACGTACAACCCCTACGTACCAATGGCACTGGTAACAGCGTACCTAGGGAGGTATGTAACTGTGGTGGGCAAACCGACGGAGATCAGGGACAGTTGCGGCGTCTGGTACGGCAAAGGCCAGTACAGAGTCCTCCTGAAAGAGGACCTAGAGGGCGTCGACGGTTTCCAGCACCCCCTGGCCCGCTTCAACATCGGAGCCGACAGGGGGTACCTTTACTACCCCAGGATGCCGGATTTCTGCAAGAAGTGCAGACAGTCCGGCCACAAGGAGAACACGTGTGACATCGTCAGATGTCACAACTGTAACAAAGAGGGGCACCTGGCAAAAACCTGCCGGGCAGCCAAAAAGTGCGATGGATGCGGCGCCGAGGGACACCTCCTTCACTAATGCAAGGTAAGCAAACCTTCGTTTGCGCAGGTGGTGGAAGCCGACCAGCAGAAACCGGTCTCAAGACAAAGGGAGAGAGGTGAGAACAAAGAACCCGCACCTCCCCCGCAGAGAACCGAAACTGCCGAGGCCACACCCCAGCCGCACCAGTGCCTCAAGATGATCGCCAGGACGACGGACAAAATGGCTGACCGGAGGAAGGGCCCTGGATAACTCCCAGCAAGAAGGGAAAGAGGATCCACCTTCGGAAGGACAAAAGAAAAGAGTGGTGTGGCGGCGAGGCTTAATAATAAGGCAGAATTAAGGCCCCATTTCTCTGTTCATCTCTGTGGTGCAGCCACAGAGAAACTATTCATGCAGGCTGATTTAAGATGTTTTCTTTTGATAAGGACAGCTCCCAAAGGGGGATGCACTTAGCTAAGCCTGGCTATCATGATCAATGGTCACCCATTGGCGCCTATCTGTCTAGGGAGTGCCAGTTGGACATCTGGACTGCATTCCTAAGTGTCGGGAGTAAGTGACTCATATCTCACCTTGATCAACCAATCAGGGACTGGTAGGGCCGAGTAACCCACGTGGGACTCTGGTGCCCATGGAACTTTCAGCCAATCAATGAGCTGAAGTTCCTCCAGGTAAAAACAGGCAACACGAGATTCAGTAAGATTCAGTAAGATTCAGTAAGATTCTGGAGAGGATTCTGTGGACTGTTCTAAAGGGAATTCAAAGGAGAATTCCAGGGCAGGACGGCCCAGGAGCAGAAGGCTCCCAAGGGCAGGACATTCTCGCAGAGCGCCTCCTGACCATCCTGAGACTCAGCCCGGACAACCACGGAACGGCCAGAGTTTCCGAGTGCCAGAACCTTCCTTTGTTCTAAGAGTCTAGAGTGGAGGTTGCCAGAGAGAAACCAGCAGCAGGCCTCGTGAACAGGTCGGAACTGTGGACAGCTGAATCACTATTCAGAACTAGCTCTTCATCAGGAACGAACCAGTCCTCTTCCTGACTTGCTGGGACCCACAGTCATCTTTTCTCCTGTGCACAAACTTTGCTAGTTAAAGCCAACACTAACTAGCCGGTCAGTGAGCATCTGCAGCGCACCATCGCAAGCCGCACAGCACAGCCTGGCACCGAGCCAGAGAGTGCAGATTGGACAGCAACAGCCTGCAACTGTTTCTTTGTGCCCGCAGGAGATCTGAATCCCCAGAGATTGGATGAGTATTCAACTTCACTGCATTACTGCTCGAGAATTCAATTGTAATCCCAACCAGTTGATATCAATTTAATTCCTAAGAGTTATGTTCTTGTTTTGAGTATCTAATGTAGAAGTTGTAACCAAGTTCACTTTACGAAACGGTCTTAATGAATGATATACTGAATGTATGTCCTCTTGATATGTGTAACACTTCGTAACTGACTGAATATATATCTTTTGTATTCTGATAACCCTCTCGATAAGATCTGTTAGGTTTACATGCATATTTTATGTATTAATAAATGTATCCTCGTGTATTAGTACCTGTGTGTGTGCGTTGTTTGAGTTATGTCGTATGGTTGGATTCTAAAGCCATCAAAAGAATCAACTTTGTGATTTACTGCTACAATTAATAATTGTCTCAGTAAATGCCCAAACCCTACAGAACTGGTGCCTTCAGAGAGCCACTATGATTACATATTTGGCGTCCCTGAGCCGGTTTTCTTACATATTTGGCGTCCCTGAGCCGGTTTTCCTACAGTGGTAAGGGAGAACCGTTTCCTCGTCCTAGAGGAAACGGAACTTTCTTCCCCCGAGGCCCAGGAACAACCGGAGGAGGCAGCCCAGGAAATGGAAACCCCCCCCCCCGAGGCCCAAAGATGACAGGAAGTGACAGCCCAGGAAACGGAACCCCCCTCCTCCGAGTCCCACGGACAACAGGAGGAGGCAGCCCAGGAAGAGGTTACCCCCTCCCCCGAGGCCCAGGGACAACAGGAAGAGGCAGCCCAGGAAGTCGGAACCCCCTCCCCTGAGGCCCAGGAACAACAGGAAGAGGCAGCCCAGGAAGTGGAGCCCCCCTCCCCCAAGGCCCAGGAGCAACTGGAGGTCCCCGAAACTCCTGGAGAAAGGGAAGAAAAAAGCCTTCCCGAAGCGGTGGCGGAGAGTATCCTCGAGGAAGACAAGATTACTTTGAAGCCGCCCTGGAGCTGGGACTGATGGTAGGGCTGGACCTGTCCAGCATGTTTACCTTTCAGTCCCCAGCGAGACCTGGAGGGAGCCCAGCATATTCCCCCCAGGACCCGAACGAGAGGAGTTACATCTAGGCTAAACAGTGCCCAGATGTAGACTCCCAAGTTTTCCACTGTAAGCACAAAGAGAGGAGGTTCAACTTTCACTTGTTTAATCATGATTGTGAAACTTACCTTTCTAACAACTAACGTGAGAGGGCTAAGAGACCCGGTGAAAAGATGGGGAGTCTTTCATGATCTGGTCTCAAAGTCTTTCTCAGTTTGTTTCTTACAGGAGGTCCACCTGAAAGATGAAAGGGACAAGCTGACATTCACCAGGGAATGGACGAAGGGAGAATCATGCTGGAGCGTAGGAGGGGTCCACTCTTCCGGAGTGAGAATCCTCCTCAGAAACCCAGAGATGACGCTGGTTTCCAACTTCTCGGTGGTGCAGGGCCGGATCCTGGTCGCAGACATCGACTGGAGGGGGCAGAAGTTGAGAGCAATTAATGTCTATGCTCCGACGGAACCCTCTATCCGGAAGGAAGTGTTTGCTGACCTGGCCAGCTGCTGCACCACCTACAGACAGGTGGTGCTTGGCGGGGACTTCAACATTGACCGGGAGAAGGGGAGCAACGCTAGCTCGGCAGAGCTGGAGTCGCTACTCAAGCAGTTCTCCCTGGTAGACGGTTTCAGACGGTGCCGCCCTAACGATGCCGGAATGACATGGAAAAACTCCCGGGGAGTGTGCAGCCGCATGGACTACATCTTTCTGCACACGACCTGCTCCCTGGAATCGGCGACGGTGTCCCCGGAGTGGTATTCCAGCCACGAGCGCTTGACGGTGGTGGCTAACACCAACCTGCCGGGATTCGGTCGTGGGTACTGGAAGCTGAACCGGGAGATACTGCAGGAAGACGACTTCAAGGCACTGTTCCGTAAAGACTACGCGAGCTGGGTCAATCTGAGAGACGGCTACAGCTCCATGGTGGAATGGTGGGAGTCGGTGAAGGACAGGACCCGAACCCTGGCGCAGACGTACTGCAGACGGAAGGCGGCCAGGGAGAGGAAGGAAGCTGCACGACTCCAGAGACAACTATAGGAGGAGTACAGCTCGGCTAACGGGGGAGGAGCCTTCAATTCAGCCGGGCACGGGACCTGAAGGAGAGGCTCCGCAAACTCAATCAGGTCCGAGGAGCCCAGAAAAAGAGGGTGATCCACGGCCTGAGACGGGGAGATGGAGAGGAAGTGCTGGACGAAAGCGACAAGGTAGAAGCGGCCACCGCTTTCTACACGGAGCTGTTTTCAGAAAAGCAGACGGAGGTGGAGGCAGGCGATGCTTTTCTGGAGGAGCTGAAGGCACGAGTACCGGAGGAGGTGAGGGAGGACTTGGAGGGTCCGATCGCGGCCGAGGAGCTGAAGGCGGCGTACTTGTCCATGGAGAATGGCAAGGTGCCAGGGCCGGACGGACTCCCCAAGGAATTCTACACCTGCTTCTGGGACACCCTGGCGGCAGATCTGGTGGAAGTGGCGCAGAAGATCTTCCGCCGGGGGAAAATCGGAGACACCATGAGGGAGGGCATCATCTCCTCTTCAAGAGCCCTTAGCAGAGACGGTGAGATGGGACCCTGTCATCGACGGCCTGGAGATACCGGGAGGCGCGGGGGAAACCCTGAAAATCTCCCAGTACGCCGACGACACGACGCTGTTCCTGAGGTCGGACAGGGGGTTGAGGAGGGCCCTGCAGATCATGGAGCAATACTCCAGAGTCTCGGGGTCGAAACTCAACCGCAGAAAGAGCAAACTGAAGTTCTTCGGGCCCTGGAAGCACAGGACGACGGCGCCGGAGGGTCTCGAGCTCTGCACGGAGCCCCTCAAAATACTGGGAGTTTCCTTCCAGAGCCAGGACAACAAGACCAACAACTGGACCAAGAGGATCGCCAAGGTGAACGCGAAGCTGGGTCTGTGGAAAACGCGGTCGCTGTCCTACACAGGGAAAGTGATCCTGCCGGCTTTGGTTTACCTGGCGGTGGTGTACCCGCTGCCGGCCAGACTCAGACGAGCGCTGCAAGGGATGATCTTCGGCTTCGTCTGGGGCGGGAAGTACGAGTACATCACGAGAAACCGGATGTGTCAGCCGGTCGAGGAAGGGGGTCGAGATGTCCCACATTTCTCCCTGAAACTCGACTGCATCTTCTACTGCAACCTCTGTCGGGCGCTGCGGGAGCCCATCGGACCTCAGGAGGAGGACGAAGTGCTTAGTCGCCAAATGGGGTTTCCCCACGGCAAGGGAGCGCTGGAAAGGACTTTGGGCCCTATACAGGGATTAAAGGACAATAGCGAGTGGTAGGTTTGGAGGGACTCTCTTATTTGCGCAAATCCGCCCCCACTTGCAAAGATTGATAACGGACAATCAATCTCCGTTACGCCGTTGTTATTTATTACATGGAGTGTTAATATGTGTGAGATGTTTCTTTTGAGATGTTTATTTTGCGGAATAAAGTATATTTTGTAGAACAAAAAAAATCTTATGACAAGGTTTACAAGTTATCTGTTGAACTACATTCTAATAGGTGTGGTCACATTCCAGGTCATTTGTTTACGTTTTTGTTTCTGGAGTACCTGTTAGATGAAATGTGCTAATATGTAACCTAACTCCAGTGTGAATAACTAGAAGACGGGAGCAGCTCCATTCCAGACCAAGGGAGCTTTGAGATTGGCTGGGCCAGATCTCTCATTTGCATATCTGATTTGGAAATACAACACTAAACCCCCTTCTTGCATGGATTTAACTTGCACCCAAGAGACCCCTACTGTGTATTGCTACTTATTTTTTATGATAAGTGGTGATTACCAGTTGACAGGTTTCATTTGTTGAATTATAAATGGTTCTGTATTATCACCCTGAATGGCCTGTACTCAAGGTTTGGTAGGGTATGTGTTTTCATTTCATTTACCAACTGAAATTTTTGCTCTTTTAGTATTTGTCTAGAAGGCTTTCTAAAGTCAGGAAGCCCATTTATTTGGTGAAAAAAGATTCTGTATTAATATTAATATTTCTCATACAACATAAATAGGGTCTTTTATGAATAAAAAGATCTTGCACTTGGAAATCTTGATAAAGCTGTGTGCTTCCATACACTCTAGCAGTTTTGATTCCTAATATTTGACCTTAGGTGTGGGAACGGGTCTTTTTTGCAATTTGATTTCCAATTGATCAGCACAGTATAGAAAATAGACCCATAAAGCAACCTCAGCAGTGACAAATGTCACTGGGTCACCTGGGTTTATACGTCGGGGTCCAGTAGTGAAGCTCCGCTCCTGTTTAGCTTCCGAAGCCGTACAGGGTGCGGACCTGGCGCTTCAGCACGTACACCACGTCCATGGCGGTGACGGTCTTCCTGTTGGCATGCTCGGTGTAGGTGACGGCGTCGCGGATGACGTTCTCCAGGAACACCTTCAGCACCCCGCGGGTCTCCTCGTAGATCAGCCCGGAGATCCGCTTCACTCCCCCACGGCGAGCCAGGCGGCGGATGGCGGGCTTGGTGATTCCCTGGATGTTGTCACGGAGAACCTTATGGTGACGCTTAGCGCCTCCTTTCCCAAGTCCCTTTCCGCCTTTGGCTCTTCCAGACATCTTTGTAACGAACAGTTCTTTCCATACCCTATGCGGACGACACAATCCGACGAAGTGGGGAAACACTGGGGAAACGTCATGCAGGAATACGGGGCTGAAGACAGGAGGGCGTGTCCAAGGTGCGCTGGTGCACAGTGGAGGTGTGGCCGAGGCGAACAATCCAAAAGAGAAGTCCTAAGGGAATATCCAAAACACATGAGAAAGTCCAAAACCAGAAGATCCATCAGAACAAGTTAAAAACCGCGAAGACCGGCGGACAGGGAACAGGAACGGGAACCGAGATTAAAACCTTAACGGGACCAGGCGCTTCCATGTCCCAGACTCGCACGATACGGAAATCAGATGCAGAGCCCGGATGAGCGTCAGCGCCTGGCTTTTAAGGTGGGCTGGGAATGGGAAACATGTGCAGAGAATGAAGTCTTAAGTGAAAGGGCTGGAGCACCCTTAAGGAGGGGGAACTAATATCGTGACAATCTTCTAGTTATCAGCTGTGAACACGACACACACTGCTCATCTTTGATGTACAGATGCAGCCATTCAAAGTGCGTGGTACAGACACGTACCGGAGGTAATTGGCTACGGCGTCGTGCATCCTGACGCGCGATGACGCAAAATACCGCGGTATTTTTGCCGAGACAAGTTGCCTTTCTTATACGCGGAGGGATCTACTCGTGAGATGTCCGCTCGGTCCATTTCTGAGCTCAGTATAAGGTGTAGAAAGCATGACTGTCATCATAACCCGCCTCTCACCCTGGCCCGAGCCTGAAGCATGCCCCCTAGTGCAGGGTTAGAGGTGTGGAATAATGTTGTGACTATTGCTTCATCAATAACATGCTGATTGCATGTTTCTAGATGGGTATAACAGAGATCTCAACTACTGAGGGGCCTTACTAATAATTGCTTACACTTATATACAGATGCAGCCATTCAAAGTGAGCGGTACAGACACGTACCGCAGGTAAGATGACACGGGGTACCGCGGTGCGTGATTGGTTGACCGACAGGGGCACTCGTGGTCCGTTGGTCTGTCATAGAAAGACTTACTGTAAACGTCTTTACTGTGCCCGTTGTAGCTATTGAATTTTACCACTGAAGGGAAATCTTAGTAGCTGAGCATAAAAAGAATAGGAGCATACTGTAACGCGTGTGAAGGCCATAAACGATATTAATTTTGGAACATAAACATACAGTATATAGCTGGTCTTGGTACTTTAAAGAAAAAAATACACACCAGTATTCCATTTCTCCCTAAACATTGTAAGCTTCGAAGTCTTTAACGTGATACCGGAGTCAACAAGCATCCTTTTAGAATTTGATTAAAAGGGAATATAATATGGAATTGTGTATCTCAAGAATTTAATAATGGTATGATTACATCCGTGTGCTGCGACAGGGCTGTGTAGGGCTGTTTCGCCTGCCTGTTCATGCGAGCTGTCTTGTAGCCTACCTGGTCTAGGTGCGTGACTACCAACTGACAGGTTGTGTGTTCGAATCCAGCTGGTGCTGGACTTTTCATTTTTATTTATTTATTTTTTAATCGCGTAACATAAACATATTACTGTATGCAAACTTTACTGTATACAGTATGTATATGTATATTTAATGTCTTAACTGTGCCCATTTAATTGAATTTAAAAAAATTATTTGACACGAACATTAAGCTGTTTACATCTTCCGCCTGAGAACAGTCACCCGTTGCTACCCAACGCAGAAACACAGCCACTAACTAGCAAAGAGAGGACATTAGCTACCCAATATGATAAAGAAATAAATGATTATTTTGTTTATTTCTTTTGCACATTTATTTGAACATTTCTATCGATTGTACAAGCACTTGGAAACTGTCCAATCCCTACTTCATCAGGCATTTTACCGGTCTGGCGCCGGTCTGTGTCTTCCAGGATATAATGCCAGGGAACTCTTGTTTTTATGTCCACTATAACAGACAATCTCCTTTGCTTTTAACCGAGCGTTTAATAATTTCCTAAAATGAAAATGATTTACTTTATTTCCCTCACGGGATCAATAAAATTATCTATCATCTGTCTAAACTATGGGACAGAATTTTCGGGTCTCCCCATACCAGAGATTATGGTAGGGCTTCAGAATGGTGATTAGCTGACACCATCTGACACCCCTCTGATTGGAGAAAAAAGACGTGCTGGTTTGCTATACATACTGTACCAGGAAGAGGATTTCTTTCTATTCAAAACGTGTATTTTAAAAGTTTAAGAAGTAAAAACCTTACAGCGTACACAGATTTCTAAACTGATCAGGATCGTTATCTTTGTCTTATGCATAATAATGTTCACCGCTCTGTCCAGCAAATTAATAATAAACTTTATTTTATATAGCGTTTTAAACGAATAAGTAATTAGATTGCTCATAAACCTAATCACTTGCTTTTTCTTTTTATTTAGGCTCAGATTTCAACTATAGATCGTATTATTAATAACCATAATAACAACCAACCAACAAAAACAACCATATAAACATAATACCAACCAAAAACATAGATAACAACCACAATACAAAATCAAATATATCAAACCATTTTACTCTCGCAAATTCCACCAATTATCATAATCCCGCCCCTTATGCAAAACCAAACCCTCCTCCCATCCCAGTTTATCCTCTTTATCATAAACAAAATCCACCTCAATTTTCAACATAAAGCATTACACAAAATCAATACCTCAACACTCCATACTCAACAACGATAATTCACAAACAGCCAGAACATGTAACTACACATTCCCAAACAGACCTAATTTCAATAGCCCCGCCCCTTATGCAAAACCAACATCCCTCCCCTGTTCTCTCTCTCCCCTGGCGGTTGTAATTGTTTTTATTTTCAAATAAATTTTAGCAAAGTCATGTATTTTAAAAATCTTAAGATTTTTATATTTATGTCTTTATTTAGTGGTTTCATTAGTGACAAAGGCTAAACTTTCTTGGAAAAATGTATTTTATGTAAACCATGTTTGCTATTAATTCATTCAGGGCTAAAATATGTTCATTGTCTTCTAATGAAAGAAGGGTTCCTTTCGCCGTAGTTGGGAGCCTAGCCTTTAACTAGTAAGTACTGTACTTACTGGGTTTTTGAGGGGGGGGAGGTGTCTTTCGCTGGAAATCTCGCCTCCTACTTTGAAAATACCCGTGAAACCGGTTCAATTCGTCACAGCCAGCACTCCTGCAGAGAGGGGGGTTGTACTTGCAGTGTATACAGTACACGCGTTATGCTCTTCGTTAATGTCTAAGCCGGAACATATCATTATATCTCATTTTGTATTTCTTAAAAAAAAATCGTTTTCCCAGCCTAACAGTATTGTTTTTAACCTGTAGTAGTTCAGGTGGGTAGCTGCGTCAGCATGCGTAGGCTGCAAAGGAACAAGTAATAGGTTTATTCCATGCTGAAAAAAAGAAGAAAGAGAACACAACGTTTCGGCCGTGGAGCCTTCTTCAGGTGTGAGAGAGACAGGGCAGTAGGCAAAGGTAAAGTAGCGGGAGAACAAAGGTTGAGAGGGAGGAGGAGTGAGAGGCGGGAGCAGGGGACAGAAAGAGAGGCCAATCAAGAGGTGTGAAGTCAGAATGGGTGCAGAGAGGTGTGAAATGAAACTTCCAATGAATGGAGAAAATTTAAAAGAACAGTAATCTGTCGTTAAGGGAAGGGAGAATGTGTGATCCTAGCTGCAGAATAATTTTAGTTTCGGTGGTCTTTCTGATGTATGAGTTCGGAAAACCGTCTTTGAGAACACAGACGGAGAGATTAGAGTGGTCGTGGCCGTCAGAGGTCAGGGCTGTGAAGATTAAAGATCTCTCCAAGCCCATTGTTTCTCATTTCACCTCTGACGGCCACGACCACTCTAATCTCTCCGTCTGTGTTCTCAAAGACGGTTTTCCGAACTCATACATCAGAAAGACCACCGAAACTAAAATTATTCTGCAGCTAGGATCACACATTCTCCCTTCCCTTAACGACAGATTACTGTTCTTTTATCAGCTTTATTTATGGGTTTTAAATAAAGGTGATTTAAATGCGATTTAAACCAATATAAATGTTTATATTGTAACGCATAGGTGACTATTCATTGTTATTTAAATGACTTAAATTCGATCATGTTGTGATATTTAGAAATATACATTTGTTTGGTGCGAGTGAAGTTTTATTTAATCTCTGAGCCATACTGATTCTTCTGGAAGCCAGTTTCCGCCAGGGAGTAAAAAAAAAAACACACTATGGTATTCTCTCCAATGCAGTGCAGTTAAAAACATACCTCTGATGCTGCTCCTAAATGAATATCGTTTATGACCATCAGAAGCTTTATGCTCCTTTTCTTTTTTCCAGTGGATTGAACAGGGAGAGGCATTTCATGATGTACTTTTCACTGATGAAACAACAGTGGCTCTGGAACAGTTTTCAACCATGTCGTTTTATAAAAAGGGGAGATATGTACACGTTACTGAAGCTAAAAGTTTAGCCTTTGTCACTAATGTAACCACTTAATAAAGACATATAGAAATCCCTACGTTACAGACTGTATATGGCTGGTATTGGTAGTTTAAAGAAAAAATACACACCAGTATTCCACTTTCTCCCTAAAAATTTTAAGCATCAGAGTCTTACATATGGTTATTTCGGAAACGTTTGTACGTGCTCCTTCTGACCATGTTACTGTTTACTGTTACTGACCATTTTAAGTTTAAGTGCCTGTGGGCACTTTTCCTGTCAGTGGGGGGTGGACCGTCTTTCATTAGAAGGTTAGTCTGTTCTACTCTGAGAATGTAGAGGGGGTGGAAAGTGCCCGCGGTCATTTAATTAGTATTAAAATTCACACTGATTCCCTTGCGAAGATACGGACATAGGAATATTCGTGCGTGGTCAAAAAATGGCATAAAAACGACAAAGTGAAGGCTGTGAAAACATTCACAATGTACTTTATACACAAAGCAAATATAACCCCCCCCCACCACCACCTCTCTCAATTCAATTCAAGCAGCTTTATTAGCATGACAGATGGGTACAATCAGTGTTGGGTATTTGCTTTGCTTTGAGATGCCACTTTTAAAGGTGATATATAAAATCAAGGCTTTAACTTGTTTTAACTCCGCAAGTCTGAGTTCTTGTGTCTGTCCTATCCGAACTCGAAAGTATTACAATATGTATCTTTATAGCAGGTGGTGTACAGCTTTTTAGGATAGATTACACTTTTCTAAAATGTATTTAAAAAATAAAAACGATTACAATCTAATCTTTCCACGTTTGATCCCAAAATAAATCTAAACGGGGAGAAAGCTATGCTGAAAGTTTATTAAAATACTTAGAAGACAAAGATATCAATTTATGTTGCATTTGTCTGATTGTGAATCAAAAAAACACATATATTTAAACCCGCATTTGTGATTTAAATCAAAACGTTATTTAAATCAATATAAATGTTTATATTGTAACGCCTAGGTGACTATTCATTGTTATTAAAATGACTTAAATTCGATCATGTTGTGATATTTAGAAATATAAATTTGTTTGGTGCGAGTGAGGTTTTATTTAATCTCTGACTCAGTGATGGCCTGGCATGGTGAGGTGCGCTGGCAGCTATGTGGTGTTACGCAGTGGTGGCCTGGCACCGTGAGGTGCGCTGGCAGCTGTGTGGTGTGATGCAGTGGTGGCCTGGCACGGTGAGGTGCCCTGGCAGCTGTGTGATGCAGTGGTGGCCTGGCACGGTGAAGTGCGCTGGCAGCTGTGTGGTTTGACGCAGCTGGTGGCATGGCACGGTGAGGTGCGCTGGCATCTGTCTGATGCAGTGGTGGCCTGGCACGGTGAGGTGCGCTGGCAGCTGTGTGATGTAGTGGTGGTCGGGTATGTAGAGGTGCACTGGCAGCTGTGTGTTGTGACGCAGTGGTGGCCTGGCACGGTGAGGTGCGCTGGCAGCTGTGTGGTGTGACACTGTGGTGGCCTGGCACGGTGAGGTGCGCTGGCAGCTATGTGATGCAGTGGTGGCCTGGCACGGTGAGATGCCCTGGCAGCTGGGTGATGCAGTGGTGGCCTGACACGGTGAGGTGCGCTGGCAGCTGTGTGGTGTGACGCAGTGGTGGAAATGTTCACCATGTTTCACCATGCTGAAAATGTTTGTACCAAACTTTTTTGAGGCCTGTTTAATTGTGTCTGAAGTCTGATGTTGTAAATTTTTTTTGTTAAAAAGATCCATGAAAATGTCACTACTAAAGTTAGCTGGTACTGTTGGTATTGTAAGTGGCAAGTAGAGCTCATATTTTAGATTTTGTGTAGTTGCTAGCGTTGAACTGCGTGTTGGATGCACATGAATATATTCATTATATGCCAGCGCACCTCACCGTGCCAGGCCACCACTGCATCACATAGCTGCCAGCGCACCTCACTGTGCCAGGCCACCACTGCGTCACACCACACAGATGCCAGCGCACCTCACCGTGTCAGGCCACCACTGCGTAACACCACATAGCTGCCAGCGCACCTCACCGTGCCAGGCCACCACTGCGTCACACCACACAGCTGCCAGCGCACTTCACCGTGCCAGGCCACCACTGCATCACACAGCTGCCAGGGCACCTCACCGTGCCAGGCCACCACTGCATCACACCACACAGCTGCCAGCGCACCTCACGGTGCCAGGCCACCACTGCATCACCCACCTGCCAGCGCACCTCACCGTGCCCGGCCACCATTGCATCACACAGCTGCCAGCGCACTTCACCGTGCCAGGCCACAACTGCGCCACACCACACAGCTGTCAGCGCACCTCACCGTGCCAGGCCACCACTGCATCACACAGCTGCCAGCGCACCTCACCGTGCCAGGCCACCACTGCGTCACAACACACAGCTGCCAGTGCACCTCTACATACCCGACCACCACTGCATCACACAGCTGCCAGCGCACCTCACCGTGCCAGGCCACCACTGCGTCACAACACACAGCTGCCAGTGCACCTCTACATACCCGACCACCACTGCATCACACATATTTCAGCGCTATATATTTCATGGATATTATGGAATATACTGGTACTGTTGGTATTGTAAGTGGCAAGTGGAGCTCATATTTTAGATTTTGTGTAGTTGCTAGCGTTGAACTGTGTGTTGGATGCACATGAATATATTCATTATATGCCAGCGCACCTCACCGTGCCAGGCCACCACTGCGTCACACCACACAGCTGCCTTGGCACTTCACCGTGCCAGCCCACCACTGCGTCACACCACACAGCTGCCAGCGCACCTCACCGTGCCCGGCCACCACTGCATCACACAGCTGCCAGCGCACTTCACCGTGTCAGGCCACCACTGCGTCACACATATTTCAGCGCCGTATATTTCATGGATATTATGGAATATAATGGATGGATATCTTAGTTATCTTTCTAGTTCACAGGTTTGCATGCATAATTTAATTTTGAAAGCCACTGAGACATCAGGTACTACTGTTGTATTTATGAGAAAGAAACAAAACAAAAAACATACTAACAACTGTGCCATCCTACTCCTTAGTTAATAAATTTTATTATTCATAAACAGTTAACATTGTTAGCAAAATATTTTGAATTATATTTAACCCTATTTTTTCTTTAGTTTTGTATTTAACTTATTATATGATAGTCAGACTTAATGTATATTTGAACATTGAAAATATATTTTTACAAGATTTTACATTAAGCACTTAAAATTAATATGGTTAATAATAGTAAACTGTAACATGCTGTAACAAGATCGGTTAAACTGCGAAGAAAATGCTTTCAGAGAAAATGTTTCAGGTGTGAAGAACATAGATCTCCAATGCAATTTCAACCAAACCTGTTCCCACACACCCTGCCCCCACTACCATTAGAATATACACAAACATTTTAGCGTTTCATTCTGAGCAGAAGACCCTCACACCTGAAGAGTGCTGGCTGTGACGAATTAAACCGGTTTTACAGGTTTCAATCACAGACCATGTGACATGGGACTCAGTAAACTAACACACAGCGCCACCAGATTTGATAATACCTAACCAAAATCCGCAATATGGAAACAGAACCTGTTTAATTGTTGATAGATGATGTACTCGTAACATTTTTTCAAGACGAACTACAACATTTAAAAAATGACTTGTATGTACTTGATATCTCTAATCAATCCACGGGTCCCAGCACAAAACGAAACTAAAACGAATACCGTTTCGCCCTTCTTATTAGTTGCTCAAAAGTAATTTGACCGTATGAAATGCATAATATAAACCTAGAAACATATACGTGGGCAGTACTTAAGCACATACCTCTCAAATACTGTAAATCAAGTTAAAAATATCTCAAGACCGATTCTAGTCATAATGAAACCATGTTTCATGTATGTTTTCTTTTTCATCTTGAAATAACTCATTTCTCATTTCCATTTCTTTTTCACTGTTAACATCTTGCAGCAACTCTGCCACAAAATATACACTCTGACAGTTCATCCTGCTACCAACATTAAATAAAACAAATCTTAAGATTTCTATATTTATGTCTTTATTTAGTGGTTTCATTAGTGACAAAGGCTAAACTTTCTTGGAAAAATGTATTTTATGTGCTGCGGAAAAACTGACTTGCTTTAACAAAATATGTTTACAAATCCTTTCACCTGGCATTTTCGTAGTTAGAAATTATGGAACGCTCTGTTAAAAGCAAGGGAGTTTTTATGTCCGTTGCAGTTCTTTTGCAACATTAATATAATTATATCATTATTAATTTATTGAGATACGCGATTCCATATTATATTCCCTTTTAATCAAATTCTAAAAGTATGCTTGTTGACTCCGGTATCACGTTAGTTAAAGACTTCGAAGCTTACAATGTTTAGGGAGAAATGGAATAGTGGTGTGTATTTTTTTCTTTAAAGTGCCGATTCCTGGAACACCCCTCTGAAGTGGTTCCATAAAATCTGGTATACGGAAAAGAAAGCGTTGATAAATACAAGTGTCTTTTAAAACACTCTTTGCTGTGCTCTTGAGGATCCTTGTGATATTTTAAGCTCTAGTTGAATGATAGGTGTCGCATTTTAAATCATTTTCGTAGTTAGAAATTATGAAACGCCCTGTTAAAAGCAAGGAAGTTTTTATGCCCGTTGAAGTAAAACAAAATGCCTGACAAAGTATGGCTTGGACAGATTCCAAGTGCTTGTACAAATGTGCTAAAGAAATTATACTTTGAGTATACAGCTTGTCCAAAGTCATCCATTATTAATACTATTAGTAATATCTTCAGTAAAGGCTTTGATGCATAAATATTTCTGATAAAGGTAGGTTGTGTACTTTTGTCCAACTGAGCAATCTTGCTTTCATAAAATTTTAATGACTGATGATTAACATGCTGTAATACAAAGTTCAAAATTAAAGGCTCAAATGCTGTGCATGAGAGGTTAAGCTCCCCCTGGCGGTTTTACAAGGCGACGCCGGATAGTTAGTCACGTGACACACGTGAACTGCGTGATACCCCGGTGGGCGTGTCGCGGTATGCCGCGAAATACCTCACCCATTTTGAATGGCTGCATCTGTATAATAGACATCTTTCTTTGATGTCTATTATACATCAAAGAAAGATTTTTATAGGTGTAGAAACTAGTAAATAAAGCCAATGATTTGTTTTAGAAATGTATTCTTAAAATATACAATTATTCACACCTTAACAATATGTAGTTCAAATTATACATTATATACAATATTGTATTCAAATGTCTAATCATTATAAAAAACAAAACTAGTAAACTTCAGTTCCAAATTCTAGTAACATGGCAATATATATATATATTAATGACAAACACAAACTAATAACATGAACACGCTAATATTTAACTCAAAACCACATTTCGATTCAGATATAAATTTTTAAAATTTACAACTTCTTTATTTCCACGAAAATATTATTAATGTAGCACAAACGCTACTTTCTAATAAAGACAGAAAGAAACTGTTTGTTTTGTGTCTACTGGTGATCCTCCTCTCGATACTAATGAAATGTTTAATATGATCCCTCGAGAAAAAAAAGGAATCAATTTCCGCCTGGAATGATTGATGCCCCATCAAACATGTTGTAATATCCCTGGAAGTTTATACAGTAGAATTCTGGTTCGTGGCTTAAATTCAAGGTAAATGAGACTAAGGAAACGAGTTGGAAACTTGATGTCGAAGTGGGATTTAAATCACCCATTTCACATTTTACTTCATTGGGCAGTATGTGCCAGAGAGCAATGCCACAGCATCCCTTCGATAGCTCAGTTGGTAGAGCGGAGGACTGTAGTGGAGTCAACAAGGAATCCTTAGGTCGCTGGTTCGATTCCGGCTCGAAGGAAGGTGCTTTTTGTGTAATTTAATCAAAGAGTTAAAAACGTTTTATTCAGACATTGATCAAAAGCTCAATAATCGACTAAGCAAAGGCTCCTGTTCCGAATTCAGCCCACGTCTGATTGTCTTGTTTTGGCCAAGATCTGATCTTTGAATTAAGGGACTACTCTGTCTGCTTTGTAATTCAAAAATACATACAAATGTCAAGTTTTTTGTAGATATAAAGGTGTTCTCTGTTTTCAAAGGATAGTTACTTAATTGGCATAATGATTTGGTATTGATTTTGTATCGTTGTATTATAAAGTTTGTGCTTTCTGTGTTTTTATCGTATTGTGAACTTATTTTTTAAACAAATGCTTACAAAGGCAAACACGGCACACATCTGTTTATACCAGCGGTGAATTGTACATTTTTATTAAGTACAAGCTACTGTGCACTTCTGGGAGTATAACAGGTTCGATTTAAAGTGGCAAAAATATAAAAGGGGAAAATACCCCAGACTGCGTGTAAAGCCCTCGTTGTGACTGTTTTAGATAAAAATGGCGTACTGTGCACGAAATTTTGCAGAAACACAATCTGATATTTTGATAATTATTATTTTAATAATTTTATAAGTATGAGGCCCCGGATCCAAATCTTCAGTTCTGATTTTTTTAAGTGATATCTTTCCTTCCTGTCGTGGAAGTCACACGATGTGAGCAATTGTTTTTTTTTACGTTACGATCCAAAGAGCCTCAGACTCACTGTAACCAAACCAGGATGGATTCTGCTGGGAGCCGGACTGAGCTCATTCTCACTCCCTGTGCTGAAAACAGAATAAGCTCTTCCCCGAACATCGTCTACAGCTGGATTGTGCTCTGCATCTTACTGCTCCGGCAGTTACTTTGACGAAAGACAAATCACTTGTGCGCTTTTAACCTTCTCGCAGCTACGGGCGAGACTGACGCTCACGATATGAAGGCACCCGCTGGTATACCTTCTCTAACTTTCAGTCGCGACAGACTTCGCTTTTTTAAAAAAAAAAGTAGATATAGCCCTGAAAAAAGCATTAGCTTTATCAGTTTTATATTAATCTATTTTGAATCAAAGTTTGATATTTTGTTTTATTTTTTATTGCATTTTACATAATAATAATAATCATTATTGCTTACACTTATATAGCGCTGTTCTGGATACTCCACTCAATGCGCTTTACAGGTAATGGGGACTCCCCGCCACCACCACCATTCTCCTGAATGATCACAGAGAGTCAGGACCTTGGTTTTACGTCTCAGCCGAAGGACGGCACCTGTTTACAGTTTAGCGTCCCCGTCATTGTACTGGGGTATCAGGACCCGCATGGACCGCAGGGTATGCGCCCAGCGACAGAAACCAGACGTGTGTCGGGCTCGGCTGCGAGCAGGACAATGACGTCACGGGGACAAAGTAGAGGAAATCAAAACAGTTCTATAAAAGACCTGTGTCAGCTGTTGGTTTGCAGTCTGGACTCTAAATCCTCCGATCCGATTTTAAATCTCTCTAATACCTGAGCTGCGGCTTCTTCCGAGTATTTATTCGTATACTTATTATGTGTAAGTGTATAGATGAAACCTTTCATAGTGTAACGCTCAGGCCGACAGGCACTGTGTAAGAGCCGGTGTACCTGAGCAGGTGACTTCACTGCCCTTCCCTGTGATAGCAGGACCACAGCCCGTGGATTGTGGGGAGATCTCTCTTTAGCTCACCGGGCTGGGTCGCTGCAGAGAGACATGGGAGTCCCGGGTTCGAGCTCCCGACGGTGGGAGGCCGACCTAATGCGGCGACGGCGCCCGCCTGAGCCCTTGTTGCGTTACAATATATTGTACAGTTTAAATCAAAATGCTTTACTAATACAAGAGAGAAGTATAGTATGAAGGATGTGACAAATGTATGATTTCACGGAACAAAACGGTTTTTATTTGCATTCGAAATGAAGCAGAATTTTAGCGCAACACACAAGCCCTTTGTCTTTTTTAGTGATTTTTAAACAGACGTAGAAAACGCGTTTTTTTAACACTATAATAGCAGGGTCAGTGGCGTAATGAATAACGCGTTAGGCCTCGTGTCAGAAAATTATAGGTTCGACTGCCATCTGGCTTGTTGAGTTTATACCACTTACATTCTTTTATATAAATGAACTGCACCTGAAAGCTATAGAAAACACTTTGGGTAAGTTGTCTGCAGCCTCCTGCGTCGACAACTTACCCAAAACACTGTACTGTCTGGAGATCAGCTCCAGCTCTGAACTCAATTGCAATGAAAAACCATGCGTAACAAAACTGGAGAACAGCTGAACTTGTGCTCAGTTCGGTGATGAGGGTTAAGAACTGTCATTGTTGTAATTAGCACGAACTGCACAGGCTCTGAATCAGACCATGTCAATTAGTCTGATCAGTGTAGGACACGTTAATGTAGAATTATTAATAGGTTTATTAGTTAGTTAGTTCAGGTTTACCCACCTGAACTAATGTAGAATTATTACTTGGTCTGTCTCTTGTTTGTATATAAATGAATGTCTCTGACAACTTAATGTTAGTTTTACGATGTAGGTCAGGCGTTGACATATGCACGAGTATACGAAATGTCTCACTCCTGATTCAACTCATGTTCTATAGGAGATTGGCGATTCCTCCTGTTTCTCATACAACCATATCAGAACAGAAGCCCGTGTCACCCAGCTGTGATTCAAGATCGACTCGCATCTTTATCCCTTTTTTGTTCATGATCATTATTTTCTTTAGTTATGATCAATATTGAACTTTTTTTAAATGAAATGACAATAATCAAACATGCAGGCAGATTTTTGAAAAGTATTCGGAATTGACAGGGTGCCCCTTTGGAACAGTCGTCAGAAAATGTGAGAAAATGAAAGTTATGTAAGCTCTCACACAAAGCATTGAAGATAGGAATCTGAGTGTAAAAAAGCTACCTGTCTCCCAATGATAGGCAGGGATACACACCATGACTCGAATAGACTCAGCGAACTTTAACACCTATGATATTACGAGTGTTTTGCACGTGTCGAATTTCAAGAAGGAACTACTACAACAGTTTGGACATAATTCAATACCACCGGCAAAGTCCAATGCCGGCAACTTCTGAGAAAATAATGTTCACTCATGGAATTTGGTCTTTGAATGGCTGGCGGGAAAATTCATTTATACTCCTTTTGCACCCTCAGCTGAAACATGTTAAAATAACAACGCAGATTTGTTGGAGAACCTGACAAGGATTATTGGGTTAGTACTGTATGTATTCTTGTATATTTACTTTAATTTTAATATAAATGTAAACATGCATGCTGTATAAGCTATTGTAATTTTAAAATATGTTAGCTGAGGATGCGAGGGGGGCTATTATACCTTGTGAAACACGCAAGGAACCGTAAAAAAGGCTGATATTTGAATAAAATTGGCGATCACAAGAAAACCACAATTTATGTGGTATTATCATCAATATCCTTCAAAATCGACGTTCAAATGAAGGATTTGAAGAAACTATGAAAAAAGCAATAGTAGTAGGAGAGGATTTTGATTTTTGCTCTTCAAGTCAGTAGATCGACGTAGAGTTGCGCCCCTACAAACAGCACAAAGGATGAAACCCACCTCCTTCGTTATTGCTATGTTTGTGCCGGTGAAAGTAGCGTTTGTGCTATTGAAAGCATCTTGGAAGATGAAGGTGCAGTCACTTCCACATGTCATGATATTAGATCCGACGACAAGAGCTGAAGCCCCCCAGTCCAAGCCAGCAATGTGAGGAAGATGGACATGGAGGAAGGTAGCGTGGCCGAGCGGTCTAAGGCGCTGGATTTAGGCTCTAGTCTCTCTGGGGGCGTGGGTTCGAATCCCACCGCTGCCAAATGTTAATGTTTTAAGACCTGCAATACGATCAGTAAAAGTGCTTTTTGTTAGGCTGCAGGAGGTGTTAAGAGATAGACTTTCTAAAAGACAGGCTTAACATCAAGGCAGAAAAAATATTTTGTTTTCTCAACAGAAATTCTCTTTGGCACGTTCAGCTTTATGTAGGGAACAACATCTGCCAAGATCACTTTTGAGGCAGTGCACATGATAGTGTACCGGCAAGTACAGTACATTCAATATTGGCTGTGGTGGTGAGCTGCTTTTGTCTGTGAAACTTTTAATTCTTCACGCCGAATCGTTGGCAGGGGTAAAGCTTATTAAATCTTTGAACATAGCGCTCCATCAGAAGTACTTTGTTCGTGATCAAAAGAGATCAGAGGATTAACTTCATGAATTCACATAGCATACCTTACAGGAAAGATTTAAAAGGGGAATTGATTATGCTTCCTGATGTTGTTCCTGTGGTTTCTTTGGATACAAAGGTGAATGTTCTTTGACGTTCTGCTAGAGTATCCACTGGGTGAGCTTTCTCAATTAGCTCGGATAGGTCATCAGTGCTCCGTCTCCGGAAAATAATCAGCACTGTCGATCATGAGTTTACAGATTTCTCCAAATAACAACTATACATTTTAACCCAGCGGTTAGCATTCCTTCAATCCAATAATTTTACTCTGGGTAAAAAGCAGCGCAATCTACAGAGAGATAATATTCAAATATTTCAACGTTCTTATTGGATTACCTGTATGGAGATATCGCTCAGAATTCCTAATATGATTTTGAGTTCAGTTTTGCTTTACTACTTTCAGAGTCTTTTATTGACCTTGCTGAAGCAGAGAAATGACATAATCACAAATGCGACCTACCTGTGCTGCTGTTTCTGGTTAATAATTATTATTGCGAGGAAAAAAAAAACAGCTCCTTGCATTAAGAGCAAGAGCAACCAACGCGCTCTCTTGTTGAGTTGGGTTTTTTCCGTGGTGCTCTTCCTCAGATGCAAAGTTATTTGGCGAGCAAGAACCTCTGAGAAGGAGCCTGAATCCGTCAAGAACTCTGAAATTCTAATATCGCACTACCGTCTTGTGTACAGAGATCTGCTTCTTCCTTTTTGAGTGTTTTGGTGTTTAAGAGCACACTTCCTACCTCGAATGTTAGTTTCAGGAGATGTGTTACCAGATCACAGATCATCTTGAAAAGATTTGGGATGCACTGGCTCAGTTATTTGAAGGAACCTATACCACCAACGCACTTCTGAGAAGCACCTGCACATTTTCGCAATCCTCTCTCTCACCTACAAAGTTATGAAGACACAGACGACCAACAAAAACTAATTTGATTCACTCAATTATTTGTCCATCTCTAAAGCCTGTGTGTATTGACAAGGCAATTCAAAAGCACATATTAAATAAGAACACGATCCTTCTTGTTACCATTCACGTGGTTGGAGCATTGTTTCGCCCTTTAACATTCTTCTACAATATTTACAAAAGGGCTTTATCACTGGAGTTGTGTGCATCAGTCCATGAACATCAACTGTACTGCTGTTTTTCTATGCGTAATTTAATTGCAAGCACTTAAAAGATGCAAAAAGGTTTCAAAGAAAACATAATTGAAAGACAGTCGAGTAAGGAGGTAGAAAAACGCACTCCCCCATTGAAGAATCAACCACCGTCGCCCATGTGACTGGATATAAAAATAAATTATTCATTTCAATTATTCATGAAGGGTGGATTGTGGTCAGTAAACATATGCACATCTTTAAGTCAGTTCCACCATCTGTGCCATAGGGGATGTAGCTCGGTGGTAGAGTGCATGCTTTTCATGTATGAAGTCCTGAGTTCAATCTCTGGTGTCTCCAGATGTCTTATATTATTGTGCTCACATCGCAATCTTCTGTTGAGTAAGAACTCTTTGCTCGTGTTCATAGAGAGCCAGGTTTACACAATTAAATTCAGTCACACACGAAGTGCTACAGTCTTGCTCTGCTGTTTTAAATGTACCTCCAAAGCATTTCGTTGTGTTAACTACCAAATGATTTGAACTAATTTTACGTCATATTCAGGAAATCCAGAGAAGGTCATCAGACTTTTAGTGGCTGTTGAAGAAAACACCTGTTGAATCTCATCAGGGATTTCTTGAGAGATCATTCAGCGAGCAAGTCCTCCCTCTGGACTCCAAATATTTTGGGTTAAACTGTTATTCACATACTCTAACGAAGAGAAACGTTAGTGTCTTCCGGTGTGTGAGCCCATTTCTAAAAAAAAAAAGTTATATAAATTGAATTGTTCTACTTTTTAGGCTTGCATAGTCTTATTAATATTTCAGTTACATCTTTTTTTCTGTAGTAACATCAGTTGATATTAATATTAGTCCTGATTTATAATTTTTTTGTCATGGTTGATCTTAAATAATTTTGTAATTAGTTTCAGTTTTGAAAAATCATGCAGAGAAGCTACCAAAACTGGTAATGTTCATATAATGTGTAATGCAATAGCAGCATTTTGGGTTGAAAACAAAAAGCATATCTTGGTATGAATCCTAACACTTCATAGACAGCGTTCTAGGACTTCTCGCTTCAGATAAAGTTGTCAATACATCATAGATTTCTACTCAATCAATATCAGCAGTGTTATCGCTACCGAACGCTAAATATAGATCCTGGCAATACTTCGTGAGATCTTCGTAAGAAAATCCAAAATACTACGGAAGGAATCAAATTTATATATTTCTTTGGATCGAGAAGATGATCATTATGAGACTCAAAACATGCCTGTCTTTTCTTTTTTTGAGGACAAATGGATTATTGAGGTGTAAAAATGGGTTCAAAACCAAAATCACCTGCTATCGCTGCTGTTTCTTCAAATCCTTCAACTGATCATCGATATCGAGGAATAATATATAGTTTCTTCAAATCCTTCAACTGATCATCGACATAGAGAAATAATATTATACAATTGTGGTTTTCTGTTAATTGCCAATTTGACTGTAATTACATCTTCGTTTACAGATGTCTTGCATGTATCACAAGGTATAATAGTCGTCGTGCGTCCTCAGTTAAAATGTACGACAAAAGTACAACATTTATGGTTACATCCATATTAAAATGAAGGTAAATATACCAAGATATTAAAATACAATTGTACAGTCCTAACTTAATAATGCCTGTGAAGTTTTCCAACAAATCCGAACTGTAATTTTGAAATATTATAGCTGAGAATGAAAAGAGAGTACAAAGATCAAATTCAATGAGTGAAAATGCACCAGTAGTTCTCTAAGCTGAGTTTCTTCCCTGAACATGACTTGCTTGCGAAGCACCAAGCAGCCTTGAACGGATCGCGGAAATCAAATATACAGTACAGATGGATTCAGAGTGTGCTTTCCAACTTTTGTGCAACATTTTCCTTTGAAAGGGTGGAGTTGTCTTCACAATCTGGGTTAAATAAAAAGGAGTGACGTCAGTGTTAAACAGCTTTCCTTCTTGGAGAACAATGGTTGTGTTCCATATTTCTAATTATTTTGGTTTCAAGATCGCAATTTAGTGTGAAACATAAAAGCCAGCTGGATAAGCTTTATTAATTTCCCTCATGGGATCAATAAAGTATCTACAGCAGTGGTTCTCAAACTTTTTGGACCAAGTACCACCCCTAATCCAACCAAAGCATCCAAGTACCACCTACAAGTCATCATCTCATAGGAACCCCAGAAATTCTCAATGACCAACATGAGTGTACGTGCACATACTCACACATACATATAATAAATATTATAATAATGAACTTTATTTGATATAGCGCCTTTAAAGGTGGCTTCTCAAAGTATTTTACAGAAAAAAAAACATTAACAACAACTAATAAAAAAGCACCATTTCAGTGAGAGGGGTGAGCCTATTTAGTTGAGCAAAGGAGATGTGAATTAATTTTTCAAGCCTTGATACAATTCACAACAGAGTCTAACAGATATTAAATCATCAGGCATTTTCTTGACGGCAAAGGTCTCGCGGTGGATGTTGTAATGCGTACATTAATTTCTGGAGCAACCTCTCTAATTCGTGCAACTGCACCGTTATGTCGGCTTGTCATTGCTCTAGCACCGTCTGTACAAACTCAGATGCATTTTATCAAGTCGAGGTCATTCTCTTCGATAAATTCATTCTGAAGCTGAAATATGTGCTCTCCTGTAGTTCCTGTTGGTAGCGGTTTACAGAACAGAAAGTCTTCATGGGACATACCCTCAAACTCGTATCTAACGTAAACGAGCAAATTGGCCAAATCGACTACAGACTCATCTAATTGCAGTGAAAAACATCTGCTCATCTTAACGCGCTCTATCAGTGTACTTTTGATATAATCCTTCATTTCAATAATTCTATGAATGACTGTGTCTTTCAGGGGGAGGGGGGCAGCAGGTCGAGCTGTTTAGCAGATTTTTTTCCACACATAATACGTGTCAGCTCTTTTGCCAATGGCAAATAAGGTTCTTCAAAAATAGTGTAGCTTACCTGCTTTAGCAATCCGCAAGCTTTTTCCGCGTTTCCGTTTTTATTTCCGTATTTATTTAAAGTTTTTATTTCATGCGCATGGGAGCGAAACACAGAGACGCTCGGTGTATTTTTCTCAAATTCGAACAGTTCTTAAATATTTTTCTATCACGCTTTCGTGTGCTCACAAGATTGCCTGCGTTCGTAGCACGTATTTCTATGCATTCCTGTGTTTACAATGTTGGCATTGTTCCAAAATCACGCACATTCTCCTTTCTCCCTATTTGCTGGAGATACAATAGCTTTTTTTAAATACAATTGGTCACTTGCATCCGTAGCACGCATTCCTATAGAGTGGTATAGAATTACAGAGTATCTCTTGTGTCCACTGAAGTATTAGCACGCACTGTATCGTAGTATGTAGGCTGCGTATTTGACAAGTATTAAAATACAAAATATGAAAACCCGTCCCGATTTTTCAGTGCACACTACACAGTTCCAGGGTCATTTGGCGTACCACCTGGTGGCACTCCACGTACCACTGCCGGTACGCGTACCACAGTTTGAGAACCACTGATCTACAGTATCTATAAATCTCTTACACGTCATTTACAATGGCTTTTCAACTAATAGCCCGTGCAGGGATCAAACCCTAGCTGTTGGTACAGTACGAGTTGCGTAAGGCTCTGTAACGCGCAGATGAGAAACTAACCTCTGCTTCTTCATTATATACACAGCTATATATGCAAGCTTACTGCCTCCTACGGGCTCTGTATTTGATTGCGGTACAAGACCGGCCGTGGAGATAAAGTGAGACGGGTGTGTACATTAAAAGGCTCATAGTGTCCCTGGGAGGGCTCAAACCACCACCCTTTTGCTTAACAACCGAACCACAAAGACTCATGTACAGCTTAACACTTCTCGGTCTCAGTGAAAGTGATACACTCCGTAAAATTTCCAGAGATTCATTTATTTTTAAAGGAAAATCACCAACAGCGGCCGAGATCTACTGGAGTTTTTTCATTCTATACCGCGATTTCTGAAGGGTACTCTGTGAAAATACGAGTTTTGACGAGAAGGGATGGACATATAAGGTCAAAAGGCTTGAGGAATTGAACCTTAAGGTGAAGACTGCGGGTTCAGTAGCAGCAGAACCTGATCAGTATCAGTTGACTCCGATATACTTTGAAAATGAACTTGGGGATTTAGAGTCAGACGTGCTACCGTTGCACCATGGGGTACTTAATTTAAAACAAAATAGAAAAAAAATCAGTGTTCCTGGATCTGTAATTGAGAACAACACCTGCACAAGAGCTGCGCAGGAAGAATAAAATGTGGTCTGGGAAGAAGAGACTCTCTTCGGAGAGCTGCGCTCTTCACAGGAGATTTTTTTTTTTGTGAAGCTGATTTGTCTCCTTTGGGAAATTCAACAGCACTGACAACCGTGACTTCGTGGTGCAACGGTAGCGCGCCTGACTCCAGATCGGAAGGCTGCGTGTTCAAATCATGTCGAGGTCAGCTGTTACTTTTTCAGGTTCTGCTGGTCCTGAACACGGAATTCACCCCATGCAGTTGAGTTCTATCTGTACACCACATAGATAATCAAAACAAAATAGAGCAGTACAGGACACGCAGTGTGGAGCTCACACAGGCTTACAGTCTCCAGCATTGGAGTGGAGGGGAAAAAAGAACTTTGTTTTTTTTTTTAAGAGAAAAGGCACAGTTCACATCTGCTTAACATCACGTCCAACTTTAGAGACAGCTACATCAGATAATGGAATCCCGGAAGTTTCAGATAACTTTTTTTAATACAGGTTCAAGCAAACCTGAAAGTTAATGAGTTTCCGGACACTTTTGTTTTATTAAAAAGTGTCTGAAGCCTGAAACTGTAATTTGAAAACAAAACCCGCTATTGGACATTAGCAGGTGCTTTTTGTAACGATTTGCTATTTCATGCTGGAAAACAAAGGAAACAGACCCAACGTTTGCTTTCAGGTGCGGTTCATTACATAATATACAGCTATTACTGAGGAGCTTGAATAAAATTTACACGAGCCAGGTAGAAGTCGAACCTACAATCTTATGATCCGAAATCAGACGCATTGTTTATTAAACCGCTGGCATTTCACATGACCTGAATTCCCCCATAGTGTGCTCAGCGCCGCTACTAGTAATGCACCGCTCCGTCTAAAATTTCAAAGTGAGAAACATGTGTTTTCTTATTTTTTATGAGTTTTAAAATATAATCTCTTTAAATCAGACAAGGGGTTTATGTTTCGCACTGAAATTCTGACTGAGAATTCAAAGAAAGACTGTTTTCTTCCACAACACCGTATAATTATCACATCCACCAGACTCTCCAACCTCTCCAGATCTTGCTGGTCGAGCAATTGCTCGGATAAATTAGGTCACGTATCATGTTAAATCATTTCTTCTCAACACAACATTTCCTGGTGCACGTTTTCTCTATGAAAAAAAGACATTTTTCCGTTGCACGATTTCTCGTTTTTTATCAAAGCGTACAGAAATAAAAAAGAAGAAGAAATAGTGTTGCAAAAGAACTTTGTCGCCCTTGTTAGATGTCAAACGCATTGGACATGAAAAATGCCAGATAAAAGCCAGTTCTCTTCGTTTCTCAGTGTCGGGGCTGCTACTGTATGTAAAAGAGGCAATTTGCTCTGAGCGCAGGTTCAGCGCTTTCTGAACACAGATGTCTCAGAGCGGTGTGTCCAAGTGGCTGTAAAAGGTGATGGTGGTCCTGTCACCGTAGCCTAGTTGGTTAAAGTGCCTCTTTATTGAACAACAGAACTGTGGTTCAAATCCCAGCCGTGTATTTCTTCCTATGTTGTAGTACAGAACGTACCATTTGGGGCACTCACAAAGGGCTTGATTTTGTTAAATGCATGTGTTCATTTCCTTTCAAAAACTTGTTTTTGATGAACTTCACACAGCTTGCAAAACATGAAATTCAGTTCTTGGTTATCAGTGCAGAAGAAATATTACCGGCTGGCAAAATAAACGGGAAGAGATTTTTTTTTAACCGAAAACTTGTGATTCGAGAAATGACCTTACCAGTCATTCTCTGTGGCGCAATCGGTTAGCGGGTTCGGCTGTTAACCGAAAGGTTGGTGGTTCGAGTCCACCCAGGGACGGGGTTCTTTGGCGATATAAACATTGTCTTCAGTCGATTGGATTTCTCAGCGAAACCTTAACCATTTTAATATTTGCAGGAAATGCGAGTGTTTAACACGTGTCAGGGTCACCGGGAAATGTCCAATAATGCCCAACATTGCAACTCCCCAGAAAACCATATTCACTCAAAAAAAATTATCGTCGAATCTTCATTTATACTCCAGTTGAATCCTCTGCTGAAATATTTTAAAAATACAATGCAGGTTTGTTTGAGAACTTGACAAGCATTCTTACAATAGCACTGTGCAGTTGGATTTTGATATTTTGACATATTTACCTTAATTTTAAACATAAATACTATACAGTCTATTGTAATTTTAAAATATGTTAGCTGAGGATGCAAAGGGGTGAAAGGGAAAGGTCAGAGGGTATAGTAAAAACAAGGTTAGGATTGGTGGAGGTGGTAGGGGTGTTGATGGTTTTTCTCTTGTCATGGAAATATAACTATTAATTTTAAAGGATCACTTACTGACGTCAGACAGCTGCCAATTCTCCAGACGCGTCTCTGGAAGGATAAACAGTTTATCCTCCGAGGTTCGTCCAATTTGCTAAAATTGTCCGGGTCCGGATGGAGTTTCAGCAGCCGTTCGCGCTCAGGTTTGTGATCCCGGACGAGCCCCCAAATTGTCATGGAAATATAACTATCAAGGAAGCCACAAGAGAGAGTTCTCACCTGAGTAAGGTCTTTATTTCAATATTGCAATATTGGGAGCCCTGCAAAGTGCAACCAGAGACTCAATTTGTTACAAGCAGTACAGGGTTTTTATAAGACGTTGCGCTGTAAAAAAGTTCAGCACTTGGTCCCTTCTAAAACTTCCCCTTTCTCTAAGAGAAAACAGATTACATCATAGAGCGAGAGAAGAAAAACTAGATTTGTTATTCAAAGCTTATCAGTTACTTTCAGCTAATTCTAATGACCCAGACAGCATATATTGTTTTGGTACATTGTCTTCTAAACTAACCTAAACAGTGTACTTTGTTGACGAACTGTTTTCTAAAATTCTGCACGCACTGTAGCACAGCAGTTACATCCTTGAAATATATTATCTAAAAGCACCAATATATTTTTTCAAAGCTCTCTACATTTTTAAGAATCAATTTACTTATTAGATTTCCACTTCACCGGCATCATGCAAGCAAACTACATAAATATGAGAAAACACGCAAGAGAGTTGTCACTCAGAGTGTCGAAGGGTCGATGTATACTGGGGCTCAGTTGAAATGCAACGTCAGGACTTTTCCGAATTATGTCACACGAAGAGAGCACAGCCCTTTCCGCCCTGCCGCGTGTGTCTCGGTAACTCGCTGTGATCGTATAGTGGTCAGTACTTTGCGTTGTGGCCGCAACAACCCCGGTTCGAATCCGGGTCATGGCAGAATAGGGGCGTCTGCTTTTACTTCTTGCACGAATGAAGGCAAAAAAAAGCCAATCGATGTGAACGAACGGCGCTTTACAGAGGAGTACTGCCTGACTGGATCGTTGATGAACGACAGAGGCCACTCCGACCTCTTCTCGGTTTTCTTCAATGACTTACTAAGGATCTTCTTCACATTCGCCCATGCAGGGGAAGCCAGTTTCACCAAAGCAAACGCAGGAAAGTGCATTTCAAGCAGAGACCAGGAGGGACTTGTTTACACCGAGAGTGGGCGGAGAATGGAACAATGCGCCCAGCCCTGTTGCTGGACCCGATTCTTGATGAGCTCTTGGGCTCACTAAGAGGCCCCCGCTGGATGCTAATCTTTCTGTTGTTCTTGCAGGTCCTGCGCTGCTTTTGAGCCGACAGAGCTCGTCCTGGTCTGTCGGCACAGCCCAATTGCAAATGATCGGCTCCGCATACAGAAGGAACGTGCGTTTGGTACAAGAGTGCACGAAGGCACCGGAAATACATTGGGAACAAATGACCGGTCGCTCAAGACCTCTGTGAAGTACAGGAGCGTGCAAAACGAGGCTGTTTCCGCCCGGTCTCGAACCGGGGACCTTTCGCGTGTTAGGCGAACGTGATAGCCGCTACACTACGGAAACCTGTAGGGACTGCTGCTGGTGTCTCGCTTGCGTTTCGGGCTGAGAAAGGGACGCGTCACTTTAGGAAGGGGGCGCTGGAGAGAGGAACAAAGGGCGCGATGAAACAAAATGCCGAAACCCGGGATCGAACCAAGGACCTTTAGATCTTCAGTCTAACGCTCTCCCAACTGAGCTATTTCGGCGGTGCGCAAAGCCCACAGCCACCTGCTCCAGCCTTCCTGTGTTGTGGCATGAGCGCACCAAGAGTAGCGGGAGAGTGTTGCAGGAACGTCACTCAGAAGGAAAGCCACCCAGCTGCGCCGTCTGAGCTCTGTCCAGCGCATCTTCCTCGCATGGACTCCTGCCTGCGACGGGCAGGAAACAATTAGCAAGACCAGAACGACACCCCATGGGTGTCTCATGGCCGCACCTTAGGTTGTGACACGTGCAGGTGTGAGGGGTTGCCGGGCTACTTTGGAGCAGAGCTTGGGCGGATGGGGGGCGGGAAAGCAGACAAAGAGGTGACACCTCAAGGTCTGCACGATCACAGCTCTCCGCCGCCCCAGGCTTCCGCTCGATAAGCTACTGGACACACCCGCCCCTCCTCACACAGACCGTGGAAAAGCCCCCGAGTGGGAGGGCTCTCTCTTCCTCCCAGGAGCTCTTGGACACGACGCCCAGACAGGGCGCGGGGAGCCGCCGCCTGCAAACACGGCTCCAGGCAGGACTCCACTCCGCAGGAGCCGCAGAGCAGAGGAGATGAGGGCAGCTTAGCTCCTGTGCAGAGACCTGAGCTGTTGTTGCTGTGGATGCTGTCTTTTCTGCACTCGGGGTAGGAGTGAATGTTGAGTTGCCCTTAGAAATGAAGCAGAGCACTTCAACGGCACGGGTGTGTGTGTGTGTGTGCGCCCTGGTGATTCTGGGAGACAGATCGAACCTGGGCTAAAAGAGAGGGGGCTTAGCCCTCTTCCATTTGCTAGTTCAAAGTTGTACAACCCATTTGTATCTGCTAGGCGGCGCAGTCGTCGTGCACAAAGAACGCTTTGAAAAGCGTCAAAGGCAAGTCATTCCGAGTTGGTCGTTTGTGTTTTCCGTTCAGACGCGAAATGCTGAAATGATCTCTCGGCTCCTCGGTTGTCATTTCTGCTCCGTAAAGGAATCACAGCACGCGTCGGCTTCCAGCATGCTGGGTCGGGACACGATGCGGGGGGTTGGAGAGAGCGATGTCTTCCTCGTTAGTATAGTGGCAAGTATCCCCGCCTGTCACGCGGGAGACCGGGGTTCGATTCCCCGACGGGGAGTAGCTTTTCTTTCACCTCCTTAGAGAAATGTCTGCCTTTCACTTCTCTGTTTTCTTTCACAGCGTCGTGCACCTTTTCATTGCTCTCGCTTTCAGAGCCTCCGCACGGTACACGACTCGACATCAGGAAGCACATTGAAGTGAAAGCAGGAAGCGCTGCGACATGCACTGTGCAGATCCCGCCACACTAAGAGGTGAGTGGGTCTGTTCGATGCACAAAGAACGCTTTGAGAAGCGTCAAAGGCAAGTCATTCCGAGTTGGTCGTTTGTGTTTTCCGTTCAGACGCGAAATGCTGAAATGATCTCTCGGCTCTTCGGTTGTCATTTCTGCTCCGTAAAGGAATCACAGCACGCGTCGGCTTCCAGCACGGTGGGTCGGGACACGATGCCGGGGGTCGGAGAGAGCGATGTCTTCCTCGTTAGTATAGGACCTGTCACCTGTCCCCACCTGTCACGCGGGAGACCGGGGTACATCAGGACGCGCATTGAAGTGAAAGCAGGATGCGCTGTGACATGCACTGTGCAGATCCCGCCACACTAAGAGGTGAGTGGGTCTGTTCGATCACAGCGCTAGGCGAATCCCCAATCCCCTTTTGTGCCTGGCGACAAAAGATGTCTTTTTCGGCCCAGTTTCGAACCGGGGACCTTTTGCGTGTGAGGCGAACGTGATAACCACTACACTACGGAAACGGTGGTAAGACGTGCCCAGCGGCCCAGCGCTGAGCTTCGCCAATGCGATTCAGCTGCTTCCAGTGCCTTTATTGGAGTGCGCTGATGGACCGTGCTCTCTCTCCAGAGACCAGCACGCCTGTCATGGACGGAGCAGGAAAGGCGGCGCCACATTCTACAGCCCTCTCCACGCAATCGACGAAATCGGGCTACTGAAGTGGAGAAAATCGCCTCTCCAGAAAGTGCAAATATCATCTTGGAGACTATAAATCCTATCGCCGAAGGTCAGCCCTGTCTACCAGAGTAACCCTCCCACAGCGATGATCAGCTCGTCTCACACGCGAGAAGTTTCGGTTGGAAACAAGCGCCCCCTCTTCTCGCACGTTTTGCACGTTCGAGTAGTTTTAATGCGGCTCTTTCGTACACGGTGCTGATCTTTTGGAAAGCAGGAGGCAAAACCGAGTCGAACCGCCTGGGTGAAAACCAGGAACCCTAACCGCTAGACTATATGGCAGCGAACAACCATGCTGTTCACGGCATCATGCAAGCAAACTACATAAATATGAGAAAACACGCAAGAGAGTTGTCACTCAGAGTGTCGAAGGGTCGATGTATACTGGGGCTCAGTTGAAATGCAACGTCAGGACTTTTCGGAATTATGTCACACGAAGAGAGCACAGCCCTTTCCGGCCTGCCGCGTGTGTCTCGGTAACTCGCTGTGATCGTATAGTGGTCAGTACTTTGCGTTGTGGCCGCAACAACCCCGGTTCGAATCCGGGTCACGGCAGAATAGGGGCGTCTGCTTTTACTACTCGCACGAATGAAGGCAAAAAAAAGCCAATCGATGTGAACGAACGGCGCTTTACAGAGGAGTACTGCCTGACTGGATCGTTGATGAACGACAGAGGCCACTCCGACCTCTTCTCGGTTTTCTTCAATGACTTACTAAGGATCTTCTTCACATTCGCCCATGCAGGGGAAGCCAGTTACACCAAAGCAAACGCAGGAAAGTGCATTTCAAGCAGAGACCAGGAGGGACTTGTTTACACCGAGAGTGGGCGGAGAATGGAACAAAGGGTTTGTGTGTCAATTGTTTTGAATTAATTTCGAACGCAAAGAAAAGTAGTTTTCTTCCAAGAAATCACACATTTGTCGCATCCTCCATACTATAATTCTCTCTTGTAGTAGTAAAGCATTTTGATTTAAACTGAACAATATATTAAATGTTTCATCTATTCACTTACGATTAACATAGGCAGCCTTGAACGGATTGCGGAAATGAAATATACAGATGGATTCAGGGTGTGCTTTCCAACTTTTGTGTAACATTTTCCTCTGATAGGGCGGAGTTGTTTTTAAAATCTGGATTAAATAAAAAGGAGTGACGTCAGTGTAAAACAGCTTTCCTTCATGGGGAACAACAGTTGTGTTCTATATTTCTAATTATTTTGGTTTCAAGATAGCAATTTAGTATGAAACATAAAAGCCAGCTGGATAAATCTGTTACACGTCATTTACAATGGTCTTTCAACTAATTGCCCGTGCAGGGATCAAACCCCAACTGTTGTTGCGAGTTGCATAAGGCTCTGCAACATGCAGATGAGAAACTAACCTCCGCTTCTTCATTATATACACAGTGAGCTATATTTGCGAGCCTACTGCCCCCTGCGGGCTCTGTATTTGATTGCGGTACAAGACCGGCCGTGGAGGTAAAGTGAGATGGGTGTGTACATTAAAAGGCGTCCCTGGGAAGGCTCAAACCACCACCCTTTTTGTTAACAACCGAGCCACAAAGACTCATGTACAGCTTAACACTCCTCGGTCTCAGTGAAAGTGATACACTCCGTAAAATTTCTGGAGAATCATTTGTCAATTTCCCTACGGGATTAATAAAGTATTATCTATCTCTCTTAAAGGAAAATCGCCAACAGTGGCCGATATCTATTGGAGTTTTTTTCATTCTATACTGCAATTTCTGAAGGGTACAGGCTTGGGGAATTAGACCTTATGGTGAAGGCTGCGGGCTCAGCAGCAGCAGAACCTGATCAGTATCGGTTGACTCCGATATACTTTGACAACTTAACTTCTGGATTTAGAGACATTTACCTTAGTGTCGGTATACTAAGATGTTTTGGTAACGAGGAAGGAGGGACAAAGCAAATTGGCAGAATGTGTGCTATTTTGTTGACTACAAGTCCTCACATGCCAGAGGGTAAATATTAAAAAAAAACGTAACAGTATAATCTCTTGTACTTCACAATTTAATAGTGTCTGTTACATTGTGTCTCACACCTCAGTCTCAGAATTGTGAGACGAGTTTGTAATCAGGAGGGAGGGCAATAGCAATTCAGCAGAAATTGCATTCACCTTTTCCCAATGCATTCTCACATGCCATTTTCTCACATGCCATGCTCAGAGGGTCATATTTTTAAAATGGTACCGTAAAATGTCCTGAAGTTCAGGATTTTGACAGTCTGTTATATTGTGTCTCACACCTTGATGTCAGAAATATGAGATAATTTTAAAATCAGGAGGGAGGGCCCTAGAAATATAGCGAACATTGCATTTACCATTTGACAATGTATTCTCTCGTGCCATGTTCAGAGGGTCGTATTTAAAAAAACGGTACAGTACAATGTCCTGAAGTTCAGGATTTTGATAGTCTTTTCCATTGTCTATCACACATCTGTGTCAGAATTTTTAGACATTTTTATAACCAGGAGGTAGGTTCGATCACCCTCTGCTCATCCTCAGTTAACCATTTAGTCTCATATGCCATGTTCTAAATGTCCCATTTAAAACGGCTATATTAAAATTTCTTGTAAAATGCAAGAGTTTGAGACTTTTTATGATCAGAAGGCAAGGTCGTGGAAAATATGCAGGAAGTGCCAGTGAATTTACGTTTTGCCTTTGTCTTATTTACTCGTGGTATAACATGCCAGTTTGTTTTATTGTGAGTTGTGTTTCTGAAATGTGTTTCTTACAAAAATGCAATTTGGACAGTCTCTACTTACATATTCCCCTTTACTGAGGAAATGTACAATAATACATCCGGATAAGTATTTTTTAAAATGACTGTAGAGAGCCATATACAGGCGAAAGACGACATAACATCACAGCAGTAGCATTTAAGATGGAACGAAAAACACAAAGCAGCAGCTGGCGAATAAGAAGCCAACTTCAGCCTCGTTAATGCAATAGCATTAGGTGAGGTGGAAAAATATTTCTTGCTCTGAACCTTAACATTTTTATAGGAGGTGTTCTAGGACCTCTTGCCTCAGAAAAAAAACTGCCAGTACATCACTTATTTCTTCTCCATCAATAGCAGCAGTGTTATCAGTACTGAGCCCTAAATGTGGGTCCTATCATCATATAAAAAGTCGAAAGTATCGACTGCATTCAACTGATAAAATGTATCTTCTATGAGAGTTATATCTTTATCCAAAATACATCGGAAACAAATTTGCACGTTTTTTGGGGGGGATCCTGAAGACTGAGACTCAAAACTTTTTTTTCCTTCTTTCCAGGAGGAAGGATTATTCAGATGCAAACATTGTCCCAAAATCGATGTACTCTTCAATGATATTCAAATCCTCAAATTCTTCATCTGAATGTCGATATTGAAATATGATATCGTACAAATTGTGGTTTTCTTTTTAAAGCAAATTTTATGCTTTAAATTAAATAAATTGTATTTATTATGAATGTGCCGGAATTTTTTCAATACTTTAGAGGGTTCTGCCATTTTAGATGTTATGCTGTTCCTGTCTGATTTATCAAATGTGTCATTTAAATCTCCCGTCATTTCTATATCAGCCTGAAGGCCTTGAAGTAAAGATTGCAATTCATCCAAAAATGCAATTCATCCAAAAAAAGTTTCCCACTGGTGATACATACAAGGAAATGAATGTACATTTTCCCCCCAAATCAACAAATTTAAAATCAAATACCTCCCTCATCTGCAGGTGGAGAGAATAATGTCAGAATAAATACAGGTTTAAAAGTCAGGAGCATTGATCGTCCTATTTTAAAATGACACTAAAATGCTCACAATATATTAAAAAGCTCTGTAAAATAATAAAAAATAAATAAAACAAGGTAAAAAGAAATAATACACAGTTATAAAGCTCGGGAATTATCAATGGGAAGTTACAATGGGTTGATATGATTTAAAAAATAAAATGTTTGAAAAAATCCACTTACAATATGCTAAAAATGGCAAGAATACTTAAAACAGGTGTGTAAAATTTAAAAAAATAAATAAAACAAGTTAAAAATAAATACTAAATGGGTTTAAAATTCAGGAATGTGATTGGTCAGATGCTTACAATGAGTGTTGCTGGTGTTTCGTGTGATTTACCGAAATTAAAAAAATATTCAATTTAAAAACGGCAAGAGCTCGTATGAAAAAAAAGTTCTTAAGTATCTTTGTTGTAACAGCTGCGCCAGAACTAGTGTATTCATATACATCAGAAAAGTAGCTGAACTTGACTGGTTTATATTCAGTTATATGCATTGGGGACGAAAAGGAGACTTACATGGATTTTATTAGGTTTGAGGAATCAGAAAATTAATTTTTACATGTTTATGCCTACGAGCAGAAATAACTTCCTGCTTTCAGCACTTTTATTGTTTTTGCTTGTAACCTCGAACAGAGAAACCCAGTACTGACTCATAGAAACGCCCCGGAGTTTCTGTGTTTCTGGGATTTAAGAGGGATGTACTGTATGAAGACAGTAAAGGGAGTTTTTTTTTTCCCGCTGTAGAGTATGAAGGCGGTTTGATGAGTCTGGAGGGAGGAGACACGCATTCCGCACGGGGAGCGCAGAACAACGAGTTTCACCTGCAGCTCGCTGAGTCCTGTCCTATATAACCCCTGAGCCTGGGACACACTGATTCTCTAACCAGTGTTCGAGATGTAAAGGGTTGAACCCAGAAGTCGAGAGTGGAGTTTTTGTATAAGTGTAAGATTAAGGGAATAGGGTTTTGGTGGGTTTGGTGCACAGATGAGGTTTCGGTTTAGGTTTAGTTTGCTTTTGACACATTTGTAACGGCCATGGCGGCCTGTAGAGTCGGCATGTGCTGTTACTTTTGCGCACGTTTGGTGTATGAGGGTGGTGAGGTTTCGGCTCACTCGGGTGATATTTCATGGTTGGACTTTTCAAGGAAGGTGTTACAGAAAGTCAAATGATGTCAAATGCTTAATCACTTTGCTGAAGGGAATTGGTTTTGACATTAGTTTCAATCGGTGAAGTTACTGGAAGAATTTTGGATGAAAATAGAGGAGGAAAAAAGATGTGGGCCTGATTAGAATGTTTGAATGGCAGAAGCTGATGGATCTTTCTAATGTGGTGTGAGCCTGGTCAGTACCTGGATGGGAGACCTCCTGGGAAAAACCAAGGTTGCTGCTGGAAGAGGTGTTAGTGGGGCCAGCAGGGGGTGCTCACCCTGTGGTCTGTGTGGGTCCTAATGCCCCAGTATAGTGACGGGGAAACTATACTGTAAACAGGCGCCGTCCTTCGGATGAGACTTAAAACCGAGGTCCTGACTCGCTGTGGTCATTAAAAATCCCAGGGCGTTTCTCGCAAAGAGTAGGGGTGTAACCCTGGCGTCCCGGCCAAATTTCCCATTAGCCCTTACCAATCATGGCCTCCTAATAATCCCCCTCTATGAATTGGCTACATTACTCTGCTCTCCTCCCCACTGAAAGCTGATGTGTGGTGAGCGTTCTGGCGCAGTATGGCTGCCATCACATCATCCAGGTGGATGCTGCACACTGGTGGTGGTGGAGGGGACTCCCCATTACCTGTAAAGCGCTTTGAGTGGAGTGTCCAGAAAAGCGCTATATAAGTGTAAGCAATTATTATTAATTAATAGGACTGTGATTGTTCGCATGTTTAATGAGATGGTGATGAAGGAAGATGTTATGAGATGGTTGTCTAAGTATTGTTTAGTGAAAGGTGAGCTTCAGAAAGTCTTGGATGATAATGGCATCTGGAACTGTGCATGGAGAGTACCTGTTTCATTGCATGAAGACAAAAAATGGTTATGGTGGATTTAAACACATTCCTTCTTTGATTGGATTAGGTGAAAATAGAGGCCTTGTGTTCTACCAAGGGCAGCCAAAACCGTGCAGGAGATGTGGGGAGCTGGGTTACTTTGTGGATGCCTGTACAAAGGTGGTGTGTGGTATGTGCAAGGAAATTGGACATGCATATACTGAATGTACAAGCGTGAGGAAATGTAATCTCTGTGAGTGTGAAGGTCATGTGTTTAAAGACTGTCCAAATTCCTTTGCAAATAGAACAAAACTGGGAAGACCAATGCAAAAACGGGAAGAGTTTGAAGAGGCATTTAGGGCTGGAGCAGTGGTTATGGATCAGGAACTGGATGTGGTTGATGTTGAAGAAAGTGGTGAAAAAGAGAGCGAGGGTTCAGAATGGAGTGAAGGGGATGAGGGGGAGGTAAAAGAGAATGATGATGTTGCAAAAAGTGAGGTGGAATCTGAATTGATTGGTAGCATCTCTTCCAATAGCCTGCCACCTGTGGAGACTGAAAGTGCTCAAATGAAATGTACAGAACAGAGGGTGCAGTCTAAAAGAGACATTGGATTTAGAAAATGATTTAACTCCAAGCAGTAGAGTGAGGGAAGATCATTTTCCGAGTCCTCAGGTAGGTTCTCCCATGGGTTTAGATGTCTCCAATATATGTGATCTTACTGACCAAGCTTTAGAACCAGAGACTCAAGGAGGGCAGGTGGAGAAATATCCTATGGAGACAATTAAAGCAAAAGGGGGGGGGCTGTATAGTAGGTGTCACCTACTGAATGATTGTTGCGAGAGCTTTTAGTCTCCCCTGGTCCTACTTTAAGTATGGCTCTTAATATTGTGTCAATAAATGTGAGAAGCATTCGCTCCAAGTTAAGGGCAAGGAATATACTATCATTTGTGAGGAAGGTAAATGCTGATATTGTGTTGTTACAGGAGTGTGGGTTACCCTTTAAAAACTGCCATAAGGATATGGAAGAACTGGGGACATTGGGCCCATCAATCTGGAGTGGGTCCAAAGAAAATAAATCTGATGGTATAGCTGTTCTAATTAAAAATAAGATGGTAGAGGTACGTCAGCACCTTGTAGTGAAACCAGGAAGAGCACTGGTGGTGTATCTGGGTTTCATGAATGTCTAATTTAAACTCTTAAATATATATTGTCTGAGTTGCTCACATGACGGATATGTCCTAATTCAGAAACTGAGTATATTTATTGGGATGGGAACCAATGGTTTTAGCTGGGGATTTTAATTCTCTTTTAGAAAGAGAAGGCAGAATGAGGGGCGAGAGACGGGTCCAATTTGATAAATCATCAATATTATTGCAAACATTATGTAAAGATTTTAAACTGAAAGATGGCTTCAAACTTCATAGTCAGGGGAGGGCAGGTTTCACATGGGACTAGTCTAATGGGACCCAAGCCTCATGCATTTTGTTTGATACGTGATTTTACTTGCACGACCGCAGGCCTAACCCCTGTTTTTTGTTCTCTGACCATTGTCTGCTGTCATGTACAATTTCTATTCCAACAGCTGTTACTGTGGGGAAGGGTGTGTGGAAGCTCGATATTTTGCTTCTGGAAGGTGAGGAAGTGACGCACAGGTTCAGGGAAAGATATAAGGAATGGCGGTCTTTGTATGACCTGTTTGACACAAGAGCACAGTGGCCGACCCTGCGCTCTGACCCCCAGCTTCTCTCCCTGTCTGTGTGTCTCATGGAGTTAGAAAGACTACAAGCTGTGCAAACTTCCAAATCTTTAACATCATTTCAAGGGTGTATGATAGATCATTCACAAGATCAAATGGCTGTTTATTATTGTAAGAACTGTAGTTCACTACTGTTCTTTTTACTCTTTTGCTTGCATTATACAGCCGTTAAGTGCATTTAGAACCTAAGAGATATCCAACTGATTAACCTGTCTGATGAATGTTAAATGGGTTGTGACTTTTGGCAAAGTTTTTTGCAACATTATTTGTTTCATGAATACCATTCATCTCTATAACAACTTTCCTGTACCCTGAACATATGTTTTAAATTGCTTGATCCCATTTGGTGCAACCTTTCCGTTGTACTCGTAATGTGTTGTTTGCATTAGGAGTGTGTTAAATAAGCAGAAAAGAAGCCCGTTTCTTCTACTGCTTCTGACCTTATACAGTTGTCAGAATCTCTCATCCAAAAGCTGATGAGTGGGAGGGGGGGAAATTAGTGCGTAAAAAAACATTAAAGAGCATAAGGGTTTTCATCACATGGACTTGTTTGACTGTTTAGGATTAATGTTTTGGTGCCAGATCAATTAAAGGACAACAACCAGAAACACTGGTTCTCAGACTGAACGCATTCTCCTTCAATAATCTTTTTTACCAACAGGTGAGTGGAGTTGCCATGGGCACCAGAATGGGACCCAGCTATGCCAATATCTTTGTTGGCTGGGTAGAAGAACGCTTCTTCGCTTTCTACACTGGCTATGTCCCTGACCTCTACAAGCGATATATTGATGACTGCGTCAGTGCCGCCACATGCTCCAACGATCAGCTTAAGTGCTTCCTGCATCATTTCACCAACTTCCACCTGTCCCTCAAATATATGGTTAACATATCTTCCACTACTCTTCCGTTTCTGGACATCAACTTCTCCATCAACTACCCCAGACTCTCCACTTCTGTTTATTACAAACCCACGGATTCACACAGATATCTTGTCTAGCTCATTTCACCCCAAACATACTAAAAATTCTCTCCCTTTTTCACAGTTCCTTCGGCTACAACAAATATGCAGCAACGACATCAACTTCCAGAATCAAACCCTCAAAATCTACTCCTTTTTCATCAACAGAGGATACCCCAGCAGTGTTATTGACAGGGCCCTTGCCCGAGCCAAAAACACCCCTCGGACCATCAACCCAATCAGGAACTCCCACCATAACAACCGCATTCCTTTGGTGCTTCCCTAACACACTTCCTATCCCCAGGACTGTTAATGACAACTTTTCCATCCTACAGGATGATCCCTCCATTGGGGCCCTCTTTTCTGACCGCCCCATCATCTCATATCGCCAATCACCTAATCTGCGCAACCTTCGTGTTCACAGCTCCCTTGACCGCTCTCAGCAACCATCCACACCAGGTACTTTCCCCTGCAACAGAGCTCGCTGTATCGCCTGCAAGTACACATCCAACACCACACTCATTCTAGGCCCCTCAGGACAATTCTGGATCACCCAGATGGCATCTTGTACCTCCAGCAACCTTATTTACTGTATCTCTTGCAGTAAATGCCCAGTTTCTCTCTATATTGGAGAAACAGGAAGGAGACTTGGAGACCGCTTCAGAGAACATGTCAGGGCTGTGAAGATTGAAGATCTCTCCAAAAACCATTGTTTCTCATTTCACCTCTGATGGCCATGACCACTCTAATCTCTCCGTCTGTGTTCTCAAAGATGGTTTTCGGAACTCATACATTAGAAAGACTACCGAAACCAAACTTATCCTGCAGCTAGGATCACACCTTCCCCCTTCTCTAAACAACAGACTACTATTCTACTAAATTTTCTCCATTCATTGGAAGTTGTATTTCACACCTCTCAACACCTATTCTGACTTCACACCTCTTGATTGCCCTCTCTTTCTGTCCCCTGCTCCCATCTCTCACTCCTCCTCCCTCCCAGCCTTTGTTCTCCCACTACATTACCTTTGCCTACTGCCTTCTCTCTCTCACACCTGAAGAAGGCTCCACAGCCGAAACATTGTTTTCTCTCTTCTTTTTTTTTCAGCATGGAATAAACCTATTACTTGTTCCTTAACAACCGGAAACAATATCTTCGGTCTTTCCAGAGCTGTAAGTAGTCATTCCAAGTTTATTAACTTGTCTCTGTGCTTGTATGTACTCTTCAATAGCCACTGATGTTATTTACAGCAACTATTTTTAAAAATAAATTAGCATTTTTTTGGACTTCCTTTAAAGAATTGGCACATTTGGCAGAGCGGTGGCTCTGTGGCTAAGGATCTGCACCTGTGGCTGGAAGGTTGCTGGTTTACATCCCACGGTCGGCAGAGGAATCCTACTGTCACGGACGTCCAAAGGGACTCACTGTGGGGAGCAGGAGAGCGGAAAAAGACCCATATGCGTAGCGGCAAGACGGGAAAAAGGCCCGGGCTCATTAGTGCAAAGAGTTCAGGAATGCCGTATAGAAACCTGTGCCCTCAGGGAGCGGACGTGGGGCGCCCTGGTGCTAGGCGGGTCTCAGGACATCCGAACGTCAGTGCTGAGCGAGGACAGAGTGCAAGACCCGGAAATATATAGCCCAAGGGAAAGAGAAAGACCGGAAGGACAGCAGACCGGAAACTAGGGACGGGACAGAGAAGGAGCGCCCTCTGGCTGCAGAGGGCGTGACACCTACTCCATTGGGCTCCTGAACAAGGCCCTTAACCCCAACTGCTCCAGGGGTGCCGTATAAATGGCTGACCCTGTGCTCTGACCCCCAGCTTCTCTCCCTGTATGTGTGATTCAAGGAGAGCAAGCTGGGGTACGCAAAATAGGAATTCCTAATGCAAGAAATTGTATATGGTCAATACAGTGATCATATCTTATTGGCACATGGTAATCTCCAAGGAACAAGTAATAGGTTTATTCCATGCTGAAAAGAGAAGAAGAAAACACAATGTTTTGACCATGGAGCCTTCTTCAGTTATGATTTGATTTTTTACAATCATACCCACACAAACTTTGCAATTTTTAAAAATCTTGCAAACACAACCCAGATATGTTGACTTAAAAAAAAAACAATTTGGGTTTTTTTTTTTAAGAAACACATACTTCTTTTCTAGTTTTTTATGTGGCTGTGACTGTCAGAAATCCTCAGTGAAAAGGTATGCAGATCCTGTGCAGATGTAAGTAGTTATTGAGACAGGCGAACAATCCAGAACGTCAGGCGAGGTCCAAGGTCGAGAGGCAAAAGAGAGTCCATAACCAGTAAGCGAGATTCAGAGTAAACGCGAGGTAGAGCTCTCAAAGAGAAGACTCAATACCGAGTAGCGGGAAGCGGGTTTGAATGGTTAAAACAGTGCTGCTTGCCGCACAGTAGAGCATGTGCTGGTAGATTAACACATGTTGATCTCCACCAGTTGGCTGGTGGTCTTGACATTGACAGAATGCTGTTTTGTGATTGATGCTATATCAAAATATAGGGTCCTTCAAAAATTAAACACAGAAATAAAAACATTGAATGGATTTGTACATCTGTTGCACTCCTACACTATTAACATCCATTGGGAGTTGAATTTCAATTATGTTTCCACTTCATTCAGATGTGTTCCCTATTTTTCAGATTGTTGGCAATGCCACATGTTAAAGGAGGACAGAGGAGTAGGATGCCAGACCTGTGGTCAAGGGCTGGTGGAGTAGGGAATGAGATCAAAGAATTTCTGAAGTTTTCTAAGATAGAAAAAAAAATTAGGTGGCATGACAATACAGTATGTGGTCAACACTGTCAAACAGAGTCCTTGGAGAGGATTACTCCAGCAACAGGAAATGGTTATCAGTGATTAGGCATGAAGATAGAAAAAAAGTAAGAATCCAAGTGCTTAGGGCGCAGAAGGAGGTGAGTATTGGTAAGGATTCAAAACCAGATGACAGTACACAATCTATAGTCCATATTTCAAGTCAAAGTGAGGGACATAGTTTGGAAGGCAACACAGAGCTCAGAAGTTCATCAGGAGATACAGAAGATGCATGGGCTGCACACGGCAGCACAGACAGTGGTGACATGTTTGAAGGAGAAAAAATCTGTGTAGAATCAGACAAAAATCCTGAAGAGCACAGTGAATATTCCCAGGGGGAAAGCTTACCTGGGACATCACCTCAGGATAAAAGGGGATTAAGAAAGATTATGTCTGTGCCTAAAACTTTCCAAGTATGTCTGAAGGCTGAACAATGGAGAATAATACCACTTTTAAAAGGTACATCTAAACTAAGATGACCATGGACCCATATGTTATATAGCGAGTTCAGGAAGATAAATCATTGCTGCCCAATAGCCTTCAAATACCAATACATCAGGAAAGAGAACAGCAGAAAAAAAAAACTTTCTGATGATTAAAGCAGTCTGTACTTTCAGTTCCTACCTTCAGTACCTTCAGGTCCTGCAATGTAAAATACATAATGATAACAAGACACAAACCAATGGGCAATGATGACATCACAATTGATGTTGTACGAGTAGGGCAAATACAACACAGTGAAAGGGGAACAAAATTTCGAAGTCTGATTTCGAAAATTTATCTAAGGCTCACAAGCAAGTATTAAACACTTCAGCATTTACTGTTCGAATACCACACTTTGTCAAAACACTGCCGCTTCTTAAGCTAATAAGTAACGGTTTTTGAGCACGCATTGTGTTGTTAATGCTTATATTAAAGAAGCATAAATTCACATAATGGAATTTGGACTGAACAAAGTAGTCCAGCCCCTTTACAACATTACATATCTACTGATTAAAGCTTAAAACTACAGCAGCAGGAGTAACAATAATGGCAACAACATGTTTGGAGTTCGGCATTTCATTTATTCTGCGGAAACATCTTATCGGAATGAACTGCCCGAAATAAAAGAGTAATTGCGGCTTCAGATCGTTATTACAGAGCATTGCGTTGTTCTGTTCATGCTGACTACACGCTTTAAATTTGTCATTTACTGTAAGCGTTGCTTTTCCAGGTTTTTCTGAAATTCCTCGCATTTGAGCCAGTACTAAAATATTTCATTCCCGTCGCTGAATACATCGTGGAAACGGTATTTGCAACGGAATGCTGTCACACATAAAACCTTTTTGTTATTCGGTTCTGAAGTTTGAAAATGAAAATAAAACGGGGGTCACTTCATAGGCTTGAAAGAAGTCCAAGCAGCATAAAAACCCGCGAATTCTCACAAATTGCACTGCGCTGCAACTTTCTTCTGCTGCTTTTATAAATCAGCCTTAAACATTTGAATGCATACCTTACCGCTGCTAATCACATTCACGTGTTTACGAAGCTTTTTTCTGTCCGTTATGTTTTTTGCTAAGTAGTTTCTCCGTTTTCCTCGTACTGTGATTGTCAGCGAGCACAACAAGACTGAAACAGTGTAAAAGCAGGTAAAAAAGACAGGGTAAAATGCCTGACTGTCGGGAGTGGGATTTGAATCCGTGCCTCTATTTGGAGAGCGAAACACAAAGCTTAAAAGACACGAAGCTGTGAATTTGCTGTTTTAAACTGCTCGACTATCCTGAAAAAATGTGTGCTGATTGCAACCGGGGTAAAGTTAGCTTGAAGTTCGAAAACGATTTTGCCACGCCTGTAGCGTTTACACGAAACCTCTTAGAATCGCGAGAATACTTGCTTTGTGCATAAACTACATTGTGAATGCTTTCTCAGCCTTTACTTTTTCGTTTATATTACATTTTTTGGACCAAGCACGAATATTCTTTTGTCCATATCTTCGCAACGGAAGCACAGAACGCCTTCAAACCAAATGCATTTTAAAGACCACGACGTGGATATTTCCACAGCCTCTACATCAAAGTATCAGTGAGCTAATTATCTTTTTTTAAACCTCCGGTTTTTCATCGATGAGTAATTACGCACTAACTGGAACCCGGGGGACCGCTGTATACACAAGTTCACAACGCGAGAAATACTGTTCAATACGGCTTCAAGCGAAAAACCCGTATATGACCATAGGAAGCATAACTGTGCAGTCTCCAATTACCCAGACTGTAAGCACGGGAATAAAGCTTTGTCTGAATTCTGAAACCCTTCCTTTACGTCCTGTTTTCATTCAGGTAAGAGTCAACTATATGCAAAATACTACTGACAGCAAGAAGATTAAAATATTCTTTACTCAGCAGCTTATTAAACACAGCTCCCATGATGTTCAAACCGATTTTTTACACAGAACACTGACACAGCTTTGCGTTCTGAATCTCTTTTTCTCGTGTGTTTATTTAATGTGGCACAATGTACTGGGATAGGGGTATTCTGTTCACAAACCAATAGCATTTAAACCACAGCACCCACAATGCTGCAAGTAAGTGTTTTGCACACTAAGCAGAGAGCGATGTCTTCCTCGTTAGTATAGTGGCAAGTATCCCCACCTGTCACGCGGGAGACCAGGGTTCATCAGGACGCGCATTGAAGTGAAAGCAGGATGCGCTGCGACATCCACTGTGCAGACCCGCCACACTAAGAGGTGAGTGGGTCTGTTCGATCACAGCGCTAGGCGAATCCCTAAACAGTGTGCGTGGCAACAAACGAAACGGGCCTGTTTCCGCCCGGTTTCGATCCGGGGAAATCGGGCCCAGTAGTGGCGGGATCTGTACAGTGCATGTCGCAGCGCTTCAATGTGCTTCCTGATGTCCTACCCCGAGTGCAGAAAAGACAGCATCCACAGCAACAACAGCTCAGGTCTCTGCACAGGAGCTAAGCTGCCCTAATCTCCTCTGCTCTGCGGCTCCTGCGGAGTGGAGTCCTGCCTGGAGCCGTGTTTGCAGGCTGCGGCTCCCCGCGCCCTGTCTGTGCGTCGTGTCCAAGAGCTCCTGGGAGGAAGAGAGAGCCCTCCCACTCGGGGGCTTTTCCACGGTCTGTGTGAGGAGGGGCGGGTGTGTCCAGTAGCTTATCGAGCGGAAGCCTGGGGCGGCGGAGAGCTGTGATCGTGCAGACCTTGAGGTGTCACCTCTTTGTCTGCTTTCCCGCCCCCCCTCCGCCCAAGCTCTGCTCCAAAGTAGCCCGGCAACCCCTCACACCTGCACGTGTCACAACCTAAGGTGCGGTCATGAGACACCCATGGGGTGTCGTTCTGTTCTTGCTAATTGTTTCCTGCCCGTCGCAGGCAGGAGTCCATGCGAGGAAGATGCGCTGGACAGAGCTCAGAGGGCGCAGCTGGGTGGCTTTCCTTCTGAGTGACGTTCCTGCAACACTCTCCCGCTACTCTTGGTGCGCTCATGCCACAACACAGGAAGGCTGGAGCAGGTGGCTGTGGGCTTTGCGCACCGCCGAAATAGCTCAGTTGGGAGAGCGTTAGACTGAAGATCTAAAGGTCCCTGGTTCGATCCCGGGTTTCGGCATTTTGTTTCATCGCGCCCTTTGTTCCTCTCTCCAGCGCCACCTGCCTAAAGTGACGCATCCCTTTCTCAGCCCGAAACGCAAGCGAGACACCAGCAGCGATCCCTGCAGGTTTCCGTAGTGTAGCGGCTATCACGTTCGCCTAACACGCGAAAGGTCCCCGGTTCGAGACCGGGCGGAAACAGCCTCGTTTTGCACGCTCCTGTACTTCACAGAGGTCTTGAGCGGCCGGTCATTTGTTCCCAATGTATTTCCGGTGCCTTCGTCCACTCTTGTACCAAACGCACGTTCCTTCTGTACGCGGAGCTGATCATTTGCAATTGGGCTGTGTCGACAGACCAGGACGAGCTCTGTCGGCTCAAAAGCAGCGCAGGACCTGCAAGAACAACAGAAAGATTAGCATCCAGCGGGGGCCTCTTAGTGAGCCCAAGAGCTCATCAAGAATCGGCTCCAGCAACAGGGCTGGGCGCATTGTTCCATTCTCCGCCCACTCTCGGTGTAAACAAGTCCCTCCTGGTCTCTGCTTGAAATGCACTTTCCTGCGTTTGCTTTGGTGTAACTGGCTTCCCCTGCATGGGCGAATGTGAAGAAGATCCTTAGTAAGTCATTAAAGAAAACCGAGAAGAGGTCGGAGTGGCCTCTGTCGTTCATCAACGATCCAGTCAGGCAGTACTCCTCTGTAAAGCGCCGTTCGTTCACATCGATTGGCTTTTTTTTTGCCTTCATTCGTGCGAGTAGTAAAAGCAGACGCCCCTATTCTGCCGTGACCCGGATTCAAACCGGGGTTGTTGCGGCCACAACGCAAAGTACTGACCACTATACGATCACAGCGAGTTACCGAGACACACGCGGCAGGGCGGAAAGGGCTGTGCTTTCTTCGTGTGACATAATTCGGAAAAGTCCTGACGTTGCATTTCAACTGAGCCCCAGTATACATCGACCCTTCGACACTCTGAGTGACAACTCTCTTGCGTGTTTTCTCATATTTATGTAGTTTGCTTGCATGATGCCGGTGAAGTGGAAATCTAATAAGTAAATTGATTCTTAAAAATGTAGAGAGCTTTGAAAAAATATATTGGTGCTTTTAGATAATATATTTCAAGGATGTAACTGCTGTGCTACAGTGCGTGCAGAATTTTAGAAAACAGTTCGTCAACAAAGTACACTGTTTAGGTTAGTTTAGAAGACAATGTACCAAAACAATATATGCTGTCTGGGTCATTAGAATTAGCTGAAAGTAACTGATAAGCTTTGAATAACAAATCTAGTTTTTCTTCTCTCGCTCTATGATGTAATCTGTTTTCTCTTAGAGAAAGGGGAAGTTTTAGAAGGGACCAAGTGCTGAACTTTTTTACAGCGCAACGTCTTATAAAAACCCTGTACTGCTTGTAACAAATTGAGTCTCTGGTTGCACTTTGCAGGGCTCCCAATATTGCAATATTGAAATAAAGACCTTACTCAGGTGAGAACTCTCTCTTGTGGCTTCCTTGATAGTTATATTTCCATGACAATTTGGGGGCTCGTCCGGGATCACAAACCTGAGCGCGAACGGCTGCTGAAACTCCATCCGGACCCGGACAATTTTAGCAAATTGGACGAACCTCGGAGGATAAACTGTTTATCCTTCCAGAGACGCGTCTGGAGAATTGGCAGCTGTCTGACGTCAGTAAGTGATCCTTTAAAATTAATAGTTATATTTCCATGACAAGAGAAAAACCATCAACACCCCTACCACCTCCACCAATCCTAACCTTGTTTTTACTATACCCTCTGACCTTTCCCTTTCACCCCTTTGCATCCTCAGCTAACATATTTTAAAATTACAATAGACTGTATAGTATTTATGTTTAAAATTAAGGTAAATATGTCAAAATATCAAAATCCAACTGCTTAGTGCTATTGTAAGAATGCTTGTCAAGTTCTCAAACAAACCTGCATTGTATTTTTAAAATATTTCAGCAGAGGATTCAACTGGAGTATAAATGAAGATTCGACGATAATTTTTTTTGAGTGAATATGGTTTTCTGGGGAGTTGCAATGTTGGGCATTATTAGACATTTCCCGGTGACCCTGACACGTGTTAAACACTCGCATTTCCTGCAAATATTAAAATGGTTAAGGTTTCGCTGAGAAATCCAATCGACTGAAGACAATGTTTATATCGCAAAAGAACCCCGTCCCTGGGTGGACTCGAACCACCAACCTTTCGGTTAACAGCCGAACGCGCTAACCGATTGCGCCACAGAGAGTGACTGTTAAAGTCATTTCTCAAATCACAAGTTTTCGGTTAAAAAAAAATCTCTTCCCGTTTATTTTGCCAGCCTGTAATATTTCTTCTGCACTGATAACCAAGAATTGAATTTCATTTTTCGCAAGCTGTGTGAATTTCATCAAAAACAAGTTTTCCAGAAAGGAAATGAACACATGCATTTAACGAAATCAAGCCCTTTGTGATTGCCCGAAATGATACGTTCTGTACTACAAGATAGGAAGAAAGACACGGCTGGGATTTGAATCTCGGTTCTTTTGTTTAATAGAGAAGCGCTTTAACCAACTAGGCTACGGTGACAGGACAATCTTCACCTTTTACAGCCGCTTGGACACACCGCTCTGAGACATCTGCGTTCAGTAAGCGCTGAACCTGCGCTCAGAGCAAATTGCCTCTTTTACATAGCAGCCCCGACACTGAGAAACGAAGAGAACTGGCTTTTATCTGCCATTTTCATGTCCAATGCGTTTGACATCTCCCAAGGGCGACAGAGTTCTTTTGCAACACTATTTCTTCTTCTTTTTTTTTCTGTACGCTTTGATAAAAAACGAGAAATCGTGCAACGGAAAAATGTCTTTTTTTCATAGAGAAAACGTGCACCAGGAAATGTTGTGTTGAGAAGAAATGATTTAACATGATACGTGACCTAATTTATCGGAGCAATTGCTCGACCAGCAAGATCTGGAGAGGTTGGAGAGTCTGGTGGATGTGATAATTATACGGTGTTGTGGAAGAAAACAGTCTTTCTTTGAATTCTCAGTCAATCGGAATTTCAGTGCGAAACATAAACCCCTTGTCTGATTTAAAGAGATTATATTTTAAAACTCATAAAAAATCAGAAAACACATGTTTCTCACTTTGAAATTTTAGACGGAGCGGTGCATTACTAGTAGCGGCGCTGAGCACACTATGGGGGAATTCAGGTCATGTGAAATGCCAGCGGTTTAATAAACAACGCGTCTGATTTCGGATCATAAGATTGTAGGTTCGACTTCTACCTGGCTCGTGTAAATTTTATTCAAGCTCCTCAGTAATAGATGTATATTATGTAATGAACCGCACCTGAAAGCAAACGTTGGGTCTGTTTCCTTTGTTTTCCAGCATGAAATAGCAAATCGTTACAAAAAGCACCTGCTAATGTCCAATAGCGGGTTTTGTTTTCAAATTACAGTTTCAGGCTTCAGACACTTTTTAATAAAACAAAAGTGTCCGGAAACTCATTAACTTTCAGGTTTGCTTGAACCTGTATTAAAAAAAAGTTATCTGAAACTTCCGGGATTCCATTATCTGATGTAGCTGTCTCTAAAGTTGGACGTGATGTTAAGCAGATGTGAACTGTGCCTTTTCTCTTAAAAAAAAACAAAGTTCTTTTTTCCCCTCCACTCCAATGCTGGAGACTGTAAGCCTGTGTGAGCTCCACACTGCGTGTCCTGTACTGCTCTATTTTGTTTTGATTATCTATGTGGTGTACAGATAGAACTCAACTGCATGGGGTGAATTCCGTGTTCAGGACCAGCAGAACCTGAAAAAGTAACAGCTGACCTCGACATGATTTGAACACACAGCCTTCTGATCTGGAGTCAGGCGCGCTACCGTTGCGCCACGAAGTCACGGTTGTCACTGCTGTTGAATTTCCCAAAGGAGACAAATCAGCTTCACAAAAAAAAAAATCTCCTGTGAAGAGCGCAGCTCTCCGAAGAGAGTCTCTTCTTCACAGACCACATTTTATTCTTCCTGCGCAGCTCTTGTGCAGGTGTTGTTCTCAATTACAGATCCAGGAACACTGATTTTTTTTCTATTTTTTTTAATTAAGTACTCCATGGTGCAACGGTAGCACGTCTGACTCTAAATCCCCAAGTTCATTTTCAAAGTATATCGGAGTCAACTGATACTGATCAGGTTCTGCTGCTACTGAACCCGCAGTCTTCACCTTAAGGTTCAATTCCTCAAGCCTTTTGACCTTATATGTCCATCCCTTCTCGTCAAAACTCGTATTTTCACAGAGTACCCTTCAGAAATCGCAGTGTAGAATGAAAAAACTCCAGTAGATCTTGGCCGCTGTTGGTGATTTTCCTTTAAAAATAAATGAATCTCTGGAAATTTTACGGAGTGTATCACTTTCACTGAGACCGAGAAGTGTTAAGCTGTACATGAGTCTTTGTGGTTCGGTTGTTAACCAAAAGGGTGGTGGTTTGAGCCCTCCCAGGGACACTATGAGCCTTTTAATGTACACACCCGTCTCACTTTATCTCAACGGCCGGTCTTGTACCGCAATCAAATACAGAGCCCGTAGGAGGCAGTAAGCTCGCATATATAGCTCACTGTGTATATAATGAAGAAGCAGAGGTTAGTTTCTCATCTGCGCGTTACAGAGCCTTACGCAACTCGTACTGTACCAACAGCTAGGGTTTGATCCCTGCACGGGCTATTAGTTGAAAAGCCATTGTAAATGACGTGTAAGAGATTTATAGATACTGTAGATCAGTGGTTCTCAAACTGTGGTACGCGTACCGGCAGTGGTACGTGGAGTGCCACCAGGTGGTACGCCAAATGACCCTGGAACTGTGTAGTGTGCACTGAAAAATCGGGACGGGTTTTCATATTTTGTATTTTAATACTTGTCGAATACGCAGCCTACATACTACGATACAGTGCGTGCTAATACTTCAGTGGACACAAGAGATACTCTGTAATTCTATACCACTCTATAGGAATGCGTGCTACGGATGCAAGTGACCAATTGTATTTAAAAAAAGCTATTGTATCTCCAGCAAATAGGGAGAAAGGAGAATGTGCGTGATTTTGGAACAATGCCAACATTGTAAACACAGGAATGCATAGAAATACATGCTACGAACGCAGGCAATCTTGTGAGCACACGAAAGCGTGATAGAAAAATATTTAAGAACTGTTCAAATTTGAGAAAAATACACCGAGCGTCTCTGTGTTTCGCTCCCATGCGCATGAAATAAAAACTTTAAATAAATACGGAAATAAAAACGGAAACGCGGAAAAAGCTTGCGGATTGCTAAAGCAGGTAAGCTACACTATTTTTGAAGAACCTTATTTACCGTTGGCAAAAGAGCTGACACGTATTATGTGTGGAAAAAAAGCTGCTAAACAGCTCGACCTGCTGCCCCCCTCCCCCTGAAAGACACAGTCATTCATAGAATTATTGAAATGAAGGATTATTTCAAAAGTACACTGATAGAGCGCGTTAAGATGAGCAGATGTTTTTCACTGCAATTAGATGTCCCATGAAGACCTTCTGTTCTGTAAACCGCTACCAACAGGAACTACAGGAGAGCACATATTTCAGCTTCAGAATGAATTTATCGAAGAGAATGACCTCGACTTGATAAAATGCATCTGAGTTTGTATAGACGGTGCTAGAGCAATGACAAGCCGACATAACGGTGCAGTTGCACGAATTAGAGAGGTTGCTCCAGAAATTAATGTACGCATTACAACATCCACCGCGAGACCTTTGCCGTCAAGAAAATGCCTGATAATTTAATATCTGTTAGACTCTGTTGTGAATTGTATCAAGGCTCGAAAAATTAATTCACATCTCCTTTGCTCAACTAAATAGGCTCACCCCTCTCACTGAAATGGTGCTTTTTTATTAGTTGTTGTTAATGTTTTTTTTTCTGTAAAATACTTTGAGAAGCCACCTTTAAAGGCGCTATATCAAATAAAGTTCATTATTATAATATTTATTATATGTATGTGTGAGTATGTGCACGTACACTCATGTTGGTCATTGAGAATTTCTGGGGTTCCTATGAGATGATGACTTGTAGGTGGTACTTGGATGCTTTGGTTGGATTAGGGGTGGTACTTGGTCCAAAAAGTTTGAGAACCACTGCTGTAGATACTTTATTGATCCCATGAGGGAAATTAATAAAGCTTATTCAGCTGGCTTTTATGTTTCACACTAAATTGCGATCTTGAAACCAAAATAATTAGAAATATGGAACACAACCATTGTTCTCCAAGAAGGAAAGCTGTTTAACACTGACGTCACTCCTTTTTATTTAACCCAGATTGTGAAGACAACTCCACCCTATCAAAGGAAAATGTTGCACAAAAGTTGGAAAGCACACTCTGAATCCATCTGTACTGTATATTTGATTTCCGCGATCCGTTCAAGGCTGCTTGGTGCTTCGCAAGCAAGTCATGTTCAGGGAAGAAACTCAGCTTAGAGAACTACTGGTGCATTTTCACTCATTGAATTTGATCTTTGTACTCTCTTTTCATTCTCAGCTATAATATTTCAAAATTACAGTTCGGATTTGTTGGAAAACTTCACAGGCATTATTAAGTTAGGACTGTACAATTGTATTTTAATATCTTGGTATATTTACCTTCATTTTAATATGGATGTAACCATAAATGTTGTACTTTTGTCGTACATTTTAACTGAGGACGCACGACGACTATTATACCTTGTGATACATGCAAGACATCTGTAAACGAAGATGTAATTAGTCAAATTGGCAATTAACAGAAAACCACAATTGTATAATATTATTTCTCTATGTCGATGATCAGTTGAAGGATTTGAAGAAACTATATATTATTCCTCGATATCGATGATCAGTTGAAGGATTTGAAGAAACAGCAGCGATAGCAGGTGATTTTGGTTTTGAACCCATCTTTACACCTCAATAATCCATTTGTCCTCGAAAAAAGAAAAGACAGGCATGTTTTGAGTCTCATAATGATCATCTTCTCGATCCAAAGAAACATATAAATTTGATTCCTTCCGTAGTATTTTGGATTTTCTTACGAAGATCTCACGAAGTATTGCCAGGATCTATATTTAGCATTCGGTAGCGATAACACTGCTGATATTGATTGAGTAGAAATCTATGATGTATTGACAACTTTATCTGAAGCGAGAAGTCCTAGAACGCTGTCTATGAAGTGTTAGGATTCATACCAAGATATACTTTTTGTTTTCAACCCAAAATGCTGCTATTGCATTACACATTATATGAACATTACCAGTTTTGGTAGCTTCTCTGCATGATTTTTCAAAACTGAAACTAATTACAAAATTATTTAAGATCAACCATGACAAAAAAATTATAAATCAGGACTAATATTAATATCAACTGATGTTACTACAGAAAAAAAGATTTAACTGAAATATTAATAAGACTATGCAAGCCTAAAAAGTAGAACAATTCAATTTATATAACTTTTTTTTTTTAGAAATGGGCTCACACACCGGAAGACACTAACGTTTCTCTTCGTTAGAGTATGTGAATAACAGTTTAACCCAAAATATTTGGAGTCCAGAGGGAGGACTTGCTCGCTGAATGATCTCTCAAGAAATCCCTGGTGAGATTCAACAGGTGTTTTCTTCAACAGCCACTAAAAGTCTGATGACCTTCTCTGGATTTCCTGAATATGACGTAAAATTAGTTCAAATCATTTGGTAGTTAACACAACGAAATGCTTTGGAGGTACATTTAAAACAGCAGAGCAAGACTGTAGCACTTCGTGTGTGACTGAATTTAATTGTGTAAACCTGGCTCTCTATGAACACGAGCAAAGAGTTCTTACTCAACAGAAGATTGCGATGTGAGCACAATAATATAAGACCTCTGGAGACGCCAGAGATTGAACTCAGGACTTCATACATGAAAAGCATGCACGCTACCACTGAGCTACATCCCCTATGGCACAGATGGTGGAACTGACTTAAAGATGTGCATATGTTTACTGACCACAATCCACCCTTCATGAATAATTGAAATGAATAATTTATTTTTATATCCAGTCACATGGGCGACGGTGGTTGATTCTTCAATGGGGGAGTGCGTTTTTCTACCTCCTTACTCGACTGTCTTTCAATTATGTTTTCTTTGAAACCTTTTTGCATCTTTTAAGTGCTTGCAATTAAATTACGCATAGAAAAACAGCAGTACAGTTGATGTTCATGGACTGATGCACACAACTCCAGTGATAAAGCCCTTTTGTAAATATTGTAGAAGAATGTTAAAGGGCGAAACAACGCTCCAACCACGTGAATGGTAACAAGAAGGATCGTGTTCTTATTTAATATGTGCTTTTGAATTGCCTTGTCAATACACACAGGCTTTAGAGATGGACAAATAATTGAGTGAATCAAATTAGTTTTTGTTGGTCGTCTGTGTCTTCATAACTTTGTAGGTGAGAGAGAGGATTGCGAAAATGTGCAGGTGCTTCTCAGAAGTGCGTTGGTGGTATAGGTTCCTTCAAATAACTGAGCCAGTGCATCCCAAATCTTTTCAAGATGATCTGTGATCTGGTAACACATCTCCTGAAACTAACATTCGAGGTAGGAAGTGTGCTCTTAAACACCAAAACACTCAAAAAGGAAGAAGCAGATCTCTGTACACAAGACGGTAGTGCGATATTAGAATTTCAGAGTTCTTGACGGATTCAGGCTCCTTCTCAGAGGTCCTTGCTCGCCAAATAACTTTGCATCTGAGGAAGAGCACCACGGAAAAAACCCAACTCAACAAGAGAACGCGTTGGTTGCTCTTGCTCTTAATGCAAGGAGCTGTTTTTTTTTCCTCGCAATAATAATTATTAACCAGAAACAGCAGCACAGGTAGATCGCATTTGTGATTATGTCATTTCTCTGCTTCAGCAAGGTCAATAAAAGACTCTGAAAGTAGTAAAGCAAAACTGAACTCAAAATCATATTAGGAATTCTGAGCGATATCTCCATACAGGTAATCCAATAAGAACGTTGAAATATTTGAATATCATCTCTCTGTAGATTGCGCTGCTTTTTACCCAGAGTAAAACTATTGGATTGAAGGAATGCTAACCGCTGGGTTAAAATGTATAGTTGTTATTTGGAGAAATCTGTAAACTCGTGATCGACAGTGCTGATTATTTTCCGGAGACGGAGCACTGATGACCTATCCGAGCTAATTGATAAAGCTCACCCAGTGGATACTCTAGCAGAACGTCAAAGAACATTCACCTCTGTATCCAAAGAAACCACAGGAACAACATCAGGAAGCACAATCAATTCCCCTTTTAAATCTTTCCTGTAAGGTATGCTATGTGAATTCATGAAGTTAATCCTCTGATCTCTTTTGATCACGAACAAAGTACTTCTGATGGAGCGCTATGTTCAAAGATTTAATAAGCTTTACCCCTGCCAACGATTCGGCGTGAAGAATTAAAAGTTTCACAGACAAAAGCAGCTCACCACCACAGCCAATATTGAATGTACTGTACTTGCCGGTACACTATCATGTGCACTGCCTCAAAAGTGATCTTGGCAGATGTTGTTCCCTACATAAAGCTGAACGTGCCAAAGAGAATTTCTGTTGAGAAAACAAAATATTTTTTCTGCCTTGATGTTAAGCCTGTCTTTTAGAAAGTCTATCTCTTAACACCTCCTGCAGCCTAACAAAAAGCACTTTTACTGATCGTATTGCAGGTCTTAAAACATTAACATTTGGCAGCGGTGGGATTCGAACCCACGCCCCCAGAGAGACTGAGGCCTAAAATCCAGTGCCTTAGACTGCTCGGCCACGCTACCTTCCTCCATGTCCATCTTCCTCACATTGCTGGCTTGGACTGGGGGGCTTCAGCTCTTGTCGTCGGATCTAATGATATCATGACATGTGGAAGTGACTGCACCTTCATCTTCCGAGATGCTTTCAATAGCACAAACGCTACTTTCACCGGCACAAACATAGCAATAACGAAGGAGGTGGGTTTCATCCTTTGTGCTGTTTGTAGGGGCGCAACTCTACGTCAATCTACTGACTTGAAGAGCAAAAATCAAAATCCTCTCCTACTACAATTTTTTTTTAATAGTTTCTTCAAATCCTTCATTTGAACGTCGATTTTGAAGGATATTGATGATAATACCACATAAATTGTGGTTTTCTTGTGATCGCCAATTTTATTCAAATATCAGCCTTTTTTACGGTTCCTTGCGTGTTTCACAAGGTATAATAGCCCCCCTCGCATCCTCAGCTAACATATTTTAAAATTACAATAGCTTATACAGCATGCATGTTTACATTTATATTAAAATTAAAGTAAATATACAAGAATACATACAGTACTAACCCAATAATTCTTGTCAGGTTCTCCAACAAATCTGCGTTGTTATTTTAACATGTTTCAGCTGAGGGTGCAAAAGGAGTATAAATGAATTTTCCCGCCAGCCATTCAAAGACCAAATTCCATGAGTGAACATTATTTTCTCAGAAGTTGCCGGCATTGGACTTTGCCGGTGGTATTGAATTATGTCCAAACTGTTGTAGTAGTTCCTTCTTGAAATTCGACACGTGCAAAGCACTCGTAATATCATAGGTGTTAAAGTTCGCTGAGTCTATTCGAGTCATGGTGTGTATCACTGCCTATCATTGGGAGACAGGTAGCTTTTTTACACTCAGATTCCAATCTTCAATGCTTTGTGTGAGAGCTTACATAACTTTCATTTTCTCACATTTTCTGACGACTGTTCCAAAGGGGCACCCTGTCAATTCCGAATACTTTTCAAAAATCTGCCTGCATGTTTGATTATTGTCATTTCAATTCGAAAAAGTTCAATAATGATCACGAACAAAAAAGGGATAAAGATGCGAGTCGATCTTGAATCACAGCTGGGTGACACGGGCTTCTGTTCTGATATGGTTGTACGAGAAACAGGAGGAATCGCCAATCTCCTATAGAACATGAGTTGAATCATGAGTGAGACATTTCGTATACTCGTGCATATGTCAACGCCTGACCTACATCGTAAAACTAACATTAAGTTGTCAGAGACATTCATTTATATACAAACAAGAGACAGACCAAGTAATAATTCTACATTAGTTCAGGTGGGTAAACCTGAACTAACTAACTAATAAACCTATTAATAATTCTACATTAACGTGTCCTACACTGATCAGACTAATTGACATGGTCTGATTCAGAGCCTGTGCAGTTCGTGCTAATTACAACAAGGACAGTTCTGAACCCTCATCACCGAACTGAGCACAAGTTCAGCTGTTCTCCAGTTTTGTTACGCATGGTTTTTCATTGCAATTGAGTTCAGAGCTGGAGCTGATCTCCAGACAGTACAGTGTTTTGGGTAAGTTGTCGACGCAGGAGGCTGCAGACAACTTACCCAAAGTGTTTTCTATAGCTTTCAGGTGCAGTTCATTTATATAAAAGAATGTAAGTGGTATAAACTCAACAAGCCAGATGGCAGTCGAACCTATAATTTTCTGACACGAGGCCTAACGCGTTATTCATTACGCCACTGACCCTGCTATTATAGTGTTAAAAAAACGTGTTTTCTACGTCTGTTTAAAAATCACTAAAAAAGACAAAGGGCTTGTGTGTTGCGCTAAAGTTCCGCTTCATTTCAGTGCAAATAAAAACCGTTTTGTTCCGTGAAATCATACATTTGTCACATCCTTCATACTATACTTCTCTCTTGTATTAGTAAAGCATTTTGATTTAAACTGAACAATATATTGTAACGCAACAGGGGCTCAGGCGGGCACCCTCGCCGCATTAGGTCGGCCCCCCACCGTCGGGGGCTCGAACCCGGGACTCCCATGTCTCTCTGCAGCGACCCAGCCCGGTGAGCTAAAGAGAGATCTCCCCACAACCCACGGGCTGTGGTCCTGCTATCACAGGGAAGGGCAGTGACGTCACCTGCTCTGGTACACCGGCTCTTACACAGTGCCTGTCGGCCGTAAGCGTTACACTATGAAAGGTTTCATCTATACACTTACACATAATAAGTATACGAATAAATACTCGGAAGAAGCCGCAGCTCAGGTATTAGAGAGATTTAAAATCGGATCGGAGGATTTAGAGTCCAGACTGCAAACCAACAGCTGACACAGGTCTTTTATAGAACCGTTTTGATTTCCTCTACTTTGTCCCCGTGACGTCATTGTCCTGCTCGCAGCCGAGCCCGACACACGTCTGGTTTCTGTGGCTGGGCGCATACCCTGCGGTCCATGCGGGTCCTGATACCCCAGTACAATGACGGGGACGCTAAACTGTAAACAGGTGCCGTCCTTCGGCTGAGACGTAAAGCCAAGGTCCTGACTCTCTGTGATCATTCAGGAGAATGGTGGTGGTGGCGGGGAGTCCCCATTACCTGTAAAGTGCATTGAGTGGAGTATCCAGAACAGCGCTATATAAGTGTAAGCAATAATGATTATTATTATTATGTAAAATGCAATAAAAAATAAAACAAAATATCAAACTTTGATTCAAAATAGATTAATATAAAACTGATAAAGCTAATGCTTTTTTCAGGGCTATATCTACTTTTTTTTTAAAAAAGCGAAGTCTGTCGCGACTGAAAGTTAGAGAAGGTATACCAGCGGGTGCCTTCATATCGTGAGCGTCAGTCTCGCCCGTAGCTGCGAGAAGGTTAAAAGCACACAAGTGATCTGTCTTTCGTCAAAGTAACTGCCGGAGCAGTAAGATGCAGAGCACAATCCAGCAGCTGTAGACGATGTTCGGGGAAGAGCTAATTCTGTTTTCAGCACAGGGAGTGAGAATGAGCTCAGTCCGGCTCCCAGCAGAATCCATCCTGGTTTGGTTACAGTGAGTCTGAGGCTCTTTGGATCGCAACGTAAAAAAAAAACAATTGCTCACATCGTGTGACTTCCTCGACAGGAAGGAAAGATATCACTTAAAAAAATCAGAACTGAAGATTTGGATCCGGGGCCTCATTCTTATAAAATTATTAAAATGATAATTATCAAAATATCAGATTGTGTTTCTGCAAAATTTCGTGCACAGTACGCCATTTTTATCTAAAACAGTCACAACGAGGGCTTTACACGCAGTCTGGGGTATTTTCCCCTTTTATATTTTTGCCACTTTATATCGAACCTGTTATACTCCCAGAAGTGCACAGTAGCTTGTACTTAATAAAAATGTACAATTCACCGCTGGTATAAACAGATGTGTGCCGTGTTTGCCTTTGTAAGCATTTGTTTAAAAAATAAGTTCACAATACGATAAAAACACAGAAAGCACAAACTTTATAATACAACGATACAAAATCAATACCAAATCATTATGCCAATTAAGTAACTATCCTTTGAAAACAGAGAACACCTTTATATCTACAAAAAACTTGACATTTGTATGTATTTTTGAATTACAAAGCAGACAGTGTAGTCCCTTAATTCAAAGATCAGATCTTGGCCAAAACAAGACAATCAGACGTGGGCTGAATTCGGAACAGGAGCCTTTGCTTAGTCGATTATTGAGCTTTTGATCAATGTCTGAATAAAACAGATTCGCTTTTTTAACTCTTTGATTAAATTACACGAAAAGCACCTTCCTTCGAGCCGGAATCGAACCAGCGACCTAAGGATTCCCTGTTGACTCCACTACAGTCCTCCACTCTACCAACTGAGCTATCGAAGGGATGCTGTGGCATTGCTCTCTGGCACATACTGCCCAATGAAGTAAAATGTGAAATGGGTGATTTAAATCCCACTTCGACATCAAGTTTCCAACTCGTTTCCTTAGTCTCATTTACCTTGAATTTAAGCCACGAACCAGAATTCTACTGTATAAACTTCCAGGGATATTACAAAATGTTTGATGGGGCATCAATCATTCCAGGCGGAAATTGATTCCTTTTTTTTCTCGAGGGATCATATTAAACATTTCATTAGTCTCGAGAGGAGGATCACCATGAGACACAAAACTGTTTCTTTTTGTCTTTATTAGAAAGTAGCGTTTGTGCTACATTAATAATATTTTCGTGGAAATAAAGAAGTTGTAAATTTTAAAAATTTATATTTGAATCGAAATGTGGTTTTGAGTTAAATATTAGCGTGTTCATGTAATTAGTTTGTGTTTGTCATTAATATATATATATATTGCCATGTTACTAGAATTTGTAACTGAAGTTTACTAGTTGTGTTTTTTATAATGATTAGACATTTGAATACAATATTGTAAATAATGTATAATTTGAACTTCATATTGTTAAGGTGTGAATAATTGTATATTTTAATAATACATTTCTAAAACAAATCATTGGCTTTATTTACTAGTTTCCACACCTATAAAAATCTTTCTTTGATGTATAATAGAAATCAAAGAAAGATGTCTATTATACATCAAAGATGAGCAGTGTGTGTCGTGTTCACAGCTGATAACTAGAAGATGTCTGGAAGAGGCAAAGGCGGAAAGGGACTCTGGAAAGGAGGCGCTAAGCGTCACCATAAGGTTCTCCGTGACAACATCCAGGGAATCACCAAGCCCGCAATCCGCCGCCTGGCTCGCTGTGGGGGAGTGAAGCGGATCTCCAGGCTGAACTACGAGGAGACCCGCGGGGTGCTGAAGGTGTTCCTGGAGAACGTCACCTACACCGAGCACGCCAAGCACGCCAAGAGGAATACCGTCACTGCCATGGACGTGGTGTATGCGCTGAAGCGCCAGGGCCGCACCCTGTACGGCTTCGGAGGCTAAACAGGAGCGGAGCTTCACTACCGGACCCCGACGTATAAACCCAAGTGACCCAGTGACATTTGTCACTGCTGAGGTTGCTTTATGGGTCTATTTTCTATACTGTGCTGATCAATTGGAAATCAAATGGCAAAAAAGACCCGTTCCCTCACCTAAGGTCAAATATTAGGAATCAAAACTGCTTGAGTGTATGGAAGCACACAGCTTTATCAAGATTTCCAAGTGCAAGATCTTTTTATTCATAAAAGACCCTATTTATGTTGTATGAGAAATATTAATATTAATACAGAATCCTTTTTCACCAAATAAATGGGGTTCCTGACTTCAGAAAGCCTTCTAGACAAATACTAAAAGAGCAAAAATTCAATTTGGTAAATGAAATGAAAACACATACCCTACCAAACCTTGAGTACAGGCCATTCAGGATGATAATACAAAACCATTTATAATTCAACAAATAAAACCTGTCAACTGGTAATCACCACTTATCATAAAAAAATAAGTAGCAATACACAGTAGGGGACTCTTGGGTGCAAGTTAAATCCATGCAAGAAGGGGTTTAGTGTTATATTTCCAAATCAGATATGCAAATGAGAGATCTGGCCCAGCCAATCTCAAAGCTCCCATGGTATGGAATGGAGCTGCTCCCCTCTTCTAGTTATTCACACTGGAGTTAGGTTACATATTAGCACATTTCATCTAACAGTTGCTCCAGAAACAAAAACGTAAACAAATGATCTGGAATGTGACCACACCTATGAGAATGTAGTTCAACAGATAACTTGTAAACCTTGTCATAAGATGTTTTTTGTTCTACAAAATATACTTTATTCTGCAAAAAAAACATCTCAAAAGGAACATCTCACACATATTAACACTCCATGTAATAAAAAACAACGGCGGAACGGAGATTGATTGTCCGTTATCAATCTTTGCGAGTGGGGGCGGATTTGCGCAATTAAGAGAGTCCCTCCAAATCTACCACTTGCTATTGTCCTTTAATCTCTGTATAGGTCCCAAAGTCCATTCCAGCGCTCCCTCGCCGTGGGGAGACCCCATTTGGCGACGTGGTGCTTCGTCCTCCTCCTGAGGTCCGCCAGGATCCTCTCCTCCAGCTCCCTCGCCCCCCACTTTATGTTGTGCCGGATGAGAGTGTTCCTCGCCTTCCACAGTCCTTGTTTTGTGAGGGACAGTAGCAGCCCCCACAGGTCCTGTGTCCCCTTGTCCAGTCTGGTGGGTGCCAGCCCCCAGCAGAATGTACTGGTAACTGAGCACTGCATCCTTTCCCAGGAGTTGCATAATGTTGTCCATTCTGCCCCACACCACCTTGGCGAAGAGGCAGCTCCAGAACACATGCTCCTGAGTCTCCTCGACAAAACACGTGTCCCGGGGGCAATGCGGATTCCTGGTTAGCGAGTGTCTGTAGAGGACCTCTCTGGTAGCCAGTCTCTTGTGCACAGCCATCCAGTTGAGGTCCTTCAGTTGGTTGTCAAGTTCTTTGGGCTGTGTCCTTTCCCAGACTTGTCTGGGAACCTGCAGCCTTTCGTCAGCGACCAAATGCCCCCTCACCTCTTTGTACAGGGCTCTGTGGTTGGTGCAGAGCTCTGGCTGTCTCGTGGCCTCGTACCTCCTGCTCCACTTGACAGCGTGGGTGTAGAACTTCGGTCGCCTCTCTGCCTTGGGCCCAGTGTCTCATCGGGACGGAGAGCCACAGCCTGACAAAGTACTGGTACTTGTGGCCAATGGGCTCCTGCAGCGCCCGACAGAGGTTGCAGTAGAAGATGCAGTCGAGTTTCAGGGGGAAATGTGGGACATCTCGAACCCCTTCCTCGACCGGCTGACACATCCGGTTTTCGAGTGATGTACTCGTACTTGCCGCCCCAGACGAGGCCGAAGATAATCCCTTGCAGCGCTCGTCTGAGTCTGGCCGGCAGCGGGTACACCACCGCCAGGTAAACCAAAGCCGGCAGGATGTCTGCTTTCAACACCATCACTTTCCCTGTGTAGGACAGCGACCGCGTTTTCCACAGACCCAGCTTCGCATTCACCTTGGCGATCCTCTTGGTCCAGTTGTTGGTCTCATTGTCCTGGCTCTGGAAGGAAACCCCCAGTATTTTGAGGGGCTCCGTGCAGAGCTTGAGATCCTCTGGCACTGTCGTCCTGTGCTTCCAGGGCCCGAAGAACTTCAGTTTTCTCTTTCGGCGGTTGAGTTTCGACCCCGAGGCTCTGGAGTATTGCTCCATGACCTGCAGGGCCCTCCTCAGCCCCCTGTCCGACCTCAGGAACAGCGTTGTGTCGTCGGCGTACTGGGAGATCTTCAGGGTTTCCCCCGCGCCTCCCGGTATCTCCACGCCGTCGATGACAGGGTCCCGTCTCACCGTCTCTGCTAAGGGCTCTTGAAGAGGAGATGATGCCCTCCCTCATGGTGTCTCCGAGTTTCCCCCGGCGGAAGATCCACTTCCACCAGATCTGCCGCCAGGGTGTCCCAGAAGCAGGTGTAGAATTCCTTGGGGAGTCCGTCCGGCCCCGGCACCTTGCCATTCTCCATGGACAAGAGCGCCGCCTTCAGCTCCTCGGCCGCGATCGGACCCTCCAAGTCCTCTCTCACCTCCTCCGGTACTCGTGCCTTCAGCTCTTCCAGAAAAGCATCGCCTGCCTCCACCTCCGTCTGCTTTTCTGAAAAGAGCTCTGTGTAGAAAGCAGTGGCCGCTTCTACCTTGTCGCTCTCGTCCAGCACTTCCTCTCCATCTCCCCGTCTCAGGCCGTGGATCACCCTCTTTTTCTGAGCTCCTCGGACCTGATTGAGTTTGCGGAGCCTCTCCTTCAGGTCCCGTGCCCGGGCTGAATTGAAGGCTCCTCCCCCGTTAGCCGAGCTGTACTCCTCCTCTAGTTGTCTCTGGAGTCGTGCAGCTTCCTTCCTCTCCCTGGCCGCCTTCCATCTACAGTACGTCTGCGCCAGGGTTCGGGTCCTGTCTTTCACCGACTCCCACCATTCCATCATGGAGCTGTAGCCGTCTCTCAGATCGACCCAGCTCGCGTAGTCTTTACGGAACAGTGCCTTGAAGTCGTCTTCCTCCAGTATCTCCCGGTTCAGCTTCCAGTACCCACGACCGAATGCCGGCAGGTTGGTGTTAGCCACCACCGTCAAGCGCTCGTGGCTGGAATACAACTCCGGGGACACCGTCGCCGACTCCAGGGAGCAGGTCGTGTGCAGAAAGATGTAGTCCAGGCGGCTGCACACTCCCCGGGAGTTTTTCCATGTCGTTCCGGCGTCGTTAGGCACCGTCTGAAACCGTCTACCAGGGAGAACTGCTTGAGTAGCGACTCCAGCTCTGCCGAGCTAGCGTCGCTCCCCTTCTCCCGGTCGACGTTGAAGTCCCCGCCAAGCACCACCTGTCTGTTGGTGGTGCAACAGCTGGCCAGGTCAGCAAACACTTCCTTCCGGATAGAGGGTTCCGTCGGAGCATAGACGTTAATTGCTCTCAACTTCTGCCCCCTCCAGTCGATGTCTGCGACCAGGATCCGGCCCTGCACCACCGAGAAGGAGGAAACCAGCGTCATCTCTGGGTTTCTGAGGAGGATTCTCACTCCGGAAGAGTGGACCTCTCCTACGCTCCAGCATGATTCTCCCTTCGTCCATTCCCTGGTGAATGTCAGCTTGTCGCTTTCATCCTTCAGGTGGACCTCCTGTAAGAAACAAACTGAGAAAGACTTTGAGACCAGATCATGAAAGACTCCCCATCTTTTCACCGGGTCTCTTAGCCCTCTCACGTTAGTTGTTAGAAAGGTAAGTTTCACAATCATGATTAAACAAGTGAAAGTTGAACCTCCTCTCTTTGTGCTTACAGTGGAAAACCTGGGAGTCTACATCTGGGCACTGTTTAGCCTAGATGTAACTCCTCTCGTTCGGGTCCTGGGGGGAATATGCTGGGCTCCCTCCAGGTCTCGCTGGGGACTGAAAGGTAAACATGCTGGACAGGTCCAGCCCTACCATCAGTCCCAGCTCCAGGGCGGCTTCAAAGTAATCTTGTCTTCCTCGAAGATACTCTCCGCCACCGCTTCGGGAAGGCTTTTTTCTTCCCTTTCTCCAGGAGTTTCGGGGACCTCCAGTTGCTCCTGGGCCTTGGGGGAGGGGGGCTCCATTTCCTGGGCTGCCTCTTCCTGTTGTTCCTGGGCCTCAGGGGAGGGGGTTCCGACTTCCTGGGCTGCCTCTTCCTGTTGTCCCTGGGCCTCGGGGGAGGGGGTAACCTCTTCCTGGGCTGCCTCCTCCTGTTGTCCGTGGGACTCGGAGGAGGGGGGTTCCGTTTCCTGGGCTGTCACTTCCTGTCATCTTTGGGCCTCGGGGGGGGGGTTTCCATTTCCTGGGCTGCCTCCTCCGGTTGTTCCTGGGCCTCGGGGGAAGAAAGTTCCGTTTCCTCTAGGACGAGGAAACGGTTCTCCCTTACCACTGTAGGAAAACCGGCTCAGGGACGCCAAATATGTAAGAAAACCGGCTCAGGGACGCCAAATATGTAATCATAGTGGCTCTCTGAAGGCACCAGTTCTGTAGGGTTTGGGCATTTACTGAGACAATTATTAATTGTAGCAGTAAATCACAAAGTTGATTCTTTTGATGGCTTTAGAATCCAACCATGCGACATAACTCAAACAACGCACACACACAGGTACTAATACACGAGGATACATTTATTAATACATAAAATATGCATGTAAACCTAACAGATCTTATCGAGAGGGTTATCAGAATACAAAAGATATATATTCAGTCAGTTACGAAGTGTTACACATATCAAGAGGACATACATTCAGTATATCATTCATTAAGACCGTTTCGTAAAGTGAACTTGGTTACAACTTCTACATTAGATACTCAAAACAAGAACATAACTCTTAGGAATTAAATTGATATCAACTGGTTGGGATTACAATTGAATTCTCGAGCAGTAATGCAGTGAAGTTGAATACTCATCCAATCTCTGGGGATTCAGATCTCCTGCGGGCACAAAGAAACAGTTGCAGGCTGTTGCTGTCCAATCTGCGCTCTCTGGCTCGGTGCCAGGCTGTGCTGTGCGGCTTGCGACGGAGCGCTGCTGATGCCCGCTGGCCGGCTAGTAAGTGTTGGCTTTAACTAGCAAAGTTTGTGCACAGGAGAAAAGATGACTGTGGGTCCCAGCAAGTCAGGAAGAGGACCGGTTCGTTCCTGATGAAGAGCTAGTTCTGAATAGTGATTCAGCTGTCCACAGTTCCGACCTGTTCACGAGGCCTGCTGCTGGTTACTCTCTGGCAACCTCCACTCTAGACTCTTAGAACAAAGGAAGGTTCTGGCACTCGGACACACTGGCCGTTCCGTGGTTGTCCGGGCTGAGTCTCAGGATGGTCAGGAGGCGCTCTGCGAGAATGTCCTGCCCTTGGGAGCCTTCTGCTCCCGGGCCGTCCTGCCCTGGAATTCTCCTTTGAATTCCCTTTAGAACAGTCCACAGAATCCTCTCCAGAATCTTACTGAATCTTACTGAATCTCGTGTTGCCTGTTTTTACCTGGAGGAACTTCAGCTCATTGATTGGCTGAAAGTTCCATGGGCAACAGAGTCCCATGTGGGTTACTCGGCCCTACCAGTCCCTGATTGGTTGATCAAGGTGAGATATGAGTCACTTACTCCTGACACTTAGGAATGCAGTCCAGATGTCCAACTGGCACTCCCTAGACAGATAGGCGCCAATGGGTGACCATTGATCATGATAGCCAGGCTTAGCTAAGTGCATCCCCCTTTGGGAGCTGTCCTTATCAAAAGAAAACATCTTAAATCAGCCTGCATGAATAGTTTCTCTGTGGCTGCACCACAGAGATGAACAGAGAAATGGGGCCTCATTTGGGAAGCTCAGAAACACTTAATTCTGCCTTATTATTAAGCCTCGCCGCTACACCACTCTTTTCTTTTGTCCTTCCGAAGGTGGATCCTCTTTCCCTTCTTGCTGGGAGTTATCCAGGGCCCTTCCTCCGGTCAGCCATTTTGTCCGTCGTCCTGGCGGCCATCTTGAGGCACTGGTGCGGCTGGGGTGTGGCCTTGGCAGTTTCGGTTCTCTGCGGGGTTTAGGTGCAGGTTCTTTGTTCTCACCTCTCTCCCTTTGTCTTGAGACCGGTTTCTGCTGGTCGGCTTCCACCACCTGCGCAAACGAAGGTTTGCTTACCTTGCATTAGTGAAGGAGGTGTCCCTCGGCGCCGCATCCATCGCAATTTTTGGCTGCCCGGCAGGTTTTTGCCAGGTGCCCCTCTTTGTTACAGTTGTGACATCTGACGATGTCACACATTTTCTCCTTGTGGCCGGACTGTCTGCACTTCTTGCAGAAATCCGGCATCCTGGGGTAGTAAAGGTACCCCCTGTCGGCTCAGATGTTGAAGCGGGCCGGGGGGTGCTGGAAACCGTCGACACCCTCTAGGTCCTCTTTCAGGAGGACTCGGTACTGGCGTTTGCCGTACCAGACGCCGCAACTGTCCCTGATCTCCGTCGGTTTGCCCACCACAGTTACATACCTCCCTAGGTACGCTGTTACCAGTGCCATTGGTACGTAGGGGTTGTACGTGAGGATTGTGATGGTCCTCTGGTTTGTCTTCCTCATAGGCTCCGGCCTGAAATCAGAGAAACGGGGGTGCTTACCTTTCTCTCTGATCATTTTCGTTGCCTTTTCATATGAGGCGTCCGTGGCTATGTAGGCCTCCATGTATCTCTCTGCCTTGTTGTCTTGCAGGCAGTAGAGATCTCCGGCCACCAACTGCAGGATCCCTCTCAGGAAGGTAATGAAAAAGGATTTCGCAGTTGGCATCGTCTCTGTTTTCTTGGTCCAGTGGAACCGGATCAGTGTCTTCTTGTCTGCCATCTGGAAAGGAGAAAAAAGAAAAAAGGAGAGAAAGAGAGAGAGCAAGGTCCTGTGGAGAGGACGGTTTAGCTGCTAAAGGAGCAGCGAGTGAGCCCTGGACTTTGTCCTTGTGGGCAAAGCCCAGCTAGGTGCAGGCGCAGGAGGAGAGAGAGAGAGGGAGTGGATAGCGCTTCTGAGTCTCGAGGAAGAAAGCAAGCACCGCGGGCAGGCCACGAGTACCTACTCCCAGCCAAGAGGCCAAGGAGGTGGAGCAAGAGAAAGGGGGAGGGGAGAGGAGAGAGCAGAGAGAGAGAACGTTGCTGCCGGATCCCAACCAGCTCAGCTGCTGCTTGGCCTTAACCCCCTAGGCTCAACCTAGGGCGATACCAGCTCAAGCACTCTTCAGGATCTTCGATCGCCTTCTAGAACTTTGGAAAGACAAGAACTGCGGGCATGCCACTTGAACTTGATCTTAGCCAAAAGGCCGATAAAATTGGATTCCAGCTCACTGGCCCTGCAAAACTTAGTTCAAGACTTTAAACTCTCAGACACATATAGATGTATATATCCCACAACAGCAGGATATACATGGTCAGGGAGGAATAGCAGCTCCAGAATTGACTATTGCTTTGTCTCAGAGAGAGTGAAAGTTGTTGGGGTCACTCTTCAGCCTGTCTTCTTCTCAGATCATCAGGCTTTAGGGTGTAGAGTGGAACTCCAGGGAGGGCCCAGGCCTCTGGAAACTCAACACAAAGCTGCTAGAGAACGAGGGGGTAGTATCCCGCTACAAGGAGAAACTATCACAGTGGCTGTCCTTGCAGTGTCTGTACGGGTCAGTAAGAGAGTGGTGGGAGGAGGTGAAGGTGAGGACAAAGGCCTTTTTCATGGCTGAGGGAAGGAAGGCTGCTGCCAGACGGAGAGGAGTGCTAGCCAGGAAACAGAGGCAGCTGCAGCGTCTCTACACGATGCTGCACAGTGGCTTCGATGTGCTTGAGGATATCACCCTTTTAAAAAAGGACATCCGGAGCATAGTCGAAGAAAGCAGTCGAGGAGTGCTGTTAAGAAGCAGAGTGCAGTTCTTGGAAGAAAATGAGAAGTGTACTCGCTTCTTTTTCAGGAAAGTGGTAGGCTCCAAGTCTGTCATGGAAAGTGTAGTTGATGAGGAGGGAAGAGAGAGTACAGAGCTGAGTGCTATCCTCTCCTGCATCGAGGCCTTCTTGTCACGGACGTCCAAAGGGACTAACTGTGGGGAGCAGGAGTGCGGAAAAAGACCCATATGCATAGCGGCGAGACGGGAAAAAGGCCCGGGCTCATTAGTGCAAGGAGTTCAGGAATGCCGTATAGAAACCTGTGCCCTCAGGGAGCGGACGTGGGGCGCCCTGGTGCTAGGCGGGTCTCAGGACATCCGAACGTCAGTGCTGAGCGAGGACAGAGTGCAAGACCCGGAAATATATAGCCCAAGGGAAAGAGAGGGACAGGAAGGACAGCAGACCAGGAACTAGGGACAGGACAGAGAAGGACCGCCCTCTGGCTGCAGAGGGCGTGACACTTCTACTCAAGACTGTACAGCTCTACAGAGGTAAAGGATGAAGAAATTCATTTTTTTACCTCAAACCTAGAAAACGTTTTGAGTGAAGAAGATAGGGAAGTACTTGAGGGGAATTTGACAGTAGAAGAGCTGAGAGGCTATGGAGAGCTTACAGAAGGGGAAAACTCCGGGTGCTGACAGGCTCCCTAAAGGGGCGTCTGCTTTTACTACTTGCATGAAGAAAAAAAAAAGCCAATCCATGTGAACGAACGGCGCTTTACAGAGGAGTACTGCCTGACTGGATCGTTGATGAACGACAGAGGTCACTCCGACCTCTTCTCGGTTTTCTTCAATGACTTACTAAGGATCTTCTTCACATTCGCCCATGCAGGGGAAGCCAGTTACACCAAAGCAAACACAGGAAAGTGCAATTCAAGCAGAGACCAGGAGAGACTTGTTTACACCGAGAGTGGGCGGAGAATGGAACAATGCGCCCAGCCCTGTTGCTGGAGCCGATTCTTGATGAGATCTTGGGCTCACTAAGAAGCCCCCGCTGGATGCTAATCTTTCTGTTGTTCTTGCAGGTCCTGCACTGCATTTGAGCCAACAGAGCTCGTCCTGGTCTGTCGGCACAGCCCAATTGCGAATGATCTGCTCCGTGTACAGAAGGAACGTGCGTTTGGTACAAGAGTGCATGAAGGCACCGGAAATACATTGGCAACAAATGACCGGTCGCTCAAGACCTCTGTGAAGTACAGGAGCGTGCAAAACGATGCTGTTTCCGCCCAGTCTCGAACCGGGGACTTTTCAGGTGTTAGGCTGACGTGACAGCCTCTACACTACGGAAACCAGCAGGGACTGCTGCTGGTGTCTCGCTTGCATTTCAGGCTGAGAAAGGGAAGCGTCACTTTAGGAAGGGGGTGCTGCAGAGAGGAACAGAGGCCTCCATGAAACAAAACGCTGAAACGAGAAAGGGAAGCGTCACTTTAGGAAGGGGGTGCTGCAGAGAGAAACAGAGGGCTCCATGAAACAAAACGCTGAAACCCGGGATCGAACCAGGGACCTTTAAATCTTCAGTCTAACACTCTCCACACCCACCTGCTCCAGCCTTCCTGTGTTGCGGCATGAGCGATCCAAGAGTAGTGGGAGAGTGTTGCAGGAACGTCACTCAGAAGGAAAGCCACCCAGGTGCGCCCTCTGAGCTCTGTCCAGCGCATCTTCCTCGCATGGACTCCTGCCTGCGACGGGCAGGAAACAATTAGCAAGAACAACGCCCCATGGGTGTCTCATGACCACAACTTAAGTTGTGAAAGGTGCAGGTGTGAGGGGTTGCCGGGCTACTTTGGAGCAGAGCTTGGGCGGAGGGGGGGCGGGAAAGCAGACAAAGAGGTGACACCTCAAGGTCTGCACGATCACAGCTCTCCGCCAACCCAGGCTTCCGCTCGATAAGCTACTAGACACACCCGCCCCTCCTCACACAGACCGTGGAAAAGCCCCCGAGTGGGAGGGCTCTCTCTTCCTCCCAGGAGCCCTTGGACACGACGCACAGAAAGGGCGGGGGGAGCTGCCGCCTGCAAACACGGCTTCAGGCAGGACTCCACTCCGCAGGAGCCGCAGAGCAGAGCAGAGGAGATGGGGGCAGCTTAGCTCCTGTGCAGAGACCTGAGCTGTTGTTGCTGCGGACGCTGTCTTTTCTGTTCTCGGGGTAGGACATCAGGAAGCACATTGAAGCGCTGCGACATGCACTGTACAGATCCCGCCACTACTGGGCCCGATTTCCCCGGATCTAAACCGGGCTGAAACAGGCCTGTTTCGTTTGTTGCCACGCACACTGTTTGGGGATTCGCCTAGCGCTGTGATCGAAAAGACCCACTCACCTCTTAGTGTGGCGGGATCTGCACAGTGGATGTCGCAGCGCATCCTGCTTTCACTTCAATGCACGTCCTGATGTACCCCGGTCTCCCGCGTGACAGGTGGGGATACTCGCCACTATACTAACGAGGAAGACATCGCTCTCTGCTTAGTGTGCAAAACACTTACTTGCAGCATTGTGGGTGCTGTGGTTTAAATGCTATTGGTTTGTGAACAGAATACCCCTATCCCAGTGCATTGTGCCACATTAAATAAACGCACGAGAAAAAGAGATTCAGAACGCAAAGCTGTGTCAGTGTTCTGTGTAAAAAATCGGTTTGAACATCATGGGAGCTGTTTTTAATAAGCTGCTGAGTAAAGAATATTTTAATCTTCCTGCTGTCAGTAGTATTGTGCATATAGTTGACTCTTACCTGAATGAAAACAGGACGTAAAGAAAGGGTTTCAGAATTCAGACAAAGCTTTATTCGCGTGCTTACAGTCTGAGTAATTGGAGACTGCACTATTCTGTTGCCTATAGTCATATACGGGTTTTTCGCATGAAGCCGTATTGAACAGTATTTCTCGCGTTGTGATCTTGTGTATACAGCGGTCCCCCGGGTTCCAGTTAGTGCGTAATTACGCATCGATGAAAAACCGGAGGTTTAAAAAAAGATAATTAGCTCACTGATACTTTGATGTAGAGGCTGTGGAAATATCCACATGTCGTGGTCTTTAAAATGTATTTGGTTTGAAGGCGTTCTGTGCTTCCGTTGCGAAGATATGGACAAAAGAATATTCGTGATTTGTCAAAAAAATGTCATATAAACGAAAAAGTAAAGGCTGAGAAAGCACTCACAATGTATTTTATACACAAAGCAAGTATTCTCGCGATTCTAAGAGGTTTCGTGTAAACGCTACAGGCGTGCCAAAATCGTTTTCGAACTTCAAGCTAACTTTACTCCGGTATCGTCATTAAGTCAATATGAGAAAGAGAGACGAACATCGCCATTAAGTCCATACATTAAAAAAAAAACCCAACGGCAAACTATGTAGGAGACGTTAAATTAAAGAATCAAAATCAAATAAAAAAAGCACACGGGCTTGAAATGGAAGTGAAATCCGTCGGTAGAGCAGTGCTCTCAGGACAGAGATATACAAACCACTCCTATTGTACCCACCCCTTAGGGCACTTAACTGCAAAACACCCTTTTAAGCTTGTTCTTTCCCTCCCCTTCCTTAAACCTCAAAGCTGATTGGTGCGTCCTGTACCACATTGAGTGGTTAGCCTGGGGGGTATTTAATGTTTCCCTGCGGCTCTTGGGGTGGTGCGATGACAGAGTCACAGTGCTTTACTCCAGTACCCGGCCGGTCTCTGGGCTCAGGAAGGTGAGTCGAGGTCTGTCCCGGGTGAGAAACTTCAGCGAAGGAGATTCCCATCGCTTTACACGAATAACCAACCAGGGGTGAGGACATAGCAACCGGCTGCCAGCCTGCTGTACCCCGGACCAGAAGATATCTCTGCAAATCCTCCCGAGGTGTTCTTCTGATTTCGTAGGTAAGAGCCGTAAACCCAAAGTAATGAGGTGCTTTTTTAAAAGGTCTGAAGTTTCGTTTACCGCTGTCACCGTTTCAGTTTAAGGATTCAGCGTGTAGTTTTGTTGTGAAGTGTGTATTCAGGGGCTGCGGGTTGTCACAGACGAAGACAGACCCTCGTTTGCGAATTGTGTCGAGTCGCTGGGTGAAAAGTGTGTTGTAGTAATATTAGAGATCATTCTGTTGTTTAAACGTGAGGTTAGAAAATAAACTTTAGAAAGGAGCTCCTCCCCTGGGCTGTAAGTGACTAACCACCCCCCCCCCACTCGGCTGTGAGTGCCGGAAGTTGCCCAGTGCTTTTATGGGAGTTGTAGTTCGTAAAGGCAGCTGTGAACAGCTATACCCAGTTCTAAAACCCGGCTCCCCTTAAGACAAGGTTACACATGCAATCGCAAAAAGATAAGAAGCCCTCTGTTGTTCTGCGGTAAGCAGGCTCAGCTGCACCAGCATTAAACTTATTTTACGGTGTTACGAGCGGGGAAGAGATCCGAGAGCTGTTGTTCCTCTGTCGCCGGTCAGTTCACACTTAGCCGAAATTCGTCTTCCATCAAAGCAGAGCGAGTTTAGGCAGAGCCCGGGGTCAAGAAAGCATTTTATCAAGGAGTAGCTTTCATCTGAAAGCTCTTCAGGTGAGAAGTTTATTCCGTGAAACTGTCGTATCAGTGCAGTGTTCTGGGTGAGATCACTGCGTGAAGTCTATCTGGGACTTCAGTCTGTCTCACTGGCATTAACAGATTGTGAAAGCTCGTATTATGGGCATTACGGTATACTGCGCGGAAATCACTCCTAACCAGTGTGCTAAACTGGTAGACACCTACTGTACCCTAAAAGACTTAAAGCTGTTATTGTATTAAAATGTCTACCAAATATTAATGTGTGGGGTCTGAATACTTCTGCAAGCACTGTATTTCGGGTTTTGACTTTACAATATTTGTCAGCAGATAACTGGTTTTATCCTTAAATGCATACTGTTTGCAGTCCAAATACTGACTGGAAAAAGATGTCTTTTGTAATCCAGCAACATTTGTAAACTTTTAAAGGGTTTGGATACTTGGGCAAGGCACTTAAAATGAAAATGGGATATGGGGAGAAATGTGTGCACGTTTATCTTGCTGTTCTAGTGTGAAAGAACATATTGAAAATTATTACAACATTGTACATTTTATATGTTCAATTCTGCTCCTTGTAGCTGGATCCTGGTGTCTTTTCATCATTTTTTACAAAGAGCTTTCTCTTCTCTTGTATTTTTCTTAACTGATTATTTAAACCACACTGGACACTGTTTTTTTTAGCTTTAATTCCTTCACTCATATTGCAATCTTATTGCAGGTCCCTCATCATGATGGTCCTGGTTGTTGTCCTGACGGTGTTTTGCTCACAAGGTAAGAGATCAGAGTTGTTGTTCCCTCGCCTGTGAAGAAATGCTGTCCACAAGCAGTTACAGTCACATCCAGAGAGCTGTGTCTCACTGTTGTGTGTTTTAAGGGAGCTGAAGTCTCTCTCTGTCTCTGTCCTCTGTCTCCCAGTGTGCTCTGCTCTCCTCTCTGTGTCTGGGCTCTATGGGGACACAGTCGCTCTGCCCTGTGATGGGAGCTCCTATAGAGACACTCCGGAGGAGAGAAAGATTATACAGTGGGAGACCGCCGACCGCCGTGTGCTGGAGTTCAACAGAGGACAAATCCACACTTACCCAGGGTTCGAGAACGGAGCTGAGCTGTCCAGAGAGAGGATCAGAGATGGGGATTTCTCCCTGATCCTTCATAACGTGATGTTCTCGAATGAAGATATCTACGAGTGTCGATTTGTGAATGACGAGAGCAACAGGAAATTCCTTGGAGATGTGAAGCTCACAGTTCTAGGTAATCTCATTTTCCTTCCTTGTGATTTGAGCAGTTTTCAGGGAATCGGTTGTTTACAGGACAGTGATCCATGACTCGTGTCAACAAAACAGATCTTCAGTTGTTATTCCTTTTTTTAATTTTGGTGCACCAGCATCTCTAGTCTTTCTTCTAAACTTTTCATCTCAAACCCCAGATCAGGGTCATTGGTAAATTTTAGCTCATTATCCTCACAGTAGCTGGAGCTCAACTTGAATGATGTCAGGTTCGATGACTGAATTCTCTCTTCAGGTTGTAGAGAGAGAATTCTGGGACACAACCATGTGACTGACCGGTCACTTGTCAATGTCTTCCTGTAGGACACGAGGACAACATCCGTCTCTCCTGTGGAGACCCCCTCAGTGTCCCTCTGCGCACACAGCAGGCTGTAGAGCTGTGGTTCAGGCCTGAGGGAGGAGAGTCTCGCAGGCTGTGCTCTGTGCTCGACAGCACTGTGACCCCAGACTCCAGCAGGCTGAAGGCCTGGGTTCAAGACCAGGTGCTGAAGATCTCCAGTGTGAGAGCTGAAGACGGGGGCACTTACACAGTGCAGGACTCCCAGGGGAACCCCATCAGCACTGTCCACATCACTGTGGGAGGTGAGTAGTGGGGCTCCAGTGGGGAACGTGCACAGTGTGACTCTTTCACAAGTGTCAGTCCCTGATGTGTGGGGTCAATAGGAGGTATTGGATTAGGTATTGATTTCCTGACATTGAAGGATTTTTCATTACAGTACTTGAATATATTTTAACTTAAAACTCTAAATCAGTGTTGCTGTTATGAAAATATCTTCAATTTCAAGATATGATAAATACTGTCTCTGAGTAAGTGCAGTCTTTCTAGCTGATGAATTGCTGTCTGCATCATTCTTACACTCTGCTCCTGTCCTTGAATTTCAGCTAGATCAGAAGTCCTCACCCTGCGGTCTGAAGACAATCTGACTCTTCCTCTCCACACTGCTGCTCCAGTAGAGGTGCTTTTTGATCCTGCAGGATCTGCCCAGTCTCCCAGAGTCTTATTGAGCAGCGCAGGGCTCCCTGGCCCCGGGTACGAGCAGAGAGTGCTGGTGCAGGATGGCCCTCTGACACTGCGCTCCCTCACTCCAGCTGATCAGGGCAACTACACAGTGAGAGACCTTCAGGGAAACACCATCAGCACTGTCTCCCTCACTGTCACTGTGGGAGGTGAGTCTTTAGTACAGGAGAAACTGAGTTAAACTGATCTCCACCTGAACTTACCTGCATATAAAGAAAATACTTGACTTCAGCTGTTTTAGTGCTGATTTTCTCCTGTGGTTTGAAACCAGTCACACACGTCCAGTGTTTCAGCTGGTATTTCAGAAACTGGAGTTTTCCAGCTCCTCTCCTGGTGTTTCTTGGGCTCTGAGCTGGGATGTGAAACCGGGCAGCAAGAACGCTGTCAGACACTGGCTGCTAGATAGTTTTTTTTTTTCCTTCTTGCTGTTCTAGATTTGCTTTCTGTGTAACTCTCTGTTCTTGTTTTTTCAGAGATGAGGAGTGTGTCATGGGTTGGAATTATTTTAGTCATCACAGCAGCAGTGGCTGTGCTGATGAGTGCTGGACTGGGTGCTGTTGTGTGTAAGAAATGGTTGAAGATGAGAGAGGAGAGAAGCATGATACCAGTTGCATGCAACAATATTAATATCCGTAAAGAAAATGAATTCCTTTAGGGGTCTGAAAGGTTCAGTGATGCTGTGTCCCTGCGCATGGAAGAAGACGATGGAACAGGAGGAGAGATTGTTCCAGCGCTGAAACCCCAATCTACTCCAGTTTTCCCCGTAGATAATTCTCCCAGTGTTACTCCAGGAATCCCTTCAGGCACAGTTATTGTGAAAGACCCAGAGCAGGGGACAGTCTCAGGATATCCATCTGAGGAGGAGGAGGAGGAAGGTGAGCTGCCTCCTCCAGGTGAAGAAGGATTAGTCCTGGAGCTCAGTGGAGTGACGACCCCAGCTGACCCTGAAGACCAGGAGCCCAGCTGCTGTGTGGAGGAGAGGCAGTCGAGTCTGGAAGAGGCTCTGCTGTTTGATGGAGGAGATTAATGACAGCAGAGACGGAGAGAGACATGGTCAAGCCCAGGAGGAGAGCTGCTGACGTCACAGTGGTGAGATTATTTCACTTGTCAAGGTGAAGGGACTCCCAGCTCTCCTGCTGTACTGGGGATACAGACTGATCAGAGAGAGACCCCCTGGACCGACAGCTCTTCTTCACCTCCACCAGTCTGATCTTCATCCAGGGGCGACTCTCCCCACAGGAACCTCACCTTCACAAGAGGGTTCCCTCTCCTGCCTGCTCCAGAGCTGAACAAAGACCACCAGTCTGCCTTTAACAAAACATTGAAGAGATCAGGAAAAGAGCCTCAGGACACAAGCAGCCTTGACACTCTCCCACCCCCTAGTGGCAGCTCCTGGGTACTGACTGGGACTTTCCCTCCGCTGGTTCCACTGGGCACAGCCCTGCTGATAGAGCCCTAAGCGCTGTATCTGTAAAGATGGACCTGGACAAAAACCTGTTCTCAGGACAACTTCATGTGCCAAACGTGAAATTGAATCAATGTGCTTTTCATGCTTGTACGCGTGTTCCTCTTATTGTTGTTGTACAGACAGTGCTGCTCAGCTGTGGTTACGAGTGAGCCCACTCTCTGGTTTCCCCACTGTGGGGCTGCCTGTGGGGAGCAGTCTTACTACTTGGTGGCTGGATCCAGTTGGGTTGTGGCAGCTCGGCCACCTAGTACTGGTGGACCAGTAGGTGGCGCTCTGTCTGATGTCATTTCCAAACTAGAGATGACCAGGGACACTGAGCCGTAGGAGGTCAGAATTAGATCAAAAGTGGATTACAGCTGAGGTCCTGACTGCTTAATTGGTTAATATTCCAGAGACATTGATTGTAGGAGCAGGCGTGTGGAGTCCCAGCGTCCCAGAGTCCCGGCTGTATCTGAGCTTGAACTATCCCCTCCTACACATGAAACACCCTGGGATTGTTTGGAAAGACAAGTGCCAAATGAATGCAAAGCAGTATTAATAATCAATTAATGCCAGCAGTATTCTTTCATTTCTTATGAGTATTGATTAGAGACAGATTAGCAGTATTCATAGTCAAGTGTCCTGACCTCATTCCTGGCAAGATCAGAGCTTGAACAGGCTAAGGTGTATGGGTGAACAGTGCCCTCCTATGTGTGAAGCACCTTCGGGTCCTTTAGGAAGAACGATAATGCAATATTGATAACTTTTTTTTTTCTTGTACCTATCCAGTAGGAGGTGCTTTATGAACATCCCTTCAGGGTGGGGGTGTGTTATTTATTCTGCTCAGTGTTCTGGTCCATGTCGCTCCCTCTGTTAACAGCAGCTTCTCAGCACTGTCTCCAGACTGAACTGCAGTGCTGAGGGACGACCACAGAAGGAGTCTGTGATGGTCTACAGTGTGTGCCATACACTGACACAATATGAAGCTCATTGCACACTGACAAGTCTGACTTCACAGCGACGGTCTTCTGCTCTCCACTCTCCACTCTTGAATCCTCGTTCTCCTGACTTCCTCAGATCTACCGGTCTGTCACGCTCAATACGCTCACGCTCAATACCTCCCCCAGTTCCCAGCAGGGCTGATCTTGATCTGGGATTGTACATTTTACTGACGGTGTCTAAACACTGGAGAATCAGCTCCACCATTTTTCAGGAACCAAAACACAAGTTACCAGAAGCCTAGATGCCTCTGTGTCCTATGGGATTTCGGGAATAACTGAAAAATTGGAGAGAGGGAGAGGGAGCAGAAGACTGCAGAGGGAATTTACAGTATTGATATGTCTTATTTTCATTTGCACATATCTAGAAGGAAGTGTGTTAGGAACGTTCCTTTGGACGTTTTTTTTATGTGTAACACTCGGCTCTGAATCGATCAGATCTGAGTGTTTTGAGTGTATCATTGCACTGCTACAGCATCTCTATATCATACAACATCTCTATATGTGTTACTGGGAGCATCACACACTCCAGGCTGGATTATGCACTGATTAGAGATTTGTTTTTTTTTAAATGATGAATTGGTTTGTGCACAGGTTATTGCCAGTCATTCACAGAGTATAAGAGAAATCTGGAGCCCTAGGAGTTTTTTTTTTTATTTTGCTCAAAGAGCTTTTAAGCACTTAACATATAGAAGTGAGTCTGGATACAAAACTCCTGAATGTCCCAAAGTGGGAAGCTAAACAATATAATTTCTGGGAATAAAAAAGATTCTTAAAACCGGTTTGCCGAATAATATGAATCGTTGCAGAAGAATCTAGACTGTATTAAATGGGACTAGAACAGTGGTTCTCAAACGTTTTGGACCAAGTACCACCCCTAATCCAACTAAAGCATCCAGGTACCACCTACAAGTCATCATCTCATGGAAACCCCAGAAATTCTCAATGACCAACATGAGCGCGCGTGCACACACACTCACACACATATAATAAATATTATAATAAAAAACTTTATTTGATATAGCCCCTTTAAAGGTGGCTTCCCAAAGTGTTTTACAGAATAAAAACACTAAAAACAACTAATAAAAAAGCACCATTTCAGTGAGGGGGTGAGCCTGTTCAGTCGAGCAAAGCAGAGGTGAATTAATTTTTCGAGCCTTGATACAATTCACAACAGAGTCTAACAGATTTTAAATCGATATTCATTTTCTTGACGGCAAAGTTCTCGCGGTGGATGTTGCAATTCGTCCATTCATTTCTGAAGCAACCTCTCTAATTCGTGCAACTACACCGTTATGTCTGCTTGTCAAAGCTCTAGCTCCGTCTGTACAAACTCTGACGCGTTTTATCCACTCGATGCCATTCTCTTCGATAAATTCATTCAGAAGCTGAAACGTGCTCTTCTGTAGTTCCTGTTGGTAGCGGTTTACAGAACAGAAAGTCCTAACGGGACGTGCCCTCAAACTCGTATCTAACGTAAGCAAACGAACCGGCCAAATCGGACTCATCTAATTGCAGTGAGAAGCATCGGCTCATCTGAACGCGCTCTATCAGCGTACTTTTGACATCATCCGCCATTTCAATAATTCTGTGAGTGACTGTCTTTCAGAGGGGGCAGCAGGTCGAGCTGTTTAGCAGCTTTTTCTCCACACATAATACGTGTCAGCTCTTTTGCCAATGGCAAATAAGGTTCTTCAAAAATAGCGCTTTAGCAATCTGCAAGCTTGCATTTTTCCGCTTTTACGTATTTATTTCCGTATTTATTTTAAGTTTTTATTTCATGTGCATGGGAGCGAAACACAGAGACGCTCGGTGTATTTTTCTCAAATTAACTTAGAACAATTCTTAAATATTTTTCTGTTATCTATCACACTTTCCTGTGCTCACAAGATCACCACCGTTCGTAGCAACGCATTTCTATGCATTCCTGTGTTTACAACGTTGGCATTGTTCCAAAATCACGCACATTCTCCTTTCTCCCTATTTGCTGGAGATACAGTAGCATTTTTTAAATACAGTTGGTCACTTGCGTCCGTAGCACGCATTCCTATAGAGTGGTATAGAATTACAGAGTATCTCTTGTGTCCACTGAAGTATTAGCGCGCACTGTATCGTAGTACGTAGGCTGCGTATTCAACACGTATTAAAATACAAAATATGAAAACCCGTCCCGATTTTTCACAGCACAGGACACAGTTCCAGGGTCATTTGGCGTAGCACCTGGCGGCACGCCGCGTACCACTGCCGGTCCGCGTACCACAGTTTGAGAACCACTGGACTAGAAGATACACGGTGTTGCTGAATGTCAATAATCAAGTGGCAGTGTTTCCAGTGTAGCTGCCAACAGATTACAAGCCATGATGCGATTTCCCCTGTAGTGTGGTAAAAAAGTACCCATTGGGTGTGTACCTACTAGGTTTTTTGTAATTTTATATGTTCGGTACATTTCTTCATGTCTTGTGCCCTGTGGTTGAGCTTTCATAGGAATTTCATGGTTTTGTGGTTTTGCGTTGATGGGATTTTTTGTCTATGGGGTGTCGCATCCACACTGATACAGTTGCTGCTGTACAAACTGTGTGGAAAAGTGTGGAAAATGTTCAGTGTTGACAGCTGGAATGAACGGATGTATGGGGTTTGTACTGAGGGGTTTGGGGTGTTTTGAAGTGTCAGATACATGTGGCTTTCAAATCTGGCATGGGTTCAAATCTGACCTTCAGCTGTCTAGAAGTTTTTTTTATCTATGTATTTGTGAATTTTTCTTTGTATAGATTTATGTAATGTTGTTAATTGTGAGATGTGTCTATTGGAGCCATATGAACCAGAGGGATTTTAGCTCTGTGGGTTTGTGCAGTATTTACATGAAGTTTTCTTTTCAGTTTTGAGATTTTAGATCGGGGCTTTGACTAGGCCTGTTTATAAAAGCAGGTCAAGGTCCATGCTGCAGCTTGTCTTTGGGGGGGTCTGTGATCTCTTCTCCAGGTGCCAGGGAGAGACAGGATATGCAGCAGATCTGTTGTTGTCCAGTCTCGGGGAGGAGTGGAAAGCCGAAACCTGCAGATTCACTTGTGGCTTCGTTCAGTAGGAGTTTGTTCAGTTCCTTTGCAGGTTTTGGCTTTCCAGACCTTTCCTCTTCTCCCTGAGTGGGGCTCATTCCCGCCTGCTGAATGCCCTTCTCCTCCCTGCTCCTGCTGTTCTCCTGTGCCTTATTGATCTGCTGCTTGCCCTGAGCTGTGAAATGAGCCTTTACCTTTTCCTGTGGAGCCTGTACAGGCTCCCCACTGGAATGGCTTCAATACATGTGCCATGTACTGTATGTGAGTGTTATTCATTGCACACCCAAGGTACATAAAAGGTTATTGTGTGGGCAGTGGGAGTGGGAAGCAAAACTGCCCAGCCATGTGGTTGAAGCCGATACCCTGGCTTCTCTCCAGACACAGCTGCAGAGAAGTCAGGGCAGGATGCTCTTCTTTACACAAAGGGTGGTGGGGGTGGGGAACAAGCTGCTCAGCCCTGTTGTTGAAGCGGATCCTTGCCAAAGAATCATTAATGAGCCATTAACTACCAATATCCTCTTCCTGTTGGTGGCCTTACTTTTATTCTTCAAGTGCTGTCATTGTGTTGGGTGCTGGCAGTATGAGGGAACTGTGACTGTTACAGGAGGCCATGTCCTAGTCTCTGAGATAAAACAAACACACTTGAATGTTGCTTTAATATTGAGACTTAATCAGAGATTCAGAGGAGAAGAAGATGGAATGAGCCAAGTTGTAATTTTTTATCACACAGCAGGCACTTAAAATATGTTCCAGATCATGCAATACTGCTGCTGTGATATTTCAGATATTTGTTCCCAAACCTGAGACTGGGCATGATAACTGGAACGGTCTTCTTTCAGAAGATAACATAGACCTGTACTTTTATCACTTACAAACACCAGTTCGGCTTGGAACACTTGTTGTAAAAGATTTATTTTATCAATAAAAGAATCAGACACAATGGGCTTGTTTGTCCTTTGTCTTTGGAAGGTGTTCTTATTTCGGAAGCTTTGAGTCCCAGTTTTCCGGTCTCTCTGGGTGCGAGCCCGAGAGCTGCTGTCCGGATCTGAAGTGACAGCGGCTCTCGGGCTCCCACCCAGAGAGACGGGAAAACTGGGACTCAAAGCTTCCGAAATGTTCCTTGTCCCCGAGCCGAGAAGAGACGGATCCTGGGTTTCACCCTGAGTGCAGGCTGGGTTGGAGTCTTGAATTAAAGAGACCCCCTTAGTTTATTAAATTGATGTATTATTTTGATGTTGTACCTCACTACTGCTGGTCCTACATGGGTCTTATTTTAATGTTTACAATTATAAAAGCGATTTTACCTTTTTTTTTACTTGCACGTTTCTGTGTTTTCTGACACGTTACTCAAGTTCTGAACTCTACCCCCACCACCAGCTCACACTGATGCTCTCTTTTTAAAGATGTGTGTTATTTAACTCGTTGTTGCTGCTGCTGTTTATGTTTCTGGTGTTTCCTTAATGTCTCTGTCCTGGAGCCTACATGCGCATAAGCCTTTCATTGCACTTGGGCAGCTGACCGTGAACTGGACTGGGGTGAGTTTCCCGAAAATGATTAATCTTAGACACTAACGAGCAACTTTACGATGTACGTACGTAACGTACGTGCTACTTTTTCTTGCGTTTCCCAAACCCCTCTTAATCGGTCATTTTACGAGCGAGTATAAAGTACTTCTTTGCTTACCCCGCCCGTGAAGTCGCTTAGCAAAAAGCATCACAAGTCGATTGAAAAACAATCGATTGACAATACTTTCATTATATGGTGTCGGTTTTGGTCCTTCAGTGGGATGAAATCGAGTTGTGAAAAAGAATATGAAGTCAACATGACATCATAATTTAACAACCATTTACCGTAAGCGAAAGCGTATAGACAGGCACAAAATGGGACACATTGTTTCTAAGAGAAAATAAAATAAATTACTGACATGCCATAAAACAAAACCAAGATTGACTGCGTGGACAGTTTATGTGTCCTGCACGACCTCTTTGATTTAAAGCAATATTTTTGGTGCGCTGCCATTGTTAAGTGTTTCAGTGTTTCATGAGAAAAATACTATTGGAACTCCTTATTAACATGAAATCTGAAAAAATTAACTACAAAGCTTGGCATGTGTCACTCAACAAATACAGGACCTATAATAACATTTAAAAACAAGTAGGTCTAAACTTTACCTTCAACAACCACGACAGAACATAAAAGGGTATTCGAACTTGAAATATTGTATCGACTGCGGGTTTCGGTAGGGAATGGAGCAGGCGTGGGACTCAGGGAATGGGGTTGAACAACACATGTATTAACTCGAATCGGGAAAGGTACACACACAGGGACAGGGGTTACAGCACTGCACCTACACTAACATACACACACACGAAGGGGTGAGAGACTATCCCTGCCTCCGTCCCATTATATACAGTCCGGTAGTCCCCAGGTGCTGTTCTCAGCCCGCCTTGCGTGCGCATGCTAAAGCGCCCTGCGTGGCGCTACATTATAAATACATGTTAGGCCCAATGATTTAACTTAATGCATTACTGCATTTCATCATGAAAATCATATCATCTTGTCAAGTATAAAACTTAACTTTTTTTTGTGTGTGCATTGTAACGGATTGGGGATCTCTGGGCATGCACCCTCGCCGCTCCCATACAAATACAAGTAGAAGAGAAAATACAGATAAAAGAAAGAAAACATAAACAGAACAAAAAAACAATTAACTGCCAGCGGTAATGAGGTAACCAAGTTATATGTTTACATATATCAAATGTGTTCCTTGCTTTAGCTTAAGCTTTAACATTTAGCACGTTCTTTGTGGAATTTAAATACAATTTAAACTTCACCTCAAAGGTACTAAAGGAGGGAGTGTTATTGGACCATTTGACTTATGAATATGAAATTCACCCAGGCAGACTAATAAATTAATTACTGTATAAATAAATGTTCTTTTTCCAAATTTCCTCTTACATGGTACAACAAAATATCAAAATCCTTAATATAAAATCTTTGTATTCTAAATTTCCAGAGAATTGTCATGACGTGAATTTAATATGCTCTGCCTGGCGATCTCTGCCGCTAAGGTTGGTGCAAGAAGCACTTAGTGATTAATGAGTGGGTCGGGGACCACGTAGATTGCGAAGGATTTAATGTGCTACTTTAGTTACGATGGATTTTGGGAAACACTCTTAAATTAACGATCGATCTTAAGATCGAGTTTACGGTGATCTTAGCACTACGATGCATTCGGGAAACACCCCAGTACTACAGCATTACTGTTGTTGCTTGAAGGCCAGTAAATGAACACAGATTTTTAAGATGAAATTTGAGTCACTTTGGAAAAAAATATCTGACACAAGTGAATCATCATGAACATGCGGTTAAACAATTTAGTTAGTTGATGCTCAAGACTAATTCCCAGATGTTTATGTCTGTAAATTTATTTCATAATGACTTTAAAGTCACATTTATTAAGAAATGTCTTGAGCAAACTGAACTCCTCTTACCTGTGGAAAGGTTGGTCTCCTCTCATGTGAATCCTCCCTGATGCTCCTGTCTCTCCTCCTGTTACAGTGAGTGAAGGAGACCCTGCAGTTGAACCCAGACTCCAGCCCCGCCCCGCTGAGCTGAGACTGGTGCTGCTGGGCAGGACTGGTGCTGGGAAGAGCGCAGCAGGAAACACCATCCTGGGCTCAGAGGAGTTTCTCTCTGAAGCCAGCAGCTCGGAGGTCACTCAGGAGAGCTGGGAGGACAGGACATGTGTCCGGGAGACGGGTGACTGTAGTGAACGCTCCAGACTGGCTCCACACTGGACTGTCTCAGGGGGACAGGAGACGGGATGTGGGGCTCTGTATTAACCTGTCTGCCCCGGGACCCCACGTCTTCCTCCTGGTGACCCCGCTGGGCCGATCCTCAGGGGAGGAGAGGAGGACACTGGAGACAGTCTTGGAGATATTTGGGGAGAGGGCCCTGGGACAGGCCATGATCCTGTTCACCAATGCTGATGAGCTGACCAGCAGGACCCTGGAGGAGTTTGTGCAGACAGGCAGCAGGGAGCTCCAGTGGCTGCTGGAGAAGTGTGGGAACAGATATCACGCCCTCAACAAGGACAGGGGTGGCACTCAGGTCACAGACCTGCTGGAGAAGATAGAGGAGCTGGTAGCAGGAAACAAGGGCAGCTACTACAGCACTGAGATGTACCAGGAGGCCGAGTCCCTAATCAGACAGAGGCAACTGCAGATCCTGAGGGACAGAGAGGAGAGGAGACAGAGGGAGGAGGAGAGACTGAGGGAGAAGCAGCAGAAGGAGCTGCAGAACCACCTCTGCAGGATGGAGGAGGAGATCCAGACATGAGAGGAGAAGATCAGAGCACTGGAGGAGCAGATAGCAGAGCTGGAGGAGAGGGATGAGGGGAGGAGGAGAGAGCTGGAGGAGAGAGCTGGAGGAGGAGCTGAGGAGAGAGAGAGGACCGAGAGAAGCAGGAAGTGAGAGAGGAGCAGGAGAGGGAGAGGAGAGAAATGGAGGAGACACAGAGGAGGGAGATGGAAGAGCTCAGGCAACACTATGAGGAAAAGGCCAAAGAGGAGGCAGAGAGACACAGAGAGACTCTCCAGCAGGTCAGTGTGTCGAAAACACAGTTCACTCCAGCAGGACAGGAGCACAGGAGCTGCAGGAGGCAGATAGAGGAGCTGAGAGAGACAATAGAGAGACTAAACACAGTGGTGGACAGATTTACTGTGTGGCATCAGAGACACACAGGAGGTACAGGAGTGTGATTGAGGACCACAAGCAGCACATTGAGAAGAAGGTCACAGAAGATAACTGAGACAAGAGCACAGACAGCCCGCGAACACAAAAGGGCTTTTCTCCAGACAGCACCCCTGTAATTTTGGGGTGTGCTTTTTTTCCTGTTCTATCTGTATTGGGGCTGCCTTGAACAGCACCCTAGTTCTTTATTAAAGTCTAAATTGTTAGTCTAATCAAAAAACTTTGGGGTGATATTTGATTCTGGCTTAACATTCGACCCAAATGTGCAGCATACTGTCAAAATATCTTTTTTCACCTCAGAAATATCGCTAGACTACGCACTATGCTATCACTAACTGTGGCTGAAAAGCTGATCAACACATTTGTGTTCTCTCGAATTGACTACTGTAATGCTCTACTCACTGGGGTATCTAAATCTACTTTGAACAAACTGCAGTATGTCCAAAATTCAGCAGCCAGGATCCTGACCAGCTCTAGTGCAGGAGATCACATCACTCCTGTCCTGGATTCTTGCACTGGCTTCCGGTCAAATTCTGTGCGGACTTTAAAATCCTCATGCTCACCTATAAGGCTCTGCATGGCTTGGCACCTCAGTACCTGTCTGAACTATTATCGCCCTACTCCCCACCTCGCAACCTTCGCTCTTCTAATTCTGGTCTCCTAATTGTCCCCCAAGCCCGTCTACACTCTAGGGGTGACAGGGCCTTCTCCTGTTATGCCCCCAAGCTCTGGAACTCTCTCTCCAAGGATATCAGAGAGTCACCTTCTCTAAACTCCTTCAAACTCCAGACTCCAAACCCTCTTCTTCAGAAAAGCCTTTACTGAACTGGTTCCATTCTTCACCATTCTGCTTTTCTTAGTTCCATCATCCACAGTCTCCTCTGTACATTGTAATTGTGTTTTATCTTGTGTATAATCTTGTTTTATTGTTGTTGTCATTCTGTAAGGCGCTTTGAGAAGCCACCTTAAAAGGCGCTATATAAAATAACGTTTTTTTTTTAATTATTATTATTACTTGTGATTTTGTGTTTGACTGATGGGCAAAGGTCCCAGACAGTGACTGAATCCCTTGATCTCTTGAGATCCACCAGCAGGATCAGGGAAAGGGTCACTGTGTCTGAACCTCTTTCCAAGGCTAAAAAATTAACTGGGATACTGTTGATATAAAAAAGTGAAATATACATTTAAGGTGAAATGTTTTGAATTGGCATCTGATACTTTTTAATTATTTTTTAAAGAGAAGGAAGAGGATGTCCCATTTGACTGACAAATTGAAGTATCTTTATGATTTTTTTGTGAGTCTATTATCTATATCATCACCCAACGTAAAAAGTGACGTTTTAGCTGATGTGACAGAAGACCAGTCTAAGGACCAGGTATTGAAGAGAAACAGGAAACTGTGTTTTTACCTCCTTCCAGTCGAAGTACAGCAGTAGAAATATTGTTTGCTTCTTTAGAATAATATAGAAACGTTGTTGGAAAACAAATGTGATTATGAAAGAAGTAGCTGAATAAAAATCAGAATCAAGTCCTGTAGGACTAAAGGGATCCTGTCTGTTGTAACAGAGCTGACTGACAGTAGGTGGTATTTCATATAAGACTGAAAGGATTATATTGGGGAGAATAACAGACAGTTAGGAGATCAAATATTATAGGGTAAATTGGGACTGGACCCTACTAATCCATTTCCAGAAATATTAAGTGTCATTTTAACTTGTTGTCTTGGGAGTGAAGGAATGGGACACTTTAATCAGAAAGTGTTGCAGTAAAAAGCGAAGTTCCTGTTTTTTCTACTCATCCAGAGACTCTCCCTGCTCTGACCTCTCCTCCAGGTCACTTCTAAAGTGTCTGTTCTGGCGGTTTCTGTCTAAAAACACGTTACAGGACTCCCGTCTCGTGTGGAGACACATGTGGGGTTGTGTCAGGGCAGAAGTCTCACATTTTACACCAGTTTAAACTGGGACTGGGTACAACCGGGATCAAGACAAGACCTGAGAGATTAATCAAGCAGTTTGAGGACTCTCTCCCACTGGTGTCCTTTTCTATCTCTCCTGTTTCCTAAAAAAACCCACTTATACCCCATGTAGGAAAGAAGACTCGCTCGTCACTCCTGTTCTGTCCCAGTGTCGCAGTAACTGGAACTGAAGAAGACGGAGAGGAGACGCGCACTTCCAGAACTTTCCTTCCCGCTCGGTTCTTCCAGCTGAGCCCCAGATGGACTTTTCCACTCCTGAGGAAAGAACATCTTCCCACACAAACAGCCCGTTTCTCTTGGAAACACTGGCAGCCCACAACACCCACAGCACAGGGAGCGTTTTTACCAGCCGCTCCGCCACACGGACACCAGGACTCCCCTCGTCTGCAGAAACACCAGGGAAGAGCCTCCGCCCTCCCTCCCAGCCCACAGGATATTCCTGCTGAAAGGAGCTGGTGAGGGATTCCAAGTCATTACTGGGATTTCCAGGAAAGAAGCAGCTCCTCACCTGGGAATAAAACAGCCTGAGAGGAGCTCAAGCACTCAGACTTGGAGCGTTGCTTAGCAACCATTATCCGGAGGACGAGCCGGATGCGGGTTTTGGCGCCAGTTTTCCTCATTTTTTTATCACGTTATAAGAATAAAAGTCGATGTATCTCTCTTAATTGTCTGAACATAAGGAAGGTTAGAAACCGGAGACACACTTAATCATTTAAGATCCCGTGGGTGTTGACTTCAGTATTCTGTTGACATAAAAATCATTGATTCATTTCTGTCTTTAGGTTTCCCCATTACCTGTAAAGCACTTCGAGTGAAGTGTCAAGAACAGCGCTATGCAAGAGTCAGGAATTATTTAATTCATCGATCAGTCTATTTAGTACTGTTCCTTGTCCACCATGTGGCGTCAAAGCAGCATCACAGACCAGACGGGAAACTACTCGCTCAAAACAACAGGAAAAGAAAAGCAGAGATGGCGTCTGAGAGCTCAGTGCTCAGCCCTGGTGAGTTTTCTCTTGTTCTACCTGTCAGAGTGTCGGTAAGAGAGTCACTGAGGGTCTCTTCTCTGTCACAGAGCACAGCAGCAGCTGGAGAAGTTTCTTCCTGTCTGCTGAGAGTTTGTTGTGTCTGTCAGACACTCAGGGTCTGAACTAGGAGAGAGGAGCTGATTTACTTTCACTTTCTCTTGTCAGCGATCGGAGATTGGTACTGCGAAACCTGAACAGGAAGGACATCATATATTTCCCATGGTTTATACTAAGAAGTTAATTTACAGTAAAAATAATTTAATTGGTGTAAAGCCTGAGATTCACTAATGTATCTGCAGGAATTTTACACAGCGGATATCTTCAGACGTGGTTGTTTCCTGTTTGAAACCGGAGCAGCAGAGAGACACGCAGAATATAAAATGAGTCACAGACAAGACTTGCCTGTTCGTTATTTAGTCACTGACGGATACAAGGGCCAGATGTGACAGTAGCCAGGGAATTTCTTCTTTCAGTGTTTGTACGTGTCCCCAGAACTGTCCTTGTTTTTTATTTTCCTACTTCTTGTGTTCAGAAAGTTGATGACCGGAGAAGCTGACCCATAGCTGTAACTAGGAGTTTTATCACCTCAAACAAATAAAACTGTTTCTTTTTGAATAAGTCATTCCTCGTGTTTTTTTTCCCTCTCCTGAGATGTACCGTGTCACCTTGACCTGATTCTTCCACTCCATCATGAAGGAGGTGAAAACACATCTCTACTGTACAGAATTTCAAGAGCAGGACAGACACAGCATCTCTGATCAGCTGGCTGTTCTACACCAGTTAACTAGTTAAAACTAATAAGTAATAGGTTTATTCCATGCTGAAAAAAAGAAGAGAGAAAACACAACGTTTCAGCCGTGGAGCCTTCTTCAGGTGTTCACACAACGTTTCGAAACGTTGTGTTTTCTCTCTTCTTTTTTTCAGCTTGGAATAAACCTATTACTTGTTCCTTTGCAGCCTACGCATGCTGACGCAGCTACCCACCTGAACTAATTAAAACTAAGTAGTGTGAAGAGGGCCTAGACACTAATTTTTCCTTTGACCTCTCTGCCATTTCTTGACTCATCTGTCCTGAAATGATCTTCTATAATGTGAATCTTGGACACAGGTGACATGAACAGATGTAGCTTCCCAAACACAGTTTGACCGGGTATGGAAATCCGCGAGAATATTCTGAATTTGCTCTCTGATGGAAGAGGAGAAATCACACCAACACACTTCGGGGCTTGGTGACCTGTGGGCTCGGTCAATAACTAACTAATACAAGTTCAATACAGCTTGCCTGTGCGTGTGTGCGTGCGTGCGTCCACGGTGTACCCTGCCTTCTGCCTGTTGCTTGATGGGATAGGCTCCAGCTCCCCCTGGTCTCTGAACTGATGAAGTGCTTAGGAAAGGGATGGAAGATGAATTCACTAACTGAAAGAATCCGACAGGTGGTGTGGATCTCCGGATTCCACGTCAGGCCCATGACTTTCACACTTTTGCACCATTCTGATTTCTGAATCAGCTCTGCCCTTTGCTCATCTCATCCTCTGTTCCTGTGTCTCTGCCTGGTTGGTGTTGAGGCACTGTGTTCAGTCAATGGGCTTACTGAGGCAGGGAACAAGTTGACCTGGTCTTCACCAGCAGGGGGCGCCTGCGGACAGTGAGAGGTTTCCTCAGGTTGGGGAGTTTTATCTGTCATCTGCTCTTTCCTCCCTGTGCGCTCAGCTCTTCACACAGAAAGGAAAATCTTGCACTTCCTATGTCTCTGCCATGGTTGGGAGACATGTTGTTACAGTTAGTTGTTTAGTAAAAAATGAGGGAGGAGATTAAATCAAATAAAGAAATAAAAGAGAAGGTGCTGAAGCTTAAATTTCAGCAGCCATCTTGAATTGGTCACTTGACCCCCAATATATTTTAGTAAAAAAATAGAACAAATCATCTACCATCAAAGGACATGTGTCTAGAGAGAGAATAGATACAAAAATTCCATGTGTGATAAAAATGTGGTAATCTGTGATCTTTCTCTCTGACAGGGGAGGGACAGGCTGATTCCCATGAGGCACCAAAGCGTCTCTCAGAGATCAGGATCATCCTGCTGGGGGAGAGAGGGTCTGGGAGGAGCTCAGCAGGAGACACCATCCTGGGAAGAGAGGAGTTTGACACTTGGAGAGTAACTGAGGAGTGTGTGAAGAGACAGAGTGAAGTAGCTATGAGGCAGATCACTGTGGTCGACACTCCAGACTGGTGTTCTTCTTTGAGGATATCTTGGTATCAACAGAAGCCTTCTTTACAGGACATTCTAAAGTGGGTTAAAGAGGTGATTGAATCAAGTGTGTCTCTATGTCCCCCAGGACCCCATGCTCTCCTCCTGGTGATTAATCTGGACTCAGACACAGACTGGAGATCAGAGGAACATCTGGAGCTTCTCAGTGAGAGATTCTGGAGACACACAATAGTGCTGTTCACCTGGGGGGATGAGCTGACAGACACAGACATTGAGCAGCACATTGAGAGAAGGGGGAAGGATCTCCAGTGTCTGGTGGAGAAATGTGGGAACAGGTATCATGTTCTCAACAACAAGACCAGGGGCGACTGCACTCAGGTCACAGAGCTGCTGGAGAAGATAGAGGACATGGTGGCAGGAAAGAGTGACTGCTATTATGAGATCGAGGAAATGAATTTACAGGAGATGGAAGAGAAGTTATGGAAATTGAGAATAAAGAAGAGAGAGAAGATAGAGGAGCTGCTGCAGAAGACATTGGGACCCCAACTGCTTCCCAAGAGTGAGTTCATGTTCTTTCTCTGATAGGGTAATATTATAAGGTGAGAAATTGTCTGACAGAAATCTGAGTAGCTCTGAAATGAATCATACATTTTAATATTATTTTTACCAGATAAGTGATAAACGCTGATTCCAGTGATGTCCTGGATACCCAGTTCTACAGCAGGGCTCTGCAGGAAAAGTCTCACAGCTGTGTTGGAAGCAAAGTCCCTGTGGGGTATCTAACCTGCAGAGCAACAGGTCTCCACTGTGTCACACTGTGAGCTTTGCTGAGACTCCTCACTCACTGCAGCTCATCTCAGTGGTGAGTTTCTGAAGAGGAATAATCTGTGATTTTTCTCTCTGACAGGGGAGGGACAGGCTGATTCCCATGAGGCACCACAACGTCTCTCAGAGATCAGGATCGTGCTGCTAGGGGAGAGAGGGTCTGGGAGGAGCTCAGCAGGAGACACCATCCTGGGCAGAGAGGAGTTTCAGACTAAGAGAGGAACTGAGGAGTGTGTGAAGAGACAGGGTGAAGTAGCTGGGAGGCAGGTCACTGTAGTTAACACACCAGAATGGTATTTCTCTCTTCAGCAGTTCGAGGATGAATATGAGGATGCATATGAGTCTCCACTACAGCTCACTCTCAGGTGGATTAAAGAGCAGATTGAACCCAGTGTATATCTGTGTCCCCCAGGACCCCATGCTCTCCTCCTGGTGATTAATTTGGACTCAAACACAGACTGGAGATCAGTGGAGAAACATCTGGAGCTTCTCAGTGAGAGAGTCTGGAGACACACAATAGTGCTGTTCACCTGGGGGGACACACTGAGACACACAACCATTGAGCAGCACATTGAGAGAGGAGGAGAGGAACTCCAGTGGCTGGTGGAGAAATGTTGGAACAGGTATCATGTTCTCAACAACAAGAACAGGGGCGACCGCACTCAGGTCACAGAGCTGCTGGAGAAGATAGAGGACATGGTGGCAGGAAAGAGTGACTGTTACTGTGAGATTGAGGAAAAGGATTTACAGGAGATGGAAGAGAAGTTCAGGACTTTGGGAATAAAGGAGAGACAGAGGATAGAGGAGCTACTGCAGAAGACACTGGGACCCCAACTGCTTCCCAAGAGTGAGTTCATGTTCTCTCTCTGATAGAGGTCACACCTCAATAGAATCACATTCATACAGAAGAGAATTTAAACATGAACATAGCATCCTACATCACACAACTATCTCATAGAATACTCAGAGCTGTGAAATTTAAGTTTTTCATAACTAACCAGATAAATGATAAATTCTGTCTTCCAGTGGTGTCCTGGATACCCAGTTATACTGTAGGGCTCTGCAGGAAAAGTCTCACAACTGTGTTGGAAACAGAGCCCCTGTGGGGTATCTAAACTATAGAACAACAGGCCACCACAAGGTCACACTGTAAGCTCTGCTGAGGCTCCTCACTCACTGCAGCTCATCTTAGTGTTGAGTTTTGGAAGAGGATTAATCTGTGATCTTTCTCTCTGACAGGGGAGGGACAGGCTGATTTCTATGAGGCACCACAGCGTCTCTCAGAGATCAGGATCGTGCTGCTGGGGAAGAGATGGACTAGGGGAAGCTCAGCAGGAAACACCATCCTGGGCAGAGAGGAGTTTGACACTAAGATAGGAACTGAGGAGTATGTGAAGAGACAGGGTGAAGTAGCTGGGAGGCAGATCACTGTGGTCGACACTCCAGGCTGGGATGTGTGGCTGACGAGGAATGATCTATGGGAGTTAAAACAGGAATGTGTGAAATTTGTGGAAATTGTGACTCTGTGTCACCCAGGACCCCACACTTTCCTTCTGGTGATTAATCTGGACTCATTTAGAACCTGGAGATCAGTGAAGGAAGATCTGGAGCTTCTCTGTGAGAGAGTGTGGAGACATACAATAGTGTTGTTCACCTGGGGGGACACACTGAGAAACACAACCATTGAGCAGCACATTGAGAGAGGAGGGAAGGAGCTCCAGTGTCTGGTGGAAAAATGTGGGAACAGGTATCATGTTCTCAACAACAAGAACAGGGACGACCGCACTCAGGTCACAGAGCTGCTGGAAAAAATAGAGGACATGTTGGCAGGAAAGAGTGACTGTTACTATGAGATTGAGGAAAAGGATTTACGGGAGATGGAAGAGAAGTTCAGGACTTTGGGAATAAAGCAGAGACAGAGGATAAAGGAGCTACTGCAGAAGACCCTGGGACCCCAACTGCTTCCCAAGAGTGAGTTCATGTTTTCTCTGTGATAGGGGTCACATCTCAGTGCAGTTTAATGTAGAGATTTTAAACAGAGTCATAATTGCACTGCAAAACTTTCTGATGGATAATTTAGTGTCTGTGAAATTATTCTGATATTACTTGACTGTCTTTTAACTGTATAGAATATCATCTGTGATAAGAAACTGGTTGAGATAAATAATCTGTGATCTTTCTCTCTGACAGGGGAGGGACAGGCTGATTCCCATGAGGCACCACCGCGTCTCTCAGAGATCAGGATTGTGCTGCTGGGCCAGATAGGGTCTGAGAGGAGCTCAGTAGGAAACACCATCCTGGGCAGTGATGGCTTTAACACTTCAAGAGGTCTTTTGTTTCTGGGTAAATGTGTAACTAGGAATTCTGTGAAGAGACGGGGTGAAGTAGCTGGGAGGCAGATCACTATGGTCGACACTCCAAACTGGGATGAGTGGCTGATAGGGAATGATCCACAGCAGGTAAAACAGGAATTTGAGGAAATTGTGTCTGTGTGTCCCCCAGGACCCCACACTCTCCTCCTGGTGATTAATCTGAACTCACACACAGACTGGAGAGTGGAGGAACATCTGGAGCTTCTCTGTGAGAGATTCTGGAGACACACAATAGTGCTGTTCACCTGGGGGGACACAATGGGAGACACAGGCATTGAGCAGCACATTGAGAGAGGAGGGAAGGAGCTCCAGTGGCTGGTGGAGAAATGTTGGAACAGGTATCATGTTCTCAACAACAATGGCAGGGATGACCACACTCAGGTCACAGAGCTGCTGGAGAAAATAGAGGACATGGTGGCAGGAAAGAGTGACTGTTACTATGAGATTGAGGAAAAGGATTTACAGGAGATGGAAGAGAAGTTCAGGAATTTGGAAGTAAAGCAGAGACAGAGGATAGAGGAGCTACTGCAGAAGACACTGGGACCCCAGCTGCTTCCCAAGAGTGAGTTCATGTTCTCTTTCTAATTCAGCTTACACCTTAGTACTGTCAGATTAATAAAGAGATTTTAAACAGGGTTCATAACACGGCACACTGACACACAGCTCTCTCTCCTACATCACTGACCCTCTCTCTGTACCGCACATTGACACACAACTCTGTTTTACTTACTCTCTCACTTACTGATGACACACTTTTCCAGTGAAGATATGGAAGAGAGAATCATCAGTTACTCTGGTTAATTTTATTGGAATCTCACATTTTTGTGTGCTTCAGCAAACTCTCCAACAATCTTATTGTTCCCCTTAATGAAGGAGCACACACATAAAGGAAGAAGTACAGAAAAATGGTCTTTCACCCCATCAGCCTCACCAGGTCCTCACATCTGAGATACAGACCTGGAGAGCAGGTGTTGCAACCTGTGGTATATCAACACTTCAGAGGACAATACAGACAGAGGAGGAGGAAAATTGAATCACAACTTGCTTAATTCATAGACTGCTCATACGTGTTCCTCATGTTAAGTTATGTAATTTAGGGCAACAAATCAAAACAGCTGGTTCTGTCCAGGACCAGGGTTGGAGACCCCAGCTGCCTGCAGCTTAAGAAAGGTTGAGGATATGAACATAATCACCTTTCTTAGATTAAATAGTCTTTTAGCTCCACTTCAATGGGTTATATTTCTAAGTTCAAATACCTCCTTCAGTCGAAGGCTTGATTATCTCACTGAATAGTGTTGCTCTTGTCATGCAGAACCATGCTCTGGCACTATAGGAAGGAAACTTTGGGGAGAGAAAGAAGAGTTCAGTCCTCCTGTCAAGAAGACCCGCATGGAACCTCTTCCACATGGTGAGTGTAATTAACAAAATACTGATAATGTGTTGCTGTGACAGACACCAACTCTTACATGTTACGCATTCCACTTGCGCCGCTCTTCCTTCTTGCATTCCCACGCACACACCCTGTAAAATAAGCTCACGCCGCAAGTAAATGCCAATAACCTTTCTCTCCCGTCTCTATTTTAGTTCTCCTTTTTCCTCACTTCCCCGCTCACTATTGCGGATTCTCTTCGAGCTCCCTAGTGCGCGGTTACCTCTTGCTTCTCTCCAGTTTTCGATCTCCTAGTCTGCCTCTCGTTTTTGGTTTCGTCTTGTGATTTGGATTACTGCTTCCTCGTTTGTGCTTCCGTGTTCTGATCTTCTCACCTGCCTCCTGGTTTTCGTTTTTGCCTAGCGTATCTGCTTAGTGTCATTCTCTTGTCTTGAGTCCTGCATAGGATCCTATTGCCCAAGCAGCCCTATCTTACATACATAATCAGAGGGGAACCAACAACAGTCATCAGGAAATAAAAACTGCCAGCTTCTGTCCCTGGTTTTTAATCTGAACACTATAACACCACTAGAGTCCTGTTAGAATGTTGGTGTGAGACACAGGCACACAACATGACTGACTGCCCCTCGTGGTCACCCCTTAACCCAAAGTTGGCTGATCAGACCAAGACATGATCTACACTTTCTCCAGCAGCTTGAATACGACTTTCATATCAAGCACATCTTTAAATGTCATGTTGTGACTGAGGGGCATCTACACTTCCCAGCTTGATGACCTTGATGACATCACATTACATCAGTCAGTACAGTAACTAGTGAGCAGGAAGGGCCACATGGGATTTTGGAATTCGTGGTGTAGTGGTTTGATGGGTTTACTGAGACAATTATTAATTGTAGCAGTAATCACGAGGTTGTTCATTGGGGCTTTTAGAAAATCAATCGTCAGAACAACTAACAACGCACACACACGGGTTCAATACACGAGATACATTTATTAATATAAATTGTGCACCAAACATATACTAGTCTGCCTGGATACGAGCGGCAGACCTTACTGTGAGTGTTATCAATATACAAGGTATACAATCTCGAAGAGATGCAAACACAAAGAGATACACAACAGAGAATATGGACTTAGAACAAAGTCCAAGTCCTTTTGCAGACAACAGCAGTTGTCACGTGATTGTCTCTGAGGATGCGCGAAAATGGCCAAGGAGAGCCCCGATCTGAGCTTGCGCTCCCTTTTTGACCAAGACCCAGATGTGTGCTGATTGGTTGAGAGTTTGGCGGGCATTGGAGACCCACGTGGTATTACCACACCCTGCCAGTCCCTGATTGGTTGGTCAAGGTGAGATATAAGTCACTTACTCTTGACACTTAGGAATGCAGTCCAGATGTCCATTCGGCACTCCCTAGACTGATAGGCGCCAATGGATGACCATTGATCATGATAGCCAGGCTTAGCTAAGTGCATCCCCGTCTGGGAGCTTGTTCCTTATCAAAAGAAAACATCTTAAATCAGCCTGCATGAATACTTTCTCTGTGGCTGCACCACAGAGATGGAGGGTGAGATGGGGCCTCCTTTAGGAAAGCATACCAACGCTTAATTCTGTCTTATTAACAAGCATTGCCGCTACAGTGGGATCTTGAATGCGAGTTTGCAACAACACGGCGACTTGTTGTTCTGCATCGTAAGTATATTTTATTACCGAGATGTAATAACTGGTCTGAGAATTGGTACAGCAGCTCCCCTTTAACCACATGGCTGTCCTTGGGCCAAGTATAGAAGGGGGAGGATGATCACACATAGTCCAGATAATTTACTTAGGTGAATTAATGTTGGCATCAATTAATAGGACTGCCGTATCATGTAATGTTCGACACCTCCACTGGCCTGACAACACCACAAGAAAGGGTCCAGTCAGCTGCCATGACTACCGCCGAAAGAGTCACATGTGACTGGCAGTCGGTAAGTTGTTGGCTCCTGACGTAGCAAAAATGGAGCTGTCTACTGCTCGGCTCCCAGGTGCCTGGAGAGGAATCCCGTGACTCTGGGAGATGACTGTAAACAACATAACATAACCTGTGGTCCTGCCGCCAGCCTGGAGTTACTGGGTTGAAACCCCGATACTGGCCATCTAGGATTGGGTGGGTTCGAGGACAGGGGGGTGAGGAGGTCAAGAGGACATTTGGGGGAAAAAAGAGTATGAAATGAAGTATCTATGGAAAACGTTGCAAACATGATAAAAGAGACACCTTACAGACAGATCCCCCCCACCCAGACAGAGTCTTAGAGGAGCAGGTCGTTGGAATTTACATATTGTCTCACAACTGAAGTGCTGTGATCATCCTCCCTGGCAGATCTCACTCCTGTCACTGCTCAGTTCTCAGTTTCCACAGGCTCGACATCTGAGCTGCCTCTGTCTGGGGTACCTGAGACTGAGCGATCTCACACTGCGGGATCTGAGGCTGGGGTAGCTATGTCTGAAGATGGCACAGTCAAAGTAAGTGTTTATATCTCCTGATAAACCCATCTCCTAACGATTTGTTAGCACTCTATCGTTTTTCTCTGTCTTAAGAGAATCCAGGGTATCGGCTTCAACAACATGGATGTGCAGCTTGTTCCACATCCCCACCACCATTTTTGTAATGTAGTACCTTGTTTCAGAAGAGCAGTGGTCCAGTACAGCCTCGTGTGGTACTCCACTAATTACATCACTGATATAATTAAGAGCAGTGGTCCCAGTACAGACCCCTGTGGTACTCCACTAATAACATAAATGATATAATTAAGAGCAGTGGTCCCAGTACAGACCTCTGTGGTACGCCACTAACTACACCACTGATATAATTAAGAGCAGTGGTCCAGTATAGACCTCTTTGGTACTCCACTAATTACACCACTGATATAATTAGGAGCAGTGGTCCAGTACAGACCCTGTGGTACTCCACTAATTACATCACATATATAATTAAGAACAGCAGCGGTCCCAGTACAGACCCCTGTGGTACACCACGAGTTATATCAATGATATAATTAAGAAGAGCAGTGGTCCAGTACAGACCCCTGTGGTACGCCACTAACTACACCACCGATATAATTAAGAGCAGTGGTCCAGTACAGACCACTAATTCACTAATTCCATCACTGATATAATTAAGAGCATTGGTCCAGTACAGACCCCTGTGGTACTCCACTAACTACATCACATATATAATTAAGAAGAGCAGTGGTCCAGTACAGACTCTTCTCTGTACCCATTGTTTTATACTCAGTAACCAATGTTTCTTCCTACTCTGTCTCACAGACACCTCCTGTGCTTCCACACTCCAGTTTCTGTCCTCAGACTCGTCTTGACGGGAGCTTTGTGAGATGCAGGTACAGAGGCAATGTGCTGTCTGCTGTTTGTTCTGTGTGCTTAAAAGCGCCTTGTAAAGTTTCCCTTCTGAAACTGAAAATGCACACTGGTGTCTACACAGACCACAAGTCTACAGAGTTGTTTGCTTCTAATTCTCTATATTGGTTTGTTGGTTTCATTTCACACCTGCCCTCACCTCTCTCAACCTCGCACCACTTGATTGGCCACTCTGCCTGTCCTCTGCCCACCTCCTCCTTTCTCCTGGCTTTTGTTTTCCCATCTTTGCTTACACCCAATGAAGGCTCTTTTTCTTTGTTCCACGTCTCTGCTTGGTCCGGAGGTCTTGACGTGCAGTTGGAGCTCATGGGTTTTCTCTGCAGTTTCGCTTTCAGCAGCAGAGGCTGCTACACGTGCAGTATCACAGGCCTGAGGTTTGTCATGGCCTTGCCAGCCGAAGTGCAGTACTGGACTGAGCCCTTCAGAGCTGACCCCTCCCTCCTCAGCAGCCTGCAGCCTGTCAGCCCCACCTACAACATCAACTGTCCCGTCAGTGATGCGCTGGAGCTCGTCTGCTTTCCCCACTCTGAAACCTCAGCAGGTCAGACACACTTGGGGCTCCACTGCACACTGGGGTAGATCAGACACAGCTGGGGCTCCACTGCACACTGGGATAGATCAGACACAGCTGGAGCTCCACTGCACACTGGGGTAGATCACACACATCTGGGACTCCACTGCACACTGGGGTAGATCACACACAGCTGGGGCTCCACTGCACACTGGGGTACAGTCTCACACAGCTGGGGCACCACTGCACACTAGGGTAGATCACACACATCTGGGGCTCCACTGCAAACTGGGGTAGATCAGACACAGCTGGGGCTCCACTGCACACTGGGGTAGATCACACACAGCTGGGGCTCCACTGCACACTGGGGTAGATCACACACAGCTGGGGCTCCACTGCACACTGGAGTAGATCAGACACAGCTGGGGCTCCACTGCACACTGGGGGCAGATCAGACACAACTGGGGCTCCACGGCACACTGGTGTAGATCAGACATAGCTGGGGCTCCACTGCACACTGGGGTAGATCACACACAGTTGAGTCTTCACTGGACAGAGAGGGGTTGTGTCTTATGAAGAAGCTGAGTCTCATGTGGGGTTTTCCTGTCTCCTCCTTGTCACAGATATCTGGGCTCAGCTGAAGGTGGCCCACAGACTGGATGGAAATACAGAAATCATTCAGCCCATGAGAGTGACAGATTCCCATGTTGAAGTCAAAGTGGATAGACTCTCCTTTCACCATCGTGCTGAAAATCCTTGGGTTTAAAGTGGAGGTGAGAGGTCAGCTGCTGCTGTTCCTCCTGAAACTATCTTCCAGGCAGAAGCTCATTGTCCTGCTGCTGCCCTCCAATGTCAACATGGAAGAGGTGAGACCAGGCAGCTCTTCAAAGACACATGGAGCGTTTTAATGTCCTGATCTTCAATCCCAGACAGAAACAAATTATTACCTCAACAGTCTGGAAGAGGGAGAAAGAGACTCGATAGCATTTTATTCTACAGTCTGTCAGTGAGCGTTTCTAAGGATTCCTCCTGGTGTCCTTTTGTCTAGTGGGATGTGTAGAATGAGTCCATAAGCAAAGAAGAAAAATTACAAACAAGACAAGGTTTTTTAGCCCATGGAGCTCCTTTTAGGGATACAGTATATATAACAGTAGAGTCTAAAGATTCAAACTGAAAAATCAAACACAATGTCAGAAAGTGTTCTTTCTCAAATCCATTGACTTCAAATAACGACTGTAAAACATTGTCAGCTCTCCTGATGTTGCCATTAATGACACCAGCACTGCACCCTGTATTTAAAAAGCACCTTCACTGTATATAGCGCCTTTCACAGGCTGCCAGCTCAAGGCAGGAGAGTGTTCTAACTCCAGGACAGGGAGACCTGCTGGTACTTCAGGACATTGGTTTGTAAAATTAAGTGTTGAAAGAGCTATGACCGACACTTTCATATGTTCATTACGAAGGTGAAATCGAAGTACACTGGGTACAAATTCATTCCCACTTTTTCAAACTGTGTCCTGGAGTCAACGGAATACAGCCTATCATGTGGGATAGAGGGATCGACAGTCCAGCCAAAGGTAGGCTCTGTACCTACAGACATGACTCTGCACATGAACACAACTGATCTGTCAGGACAGGACACTCTTGAGCACAAAGATAACATTTTGCACGTTTCTCCTGTAAAATTTAGGGGCCACATTGAACTTCAGGACATTTTTTTTTTCCTTTCTATTAACGGTAATGAAATGTTTTTCAGTACAAAAACACAGAGGCTGACGTGAATTTGATCCAAACACAAATATCTTAAACTTCTTGGACATTGGAGACTTGCACTAACACTCAACAGATTTTTGGAGCTGCTATGTTCCATATCATGAACCACAAAGAAAAATCTCTTTCAAAGTTGAATATGTTTTTAAAAAATTAATTGAGACCACTGCAAGTACAGGGGAGATATATCACGGACTGTTCCTATGACCCATATAGAGATTTACATGTGTGTGAATTTTACATCAGGCATGTTATTTCTTTTCCAGAAACACTTGTTTTTCCGAGATTACGGCCCTAACTTCCACAGGACCTTTGAAGTCATACTTTCCAAGGAGGTGAAGGAGCTGGAACTGGAGCTGTTTAGATCGGAGAGTAAAGAACTGAGAGTCTGGTCTGGGAAAGTGCTGCTGGAAGGTGGGACAGCTCTGGATTTCTGGGCTCAGTCTGACTCTCTTCTGCTTGACCACAAATGACCCTTTTTTCCATAAGCGTGGTCCTACAATTGAGTGTGTGAAGTGTGTATTGTGTTGCGTTCAGTGGGTAGTGATTCAGTGATAGTTATAGTATATTGTGAGTGTGTGGTGTGTTTTGTTGAGTGGATATGGTGTGTAATAGGTTTGGTATATTGCGAGTGTGTCTGGTGTGTTGTGTTGCGTGAGTCTGGTGTGTGAATAAGTCATCCTGCCCTGTTCAATCCAAGCAGTTTAACAGCCTCCTATCACAGATAATGTTTAAAACATAAAGGAAAAAACTAACTTCACTTTCAGCTGTTTTAGTTTCTTCAAGCTCTGCGTTTCTTCACAGATGCTGTAGAAGGAGTGGCTCCTCCAACAGCCCGTGGTGAGTTTCAGTTCCTAACTCTTTGGGGAGCTGTGTGTGAACTAGTGAGCGTTCAACACAATCCAGCCTGCTTCTTGAAGAGCACAAGTGTTATGCAAGTTATACAAAGCTCGGTTGTCAGTGTCTTGGGCATCACTTTCTCTGAATAAAACAAAGACTTGTCACATGAAAGATACAGCTTCTTGCCATGAGGAACCCATGTTAAATCACCCTCTGCTACTTTAGCCAACTGACTCCCGGAGCGATAGCTGTTACTGAGCCCTACCTGCCTGCATGCCCAGTTTAACAATACACTCATACCCTGGTGTAAGAACGTTCGGTATATGAATTTTCGCTCATCCGGACATGAAGAATTTGTATGTTGTATTTCAATATCAGAAAGAAATTTCACTAATCCAACTTTGAAGTTCGAAAGTGACTGATTTTGGCTGAGAACCTTCTGCGAAAATTTGGATTCAGCTCCAGCGAACAGCTGTCTGTGTCTGCGCAGAAGCAAGACACTGTGGTTAAGGACGCCGTGAGGCAGCAGTCCTTTGTCTATGATCACAGTGAAAGCTTTTGCTCTCGTTTTCAAAGTTTTTTTTGTGTGTTTGTTTTGTAGTTGCTGTTCATGGTCTTAAGGAAGAGAAAAAGATTCTTTAGTATAATAATCAACAACAGTATGCACATCATTTTAGCCGATCACTGTGATAGCGATCTATAGTGAAAGGATGAAAAATGTAAATATAATATCATTAATTATTTTACAGCTATAGTTGGCTTATTTGAGTAGAACTGCATTATTCACTGAACTATGTAATGGTCTGTATGGTATTAGTTGTTTAGGGTGGGTTTTGAGTGAACTTGGCTTCGGTTCAGAACGGGGTGGATTTTTTCCCATAAGAAATAATGGCATTTTTATTTTTGATTTATGATCTCCCACCTTCCGAACAGAAACATACCGGAGTATGAGTTTGTTAACAGAAACTGGGTAAAGAGAAGCAGCTGGAATGTGTCTACACAACTCAAAAATGTTGTGCTATCATGGCAAATTACACTACCCATAATTCCACTGGGCAACATCCTGCTGTATTTGCAGCCTGCAAGTCGCTAAGCTGCCTGTCATTCACGACCCATCCTGAGTCTGGTGTTTTCAGAAGTAGCTGTCTTGCTGTTGAGTCACTTGGGATGCCCAGGGTAGCACGGTCTATTTAAGAGGGTGAGATCATATCTGAAGCTGATGACAATTATAGATTAATATTGCTGTGACTAATTAATAAACTGTGACTCTTGTGGTTGCCTCTCTTTCTCCAGTAGGAGGTCACTTTGTGGACAGACACCACACAGAGCTGGTCAGAAGGGTCACCAGGGTGGAGCCCATCCTGGACAGCCTGCTACAAAAAAACATCATCACCCACGAGGAGTACAGTACGATCTGCTCCAGAGGTACCCCTTCCGAGAAAATGAGGGAGCTGCTGTTGGGTCCCATGGTCTCCTCTGGGGACAGGGGGAAGGATGAGCTCCTGAGGATCTTGGCAAAGGAGTATCTCTATTTGATGGCAGACCTGAAGGGACAGGAGTTTCCATAACACCCTCTTTGCGAGAGTCGCGGGTCTGAGGTGAACAAACCTTTACAGGAAACCCTTTCCCACCCGGCCCGCTGTCGACTGTGGAGCCACCAGAGCTGAGAGGAGGGACCCCATCCTGTGTCCGAGCAGGAGGAAGGTACAAACACCCTGGTCAGCTGAACACGGACCCTGATGACTGACCAGGAGGAGGGAGGACAGCACAATGTAAAAACCAGCCTATACTCCCCAGCAGGCAAGAGAGAGAGCAGGAGTGGCTCTGGAAACACCCTAGGATTATATTTTAACTTGTTATTCTGTTTCAAATTAGTTTGATTTCTATACATTTTATATTCTACAATTTGACATTTTTAACTAGCCACGTTGAAATGCGTTGGTCTCACACAGCTTGTTATCAATCCCACTCGCAAAAAAGTACCTTTGTCTGAATCACTGCACATGTGTCTTTTGTTTCACACTTATCTTTCTGATCACTTGGCTGTTTCATTCGATTGGAATTCCCTGTCTCGCACTCTTCAACTCTTCAGCTCTTCTCGCACTTTCACAACAGGAGACCAGAAAAGGCCAAATCTACATTTTCTTGCTGTCCTGTCTGTGATACTCTGAATGACAAGGAGCAAACCTTTAATGCCTCTCATTTAACTACTCTTTACACCTTAGCACCTTTTAAAACTAGCTCTGATAAAGGCTGACCAGCTGCACTCAATGAAGGCAGTCTCCCACAAACTAGAAGGTACAGTAAGTGGCATCATTCTGGCTTGAATGTACATCTACAGTCCTGGAAGGAGCAGTTGATTGAGTACAAGGATGCAGTAGAGTCTGCTAGATCCAGCTACTTCCCCCATATCATTGAGAACAACCATAACAGTCCTGGACAGCTGTTCTACACCATTAACTGATTGCTCAAGCCTAACTGCCCTACCACATTACCTGCCTCATCCCCACTTTGCAACAAATTCTCTGCACAAACTTACCAAAACCACCACTCCACCAATCACACCTGTTTTACTGCTTCTAATTGCCTGACATAAGAAATGGGCCTTTTAAACACTTCAGCTACAACTGTTCCTAAAAAACAAGCTCAGCTCTGAACAACCTAAACAGTTGTCACCCTATTTATCTAACTTGCCTTTTTGTGAAAATCTGAGTGCGTGCTGTTGCAGCTCAACTTAACAATCACCTCACTGCAAATAACCACTTTGTAACAGAGAAAGGAACCACAGCGAATGTTAAATTCCCATGGACTGAATTACCATTTCTGATACTTAAACCTACAGTATGCCCACACTAAACCTGACACTAAAGTAGCTGTCTCTGCACTCTTAAATAGTATTTCTGATATAAAAACCTTCATCACTTACAATTTCCTTTAAAAACTGCCACAAGACAACCCCCATGAACTCTGTAGAGCCAATGCAGTAACCCTGTCTGTGAATTGTACTGTACTTGAGCTTCAATCTAAACTGAAGAACATTAGGATTATATCCAATCCTTGCTTGATTTTTGACTCTCGGGTGCAAAATATTGTAAACACATTATTCTTCCATCTCAGATATACCACCACACTATGTTCTATTTTGTCTTTGTTGCTGAAAAGTTGGTCAACGCTTTTGTCTTCTCGTATTGATTGCAGTAATGCCGGGGTATTTAAATCCACACTGAACAAACTTCAGTATGACCAGAATTTGGCACCCAGAATCCTGACCAGGCCTAGTGCAAGTGATCACATTACTGTCCCTGCACTGGCTTCCTGTCACATTTCTTGTCGACTTCTAAATCCTCATGCTTACATACAAGCAAGGCTTGGCACCTTAGTACCTTAGGGATCACAAGTGAGAAACTGTCCAGCAGTCAGAGAGAGTTTGTTTGGTTTCACAGTCTCCAGTAATGGAGCCAGTTCCCCTGTTTCTGTGCAAAATTATTCATACTTGTATTTATAAAGTATATAAAGGGTTAATTGAAGACGCTTTCAGGAGCGTGGAGTGAAAACGGAAAAACACACTCGTGTGTCAAAGTGGTGTGAGTTCAGTGAAGTGTAGTTGCAGTGTGGGGAATTGTCCTGTTCAGTCCACAGAGTGTGACAGTTTTTAAATGGGACAGTGTGACATCAGCTGTAATGAGTGTAAAGATGTACGAGGCTGAGAGGAAGATCCGCGATACCAGCTGCAGTTACCCCCGAAATGCAAGAACCTGTGGAAACACCCCTATATTTTCACTAACTTTTTAGAAAATAATCATTTAAAAAAGATGATCTCATGTGACTATTCTCGGCGCGTGTCTCTGACTGCAGCCAGCACAGGAAGGGACCTGTGTAACGTCACCACGGCCAGGCAGATGCAGACGCCCCCACGGAGTCTCTAGGGGGTTTATTGGAAATTGTAGTTCGTAACCAGTATCTACTGCCAGCTATGGTGAAGAGTTCAGACAGTGTCAGGCATCAAAAAGACTTCCCAAAACCCTGATCCTTTCCTTGATCCGGTGATGGCATCCAGACATTTCCTGCAACAAAGCCAGGATACGGTCTTCAACAACACGAGTGAAAAGCTAATTCCCAACCTTTGCAATCCTTTGCAAAGAAGGACCGCATGTGCTCAGTGTTAAATGCACTGTTCATTATTATTAATAATAATAATAATAATCTTTACATTATATAGCACCTTTAGAGGTGGCTTTTCAAAGCTCTTTACAGAATGACAACAATAAAGTTAAAAAATACACAAGATAAGCAGGATGAGAATACACAGTTAGAGGAGACAATAGATGGTGGTATTAAATACAGTAGGAACAGAGGGGTAAAGAATAGTTCATTAAAGGCTCTTCTAAAGAAGAGGGTTTTGAGTCTGGATTTGAAGGAGTTTAGAGAAGGTGACTCTCTGATATCCTTGGGGATAAAGATCCAGAGCTTTGGGGCAAAACAGGAGAAGGCCCTGTCACCCATAGAGTGTAGATGGACTGGGGGACAGATAGGAAAACACAATTAGAAGAGCGAAGGTTGTGAGGTGGGGAGTAGGGCGATAACCCAGACAGGTACTGAGGTGCCAAGCCATGGAGAGCCTTATAGTTGAGCTTGAGGATTTTGAAGTTGACAGGAAGCCAGTGCAAGGACTCCAGGACAGGAGTGATGTGATCACAGTCCAGTGCTAATTTCTTTCTTGTGGCTGCTGGTTCATTTTCAACTGTGGACTCTTAAGAAGTCCTGTATTTGACTTGATCAACACCAATCCCTAGAGGATTTCGAAAGGTTCAATCAAAATGATACATGACTCCGGTGGGACTCAAACCCACCACCTTTGAATGACTTCATTCTATCGAGGCCTAGAAGTCCAACGCACTCTCCATTGTGCCACAGAGCCAGCTGTGTGAAAAAGTGTTTGCCCCCTTCCTGATTTCTTATTTTTTGCATGTTTGTCACACTGAAAGTTTCAGGTCATCAAACAAATTGAAATATTAGACAAAGATAACACAAGTAAACACAAAATGCAGTTTTTAAATGAAGGTTTTTATTATTAAGGGAAAAAAAATCCAAACCTACATGGCCCTGTGTGAAAAAGTGATTACCACCTAAACCTAATAACTGGTTGGGCCACCCTTAGAAGCAACAACTGCAATCAAGCGTTTGCGATAACTGGCAATGAGTCTTTTACAATGCTGTGGAGGAATTTTGGCCCACTCATCTTTGCAGAATTGTTGTAATTCAGCCACATTGGAGGGTACCAGTACCGGTTACAAATGGCAATAAAGTTCAAGTTCAAGTTCAAAGCACACCAGCAAGTCCACCTCTGAATGGCTTAAGAAAAACAAAATGAAGACTTTGGAGTGGCCTAGTCAAAGTCGTGACCTGAATCCGATTGAGATGTTGTGGCATGACCTTAAAAAAGCGGTTAAGGCTCGAAAACCCTCCAATGTGGCTGAATTACAACAATTCCCAACCAGTTATTAGGTTTAGGTGGTAATCACTTTTTCACACAGGACCATGTAGGTTTGGATTTTTTTTCCCTTAATAATAAAAACCTTCATTTAAAAACTGCATTTTGTGTTTACTTGTGTTATCTTTGTCTAATATTTCAATTTGTTTGATGATCTGAAACTTTCAGTGTGACAAACATGCAAAAAATAAGAAATCAGGAAGGGGGCAAACACTTTTTCACACCACTGTACATAGCTATATAAAACAGCTACAGAAAGCTGTAACTCATGCTTCTCCCATTGTCTTTAAATTAAGCTCCATAAATATTGACAATGAGTGGCCTGTTGTCTACGAATAGATACCACTGGGATTCGCACCCAGGGCCTCTTGCTTTTTAGTGAGGTGTTTTAACCAGCTAAGCCACAGCGCCAAACCTGCTCGATGTTATCCACAACTTCAAACACCTGTGAGAAATGGGCAACTGCAGTGTTACGCCTGCTGGCTCCACAGATAATCCTTTTTTTAAATTTAAGGAGAGGATTTCTTTGTCAATTCAATTAAACGTTTCAGAAATGCTGAACTATTGATGTGTTTCACATGCAGCACTGGCTCTCCTTTGCTTACAAATATTTTTTTTTACACCAATTTACTCAACTACGATTTTTGCTGAGCATTTTGTTTGCTTGCTTCCTATTGTATACTGCGCTGATTTCTGTATTGTTTAATTTCCCTGTTGATTTTAATTTCTTGTTTTCTAAGACAATCAGACCAGCTGTTCTGACCTTACCCTGCACTGGAGCCACTCTTTTCTTTCCAAAGGCGTGTAGAGAGATACTACTGCAGGTAACACCCCATGAGAAACATCATGAGTTTCTGGAAAAGTTCTCTACCTGCCCGCTCCCCACACCGACGTGTGTGAGCAGGGATTTAAAGGGACATTCTGAAGTGTAGAAACATTTTATTGTTACATACTTTTTCTGTGCAGTTAGTTCTCCTTCAACTCCGCCCGACAACAGAGGTCATTTTTAATACAGGAGTTAAGGCACACTGCACATCTGAAAAACATCACGTTAAGGTTTAGGGAGAGCGACATCAGTGATTGGAAGGTACAGATGCAGCCATTCAAAGTGCGCGGTACAGACACGTGCCGGAGGTAATTGGCTACGGTGTCGCACATTGTGACGCGCGATGACGCAAAATACCGCGGTACGTGATTGGTTGACCGACAGGGGCACTTGTGGTCCGTTGGTCGGTCGTAGAAAGATTTACAGTAAATGTCTTTACTGTGCCCATTTTAGCATTGAATATTCATATGGAATTTTACCACTGAAGGGAAATCTTAGTACCTGAGCATAAAAAGAATAGGAGCATACTGTAACGCGTGTGAAGGCCATAAACAATATTAATTTTGGAACATAAACATACAGTATATGGCTGGTCTCTGTACTTTAAATAAAAAATACACACCAGTATTCCATTTCTCCCTTAACATTTTAAGCTTCGAAGTCTTTAACTAATGTGATACTGGAGTCAACAAGCATACTTTTAGAATTTGATTAAAAGGGAATATAATATGGAATTGCGTATCTAAAGAAATTAATAACGATATAATTATATTCATGTACCGCAAAACAAGAATAGTACATGCTGTACATTGTCTGTTGATAATGTTTCTGTAGTGCTTTTTCAGCACTCTGCATGTGAACTTGCTGGTGGCACTGTGGGTTAGGCTCCTGGCTCCTACCTCACATGCTGTGTGTTTGAATCCTGCTGGAGTCATGACTTTTTTTTCAACAAACATTTCTTTGAAAAAATAAAACATTTCCCTGGGTCAGAGATTAAATAAAACCTCACTCGCACCAAACAAATTTATATTTCTAAATATCACAACATGATCGAATTTAAGTCATTTTAATAACAATGAATAGTCACCTATGTGTTACAATATAAACATTTATATTGATTTAAATCGCGTTTTGATTTAAATCGCAAACGCAGGTTTAAATATATGTGTTTTTTGATTCACAATCAGACAAATGCAACATAAATTGATATCTTTGTCTTCTAAGTATCTTAATAAACTTTCAGCATAGCATTCTCCCCGTTTAGATTTATTTTTCTTGGGATCCTGGGATCAAACATGGAAAGATTAGATTGTAATCGTTTTTTTTTTTTAAATACATTTTAGAAAAGTGTAATCTATGCTAAAAAGTTGTACACCACCTGCTATAAAGATACATATTGTAATACTTTCGGGTTCGGATAGGACAGACACGAGAACTCAGACTTGCGGAGTTAAAGCAAGTTAAAGCCTTGATTTTATATATCACCTTTAAAAGTGGCATCTCAAAGCAAAGTAAATACCCAACACTGATTGTACCAATCTGTCATGCTAATAAAGCACCTTGAATTGAGAGAGAGAGAGAAGGGGAGGGCGAGCAAGCGAGAAAGCACAGCCAGGACAGACAGGCAAATAAGATACACTCCACAGACATTCACAACAGCGACATATCATAAAACATTTGCACATAAAGTTAAATTATTATTTGTTTTTCAGGAAGTTAAAAAAAAAACACTTGAATTACTTATCCAGTCTCTCGAAATAAAATTATTTTTCAAGCAATGCAACTAACGTCGGGCAATGTGTTTTTTTTAATCCAACATTGACAGCCACATCTTAAATCTTGTCAGTCAGCTCTTTTTTCTCTATTTGAATTGTGGCAATTCAAACAACCTGGGATAACAAGTGGTCTCAAAGTCACAGAGCTCACAGACCTTTCACAACAGATGACAATTCCCTTAGTCCTTCCTTAGTCTTCCTGAAATTGTCAGATTATGAGTGAACAAAAACATTTTATTAAAAATTTAATAAAAATTATTTTTTAATCGCGTATCTAAGGAAATAGCAGTATAACCTTGTTCATGCAGTGGCATGTTACATTATTAATTTGGGTGTCTCCTCTTGCCAGAAAGCTCTAAATTGCATTTTGAGTGCGGTTTTTGACTTTTTTTAAATTGCAACCCATAAATAAAGCTGATACTGTTTAGACTTTTAATTATTTTAAACTGTATTACAGCAGCACAATGCAACGCAAATTGCAAAAATGCACTTGGAATCTGTCCAAGCCCTGCTTTGTCAGGCATTTTCTTTTACTGTAATGGACATAAAAACTCCCTTGCTTTTAACAGAGCGTTTCGTAATATCTAACTACGAAAATTATTTAAACTGCTACACTTATCATTCATCCAGAGCTCGAAATATTACAAGGATCCTCAAGAGCACAGCAAAGACTGTATTAAAAGTATACTAGTGACAAATTAGTATACTTTAGATCTTTTTTTCTGATACGGGGAAAATCTGATCATGTTTCTCTATAACAATAAAAAAAACATTATTTTACATATCACCTTTATGTGATATCACCTTAAGGACAGCACATACAAGTGTTAATTGCACAATGGACCGCGCAAATCAATTTAAAATAGTCTTCTTTGGGTGTGAGGGCAGGAGTGGATCGCAGAAGGCATAATCAGCAAATTAGGAAAACAAAGAACAGGACAGGTGAGACGTGTATCCAGAGAGCGGGTGATCAGAAAAAGGAACAGCTGTTATGCCCAGGTTTTATGCTCTCTCTGCTGAATGAATAAAAGCATTTTATTAAAAACGCGTTTGCGTTTGTCTGGGTATTTACTTTGTAATCTGTGGTTTCCATCTACTGTATTGCTTTGAGATGCCACTTTTAAAGGTGATATGTAAAATAAAGTTTTTTATTATTGTTATAGAGAAACATGATCAGATTTTCCCTGGTTCAGAAAAAAGACGATTAAAATCTGTAATCTTTCCACTTGTATGTCATCGGAAAATACAAGAAGTTTCTGCTTTGTGTAAGGATAGTATCAAAAAGTAATCTAACTGGTGAGAAAGCTGTGCTGCTCAAAGCGCTTTACAGGATAAAAACAATAACAACAATAGTGTTAGGCTGGGCAAACGATTTTTTTATAGAAATACAAAATGAGATATAATGATGTGTTCCGGCTAAGACATTAACAAGTACAACCCCCCTCTCTGCGGGAGTGCTGGCTGTGACAAATTAAACCGGTTTCACAGGTATTTTCAAAGTAGAAGGGGGCAAGTTTTCCAGCGAAAGACACCCCCCCCCCTCCAAAAGTACATTACTTACTAGTTAAGAAAGCTAGGCTCCTCAATGAAATCGCTTTAACATGCTAATGCTTTGGTGTAACAGTCCGGGCGTGGCAAGCTTCTAATGTCTACCCGACTACGGCAAAAGGAACCATTCTTTCATTGGAAGACAATGAACATATTCTAGCCCTAAATGAATTAATAGCAAATTAATAGCAATATATGGTTTACATAAAAGACATTTTTCCAAGAAAGTTTAGCCTTTGTCACTAATGAAACCACTAAATAAAGACATAAATATAGAAATCTTAAGATTTAAAAAATACATGACTTTGCTAAAATTTATTTAAAAATAAAAACGATTACAAACGCCAGCGGAGAGAGAGAACAGGGGAGGGATGTTGGTTTTGCATAAGGGGTGGGGCTATGGAAATAAGGTCTATTTAGGAATGTGGAGTTACATGTTCTGGTTGTTTGTGAATTATCGTTGTTGAGTATAGAGTGTTGAGGTATTGATTTTGTGTAATGCTTTATGTTGAAAATTGATGTGGATTTTGTTTATGAGAAACAGGATAAACTGGGATGGGAGAAAGGTTTGGTTTTGCATAAGGGGCGGGATTATGATAATTGAGGACTTTGCGAGAGTAAAATGGTTTGATTATTTGATTTTGTATTGTGGTTGTTATCTATGTTTTTGGTTGGTATTATGTTTATATGGTTGTTTTTGTTGGTTGGTTGTTATTATGGTTATTAATAATACGATCTATAGTTGAAATCAGAGCCTAAATAAAAAGAAAAAGCAAGTGATTAGGTTTATGAGCAATCTAATTACTTATTCGTTTAAAACGCTATATAAAATAAAGTTTATTATTAATTTGCTGGACAGAGCGGTGAACATTATTATGCATAAGACAAAGATAACGATCCTGATCAGTTTAGAAATCTGTGTACGCTGTAAGGTTTTTACTTCTTAAACTTTTAAAATACACGTTTTGAATAGAAAGAAATCCTCTTCCTGGTACAGTATGTATAGCACACCAGCACGTCTTTTTTCTCCAATCAGAGGGGTGTCAGATGGTGTCAGCCAATCACCATTCTGCGTTGGGTAGCAACGGGTGACTGTTCTCAGGCGGAAGATGTAAACAGCTTAATGTTCGTGTTTTAAATAATTTTTTTAAATTCAATTAAACGGGCACAGTTAAGACATTAAATATACATATACATACTGTATACAGTACAGTTTGCATACGGTAATATGTTTATGTTACGCGATTAAAAAATAAATAAATAAAAATGAAAAGTCCAGCACCAGCTGGATTTGAACACACAACCTGCTAGTTGGCAGTCACACACCTGAACCAGTAGGCTACAAGACAGCTTGTATGAACAAGCAGGCGAAACAGCCCTACACAGCCCTGCCGCAGTACACGGATATAATCATACCGTTATTAAATTTTTGAGATACGCGATTCCATATTATATTCCCTTTTAATCAAATTCTAAAAGTATGCTTGTTGACTCCGGTATCACGTTAGTTAAAGACTTTGAAGCTTACAATGTTTAGGGAGAAATGGAATACTGGTGTGTATTTTTTTTAAAGTACCGAGACCAGCTATATACTGTATGTTTACGTTCCAAAATTAATATCGTTTATGGCCTTCACACGCGTTACAATATGCTCCTATTCTTTTTATGCTCAGCTACTAAGATTTCCCTTCAGTGGTAAAATTCAATATCTACAATGGGCACAGTAAAGACGTTTACAGTAAGTCTTTCTACGACAGACCAACGGATCACGAGTGCCCCTGTCGGTCAACCAATCACGCACCGCGGTACCCCGTGTCATCTTAGCTGCGGTATGTGTCTGTACCGCACACTTTGAATGGCTGCATCTGTATGTAGTTTGCTTGCATGATGCCGGGAACAGCACGGCTGCTCTTTGCCATATGGTCTAGCGGTTAGGGTTCCTGGTTTTCACCCAGGCGGCCCGGGTTTGACTCGGTTTTGCCTCCTGCTTTCCAAAAGATCAGCACGCTGTACGAAAGAGCCGCATTAAAACTACTCGAACGTGCAAAACGTGCGAGAAGAGGGGGCGCTTGTTTCCAACCGAAACTTCTCGCGTGTGAGACGAGCTGATCATCGCTGTGGGAGGGTTACTCTGGTAGACAGGGCTGACCTTCGGCAATAGGATTTATAGTCTCCAAGATGATATTTGCACTTTCTGGAGAGGCGATTTTCTCCACTTCAGTAGCCCGATTTCGTCGATTGCGTGGAGAGGGCTGTAGAATGTGGCGCCGCCTTTCCTGCTCCGTCCATGACAGGCGTGCTGGTCTCTGGAGAGAAAGCACGGTCCATCAGCGCACTCCAATAAAGGCACTGGAAGCAGCTGAATCGCATTGGCGAAGCTCAACGCTGGGCCGCTGGGCACGTATTACCACCGTTTCCGTAGTGTAGTGGTTATCACGTTCGCCTCACACGCGAAAGGTTCCTGGTTTGAAACCGGGCGGAAACAGAAACCTTTTGTCGCCAGGCACAAAAGGGGATTGGGGATTCGCCTAGCGCTGTGTGGCGGGATCTGCACAGTGCATGTCACAGCGCATCCTGCTTTCACTTCAATGCGCATCCTGATGTACCCCAGTCTCCCGCGTGACAGGGGGGACAGGTGACAGGTCCTATACTAACGAGGAAGACATCGCTCTCTCCGACCCCCGGCATCGTGTCCCGACCCAGCGTGCTGGAAGCCGACGCGTGCTGTGATCCCTTTACAGAGCAGAAATGACAACCGAGGAGCCGAGAGATTATTTCAGCATTTCGCATCTGAACGGAAAACACAAACGACCAACTCGGAATGACTTGCCTTTGACGCTTTTCAAAGCGTTCTTTGTGCACGACGACTGCGCCGCCTAGCAGATACAAATGGGTTGTACAACTTTGAACTAGCAAATGGAAGAGGGCTAAGCCCCCTCTCTTTTAGCCCAGGTTCGATCTGTCTCCCAGAATCACCAGGGCGCACACACACACACCCGTGCCATTGAAGTGCTCTGCTTAATTTCTAAGGGCAACTCAACATTCACTCCTACCCCGAGTGCAGAAAAGACAGCATCCACAGCAACAACAGCTCAGGTCTCTCCACAGGAGCTAAGCTGCCCTCATCTCCTCTGCTCTGCGCCTCCTGCGGAGTGGAGTCCTGCCTGGAGCCGTGTTTGCAGGCGGCGGCTCCCCGCGCCCTGTCTGGGCGTCGTGTCCAAGAGCTCCTGGGAGGAAGAGAGAGCCCTCCCACTCGGGGGCTTTTCCACGGTCTGTGTGAGGAGGGGCGGGTGTGTCCAGTAGCTTATCGAGCGGAAGCCTGGGGCGGCGGAGAGCTGTGATCGTGCAGACCTTGAGGTGTCACCTCTTTGTCTGCTTTCCCGCCCCCCCTCCGCCCAAGCTCTGCTCCAAAGTAGCCCGGCAACCCCTCACACCTGCACGTGTCACAACCTAAGGTGCGGTCATGAGACACTCATGGGGTGTCGTTCTGTTCTTGCTAATTGTTTCCTGCCCGTCGCAGGCAGGAGTCCATGCGAGGAAGATGCGCTGGACAGAGCTCAGAGGGCGCAGCTGGGTGGTTTTCCTTCTGAGTGACGTTCCTGCAACACTCTCCCGCTACTCTTGGTGCGCTCATGCCACAACACAGCAAGGCTGGAGCAGGTGGCTGTGGACTTTGCGCACTGCCGAAATAGCTCAGTTGGGAGAGCGTTAGACTGAAGATCTGAAGGTCCCTGGTTCGATCCCGGGTTTCGGCATTTTGTTTCATCGCGCCCTTTGTTCCTCTCTCCAGCGCCCCCTTCCTAAAGTGACGCGTCCCTTTCTCAGCCCGAAACGCAAGAGAGACACCAGCAGCAGTCCCTGCAGGTTTCTGTAGTGTAGCGGCTATCACGTTCGCCTAACACGCGAAAAGTCCCCGGTTCGAGACCGGGCGGAGACAGCCTTGTTTTGCACGCTCCTGTACTTCACAGAGGTCTTGAGCGACCGGTCATTTGTTCCCAATGTATTTCCGGTGCCAAACGCACGTTCCTTCTGTACGCGGAGCCGATCATTTGCAATTGGGCTGTACCGACAGACCAGGACGAGCTCTGTCGGCTCAAAAGCAGCGCAGGACCTGCAAGAACAACAGAAAGATTAGCATCCAGCGGGGACCTCTTAGTGAGCCCAAGAGCTCATCAAGAATCGGCTCCAGCATCAGGGCTGGGCGCATTGTTCCATTCTCCGCCCACTCTCGGTGTAAACAAGTCCCTCCTGGTCTCTGCTTGAAATGCACTTTCCTGCGTTTGCTTTGGTGTCACTGGCTTCCCCTGCATGGGCGAATGTGAAGAAGATCCTTAGTAAGTCATTGAAGAAAACCGAGAAGAGGTCGGAGTGGCCTCTGTCGTTCATCAACGATCCAGTCAGGCAGTACTCCTCTGTAAAGCGCCGTTCGTTCACATCGATTGGCTTTTTTTTGCCTTCATTCGTGCGAGTAGTAAAAGCAGACGCCCTTATTCTGCCGTGACCCAGATTCGAACCGGGGTTGTTGCGGCCACAACGCAAAGTACTGACCACTATACAATCACAGCGAGTTACCGAGACACACGCGGCAGGGCGGAAAGGGCTGTGCTCTCTTCGTGTGACATAATTTGGAAAAGTCCTGACGTTGCATTTCAACTGAGCCCCAGTATACATCGACCCTTCGACACTCTGAGTGACAACTCTCTTGCGTGTTTTCTCATATTTATGTAGTTTGCTTGCATGATGCCGGGAAGAGCATGGTTGTTCGCTGCCATATAGTCTAGCGGTTAGGGTTCCTGGTTTTCACCCAGGCGGTTCGACTCGGATTTGCCTCCTGCTTTCCAAAAGATCAGCACCGTGTACGAAAGAGCCGCATTAAAACTACTCGAAAGTGCAAAACGTGCGAGAAGAGGGGGCGCTTGTTTCCAACCGAAACTTCTCGCGTGTGAGACGAGCTGATCATCGCTGTGGGAGGGTTACTCTGGTAGACAGGGCTGACCTTCGGCAATAGGATTTATAGTCTCCAAGATGATATTTGCACTTTCTGGAGAGGCGATTTTCTCCACTTCAGTAGCCCGATTTCGTCGATTGCGTGGAGAGGGCTGTAGAATGTGGCGCCGCCTTTCCTGCTCCGTCCATGACAGGCGTGCTGGTCTCTGGAGAGAGAGCACGGTCCATCAGCGCACTCCAATAAAGGCACTGGAAGCAGCTAAATCGCATTGGCGAAGCTCAGCGCTGGGCCGCTGGGCACGTCTTTCCACCGTTTCTGTAGTGTAGTGGTTATCACGTTCGCCTCACACGCGAAAGGTCCCCGGTTTGAAACCGGGTGGAAACAGACATCTTTTGTCGCCAGGCACAAAAAGGGATTGGGGATTCGCCTAGCGCTGTGATCGAACAGACCCACTGGACCCACCTCTTAGTGTGGCGGGATCTGCACAGTGCATGTCACAGCGCATCCTGCTTTCACTTCAAGGCGCGTCCTGATGCACCCCAGTCTCCCGCGTGACAGGTGGGGACAGGTGATAGGTCCTATACTAACGAGGAAGACATCGCTCTCTCCGACCCCCGGCATCGTGTCCCGACCCACCGTGCTGGAAGCCGACGCGTGCTGTGATTCCTTTACGGAGCAGAAATGACAACCGAGGAGCCGAGAGATCATTTCAGCATTTCGCGTCTGAACGGAAAACACAAACGACCAACTCGGAATGACTTGCCTTTGACGCTTCTCAAAGCGTTCTTTGTGCATCGAACAGACCCACTCACCTCTTAGTGTGGCGGGATCTGCACAGTGCATGTCGCAGCGCTTCCTGCTTTCACTTCAATGTGCTTCCTGATGTCGAGTCGACTGCCGTGCGGAGGCTCTGAAAGCGAGAGCAATGAAAAGGTGCACGACGCTGTGAAAGAAAACAGAGAAGTGAAAGGCAGTCATTTCTCTAAGGAGGTGAAAGAAAAGCTACGCCCCGTCGGGGAATCGAACCCCGGTCTCCCGCGTGACAGGCGGGGATACTTGCCACTATACTAACGAGGAAGACATCGCTCTCTCCAACCCCCGGCATCGTGTCCCGACCCAGCATGCTGGAAGCCGACGCGTGCTGTGATCCCTTTACGGAGCAGAAATGACAACCGAGGAGCCGAGAGATCATGTCAGCATTTCGCGTCTGAACGGAAAACACAAACGACCAACTCGGAATGACTTGCCTTTGACGCTTTTCAAAGTGTTCTTTGTGCACGACGACTGCGCCGCCTAGCAGATACAAAGGGGTTGTACAACTTTGAACTAGCAAATGGAAGAGGGCTAAGCCCCCTCTCTTTTAGCCCAGGTTCGATCTGTCTCCCAGAATCACCAGGGCGCACACACACACACACCCGTGCCGTTGAAGTGCTCTGCTTCATTTCTAAGGGCAACTCAACATTCACTCCTACCCCGAGTGCAGAAAAGACAGCATCCACAGCAACAACAGCTCAGGTCTCTGCACAGGAGCTAAGCTGCCCTCATCTCCTCTGCTCTGCGGCTCCTGCGGAGTGGAGTCCTGCCTGGAGCCATGTTTGCAGGCGGCGGCTCCCCGCGCCCTGTCTGGGCGTCGTGTCCAAGAGCTCCTGGGAGGAAGAGCGAGCCCTCCCACTCGGGGGCTTTTCCACGGTCTGTGTGAGGAGGGGCGGGTGTGTCCAGTAGCTTATCGAGCGGAAGCCTGGGGCGGCGGAGAGCTGTGATCGTGCAGACCTTGAGGTGTCACCTCTTTGTCTGCTTTCCCGCCCCCCCTCCGCCCAAGCTCTGCTCCAAAGTAGCCCGGCAACCCCTCACACCTGCACGTGTCACAACCTAAGGTGCGGTCATGAGACACCCATGGGGTGTCGTTCTGTTCTTGCTAATTGTTTCCTGCCCGTCGCAGGCAGGAGTCCATGCGAGGAAGATGCGCTGGACAGAGCTCAGAGGGCGCAGCTGGGTGGCTTTCCTTCTGAGTGACGTTCCTGCAACACTCTCCCGCTACTCTTGGTGCGCTCATGCCACAACACAGGAAGGCTGGAGCAGGTGGCTGTGGGCTTTGCGCACTGCCGAAATAGCTCAGTTGGGAGAGCGTTAGACTGAAGATCTAAAGGTCCCTGGTTCGATCCCGGGTTTCGGCATTTTGTTTCATCGCGCCCTTTGTTCCTCTCTCCAGCGCCACCTGCCTAAAGTGACGCGTCCCTTTCTCAGCCCGAAACGCAAGCGAGACACCAGCAGCAGTCCCTACAGGTTTCCGTAGTGTAGCGGCTATCACGTTCGCCTAACACGCGAAAGGTCCCCGGTTCGAGACTGGGCGGAAACAGCCTCGTTTTGCACGCTCCTGTACTTCACAGAGGTCTTGAGCGACCGGTCATTTGTTCCCAATGTATTTCCGGTGCCTTCGTGCACTCTTGTACCAAACGCACGTTCCTTCTGTACGCGGAGCCGATCATTTGCAATTGGGCTGTGCCGACAGACCAGGTCGAGCTCTGTCGGCTCAAAAGCAGCGCAGGACCTGCAAGAACAACAGAAAGATTAGCATCCAGCGGGGGCCTCTTAGTGAGCCCAAGAGCTCATCAAGAATCGGCTCCAGCAACAGGGCTGGGCGCATTGTTCCATTCTCCGCCCACTCTCGGTGTAAACAAGTCCCTCCTGGTCTCTGCTTGAAATGCACTTTCCTGCGTTTGCTTTGGTGTAACTGGCTTCCCCTGCATGGGCGAATGTGAAGAAGATCCTTAGTAAGTCATTGAAGAAAACCGAGAAGAGGTCGGAGTGGCCTCTGTCGTTCATCAACGATCCAGTCAGGCAGTACTCCTCTGTAAAGCGCCGTTCGTTCACGTCGATTGGCTTTTTTTTGCCTTCATTCGTGCGAGTAGTAAAAGCAGACGCCCCTATTCTGGCGTGACCCGGATTCGAACCGGGGTTGTTGCGGCCACAACGCAAAGTACTGACCACTATACGATCACAGCGAGTTACCGAGACACACGCGGCAGGGTGGAAAGGGCTGTGCTCTCTTCGTGTGACATAATTCGGAAAAGTCCTGACGTTGCATTTCAACTGAGCCCCAGTATACATCGACCCTTCGACACTCTGAGTGACAACTCTCTTGCGTGTTTTCTCATATTTATGTAGTTTGCTTGCATGATGCCGGGAACAGCATGGTTGTTCGCTGCCATATAGTCTAGCGGTTAGGGTTCCTGGTTTTCACCCAGGCGGTTCGACTCGGATTTGCCTCCTGCTTTCCAAAAGATCAGCACCGTGTACGAAAGAGCCGCATTAAAACTACTCGAACGTGCAAAACGTGCGAGAAGAGGGGGCGCTTGTTTCCAACCGAAACTTCTCGCGTGTGAGACGAGCTGATCATCGCTGTGGGAGGGTTACTCTGGTAGACAGGGCTGACCTTCGGCAATAGGATTTATAGTCTCCAAGATGATATTTGCACTTTCTGGAGAGGCGATTTTCTCCACTTCAGTAGCCCGATTTCGTCGATTGCGTGGAGAGGGCTGTAGAATGTGGCGCCGCCTTTCCTGCTCCGTCCATGACAGGCGTGCTGGTCTCTGGAGAGAGAGCACGGTCCATCAGCGCACTCCAATAAAGGCACTGGAAGCAGCTAAATCGCATTGGCGAAGCTCAGCGCTGGGCCGCTGGGCACGTCTTACCACCGTTTCCGTAGTGTAGTGGTTATCACGTTCGCCTCACACGTGAAAGGTCCCCGGTTCGAAACCGGGCGGAAACAGACATCTTTTGTCGCCAGGCACAAAAGGGGATTGGGGATTCGCCTAGCGCTGTGATCGAACAGACCCACTGGACCCACCTCTTAGTGTGGCGGGATCTGCACAGTGCATGTCACAGCGCATCCTGCTTTCACTTCAAGGCGCGTCCTGATGCACCCCAGTCTCCCGCGTGACAGGTGGGGACAGGTGACAGGTCCTATACTAACGAGGAAGACATCGCTCTCTCCGACCCCCGGCATCGTGTCCCGACCCACCGTGCTGGAAGCCGACGCGTGCTGTGATTCCTTTACGGAGCAGAAATGACAACCGAGGAGCCGAGAGATCATTTCAGCATTTCGCGTCTGAACGGAAAACACAAACGACCAACTCGGAATGACTTGCCTTTGACGCTTCTCAAAGCGTTCTTTGTGCATCGAACAGACCCACTCACCTCTTAGTGTGGCGGGATCTGCACAGTGCATGTCGCAGCGCTTCCTGCTTTCACTTCAATGTGCTTCCTGATGTCGAGTCGACTGCCGTGCGGAGGCTCTGAAAGCGAGAGCAATGAAAAGGTGCACGACGCTGTGAAAGAAAACAGAGAAGTGAAAGGCAGTCATTTCTCTAAGGAGGTGAAAGAAAAGCTACGCCCCGTCGGGGAATCGAACCCCGGTCTCCCGCGTGACAGGCGGGGATACTTGCCACTATACTAACGAGGAAGACATCGCTCTCTCCAACCCCCGGCATCGTGTCCCGACCCAGCATGCTGGAAGCCGACGCGTGCTGTGATCCCTTTACGGAGCAGAAATGACAACCGAGGAGCCGAGAGATCATGTCAGCATTTCGCGTCTGAACGGAAAACACAAACGACCAACTCGGAATGACTTGCCTTTGACGCTTTTCAAAGTGTTCTTTGTGCACGACGACTGCGCCGCCTAGCAGATACAAAGGGGTTGTACAACTTTGAACTAGCAAATGGAAGAGGGCTAAGCCCCCTCTCTTTTAGCCCAGGTTCGATCTGTCTCCCAGAATCACCAGGGCGCACACACACACACACCCGTGCCGTTGAAGTGCTCTGCTTCATTTCTAAGGGCAACTCAACATTCACTCCTACCCCGAGTGCAGAAAAGACAGCATCCACAGCAACAACAGCTCAGGTCTCTGCACAGGAGCTAAGCTGCCCTCATCTCCTCTGCTCTGCGGCTCCTGCGGAGTGGAGTCCTGCCTGGAGCCATGTTTGCAGGCGGCGGCTCCCCGCGCCCTGGGCGTCGTGTCCAAGAGCTCCTGGGAGGAAGAGCGAGCCCTCCCACTCGGGGGCTTTTCCACGGTCTGTGTGAGGAGGGGCGGGTGTGTCCAGTAGCTTATCGAGCGGAAGCCTGGGGCAGCGGAGAGCTGTGATCGTGCAGACCTTGAGGTGTCACCTCTTTGTCTGCTTTCCCGCCCCCCCTCCGCCCAAGCTCTGCTCCAAAGTAGCCCGGCAACCCCTCACACCTGCACGTGTCACAACCTAAGGTGCGGTCATGAGACACCCATGGGGTGTCGTTCTGTTCTTGCTAATTGTTTCCTGCCCGTCGCAGGCAGGAGTCCATGCGAGGAAGATGCGCTGGACAGAGCTCAGAGGGCGCAGCTGGGTGGCTTTCCTTCTGAGTGACGTTCCTGCAACACTCTCCCGCTGCTCTTGGTGCGCTCATGCCACAACACAGGAAGGCTGGAGCAGGTGGCTGTGGGCTTTGCGCACTGCCGAAATAGCTCAGTTGGGAGAGCGTTAGACTGAAGATCTAAAGGTCCCTGGTTCGATCCCGGGTTTTGGCATTTTGTTTCATCGCGCCCTTTGTTCCTCTCTCCAGCGCCACCTGCCTAAAGTGACGCGTCCCTTTCTCAGCCCGAAACGCAAGCGAGACACCAGCAGCAGTCCCTACAGGTTTCCGTAGTGTAGCGGCTATCACGTTCGCCTAACACGCGAAAGGTCCCCGGTTCGAGACTGGGCGGAAACAGCCTCGTTTTGCACGCTCCTGTACTTCACAGAGGTCTTGAGCGACCGGTCATTTGTTCCCAATGTATTTCCGGTGCCTTCGTGCACTCTTGTACCAAACGCACGTTCCTTCTGTACGCGGAGCCGATCATTTGCAATTGGGCTGTGCCGACAGACCAGGTCGAGCTCTGTCGGCTCAAAAGCAGCGCAGGACCTGCAAGAACAACAGAAAGATTAGCATCCAGCGGGGGCCTCTTAGTGAGCCCAAGAGCTCATCAAAAATCGGCTCCAGCAACAGGGCTGGGCGCATTGTTCCATTCTCCGCCCACTCTCGGTGTAAACAAGTCCCTCCTGGTCTCTGCTTGAAATGCACTTTCCTGCGTTTGCTTTGGTGTAACTGGCTTCCCCTGCATGGGCGAATGTGAAGAAGATCTTTAGTAAGTCATTGAAGAAAACCGAGAAGAGGTCGGAGTGGCCTCTGTCGTTCATCAACGATCCAGTCAGGCAGTACTCCTCTGTAAAGCGCCGTTCGTTCACGTCGATTGGCTTTTTTTTGCCTTCATTCGTGCGAGTAGTAAAAGCAGACGCCCCTATTCTGCCGTGACCCGGATTCGAACCGGGGTTGTTGCGGCCACAACGCAAAGTACTGACCACTATACGATCACAGCGAGTTACCGAGACACACGCGGCAGGGCGGAAAGGGCTGTGCGCTCTTCGTGTGACATAATTCGGAAAAGTCCTGACGTTGCATTTCAACTGAGCCCCAGTATACATCGACCCTTCGACACTCTGAGTGACAACTCTCTTGCGTGTTTTCTCATATTTATGTAGTTTGCTTGGTGGCGCAGTCGTCGTGCACAAAGAACGCTTTGAAAAGCGTCAAAAGCAAGTCATTCCAAGTTAGTCGTTTGTGTTTTCCGTTCTGACGCGAAATGCTGAAATAATCTCTCGGCTCCTCGGTTGTCATTTCTGCTACATAGTGGAATCACAGCACGCGTGTTAAAAGAAGACTGTGATATTCGGTGCGTCTTGGATTAGACGAGATTAAAGAGTGAGTAGTTTTGTTTTTCTGTGATGTAATGGGACCAATGAAGAATGTGGCATTCAGACTAATGTGGAGTATTTGTTTCCTTAGGGAAATTGGCACTACCATATACTGGGCCATTAGGACCCATATGGACCGCAGGGTGAGCGCCCAGCGACAGAAACCAGACGGTACCGTGTGTCGGGCTCGGCCGCGAGCAGGACAATGACTTCACTTAAATGTTTAACTGATAAAACCCAAATGAACCAAACCTGTATAAATTAGTGGTGGAAAGGAGTCTTTTTATATAGCAAAAGGTCTCTGATCCTTTGGTAAGAACGATGGGTATATAACCCATTGTCCTCAATATTAGAAATGAATCCTTGAGCACTGCTGTTGTACCAACGGTCCATAAAAGCCTAACATTACCCTTTCTTGCATAAATTGTAGAACATGCCGTCACATTTCAGTTGCACCTCAGTAGCAGTTTGATCTATTATCACCCTACTCCCCACCTCAGAACCTTCGCTCTTCTTATTCTGGTCTCCTAACTGTCCCCCACGCCCATCCACACTGTATGAGTGACAAGGCCTTCTCCTGTTATGCCCCCATGCTCTGGAACTCTCACCCCAAGGATACCAGAGTCACCTTCCCTAAACTCCTTCAAATTCAGACTCAACACCTTGTTCTGTAGAAGAGCCTTTACTGAACTGGTTCCATTCTTTACCCCTCTGCTTCTACTTTCCTTAGTACCACCATCCATGGTCTCCTCTGTCTATTGGAATTGTTTTATCCTGTGTATTCTTATTGTAATTATTTCAAGTGCTTTGCGAAGCCACCTTTGGAACCATTATATAAAATAGTTTAGCCTAAATCCTTGAAGCTTTAATAGGGCATTGCAGTAGGGCTAAAGATTAACTGTTAGTGGGCCAGCAGGATTTGTGCAAATTATAGGTAGTCACAACGGGAGACTAGAATTCACTTGAAATTCATGACATGGGACACTGAAACAGTGGAGAGGCTTTGTGTAGTAAGCGTTCAGTCTCAATCTACACAGTCTGTGCTGCTGGTAGAGGTGGTTGTGAACACCTGTCTTCCGGATCAAGTACTGGGATCTCCAGTTTCAATCTGAATACTTCCCGTGACTGTCCAATACTGTGAAACCAACACCCATAAGACAAGACCTCCAAGATTCTAACTGTACCTTTATTCACTGATGTTTGGGCACCAGAATTGTTCCTCTGCTAAGGAAGGGAAGGCCTACTTTACACCAAGCCCCTGTTGATAATCCCTTCCTTGTGTTTCTTTTAGTCAGTTTGTGCAGCCTAGAATAGGACATCAGATCTCACTCTTACCGGGCACTACAGTAGCAACTGACACTCCATAAGCACTACCCCTCTAGGAAACAGGAGGACTGCCAGTATATTGAACACCTCTGTCTCTCCCCCAGTAAAAAAAGTCACAATGACCTGCCAAAGGAATAGTGCGGCTATCTTCCCCCAGTACAACGCTTTATTACTCCAGCCATTTTCAGTCCTCATTGGCAGCAATACGGGAACCATTCTTGAAAGGGGAACCCCCACAAATACTTCCCTTGAATTCCCATTCAAACCTATAAACCACAAAGAAACAAGGGCAGGCAGAAGGGTCTTTCACAGCTTTATTGAGATGTTGCCATTACAAGGCAAGTGGAGGCAGGAGAGTCACAAGGGCCAGGCTGGAGCCTTCATTCAGGCACCTGGGGAGGAAGGAGAACAATCCAGCTACACTGCAGGACACCACCCCTACAGGAGCTCCTCCTGCCAGACCCTACCTGTCCACTGGCCAACATCTCCAAAGTCCTCTGCTCCCTCCATATCCTCACTGGTGCTCTCAGCATCTTCACTGGAGCTCCGAGGGTCTCCTTCCTCATCCTCAGTCCAGTCAGCTCCCACATCCAGAGGAGCTTCTACTGGTGCCACAGCCACCCGACTGCTGGTCACCAGGCTCCTGGTACCTGTGGACAAGCAGCACCCAGGAGTGAGGGATCCGCTATACCCAGAGACCCACAGTCTACTCATCTAAACAGTCCCTTTGTCCAGCACGGGATCATTCCTCAGTTGTCCAAGCATGGTTGTCTCTTGGGCAGAGATGCATCCACAAGGGATAGAGAACCAGACCCACCTTCATTCCGACTGCCAGCACACCTGGACTCACAGCACAGACCTCATGGTCACCATACAGCTCCTCCCACCTGGAGGAGAGGAGGAGGACAGGTGAGGCCTCCACCTGGCATGTCCCAGAGCACCCTCAGCAGGCTCCTTGCAGAAGTACCTCTTAGCCTCCCTGTTGTAGGTGCAGGACTTGGTCCCTGGTGTTGCTTTAGCAGGAGCCACAGTGCATGTACAGCTCAGTCACTTCATGCTGCAAGAGGGAAGGTCACAGCATTAAGGGATCAAGGCCAATAGAGGGACAGAGAAGGACCTTCTGCCATCAGTGAAGGCAAGCTGGCAGCTCTAGGCACTACAGCTGCCACAGTCTGGTTCACATCTAGATCATGGATGTGAAAGCAGACCATGGATCAGTAGAGCAAGAAGGCCGAGCAGCCTTTGAGAGCAGTACCTTCCTGGACAGCTTCTTCTGGAAGAGGAAGGCATCAATTGTGAAGCGGAGCACATCCTTCTGCTTGGAGGGGACAAACCTGGACAGGCAGCCATCTGCCTTGCTGTCCACCATGCACCTGGGGACAAGGACAAGGATGAACCCCTGCAGGCTCTCAGGGCTCCTGCCCACCTCCCCTCCCAGAAGGGGCTGTACCCCAAGTTGTCGATCACAGGGAAACGGGGCTGGGAGTGCTGGTCTGGTTTCTCCGTTACATAACACGAGTGGATGTACAGCCTCTGCTCTGCTGTGGCAAAGTAGGCAGTGGCCTGGAAGTACATGGGCTGACCCAGGAAGTACTCATCCTTAGGAGAGAGCCGGACCCAGCGGGCTGGAGAGAGAGAGGCAGCATTACACCTGCACACAGCACCCCCTGCAGGCAGGAGGAGCCACTCACTCAAGGAGCTTACAGTTGGTGCTGAGCAGCACAAAGCTGTGTTTGTTCTTCAGGTCCTTGAAGAAGGTCCTTCTCCTGGCCCACGTGGGGACATAGCCAACCTTGTAGGAGTAGTGGAATCTGCAGAACAGAGGGGATGAGGGGCATCTGGACACTTTCCTAGTGGCTTCTCAGCAGCAGAGGCCTGCCTACCTGTTGTAGGAGCACTTCACCGGCACAGAGAAGGGAATGAAGCGATGCACAGGTGCACTGGAGGAGGGCGGGGCATAGCGGAGAGTGTTGGAGTACACCAGGCGGCCCTGGACAACCTGCAGGGTCACAGAGGAAGGGATATTCCCAGGAAAGGCAACCCCGACACTGGCCCTACAGCTCACGTCAATACACTGCCTGTAGATGAAGACCCGCTTACCGATCGCTCGGTGCCGCACTCGTGAAGCCCGTAGATGAAGTAGAAGGAACTGCGTGTGGTTCGGCTGACGCTGCAGTTGCCCAAGGTCACCTCCGATGGCCGACAGCTGAAGCCGAACAGGAGCCGACTGACCCTCACGTACATCCTGCTGGAGTCACACCACACAGCCACTCCTCGGGTGCCCCCGATGGCCGGGCGAGCCGGCTGCCGCCCTCGCTGGGGAGGAAACAGGACGCTCTTGATGTAGGCGGGTAAGGGGCGGCTGCCGGCTTCGGGCTTCATCTTCTCCTTGTCGAAGTAGGGCGAGTACGCGTCTCTGGACACGGGAAGGCGGCGAAAGTCGGGAGCCAAGGACTGCGAGTCGTTCTCGCTTGCAGACAGGTCTTCGGAGGGCGCATCTGCCAGGTTCAAATCCTCCAACTGGGCTGCGTCTTCAGGAGCCGGGAGGTCGGCCTGGAGCGCCAATTCCCGAGAGTCCCAGCCAGCCGGCCCGGCGGAAACCAGTGCGGGGAGCCCGGCCCCTGTGCACAGGCACAGCATAAAGAGAAACGAGCGCATCGCCAAATTAACGTCCCGCTCAATTGCTACAGGAGTAAAATAAGTAAATCACAAAACTGTGTTGAAGCAAGAAAGCATAAAGTGTGAACGCGGTGACTAGGTTTTTATACTGGCAGGACCTGTTACCGCACACCTGGTCACACAATCAACACAATCAATTACATACAGAGATCCGGATTGTTCTCAGCGTCTAATTAGAACCTGATTTCAGTCTGAGGCGGGACTCCGTGAAGCCGCCTGAACATTTTCCCGTGTGTATCTGACCTCAGCGGAGGAGTTCCACGCAATTTCGACAGAATTAAATCACCCACACGTGTAAAATTTGCTCAGATTAATTTATTGTTCAATTAGTTTCTAATTTCCGTGGAAAGTGTGTTAAACTCGCTGTCAGACAGAGTACGGAACATGCGACACGTCCGTCCACACTTTCTTTTATCGAGGGGGCTGTTCTATCAACACGTACCGCAATTAAAATAATTTTACTATTTTTCATGTGTAATTGCATGTCATATTAAAATGTGTAATACAAGCATTTCTTTGCTTCCCAGTAAAGAAATACTGATCAGCTTTTGACATTATCTGATAATTTGTCTGATTTTCCAGAGATTGCTTTTGCTTCGACGCACCGAGAACCTATGGAAGCCCGTTTCCGCCAGGGAGTAAAAAAAACGCACTATGGTATCTCAGAATTGTGACTTAGAATCATAGAATTGCGACCTAAAAACTCAGAATTTTGACTTTATCTCTCACATTTGCGACTTCGAAAAGCCCATATTTCATTGTCTGACCTTTTGTTATTGTAACGAATTCGGGTTCTAGGGCTTGTGCCCTCGCCGCTCCCACCCTACTTCGTGCCTCACTCTATTGGCTCAAACCCAGGTCTTGCTAGCTAGAACCCGAATCCGTTACAATAACAAAAGGACAGACAATGAAATATGGGTTATTTCGAAGTTGCAAATGTGAGATATAAAGTCGGAGTTGTGAGTTACTAAGTCGCAATTCTGAGTTACTTAGTCGGAATTCTGCGATACCATAGCGCGTTGTTTTGTAACTCCCTGGCGGAAACGGGCTTTCATACATTTCAATTAGTCTGATCAGTGCAGGACAAGTTAATGTAGAATCATTACTATGTCTGTCTCTTGTTTGTATATAAATGAATGTCTTTGACAACTTAATGTTAGTTTTTAATTTAGTTTTACGATGTAGGTCATGTGTTAACATATGCACGAGCATACGAAATGTCTCACTCCTGATTCAGCTCATGCTCCATAGGAGAGAAGAGATTCCTCCTGCTTCTCGTACAATCATATCAGAACAGAAGCCCGTGTCGCCCAGCTCTGATTCAAGAGCGACTCGCATCTTCAACCTTTTTTTTATTCGTGATCCTAATTTTCTTTAGTTATGATCAATATTGAACTTTTTCTAAATAAAACGACAATAATCAAACATGCAGGCAGACTTTTAAAAAGTATTAGGAGCTGACAGGGTGCCCCTTTGGAATAGTTGTCAGAAAATGTGAGAAAAGGAAAGGTACGTAAGCTCTCACACACAGCATTAGAGATTGGCATCTGATGGAAAAAAAAACTACCTGTCTCCCCAGCATTTAACGGTGCTGTTGTTTTGATTTTACATATTGTTAGCATTTTAATGAATTGTTAAAAGATTGATACACAAATCGCTAAATAAGAAAACGTAAAAACCCTAGCTGTAAGCAATTGGCCATTCATATTCCTGAATTTTAAATCCCTGTGTTTTTCTGTATCCGAATGCCTGGTGCAGCTAATTTGAAAGCAGAGTTTACCATTTACAGAAGCGTATTGTTGCCACCAAGGAAAAAAAATCCTGAGTTTACAGGAGTAAAGAGGAAACAAATGCAAACACCGTTTAGAAAAAAACACACACGTCTCAGGCCTTAACCATGACAAGGATAGGATTTGAACCAAGACGAGCAGAGCACAATGAATTAGCAATCCAAAAAGTGACTCCTGTTTAACTTTCTTTTCGCTTGCTCGATTTGTAGTACGCTCCTAAATCCTTACAACCGATAAACAAAACGGCTTCATGTGCCACAGCATTCTGCTGCAGGTACGGTTTGCACCGTGTATTAGGCGAACCCGAATTAAATATTTCAAATATGTGAAGAATTTCATGAAACCTGAAAAAAGATCACAGCCAATGTCAGCAATTCAGAGCCTGTAGGCAGCTTCAACAGAACAAAACGATCTGAAGCCGCAATAATTTCATAGAGTGTATTATGACACTCTAACCACGCTGTTGCTATTACTGCTATATCTGCTGCCGTTGCTTTAAACTCTACTCAGCGGGCAAGTTAGTTGTACAAGGAATAGACTACTTTGAGCCGTCCAAATTCCATTATGTGAATTTAAGCTTTTTTTTATTAATAACAGCATTAGTAATACAATGCGTGCTCAGAAACCTTACTTATTAGCTTATGAAGCAATAGTGTTTCGACAATTTGCGGTCTTCAAAAAGTAAACGCTGAAGTTTTTATACTTCCTTGTGAGCAGATCACCTTTGATTTAGAAAAGGAAAACTTACTCCTCTGTTGCTTTCATTGCAATATCTGAATCGAGACCCAAGCGCTAAGAAAGCTGAAAAACGCAGAAGTCATAAACCCGATTTTAATTTAGACACACATTTTCTAATGCAGCCTTCATTACAAGACAGTCTATTTCTCGAAAGCGTGTTATGTAAAAAAGAGAAAAACGAAAATATATGGATGACAATATTTAAAAGCTTAAGATTTTACTTTTGAGAAACTGTCATTTTATGTATCTAGACGCTTTTCAACCACTGCTTTTTGAACTTTGCTGTGCTTCCTGAATCATTTTCAGCGTTATAAACTGGGTGTGGAAGTAGCGATCACTTTGTAGAGCAGTTGATAGACTGGAGCTGTTCAGACTACTCTTGTTATTTCTCAAATGCTTCCATCATTTTTCTTTCAGGCTAGGACGCGAGTGTGTACATGTGTTTGGTTTTCGTTTCACTGATTCCCATTGAAGATTTGTGAATTAACAAGGAAAGAATCAGTTGCCTCGGAAAGCAGAAGGTTTGGTTCTCAACGATCTTGAAGACACGCCCATGTAGAGCAGCGTGTGATGATTCGTACTATAAAAGACCAAGTGCTCAAAGTGACGTCTGTGTTTGCCGTTGAAACTTTTCATCTCGGGCGCACTTTTAGAAAGCAAAGATAGAGCAGTTGTGTTGAATCACACTACGACAGCTGTCATCAGAGTGGCGCAGCAGAAGCGTGCTGGGCCCATAACCCAGAGGTCGATGTATCGGAACCATCCATTGCTATACACACCGTCAGTCTAATGAAGTGAATTTAAACTGATGTTTTTCTCTCGTGTATGTGCAAGCTTCACACTTACTGTATTCGTTAATCTTTACCAATAGCAGATGCCCAAATGTATCTTTGGTTGTTCTGCGATCCTTCATAGTTTCCTCAATTCCTTCAAATGAACATCCATATCAAAGCAATTATATATATATATTACAATTAAGGTACATATTAAAAATATCAACGCACATTTCTATAATGGTCATTTAATAATGATTGTCAAGGATTGTCACGTTCTCCAACAAATCTGTGTTCTAATTTTAAAATATTTTTGCTAAGGATACAACGGGTGTATAAATGAATTCTCCCAACAGCCAGTTAAAGAAAAATTCCACACGTGAGGATGGTTTTCTTGGACATTGACTTAGGTACTGAATTGTTTACTTGTTTTAGTTGCACACGAGTAAAACACGAAGATTTCCTGCAACATTCAAGAGGGTTTGCGAAGAAACCCCTTCAATTTTTAGCGGAGATTATGTTTACATCATCACAATCTGAAGCACGTCCCTGAGTGCGTTTGACCCACCAGCCCTTTGTTTAACAGCTGCAGAGGGACACATTCCCGTTGCTTTTCACAAATCACTGGCATTTTTTTGCAGCATTTCTTCTGTCCTGAGAAGCAAGATTTGTATTTTATCTTTCAGAAGTTGTATGAATTTCTTGAAGTTCAAAAACAACTTGTTCCTGAAAAGAAATGAACACTTGCTTCAAAGTAAATCAAGACGTATGTGTCTCTTGCTGTGTGTGCTCTTATCTGTCCATCTCTCTCTCCTCTTCTCTCTGGCAGTCTGTGTAGAGTATCTGAAGGGGATGTAACACCACTTGGAAAAGAAGAAAAATTATCAGGAAAAATTCTCAGGAAAATTCTCAGGCAGAATAAAAAATCATTATTCTTTTCTCAGTCAGATTCATTGCTCAGACTCACACTCAGACAGGATCTCAACTCCGTACTGCTCTCTATCCTCACAATCCAGAACCAGAAGATATTCAGACAATCAGTGCTGCTACATGAACAATATCAGACAGAACAGCCTGGACTCATGTCACATTTCCCCCTTTTATCCTTCCTCCCAGCCCTCTTAGAGACATAGAAAAGCCCCTGGTTCTCCTCTCTGTGAACTGGGCTCAGGGGTCACTGATCTGGCAGTTGTGGACTCTGTTCCAGGTCGAAAGCAAGAAGGTTCTATTAACGCTTTCCAGGACTTCCAGCCCTTCAGTATTACTTTCTTTACTGTATGTCAGCCTCCCAAAATGTTTATAAATGTTTTATAACACACATGAGTGTGGAATTATCTTATTATTTATATATAGTATTTATGTAATAAACACCAGTAGTGACAATATGATCAGTATATTGATTATTTGTAGCCGATTGTCCGATGGTCGTGTCTACAATAGTGACCATTTGACCAGTCTGTAGCTCTGGGCAGTGGGATTCAGATCACACAGAAGACCTGTCTGTGTGTGATTCCACACCAGCCCTGGGATTCAGCTACTCTCACAAATGTCTCACAGACTGTCTTATAAATTTACAATTAGATGAAGTCATGTAACAGTTTTACAGATAATTTAAATAATCAGACAGCAGTTTTGGCAGTGGATACATCTCCACATGGGGGAAAGGGACAGTAAAATAGTAAGGAAAATACAAAAGAAGAAACTGAAATATATGCGCTCACTGTAAAGTACGAAGAGGTGGTCAGACAAGCAAAACAGCTTTGCGGATAATGTGAAGTGACATTGTTTTGTGTCAATCAGCTCATGGATTCAGCTTCATGTGCCTTAAGCTGTGCATGCCTTCATGAAGACTCTCTTTAAGATGATTGCACCTTTCATTGTCAAATCGCCTTCTTTGGATACAAAAGTTGCACCAATACTAAGAGAAAGGATGAGGAATGGCTTTTATCAAGCGATTGCAGTGTTTGTTTGACGGAGGATCCTTGTGTGCTGAACTGGCCTCTGGAGAAGTGTAGTGCAGTAAAACAGAAGGTTTGTGTCACTCAAGATTGTTACAGAACAGAACAATACAATTACAATACTTTTGTGAGAGTAAATATTACTGGTGCATCACAGTTCTTATAATGGTGAAAACAGGAGCACCTTCTCTACATTTTTGACTGAAGTATTTAAACGGAAAGAAATACTATCACTATGCAATTCATAAATGCAATTGAGCTCCTATAAAAGTTCTAGTCTGATGAAACAATGTATAGAATTAGGTGACAATATCGGAATTCATTCAAATGCACAAGATTAATTTTCAGCAACAAAAAAAGTGCTCGGAAATATTTTACAAGAATGAAACCTTACATTCACCTAAATAAGCATTCACCCTCTACATTAGCAGAGAACAGTAGGACAGAAGGTTAGTGTCACTGGACACTGCATCAGAGAGGCCGATCTCTTCTCCCTCATTATGCAGGCTTACCCACTCATGATGAACTGTCCTCCAGCGATACTCAGCTGCCATCATCGACTCAGACATGACGTTCATGTACGTATTATACCTTAATATGGCACTGCGTTACAATAATTTGATCAAAACAACTGGTGAATAAATAATAATCAAATATTTTTTCCTTTCTTTTAGTAGCTAAAGACCAAAAAAGAAGCATTTATTCTTTTCCTCTCCTACCAGCCCTTACAAGTCACCCAGTTTTTAGTTTAGAGCTGGATTAAAGCTCCAGTCTCTTTGAGGGTTGAGTTGGAATCCCACAGCTGCCAAATATCTCCAACTATCTCAGTGTTAAGAAGCAAAAAAACTCACATTTGCTGCAGAAGGAACAGGAGAATTCGTGCCATTCAGCCTTATAGCGTGATGTCATTTTCTCATTCTCGTTTTTAGATGCTTGTGATCGAATCTATGATCCTTATGAGTGTGGTCACCCTCCATAAAGATAGCACAGATACAACGTGCCACGTTTTCAGAGAATCACATTAATTACAGGTCAGAAGAAGGCGACAAAGTGTCCGCTAGGCAGTCCAGCGATTTCAATGGTGTTCTCTGTTGTTTAGGTCCAGAATGACACCCGTTACAACCAGGAAACACACAGTGTCAGGCATCAAAAAGACTTCCCAAAACCCTGATTCTCTCCTTGATCCGGTGATGGCATCCAGACATTTTCTGCAACACAGCCAGGATACGGTCTTCAACAACACGAGTGAAAAGCTAATTCCCAACCTTTGCAATCCTTTGCAAAGAAGGACCACATGTGCTCAGTGTTAAATGCACTGTTCATTATTAATAATAATAATAATCTTGACATTATATAGCGCTTTTAAAGGTGGCTTTTCAAAGCACTTTACAGAATGACAACAATAAAGTTAAAAAAATACACAAGATAAGCAGGATGAGAATACACAGTTAGAGGAGACAATAGATGGTGGTATTAAATACAGTAGGAACAGAGGGGTAAAGAATAGTGCATTAAAAGCTCTTCTAAAGAAGAGGGTTTTGAGTCTGGATTTGAAGGAGTTTAGAGAAGGTGACTGATATCCTTGGGGATAAAGATCCAGAGCTTTGGGGCAAAACAGGAGAAGGCCCTGTCACCCATAGAGTGTAGTCCAGATGGACTGGGGGACAGATAGGAAAACACAATTAGAAGAGCGAAGGTTGTGAGGTGGGGAGTAGGGTGATAACCCAGACAGGTACTGAGATGCCAAGCCATGGAGAGCCTTATAGCTGAGCTTGAGGATTTTGAAGTTGACAGGAAGCCAGTGCAAGGACTCCAGGGCAGGAGTGATGTGATCACAGTCCAGTGCTAATTTCTTTCTTGTGGCTGCTGGTTCATTTTCAACTGTGGACTCTTAAGAAGTCCTGTATTTGACTTGATCAACACCAATCCCTAGAGGATTTAGAAAGGTTCAATAAAAATGATATATGACTCTGGTAGGACTCGAACCCACAACCTTTGAATGACTTCATTCTATCAAGGCCTAGAAGTCCAACGCGCTCTCCATTGCACCACAGAGACAGCTGTATGAACAGGTGTTTGCCCCCTTCCTGATTTCTTATTTTTTTGCATGTTTGTCACACTGAAAGTTTTAGATCATCAAACAAATTGAAATCTTAGACAAAGATAACACAAGTAAACACAAAATGCAGTTTTTAAATGAAGGTTTTTATTATTAAGGGAAAAATTAAACCTACATGGCCCTGTCTGAAAAAGTGATTGAGATTTATCAGTCTGGAAAAGTTTATAAAGCCAGTTCTAAAGACCAAAATTACCCCAAGAGCACAGCGAAGACTCATCCAAGAGGTCACAAAAAACCCCACAACAACATCCAAAGAACTGCAGGCTTCACTTTCCTCAGTTAAGGTCAGTGTTCATGACTCCACCATAAGAAAGAGACTGGGCAAAAATGGCCTGCATGGCAGAATTCCAAGACGAAAACCACTGATGAGCCAGAAAACATCTTGATGACCCCCAAGACTTTTAGGAAAATACTCTGTGGACTGACGAGACAAAAGTTGAACTTTTGTGTTTCAAAAGTTGGAAGGTGTGTGTCCCATTACATCTGGCGTAAAAGTAACACAGCATTTCAGAAAAGGAACATCATACCAACAGTAAAATATGGTGGTGGTAGTGTGATGGTCTGGGGCTGTTTTGCTGCTTCAAGACCTGGAAGACTTGCTGTGGTAAATGGAACCATGAATTCTGCCGTCTACCAAAAAATCCTGAAGGAGAATGTCCGGCCATCTGTTCGTGACCTCAAGCTGAAGCGCACTTGGGTTCTGCAGCAGGACAATGATCCAAAGCGGGCAAACTTCTATGCCCACTTTGATGCTCTGAACACGGGCAATGCTGAGAAGACCCCAAGTGTGCAGGGTGAGTTTGTTCTGAAACTCTCAGAGCAGGACGTGCAGAAGACTCTGAGCAGGGTGAAAATCCGTAAGGCTGCAGGGCCTGATGGGATACCACCTCACGTCCTGAGGACATGTGCAGCCCAGCTGACCACTGTGTTTACGGACATCTTTAACTCCTCCCTGTCACAGTCCATGGTCCCCACCTGCTTTAAAAAAAACACTATTGTTCCAAACCCCCAAAAAGACAAAAGTGACATGCCTGAATGATTACTGCCCAGTAGCATTAACATCTGTGGTGATGAAATGCCTGGAGAAGCTGGTGTTGTCACACATCAACTCCTCCATCACAGAGTCCCTGGACCCCTTGCAGTTCGCCTACCAGAACAACAGATCAGTGGATGATGCTGTCTCCCTGGCTCTGCATACAACCTTGGAACACCTGGACACTAAGAACTCGTATGTGAGAATGCTGTTTGTGGACTACGGTTCAGCATTCAATTCCATCATACCCAGTCAACTGGTGACAAAGCTCAGGGGATTAGGTCTGTGCAACTCTGTCTGCAACTGGCTGCTGGACTTTCTTATTGAGAGACCACAGGTGGTGCGGATAGGCAATAAAACATCAACACCACTCACCCTGAGCACTGGAACCCCACAAGGCTGCTGTCTGAGTCCAAGGTTGTACTCCCTATTTACTCACGACTGCACAGCAAGACACAGCAACAACCGCATCATTAAGTTTGCCGATGACACCACTATAATAGGACTGATCAGTGATGATGACAAGTCCACTTACAGGGATGAAGTTGTACAGCTGCTTAGGTGGTGTCATAGCAATAACCTGGACTTGAACATAAAGAAAACGAAAGAGCTAATAGTGGACTTTCGGAGACACAGGCCATACACTCACAGCCCACTCAGTATTGATGGAACGGAAGTGGAAACAGTCACCAGCTTTAGGTTTTTGGGAATTCACATCTCTGAAGATCTAACCTGGACTGTGAACACTGACTCTATCATGAAGAAGGCTCAGCAGCGCCTTTATTTCTTGAGGTGCCTCAAGTGATGGGGGATGCCAATACATGTGTTGGTGAACTTCTATTGCTGCACCATCGAGAGCATCCTCACCAACGGGATCACTGTGTGGTACGGTAACACCTCTTCGCGAGAAAGAAAGGCACTACAGAGAATGGTCAATATGGCCCAGAAGATCATCGGCTGCGGTCTCAACGAGATTAAACAGCTCTATGAGGACCGCTGCCGTGGTAGAATTCTGGCCATCACAGAGGACAGTCACCACCCCGGGCATGAGCTCTTCACCCCACTGCCCTCAGGCAAGAGATATAAGAGCATACGGACACTTAACACTAGATTCTTCAATAGCTTCTATCCACAAGCAGTGAGACTGGCGAACAAATTTAGCCATCCCCCTCGGACCACACCTACACCATCACCATCTACCTCTTTATGATTTCTTATCTATTGCACATCTCCAGTCATTGTTTACATGTCTGTATTGTTTACATTCAAACTGTCTACATGTTTACTTGCACATTGTCTATTGTTTGTTTGTACATTGTCTTGATGCACTGTTTGCACTTTGTCTTGTTTTTTACACTTGTTTTACAATCGAGAGACTTTCTGTAAGTAAGAATTCCATTGTACCAGTACCGGTTACATATGGCAATAAAGTTCAAGTTCAAGTTCAAAACACACCAGCAAGTCCACCTCTGAATGGCTTAAGAAAAACAAAATGAAGACTTTGGAGTGGCCTAGTCAAAGTCCTGACCTGAATCCGATTGAGATGTTGTGGCATGACCTTAAAAAAGCGGTTAAGGCTCGAAAACCCTCCATAGTGGCTGAATTACAACAATTCTGCAAAGATGAGTGGGCCAAATTTCCTCCACAGCATTGTAAAAGACTCATTGCCAGTTATCGCAAATGCTTGATTGCAGTTGTTGCTTCTAAGGGTGGCCCAACCAGTTATTAGGTTTAACTAAATGTTATCCACAACTTCAAACACCTGTGAGAAACGGGCAACTGCAGTGTTACGCCTGCTGGCTCCACAGATAATCCTTTTTTGAAGTTTAAGGAGAGGATTTCTTTGTCAATTCAATTAAACGTTTCAGAAATGCTGAACTATTGATGTGTTTCACACGCAGCACGGGCTCTCCTTTGCTTACAAATATTTTTTTTACACCAATTTACTCAACTACGATTTTGCTGAGCATTTTGTTTGCTTGCTTCCTATTGTATACTGCTCTGATTTCTGTATTGTTCAATTTCCCTGTTGATTTTAATTTCTTGTTTTCTAAGACAATCAGACCAGCTGTTCTGACCTTACCCTGCACTGGAGCCACTCTTTTCTTTCCAAAGGCGTGGAGAGAGATACTACTGCAGGTAACACCCCATGAGAAACATCATGAGTTTCTGGAAAAGCTCTCTACCTGCCCGCTCCCCACACCGACGTGTGTGAGCAGGGATTTAAAGGGACATTCTGAAGTGTAGAAACATTTTATCGTTACATACTTTTTCTGTGCAGTTAGTTCTCCTTCAACTCCGCCCGACAACAGAGGTCGTTTTTAATACATGAGTAAAGGCACACTGCACATCTGCAAAACATCACGTTAAGGTTTAGGGAGAGCGACATCAGTGATTGGAAGGTACAGATGCAGCCATTCAAAGTGCGCAGTACAGACACATACCGGAGGTAATTGGCTACGGCGTCGCGCATTGTGACGCGCGATGACGCAAAATACCGCGGTACGTGATTGGTTGACCGACAGGGGCACTCGTAGTCCGTTGGTCGGTCGTAGAAAGATTTACAGTAAATGTCTTTACTGTGCCCATTCTAGCATTGAATATTCATATGGAATTTTACCACTGAAGGGAAATCTTAGTACCTGAGCATAAAAAGAATAGGAGCATACTGTAACGCGTGTGAAGGCCATAAACGATATTAATTTAGGAACATAAACATACAGTATATGGCTGGTCTCTGTACTTTAAATAAAAAATACACACCAGTATTCCATTTCTCCCTTAACATTTTAAGCTTCGAAGTCTTTAACTAATGTGATACTGGAGTCAACAAGCATACTTTTAGAATTTGATTAAAAGGGAATATAATATGGAATTGCGTATCTAAAGAAATTAATAACGATATAATTATATTCATGTACCGCAACACAAGAATAGTACATGCTGTACATTGTCTGTTGATAATGTTTCTGTAGTGCTTTTTCAGCACTCTGTATGTGACCTTGCTGGTGGCACTGTGGGTTAGGCTCCTGACTCCTACCTCACATGCTGTGTGTTTGAATCCTGCTGGAGTCATGACTTTTTTTTCAACAAACATTTCTTTGAAAAAATAAAACATTTCCCTGGGTCAGAGATTAAATAAAACCTCACTCGCACCAAACAAATTTATATTTCTAAATATCACAACATGATCGAATTTAAGTCATTTTAATAACAATGAATAGTCACCTATGTGTTACAATATAAACATTTATATTGATTTAAATCGCGTTTTGATTTAAATCGCAAACGCAGGTTTAAATATATGTGTTTTTTGATTCACAATCAGACAAATGCAACATAAATTGATATCTTTGTCTTCTAAGTATCTTAATAAACTTTCAGCATAGCTTTCTCCCCGTTTAGATGTATTTTTCTTGGGATCCTGGGATCAAACATGGAAAGATTAGATTGTAATCGTTTTTTTTTTTAAATACATTTTAGAAAAGTGTAATCTATACTAAAAAGTTGTACACCACCTGCTATAAAGATACATATTGTAATACTTTCGGGTTCGGATAGGACAGACACGAGAACTCAGACTTGCGGAGTTAAAGCAAGTTAAAGCCTTGATTTTATATATCACCTTTAAAAGTGGCATCTCAAAGCAAAGTAAATACCCAACACTGATTGTACCAATCTGTCATGCTAATAAAGCACCTTGAATTGAGAGAGAGAGAGAAGGGGAGGGCGAGCAAGCGAGAGAGCACAGCCAGGACAGACAGGCAAATAAGATACACTCCACAGACATTCACAACAGTGACATATCATAAAACATTTGCACATATAGTTAAATTATTATTTGTTTTTCAGGAAGTTAAAAAAAAACACTTGAATTACTCATCCAGTCTCTCGAAATAAAATTATTTTTCAAGCAATGCAACTAACGTCGGGCAATGTGTTTTTTTTAATCCAACATTGACAGCCACATCTTAAATCTTGTCAGTCAGCTCTTTTTTCTCTATTTGAATTGTGGCAATTCAAACAACCTGGGATAACAAGTGGTCTCAAAGTCACAGAGCTCACAGACCTTTCACAACAGATGACAATTCCCTTAGTCCTTCCTTAGTCTTCCTGAAATTGTCAGATTATGAGTGAACAAAAACATTTTATTAAAAATTTAATAAAAATTATTTTTTAATCGCGTATCTAAGGAAATAGCAGTATAACCTTGTTCATGCAGTGGCATGTTACATTATTAATTTGGGTGTCTCCTCTTGCCAGAAAGCTCTAAATTGCATTTTGAGTGCGGTTTTTGACTTTTTTTAAATTGCAACCCATAAATAAAGCTGATACTGTTTAGACTTTTAATTATTTTAAACTGTATTACAGCAGCACAATGCAACGTAAATTGCAAAAATGCACTTGGAATCTGTCCAAGCCCTGCTTTGTCAGGCATTTTCTTTTACTGTAATGGACATAAAAACTCCCTTGCTTTTAACAGAGCGTTTCATAATATCTAACTACGAAAATTATTTAAACTGCTACACTTATCATTCAACCAGAGCTCGAAATATTACAAGGATCCTCAAGAGCACAGCAAAGACTGTATTAAAAGTATACTAGTGACAAATTAGTATACTTTAGATCTTTTTTTCTGATACGGGGAAAATCTGATCATGTTTCTCTATAACAATAAAAAAACATTATTTTACATATCACCTTTATGTGATATCACCTTAAGGACAGCACATACAAGTGTTAATTGCACAATGGACCGCGCAAATCAATTTAAAATAGTCTTCTTTGGGTGTGAGGGCAGGAGTGGATCGCAGAAGGCATAATCAGCAAATTAGGAAAACAAAGAACAGGACAGGTGAGACGTGTATCCAGAGAGCGGGTGATCAGAAAAAGGAACAGCTGTTATGCCCAGGTTTTACGCTCTCTCTGCTGAATGAATAAAAGCATTTTATTAAAAACGCGTTTGCGTTTGTCTGGGTATTTACTTTGTAATCTGTGGTTTCCATCTACTGTATTGCTTTGAGATGCCACTTTTAAAGGTGATATGTAAAATAAAGTTTTTTATTATTGTTATAGAGAAACATGATCAGATTTTCCCTGGTTCAGAAAAAAGACGATTAAAATCTGTAATCTTTCCACTTGTATGTCATCGGAAAATACAAGAAGTTTCTGCTTTGTGTAAGGATGGTATCAAAAAGTAATCTAACTGGTGAGAAAGCTGTGCTGCTCAAAGCGCTTTACAGGATAAAAACAATAACAACAATAGTGTTAGGCTGGGCAAACGATTTTTTTATAGAAATACAAAATGAGATATAATGATGTGTTCCGGCTAAGACATTAACAAGTACAACCCCCCTTTCTGAGAGAGTGCTGGCTGTGACGAATTAAACCGGTTTCACGGGTATTTTCAAAGTAGAAGGGGGCAAGATTTCCAGCAAAAGACACCTCCCCCCTCCAAAAGTACATTACTTACTAGTTAAGAAAGCTAGGCTCCTCAATGAAATCGCTTTAACATGCTAATGCGTTGGTGTAACAGTCCGGGTGTGGCAAGCTTCTAATGTCAACCCGACTACGACAAAAGGAACCCTTCTTTCAGTGGAAGACAATGAACATATTCTAGCCCTAAATGAATTAATAGCAAACATGGTTTACATAAAAGACATTTTTCCAAGAAAGTTTAGCCTTTGTCACTAATGAAACCACTAAATAAAGACATAAATATAGAAATCTTAAGATTTTAAAAATACATGACTTTGCTAAAATTTATTTAAAAATAAAAACGATTACAAACGCCAGCGGAGAGAGAACAGGGGAGGGATGTTGGTTTTGCATTAGGGGATGGGGCTATGGAAATGAGGTCTATTTGGGAATGTGGAGTTACATGTTCTGGTTGTTTGTGAATTATAGTTGTTGAGTATAGAGTGTTGAGGTATTGATTTTGTGTAATGCTTTATGTTGAAAATTGAGCTGGATTTAGTTTATGATAAAGAGGATAAACTGGGATGGGAGGAGGGTTTGGTTTTGCATAAGGATTATGATAATTGGAGGAATTTGAGTGAGTTTGCGGGCTATTTTTGGTTTGTATTACAAATAATTCATACTAGATATTGAGATTTGTTGTGGTTTTGTTGAGATTTAACTCCGCAAGTCTGAGTTCTTGTGTCCGTCCTATCTGAGCCCAAAAGTATTACAATATGTATCTTTATAGCAGGTGGTGTACAGCTTTTTAGTATAGATTACACTTTTCTAAAATGTATTTAAAAAATAAAAACGATTACAATCTAATCTTTCCACGTTTGATCCCAAGATCCCAAGAAAAATAAATCTAAACGGGGAGAAAGCTATGCTGAAAGTTTATTAAGATACTTAGAAGATAAATATATCAATTTATGTTGCATTTGTCTGATTGTGAATCAAAAAACACATATATTTAAACCCGCGTTTGCGATTTAAATCAAAACGCGATTTAAATCAATATAAATGTTTATATTGTAACGCATAGGTGACTGTTCATTGTTATTAAAATGACTTAAATTCGATCATGTTGTGATATTTAGAAATATAAAAGTCAATTAATTGTCCATAATATTGCTATTCTATTTTTTCAAAGAAATGTCGCAGTACACGAATATAATCATATGGTTATTAATTTCTTTAGATACGCGATTCCATATTATATTAGCAGAAAAGCTTAAAACTACCACTTTTTAACATGCTATTTCACATGTTAGTTAAAGACTTCGATGCTTAAAATGTTAAGGGAGAAATGGAATACCGGTGTGTATTTTTTCTTTAAAGTACCGATTCCTGGAATCTGGCTGGCTGACATCCTTCTGAAGTGGTTCCATAATATCTGGTATACGGAAAAGAAAGCGTTGATAAAAAAGCCTGGATTATCATGTATCTGATACAAGTATCTTTTAATACAGTCTTTGCTGTGCTCTTGAGGATCCTTGTGATATTTTGAGCTCTGGTTGAATGATAAGTGTCGCAGTTTAAATAATTTTCGTAGTTAGAAATTATGAAACGCCCTGTTAAAAGCAAGGGAGTTTTTATGTCCGTTGCAGTAAAAGAGAATGCCTGACAAAGTAGGGCTTGGACAGATTCCAAGTGCTTGTACAAATGTGCTAAAGAAATTATACTTTGAGTTTACAGCTTGTCCAAAGTCATTCATTATTAATACTATTAGTAATATCTTCGGTAAAGGCTTTGATGTATAAATATTTCTGATAAAGGTAGGTTGTGTACTTTTGTCCAACTGAGCAATCTTGCTTTCATAAAATATACCAAATTTTTAATGACTGATGATTAACATGCTGTAATACACAGTTTAAATTTAAAAGCTCAAAATTTATACCGCGAAATACCCCACCCATTTTGAATGGCTGCATCTGTAGGAAGTTTCGGGTCACTTTTTTTGTTATAGATTCAAGCAACCCTAAATACCTTTTCAAGAAACATTTCAGAATCCATGTCACATCCAGTACGATTGCTACACAGGTCTACAGAATACAATCAGAATACTGTTATTTTGAATACAATCAGAATACTATATAAAACACACCGCCCAAAACATTTCTAAAACAGGAATTACACGTTTAGGAATGCGCCCTCCTTTATACATTAAATATAAGGTCTGAAGCCTGCTCCAAAGAAGAACTATATTCAGAGCTGACAAAGAAGTGATAGGAAACATCTCGGAAAACGAAGGTGCTGTCGTTTTCAAGCGTCGGACACCAAGAGCTGAACCCGGCGTCCTCTGAAAAAAGTAAGGTGTTGGGAGTGTGGCTGGGTGGTCTAAGGTGCTGGGTTTGTGCTCCAATTTCTTCGCAGGGGTAGGTTTGAATTTCGCTGCTGCTAAGTGTTTGTGGGTTAAGACCATCCTTCTATTGCGAGTTCAATGGGTAAAAACTTTGCTTGACAGTCTGTTGAGAGACTGAATTAGGTGTTTCAAGATAGTCTTTGTTAGCTTAACATCAAGGCAGAAAAAAGCCTCATTTTGTCTTCCCAACAGCAATGCTCTTTGGTCCCTTCAGCGTTATGCAGGGAACAACATCTGCCGTGATCACTTTTCAGAGTTAGTGCGAATCGTAGTGTGCCATAGTTGTTTTTAAAATTGGTTTTGTCGGCATGCTGCATTTGTCTGTGAAACTTTAATGCTGTGTTTTTTCACGCCGAATCGATGGCAGGAGCAAAGCTTATTCAACCTTTGCACTCAGCGCTCAATCAGAAATATAGTATGTATTACTATTAGTGGCACTGAGGTCACTATGGTGCAATTGAGCGATGTAAGACCAATGGCATAATGGATAACGCATCTGACTTCAGATCAGGAAATTGTATGTTTGACTCCTGCCTGGCTTTTGTTGCGTTAAAACGATTTACCTTCCTTTATATAAATTAACTGCACCTTAAAGCTATAGAAAACACTTTGGGTAAATTGTCGAAATTCGCATGAGGCTGCAGACAACTTAACACTACTGTCTGGAGATCAGCTCCTTCTCTGAGCTCCATTGGAATGAAATCCCGTGGGTAGCAAAGATGGAGAGCAGCTCAACTTGTGCTCAGTGCGGTGCTGAGGGTTCAGTACTGGTGTCGTTCTACTTAGCACAAACTGCACAGGCTCTGAATCAGACCATTTCAATTAGTTTGGTCATTTCAATTAGTTAGGACACTTACTGTAGAATTATTACTTTGCCTGTCTCTTGTTTGTATATAATTTAATGTCTCTGATAACTTAATGTTAGTTTTTAATTTAGTTTTAGTTTTACGATGTAGGTTAATGCGTTGACATATGCACGAACACGCGAAATGTCTCACTCCTGATTCAGCTCATGCTCCATAGGAGAGAAGAGATTCCTCTTGCTTCTCGTACAACCATATCAGAACAGAAGCCCGTGTCACCCAGCTCTGATTCAAGAGTGACTCGCATCTTCAGCCCTTTTTTTTGTTCGTGATCATTAATTTCTTTAGTTATGATCAATATTGAACTTTTTAAAAATGAAAATAATCAAACATGCAGGCAGGTTTTTGAAAAGTATTAGGAGTTGACAGGGCGCCCATTTGGAATAGTCGTCAGAAAATGTGAGAAAAGGAAAGTTATGTAATCTCTCACACACAGCATTAGAGATTGGAATCTGATTGTAAAAAAGCTACCTGTCTCCCCGTCGGTAATCAAACCCCAGTTTCCCGCATGACAGGCAGGGATACACACCATGACACTAACTAGGAGCGCTTGCTAGCTGTTAGGAGGCATTTACTCTTATGGCTACTACTGTTTTGGGTTTCGACTTTTATTTTCATTCCTTCCAGAGGAGCGCATGAAAACGAGTTTCCATCTGCCCCATCCTCACTCCTGGTCTACTATTGTCACAGCTCCTCCTTGTGCACGACCAACACCCATGAAGTCGGTTCTTTCAGCTTTACTAATTAGGTTTTCAAAGGCTAGAAGTAGGGCACAAGACGAACACGAACACTAAAAGCATCCTTATCTGCTTTCAGCTGCGAAATGTCATTTGTGGACGCTGAAGAATTTGTTTCCAAGGCAGCGGTTTCAAGCAATTTTGCACTTTAAAAGTAGAGCAGTGCGTTTCCATTTTTATGCAGGCACACGATGACATAAGGAGATTGTCGTAGTCGGCAGGACTTGAACCTGCGCGGGGAGACCTTGATGGACTTCAAGTCCATCGCCTTAACCAAAAAAACACAGCAGAATTCTTCAAACCAATTGAAGTCCGATTGAACCGCTCCACCAAGCTGTCATTCCGGGGATCCAGCGGGGTTGTCTGCGTCTTAGAGATCCCCAGGCGCTGGCACACTCTGGCGAAGACCTGGGATTCGAAGTTACGCCCCTGGTCACTGTGTAACTACTCCGGCACCCCTAGCCTGGCAAACATCCCCTCCAGTAGTGCATCGGCCACGGTGGAGGCACTATGGTCCGAGAGGGCATATGCCCCCGGCCACTTTGTAAAATAGTCCACCGCCACCAGGACATAGCAGTTTCCGGCCTCAGTGCGCGGAAACTGGCCCAAAACGTCAACCCCCACCTGCTCCACAGGAGTCCCCACCTGGTGTTGTTGGAGGCGGGCTCCTTCTGGGCCACGCGCACCGCACACGTTCGGCAATACCGCTCCATGTCCCGGTGGCAAAGACCCCAATAAGAAGTTTTTTTTACAGCCGAAATGCCCCACGCCCGAATGGCCGTGCACCACTCGGAGCACAGCCCCGCGGAGCGACTGTGGCACCACCAGCTGCCACCATATCTCGCCACTGAAGGGTGCCCGCCAACCCCGGCGCAGCACCCCATCCTTTACCTCCAAGGCCTCCCACAGGTCGCAGAGGGCCTTGACGGACTTTGGGTGCGGGGCAAGCTCCTCTCGCAGAGGCCGCGCTCCTGCTGCCTTCCAGGGGAGCACCGGCCCCACATCCGGATCAGCTGCCTGTCGCTGCACCACGTCTGACAGACCCACCCCCAGCGGCCCCTCCAGGGCCGTGGCCACGGCGCTCGACTCCGCCACGGTGCGGACGGCCCCCTCACACTGCTCCCGCTGGGCGCAGTAGCAGCAGTCTGCGGCCTCACAGGGGTGCCGTGAGAGAGCGTCAGCATTGAGATGGCGAGATCCCGCACAGTGTACGACAGTGAAGTCGTATTCCTGCAGGATCTCTATCCATCACACCATCTGCCCCTCCGGCTCCTTAAAGTGGAGCAGCCAGGTGAGGGACGCATGGTCGGTCAACCGGAATCGGGTCCTGAACAGGTACGGCCTGAAGTGGCGGACCGCCACCATCACCGCCAGCAGCTCGCGACGGGTCACGCAGTAGTTCCGTTCAGCCTTATTCAAAGCCCGACTGTAGTAGGCAACTACCCGCTCCCCATCTGGCCCCTCCTGCGCCAACACCGCGCCCACCTCCGAGACACTCGCGTCGGTATCTAGGATATACTGTAACCACTGATCGGGGTAGTCTAGCACGGGGGCCCCCACCAGAGCTTCACGTAACCGACCGAAAGCCGTCTCGCAGCCCGAGTCCAATTTGAAACGGCGGCCCTTGTCGGTGAGGCAGTGCAGCGGGGGAGAGATGCTGGCAAAGTCCCGGTCGAACCTCCGATAATACAAAGCCAACCCCAGAATGCAGCTCTGCGACGGTGCGGGGAGTCGGCCATCCCCTCACTGCAGCAACCTTACCTGGGTCTGTAGCCACCCCTCGCGGTCCAACAACATGTCCCAGGAAGGTCCCCTCCCGCAGCAGGAGCTCTCACTTGTGGGCGTTGAGCCTCAGGACAGCACAGCAGATGCAGGCCAGCACCGCCTGGAGGTTCGTCAAGGCCTGGAACCAGCAGGTCGTCCAGATACAGCACACACTGGTTCAGCGGGACCAATGCCAGCACCCTCTCCATCAGCCTCTCAAAAGTCGCCAGGGCATTGCACAGGCCAAAGGGCATGACAGTAAACTGCCAGAGGCCCTGGCCGATGGAAAAGGCCGTCTTTGGTTGAGCATCGGGAGCGAGCGGTACCTGGAGCGGAGGTCAAAGGAGCTGAAGCAGGTCGACCCTGTGATGTAGTCCAAGGCGTCGTCTATCCTCGGCAGGGGGTAGGAATCTTTCCAGGTGACCTCATTCAGCTTGCGGTAGTTCACGCAGAACCTCCATGAGCCGTCTTTTTTTCGGAGCAGTATGCTTGGCATGAGCCATGTGTCCCGGTGGGATGCAGATGGGCCTAGCGTCGCCAGTGTTGATGTCGTGTTGGACCAGGGCGGCGCGGGTGCAGTCCTCATCCCTTGCCGCAAAGAGGTCCTCTTTTTGGGCGAGTAGTTCCTGGAGCCGCTGCCGCTGGTCCCAATCGAGGCCCTCGTCGCTTCACTGGTAGAGGTCCTCAATGGCGCGCCTCGCTTCCACGCAATGCTCGGCCCCCGCCACCGCCACCGCCGCCTTGTCAGACCCCCCGGGTGATTCAGGGGCAGGATCCGGCACACTCGCTCCCCGGCTCGCAGGCCCGGTCCGCCCCGGCGACTGCCACCGCCACTGCCTCTTTTTCCCCTGGCTCCGGCAAGCCCGCGTCCCTCGGCCTTCGCCGGGCCTGCCCTCCACCAGGTGAAGTCGCTCTCCCTGCCACACCAACTCCTGCCGGCCCAAGTCCAAACCGGTCCCCACTCCCTGCAGCAGGTCCAGCCCCAGGATGCAGTCCTCCTGGATGGGTGCAAGGTAGCAGGCGCACCGTCGCTGTACCCAGACGGAAGGCAAGCACCTGTTTCCCTGTTTCGGCACGGCTCCTCGGGTAAGAGGGCCTTGAGAAAGGCCTGAAGAGCCATCTCCCGCTGCGCCTCCCGGGGAAAAACCGGGTATCCTCAGCGGGCGAGGAACATGACATCAGTGGCGACCGGGCCCAGCCGGAGAGCTGCTGCCAGCGCCGCGTATTCACCTTAGTCCTCCTCTGGGACATCCAGGAGAACCTGGCAGGCCACTCCTTCCAGCGCCGCTGCCAGGTGGCCGGCCACCTCTGCCCGGTTCCAGCCATTTGTCCGGGCCGCGAGCTGGAACTGCGCCTCGTAGGTTTCCCATGCGCTTCCCCGTCGTAGCGACTGGGTAGCACCCGCGCTGGCGGGTGTGGGAATAGCTGGCCGACTCCGGCAGGGAGGGCATCTTCTCTCTTGGGCATCCACTGGGCAGGAGTAGTGGGCAGTCGCCCCAATTCTACCAGCGAGACCACTACTGGGTAGCCCTGGTAAGGGCTGTGGCCACCTGTCGCACCCAGGAGTTGCTCAGGCTCTGTATGTGCGCTGCCGGTGGGTTCAGTCTCTTTTAGGGTTAGCCGGCGCTTGACAAAATCAGTGAATGTCTGCCATGGTCTGTCCATCCTGCCCGCTTCTGACACCAATGTAACATTTTTCAGGTTCCCTCAGGACAAAGGACAAGTGGAGACATGATAGTAAACCAAGCGACGGCTTTATTCTCCAAACAAAACCACACAAAAACCAAACACAGGCTATACACACATGAGGAGACCGACAGAACACTTACACATGGTTAGGGTGGTAACTCGTTAACTTCGGGCTATACACTTATAGAGCTATACAGGACACTAAAACTACTATCACAATATTTACGTATGCAGATACATATCATCCTGCTGACCCTCAGACTCCCCCCGGCTACAACTCCCAGCCTGCTTTGCGGTACTATGAGCGCCTAGGTGCGCTTCCTCCTCACCACTGGGCGAGGGCGTTAAGGTATTATGCTATTGGCTTGTTTGTTTATTACCAAATAGATTCACCGCTGTAAAAGTAAACTTTATAGTTGTGTTCAGAGGCTATTGGGAATCTTTTGCGTTTGCGACGTTTTTTAGGAACACGTATTCTGTTTGTGGCAATGTACACTTTGTAGTGTTAAACGGGGACTGCTGCCCCAGTGTCTCCAACCAGTTATTAAATCTCCGTCTCAGAAGAAATTATTGAGGGTACTGCAAAATGTGAGAAATTCCGAGACCTTCACGAATTCGTGAACGTTGTGCAAGTCCTGTATGGTCGCCATGTTTGTGGAGATCAGCGCAAGGCTGCTCTCATCACGGGTGAGAGCTCGCGAGAATTGTGATGTGGGGCTGCCCTTCCTGCTGGGGTCAGTTGTAATGAACTGAAAGCAGCGCCCCAAACTGGAATTCAGCCTTAAGACCAGAAGCAACAAATGTGGCCGCTGAAATTAGCCCCCTGTTTAACTTGAATTGCCTTTAGTGTTGACAGCATGAAGTCTGCAGAATAATTTCTTGCTTAGAATGTTTTTTCTTTCCATTTCCAATGATTTTTTTTCCTTTTGTCTGTTTGCATATCATACATCAGCTCCACTGTTATACTCCTGTTTTTTAAATTATTTCATAAATTTTCTCCTGTGATTCCTCATATGGTTACCTTATATTTCTTCATTAATTATGGGTTTTCTTATCCATTCAGCCCTGTTTGCTGGGTTGTTAGATGGTCTAATTTCCAGTTTCGTCTCCTATGTGTTCCGATCATCTGATCGCAGCTCGTCTGAAAAAGGTCTTTATACCCTGTATCATTCACACCACACAGTGTTGCAGACAGTAGCTGTGGTCACCCACTTTATCTGTCTCTGGAGCTGTAATCGAGAGCATTATCAGATATGGTATTTCAGTGTGGTTCGGTCATCTATCAGTTCATTTTAAATGGCAAATGACCCGCCTCATCCAGACAGCTTTCAAGGTCAAGGGAGTGAAACAGCAGCCCTCCCTGCAGGCCATCTTTGAAAAATCCCTAATCAGACAGGCAGGAAAAATGATATCAGATCCTTCCCACATCCTCAACCCTGAATACCAACTTCTTCCTTCTGGCAAACATTTCAGGGCTCCCAAATGTAAGTGAAACGGATACAAACATTCCTTTGTTCCACTATGCATTACAGCTGTCAACACAAAAATGTCAAGGATAAACAATTTTGACTCTTACAACCCACTTGGGTGCAATATGTTCTGTGATGTGTTATAAACGTTACATGCCATTTTCTCTTTGGCTCACCGGGCTGGGTCCCTGCTGAGCGATGTGGGAGTCCCGGGTTTGAGCCCCTGACAGTGGGGGGCCGACCTGAACCCCTGTTGTGTTACAATAGTGTAATGTGCAATGATTTCCTTTTCTTCTCTCTTTCTTATTTTGCATGCTATTTAAATGTACAGGAGCGCTGGTTGTCCATAAAAAAATTGCCTCAGGGGACAATAAAAGTCTTATCTCTTTGCTGGAAATTTTTTTGCCCACTGTTGAGAGAATTGAAGTGTGAAAGAGCGTGAGGTGTTAAAGTAGCTCCTGTCAGGTTTATTATATTGCTATTGCTTTGTTTGAATATACTGTTATCTGTTATGGGAATTTAAAAAAAAATAATCTGTGTTAGTGTGGGCGTTGCTCTGTAAATGGCTGACTTAGCTTGTAACTCATCATTCTGTACGGTACAAAACAGAGCAGAAGATAGATAAGACTTTATTGATCCTGAAGGGAAATTAATGTGCTACAGCAGTCCAAGACAAGCCAAAAAAAAAAAAAACAGACACCAGAATAGATGAAAAATTTAAATGTGTACAGCAATCCGAAATAAATATAAAAATATCACTATAAAAGACTCTTTTCATAGGTCCCAGGCTCTTACACAGTCGGGTCTCTCTGAGGGGCAGCATTTATTTGAACATCTCTCCAGACTCCGTTCTTGCGCTTGTGTCTTCTGTAAGTCTCTTTCAGCGAACCCAGAGCAAGAACTGCTGCCCTCTAGTGGTTACTGAAGTAGGGGGACGAACTGACATCACCTCTTCATGTGGTTTAAGCAGCTGGAGTCACATTAGAACGTCCCCAGATAGGGTGGACATAATACGGTCACTACTGTCATGAGTCTGTTATGCAGCTGTCGCTGGGAACATTTTAATATTTAACTGAAACTGCTTTCCAGTGAACATTAATACATGCATGAACTAATACGAATGTCATTTAGTAATGGCGAACTTCAATGTCTGTCTTTGTTCGTAGCTGTATTACAGCTGGTGAATGTAGAGCCATGTGCGATGTGAGGGCGTGGTGTGTGAGAGTGGGTTTTCAGAGATCATGGGGAGCAGAGCGATCTGAAATGAAGGAAAGGCACGTTTAACTGTGGTGTAAACCTGAAATGTGTTCGGTCACCTCTGAGTGTCAGTTGAATAGATGTGTTGTCTTTTGTTATTTGGATGGGACTCCACCCTCTTGGCTCTCAGGGTAAAGCAGGGATATGGAGAAAAAGTTGTTTAGTCAAATGGAAGGGTACGTTTGTACCCCACCCCCACCACCCTTTATGTACAGAGGAGCCTCCTGTCCTGACTGGAGGAGCTCACCCAGCTGTGTCTGGAGAGAAGCCAGGGTATCGGCTTAAACCACAGGGCTGGGCAGCTTGTATCACAGACGGCAAAGGAATCAGACTGCTCCCATCGAGACCATTTTATTGTGCAGTTCCATTATTTCATGCCATACAGATGGGGATCAGGCACATGAATTACACCGCGTGTGGGGGATCCCAAGTATGACATTGTGGAGCTATGTGACAGTCACCCCCCTCACTTAAGCTGTCCAAATGCCATTAATGAACATAGTCAAAAAGGTGCATTTGAAATTTTCTGCAGTCACACTAGAAACATGGACATAACCAAACCCCCCTGCTGTAGATCAGCAACACCCTAGCCTTGATCCTAGTCTGCATGAAAACCCCTCACCAGAACCCCAGGAGCAGGGAAAAGCGATTCCCATCCTCCATGACATCCTAAATCACCACATGACATCATCAAGAAACTAGACAGATGGCCTAGCAGGGACTCCATTATAATGCAGGAAGCGCAAAGGCCGTGAGAGAGCTCTTCCCGGCCCTCTTCCTCCTGCCTCAGACTCCGATGGCCATGTCCTGGGAGAGGCTCAGCTGGTCCAGCTCTTGCAGGGCCCAGTCGTACTCCCTCTGCAGCTGCTCCGCAGACAGACTGGAGGGGCGCAGGGCCAGGAAGCTGTAGGCGTCTTCGCAGTGAGAGAACTTCTCCCCCACACTGGAGCAGCAGGCACACAGCACCTGGAAGGACTGCAGTGTGCGTGTGCGTGTGCGTGTGCACAGATCAATTGTGTGTATGTGTTGCATTGATGTACACAGTACAAATGTGTAGTGTATATACAGTATAGTTGGGTGTAGTGTGTCGTTGTGTGTATTGTGAATACAGATCAGTTGTGTGTACAGTGTGTGTATGTGTTGCGACGATGTGTACAGTATGAATGTGTGCATGTGTAGTGTGTATAGTATAGTATAGTACAGTATAGTTGGGTGTAGAGTGTGATTGTGTGTACGAGTTGCGTTGATGGATATAGTATAGTATAGTATGCGGTTGTGTCAGATCAGTTGTGTGTATACATTGTGTTGGTGTGTACGGTGCGATTGTAGTCAGAATGTGTGTAGTGTGCATTTGTGCACAGTGTGTAGATGTGTGGAGAAAAATGGCAGTTATTAACTCTAAAATGAATGACAATCATAAAATATCGTAGTTTCCTTATTTCCAGCTACTGTAGACAGCTACCCGTCTGACTGACGGAGGCTCCCACTGAAATTCGGGAGAGAAAATCACACCACCGATCTCCCCCTCTGCCCCTCCACCCACCTGCTCTGCCTCATCCAGGCTCCTCAGGTACTCCTCCTTGAAGTCCTGGATGTAATCCAGGAAGCTCTCTCCCGCCTCGGTCTTCTGCCCCAGGCTGGCGATGGCAGAAGTTGTGCAGCCTCAGCAGGATCTGCTGGACGCGGGACAGGCAACGCTGCACCTCCTGCAGCTGCTTGGGCTTCCCGAGCTTCCCTGAGGGAGAGGGAGAGAGGGAGAAGGGTGGGCAGCAAGCAACAGGCACAAGGCAGGGTTCACCCTGGACAGGACAGCAGTCCATCACAGGACACACACACACACACTCCCTGGACAGGACAGCAGTACATCACAGGACACACACACACACACACACACACACACACACACACACACACACACTGGACAGGATGCCAGTCCATCACAAGACACACACACACTCACACACCCTGGAAAGGATGCCAGTCCATCACAGGACACAGACACACACTTACACACCCTGGAGAGGACGCCAATCCATCACAGGACACACACACACACTTACACACCCTGGACAGGACGCCAGTCCATCACAGGACACACACACACACTTACACACCCTGGACAGGACGCCAATCCATCACAGGACACACACACACACTTACACACCCTGGACAGGACGCCAGTCCGTCACAGGACACACACACACCCACACACTGACACACACACACACACGCTGGACGGCCTGCATGCAGTTGAGCTCGGCCGCGTTGTCCCAGATCTCCCGGGCAAGGCGGTTGTCCTCCCTGAAAAGGTGGCGCAGCTCGCCCTCCAGGGCGCTCAGGCGGGCATTGTTGGTCTTGTCGCTGTAGGCCCAGCAGCCGCCTTGGCGCCGCCTCTTCTCCGCCAGCTTGTCCTGGATCTGCCGCCCCACCCGGGCCTTCTCCTCGCGCAGCCGTGCCAGCTGGTCCTTCAGGGCGTGGGCCTGTGCCCACAGCGCCTCCGCCTCCTGCGTCTTCTTCTCCCTCTCCTGCTGCTCGCTCTCGCGGACCGCCTTCACGTCGCTGCAGTTGCTGGCCATGCTGCCGTTCAGGCTCTCGTACCTGTGGCCGAGAGAGAGAGTCAGGGGCTCATCCAGCTGGTGACAGAGACTAGACTGAAGGGAGGGTCCCACACTGACAGGCCGGAGGAACTGAGTCTCCGCGTTAAAATCCGCCGTGGGCCGCCGAAAACAGCCCGGCAGACGGATAAGACGGGAGCGGAGGAGAGCGTTCAAATGCAGCTGCTTCGGCCGCTGCAGGAAAAGCTCGTCCCGGCAACAGGGAGAAATGAGCCAGGAATTTGTGCCTTTCCCAAAGGGGGAACCACAGAGCTGTTTCATTTAAATCCAAAAATAAAAATTAATTTTCTAGAACATCGATGATGAAATGGTGGTAACCGAGATCTAATAAGCGGGTCTTTTAGTAGTAACTTCAGTAGTAACGATTAACTTTTTTTACTAGTTGTTTGAGGACCCCTTATTGTTGAAGAGGGCCAAGCGGCTGATAATTCGGCCCTTTTCTGCCAGAGGGCGCCCCAAGTCCTATCAGACTTCCATCAGGTCTACGCGTTCCCACAGTTGAAGCCATTTGGACATAAGGAGGAGATTCCCGAGGATAATAGAACCACCTGCGGCTGTTATGGGTGGGCATTCATTTTCGATTTTGTTAATTAGATCTCACTTGACGCTGCTCAAGAACGTCATCCTTGATTTTCCCAGACTTCCGTCCTTATGATATAACGGGATGAGGAGTTCCGTTGTTTAACAGCGTCTGATCTTTAAGCCGACTTGTGCGTGTCCTTCTCGACCTCGGAGGTACCAACACCTACCTTTGTTCTCCACCATTTTTGTTACTGATCTTCTTTACTTCTGGAAAAGAGAGAGATGGAGGTGAAAATGTTGTTGTTTTTTAAATCTATGGTCGGTATCTGCTCTTCCTTTCCCTGCAGCTCTGTCACCCTAAACGTCACCCAGGGGGCTCCACACTGGTGGGGATGGAGGGGATCCCCATGACCTGGAGAGAGCTGTAGAGTCTGGAAAGGTGCTATATAGGTGTAAGGAGGTTGAATAATATGAGCTGCACCCCCCTTTTGGGTATGTTGTGTATCTTAATAAAGAGCCGTTCTTATATTATTTTAACTATTTTATTAACTACACAAATCACGCCCTTACACCATATATTCCCACCTTCTACTCTCTCGTTCTGTTGTCTCGCGATGTCTTCTCACTATACTACATCCCTCCCTTTGTTATTTTTAAAGTCCATAACTTTACCATAAAATTGTAACAATTCTATATCAACACACAGTAAACGGTTATTAACTATTACAACAAAATGTATGTAAAACCTTCCATTTCTATTCAACACATTCAACTTTTGTTTTTCTTTTTTTTTACAACTATTTCTATGCGTACCAACTCAAATTTTAGTTCAATTTCTACTTAAGTCACTTCTCAATATCACATTTGGAGAGCTATGCAAGTCCTATATTTTTAAATGTCTCTGTAACGAGCCGGTTTCCTGATAACCGTGCCACTTCTGGTTGTTACTTCACTTCTGGGTAAAGTTACTGGTTCTCCTATGGAGGTACTCTCCACTGTCTGAGGACTCGGCAATTCCTGCACGTCAGAAAGTCCTGTATTCTCAGCATTTTCTGTTTCTGCAGATTCAAAATCAAGATCCAATGGAGGAGCCTGTCGAAGATGTTTTACATTTCTCATTATTTTTGAGCCATCTTCCACATTCACTAATTCAAAAGAGTTACAAGAGGTGTGTCTCAATAACACACTGCGAGTGTCTTTGAACTTGGCATCCAATTTACCATTGTCTAGGCCAACCACAAACTACATCACCGACCTTGAAGTTGTGATCCCTTGCTCAATGTGTCTGGTCTGCATATAATTTCATTTTGTGTGCATACTCCTCATGATGTCTATGGATATCTTTTGTCTTTTGAATGTCCCTTGGCTCTTCTTCTTTCTTTTCCACGTTTGGTAGTTTAGTCCGGATATCACGCCCAAAGATAAGATTAGCTGGGGTTTCTCCAGATGCCCTGTGTGGTGTTGATCTATAAGTCAGCAGAATCTTAGGGAGTTCCTCTCTCTCTTTTTTCCTTCTGTCACAGCTGCTCTTAAGGCCTTTTCCAGGTATCTGTGAAATCTTTCAATTTTACTTCTCGGATAGTAAGGTGATGCACGGATGTGTTTAATTCCACAATTAGTCAGAAATGATTCAAACAACTGTGCTATGAATTGCCTGCCATTATCTCTTACTAACTCTAGTGGATAACCAAATCGTGCAAAGATGTTCATCAGCTCTCTAATAACTGTGGCTGAAGATATGTCTGATACAACAACCGCCTCAGGTTAAGAAGTATAATAGTCTATGACAGTCAATATGTATTCATTCTGAATGGGACCTACCAGGGCAATGCCCAATTTTGTCCAAGGCCTTGGTGGTAATTCAAGTGGTTGGAGAGGTTGATCCTCCTGCAATGCCTGATTCAACACACAAGTGGAACAATTCCTGATTAGTCTTTCAACATCACTGTCCATGTTGGGCCAGTAAAAGTTGCTTCTCAGGTACTGTTGTGTACAAACTACACCCTGATGTGTCTCATGTGCTATTTTCAGTGCTTGTCTGATTTTTGTTTTCGGTAACACAATCCTCTGTCCTCTTAAAAGCAGTCCATCATATGTAGATAACTCCAGCCTACACCTGTGGTATGGCTGCAGTTTGTCTGGAATTGGATTAGTCCATTGTCCTTTTTCCACTATGGACATCAACAATTTCAATGTGCCATCTTCGTTTGTTGCTTGTTTAAGTTCCTCAAGTGTCAGTGCATGCAGTTCATAAGTGCTGATTGAAAGCACTCTATCAACATAGTTGTCTACATAACCAGTGTCTTCTGTGTCTGGTAAAGGAAGACGTGACAATGAGTCTGCGACACTGGTTTTCCCTACTATGTGTTCAATTCTGTAATCATACGGCTGTAATCTCAATCCAAGTCTTTGTATCCTGGGTGGTAACAAAGTTGCCTTTTTGGGATTGATCATGTAAATGAGGGGTTTATGATCCGTTTGAAGTGTGAACTTGCCTCCTCATAAATTTGTCCTAAAATGTTGCACTGCCCAAACACAACCCAAGGCTTCACGCTCTATTTGCGAGTAATGCCTTTCTGTTGGGGTAAGTGAGCAACTTGCATATGCCACTGGCTTCTTCTGGTCTTTGTAGCAATACTGCTCCAAGTCCTACAGGACTCGCGTCACTGATCACTACTGGTGGCGCATCTAGTTTGAAGTATGCCAGACATGGTTCAGTTACAAGTGCTCTTTTCAACTTGGCAATGGCTTTCTCAGTTTCCGATGTCCATTCCCACTTCTGTCCTTTCCTCGTTAGTTTTCTAAGGGGTTCTGATATATCTGCATAATTAGGAATAAATTTAATCAAAAATCCACAAGTTCCTAAGAATGAGCGCAAAAGTGCAACATTCTCAGGTCTCGGTGCACTGCAAACAGCTGTCACCTTTTTCGGGTCTGGTTTTATTCCTTCTGCAGTGACCAAATGTCCCAGTATCTCGATCTCTTTCAGGCCAAATATACACTTATCTTTATTTAAAGTTAAGCCTCTGTCTTGGAATCTTTGGAATACTTGCCTGAGCCTCTGTTCTAGTTGTTCTTCATTTTCCGCATGTACTACAACATCATCCATATACCATACAACACTTGGCATTGCACACAACATCAAGTCCATAGCTTTCTGATAGGCCTCTGGGGCACTAGACAAGCCAAAAGGAACTTTTCTGAAATGGTAACAATCCCTGTGTGTGATGAAGGTAGTCAGGTGTCTTGATTCTGGGGCCAACTCAACTTGCCAGAACCCTTTTCGAACATCTAACTTTGCAAAAACTTTGGCTCCTTGCACTGCTTGCAATATGCTGCCAACCGTTGGTACTGGATGTCTCTCTCTGATAACTGCTTTATTCACTTCTCGCAGATCCACACACAGTCTCACTTCCTTGGTGTCTTTTTTAGGTATTATCAGAATATTTGAGATCCATTCTGCACCTTCATTCACGTCTTCAATAATTACATCAACCAACATTTTATCTAACTCTTGATTAACAGCTTCTATCATCGGATAGGGTACTCGTCTCAGACTTTGAGCTACTGGTGAAACTTTCTCATCTACTGTAACCTTGTGACTGTAACCCTTGATCTGTCCTAAACCTTTAAAGAGTGACTCATATTCCTGTGCTAACCGCTTAAACCTCTCTGAAGACTGGTCAACCGCATTGACAGTGTCTCCTACATTCAGAATCTTCAGATCAAAACATGCTTTTCTTCTCAACAACGCTTCTACATTTCCTTCAACTACATAGACTTTGTCCTTTATTACATTTTTCTGCCATTTCAGCTGTGCCTCAAAGTAGCCAACACACTTAAGTGGACTAATTTGTGCATAGGCATAAAATTTATTCTTAGTCGGCTGAAGTTTAGTTCTGTGTGCAAACACTTTCTTTAAAAGTTCTACTCCAATGAAGTTTCTTTGACTTCCTGTATCTATCACCATTTGTATCTCTTGGGCATTTATTCGAACAGTTTCTTTACCTTCAGGGTCAATGGAATTAACAAATTCATCTGAGTCTGAAGACTGTTCTTGAACTGCTCGCAGTTTTGTCCCTTCCTTATTTGTATTAAATTTCTTTTCCTGATGGGAACCGTCTTTCTTTCTACACACTCGTGCATAATGTCCTGTTTTCTTACAGTGTAGACATTCTGCTGTTCGCGCTCCGCATTCATCTGCTTTGTGCGTTGTTAGTCCGCACCTGTAACATGTAATGTCAGCCGTCCCCTGTTCTTCTATATCTCTAGCATGACTGCGTCCTGCTGCTCGGCTTTTGTTTGTAAAGTATGGGCGAGCGCCCCGTTCAGTGTCACTGTGGTCAGAAAGCATTCTTGATTCTGCTTGAGCTGCTTCATGAATTCTAGCGACTGTAAGAGCTCTTTCTAAAGTCAGTCTTTATCCTGCAGCAATTTATAGTCTCTTATGTGCACATTTTTCCACAAGTTGATCTCTTAACATGTCAGATTCCAATACTCCAAAGTCACACGATTTAGCCAGTCCTCTTAGTGCAGTCACAAAAGCATCAACAGATTCCTCCTGAGACTTCTCTGCCTAAATTTATGCCGTTCCAAAACCACATTTCTCCGCGGTGTAAAGTAAGCGTCTAAGGCAGCTACAGTCTGTTCATATGTACCTTTTTCTCCAGGGAGGTTGGCGAAAATCCGCTGCACGGGAGCCCCGATACAGTGCAGTAATGTAGCACGTCTCACGGCATCCTGAGCTTCTGTAGATCCACTGGCTATTTAAAAAAAACTGTACGGCTCCATCCATATCTTGTATTCCGTATACAAATCCGGTGCTCCGAGGTTCAGTAGAAGCGGTGGAAAAAGCTGGGCATAAGCAAAGCTTCTCGGCGCGGCTGCCATATCTTCCATGGCGCAAGCTAAGCGAAAAGTCCGAAAATTCAGAAGTTCGTTTCTACCAGCAAGAAAACTAAAATCTGCAGTGTTCTGCTCGCTTTGAATCCGTCAAGCACTCATCTCTCGTCGCCATAAATGTTGTGTATCTTAATAAAGAGACGTTTTTATATTATTTTAACTATTTTATTAACTACACAGATCACACCCTTACACCATATATACCTGCCTTCTACTCTCGTTCTGTTGTCTCGCGATGTCTACTCACTATACTACATTTAGCAGGACTTCTTGTTGCAGTTGAGCTCAAAGCTGGAGATGATCTCCATATTCTACCGCAGTAACTAGTCCGAAACGTAGGACACAGTACACACTTTTTAAGTGAACTCAGGTTGTTAAAAAATTAAACCACCGATCTGTCACAGAAACGTATCCCGGTCTCCCGCGCAACAAGCGGGGGTACTTAGCACTATACTAAAGAGGAGCGCTTGTCTGCAGCTGAGCGTCAGCTCTGTTTACTGTCAGCAGTCATTTCCTCATTTCCAAAGACTTTTTCACCTGCCCTCAGCTTTTAAAGACGGTCATAAACGCTCAAGAAGTAATTCATGTCAGTTGGAAGTCTGTTTCTGTTGTCTCGGCTCTTGATAAAGAAAAGCCGTGCGTGGGAGACTCCCTCTCTGAAGAAGTTTGCCGTCACCCTGCGAGGGAGAACCAACTGAACCACTGAGACAGTTAACATTAAACACGTGAAATGCGAGATGTTGTGATTTTTTTCCCGCTTAAGGCTTCTATCGTTTCTACTCTAACGAGAAAGACCTCTTTATTAGAAGTGAGATTTTAACAAACGTCTCCAGGGTTAACTGCGACCTGAACGCAACGCCTTAGACCACCAGCCATCTTGCCTGTGGTATTTAGAGCAGCGCTCAATAAAAATGATCAGAAACCGAAAGCGCTTCTTATCCGGATCAGTATATTCCGATACCACTGGTTCTACCGAAGAAATAAGAAAAGCCGAACTCAAAGCACTGTGTTGCCATTACGGGTACTCTGTCTGCAGCTGTTTTAAGATCTACTCACACCGTGTTGCCATTAAGGCTACCTAGTTAAAAAAAACTTATCGTCACCTTTTTGAACGTGATTATTGGACACCCGTTAAATCTCCACCTTGGTTTCTTGAGAGATCATTCAGCGAGCGAGTAATAAAAAACTACGTCGCTTCCAACCTCTGCTGTCACTGTAAACTCGGACGTGATGTTCTGCAGATGTGCAGTGTGCCTTTCCTCTTGTCGTATTCAAGAGTACTCACTGTGTGAACTCCTCACTGGGTGTTCTGTACTCTACTGTGATTTAATTTAGATGATTACGTGGAGTAGAGTGACAAGATCTACTTGAACATTTTCGGTTTGTGAAATGAAACACTAAATACACTACTGTAATGACAAGTAATGGACATTTAAAATAACCACAGTAAAGCTAGAAGAGTGAAAGATAAAAGACTATTTAGAATGACATTCAAAATAGAATTAAAAACGGCACAGCCGCCCGAACAGGGACTTGAACCCTGGGCCCTCAGATTAAAAGTCTGATGCTCTACCGACTGAGCTATCCGGGCTCTGCAAGACAGCCAACACTGTCGGGATCCTCGGAATTCACGTGTCTCTTGTGCCGAAGAGCAGTCATACCTGACCCGTCTGGAATGACCACTGACAGACTTTATCCAGAAGCGACGGCACCACTCCCAGTAGAATGAGTGAGAAATACAGCATGACATGGGTAGTTAAGGGGCTCCCACAATCCATCTTTCCTCACATTACTGATTTTTTTCAATAGCATTTTGACCTTTTTTCACATTCAGATTTTTTTCACATTTAACAAAATCTTTTAATCAACAACATTAAAAAGAAAAAAAATGGAACATTTTTTGGAACAATAATTAAAAAAAAAACTTTCAATGCCTTGGTTGTATACGTGTGCACACCCTTTATAAAGGGAGTTGCAACAGTGCTGAAATGTAAAGAGCATTTCTGTAGAGAATACAGCATTTTTTCTGCCTCGATGTTAAGCTTAGGGAGCCTGTCTTTTAGAAATTCTATTTCTTAACACCTTGCACAGCCTCCCGGCAGACTAACAAATATTTTTTTGGAGAAATTGGCTCACACACCGGAAGACACTAACGTTTATTTACGTTAGAGTATGTAAAACTCAGGCTTTAACAGATGTTCATGATGTTTCACACGGGGTGTTACCTGTTGTAGTGTTTCAAAAGGTGTGTTAGCGGACCACAAATTATCTTGAAAAGATTTGGGTTTGTACTGGCTGGGATTCAAACCCGACTCAATTATTTGGAAGGCGCCTGTACCACCAACGCACTTCCGAGAAGCACCTGCAAATTATCACAATCCTCTCTCTCACCTACAAAGTTATGGAGACACAGACGTCCAATGAAAACTAATTTTATTCACTCAAGGCTCCACTCTTTTGTTGTGATGTCATTTTAATTAATATTAGCTTTGATAAGGTGTCGTTTTTGCCTCTTAAAGTTAAAGTCTGCTCCTTTCTTCCTGGTATAGAAATAACATGTTCCATCTTTGTTTAAAAACACCGCTAAAAGTAAATTATTCAGCTCTAACGCCTGTGTGCATTGACAAGACATCTCAAAAGGACTTATCAAATAAGAACACGATCCTTCCTGTTACCATTCCTGTGGTTGGGGCGTTGTTTCACCCTTTTATTTTCTTCTACAATATTTGCAGACAGGGCTTTATCACTCGAGTTGTACAGAACAAGTGTGCATTGGTCCATGAAAATAATCAGTAGTGCTGTTTTTCTATGCATAGTTTAATCAAGAGCACTTAAAAGATGCAAAAAGCTTTCAAATAAAACAGAATTGAAAGACAGTCGAGTAATGAGGTAGAAAAAAAGCACTCCCCCGTCTGGGAATTAACCACCGTCGCACGTGTGACTGGATACCAAAATCATAGATTAATTTGTGCCCAGTCTCTTGAAGCTTCAATGCGATTATTTTTCCTTCCTTATTTCTTTATTCCCATGCATTTACTCTGTAGTAGAGGAAACGCAAAAGTGGGAAACTGCAGGCATTCTTCGTGAGTGGTGGATTGTGATCAGTGAGCATCTGGACACTTACATTTTCCATCGGGGATGTAGCTCAGTGGTAGAGCGCATGCTTTGCATGTATGAGGTCCCTGGTTCAATCCCTGGCATCTCCAGGTGCTTTACATTACAGTACTCACATCGCAATCTTCTGTTGAGTGAGAACTCTTTGCTTGTGTTCAGAGAGAGCCAGGTTTACACAACTAAATGCAGGCACACTCGACGTGCTGCAGAATTGCGCTGCTGTTTTAAATGTACCTCATTTAGTTCTGTTAAATCCTAAATTATTTGAACTAATCATTTAGTTCAAATTCAGGAAATCCAGAGATTACTTCACACTTGCCGTGGCTGTTACAGAAAACACCTCCTCCTGAACTCCGCACTAAACTGAAAGCTTCACGAACTCCTCACTGCGTGTCCTGTACTGTTACAAGTGCTCTCGTGTAGATGTGAAGCACAGCCATAAACACACTTTGAACTTTGAACTCCGTTTGTTAATGAAAATGCAAAAGAGCATGACAAGTATTGATCGTATAAAATATCCATGGCACAACTCGAGAAAGTACTGAAGGACTACACATCGACTTTTGATGATTACAAGAGATTCAAGAAACACAACCGTCCGCACCTGGGTTTGGATCCTGAACGCTAGAGTTAAAAGAACATAAGCGACGTTTATGACCTATAAACTCTCTAAATTGTCTTATAGTTTATGAAATAAAACAATTTCTTAATAATTACTTACTGATGATAGACGATTTATTGAATTTTAACAAAATCACAATTACAGACTTTTTCGGTTAAACTGTTATTCACATACTCTAACGTAAATAAACGTTAGTGTCTTCCGGTGTGTGAGCCAATTTCTCCCAAAAATATTCGTTAGTCTGTCGGGAGGCTGTGCAGGGTGTTAAGAAATAGAATTTCTAAAAGACAGGCTCCCTAAGCTTAACATCAAAGCAGAAAAAATGCTGTTTTCTCTACAGAAATGCTCTTTACATTTCAGCACTGTTGCAACTCCCTTTATAAAGGGTGTGCACACGTATACAACCAAGGCATTGAAAGTTTTTTTTAATTATTGATCCAAAAAAATGTTCCATTTGTTTTCTTTTTAATTTTGTTGATTAAAAGATTTTATTAAATGTGAAAAAAATCTGAATGTGAAAAAAGGTCAAAATGCTATTGGAAAAAAAATAGTAATGTGAGGAAAGATGGATTGTGGGAGCCCCTTAACTACCCATGTCATGCTGTATTTCTCACTCATTCTACTGGGAGTGGTGCCGTCGCTTCATGATAAAGTCTGTCAGTGGTCATTCCAGACGAGTCAGGTATGACTGCTCTTCGGCACAAGAGACACGTGACTTGCGAGGATCCCGACAGTGTTGACTTTCTTTCAGAGCCCGGATAGCTCAGTCGGTAGAGCATCAGACTTTTAATCTGAGGGCCCAGGGTTCAAGTCCCTGTTCGGGCGGTTGTACTGTTCTTAAGTCTATTGGGAATGTCATTCTAAATAGTCTTTTATCTTTCACTCTTCTAGCTGTACTGTGGTTATTTTAAATGCCCATTACTTGTATTTACAGTAGTGTATTTAGTGTTTCATTTCACAAACCGAAAATGTTCAAGTAGATCTTGTCACTCTACTCCACGTAATCATCTAAATTAAATCACAGTAGAGTATAGAACACGCAGTGAGGAGCTCAAACAGTGAGTTCTCTTGAATACGACAAGAGGAAAGGCACACTGCACATCTGCAGAACATCACGTCCGAGTTTACAGTGACAGCAGAGGTTGGAAGCGACGTAGTTTTTTAATACTCGCTCGCTGAAGATCTCTCAAGAAACCTCGGTGGAGATTTAACGGGTGTCTAATAATCACGTTCAAAAAGGTGAATATAAGTTTTTTTTAACAAGGTAGCCTTAATGGCAACACGGTGTGAGTAGATCTTAAAGCTGCTGCAGACAGAGTACCCGTAATGGCAAAACAGTGGTTTGAGTTCGGCTTTTCTTATTTCTTCTGCAGAACCAGTGGAATCGGAATATACTGATCCGCATAAGAAGCGCTTTCGGTTTCTGATTATTTTTATTGAGCGCTGCTCTAAGTACCACAGGCAAGATGGCTGGTGGTCTAAGGCGTTGCGTTCAGGTCGCAGTTAACCCTGGAGACGTTTGTTAAAATCTCACTTCTAATAAAGAGGTCTTTCTCGTTAGAGAAGAAACGATAGAAGCCTTAAGCGGGAAAAAAAATCACAACATCTCGCATTTCACGTGTTTAATGTTAACTGTCTCAGTGGTTGCCTCGGTGATTGACGGCTCTTCTCCCTCGCAGGGTGACGGCAAACTTCTTCAGAGAGGGAGTCTCCCACTCACGGGTTTTCTTTATCAAGAGCTGAGACAACAGAAACAGACTTCAAACTGACATGAATTACTTCTTGAGCGTTTATGACCGTCTTTAAAAGCTGAGAGCAGGTGAAAAAGTCTTTGGAAATGAGGAAATGACTGCTGACAGTAAACAGAGCTAACGCTCAGCTGCAGACAAGCGCTCCTCTTTAGTATAGTGCTGAGTACCCACGCTTGTTGCGCGGGAGACTGGGGTACGTTTCTGTGACAGGGCGCTGGTTTAATTTTTTAACAACCTGACTTCACTTAAAAAGTGTGTACTGTGTACTACGTTTCGGACTAGTTAGTGCGGTAGAATATGGAGATCATCTCCAGCTTTGAGCTCAACTGCAACAAGAAGTCATGCTAAATGTAGTGTAACGCTACGGGGGCTCAGGCGGGCGCCCTTGCCGCATTAGGTCGGCCCCTGCACCGTCCGGGGCTCGAACCCGGGACTTCCGCGTCTCTCTGCAGCGACCTAGCCCCGTGAGCCAAAGAGAGATCTCTCTACAGCCCAGTAGCTGTGGTCCTGCTATCACAGGGAAGGGCGGTGACGTCACCCGCTCTGGTACGCCGGCTCTTGCACACAGTGCTTGTCGGCCGTAAGCGTTACACTCTCCCCCGCTTAAATCGCCGTCCCCGGCGAAGGGCTATCCCGCCCCGCTTCTGACACCAATGTAACGCTACGGGGGCTCAGGCGGGCGCCCTTGCCGCATTAGGTCGGCCCCTGCACCGTCCGGGGCTCGAACCCGGGACTTCCGCGTCTCTCTGCAGCGACCTAGCCCCGTGAGCTAAAGAGAGAGGTTTCATCTATACACTTACACATAATAAGTATACTGTAACGCTTACGGCCGACAGGCGCTGTGTAAGAGCCGGCGTACCAGAGCGGGTGACGTCACCGCCCTTCCCTGTGATAGCAGGACCACAGCTACTGGGCTGTGGAGAGATCTCTCTTTGGCTCACGGGGCTAGGTCGCTGCAGAGAGACGCGGAAGTCCCGGGTTCGAGCCCCGGACGGTGCAGGGGCCGACCTAATGCGGCAAGGGCGCCCGCCTGAGCCCCCGTTGCGTTACAGTAGTATAGTGAGTAGACATCGCGAGACAACAGAACGAGGGTAGATGGCAGGGATATAGTGTAAGGGCGTGATCCGTGTAGTTAACAAAATAGTTAAAATAATATAAAAACTTCTCTAAATTTAGATACACAACATTTATGGCGACCAGAGATGAGTGCTTGACGGACTCAAAGCGAGCAGAACACTGCAGATTTTAGTTCTCTTGCTGGTAGAAACGAACTTTTGAATTTTCGGACTTTTCGTTTAGCTTGCGCCATGGAAGATATGGCAGCCGCGCCGAGAAGCTTTGCTTATGCCCAGCTTTTTCCACCGCTTCTACTGAACCTCGGAGCTCCGTATTTGTATACGGAATACAAGATATGGATGGAGTCGTACAGATTTTTTTTTTTAATAGCCTGTGGATCTACAGAAGCTCAGGATGCCGTGAGAAGTGCTACATTACTGCACCGTATCGGGGCTCCCGTGCAGAGGATTTTCGCCATCCTCCCTGGAGAAAAAAACTGTAGCTGCCTTAGACGCTTCCTTTACACCGCGGAGAAATGTGGTTTTGGAACGGCATAGATTTAGGCAGAGAACTTAGTCTCAGGACGAATCTGTTGATGCTTTTGTGACTGCACTAAGAGAACTGGCTAAATCTTGTGACTTTGGAGTATTGGAAACTGACATGTTAAGAGATCAACTTGTGGAAAAATGTGCACATAAGAGACTATAAATTGCTGCAGGAGGAAGGGCTGACTTTAGAAAGAGCTCTTACAGTCGCTAGAATTCATGAAGCAGCTCAAGCGGAATCAAGAATGCTTTCTGACCACAGTGACAAAGTGACACTGAACGGGGCGCTCGCTCAAACTTTACAAACAAAAGCCGAGCAGCCGGACGCAGTCATGCTAGAGATATGGCCAGCAGCCATATCACCCTGCAACTCACAACTGGCAACCCACTGAAGCTAAGCAGGTGTGAGCCTGGTCAGTACCTGGATGGGAGACCTCCTGGGAAAAACTAAGGTTGCTGCTGGAAGAGGTGTTAGTGGGGCCAGCAGGGGGCGCTCACCCTGTGGTCCATGTGGGTCCTAATGCCCCAGTATAGTGATGGGGACACTATACTGTAAAAAGGTGCCGTCCTTCGGATGAGACGTAAAACCGAGGTCCTGACTCTCTGTGGTCGTTAAAAATCCCAGGGCGTTTCTCGAAAAGTGTAGGGGTGTAACCCCGGCGTCCTGGCCAAATTTCCCATTGGCCTTAACCAATCATGGCCTCCTAATAATCCCCATCTATGAATTGGCTTCATTACTCTCTGCTCTCCTCCCCACTAATAGCTGATGTGTGGTGAGCGTTCTGGCGCACTATGGCTGCCGTCGCATCATCCAGGTGGATGCTGCACATTGGTGGTGGTGGAGGGGAGACCCCATTACCTGTAAAGCGCTTTGAGTGGAGTGTCCAGAAAAGCGCTATATAAGTGTAAGCAATTATTATTATTATTATTATATAGAAGAACAGGGGACGGCTGACATTACATGTTACAGGTGCGGACTAACAATGCACAAAGCAGATGAATGCGGAGCGTGTACAGCAAAATGTCTACACTGCAAGAAAACAGGACATTGTGCACATGTCTGCAGAACATCACGTCCGAGTTTAAGGACAAGTATCCCTTTTATTGTTGTTGCTGCCTCCGGTTTACATTTGGCGATGTAAACCAGATTCAGAAAAAAATAATTTGAACAACCTTATTCCCATGCTTACTTGAAGGGCCCGGTGGCCAAGTGGTAAGGCGTCGGTTTCGTAAACCGAAGAGCGTGGGTTCAAACCCCACCCATGCCAGTTTCATTTGTCACCGCTTTCCTTTAGTTTCAAAGTCTTAAAAAAACTCGCAATGTAGGGATCTCAATAGTAAGAAAACATAACTGTCACCAGTGATTAGTATTCTTGCATCTCCTGCCTTGTTTTTTAGTCGACAAAGCTTGTCTCTCTTCACACCCATCTTCCGAATGATCGCCTCAGCATTGGGAAGGAACGTGCGCTTGGTACAGCCCCCGACTCCATGGTCTGATCACAAACAGATCGGGTGAGCTGTCAGTCCAGGCTGGAAGTAACGTTCGAAAGCACTAAAAATCTGAATTAGGAACGAGAAGACCATGCTTTTTTATACGAGTAAACGATAAAATAATATACTGCCTGCAAGACTATGTCAAGTTCAAGTTTATTGTCATTATACTCATACACAGGTATATGGTATAACGAAAGGCTATTTAGCTAGCTCTCGGACATAAGTAGTACAAAGAAAAAAACACAACAACAATACAATTGTATAACAAAAGAAAGACAGAGACAACAGCCGATGTGCAAAAAACAACAACAGGCAGTGTGCAAAACAATAAAAATGTAACAGGTTATGTGCAAAAACATGCATCAAAAGAATGAAATAAAGGGATAGAAATGATGGGGAGTGAGCTTTTGACATGTATGGTAGAGGTAGATTTTCAATGTGTGTTTGGGTTTTGGTAAGAAAGAAGGCACTGTGAGGTTCAGATCATAGGTGAGAGGTGAGGAGAGAGTGAGAGAGGCTGGGAGTTTAATAGTTTGATAGTGCGGGGGTAAAAACTGTTTCTGAGTCTGGTAGTCCGGACCCGAATGCTCCGCTACCGTTTTCCATGTCATGCTGAACGCCACAAATTGTGTTAGTCCAGTCGTATCAATCGTCCTAAAGTTGTGGAAAATTGCATGTGACTGGTGCAATCAGCACACATTTTTCAGGATAGTCGAGCAGTTTAAAACAGCAAATTCACAACTTCGTGTCTTATAAGCTTTGTGTTTCGCTCTCCAAATAGGTTCAAATCCCACTCCCGACAATCAGCCGTTTTACCCTGTCTTTTTTACCTGCCTTTACACTGTTTCAGTCTTGTTGTGCTCGCTGACAATCACAATACGAGGAAAACGGAGAAACTGCTATGCAAAAACATAACGGACAGAAAAAAGCTTCGTAAACACGTGAATGTGATTAGCAGCAGTAAGGTATGCATTCAAATGTTTAAGGCTGATTTATAACAGCAGCAGAAGAAAGGTGCAGCACAATGCAATTTGTGAGAATTTGCGTGTTTTTATGCTGCGTGGACTTCTTTCAAGCCTATGAAGTGACCCCCGTTTTATTTTCATTTTCAAACTTCAGAACCGAATAACGAAAAGGTTTCATGTGTGACAGCATTCCGTTGCAAATACCGTTTCCACGATGTATTCAGCGACGGGAATGAAATGTTTTAGTACTAGCTCAAATGCGAGGAATTTCAGAAAAACCTGGAAAAGCAACGCTTGCAGTAAATGACTACTTTTAAGCGTGTAGTCAGCATGAACAGAACAACGCAATGCTCTGTAAAAACAACCTGAAGCCGCAATTACTCTTTTATCTCGGGCAGTTCATTCCGATACGATGTTTCCGCAGACTAAATTAAATGCCGAACTTGCCGAGCAAGTTTAATACTTGCTTGTGAGCCCTAGATAAACTGGCTGCTGCAATTTCAGCAAGCGGAGTTCTGTTCAGCTGCCTGTAGTACACATTGCTGATTCCTTTTGTGAGGGCACGGGCAATCTTTCAACGATAAGGCTGACGTGCCAGTCGAAATTGTGTTTCCCTTTCACTGTGTTGTATTTGCCCTACTCGTACAACATCAATTGTGATGTCATCATTGCCCATTGGTTTGTGTCTTGTTGTCATTGTGTATTTTACATTACAGGAATTGAAAGTACTGAACTGAAGGTACTGAAGGTAGGAACTGAAAGTACAGACTGCTTTAATTATAAGAGTTTTTTTTCTGCTGTTCTCTTTCCTGATGTATTGGTATTTGAAGGCTATTGGGCAGCAAGGATTTATCTTCCTGAACTCTCTATATAAGATATGGGTCCATGATCATCTTAGTTTAGATGTACCTTTTAAAGGTGGTATTATTCTCCATTGTTCAGCCTTCAGACATACTTGGAAAGTTTTAGGCACAGACATAATCTTTCTTAATCCCCTTTTATCCTGAGGTGACGTCCCAGACGAGCTTGCCCCCTGGGAATATTCACTGTGCTCTTCAGGATTTTTTTCTGATTCTTCACAGATTTTTTCTCCTTCAAACATGTCACCACTGTCTGTGCTGCCGTGTGCAGCCCATTCATCTTCTGTATCTTCTGATGAACTTCTGAGCTCTGTGTTGCCTTCCAAACTATGTCCCTCACTTTGACTTGAAATATGGACTATAGATTGTGTACTGTCATCTGGTTTGGAATCCTTACCAATACTCACCTCCTTCTGCGCCCTAAGCACTTGGATTCTTACTTTTTTTCTATCTTCATGCCAAATCACTGATAACCATTTCCTGTTGCTGGAGTAATCCTCTCCAAGGACTCTGTTTGACAGTGTTGACCACATATTGTCATGCCACTTAATTTTTTTTTCTATCTTAGAAAACTTCAGAAATTCTTTGATCTCACTCCCTACTCCACCAGCCCTTGACCACAGGTCTGGCATCCTACTCCTCTGTCCTCCTTTAACATGTGGCATTGCCAACAATCTGAAAAATAGGGAACACATCTGAATGAAGTGGAAACATAATTGAAATTCAACACCCACTGGATGTTAATAGTGTAGGAGTGCAACAGATGTACAAGTCCATTAAATATTTTTATTTCTGTGTTTAATTTTTGAGGGACCCTATATTTTGATATAGCATCAATCACAAAACAGCATTCTGTCAATGTCACAACCACCAGACCGGGGAGATCAACTCACAAAAGAACTAACCAGTACCAGCAGTGGGTTAATAATAACATGTGTTAATCCACCAGCACATGCTCTACTGTGCGGCAAGCAGCATTGTTTTAACCATTCAAACCCGCTTCCCGCTACTCGGTATTGAGTCTTCTCTTTGAGAGCTCTACCTCGCGTTTACTCTGAATCTCGCTTACTGGTTACTGAACTCCCTTTTGCCTCTCGACCTTGGACCTTACCTTCTGTTTTGAATTGTTTGCTTCTCTCTGTACTTCAAGTATTTCGATCTACCTTTCACCTAACAATCTCGCCTGACGTTCTGGATTGTTCGCCTGTCTCAATAACTACTTGCTCCTGCATCTGCATAGGATCTGCATACCTTTTCACTGAGGATTTCTGACAGTCAAAGCCACATAAAAAACTAGAAAAGAAGTATGACAAAAGAAGTAAAACAGATTATCCTTTCCGATAACAACATCAAAGAGGCTAAGGAATTTCTACGGCTGACAGCTCCACATCATCTTCCCTTCATAACTAACCTCATTAGATCTCTCAACTCTAAACTCTACCAGTTTCTCACTACAGAGAAGGACAAAAAACTCAGTCATCTTCTACAGAAGAAAACTATCAACACCCAGGACACCCTCACCAACCCTAACCTTGTTGTCACCATACCTTCTGACCTTTCCCTTTCACAGGATGAGCGATCCCTCTTCAGCAAAGGGCTGAGTTTTGTACCAGTTCCCAGGAAGCTGGACATCCCCCAGACCAATGTCGACCTTAACCGCTTTTACCGCAGGATCCGTCTCAGAGCACATTTTGCCGACAATTCCTCTTCACAGGCAGCTGATGACAACCCGGTTATTGATGTCATTAACAACATTAATCCCAAATGGACTCCCTCCTCTGGCCGTTTTCCACCAGTTGATTATTTCATCAACCAATGCACTAATCAAGCTCCCATGGCACTCTCTATACCCAGTAAACACAGGTCTAACCTCACCCAAGGAGAAAATCAGGCGCTCCAGTCTCTCCGCAACAGGGATGTTATCGTCATCAAACCAGCGGACAAAGGAGGTGCTGTTGTGGTGTGGCGTAAGGATCTATATATCTTTGAAGCCTCTAGACAACTAACTGACACTTCTGCCTACCTCCCTCTCCAACAGGACCCTACCACTGACTACCAAAAGGAAGTGGTATCCACCATTTCCCTTCTCATCAGCAGTAACAAGCTACCCCAGGAGGCGAACCGGCTCATCATGGAACACCCACAGGTATCTCAATTTTACCTCCTCCCCAAAATCCACAAACCGGACACCCCTGGATGCCCCATTGTATCAGCATGTAACTGTCCTACTACTTACATCTCAGCCTCATGAGACCGCTGGTTGAAGATCTTCCCTCATACATCAAAGACACCAACCACGCGCTCCAACTTTTCAATGATTTCCAATTTCAGGGTACCGAATGCCACATTTTTACCATGGACATCACATCTCTGTACACCGTCATTCCCCATAATGACGGCCTTACAGCCCTCAAGCACACGCTGGACAAACGCACAGTGCTTTGTCCACCCACCCACACCCTGGTACGCTTTGCAGAATTGGTCCTCACACTGAACGCATTCTCTTTCAATAATCTTTTTTACCAACAGGTCAGTGGAGTTGCCATGGGCACCAGAATGGGACCCAACTTCCACCTGTCCCTCAAATATATAGTTAACATATCTTCCACTACTCTTCCGTTTCTCAACATCAACTTCTCCATCAACTACCCCAGACTCCACTTCTGTTTATTACAAACCCACGGATTCACACAGCTATCTCTTGTATAGCTCATTTCACCCCAAACATACTAAAAATTCTCTCCCTTTTTCACAGTTCCTTCGGCTACAACAAATATGCAGTGACGACATCGACTTCCAGAACCAAACCCTCAAAATGTACTCCTTTTTATCAACAGAGGATACCCCAGCAGTGTTATTGACAGGCCCCTTGCCCGAGCCAAAAACACCCCTCGGACCATCAACTCAATCAGGAACTCCCACCGTAACAACTACATTACTTTGGTGCTTCCCTAACACACTTCCTATCCCCAGGACTGTTAACGACAACTTTTCCATCCTACAGGATGATCCCTCCATTGGGGCCCTCTTTTCTGACCGCCCCATCATCTCATATCGCCAATCACCTAATCCGCGCAACCTTCGTGTTCACAGCTCCCTTGACCGCTCTCAGCAACCATCCACACCAGGTCCTTTCCCCTTGCAACAGAGCTCGCTGTATCGCCTGCAAGTACACATCCAACACCACACTCATTCAAGGCCCCTCAGGACAATTCTGGATCACCCAGATGGCATCTTGTACCTCCAGCAACCTTATTTACTGTATCTCTTGCAGTAAATGCCCAGTTTCTCTCTATATTGGAGAAACAGGAAGGAGACTTGGAGACCGCTTCAGAGAACATGTCAGGGCTGTGAAGGTTAAAGATCTCTCCAAAAACCATTGTTTCTCATTTCACCTCTGATGGCCATGACCACTCTAATCTCTACGTCTGTGTTCTCAAAGATGGTTTTCTGAACTCATACATTAGTAAGACTACTGAAACCAAACTTATCCTGCAGTTAGGATCATACCTTCCCCCTTCTCTAAACGACAGACTACTATTCTACTAAGTTTTTCTCCATTCATTGGAAGTTTCATTTCACACCTCTCAACACCTATTCTGACTTCACACCTCTTGATTGGCCTCTCTTTCTGTCCCCTGCTCCCACGTCTCACCCCTCCTCCCTCCCAGCCTTTGTTCTCCCACTACATTACCTTTGCCTACTGCCTTCTCTCTCTCACACCTGAAGAACGCTCCACGGCCAAAACATTGTTTTCTCTCTTCTTTTTTTCAGCATGGAATAAACCTATTACTTGTTCCTTAACAACCGGAAACAATATCTTCGGTCTTTCCAGAGCTGTAAGTAGTCATTCCAAGTTTATTAACTTGTCTCTGTGCTTGTATGTACTCTTCAATAGCCACTGATGTTCTGTACAACAGCTATTTAAAAAAAAGTAAATTTGCATTCTTTTGGACTTCTTTCTAAAGAATTGGCACATTTGGCAGAGCGGTGGCTCTGTGGCTAAGGATCTGCACCTGTGGCTGGAAGGTTGCTGGTTTACATCCCACGGTCGGCAGAGGAATCCTACTCCATTGGGCTCCTGAACAAGGCCCTTAACCCCAACTGCTCTAGGGGTGCCGTATAAATGGCTGACACTGCGCTCTGACCCCCAGCTACTCTCCCTGTATGTGTATCTCAAGGAGAGCAAGCTGGGGTATGCAAAATAGGAATTCGTAGTGCAAGAAATTGTATATGGTCAATACAGTGATCATATCTTATTGGCACATGGTATTCTCCAAGGAACAAGTAATAGGTTTATTCCATGCTGAAAAGAGAAGAAGAAAACGCAATGTTTTGACCATGGAGACTTCTTCAGTTATGATTTGATTTTTTACAATCACACCCACACAAACTTTGCAATTTTTACAAATCTTGCAAACACAACCCAGATATGTTGACTTTTAAAAAAACAAAAACAATTTGGGGGTATTTTTTTTAAAGAAACACATACTTCTTTTCTAGTGGGTAGCTGCGTCAGCATGAATAGGCTGCAAAGGAACAAGTAATAAGTTTATTCCATGCTGAAAAAAAGAAGAAAGAGAACACAACGTTTCGGCCGTGGAGCCTTCTTCAGGTGTGAGAGAGACAGGGCAGTAGGCAAAGGTAAAGTAGCTGGAGAACAAAGGTTGAGAGGGAGGAGGAGTGAGAGGCGGGAGCAGGGGACAGAAAGAGAGGCCAATCAAGAGGTGTGAAGTCAGAATGGGTGCAGAGAGGTGTGAAATGAAACTTCCAATGAATGGAGAAAATTTAAAAGAACAGTAATCTGTCGTTAAGGGAAGGGAGAATGTGTGATCCTAGCTGCAGAATAATTTTAGTTTCGGTGGTCTTTCTGATGTATGAGTTCGGAAAACCGTCCGACGGAGAGATTGGAGTGGTCGTGGCTGTCAGAGGTGAAATGAGAAACAATGGGCTTGGAGAGATCTTTAATCTTCACAGCCCTGACGTGTTCTCTGAAGCGGTCTCCGAGTCTCCTTCCTGTTTCCCCAATGTAGATGGCTGGGCATTTACTGCAAGAGATACAGTAAATAAGGTTGCTGGAGGTACAAGATGCTGTCTGGGTGATCCGGAATTGTCCTGAGGGGCCTTGAATGAGTGTGGTGGTGGCTGTGTACTTGCAGGTGATACAGCGAGCTCTGTTGCAAGGGAAAGTGCCTGGTGTGGATGGTTGCTGAGGGCGGTCAAGGGAGCTGTGAACAAGGAGGTTACGCAGATTAGGTGGTCGGCGATATGAGATGATAGGGCGATCAGAAAAGAGGGCCCCAACGGAGGGATCATCCTGTAGGATGGAAAAGTTCTGGTTAATGGTCCTGGGGATAGGAAGTGGGTTAGGGTGGTAAGGAAGCACCAAAGGAATGCGGTTGTTACGGCGGGAGTTCCTGATCTGGTTGATGGTCTGGGGGGTGTTTTTGGCTCGGGCAAGGGCCCTGTCAATCACACTGCTGGGGTATCCTCTGTTGATGAAAAATGAGTACATTTCGAGGGCTTGGTTTTCGAAGTCGATGTCGTCGCTGCATAATCGTCGTAACCTAAGGAACTGTGAAAAAGGAAGAGAGTTTTTAGTGTGGTTGGGGTGAAATGAGCTGTACAGGAGGTAGCTGTGTGAATCCGTGGGTTTGTAATAAACTGAAGTGGACAGTCGGGGGTAGTTGATAGACAAATGGATGTCTAGAAACGGAAGAGTGGTGGAAGATATGTTAACCGTATATTTGAGGGACGGGTGGAAGTTGGTGAAATGGTGCAGGAAGAATTCAAGCTGATCGTTGGAGCATGTGGCGGCACCGACGCAGTCATCAATATATCGCTTGTAGAGGTCAGGGACATAGCCAGTGTAGGAAGCGAAGAAGCGTTCTTCTACCCAGCCGACAAAAATGTTGGCATAGCTGGGTCCCATTCTGGTGCCCATGGCAACTCCACTCACCTATTGGTAAAAAAGATTATAGAAGGAGAATGCGTTCAGTGTGAGGACCAGTGTTTTTGGTTGTTGTCCTTTAATTGATCTGCCACCAAAACATTAATCCTAAACAGTCAAACAAGTATCAAAACAAAATGCGTGAGGCTCGGGTCCCATTAGACTAGTCCCATGTGAAACCTGCCCTCCCCTGACTATGAAGTTTGAAGCCATCTTTCAGTTTAAAATCTTTACATAATGTTTGCAATTATATTGATGATTTATCAAATTGGACCCGTCTCTCGCCCCTCATTCTGCCTTCTCTTTCTAAAAGAGAATTAAAATCCCCAGCTAAAACCACTGGTTCCCATCCCAATCAATATACTCAGTCCCTGAATTAGGACATATCTGTCATGTGAGCAACTCAGACAATATATATTTAAGAGTTTAAATTAGACATTCATGAAACCCAGATACACCACCAGTGCTCTCCCTGGTTTCACTACAAGGTGCTGACATACCTCTACCATCTTATTTTTAATTAGAACAGCTATACCATCAGATTTATTTTCTTTGGACCTACTCCAGATTGATGGGCCCAATGTCCCCAGTTCTTCCATATCCTTATGGCAGTTTTTAAAGGGTAACCCACACTCCTGTAACAACACAATATCAGCATTTACCTTCCTCACAAATGATAGTATATTCCTTGCCCTTAACTTGGAGCGAATGCTTCTCACATTTATGGACACAATATTAAGAGCCATACTTAAGTAGGACCAGGGGAGACTTAAAGCTCTGGCTACAATCATTCAGTAGGTGACACCTACTATACAGGCCTCCCCCCCCTTTTGCTTTAATTGTCTCCTCCTCCACCACCCCCACAATCCATAGGATATTTCTCCACCTGCCCTCCTTGAGTCTCTGGTTCTAAAGCTTGGTCAGTAAGATCACATATATTGGAGACATCTAAACCCATGGGAGAACCTACCTGAGGACTCGGAAAATGATCTTCCCTCACTCTTCTGCTCGGAGTTAAATCATTTTCTAAATCCAATGTCTCTTTTAGACTGCACCCTCTGTTCTGTACATTTCATTTGAGCACTTTCAGTCTCCACAGGTGGCAGGCTATTGGAAGAGCATTTGTCTTCCCAGTTTTGTTCTATTTGCAAAGGAATCTGGACAGTCTTTAAACACATGACCTTCACACTCACAGAGATTACATTTCCTCACGCTTGTACATTCAGTATATGCATGTCCAATTTCCTTGCACTTACCACACACCACCTTTGTACAGGCCTCCACAAAGTGACCCAGCTTCCCACATCTCCTGCACGGTTTTGGCTGCCCTGGGTAGAATACAAGGCCTCTATTTTCACCTAATCCAATCAAAGAAGGAATGTGTTTAAATCCACCATAACCATTTTTATCTTCATGCAACAAAACAGGTACTCTCCATGCACAGTTCCAGATGCCATCATCATCCAAGACTTTCTGAAGCTCACCTTTCACTTAACAATACTTAGACAACCATGTCACAACATCTTCCTTCTTCACCATCTCATTAAACATGCGAACAATCACAGTCCTATTAATTAATAATAATTGCTTACACTTATATAGCGCTTTTCTGGACACTCCACTCAAAGCGCTTTACAGGTAATGGGGACTCCCCTCCACCACCACCAATGTGCAGCCCCACCAGGATGATGCGACGGCAGCCATAGTGCGCCAGAACGCTCCCCACACATCAGCTATCAGTGGGGAGGAGAGCAGAGTAATGTAGCCAATTCATAGAGGGGGATTATTAGGAGCCCATGATTGGTAAGGGCCAATTGGAAATTTGGTCAGGATGCCAGGGTTACACCCCTACCCTTTTCAAGAAACTCCCTGGGATTTTTAATGACCACAGAGAGTCAGGACCTCGGTTTTACATCTCATCCGAAGGACGGCGCCTGTTTACAGTATAGTGTCCCCATCACTATACTGGGGTATCAGGACCCACACAGACCACAGGGTGAGCGCCCCCTGCTGGCCCCACTAACACCTCTTCCAGCAGCAACCTTGGTTTTTCCCAGGAGGTCTCCCATCCAGGTACTGATCAGGCTCACACCACATTAGAAAGATCCATCAGCTTCTGCCATTCAAACATTCTAATCAGGCCCACATCTTTTTTTCTCCTCTATTTTCATCCAAAATTCTTCCAGTAACTTCGCCAATTGAAACTAATGTCAAAACCAATTCCCTTCAGCAAAGTGATTAAGCATTTGACATCGAATGCCTTAATCCTTTCTGTAACACCTTCCTTGAAAAGTCCAACCGTGAAATATCACCCGAGTGAGCCGAACCCTCACCACCCTTATACACCAAACATGAGCAAAAGTACAAAGTACAAATGTGTCAAAAGCAAACTAAACCTAAACCGAAACCTCTTCTGTGCACCAAACCCACCAAAACCCTATTCCCTTAATCTTACACTTATACAAAAACTCCACTCTCGACTTCTGGGTTTAACCCTTTACATCTCGAACACTGGTTAGGGACTCAGTGTGTCCCAGGCTCAGCGGTTATATAGGACAGAACTCGGCGAGCTGCAGGTGAAACTCGTTGTTCTGCACTCCCCGTGCAGAATGCGCGTCTCCTCCCTCCAGACTCATCAAACTGCCTTCATCAAAACTCCCTTTACTGTCTTCATACAGTACATCCCTCTTAAATCCCAGAAACACAGAAACTCCGGGGCGTTTCTGTGAGTCAGTACTGGGTTTCTTTGTTCGAGGTTACAAGCAGAAACAATAAAAGCGCTGAAAGCAGGAAGTTATTTCTGCTCGTAGGCATAAACATATAAAAATAAATTTTCTGATTCCTAAAACCAAATAAAATCCATGTAAGTCTCCTTTTCGTCCCCAATGCATATAACTGAATATAAACCAGTCAAGTTCAGCTGCTTTTCTGATGTATATGAATACACTAGTTCTGGCGCAGCTGTTACAACAAAGATACTTAAGAACTTTTTTTTCATACGAGCTCTTGCCGTTTTTAAATTGAATATTTTTTCATTTCGGTAAATCACACGAAAGACCAGCAACAATCATCGTAAGCATCTGACCAATCACATTCCTGAATTTTAAACCCATTTAGTATTTATTTTTAACTTGTTTTATTTTTTTTTAATTTTAGACACCTGTTTTAAGTATTCTTGCCATTTTTAGCATATTGTAAGTGGATTTTTTTCAAACATTTTATTTTTTAAATCATATCAGCCCATTGTAACTTCCCATTGATAATTCCTGAGCTTTATAACTGTGTATTATTTCTTTTTACCTTGTTTTAATTTTTTTTATTTTACAGAGCTTTTTAATATATTGTGAGCATTTTAGTGTCATTTTAAAATAGCATTATCAATGCTCCTGACTTTTAAACCTGTATTTATTCTGACATTATTCTCTCCACCTGCAGATGAGGGAGGTATTTGATTTTAAATTTGTTGATTTTGGGGGAAAATGTACATTCATTTCCTTATATTTATCACCAGTGGGAAACTTTTTTTGGATGAATTGTATTTTTGGATGAATTGCAATCTTTACTTCAAGGCCTTCAGACTGATATAGAAATGACGGGAGATTTAAATGACGCATTTGACAAATCAGACAGGAACAGCATAACATCTAAAATGGCAGAACCCTCTAAAGTACTGAAAAATTTCAGGCACATTCATAATAAATAAAATGTATTTAATTTGAAGCATAAAATTTGCTTTTATTTTTTACCTCACCTAACCTAATGCTATTGCATTAATGAGGCTGAAGTTGGCTTCTTATTCTCCAGTTTCTTCGCGTTTTTTGTTCCATCTTAAATGCAGCTGCTGTGATGTTATGTCGTCTTTCGCCTGTAGATGGCTCTCTACAGTCATTTTTAAAAATACTTATCCGGATGTATTACTGTACATATCCTCAGTAAAGGGGAATATGTAAGTAGAGACTGTCCAAATTGCATTTTTATATGAAACACATTTCAGAAACACAACTCACAATAAAACAATCTGGCATGTTATACAACGAGTAAATAAGACATAGGCAAAAGTTCACTGGCACTTTCTGGATATTTTCCACGACCTTGCTTCTGATAAAAAGTCTCATACTTTTGCAAGAAATGCATTTTGCAAGAAATTTTAATATAGCAGTTTTAAATGGGACATTTAGAACATGGCATATGAGAATATATGGTTAACTGAGGATGAGCAGGGCGTGATCGCACTTTCTGCTTATTGCTGTGAACCTACCTCCTGGTTATAAAAATCTCTAAAAATTCTGACACAGATGTGTGAGAGACAATGGAAAAGACTATCAAAATCCTGAACTTCAGGACATTGTACTGTACCGTTTTTTTAAATACGACCCTCTGAGCATGGCACGAGAGAATACATTGTCAAATGGTAAATGCAATGTTTGCTATATTGCTAGGGCCCTCCCTCCTGATTTTAAAATCGTCTCATATTTCTGATATCAAGGTGTGAGACACAATATAACAGACTGTCACAATCCTGAACTTCAGGACATTTTACGGTACCATTTTAAAAATATGACCCTCTGAACATGGCATGTGAGAAAATTGCATATGAGAATGCATTGGGAAAAGGTGAATGCAATTTCTGCTGATTACAAAATCGTCTCACAATTCTGACACTGAGGTGTGAGACACAATGTAACAGCCACTCATAATCGTGAAGTACAAGAGATTTTACTGTTACGTTTTTTTTTAATAATGACCCTCTGAACACAGCATGTGGGGATTTATAGTCAACAAAATAGCACACATTCTGCCAATTTGCTTTGTCCCTCCTTCCTCGTTACCAAAACATCATAGTATACCGATACTAGGTAAATATCGGAGTCAACCGATACTGATCAGGTTCTGCTGCTGCTGAGCCCTCACCCTTCACCATAGGGTCCAGTTCCCCAAGCCTGCTGACCATATATGTCCATCCCTTCTCGTCAAAACTCATATTTTCACAGGGTAACCTTCAGAAATCGCAGTATAGAATGAAAAAAAAAAACTCCAATAGATCTCGGCCGCTGTTGGTGATTTTCCTTTAAAAACAAATGAATGTCCGGAAATTTTTCGGAGTGTATCACTTTCACCGAGACCGAGAAGTCTCCACGACCAGTCTTGTACCGCAATGAAATACAGAGCCCGTAGGGGGCAGTAGGTACCCAAATATAGCTCACTGTGTATATAAGGAAGAAGCAGAGATTAGTTCATCATCTGCATCTACTCGTACCAGCAGCTGGGGTTTGATCCCTGCACGGGCGATTATTTGAAAGACCATTTAGCCAGCTGGCTTTTTTTATCTCACTAAATTTAGATCTTGGAACCAAAATAGTTAGAAATATGGAACACAACCATTGTTCCCCAAGAAGGAAAGCTGTTTTGTATTGACGTCACTCCTTTTTATTTAACCCAGATTGTGAAGACAACTCCGCCCTATCAAAGAAAAATGTTACTCAAAAGTTGGAAAGCACACTCTGAACCCATCTGTATATTTGATTCCCGCGATCCGTTCAAAGCTGCTCAGTGTTTCGCAAGCAAATCATTTCAGGGAAGAAACTCAGTTTAGTGAACTACTTTTGTATTTTCACTCATTGAATTAGATATTTGTACTCTCTTTGCATTCTCAGCAATAATATTTCAAAATTACAGTTCGGATTTATTGGAAAACTTCACAAGCATTATTAGGTTAGGGCTTTAAAATTGTATTATAATATCTTGGTATATTTACCTTCATTTTAATATAGATATAACCATAAATGTTGTTAAGCATATTGTACTTTTGTCTTACATCTGTAAACGAAGATGTAACTACAATAAAATTGGCAATTAACAGAAAATCACAATTTGTATAATATTATTCCTCGATATCGATGATCAGTTGAAGGATTTGAAGAATCTATCAAAGAAACAGCAGCAATAGCAGATGATTGGTTATGAACCCATCTTTCCACCTAAATAATCCATTTGTCCTCAAAAAAAGAAAAGACAGGAATGTTTTGAGTCTCATAATTATCCTCTTCTCGATCCAAAAGAAACATATACCTTTGATTGCTTCTGTTGTATTTTGGATTTTCTTACGAAGATCTCACGAAGTATTGCCAGGATCTATATTTAGCGTTCGGTAGTGATAACACTGCTGATATTGATTAAATATCTATGATGTATTGACAGCTTTATCTGAAGTGAGAAGTCCTCGAACGCCGCTTATGAAGCGTTGGGATTCATACCAAGAAATACTCTTTGTTTTCCCACCCAAAATTCTGCTATTGCATTACACATTATATGAACATTACCAGTTTTGGTAGCTTCTGGGTGCGATTTTCCAAAACTGAAACTAATTACAAAATTATTTAAGATGAACCTTGTCCAAAAATTGTAAATCATGACTAATATTAATATCAACCGAAATTACTACAGAAAGCAAAATATTTAACCGAACTATTCATAAGGCTATGCAAGCCTAAAAAGTAGAACAATTAATTTCATATAACTTTTTTTTTTTTAGAAATGGGCTCACACACCTGAAGACACTAACGTTTCTCTCTGTTAGAGTATGTGAATAACAGTTCAACCCAAAATGTTTGTAATTGCGATTTTGTTAAAATGCAATAAATCATCTATCAGCAGTAAGAAATTATTAAGAAAGTAAGAAATTGTTTTATTTCATAAACTGTAAGACGTGAAGAGAGTTTACAGTTCGTATCCATCGCTTTGTCTTTTAACTTAAGCGTTCAGGATCCAAGCCCGTGTGCGGACTGTTGTGCTTCTTGAATTTCTTGTAATCATCAAAAGTCGTTGTTTAGTCCTTCAGTTTTTTCTCGAGTTGTATCATGGATATTTTATACGATCCATACTTTTCATGCTCTTTTGAATTTTCCTTCACTTATAGAAAAAGTTCAAGGTGTTCTTGTCGCTGTGCGCCACACCTCCTTCCCAACCTCAGTCTGCACTGAGTGCGTCTCCGGCATTTTCTCGTCCAATTTGTCAGCTTAGCAAGTGAAAAGTATATCCGAGTGAAAACAGTGCTGATAATACTCTCACGAATTGTTAGAAGACGTGCTTTTGATCATCGATTGCTTAACAATCACATTTGTTCGACTTGAGCCATCAAGCTCGTAGTTTTCCTTAAAATCTTGAAAGCTCTCAGTGAGAACATCATAGTCTGCAGGACGCCTCGTAACCTGTGTACTTCAACAGAAAGAAGAGCAGACAGCTCCACAAATATGTGAGGCGCAGAGAGCGCAAGGCAAACCGCACACGTTTCGGTGGCTGAGAGAGGGCAGTTTTTGCTTCTGCATTTCCCAAGTAAGGACGCATGACACAACGACATAGTGGTGATGAGTTTTCAGTACGTGTTCTTTTGAACGAGCAATGAGGTTGCCGCCTTGGACAGCTGACTGCATGCTCTCATTGTGCCACGTGATGAGAATTCACCAGGCTCGTTCAGTCATTAGTCACATTCCATCGTTTGCCATAAGCAGACGCTGCGAAGCGATGTGGATATCAGTTCCCAGTCTTGTGGACGAGGAGGAAAAGAGCACACAAGGGCTCGTGGGGGAGTTGAACCTGGGACCTCTCGCCCCCGAAGTGAGAATCATACCACTAGACCAACGAGCCACAGCAGCACTTTCCATTTCAATCTGTCAGTGAGCTTGAGGATGGGGAAGAGGCGTCATTCGCTCGTCCAGTCAGACCTTCATCAATAAGTCAAGAAAGCTGCAATTACACGACTGCCTTGCAGACGAAGGGCAGTGAACTGCGCCCGGTAAGAGGGGAACAAGTGGCACTAGGTGACGCTGAGGCATAAGCCCCAGCGAGGGGGGTTAGCTTCTGTGGTACAGCGCTTGCTTTGCATGTGAGAGGTAGCGGGATCAATTCCCGCATCCTCCAGCTGTGTGCTTAGAGCTTGATGTGCCGAAAGGTGTCCTTTAGCCTGTGGTCACGCCTTGTGTGGAGAGCATCGTGCAGCTGTCAAGCGTTTCGCAGCCACGCCCCCTTTTCATCTTCTCTCTGGCTTAAGCGTCTCCGCCACTCTCTCTTGACATTTCATGTCAGCATGTCAGAAGTCCGAGTGACATTTTTAATGGCTGAGTGAGGGCACGATGCTGAAGCAGAGAGGCCACTTCAGCCACAGAGACTTGTGCTAGGTGAGATCTGAAAGATGGACTCGCAACAGAAACAGACCAAAAATGTATCAGTGAGATCAAAAGGCACAATGCAACATTCAGCAGAGGGCGTCTAAAGATTAGGGAACGGGCGACTGAAATCCATGTGAGGCAAACTTTCCGATGTGTGTACTACAGCTGGGCTCGTTGGCGTAATTGGTAGTGCGTCAGTCTTATCATCTGAAGGGCCTTAGTTTGATCCTCACACGGGGCAGGGCTGCTTCCTCTCTTGCTCTTTTCAAACACTTGCGGCAACTGTTCGCTCATAACCACGTCTGGAATGCGTGACCTTTACACGGGCGAGAAGCAACGCCACATCCCTTTTCTAAAGAACATTCACATTCAGAAATAAGTCAAGAAATTTGCCATTACTTTCGCTCGCGCTGCTTTCAGCCTACCCATGTTGCCAAAGAAAGATTCACTCGGCATCAACATGACAGAACAGCGATCATTTCAAAACAATGTTCCACACTCTGTAAGCAAGAACTTCAGTGTTTGCAGTCACCCGATATGCCGATGGTCAAAGGAGCGCAAAACACGAAGCGTCAAAGGACAAGATGAGTTCATGGAAAGAGCATTGATGAGCACAAAAGTTCAGCTTGTACAATAGGCAACGAAGGTCCCGGCTTTGTCATCGCATTTGAAAGGACTCCCTTGCAGACTAAGGGCAGTGGAAGGTTGCTGTTTTGAGACGGAGGCATTCGGATGGTGGGCCGATATTTATTCTTCTTAAGGAATTCTTCATCGTGAAAGATCGGTCCACAGGTAATCCAAAGAACTTACAAATTTTTTGGACTCAGGGAATCGCGTGCTACCAGAAGGGAGTGAATTGCTCAAACACATGACATGCCCCCTTGATCTCACATGCACAATTCTGCTGCAACATGCACAGCTACCGTCCACACCAGGCAGTGGGGCTTCAGCAGAATTTGCTACGGCACCTGCAATTACATATCCAACTGCACACGTATACATGGCCCTTCTGTCCTTTTCAGGATCTAAAAAAAAAGCATAGCGTGGTTTTCCTGCCACCTGATTGACTTAATCTCCCTCAGAATGTGCCCTGCCACATTCATTGCTGAAGCAGGACGGAGGCTAACAGACATGTCAGAACAGTGAGGTTCATGGATCTCTCCAAAATATTGTGGTTGTAGTGGAAGAGATATGGTTTAAATTGTACCTTGGTATTTCAAACTCACTCTAGAATGTTATCCATTTCTATTTTATTTTGACAGGAACTGTTAAAAGGCTAATGACACTAGATGAAAAGAGAAGAAAGAAAACACAACGTTGAAATGTTGTGTTTTTTTTCTTTTCTTTTAAGCATGGAATAGACCTATTACTTGTTCCTTTGCAGCCTACACATGGTGACGCAGCTCCCCACCTGAACTGCTAATGATACTAGATGCCTGGTAGTTTGTGGTACTTGGTTATTGTCTTATATTTGCTCAAACTGCATATGTGTGATTGCATATTTTTGTGTATTTTCATATGTCAATATTTAATTCACTGACATTCCTGTATGATTGGAAGGAAGGCAGATTGGATTTGACACAGGACGCCTGCTCATATATGTTGATCTTTGTTGGGCTGGAAAAACAATGATAAAATGTGAATGAAAAAAGATCTCTCCAACATTTCCCTTCTCTTGGCCATGGTTACACTGCCCTTTCTTTCCGTCTTTTGTCCTTCTACAAAGATTCCAGGGCTCTTTATCCACCATAATATCGGAAGCCAAAAATAACCATCTAATGTGTAAACAGCATTTGTAATGTTGGTAGCTGGAAGAGGTTAAGTATGTTTGCAAGACCTAGTTGATTACACCACAGACTTACCTTGTTGTTGTCAGTTTTTTTTCTCTTTTAAAGGCTGTGCTGGACTATACCACTATCATAGAAGATTTTTTTCAAGACACATCGCAGTTCCATAGTAGAATTTATCAATAGTAGAATTCCATAGGACATTATTTATCAACATCTAACATTACCCAGTGTGAGACTCTGCCAGTAAACCTCAGAGCATTGAGTTCTCCACTGATGAAGATGGCTTTCTGAAGTCATGAAATCCACTGCTGGGATGCCTGAGAGACAGTGATTGAATCCTGGCTGGAATAAGGCTCTCTGTTAGTGTTGATCTGTGGTAAAAAGGGAAAACTCCTTTACTTTAGTCACTTTGAAAGTTCAAATGTACAGATCTTCAGAAACCCCAGTCTGAAGGATGAAGCAGGTTCTGCTCAAGGAGTTGCCTATGTTTTGCTCCATTCAATCCAAGCAGATAGTCCAACATTTGGCTTCTCTTGGCCATGATTACACTGCCCTTTCTTTCATCTTTGTACTTCTACAAAGATTCCAGGACTCTTAATCCACCATAATATCAGAAGCCAAAATTAACCTTCTAACATGTACAAATCATTTGCAATGAAAGGAGGTGGAAGGGTTTAATAATGTTTGTAAGACCTGGTTGATTACCACACATAGACAAAGGCTATAGGAGGGGTGTGATGGACTGTACCACTATCATAGAAGATGTTTTTCTTCTAAGGGCAGTTCTGTAGTGGCAAGACGTATTTAAAATACAGGAATTAAGTTTGCTGCTCCCTTGCCAGTCCCTCTCTCCCTCATCTCAGTGCAGCTGGATACAGAGAGGCCTTTCCATCTGGTTCACATTTAAGGTGTTTTTCTAGCTGATAGAGTTTCCTGATAAGGAACAGCTCCCAAGGCTGAGATTCACCAGCCACCCTAATAAGTGGTCATCTCTGGCGCCTTACTGTCTGGGAGATTCCATGGGAGAGGTTCATCCCAAGGTTTACAACCCTAAGGTCAGAGGTCACTGTTACTCATCCTCCACCTCAATCAGCCAATCAGGAACTGGTAGGGCAGGGTAACCCCACGTGGGTCTCGAATGCCCGCGGAACTTTAAGCCAATGAACTACTGTAGTTCCTCCAGATAAAACAGGCAGCACAACACCCCGAAAAGGCCACTCCAGGATGCTCTCAGACTCAGCTCGGACAATCACGTGACGGCCAGTGTGTCCGAGTGCCAGGACTTGACTTTGTTCTAAGAGTCGAGAATGGAGGTTGCCCGGGCGTAACAAAAGGATCCGCCCGAGGTTAGCCCAGCAGCAAGCCTCGTGAACCACCGGTACTCCACCTCCAAAGCTTGCCTGATCAACGAGTGAGCTACGGTCGGAACTGTCGACAGCTGAATCTCAGGATTCAGGACTAGCGCTACATCAGGAACGAACTGGTCTTCTTCCCATCTAAAGAGTGTGACTTGCTTGGACTCGCAGTCACTTTCCATGTGCACAAGCTCTGCTAGTTCAGCCGGGACTAACTAGGTCTTCAGAGAGCCCACTGCCTGTGCACAGCAGGAAGAATCTCTCCTTCCTTCTCCCACACTGAACAGGACTGGCTGGCACCAGGCAGGAGGACACCAATCGGATGCAGCAACAGCCTGTCACTGTTCCCTTGTGTCCGTGGGAGATCTGAATCCACACAGATTTGATGAGTATTCAACATTCTGCATTACAGCTCGAGAATTCAATTGTTACCTCAACCTGAGTTTATATCAATTTAATTCCTATCAGTGATGTACTTGCTTGCGAGTATCTAGTGTAGAAGTTGTAATCAAAGCTCATTTACAAAACGGTACACTTGAATGGTATACTGAATGTATGTCCCTATTGGTTTGTAACTCTTCGTTATTGAATATATACCTTTTGTATTCTGCTAACCCTCACTATAAGATCTGTTATGTTTATATGCACATTTTATGTATTAATAAATGTATTGTCGTGTATTAGTATTCATGCTGTCACGATTGTAGTCCCTCCCCCTTAAGGGTGCTCCGGTTCTTTCACGTCAGATTTGATTTTGTGCACCTGCCCCCTGTTTCAGCTTTCTTCCAGCCCCCCTTAAAAGCCAGACACCCACTCAGTTTGGGTCTCTGCATTGATTCCTGCATCATGCGAGCGCGGGACCTGGATGCGCCAATGAATTGAGTTATCTACTAGTGAAAATGATTTGCTGAAGTAATGAAATCCATTGCTGGTGGAAACAATGAGGGAGCATGTCTGGGAGACAGTGACTGAATCCTGGCTGGAATCAGGCTGGCTGCTAGTATTGATCTGTGGGGATCAAATGGGACACTTTAGAGTCACTTTGAAAGTGAAAATGAACAGCAACTGGACGCCTTGATAGTCAGTTAGGGGGGATTCAGCTCTCTCATTATAACTTAGCCAATAATTTCTGCTGTTATATAACAATATAGAGATTTTCAGTTTTCTTCTCATCTGTCTCCAGAAAGAATTTTGATAGTGCTAATAACCTTGGATTAGTCTGTTTTCACTTTGTTAAAGAATCTTCCTTCCGTAAGAGGACTAATTGCAACCTGTAACCTGTAAATAAAGACCTTTTCACTCCAGTTCATTTTGTTCTCAGAATATTGCTGACAACACATTGCTTACAGGAAATGGAAAGTGAAATTAAAATTCCCCTTTGCTGCTAATTGTCTATCATTTGCGATAGGAGACCTGTGTACTGTAGAGTTGTTTTACAAAGGACTGAAAAAATGTACTGTAGCAGACATTTATTTAGGTTGTGTAGGAAATTTTGTGAATATGGTGCCTTGCAAAACTATTTGGACATTTAATATTAATATTCCAAAATTTTATTAAACTTAATATCTGAGGTTAAGATATGCTATAGAAAATGTCTGCAAAAACTAAAGAGAAAAAAAATTAAATATGATGATTGACATGTATTCGGGCAGACCTGGCTACCCAGAGAACACAGAACCAGTGACCACAGCCTAGCCATGGAAACTGGACACACACAAACCTGACTGCTCAGACAGGATAGGCTCAGTGACCACAGTCTGGACACAGAAACTGGTCACAGACAGACCTGACTGTCCAGAGAGCACAAATTGTGCTCCCACTGCTAGCAGGGAGAAGCAGAGACAGAGATGCAATTTCTGCGGTACTGATGAAACACTGTACAATTGTTCCACATTGCTATCTGTGGTGTCTCCGGGGGAATAGTTTATGTAAACGAAGGTCGTACTTACACCACACTTTACTGTCCTCAGATCCGTGGCGTTTCTTCCAACAACTGTCTTCCTAATACAGTCCGTAATCCGTTCCCTTAGTCCTGATTCGTTCCGAGTTCCAAAAGTTCGTAATAAAGACAATCCGCGATGTATCCTAAACCAGTGTCCGTAATCCAGAATCATAAACCTTTCTCCTTGCAGTCGTTCGTTAGCCCGATCCTTAACATCCACCTCTTTCCACTCTTTTCCTCCAAAACGCATTCACCTTACCGGCTTCCACCCTCGTCTCAGCTGTGTCAGCTGTGTCTCGTTGTCTCGTTGTCTCTTAAGGTAGACCCTTTCCATCTACTTCCATCTACTTTCCATCTACTGGTCAGCCGATTCTTTTTGTCCGCCATCTCGCTAAGGTCCATCTCTAGCATTTTCAGCGTTTCATTTCGGAAGTACCTGTTAGAGATGACCCTTCCCCGTGTCCTCTTACATATCACACAGGTGTTATTCCAGTCTTTCTTAGCTGTAAAAAATGTTATGTAAATTTTTGTTTTTCCAGATATACACTGTCTATTATCTAAAGGGGTTGTTTCCCATTGTTATTGTCTATGAAATGGTCACTTCTTGTACCCTAAATGTTCCCTGAGATTCAGAGATTTTCTCATTCCTGGATTGAGCAGTGAGAATTTTTTTTCCAACTTTTAAGTTCAAATACAGAACAAACACATACAGTATAAACCTTTACAGCATTATATATCTAAAATGGTAAATATGCACGCATAAGCAAAACAAAACCAAAATAGAAAATACATTTTGCTCTGGTCAATAAAAACAACATTTTCAGTTGGAAGCTTTTCACAAGCATGTTTTTCTTCCTTTTTGTTTCTAATTGTTTCTTGCACAACATTTAAGGGAAAGAGAGATGTAGTTGTTTAATAGAGCAGTTGTATATTTCTTTCTCCTATTATGAGTGGCCCTGCCATCATTCTGCTCCGATTACTTCTTGCTATTTATGCGGCAATGGCGATTTAACAGCTCAGGCAGACTGAGTGGAGAAGAGGATCTGTGTCTTCGTAACATCTAATAGAAATTTCTCCTGGAATGTCTCTTAAGTGGTTTAATCCCATTATTTCTTACCTGAGAAATAAAGGATTCTGTCAGGAAAACACTTGAGTTAGAGAAGAGGTATTCACCCATTTTTCATATATTTTAAAGATTTTTTTTTAAAATGACAAAGTCACACACACCACAGGGAACCACCACAGGATATAGGTTGCCACAGGAAATAAGATTTTATAACTGAATCCTACAAAAAATATAAAACAGAGACCTATTGGACATTACTGTAGTTAAAGGTCACCTTAGAAATTGTTGGTGATTGGACAGCAGTCCCGAAAGTCTATTAGCTAAACTGAGACAGAATATGCAGGGTTTTCTTTTGTGTTTTTGTTGATGTTTGTTGTTCTTGTCAACAGCAGTACAGTATGTTACTTAAAATGACCGTTACATTGATTATCTTAAAAAGCAAAATACAGTCTGTATCATGTTATTTGAGGATGGATACACGACAAATAGAAAGTGAAACCGACAACCGAAACTGAGAAACTCATGAATTATTCATCTGTGGGAATGTCCCATGTTTTATACTGTGCAGAGTAGGGCAGATAAAAACAAAGTGAAAGAAAGAAGAAAGAAGAGGCGGAGGTAATGCCAATGCTAACCAAAAAAGGTTATTTAATCTCATTAAAACTGATTGGATGATGTGCTAGTGGGCAGTGAGCAGGTGTTTATTAGGAGGAAATAAAAGGATGTTAATTTTTTATCTGCTCTAAGTGAACGGAACAAGCTCACTTAGAAACAACGATAAAGCATCCTAAAGTTAACACTCTCAACTGGGTGGATGAAGAGTCAACTAAATTTAAGAACACAATTGCAGAAATAAACATTGTCCAAAATGGATTTAGACACCTTTAAAACAGAAGATCCGCTTACATGTTTAAGTGATCTCTCCAGTGAAGGTTTTAATGAACTTAATGAAAACCCAACTGCTTCGGATTTGAAAAATAAAGTGGAGCCTGGTAAGTTATTAACATTGAAGAGTATTTACAGAAAGTTAAATTTGAGATTGCCATAAAAGGTTATTAGCTGAGGTAAGACAATTGACAAGTATCAGTAATCATAGCTGTTTTTGATCCGTGATGGAAAAATCAACAGTGCTGTGCTAGTTCATTAGCACTGTATATTTAGCATTTTTACCACAGAATTTAAGCATTTAATCCATGTGCAGTTAACATGGACAGGGGTGGTGTACCAGGACACTTTGATCGCCTCATTTTAACAAGTGAATCATATTGAAGGGTTAAGGGTTAAAAGTGCTACTATATTAACTAGATGAGGATAGGAAAATAGATTTGTTTGGAACTTTGTGTGGGAATGATTAAAAATAAGCAACTCTTTTTCTTTGTCTGTGGTCTGGTAGATTTGTGCCAGTGTATGCCTTGGTAGCAAAATGTCATTGTAACTGTGCTAGAAAATTATTTCTTATTTGCAGCAGTCCTTTGATTATGAAAGTTAGACAGTAACCAGAAATGATCAATTTACAGAACAGTCATTGCTGTTGTACTAATGAGAAAGGTACTGTACTCGCATTACTCAGATATTAGAAGTTGCTTTAGATGAAAAGTTTTATGAATTTTAGAAGCAGCAATCTGTTTGTCTGCTAGTCTAAGTCTCTCAGTAAGTAAGTTTGGAGCACAGAAACAAAGTTCAGGAAGTGAATGGTTCAAAATAAATCTAGAACATTTTCACAGGCAAATTGATTCCAAATTAGGTTGTTCGAGAAAAAAACTAAAATTATTAACCAAACATGTAAACTTTTATTCCATACTCAAAAGAAAACAAACACAATGCCAGCTGTGGAAACACAACGTTTTGGCTGACTGCCCTATCTTTCTTACACCCGAAGAAGGCTCCACAGTTGAAACTTTGTGTTTAGTTTCTTCTCTTTTCAGCATTGAAATAAACCTTTAATTGTTCCTTTGCAGCCTACACATGCTGACTAATTGTATTATTAAATGAAGTTTGAGAGGAATAACAGTAACATTTTAGTCTCACCCAGCTGTTTCTAAACATATTTGTTATTTAAACTAACTATTGTCACAGAAGTCAGAAGGGACAAACCGTGGAGAGGCAGGAGAGTGAAAAATACCCCATGCGAAGCAGTGGAATGGGGGATAGCCCGGGCTCAGCCGTGCAAAGAGTTCTGGAGTGACGTAAAGAAACCTATGCCCTCAGGTCATGGATGGAGCCACGACCTGGTGCTAGGCGGGTCTCAGAACATCCGAACGTCAATGCTGAGTGAAGCAGAATAAGTGACCCGGAAATATATCCCAGAGAGAGAGACACCGGAAGGAGAGCAAAGCACAGGAAGCTTGGGACAGGACAGAGAAGCTACAGAGGGCATGACAGTACCCCCCCCTTCATGGGCGGCTCCAGACACCCAACGAATAAATGAGCTGCACAGCACTGGGGGGAGGAAAAACCTCATTTAACTGAAAGGAAACCAGCGGAAGTCCACGGCTGAGAGCTGCCCACTCCTCCAGGGTATAAACCTTTATTGGGTAGAGGAAGGGGGGGGGTCAGGTAGAGCTCCGGAGGCTTAAAACAAAAAAAAAGACAAGTACACAAGCACAAACCACAACAAACATAAACCTGGGAGACCGGGGTGACAACAAAAAACAGGTAGGAACCAAAAAGGGGACCAAATAGGAGGGGAAACCAGGAAATGAAAAATCAAAACACAAAAACAAAAAATAAAAAGACAAAAACCTGGGAAAAATACCACAAACTAGGCAAAACACGTTCAACATTCTATCACTGATATCGGAATGAACAACCCGAGGAGAGCCAGGCACGAAACCCGTTCACAGACATGAATGCTCAGAGTGATATCCAGCAATGAGAACAGGAAAGCAGGAAAAAAGCTCAACATTCTATCACTGATATAAAAGTGATCTACCTGAGGAGAGCCAGGCACAGGGCCCACTCACAGGCACAGAAGAATGGAATGATATCCAGCGATGATGACAGGAGGGCCAGATCAACATCCAATCACGGATCCCAGGAGAGACAACCCGAGGAAAGCCAGGTATTCAGGAGTGTATGTCGGAATGGCATAACACAGAATGACCCGCTCACAGACACGGAAGTCACGAGTAGCATCCCGAGATTAGAATAGGAGAACTGAAAAAAAAGCCCAGAGAAAAAGAAAAAACTGCGGCAAGATAAAAAAGCACTGCTGGCGGGGTTGTAGATGGGTCAGCATTCTGTCACGGATGTCGGAAGGGACATACCGTGGAGAGGCAGGAGAGCGAAAAGACCCTATGGGAAGCAACAGGAACGGGGGTTAGCCCGGGCTCAGCAGTACAAAGAGTTCTGGAGTTCTGAACACCTATGATTTTAGCAGGAATTGCGAGTGCTTTGCACATGTCGAACTTCAAGTACGAACTACTACAACAGTTGTAGACATAATTCAATATCACCGGCAAAGTCCAATACCGGCAAGGTCAGAGAAAATCATGTTCACCCAAGGAATTTAGTCTTTGAATGGCTAGCAGGAAAATTCATTTATACTCCCGTTACACTGTCAGCTAAAATTTGTGACTGTGCTGGTCTGAAGCTGAGGGACCCCAGACTGGACAGCACTGGAGCTGAGGGACACCAGACTGGACTGGACTGGAGCTGAGGGGCCCCAGACTGGACTAGACTGGAGCTGAGAGGCCCCAGACTGGACTGGACCAAAGCTGAGGGACCTCAGGCTGTGCTGTACCGAAGCTGAGGGACCCCAGACTGTGCTGTACCGAAGCTTAGGGACCCCAGTCTGAACCGAAGCTGAGGGACCCCAGTCTGTGCTGGACCGAAGCTGAGGGACCCCAGACTGGACCGAAGCTGAGGGACCCCAGTCTGTGCTGGACCGAAGCTGAGGGACCCCAGACTGGACCGAAGCTGAGGGACCCCAGTCTGTGCTGGACCGATGCTGAGGGACCCCAGTCTGGACTGAAGCTGAGGGGCCCCAGACTGGTCTGGACTGAAGCTGAGGGGCCCCAGACTGGACTGATGACCTTTTTTTAAGCATCAATAAAACTTTTTTAAAAAAAATCTGTTTAGCTTTTGGTTTTTTCCCTCTCCCCCCCCCCCCCCCAAGGTTCCTGCTGGGAGAGGTGTGAGTGGGGCCAGCAGGGGAAGCTCTCACCCTGCAGTCTGTGTGGGTCCTGATGCCCCAGTATAGTGACGGGGGACAATGGACTGTAAACGGGCGCCGTCCTTCGGATGAGACGTAAAACCGAGGTCCTGACTCTCTGTGCTCGTTAACAATCCCGGGGTGTTTCTGGAGAAGAGTAGGGGTGTTACCCCAGTGTCCTGGCCTGATTCCCCCCCTGGTCTTGACCCATCATGGCCTCCTTATCACCCCCCTCTCTGAACTGGCTCCATCCCTCTGCTCTCCTCCCCACTGAGAGCTGCTGTGTGCTGAGCGGACTGGAGCATCATCCAGGTAGGGGCTGCACACTGGGGGGGCTGGAGGGGATCCCCCTGACCTGGGAGGAGCTCTGAGTGGAGAGTCCAGACTTATTAATTATTATTATTATTCGTGCTGCACTGGTCTTCAGTCCTGGCAGTGAGAGGGGGACTCTGTGATCAGTACAGATACAGTGCCTTGCGAAAGTATTCGGCCCCCTTGAACTTTTCAACCTTTTGCCACATTTCAGGCTTCAAACATAAAGATATAATTTTTTTATTTTATGTGAAGAATCACCAACAAGTGGGACACAATTGTGAAGTGGAACGAAATCTATTGGATTTTTGAAACTTTTTTAACTAATAAAAAAATGAAAAGTGGGGCGTGCAAAATTATTCGGCCCCTTTACTTTCAGTGCAGCAAACTCACTCCAGAAGTTCAGCGAGGATCTCTGAATGATCCAATGTTGTCCTAAATGACTGATGGTGATAAATAGAATCCACCTGTGTGTAATCAAGTCTCTGTATAAATGCACCTGCTCTGTGATAGTCTCAAGGTTCTGTTGAAAGCGCAGAGAGCATCATGAAGACCAAGGAACACACCAGGCAGGTCCGTAATACTGTTGTGGAGAAGTTTAAAGCTGGATTTGGATACAAAAAGATTTCCCAAGCTTCAAACATCCCAAGGAGCACTGTGCAAGCGATCATCTTGAAATGGAAGGAGTATCAGACCACTGCAAATCTACCAAGACCTGGCCGTCCCTCTAAACTTTCAGCTCAGACAAGGAGAAGACTGATCAGAGATGCAGCCAAGAGGCCCATGATCACTCTGGATGAACTGCAGAGAACTACAGCTGAGGTGGGAGAGTCTGTCCATAGGACAACAATCAGTCTTACACTGCACAAATCTGGCCTTTATGGAAGAGTGGCAAGAAGAAAGCCATTTCTCAAAGATATCCATAAAAAGTCTCGTCTAAAGTTTGCCACAAGCCACCTGGGAGACACCCCAAACATGTGGAAGAAGGTGCTCTGGTCAGATGAAACCAAAATCGAACTTTTTGGCCACAATGCAAAACGATATGTTTGGCGTAAAAGCAACACAGCTCATCACCCTCAACACACCATCCCCACTGTCAAACATGGTGGTGGCAGCATCATGGTTTGGGCCTGCTTTTCTTCAGCAGGGACAGGGAAGATGGTTAAAATTGAGGGGAAGATGGATGCAGCCAAATACAGGACCATTCTGGATGAAAACCTGTTGGAGTCTGCAAAAGACCTGAAACTGGGACGGAGATTTATCTTCCAACAAGACAATGATCCCAAACATACAGCAAAATCTACAAAGGAATGGTTCACAAATAAACGTATCCAGGTGTTTGAATGGCCAAGTCAAAGTCCAGACCTGAATCCAATCGAGAATCTGTGGAAAGAGCTGAAAACTGCTGTTCACAAACGCTCTCCATCCAACCTCACTGAGCTCGAGCTGTTTTGCAAGGAAGAATGGGCAAGAATTTCAGTCTCTCGATGTGCAAAACTGATAGAGACATACCCCAAGCGACTTGCAGCTGTAATCGCAGCAAAAGGTGGCTCTACAAAGTATTAACGCAAGGGGGCCGAATAATTTTGCTGCCCCACTTTTCATTTTTTTATTAGTTAAAAAAGTTTCAAAAATCCAATAGATTTCGTTCCACTTCACAATTGTGTCCCACTTGTTGGTGATTCTTCACATAAAATAAAAAATTTATATCTTTATGTTTGAAGCCTGAAATGTGGCAAAAGGTTGAAAAGTTCAAGGGGGCCGAATACTTTCGCAAGGCACTGTACTTATGACTGTCTAATAATACACGATAGAAATGGAAAACAGGGTAGCGCTGGAGTCCCTTCGAAACGTTTTGAACTGCCAGAAGAAGTTTTCACAACCCGGACTCGTGAAGGTACAGGTCTTCTCCCTTCATCCGGAGTAAGGTGAGAGGTCACCCCCTCGGGGCGCAGTATCCCCGATGCACCCCCCCACCACCACCCAAAACGACACACACTTCTGTGATGATTGGGAGACCCCGGTTCGACCAGCCCCCACGGTGGAGGAAACGACCCGCTGGAGAGAACACGCAGACTCCACACAGAAGGGTCACCTCGGCATTTATTCCAACAGCAAAACAACACCAGAGAGAAACGGTCTCCGAAAGATAAGCGCACACCGGGAAAAACACGACTGGGTCATTACAAATGGGAATAGGAGTTCTTTTTTTCTTTTCCGGACGTCGGTTGGATCGTGTCCTGGTGATTTCTCCCGTTTCGAACGGAGTTTAATGTCGCGTTTCTACTTTATTAGAGAGAGGCACTGAACTTTGGGGAACGTGACATCCACCCAGTATTACTAGTAGGTTGATAAATATAAATGTTCTTTTTCCCCCCGTATTATACCTCGCGAAATATAACGATGGCCAACTCCATAAGTCGAAATTTAAACCCTTCTCACGCTACAAGACAGTTCGTCAACATCACCGCGGCCCAAAACGCGACCTTCGGTATGACGTTGGCGGAAAAGGGGGTAGGGTAAGTGCGTCACAGCCGGGGGAAGCCCCTATCACGTGAGAGGGGTGCGGTGGGCGACGAGCCCCCGGGGGTGAAGAGAAGTTGATTTGCGTGGGGTGTGGAAACACTACACGACCGGGCAAGCGAGCCGTTTTTTTTTTGTTTTGTTTTTTCCAGAACATCAGAACAACCGCAGAGATGACCATCGATCCACCTCCAGACGTTTCCTTTTTTGTCCTCTTTGGCCTCCAAAATAAAAAAAAAAACTGGGATCCATCGTGGCATTGCCAAATTAAAACGTCAACCACTTTTCGGGCTTTCGTGCTGTCCATGATGAAACCGTCATGGTTGTGTAAGCATACGTTACGTCACAGACCGGCGGCGCTCGGACGTGAGGAGTGTCGTTACGTTTTTGAAATGGCACGTCAGACAAGATCTGTAAAAACCTGTAAAATTCAATTTCAATTCAGTTTTTTTATATAGCACCTTTCACAACAAGAATGCCCCAAGGCCCCGAACAAAGGAGTTGTTCCACACCCCCGCCACCCTCTGTGTACAGTAGAGCCCCCTGTACTGACTGGAGGAGCTCACCCAGCTGTGTCTGGAGAGAAGTCGGGGTATCGGCTTCAACCACAGGGCTGGGCGGCTTGTTCCCCACCCCCACCCCCTTCTGTGTACAGAAGAGCCTCCTGTCCTGACTCCAGTAGGAAATGTCACCTGGAGGCAACACACCGGCTTCTTTTAACAGATCACCTCGGGAATCGGGAACAACGGAGCTGTGTGCGGCCGTCTGTACGGAGGGTTTCAGCGCGGCGGGGCTCCGGGCTCGGGTCTGGACCCGGAGGGGGGGGAGACTGTCTGTGTGGAGTCTGCATGTTCTCCCTGTGTTCTCCGGGTCTAAAGACAGGCTTTTGGGCTAATTGGCTTCTGGGAAAACTGGCCCTGGTGTGTGTGTGTCCTGTGATGGAGTGCTGTCCTGTCCAGGGTGTGTGAGTGAGTGTGTGTTTGTCATGTGATGGACTGGTTCCTGTCCAGGGTGTGTGAGTGTGTGTGTCTGAGTGTCCTGTGAGGGACTGGTGTCCTATCCAGGTTGTGTGTGTGTGTCCTGTGAAGGACTGGTGTCCTGTTCAGGGTGTGTGAGTGTGTGTGTGTGTCCTGTGATGGACTGGTGTCCTATCTAGGGTGTGTGTATGTCCTGTGATGGACTGGTGTCCTGTCCAGGGTGTGTGAGTGAGTGTGTGTGTGTCCTGTGAAGGACTGGTGTCCTGTCCAGGGTGTGTGAGTGTGTGTGTCTGTGTGTCCTGTGATGGACAGATGGTACCAAGCCTGGACACCCATGAGACACTGGCTTCCTCAGAAGATTCTCACGGAGGGCACACTGTCCCTAACCCGGGTCCAGAAGAAACTACAGTGATCTATAATTCCTGCGCCTCGGAAGGGTTTATGACGTCTATGTCCGGCGCCCGCGACCGTGGACCGGCGGTTTGGCGTCGAGCTCCGCAGCTCGAGCTTCGGTGCGAGGCAGGGCGGGAGGGAGTCGATGTGGCCTCGGCGCCATCTTTGCTGGTGAGTCAATTGTGACCGTTGCGGTACAATAAACCATCAATAAACCTTTTCCCACCCCGTCCAGTATTTCTGTCGCGGCCCACGTCCCTTACAATCGACAAACTATTAAAACAAAACAGTAGCCCTTCGCAACATTACACGCCATTTTTTTTATTTTAAACGTCCGCTAGATACGCAGGTGGCTCGATACCTGTCTTATCCTCGCCGGCGTCTTTATACCGGCAAGTGAATTTTATGTGGGGTCCCTCAGAATTGTGACAGAAATGTCAGTGAACCACAATAAAAAACGAAACTTTTTTTTTAAAGGCGGTGAATGGATTTTCTGAGTAACCGTGTAGCGACTAACGTAAGGAAAAAAAAGTTGTCTTTCCCTACGAAGACGTTTTGGTACAGGACTTTCTTTAAATATCAGTTGTGCATAGCGTTTTACAAAAAGTTGATGATGATCTTGGAGATAATTGCAAAGGAAAATTGAGATAACTACCAAAACGTTACGTGTGAAACGACAGGACAGAACTTTGAACCCACAAAGAAACAAAGGTATGAAATATTGCCTCGTCATGGGGGGTTGATAATTGTAATAAGTGTTCCTAATTTTCGTAAAGAAATGTATATTATGGGAGTCACACGTGAGATTTAGTGTATATACGTTTCATATTGTGCATATATACGGGGTTAAAAAGTGGAATGAGTATGATTATAAACTCGTGTGTCCTATAATCAGATCATTTTTGAACAAGCTTTGATTAGACAGGTGAAAAACAACATCAAATCCTTGTTTTTAATATATTCTCACGTCTGAATATCAGCTTCTGCCCTCTGGCCAACATTTCAGGGCTCCCAGGTGTAGATCCCAAATTGAAACAAATATTAATTTGTTACCCAGTTAAACAGTTAATAGAAGTGAGTGACCAGGGTAAATAAAGGTGGGTCAGTGTAAACTGTTTATTCTGGACCAGACTTCGTCATGTGTGATATGTCATGACTTCTTATATTAAGTTTTATCTTTATATTTAGTTCTACATGTGTAATAGATGCGATGTGTGTCCATAAAAAGGTTTCTCCAGGGGAAAATCAAGTTCATTTTAAAACCGTGTTTCCTTTTTAGGGTACGTTTGCATTCCAAGTGTGGGGTTTTTGCCTTTTTATCATATTTTGGATGTGAATCCGTGGTATTTTTGCTGAGACAAGTTGCCTTTCTTATACGCGGAGGGATCTGCTCGTGAGATGTCCGCTTGGTCCATTTCTGAGCTCAGTATAAGGTGTAGAAAGCATGACTGTCATCATAACCCGCCTCTCACCCAGGTGTGGAATAATGTTGTGACTATTGCTTCAGCAATAACATGCTGATTGCATGTTTCTAGATGGGTATAACAGAGATCTCAACTACTGAGGGGCCTTATTAATAAAGTCTCCACAGCCGAAGCGCTGTATCTCTTTTCAGCTGGCGATAAACCTTTCCTCGATCCTTTGCGGACTTGTAAAACTGTTCATGATCAGAATAAAAAACGCTCACGCTAATACACAAGCACCCGTGTCTCGCCAAAGCTGACAAATAAACAGACGGACAAGCTGCACTGCATGTGTGAACAGGGGAATGAGCGAGCGAGCGGGGATAGGGCGCCTCCTGCGCTTAAAAGCTTACAGCACCTGGTATTCCCAGGCGGTCTCCCATCCAAGTACTAACCAGGCCCATCCCTGTTTAGCTTCCGAGATCAGACGAGATCAGGCGTGCTCAAGGGGGTGTGGCCGTAAGCGAGAGCAAGGCTCGCTGGCACCCTTCTTATTGAGAGGACAGCTCCGTCACCTCTTTTACGACGCTGCTTTTTTTCCCTTGCGTTTTTCTCTTCTTCCCACGTTCTCTCTCTTCACTGCCTTCGTCCCCGCTCTATTTCACTTCAGCCTTTCACTCTTGCTTCCTTCCAATGAGGACGGAGCTGCGGGAGAAAGGGCGCTATAGAGGATCGCTGTGGAGAGCTGCTGCTGTGCTTTGACATCTGAGCTCTGTGGAAAACGATCTCAATACAATTCTGAAAAACGCGACTCCCCGAACGCCAGCCGAACAAGTCTTGAAGTGGAAATCTAATAAGTAAATTGTTTCTTAAAATGTAGAAAGCTTTGCAAAAAATATATTGGTGCTTTAAGATAATATATTTCAAGGATCTACAGTGCCTTGCGAAAGTATTCGGCCCCCTTGAACTTTTCAACCTTTTGCCACATTTCAGGCTTCAAACATAAAGATATATATTTTTTTATTTTATGTGAAGAATCACCAACAAGTGGGACACAATTGTGAAGTGGAACGAAATCTATTGGATTTTTGAAACTTTTTTAACTAATAAAAAAATGAAAAGTGGGGCGTGCAAAATTATTCGGCCCCTTTACTTTCAGTGCAGCAAACTCACTCCAGAAGTTCAGCGAGGATCTCTGAATGATCCAATGTTGTCCTAAATGACTGATGGTGATAAATAGAATCCACCTGTGTGTAATCAAGTCTCTGTATAAATGCACCTGCTCTGTGATAGTCTCAAGGTTCTGTTGAAAGCGCAGAGAGCATCATGAAGACCAAGGAACACACCAGGCAGGTCCGTAATACTGTTGTGGAAAAGTTTAAAGCCGGATTTGGATACAAAAAGATTTCCCAAGCTTCAAACATCCCAAGGAGCACTGTGCAAGCGATCATCTTGAAATGGAAGGAGTATCAGACCACTGCAAATCTACCAAGACCTGGCCGTCCCTCTAAACTTTCAGCTCAGACAAGGAGAAGACTGATCAGAGATGCAGCCAAGAGGCCCATGATCACTCTGGATGAACTGCAGAGAACTACAGCTGAGGTGGGAGAGTCTGTCCATAGGACAACAATCAGTCTTACACTGCACAAATCTGGCCTTTATGGAAGAGTGGCAAGAAGAAAGCCATTTCTCAAAGATATCCATAAAAAGTCTCGTCTAAAGTTTGCCACAAGCCACCTGGGAGACACCCCAACATGTGGAAGAAGGTGCTCTGGTCAGATGAAACCAAAATCGAACTTTTTGGCCACAATGCAAAACGATATATTTGGCGTAAAAGCAACACAGCTCATCACCCTCACTGTCAAACATGGTGGTGGCAGCATCATGGTTTGGGCCTGCTTTTCTTCAGCAGGGACAGGGAAGATGGTTAAAATTGAGGGGAAGATGGATGCAGCCAAATACAGGACCATTCTGGATGAAAACCTGTTGGAGTCTGCAAAAGACCTGAAACTGGGACGGAGATTTATCTTCCAACAAGACAATGATCCCAAACATACAGCAAAATCTACAAAGGAATGGTTCACAAATAAACATATCCAGGTGTTTGAATGGCCAAGTCAAAGTCCAGACCTGAATCCAATCGAGAATCTGTGGAAAGAGCTGAAAACTGCTGTTCACAAACGCTGCTGTTCATCCAACCTCACTGAGCTCGAGCTGTTTTGCAGGGAAGAATGGGCAAGAATTTCAGTCTCTCGATGTGCAAAACTGATAGAGACATACCCCCAAGCGACTTGCAGCTGTAATCGCAGCAAAAGGTGGCTCTACAAAGTATTAACGCAAGGGGGCCGAATAATTTTGCACGCCCCACTTTTCATTTTTTTATTAGTTAAAAAAGTTTCAAAAATCCAATAGATTTTGTTCCACTTCACAATTGTGTCCCACTTGTTGGTGATTCTTCACATAAAATAAAAAAATTATATCTTTATGTTTGAAGCCTGAAATGTGGCAAAAGGTTGAAAAGTTCAAGGGGGCCGAATACTTTCGCAAGGCACTGTAAATGCTGTGCTACAGTACGTGCAGAATTTTAGAAAACAGTGCATCAACAAAGTATACTGTTTAGGTTACTTTAGAAGACAAGGTACCAAAACAATATATGCTGTCTGGGTTGTTAGAATTAGCTGAAAGTAACTGATAAGCTTTGAATAACAAAATATAGTGCTTCTTCTCTCGCTTTTTGATGTAATCTGTTTTCTCTTAGGGAAAGGGGAACTTTTAGAAGGGACAAAGCGCTGAGCTTTTTTACAGCGCAACATCTTTTAAAAACCCTGTACTGCTTGTAACAAATTGAGTCTCTGGTTGCACTTTGCGAAGTGGCAGCAGGGCTTGCAATATTGAAATAAAGACCTTACTCAGGTGAGAACTCTCTCTTGTGGCTTCCTTGAGAGTTCCATGACAATTTGAGGCTGCTAAAACTCCATCCGGACCCTGACAATTTTAGCAAAATTGGACAAACCTCGGAGGATAAATTGTTTATCCTTCCAGAGACGCGTCTGGAGAATTGGCAGCTGTCTGACGCCAGTAAGTGATCCTTAAAAATTAATAGTTTGAGAAGCGAGCCACAGGGGTGTTCTCACGCGGGTTTGATGAATCTGGGACTCATATAAAGAACTTATCTTAACACAGACGTGTGGTTTTTGCTCTGCGGAGTAGTTGATGTGATAAGGTTCTAAGTAAGGCACCGATCAGTAAAAATGGGAAATTAAAATTCAAAGATGAAAATGGGGCCGAGCAGTCCAGCAAAAGTACATGTACGACAAATTCAGAGAAACAATTATAGCCTGGGTTAGAGTAAAAAAAATGTTTTATGTTCATGAACTGTAAAGCTAGGGTAATAGGTGTAAGGGAACTTGCACATAATTTATATATGATAATTAGGGGCCCATAACTATGAAGGATCTTTGTAAGTGAATCAGAATGGACAGAGGAAAGTTGATTAGGAAAAAGAAGTTTCCCGAAGAAGGGGAAACTTAGAAGAGAAGGAGAAGAAAGGAAAGAAAGTGAATTGGTAAACTTATCTAATGGGAAGAGGAATCACAGAAATAATGGGAAGCTTAAAAAAAGACTAGTCTTGAAACTAAAGAACAGCAAGCTGCAGTAGTTCCTTTCATGCAGTAGCGAATGTTTACAACCTTGGCTCTTATAATCTGTTTTCCCAGTGGGTTGCTGTCACTGCCTCTGTGTCTACCAAACACTTGATGATGGAGATAAGCCCTTGGTGGGCACTGCCCTACCGCATGTATTATGATCAAGGGACAGGCTGTGGCTGGATTATTCGGGGTGAGATGGACTGAGATCACCCTCAGTCTGCTGGAACAGTGGAATGAAGGAACAGAAAAGATTGACTAGACATCAGACTGAAGGAACACCATGGGATGCGGGCTGGATCAAACAGAACTGTGTAATAGAGCCTGTTTGATATCATCACAGCACAATCAACGAAACTTCCTGGAGGGATGAATTTGGCTAATGGATTGTTGAATTTGCTAATTCTCTATTGTAGTATTGTAGATTGTTAATTGAAGTGGTGCACGGGGCTGGTGAACAGGTGCTGGACGCTTGGAGACCTCCAGTAGAGGGAAGACACGACCTGATACCTGGCGAGTGGGTGTGGGTGAGGAAGATATACCCTGCCAGATGTTGCAACCCTGCTGGGAAGGACCATATCAAGTGCAACTGACTACCGACTCTGCCATCTGAGTGACAGGATGAGCTTGCTGGATCTACGCATTGCGCTGACACCGAACCACTGCACCAGAGACTAAGTGAACATTATTATATATATACCTGTTAAGTGTAAGGAGTTTTACTTTTATAAATGGGGATATGGAATCAATACTTTATCAGTCAGCCACAAATAATAATCAGAGCTCCTGTTGGGATTGTATTGCTATAAAAGATGCTCATGGGAGTAATCCCCTTTGATAGAGGTGATTATTTAGGTTTATTGGCATGGGTAAATAGCCCTGCTTTTAGTCTGAGTGTAACTCTGCTGGGAGTGGTAGCCGGGGAGAGTCTGAGGGTCAGCACGATGACCAGCGGCTGACCCTACCTGTGTAAATAATGTCCTAGTAGTTCTAGTGCCCTGTGTAGTCTTGTAAAAGTATAGTGTGTTGTTAGGTAATTACCACCCTAACTATGTGTACGTGTTCCGTCAGTCTCCTCATGTGTGTGTATATCCTGTGTTTGAACCTGCAAATGCTACAGTATTTATTTTATAAACACCAGTATTGACACTTTGATCAGTATATTTATTATTAGTAGCCAGTCTTATAAATTTACAATTTAGATTAAGTCTGGTAACAGTTTTACAGTTAAATTAAATCATCAGACCACTAATGGAACTGAGAGCTGGGTGGAAATAAAACCAGGATACACATTTTAACCTCCAGGATCAGGAGTCTGATCCTCCTGGCTTCTTTACTCTGAAGATTCGTGTAAAACTCTTAAAAGCGCTTATTTCAGGGACTCGTGCTTGTCCTCTACTGCTCCACACGGGTACGCTTTGTAACGCAATAATCTGCGATGTAAACTTTTTTTTTCTGTTTAATGAATTTTATTCCTAGGTTTGTCGCTCTCCTTCTCCAACTGTGATGATTCGCTTCTCTTCACAGTCTGGTGTGTTTTTTTTGGGGGGGGGAGATTTTATATCTGTAAGAAAAGCCCCCCGGGCTCCGGACAGGAGTTTCCTCCAGCTCTGCTTTGTCAGAAAGAGCGCTGTGACGTCACAGACACCAGCCAGAGCGCCGGGATCAGAGAGCGAGAACGTGGAAGGCGCGAGGAGCGCACAGAGGAGAATTATTGATCACTTATGTATCGACAACCAATTTATTCAACTGAAGGACCATAGAATAATCGATTAACTTCACTGATTGGCGAATACTGATTCTTTTCTTGACCCTGTTTAAATATCTAGAAAACAGTCAATAAAGACAGTATCGATCAATTACCATAGTGCGTTTAGTGTTAATAATGTTCAATCTGAAATTAAACAATGATTATTCATATTATTATTTAGGTAACTCTATCCTAGAGCTAGAAAATTATATTCCAAGTTGATAAATGTATGTAAGTAACCGTTTAAATGCATTTTTTCCAGTGTTTATAAATCATAAGTATGGTAACCACGGCAACAGCCGGCACGTCACTGTATGTGTCTAGGTGTCTTGCATTCGTCACAGAGAGTGTATGTGACGTCACGGGCAGCAACTAATACTACTACTAGTGTATTCATTTTAACATTAGTGAGAGTACAACTGGTAGTTTTAATGGTAGTGTTCATAACAAAGTGTAAGTATTAATAACAAAGAGCTTGTTTGTTAATTGCGTCTCCACTCGTCCTTTGTTCTGAAAAGAACCTGTAAATGCTACAATATTCTTTACTCAACAGCTTATTAAAAACAGCTCCCGTGATGTTCAAACCGATTTTTTACACAGAACACCGACACAGCTTTGATTTCTGAATCTCTTTTTCTCGTGCGTTTATTTAATGTGGCACAATGCACTGGGATAAGGGTATTCTGTTCAAAAACCAATAGCATTTAAACCACAGCCCAGGTTCGATCTGTCTCCCAGAATCACCAGGGCGCACACACACACACACCCGTGCCGTTGAAGTGCTCTGCTTCATTTCTAAGGGCAACTCAACATTCACTCCTACCCCAAGTGCAGAAAAGACAGCATCCACAGCAACAACAGCTCAGGTCTCTGCACAGGAGCTAAGCTGCCCTCATCTCCTCTGCTCTGCGGCTCCTGCGGAGTGGAGTCCTGCCTGGAGCCGTGTTTGCAGGCGGCGGCTCCCCGCGCCCTGTCTGGGCGTCGTGTCCAAGAGCTCCTGGGAGGAAGAGCGAGCCCTCCCACTCGGGGGCTTTTCCACGGTCTGTGTGAGGAGGGGCGGGTGTGTCCAGTAGCTTATCGAGCGGAAGCCTGGGGCGGCGGAGAGCTGTGATCGTGCAGACCTTGAGGTGTCACCTCTTTGTCTGCTTTCCCGCCCCCCCTCCGCCCAAGCTCTGCTCCAAAGTAGCCCGGCAACCCCTCACACCTGCACGTGTCACAACCTAAGGTGCGGTCATGAGACACCCATGGGGTGTCGTTCTGTTCTTGCTAATTGTTTCCTGCCCGTCGCAGGCAGGAGTCCATGCGAGGAAGATGCGCTGGACAGAGCTCAGAGGGCGCAGCTGGGTGGCTTTCCTTCTGAGTGACGTTCTTGCAACACTCTCCCGCTACTCTTGGTGCGCTCATGCCACAACACAGGAAGGCTGGAGCAGGTGGCTGTGGGCTTGGCGCACCGCCGAAATAGCTCAGTTGGGAGAGCGTTAGACTGAAGATCTAAAGGTCCCTGGTTCGATCCCGGGTTTCGGCATTTTGTTTCATCGCGCCCTTTGTTCCTCTCTCCAGCGCCCCCTGCCTAAAGTGACGCGTCCCTTTCTCAGCCCGAAACGCAAGCGAGACACCAGCAGCAGTCCCTGCAGGTTTCCGTAGTGTAGCGGCTATCACGTTCGCCTAACACGCGAAAGGTCCCCGGTTCGAGACCAGGCGGAAACAGCCTCGTTTTGCACGCTCCTGTACTTCACAGAGGTCTTGAGCGACCGGTTATTTGTTCCCAATGTATTTCCGGTGCCTTCGTGCACTCTTGTACCAAACGCACGTTCCTTCTGTACGCGGAGCCGATCATTTGCAATTGGGCTGTGCCGACAGACCAGGTCGAGCTCTGTCGGCTCAAAAGCAGCGCAGGACCTGCAAGAACAACAGAAAGATTAGCATCCAGCGGGGGCCTCTTAGTGAGCCCAAGAGCTCATCAAGAATCGGCTCCAGCAACAGGGCTGGGCGCATTGTTCCATTCTCCGCCCACTCTCGGTGTAAACAAGTCCCTCCTGGTCTCTGCTTGAAATGCACTTTCCTGCGTTTGCTTTGGTGTAACTGGCTTCCCCTGCATGGGCGAATGTGAAGAAGATCCTTAGTAAGTCATTGAAGAAAACCGAGAAGAGGTCGGAGTGGCCTCTGTCGTTCATCAACGATCCAGTCAGGCAGTACTCCTCTGTAAAGCGCCGTTCGTTCACGTCGATTGGCTTTTTTTTGCCTTCATTCGTGCGAGTAGTAAAAGCAGACGCCCCTATTCTGCCGTCACCCGGATTCGAACCGGGGTTGTTGCGGCCACAACGCAAAGTACTGACCACTATACGATCACAGCGAGTTACCGAGACACACGCGGCATGGCGGAAAGGGCTGTGCTCTCTTCGTGTGACATAATTCGGAAAAGTCCTGACGTTGCATTTCAACTGAGCCCCAGTATACATCGACCCTTCGACACTCTGAGTGACAACTCTCTTGCGTGTTTTCTCATATTTATGTAGTTTGCTTGCTTGATGCCGTGAACAGCATGGTTGTTCGCTGCCATATAGTCTAGCGGTTAGGGCTCCTGGTTTTCACCCAGGCGGTTCGACTCGGTTTTGCCTCCTGCTTTCCAAAAGATCAGCACCGTGTACGAAAGAGCCGCATTAAAACTACTCGAACGTGCAAAACGTGCGAGAAGAGGGGGCGCTTGTTTCCAACCGAAACTTCTCGCGTGTGAGACGAGCTGATCATCGCTGTGGGAGGGTTACTCTGGTAGACAGGGCTGACCTTCGGCAATAGGATTTATAGTCTCCAAGATGATATTTGCACTTTCTGGAGAGGCGATTTTCTCCACTTCAGTAGCCCGATTTCGTCGATTGCGTGGAGAGGGCTGTAGAATGTGGCGCCGCCTTTCCTGCTCCGTCCATGACAGGCGTGCTGGTCTCTGGAGAGAGAGCACGGTCCATCAGCGCACTCCAATAAAGGCACTGGAAGCAGCTGAATCGCATTGGCGAAGCTCAGCGCTGGGCCGCTGGGCATGTCTTACCACCGTTTCCGTAGTGTAGTGGTTATCACGTTCGCCTCACACGCGAAAGGTCCCCGGTTCGAAACCGGGCGGAAACAGACATCTTTTGTCGCCAGGCACAAAAGGGGATTGGGGATTCGCCTAGCGCTGTGATCGAACAGACCCACTGGACCCACCTCTTAGTGTGGCGGGATCTGCACAGTGCATGTCACAGCGCATCCTGCTTTCACTTCAAGGCGCGTCCTGATGTACCCCAGTCTCCCGCGTGACAGGTGGGGACAGGTGACAGGTCCTATACTAACGAGGAAGACATCGCTCTCTCCGACCCCCGGCTTCGTGTCCCGACCCACCGTGCTGGAAGCCGACGCGTGCTGTGATTCCTTTACGGAGCAGAAATGACAACCAAGGAGCCGAGAGATCATTTCAGCATTTCGCGTCTGAACGGAAAACACAAACGACCAACTCGGAATGACTTGCCTTTGACGCTTTTCAAAGTGTTCTTTGTGCACGATGACTGCGCCGCCTAGCAGATACAAATGGGTTGTACAACTTTGAACTAGCAAATGGAAGAGGGCTGAATTAAGAGACAAGATGTAAAAAGGGTTAACTTAAGTCAGTTCTGCCTGAAAATTAGACTTCTAAGCAACAGGGGTTTATGGCAGGAAAGGGGGTTAACTGATAAGGATTCCAGATGCGAGGGGGCATAATCTTAAACTGACCATTTGGCCAGGGTCTCTTAACTGGCCAAATACCATGACCCCCCTCACCATAACACCGAATGACGTCTGAAGCAGCAAGGAAGGACTATATAACCTAAAAGTTTGTACCGGCACATCGAACAATACTTCGGTTTTGTTGTTTCTTGCGGGAAACAAGACTTCGGCTTTATTGTTCCTTGCATGCAATACACTCATCTGTTTTACTTCATCTCGGGATCCAGAACCTTATTCTTTCTGTTACAACAAATTTGGCTTAGTCGGCGGATGCTCCAGAAGGCGCAGAACTTCCCATCGGTAGGAGAGACGGTCAGCGCTCACATTACTAAGAGGTATGGACTCCTCTTTTATTAAAAAAAAAGTCCCGACTCTCTCTGATCGATTGGGAAATCTCTGCTCCCTGCGAGAATCGCCCGAGATGACGGAGTAAACGTGAGTTCCTGAATTCCTCTGGCCCGGGGAAGACACCGGTGTATGTAATGGGTGGTTTGCTGTAAGCCCAGAATTTGGTCTGGCAGGCGGTCCGCGGTATTGTGTACAGGCGTTCGAAGCTGGTGTAGGCGTCCCACACTGACAGATTGAAGAAACTGAGTCTTTTTAGTCTGAAGGGAGTGTCTCACACTGACAGATTGAAGAAACTGAGTCTCTTTAGTCTGAAGGGAGTGTTTCACACTGACAGGCCGGAGGAACTGAGTCTCTTTAGTCTGAAGGGGGCGTCCCACACTGACAGATTGAAGAAACTGAGTCTCTTTAGTCTGAAGGGAGTGTTTCAAACTGACAGGCCGGAGGAACTGAGTCTCTTTAGTCTGAAGGGAGTGTCTCACACTGACAGGCCGGAGGAACTGAGTCTCTTTAGTCTGAAGGGAGTGCCTCACACTGACAGGCCAGAGGAACTGAGTCTCTTTAGTCTGAAGAGAGTGTCTCACACTGACAGATTGAAGAAACTGAGTCTCTTTAGTCTGAAGGGAGTGAACCCAGGTGCCCTGTGCTGAGCCAGGATCAGGGTGGAGCGGCGATTGCCATGATCCGGCGAGCACAAAGCTTCATCAGCTGCCCTTTGCCACAGGAGGTAAGAGGATGTCCAGTGATGACGTGCTTCCCTGTCCGTCGTGGCAGTGAACAGGTACTGGTTACAGGATCTCTAAAAAAGGAAATGAAGACCGAAATCAGATCCGACCCACCATGCTGCCACGGCGACGGTGCACTGCCCAGTGAAAGTGGCAGCCTCTCCCTGGACTGTGGGTGGAAACTGGAGCACCTGGAGGAAACCCCCACAGACCAGGGAGAGAACATGCAAACTCCACACAGACAGCACCCACACCCCAGGTCCGGCACTGTGAAGCATGCCCGACGATGCGGAAGGGCTTTTACAAATGAGTGTGTAACTCACACTGGTGCCCAGGATGGCCTGCTACCGGAACGCAACCTAATTTTCTTCATGCAGTTTGTTCGAAGCGGTTCACAGGAGCTGGAGGTGAGGACTGAGCTGGGGTCCAGGGTGCGAGAGTGACTGCTGATGTCACGTGTGTGTGTGTGTGTGTGTGTGTCTGGATCATTGTGAGCGCCGTCAGGTTTGTGTATTTGTTTAAACAAGAGGAAGTGTCTGTTCGGGTCTGACTCTGTGTGAGGGTGCAGCTCTAACTGTGCGCGCTGGCCTGTCTATCTCTCTACACTGCATGAGGGGCTAAATCTGCCTCCGAGAGCCCGACTTTTCAGAAGAAAAATCTATGAAAAGGCACGGCCTGGCCCTCTTCTCTTGCTCCCGATATATAACACACTGGGGGATGAAGCTGGTGTCTTCAGCTGTAACCCTAGCTATTTATGCAAACAGCTCTTTTATGAAAAGCAGCTCTAGGCCTAGACAAGAGGAACAGATTAAACAAATCTTGGACTTATGACTTATTCAAAGCAGACTGAGCGCTGCTATACTGTATGTAGGAGCCAGAGATGAAGAATGAGCTATTTAAGGAAATCAGGAGTGTGAGAGAGGGAGAGTGTGTTTTTCCTCCCAATAGAGAAGGCTTGTGGTTCTTTATGCTTTTTTCCACAGGCTGCCAACGTGAGTACGTGTTGGGTTCTTGGTTTGAACGCTCGAGTTGTCAGGCTGGCGGTTTTTGTTCCTGTTGGAGCCCATAATTGTGAACAAGGCGCTTGAGGACGTCTCTGTGCGGGTGTGCGTTTGTAATGACGTGTGTGTGCCTCTCCGTTTCAGTATAAAAAATGCATTTAAGACATTCAGCCTTTTCATGTTCCTAATAGTCTTTCCTTCTTGACAATAATAACTAAGGTGGCTGCTGGGAGAGGTGTTAGTAGGGCCAGCAGGGGGTGCTTACCCTGCGGTCTGTGTGGGTCCTGATGCCCCAGTATAGTGACGGGGGACACTGGACTGTAAACAGGCGCCGTCCTTTGGATGAGACGTAAAACCGAGGTCCTGACTCTCTGTGGTCATTAACAATCCCGGGGTGTCTCTGGAGAAGAGTAGGGGTGTTACCCCAGTGTCCTGGCCTAATATCCCCCCCCTGGTCTTTACCTATCATGGCCTCCTAATCACCCCCCCCTCTCTGAACTGGCTCTATCCCTCTGTTCTCCTCCCCACTGAGAGCTGCTGTGTGCTGTACATTCCTCCTGCGGTGGAGGAAACGACCCGCTGGAGAGAACACGCAGACTCCACACAGAAGGGTCATCTCGCAAGGTACACACCACGTAATTGTACAAATTTGCACCGATTTTGAACGCATTTTAATTGCAAGAATACCCACTAACCTAATCAGGAAAAACGGGTTTTATACGTTTGTAAATGATCTATTTTTTTTACTTCATAAAATCTCTTTTTTTTTAATCAATCTAACGGTTCGAATCCATCGGAGATTACAGTAACAGCGACGATAATACACGCGTCTCTTTATTTTTTATTTTTATTTATGCTTAACAGAATAACAACATATGAAAAAGATTAAACACATTAAATAAAAAAAAAATGATGTCCGCATCGCTTTCATATTTTTGCACTTCGAAATAGTCCGCAAATACCCCCCCTTACACTTTAAAATGCTCAAACACAGGGTACTTCCCAGACCACTTCATTTTATGTCTATAATAACGTGCCGTTATAATCTTTCAATGTATGACAAACGAAATTTTAATGTTGTTTTCGATGGGGCTGAGACTTAACATAACATTTGTTTTCATCAAAACAAATAGCACTGTTGTTTTCTTTTTTTAATAGAAGTCTGCAACTTAGTCCAGAATTATTATTTTTTTTACTCTGGGACATAACCAAAACACATGCTGAATAGTTTTTTTAAAATATTTTTTTATTAAATGTGTAAAGAATTTACAAATACAAATACAGAGGATCAAATTAGGTACAAGAGAACAAACACAAACAGAAAAATAAACAGTTAACCGCCAGAGGTAATAAGTAAGTTATATGATTAAATTGTATTTTTTACATATATCGTATGTTTTCCGTGCTTTATTATTTCTCACATTTTTAATAGAATTTAAATAGTGTTTCAGCTCCACCTCAAAAGAACTAAAAAGGGGAGTATTATTAGACCATTTGGATTTATGGATGTGAAATTTACCAAGAATGATTAATAAATTGACTATAAATAAATGCTCTTTTCCCAAATTTTCTACTAAACAGTACAATAAAATGTCAAAATCCTTCAATCTAAAAAACACCTTTAACTGCCTGCAAACAAAACTCTGTAAATCCGGCCAAAACCTACACCTAACAAATAAATGCCCCAAAGATTGCTTTTCCGCCGGACAAAAAATACACAGATCATCCTGCTCATGCTTAAATTTACATGCTGAATAGTTAAGCGCCTCTTTAACGACGGCGCGTAGCAACAGTCACTAAGGAAGCGCCGCCTGACCCGGAACCAGTTTACAAGAGCGACGCTCTGTTCCTGTTCCGAGCAGCAGGAGCGGGTCTCAGCTCCGCTGTGTTTTCCCAATCCCGGGTTTGAGCCTCGGCGGTAATCGGCTCTTTCTTTCCGCGCCGTCTCCGGAGACGAGATGGCGGATGGCCCGTTGGGTCTGGAGAGCGAGCTCCACGCCTTCATGGAGGTGCTGCTGCGATCGATCGTGTACGAGGTGTCGGAAGTTTTCCGGAACGGGATGGCCGACGCCGAGGACAAGTTTCAGAGCAAACTCCGGGGCATCTCGCAGGTCCTGGTGAGACGGGCGGTGGTGAAGATCACCCAGTTCGTCGAGGACAGTGTCGGGGGCGAAATCGCGCAGATGAAGAGGGAAAACGAGAGGCTGAAGGTGAGATTGCGGTTCTGGGAGAAGGAGCCAGGAGCAGGAGGAGATCGGGGACAGACAGATCGTGTTGGACACACGCTTCCCTGTGAAGCCCCTGCAGGGATAAAGGAAGAAACGGACACAGAACCGGAGCTGTCAGGTCAGTGGGGTGACTTCTGTGAAATAACAGTGCCTTGTGTGTTTAAAACCAGTATCTTGAACGTCAATCACTGGTGACAATCCAGTGCAGAGATGCAGAGTGAAGTGGGAGAGATCTGTGTGATGTAGCGACAGGATTCTGGACCGGAAACCACAGCTTTTGTTTTCCCTCCGGTTGTGGTGCTGGAAACATCTGTAATACAGCAACAGGGCTGAAGACTGTTCAGCCTTCAGTTATTGTGGACCTGAATCAATTTTGTGTCATGTGGCGTCGTCGTGTATGCTTATACTTACAAATACTTGTCAGTAATTTGATTTGCTCTTGGTTCAATTGCGGACCTGGTGTGCGATCTGCGTGCCTTTGGTATGTTATGGACACACTGGTTTCCTACGGGTGTTCCGGTCCAGAAACATGCTGTTTCTTGTGTGTAGTACATGTAATTAATAATAATTGCTTACACTTATATAGCGCTTTTCTGGACACTCCACTCAAAGCGCTTTACAGGTAATGGGGAATCCCACTACCACCACCAGTGTGCAGCCCCCACCTGGATGATGCGACGGCAGCCATAGTGCGCCAGAACGCTCCCCACACAGCAGCTCTCAGTGGGGAGGAGAAGAGAGTGATGAAGCCAGTTCAGAGAGGGGGGGTTATTAGGAGGCCATGATTGGTAAGGGCCCATGGGAAATTTGGCCAGGACGCCGGGGTTACACCCTTACTCTTTTCGAGTCACTCTGCAGCTCCCAGCTGGCAGCCCCCCAGCCTGGTCAGTACCTGGAGGGGAGACTCCTGGGAAAAACTAAGGTTGCTGCTGGGAGAGGTGTTAGTGGGGCCAGCAGGGGGCGCTCACCCTGCGGTCCGTGTGGGTCCTGATGCCCCAGTATAGTGACGGGGGACACTGGACTGTAAACAGGCGCTGTCCTGCGGATGAGACGTCAAACCGAGGTCCTGACTCTCTGTGGTCATTGGCACTGTCCTGATGAGCCATCACTCTGTTTTAAAAGGACTCACCCTGTGACATATATTAACATCTGGGAAAACCAGCCCTGATGTGCTTGTCTGTGTGACTGCTCTCCCCTGCGAATCTGAAATGGAAGAAGCGGTTCGGAAACGGACAGGTGGAACATAATATTTACATTACATTTGTCTGTGTCCGTATCCGGTTAATTTCTCCATCTGATGCATTGGTGCTCATTCAATATGAAACTTCATTTTCTCCCCACAGCAGAGAAACGCTTTAATGCACAAAGGTAGCACTACTTTTCTCCCCACCTCTCCCTCTCAGAATAGCGTAGTAACAGTAATTAGTAACCTGCGTTATGACCCCTGATTAATAATGAACAGTACACTCTCAATGTGCTGTAGTATCTAGCTAGTCAGCTGTCTCTCCCCCAGTTCGGTGTTAATGTATTGTACCGTCCAGTCAATGTCTGTATTAATTCCCTAAAAATGTACATTTTTAACGTACTGTAGGGTCTGCTCAGTCACTATTTCTGTATTAACCCCTCTATTTCTCAGTGCAGTGCTGATATACTGTACGATCTAGTTAGCCACTGCCTATATTAACCATTTACTCTCATTGCAGTGCTGTTGTACTTGTAGTACAATATAGTATAGTGTCCAGTCAGTCACTGTGTCTGAATTAACCCCTCTCTCTCTTTGCAGTGATCATGCACTGTCGTATCCAGTCACTGTGTTTGTATAAACCCCTCTCATGGTTTATTTTGAATGTATTGTAACATCTAGTTGTTCACTGTCTGTATTAATACCTCACTCTTAGTGCAGTGTTAATGTACTTTAGTAATCAAGTCGCTGTGTGTATTAACCCATCTATTTCTCAGTGCAGTGCTAATCCACTGTAGCACTTAATAATTTTATAAAGCACTCTCAATGCAGTGTTAATGTATTTTAGAGACCAGTCAGTCTGTATGTTTGTATTAAACTTTCTCTCAGTGCACTATTAATATACCTGTCTTCACTCAGTCTTTGTGTTTGTATTGATGCTTCTCACTCTCAGTGCAGTGTTACAGTACAGAAGTTTTCAGTCACTGTCTGTATTAACCTCCCCCTCTCTCTCAGTGCAGTGTTCATGTACTGGAGTGTCCAGTCAGTGTGTCTGTATGAACCCCTCTCTCTCTCAGTGCAGTGTTCATGTACTGGAGTGTCCAGTCAGTGTGTCTGTATGAACCCCTCTCTCTCTCAGTGCAGTGTTCATGTACTGGAGTGTCCAGTCAGTGTGTCTGTATGAACCCCCCCCTCTCTCTCTCAGTGCAGTGTTAATTTACTGGAGTGTTCAGTCAGTGTGTCTGTATGAACCCCTCTCTCTCTCAGTGCATTGTTAATGTACTGGAGTGTCCAGTCAGTCAGTGTGTCTGTATGAACCTCTGTCTCTCCCAGTGCAGTGTTAATGTACTGGAGTGTCCAGTCAGTGTGTCTATATTAACCCCTCTCTCTCTCAGTGTAGTGTTAATGTACTGGAGTGACCAGTCAGTGTGTCTGTATGAACCCCTCTCTCTCTCAGTGCAGTGTTAATGTACTGAGGTGTCCAGTCAGTCAGTGTGTCTGTATGAACCCCTCTCTCTCTCAGTGCAGTGTTAATGTACTGGAGTGTCCAGTCAATATGTCTGTATTACCCCTCTCTGTCTCAGTGCAGTGTTAATGTACTGGAGTGTCCAGTCAGTGTGTCTGTATTAACCCCTCTCTCTCCCAGTGCAGTGTTAATGTACTGGAGTGTCCAGTCAGTGTGTCTGTATGAACCCCCCTCTCTCTCAGTGCAGTGTTAATGTACTGAGGTGTCCAGTCAGTCAGTGTGTCTGTATTAACCCCTCTCTCTCTCTCAGTGCAGTGTTAATGTACTGGAGTGTCCAGTCAGTGTGTCTGTATTAACCCCTCTCTCTCTCTCAGTGCAGTGTTAATGTACTGGAGTGTCCAGTCAGTGTGTCTGTATTAACCCCTCTCTCTCTCTCAGTGCAGTGTTAATGTACTGGAGTGTCCAGTCAGTGTGTCTGTATGAACCCCCTCTCTCTCAGTGCAGTGTTCATGTACTGGAGTGTCCAGTCAGTGTGTCTGTATGAACCCCTCTCTCTCTCAGTGCAGTGTTAATGTACTGAAGTGTCCTGTCAGTGTGTCTGTATGAACCCCTCTCTCTCTCAGTGCAGTGTTAATTTACTGGAGTGTCCAGTCATTGTGTCTGTATTAACCCCCCTCTCTCTCTCCCAGTGCAGTGTTAATGTACTGGAGTGTCCAGTCAGTGTGTGTGTCTGTATTAACCCTCCTCTCTCTCTCACTACAGTGTTAATATACTGGAGTGTTCAGTCAGTGTGTCTATATGAACCTTCCTCTCTCTCAGTGCAGTGTTCATGTACTGGAGTGTCCAGTCAGTGTGTCTGTATTAACCCCTCTCTCTCACTACGGTGTTAATGTACTGGAGTGTCCAGTCAGTGTGTCTGTATGAACCCCTCTCTCTCTCAGTGCAGTGTTAATGTACTGGAATGTCCAGTCAGTGTGTCTGTATGAACCCCTCTCTCTCTCTCAGTGCAGTGTTCATGTACTGGAGTGTTCAGTCAGTGTGTCTGTATGAACCCCCCTCTCTCAGTGCAGTGTTAAGGTACTGGAGTGTCCAGTCAGTGTTTCTGTTTTAACCCCTCTCTCTCAGTGCAGTGTTAATGTACTGGAGTGACCAGTCAGTGTGTCTGTATGAACCCCTCTCTCTCTCAGTGTAGTGTTAATGTACTGAGGTGTCCAGTCAGTCAGTGTGTCTGTATGAACCTCTGTCTCTCCCAGTGCAGTGTTAATTTACTGGAGTGTCCAGTCATTGTGTCTGTATTAACCCCTCTCTCTCTCAGTGCAGTGGTAATGTACTGAGGTGTCCAGTCAGTCTGTGTGTCTGTATTAACCCTCCTCTCTCTCTCAGTTCAGTGTTAATGTACTGGAGTGTCCAGTCAGTGTGTCTGTATGAACCCCCCTCTCTCTCAGTGCAGTGTTAATGTACTGGAGTGTCCAGTCAGTGTGTCTGTATGAACCCCTCTCTCTCTCAGTGCAGTGTTCATGTACTGGAGTGTCCAGTCAGTGTGTCTGTATGAACCCCTCTCTCTCTCAGTGCAGTGTTAATGTACTGGAGTGTCCAGTCAGTGTGTCTGTATGAACCCCTCTCTCTCACTACGGTGTTAATGTACTGGAGTGTCCAGTCAGTGTGTCTGTATGAACCCCCCTCTCTCTCAGTGCAGTGTTAATGTACTGGAGTGTCCAGTCATTGTGTCTGTATTAACCCCTCTCTCTCTCAGTGCAGTGGTAATGTACTGAGGTGTCCAGTCAGTCTGTGTGTCTGTATTAACCCTCCTCTCTCTCTCACTACAGTGTTAATATACTGGAGTGTCCAGTCAGTGTGTCTGTATGAACCCCCCTCTCTCTCAGTGCAGTGTTAATGTACTGGAGTGTCCAGCCAGTGTGTCTGTATGAACCCCTCTCTCTCTCAGTGCAGTGTTAATGTACTGGAGTGACCAGTCAGTGTGTCTGTATGAACCCCTCTCTATCTCAGTGTAGTGTTAATGTACTGGAGTGTCCAGTCAGTGTGTCTGTATGAACCCCTCTCTCTCTCAGTGCAGTGTTAATGTACTGGAGTGACCAGTCAGTGTGTCTGTATGAATCCCTCTCTCTCTCAGTGCAGTGTTAATGTACTGGAGTGTCCAGTCAGTGTGTCTGTATGAACCCCTCTCTCTCTCTCAGTGCAGTGTTCATGTCCTTGAGTGTCCAGTCGTTGTGTCTGTATGAACCCCTCTCTCTCTCAGTGCAGTGTTAATGTACTGGAGTGTCCAGTCAGTGTGTCTGTATTAACCCCTCTCTCTCAGTGCAGTGTTAATGTACTGGAGTGTCCAGTCAGTGTGTCTGTATTAACCCCTCTCTCTCTCAGTGTAGTGTTAATGTACTGCAGTGTCCAGTCAGTGTGTCTGTATTAACCCCTCTCTCTCAGTGCAGTGTTAATGTACTGTAGTGTCCAGTCAGTCAGTGTGTCTCTATGAACCCCCCTCTCTCTCAGTGCAGTGTTAGTGTACTGGAGTGTTCAGTCAGTGTTTCTGTTTTAACCCCTCTCTCTCTCAGTGCAGTGTTAATGTACTGGAGTGTTCAGTCAGTGTTTCTGTTTTAACCCCTCTCTCTCTCAGTGTATTGTTAATGTACTGGAGTGACCAGTCAGTGTGTCTGTATGAACCCCTCTCTCTCTCAGTGTAGTGTTAATGTACTGCAGTGTTCAGTCAGTGAGTCTGTATGAACCTCCCTCTCTCTCAGTGCAGTGTTAATGTACTGGAGTGTCCAGTCAGTGTGTCTGTATGAACCCCTCTCTCTCCCAGTGCAGTGTTCATGTACTGGAGTGTCCAGTCAGTGTGTCTGTATGAACCCCTCTCTCTCCCAGTGCAGTGTTCATGTACTGGAGTGTCCAGTCAGTGTGTCTGTATGAACCCCTCTCTCTCTCAGTGCAGTGTTAATGCACTGGAGTGTCCAGTCAGTGTGTCTGTATTAACCCCTCTCTCTCTCAGTGCAGTGTTCATGTACTGGAGTGTCCAGTCAGTGTGTCTGTATGAACCCCTCTCTCTCTCAGTGCAGTGTTAATGCACTGGAGTGTCCAGTCAGTGTGTCTGTATTAACCCCTCTCTCTCTCAGTGCAGTGTTCATGTACTGGAGTGTCCAGTCAGTGTTTCTGTTTTAACCCCTCTCTCTCAGTGCAGTGTTAAGGTACTGGAGTGTCCAGTCATTGTGTCTGTATTAACCCCTCTCTCTCTCAGTGCAGTGGTAATGTACTGAGGTGTCCAGTCAGTCTGTGTGTCTGTATTAACCCTCCTCTCTCTCTCTCACTACAGTGTTAATATACTGGAGTTTCCAGTCAGTGTGTCTGTATGAACCCCCCTCTCTCTCAGTGCAGTGTTAATGTACTGGAGTGTCCAGTCAGTGTGTCTGTATTAACCCCTCTCTCTCACTACGGTGTTAATGTACTGCAGTGTCCAGTCAGTGTGTCTGTATTAACCCCTCTCTCTCAGTGCAGTGTTAATGTACTGGAGTGTTCAGTCAGTGTTTCTGTTTTAACCCCTCTCTCTCTCAGTGTATTGTTAATGTACTGAGGTGTCCAGTCACTCAGTGTGTCTGTATGAACCTCTGTCTCTCCCAGTGCAGTGTTAATTTACTGGAGTGTCCAGTCATTGTGTCTGTATTAACCCCTCTCTCTCTCAGTGCAGTGGTAATGTACTGAGGTGTCCAGTCAGTCTGTGTGTCTGTATTAACCCTCCTCTCTCTCTCACTACAGTGTTAATATACTGGAGTGTCCAGTCAGTGTGTCTGTATGAACCCCTCTCTCTCTCTCAGTGCAGTGTTCATGTCCTTGAGTGTCCAGTCGTTGTGTCTGTATGAACCCCCCTCTCTCTCAGTGCAGTGTTAATGTACTGGAGTGTCCAGTCAGTGTGTCTGTATTAACCCCTCTCTCTCACTACGGTGTTAATGTACTGCAGTGTCCAGTCAGTGTGTCTGTATTAACCCCTCTCTCTCAGTGCAGTGTTAATGTACTGTAGTGTCCAGTCAGTCAGTGTGTCTGTATGAACCCCCCTCTCTCTCAGTGCAGTGTTAATGTACTGGAGTGTCCAGTCAGTGTTTCTGTTTTAACCCCTCTCTCTCTCAGTGTATTGTTAATGTACTGGAGTGTTCAGTCAGTGTTTCTGTTTTAACCCCTCTCTCTCTCAGTGTATTGTTAATGTACTGGAGTGACCAGTCAGTGTGTCTGTATGAACCCCTCTCTCTCTCAGTGCAGTGTTCATGTACTGGAGTTTCCAGTCAGTGTGTCTGTATGAACCCCTCTCTCTCTCAGTGCAGTGTTAATGTACTGGAGTGTCCAGTCAGTGTGTCTGTATTAACCCCTCTCTCTCACTACGGTGTTAATGTACTGGAGTGTCCAGTCAGTGTGTCTGTATGAACCCCTCTCTCTCTCAGTGCAGTGTTAATGTACTGGAGTGTCCAGTCAGTGTGTCTGTATTAACCCCTTTCTCTCACTACGGTGTTAATGTACTGCAGTGTCCAGTCAGTGTGTCTGTATGAACCCCTCTCTATCTCAGTGTAGTGTTAATGTACTGGAGTGTTCAGTCAGTGTGTCTATATGAACCTCCCTCTCTCTCAGTGCAGTGTTCATGTACTGGAATGTCCAGTCAGTGTGTCTGTATGAACCCCTCTCTCTCTCTCTGTGTGTTTCTCGCGAGACTGAGTGAGTGAGTGGGCGGAGCTTCGGTGGGTTTGATCGTGTGGCGGTGTTTTCTTCACTGGGTTTGTGTTTTTCTGTCTTTTTTGGGGAAAAGCGGGGTTTATTTTCTCATTATGGCCGGTTCTGGAGGCTCTGATCCTCCAGACCTCTCCTTTGAGAAACTAACTCGTCGCCATGGTGTGAAAATCTCCCCTGCGGAGTTCTGTCCGCTTGAGAGGTGCGTTCTTGCGGTCGGGGAGGTCGTGGGCTGCAGGAACATCAGGTCCGCTTCCCGCATGAGTGGAGGTATAGTCATTTTCTTGCAGTCTACCGATTTGGCAAACACCCTGGTGGAGAAGGGAGTTGTCCTGGACGGCACCTTCACCCCGGTACTGCCTCTCGCGGCCCCGGCTCGAAAGATCACCCTCTCCAACGTGCCTCCGTTCATGAGGAACGAGCTGCTGGAGAGGGAACTGTCCCGATACGGACAGGTGGTCTCTCCGATCAGGAGGGTCCCTCTGGGCTGCAGGGCTCCGCAGCTGAAGCACGTCGTCTCTTTCCGGAGACAGGTCTACGTCATCCTAAAAAACCCCACGGAAGAGATCAATGTGGCCCTTAAATTTCGTATTGACAGCTGCGACTATGTTGTATTCGTGACTTCGGAATCGATGAAGTGCTTCAGGTGCGGGAGCGAGGGGCATGTGGTGAAGAACTGCCCGGAGGTGGAGGAAGAGACAGGCAGGGAGCCTCAGCCCCAGGGCGCACAGGAGGCTAGCCGACAGCGTCAGGCAGCGGGGAGCGGAGCAGCACAGGGAGGCAGCGGGGAGTCAGAGCCCACGGCCGGGGTGCAGGAGAGGAGATCGCTGGAGGGAGCAGGTGAGCCCGAGCCGGTGGCGTCCCAATCAGGAGAGCAGATAGTAAAGAGTGGACCACCGCAGCCCTCAGAAGAGCAGGGAGCCCCCCACACCGGAGAGCAAGAGATGAGCGCTGGCGGAGAGATGAGCGCTGCTCAGGAGAGTCAGGGAGAGAGAGAGCAGGTAGTGACACCGACAGGGGAAAACGCGTCTCAAGCGCCAGCGAAAATTGCAGACACGGTGTGGGGAGGAAATGAGTTATCATCTGAAAAAATAGATGATGGTTTTAAGACGCCGCGGAGAAAGCGCACGAAAAAATCTGTGCAGAGTGCGGTGCAGAAGAAGCGCAGCACAGAGAGCTCGGTGGAGGGCGGCTCTGTCGCCGGCCCGGGGGCCGCGAGTGACTCCGACACCGGGAGAGTGAGGACGCGCTGGAGTGTCCTCGCCGCCACCGCCGCCGCCGCCCGGAGCTCCTCGGAGTCCGGGAGCGACGACGAGGGCGGCTTCACCGACTCCTCTCTCGCCTCGGGCTCCTCGGCCCGGCGGAGCTGCAGAGGAGGCTACAGTTTCCAGAGCATTAGGGAGTTCTTAGAGAAGACTAAGGGTAAGAGGGGAACTGTGGTCGAGGATTTTTTTCCCGACACCGAGCTCTTTGTCCTCTCCGCGACGCGCCATCTGAAGAGGGGCTCGGGTGCGAATGACTTCAGCGATCAGGAGAGATGGCGCCTGAAGAGCCTTTTAGGTAAGATCAAGGCAGGACCGCGGAACGCACCACAGCACGAATGAGTCCTGTCTCTCACGTCACATCACTATCCGTCTGCGTGCTACGTGTCTGTTCGTGTTTTATGTTTTTTCTTTTTTTCTTTTCCGCAAACATGGGCGACATTAGGATAGGGAGTTTGAACACCAATGGGTGCAGGAGGGCTTTGAAGCGAGCTGCGGTGTTGGAGATTATCAAAGAAAAGAACCTGCAGGTGACTTTCCTGCAGGAGACCCACACCGACAGCTCCAACATCGTCGCCTGGCAGCGGGAGTGGCAGGGGGACATCGTGTACAGTCACGGGTCCCCTGTGAGCGCGGGGGTCGCGGTGCTGTTCTCTGTGGGGTTCAAGCCCCTCTCTATCGCCGTCCAGGAGGTGGTGAAGGGTCGCCTGCTACTCGTGCGAGTAGTTATCGGAAAGAAAACCTTTGTTTTTATTAACGTTTATGCACCCACCGACGGCGGGGAGAGGGTCACCCTCTTCAGGGAGCTTGAGACTGCACTGGCGACCTGCCAGCCTGAAGAGCTGGTCTTCCTGGGGGGGGATTTCAACTGCACAGAGAGCAGCACACTGGACAGGAATCACGCAGAGCCACATGGCCCGTCGGCCAGGGAGTTGCGCAGGATCCTCGTCAAGTCTGACCTCACTGACATCTGGAGGAGATGTCATGGGGACACGAGGCAGTACACCTGGGCCCAGGTCAGGGGGAATACCCTCTCTCTGGCCAGGCTAGACCGACTTTACTGCCGTAAACATCATTACAGCATCGTCAAGCAGTGCTCCATCTGTCCAGTGGGCCTGTCGGACCACTGTCTCACTGTCTGCACAGTCGCTGTGCCATCAGTGAGGGCCCGCAGTGCCTACTGGCACTTTAATACCCAGCTGCTTGACGATGCTCACTTCTGCGACTGCCTCGTGTTCTTCTGGCAGCAGTGGAGGAGTCAGAAAGCCCTCTTTGTCTCCCTGAGGCAGTGGTGGGATATTGGCAAGGTGCAGATTCGCCAGTTCTGCCAGCAGTACACTGGAAGTGTCACGAGAGGTATCCGTGAGTCCATGAAGGCTCTGGAGAGAGACATTCTGGAGCTCCACCAGGCTCTGGAGTGTCGTGCAGACAGGAGGCTAATTGATGACCTCCACACCCAAAAAGAATCACTCATTGGCCTTCTGGACACAAAAGTACAAGGAGCTCTAATAAATTCTAGGGTTCAGAGTGCATCACAGGTAGACGCCCCGACTCGCTATTTCTTCGGCCTAGAGAAGAAACCGGGCCAGAGCCGGCAGATCCACTGCCTGCGCTCGGAGACAGGGCAGGAGCTGCACGAGGCCGGGCAGATCCAGGAGAGGACCGTGCAGTTCTATAAAGCGCTCTTCTCCAGCGAGGCTAGTGAGGACTCGGTCCGCACACGCAGGTTCCTTGAAGACCTTCCACAGGTCCCCGAAGAGGAAAGGGCAGGGCTGGAGAGGCCTCTCTCCCTGGAGGAGCTCTCCACCGCACTCAGTGGCTTGAGCAATGGCAAGACCCCTGGTCTCGATGGCCTGCCAGCCGAGTTCTATCGTGCCTTCTGGGCTGTGCTGGGTCCTGACCTGCTCGATGTATATTTGGAAAGTCTGGAGCAGGGGGATCTGCCACTGAGTTGCAGGAGAGCTGTTGTCACCCTGCTGCCCAAGAAAGGGGACCTGTGTGACATTAAGAACTGGAGACCTGTTGCCCTGCTGTGTGTGGATTATAAAATCCTGTCCAAGGCTCTGGCCAACAGGCTGAAGGTGGTGCTGGGGTCTGTGGTGCACTCCGACCAATCGTACTGCGTGCCCGGAAGGTCAATCTTTGATAACATATTTCTGATTCGAGATGTTTTGGCCACCTCCAGACTATTGGGTTTAGACACTGGTCTCATTTCGTTAGACCAGGAAAAGGCCTTCGATAGGGTTGAACATCAGTATTTGTGGAGGACCATGAGGTCCTTCGGGTTCAGCCCTGTCTTTGTTGCCATGATTCAGGTGCTGTACAGTGACATCTTCAGTGTGCTAAAGGTCAATGGAGGGCTGAGTGCTCCGTTTCCAGTGCGGAGGGGAGTCAGGCAGGGCTGTGCACTCTCAGGAATGCTCTACTCCCTTGCCATCGAGCCTCTGCTACATCAGCTGCGCCGGGTCATCAGGGGCCTGTCCATCCCGGGCTGCCCCGACTCCACTGTCAAGATCTCGGCGTACGCTGATGACATCATGGTCGTGGTCAGTGGAGAACAGGATGTCAGGGCGCTACAGACAACTTTGAGTGATTTCCAGCGGCTATCATCAGCCAAAGTGAACTGGGCCAAGAGTAGCGCCCTACTCCTGGGGGAGTGGAGCGAGATGGGTCCCCCAGCCTTGCCAGAGAGGCTCAGCTGGACCAGAGGGGGACTCAAATACCTGGGGGTGCACCTGGGGGATGAGGCCAGCGTGAAAAAGAACTGGGAGGGGCTCCTTGAAAAAGTGAAAGGTCGTCTGGACCGCTGGCGCTGGCTGCTCCCCCAGATCTCCTACAGAGGCCGGGTTCTGATTGTCAACACCCTGGTGGCTTCGATGTTGTGGCATCGCTTGGTGTGTCTGGAGCCACCAGCCGGACTGGTCGAGGAGCTGCAGGCCACGCTCCTCGACTTCTTCTGGGACGGACTGCACTGGCTGCGGAGGGGCGTCCTCTATTTGCCCAGAGAGGACGGAGGGCAAGGACTTATCGACATCCGGAGCCGAGTGGACGCCTTTCGCCTGCAGGCAGTGCAGAAGCTGCTGTTCGGCCCGGCCTCGCTGTCCTGGAGGGAGCTGACCTTCACCCTGCTGCGTCGAGCAGGACACCTCGGGCTCGACTGTGTGCTCTTCCTAATGGACACCAGCAGGGTTGACCTGTCTCCACTGCCGCCTTTCCAGCGCAGTCTCCTGGAGGCCTGGCGGCATCTGCGCGTGCAGAGGGAAGAGGAGCGGCCCAGTCTATACTGGACACTCAGGGAACCATTAATACACAATCTACGAATGGACATAGAACCGGGCCGCTCCTTGGACTTTACCAGCAGACTGGTCCACGCCAACATTACACAGCTCCACCACCTGCTGGACGTGGATCAGGGCTGCTGGCGCAGCGTGGAGTGGGCGTGTGACGCGCTGGGACTACACTCGCGGCGGTGTGTAGACAGGTTTCTCAGTCAGCTTCGCTCTGCTCTGCCTCTCCAGGAGATGCTGCTGATCCAGGGTCTGTTTGAGGACCATCACATTCCAATCACACAGCCTCCTTTCCCTGGTCTGCTAGTGTCTCCTGCGCTCAGTCCCGGACCGACGGGATCTCTCCTTGAGCCCCTTGCCTCAGAGGAGAGGTCTCTAGCTGGTGTTGGGGGGAAATGTCTGTACAGACTAGTCGTAACATCTAGGCACCAGGCCCAGCTGTCCGCGCTCCCTGACACCCCCTGGAGGGCTCGTCTGGGAGTGCCGGATGACGTCCGGCCTGCCTGGGGTAGCCTCTACAGATTTCCCCTCAACAAGAGGGCTGGTGATCTGCAGTGGAGGGTCCTGCACACCATCCTGGGGGTCAACTCGTTTGTGTCGGTTCTGGACCCGGCGGTGTCTGACGCCTGTCCCTTCTGTGCTCAGAGGGAGACGGTGTTCCACTGCTACAGCGCCTGCCCCCGCCTGTCGCCCATGTTTGCCGTACTGATCCGGCTCTTCACCAACCTTGGCCTGGCCTTCAACAATGTTATCTTCGTGTTTGGGGTAGGTCACACAAAAAAACGGAAAACTCAGACCCTCCTCGCTAATTTTTTGCTGGGCCAGGCCAAACTCACCATCTACAGGACTCGGAAAAATAAGATCTCTGGTTCCGGGTCTGTAGACTTGGTGAGGATGTTCGAAGGGTTGGTGAAGAGCAGGATATCGTTAGAATTTCTGTTTTACAAATCGCATAATGACCTCAGAACATTCGAAAAGTTTTGGTGTTTTGGAAATGTCCTCTGCAGTATCATAAATAATGAAAGAGTTTTATTCCAATTATGATTTTTATTTATTTTTATTTATTTTTTTTTTCCTCTTAGTTCTTAAAATAGAGTTTTAAGACCCTTGATTAATACTTTTGTTTTTTTTCTGTCAAATAAAGTTTGATTGAACTCTCTCTCAGTGCAGTGTTAATGTACTGGAGTGTTCAGTCAGTGTGTCTGTATGAACCTCCCACTCTCTCAGTGCAGTGTTCATGTCCTGGAGTGTCCAGTCAGTGTGTCTGTATGAACCCCTCTCTCTCTCAGTGCAGTGTTCATGTACTGGAGTGTCCAGTCAGTGTGTCTGTATGAACCCCTCTCTCTCTCAGTGCAGTGTTCATGTACTGGAGTGTCCAGTCAGTCAGTGTGTCTGTATGAACCCCTCTCTCTCTCAGTGCAGTGTTAATGTACTGGAGTGTTCAGTCAGTGTGTCTGTATGAACCTCCCACTCTCTCAGTGCAGTGTTCATGTACTGGAGTGTCCAGTCAGTGTGTCTGTATGAACCCCTCTCTCTCTTAGTGCAGTGTTAATGTACTGGAGTGTCCAGTCAGTGTGTCTGTATGAACCCCTCTCTCTCTCAGTGCAGTGTTCATGTACTGGAGTGTCCAGTCAGTGTGTCTGTATGAACCCCCCTCTCTCTCAGTGCAGTGTTAATGTACTGGAGTGTCCAGTCAGTGTGTCTGTATGAACCCCTCTCTCTCAGTGCAGTGTTCATGTACTGGAGTGTCCAGTCAGTGTGTCTGTATGAACCCCCCTCTCTCTCAGTGCAGTGTTAATGTACTGGAGTGTTCAGTCACTGTGTCTGTATGAACCTCCCACTCTCTCAGTGCAGTGTTAATGTACTGGAGTGTCCAGTCAGTGTGTCTGTATGAACCCCCCTCTCTCTCTCAGTGCAGTGTTCATGTACTGGAGTGTCCAGTCAGTGTGTCTGTATGAACCCCCCTCTCTCTCAGTGCAGTGTTCATGTACTGGAGTGTCCAGTCAGTGTGTTTGTATGAACCCTCCTCTCTCTCTCAGTGCAGTGTTAATGTACTGGAGTTTTCAGTCAGTGTTTCTGTTTTAACCCCTCTCTCTCTCTCAGTGCAGTGTTAATGTACTGGAGTGTTCAGTCAGTGTGTCTGTATGAACTCCTCTCTATCTCAGTGTAGTGTTAATGTACTGGAGTGTTCAGTCAGTGTGTCTATATGAACTTCTCTCTCTCTCAGTGCAGTGTTCATGTACTGGAGTGTCCAGTCAGTGTGTCTGTATTAACCCCTCTCTCTCACTACGGTGTTAATGTACTGGAGCGTCCAGTCAGTGTGTCTGTATTAACCCCTCTCTCTCAGTGCAGTGTTAGTGTACTGGAGTGTCCAGTCAGTGTTTCTGTTTTAACCCCTCTCTCTCTCAGTGTATTGTTAATGTACTGGAGTGTTCAGTCAGTGTTTCTGTTTTAACCCCTCTCTCTCTCAGTGCAGTGTTAATGTACTGGAGTGACCAGTCAGTGTGTCTGTATGAACCCCTCTCTCTCTCAGTGTAGTGTTAATGTACTGGAGTGTTCAGTCAGTGTGTCTGTATGAACCTCCCTCTCTCTCAGTGCAGTGTTCATGTATTGGAGTGTCCAGTCAGTGTGTCTGTATGAACCCCCCTCTCTCTCTCAGTGTATTGTTAATGTACTGGAGTGTTCAGTCAGTGTGTCTGTATGAACCCCTCTCTCTCTCTTAGTGCAGTGTTCATGTACTGGAGTGTCCAGTCAATGTGTCTGTATGAATCCCTCTCTCTCCCAGTGCAGTGTTAATGTACTGGAGTGTCCAGTCAGTGTGTCTGTATGAACCCCTCTCTCTCTCAGTGCAGTGTTAATGTACTGGAGTGTTCAGTCAGTGTTTCTGTTTTAACCCCTCTCTCTCTCTCAGTGCAGTGTTCATGTACTGTAGTGTCCAGTCAGTGTGTCTGTATGAACCCCTCTCTATCTCAGTGTAGTGTTAATGTACTGGAGTGTTCAGTCAGTGTGTCTATATGAACTTCCCTCTCTCTCAGTGCAGTGTTAATGTACAGGAGTGTCCAGTCAGTGTGTCTGTATTAACCCCTCTCTCTCAGTGTAGTGTTAATGTACTGGATTGTCCAGTCACTGTGTCTGTATGAACCCCCCTCTCTCTCAGTGCAGTGTTAATGTACTGGAGTGTCCAGTCAGTGTGTGTGTATGAACCCCTCTCTCTCTCAGTGCAGTGTTCATGTCCTGGAGTGTCCAGTCAGCGTGTCTGTATGAACCTCTCTCTCTCCCAGTGCAGTGTTAATGTACTGGAGTGTCCAGTCAGTGTGTCTGTATTAAACCCTCTCTCTCAGTGCAGTGTTAATGTACTGAGGTGTCCAGTCAGTCAGTGTGTCTGTATGAACCCCTCTCTCTCTCAGTGCAGTGTTAATGTACTGAAGTGTCCAATCAGTGTGTCTGTATGAACCCCTCTTTCTCTCAGTGCAGTGTTAATGTACTGGAGTGTCCAGTCAGTGTATCTGTATGAACCCCTCTCTCTCTCAGTGCAGTGTTCATGTACTGGAGTGTCCAGTCAGTGTGTCTGTATGAACCCCTCTCTCTCTCAGTGCAGTGTTAATGTACTGGAGTGTCCAGTCAGTGTGTCTGTATGAACCCCTCTCTCTCTCAGTGCAGTGTTAATTTACTGGAGTGTTCAGTCAGTGTGTCTGTATGAACCCCTCTCTATCTCAGTGTAGTGTTAATGTACTGGAGTGTCCAGTCAGTGTGTCTGTATTAACCCCTCTCTCTCACTACGGTGTTAATGTACTGGAGTGTCCAGTCAGTGTTTCTGTTTTAACCCCTCTCTCTCTCAGTGTATTGTTAATGTACTGGAGTGTTCAGTCAGTGTTTCTGTTTTAACCCCTCTCTCTCTCTCAGTGCAGTGTTAATGTACTGGAGTGTTCAGTCAGTGTGTCTGTATGAACCTCCCTCTCTCTCAGTGCAGTGTTCATGTATTGGAGTGTCCAGTCAGTGTGTCTGTATGAACCCCTCTCTCTCTCTCAGTGCAGTGTTCATGTATTGGAGTGTCCAGTCAGTGTGTCTGTATGAACCCCTCTCTCTCTCTCAGTGCAGTGTTCATGTACTGGAGTGTCCAGTCAGTCAGTGTGTCTGTATGAACCCCCCTCTCTCTCAGTGTAGTGTTAATGTACTGGAGTGTCCAGTCAGTGTGTCTGTTTGAACCCCTCTCTCTCTCAGTGCAGTGTTAATGTACTGGAGTGTCCAGTCAGTGTGTCTGTATGAACCCCCCTCTCTCTCAGTGCAGTGTTAATGTACTGGAGTGTCCAGTCAGTGTGTCTGTATGAACCCCCCTCTCTCTCAGTGCAGTGTTAATGTACTGGAGTGTCCAGTCAGTGTGTCTGTATTAACCCCTCTCTCTCTCAGTGTAGTGTTAATGTACTGGAGTGTTCAGTCAGTGTGTCTATATGAACCTCCCTCTCTCTCAGTGCAGTGTTCATGTACTGGAGTGTCCAGTCAGTCAGTGTGTCTGTATGAACCCCTCTCTCTCTCAGTGCAGTGTTAATGTACTGGAGTGTTCAGTCAGTGTGTCTGTATGAACCTCCCACTCTCTCAGTGCAGTGTTCATGTACTGGAGTGTCCAGTCAGTGTGTCTGTATGAACCCCTCTCTCTCTCAGTGCTGTGTTCATGTACTGGAGTGTCCAGTCAGTGTGTCTGTATGAACCCCTCTCTCTCTCAGTGCAGTGTTAATGTACTGGAGTGTCCAGTCAGTGTGTCTGTATGAACCCCCCTCTCTCTCAGTGCAGTGTTAATGTACTGGAGTGTCCAGTCAGTGTGTCTGTATGAACCCCTCTCTCTCTCAGTGCAGTGTTAATGTACAGGAGTGTCCAGTCAGTGTGTCTGTATTAACCCCTCTCTCTCAGTGTAGTGTTAATGTACTGGATTGTCCAGTCACTGTGTCTGTATGAACCCCCCTCTCTCTCAGTGCAGTGTTAATGTACTGGAGTGTCCAGTCAGTGTGTGTGTATGAACCCCTCTCTCTCTCAGTGCAGTGTTCATGTCCTGGAGTGTCCAGTCAGCGTGTCTGTATGAACCTCTCTCTCTCCCAGTGCAGTGTTAATGTACTGGAGTGTCCAGTCAGTGTGTCTGTATTAAACCCTCTCTCTCAGTGCAGTGTTAATGTACTGAGGTGTCCAGTCAGTCAGTGTGTCTGTATGAACCCCTCTCTCTCTCAGTGCAGTGTTAATGTACTGAAGTGTCCAATCAGTGTGTCTGTATGAACCCCTCTTTCTCTCAGTGCAGTGTTAATGTACTGGAGTGTCCAGTCAGTGTATCTGTATGAACCCCTCTCTCTCTCAGTGCAGTGTTCATGTACTGGAGTGTCCAGTCAGTGTGTCTGTATGAACCCCTCTCTCTCTCAGTGCAGTGTTAATGTACTGGAGTGTCCAGTCAGTGTGTCTGTATGAACCCCTCTCTCTCTCAGTGCAGTGTTAATTTACTGGAGTGTTCAGTCAGTGTGTCTGTATGAACCCCTCTCTATCTCAGTGTAGTGTTAATGTACTGGAGTGTCCAGTCAGTGTGTCTGTATTAACCCCTCTCTCTCACTACGGTGTTAATGTACTGGAGTGTCCAGTCAGTGTTTCTGTTTTAACCCCTCTCTCTCTTAGTGTATTGTTAATGTACTGGAGTGTTCAGTCAGTGTTTCTGTTTTAACCCCTCTCTCTCTCTCAGTGCAGTGTTAATGTACTGGAGTGTTCAGTCAGTGTGTCTGTATGAACCTCCCTCTCTCTCAGTGCAGTGTTCATGTATTGGAGTGTCCAGTCAGTGTGTCTGTATGAACCCCTCTCTCTCTCTCAGTGCAGTGTTCATGTATTGGAGTGTCCAGTCAGTGTGTCTGTATGAACCCCTCTCTCTCTCTCAGTGCAGTGTTCATGTACTGGAGTGTCCAGTCAGTCAGTGTGTCTGTATGAACCCCCCTCTCTCTCAGTGTAGTGTTAATGTACTGGAGTGTCCAGTCAGTGTGTCTGTTTGAACCCCTCTCTCTCTCAGTGCAGTGTTAATGTACTGGAGTGTCCAGTCAGTGTGTCTGTATGAACCCCCCTCTCTCTCAGTGCAGTGTTAATGTACTGGAGTGTCCAGTCAGTGTGTCTGTATGAACCCCCCTCTCTCTCAGTGCAGTGTTAATGTACTGGAGTGTCCAGTCAGTGTGTCTGTATTAACCCCTCTCTCTCTCAGTGTAGTGTTAATGTACTGGAGTGTTCAGTCAGTGTGTCTATATGAACCTCCCTCTCTCTCAGTGCAGTGTTCATGTACTGGAGTGTCCAGTCAGTCAGTGTGTCTGTATGAACCCCTCTCTCTCTCAGTGCAGTGTTAATGTACTGGAGTGTTCAGTCAGTGTGTCTGTATGAACCTCCCACTCTCTCAGTGCAGTGTTCATGTACTGGAGTGTCCAGTCAGTGTGTCTGTATGAACCCCTCTCTCTCTCAGTGCTGTGTTCATGTACTGGAGTGTCCAGTCAGTGTGTCTGTATGAACCCCTCTCTCTCTCAGTGCAGTGTTAATGTACTGGAGTGTTCAGTCAGTGTGTCTGTATGAACCTCCCACTCTCTCAGTGCAGTGTTCATGTACTGGAGTGTCCAGTCAGTGTGTCTGTATGAACCCCTCTCTCTCTCAGTGCTGTGTTCATGTACTGGAGTGTCCAGTCAGTGTGTCTGTATGAACCCCTCTCTCTCTCAGTGCAGTGTTAATGTACTGGAGTGTCCAGTCAGTGTGTCTGTATGAACCCCCCTCTCTCTCAGTGCAGTGTTAATGTACTGGAGTGTCCAGTCAGTGTGTCTGTATGAACCCCTCTCTCTCTCAGTACAGTGTTAATGTACTGGAGTGTCCAGTCAGTGTGTCTGTATGCACCCCTCTTTCACTCAATGCAGTGTTAATGTACTGGAGTGTCCAGTCAGTGTGTCTGTATGAACCCCTCTCTCTCTCAGTGCAGTGTTCATGTACTGGAGTGTCCAGTCAGTGTGTCTGTATGAACCCCTCTCTCTCTCTCAGTGCAATGTCAAACCGAGGTCCTGACTCTCTGTGGTCATTAAAAATCCCGGGGTGTTTCTCGAAAAGAGTAGGGGTGTAACCCCGGCATCCTGGCCAAATTTCCCATTGGCCCTCACCCATCATGGCCTCCTAATAACCCCCCTCTCTGAACTGGCTTCATCCCTCTGCTCTCCTCCCCACTGAGAGCTGGTGTGTGGGGAGCGTTCTGGCGCACTATGGCTGCCGTCGCATCATCCAGGTGGGGGCTGCACATTAGTGGTGGTAGTGGGATTCCCCATGACCTGTAACGCGCTTTGAGTGGAGTGTCCAGAAAAGCGCTATATAAGTGTAAGCAATTAATAATAATAATAATAATATTATTATTATACATAAATAACATCCAGTGGCTTACAAAAGTATTCAGCCCCTCGACCAATTCGCTCATTCGGCTGAATTACAGCCCATGTTAAAGGTCTTGTTCTCTTGTCCTGTGTCTTGCAGGGTCGGAGGCCGGCGCTCTCCCTGACGCTGGGGACGGGGCTCCTCTTGAACAGCAGCCCAGCGAGGAGGAGGAGGAGGAGGAGGGGGGCTCCCGTCTGATGCAGGAGATAGAGCTCGCCGCCGCACACGGGAAAGAGACACTCAGTGAGCAGCAGCACACAGAGAGCAGACAGAGGGTGGGGGATCTGGACTCTGTCCACGTGGTGAAGACCGAGCCCGAGAGCGAGACACCTGGGCTCTTAGCATCTGACGGCTTTACCGACGCGATGAACCATCCAAATGCTGAGGATATTGCCGACAGTGTTGCTGACCTGAATTGCGTATCCGTTCCCTGGCCTAGAGAAGAGGAGCCGGATGAACTGGACGGGTTCCACATCATCAAGCTGGAGGAGGAGCCTCGCGCGATCGACGCCCCCGAGCGGCCCCCCGAGGGACGGGACGATGAGGGCCCGGCTCGGCCGATGGGCCCGACGCACGGCGAGCCAGCGCGGCGCAACCGGGAGACCGGCCAGCGTCAGTCGGGGCCCGGCTCGGACGGGGGGGCCGCGCGGTCGCCTCATCCCGCCCCCCCCCGCCGCCCGGGGGAGCGGCCCTTCACCTGCGGCCACTGCGGCAGGGGCTTCAACACGTCGAGCCAGGTCAAGAGCCACCTGCGCGTCCACACGGGCGAGCGGCCCTTCGCCTGCCGCCAGTGCCCGAAGGCCTTCAACCACCTGAGCACCCTGAGGCGCCACCTGCGCGTCCACACGGGCGAGCGCCCCTTCGCCTGCCGCCAGTGCGGCAAGGGCTTCGGCGACCGGGGCAACCTGCGCAAGCACCAGCGCGTCCACACGGGCGAGCGCCCCTTCGTCTGCGGCCAGTGCGGCCGGGCCTTCAGCTGGTCGGCCCGCCTCGAGACCCACCGCCTCGTCCACGCCGGGGAGAAGCCCTTCCCCTGCGGCCAGTGCGGCCGGGGCTTCGGCACGGCCAGCCACCTGAAGAGGCACCAGCGCATCCACGCCGGCGAGAGGCACCCCTGCCCCCAGTGCGGGAAGAGCTTCAGCCGGCCCGGCGACCTGAGGGCCCACCAGCTCGTCCACACGGGCGAGAAACCGTTCAGCTGCGCCCAGTGCGGGAAGGGCTTCAACCACGCCTGCACCCTCAAGACCCACCAGCGCCTCCACACGGGGGAGCGGCACACCTGCGCCCAGTGCGGCAAGGGTTTCGGCCGCCCCCGCGACCTGAGGACCCACCAGCTCATCCACACGGGCGAGAAACCGTTCGGCTGCGCCCAGTGCGGGAAGAGCTTCAACCAGCTCAGCACCCTGAGGACCCACCAGCGCATCCACACGGGGGAGAGACCCTTCGGCTGCGCCCAGTGCGGGAAGAGGTTCATCAAGTCGGGCAGCCTGAAGACCCACGAGCGCACCCACACGGGGGAGAGGCCCTTCGGGTGCGCCCAGTGCGGGAAGAGATTCGGCGAGATGAGCAAGCTGAGGCGACACCAGGGCGTCCACACCCGGGACCGTCCAGCTGCGGGACGAGATCTGGACACTCAGGCATCTTAATAAAGAAAACACACACACACACGCACGCAAATACCAACTTCTTCAGCCGCCAGAATTGGGTTTAGACGCTCAGACGCCTTATGACATCGGTATGACATCCTTCCCGGGAGAGGAACCACGTTCCATACTGGAAAACCCAGTGCGGGAAGAGATTCGGCGAGATGTAAAACCGAGGTCCTGACTCTCTGTGGTCATTAACAATCCCGGGGTGTCTCTCGAAAAGAGTAGGGGTGTTACCCCGGCGTCCTGGCCAAATTTCCCATTGGCCCTTACCCATCATGGGCCCCTAATAACCCCCCTCTCTGAACTGGCTCCATCCCTCTGCTCTCCTCCCCACTGAGAGCTGCTGTGTGGGGAGCGTTCTGGCGCACTACAGCTGCCGTCGCATCATCCAGGTGGGGGCTGCGCACTGGTGGTGGTAGTGGGATCCCCCATGACCTGTACAGCTCTTTGAGTGGAGTGTCCAGAAAAGCGCTCTAGAAGTGTCAGCAATAATTATTATATCAATGTAACACGCCCTACTTTGGTAGCAAGGAGATGTTGTTCATTACCAGTGTAGCAGCAAAGAATACTTTTCCTGCAAGAGAAGAAATCCCGTGTTCGCAAACCAATGGGTAGTTTTGCCTGATGAAATTAAGGCCATGGGGCATCCTGAATCTCCAGGTGGTTTCAGTTCAAAGCGATGGCCGAGGTGCGCGGAGTTTCTCCCACCCAACCGTCTTTCAGAACCCTCAGAATCAAAGTCAAGCATGCTTTCCTGAGTTCACAGAGGGAACTCTTAAAGGGGGATAATCCAGTTTAAAGCCACCTAAAATCGGAGCAGCATGCTACAGAAAGTGGAACTGGTAAATGCCTTTAAAATTGAACTGGATCGCGTCGCCCAAGAAGAGATGAGGCCGGGTGGTACTCATATCGGCGAGGTGGCCTTTCGCCGAGCGAGGTTCAGAGCCACCTGCCTAGAGACCTGATGCAAGTATCATTTGGGGCATGGGTGGACAGGTGCCTGACTCTGCCATTGGTGGTTACATCATGACCAGTGGGCTAGTCTGGATGTTACTCTCAAGCATCAGGACTTTACAGGACGGACTAAGTAGATTTAGAGGTATGATTGAACATCTTGATACTTTGTAATACCGTTGGTTGGCTCTATATAACGTATATGTTAGCCATATATGCTAAATGAAGCTTATTAATAGACCGTTATCTACCTATAGAAATGTAACTTGTATCCTATTGCGTATCCTAAGTGTACCGTGTATCCCCTCTGTATAAATGTTTTGTTCGGTGCCCTCCCTGAGTTCTCGAGAATCGATGTGAATATCGAGTGTCGGCCCTTGATGTGAACACCACTTGAATCTCTTTGTGGTTTGAAGGACACCCACGTCTCGGGACGGTGTGGCCTTCAGAAAGTCGGGGGGGCTATGTGGTGGTAAGGCATATCATTACACTTAAAGTAAAAAAATGAAGTGTTATGAAAGATCTTTCCGTTGCTTTGACAAAGCCGTCAGAGGAATGGGGCTAGGAAGAGGCATATTTGTTAAGAAAGATGTTCGGGGTCTGGAACACAGATCAGGATTTCAGAAAAGCTGCGATCATCCTAATGTATCCTGATGAGGCGTGGCGCAGTTTCCCTCTGATAAGGCCATCCGCCAAAGTTCACTGTCACTCAAAGGGTATCCACCAATGAGGGACCTGCAGGGTTGTACCAGCAGCCTTATCACCCTGCAACTCCCAGCTGGCAGCCCCCCCCCACTGGAGCTCAGCAGGTGTGAGCCTGGTCAGTACCTGGAGGGGAGACCTCCTGGGGAAAACTAAGGCTGCTGCTGGGAGAGGTGTTAGTGGGGCCAGCAGGGGGCGCTCACCCTGCGGTCCATGTGGGTCCTAATGCCCCAGTATAGTGACGGGGGACACTGGACTGTAAACAGGCGCCGTCCTTCGGATGAGATGTAAAACCGAGGTCCAGACTCTCTGTGGTCATTAACAATCCCAGGGCGTTTCTCGAAAAGAGTAGGGGTGTCACCCCGGCGTCCTGGCCAAATTTCCCATTGGCCCTTACCAATCATGGCCTCCTCATAACCCCCCTCTCTGAACTGGCTCCATCCCTCTGCTCTCCTCCCCACTGAGAGCTGCTGTGTGGGGAGCGTTCTGGCGCACTATGGCTGCCGTCGCATCATCCAGGTGGGGCTGCATATTGGTGGCGGTAGTGGGATTTCCCCATTCCCTGTGCAGCGCTTTGAGTGGAGTGTCCAGAAAAGCTCTCTATAAGTGTAAGCAATTATTAATTAATATTATTATACCTGATTACACCCTAACCAATCATACTTGACCAACCTTGTGTCTGCCAGCAGTGAGGACATAATTCTCTAACATTACGTAACATTTCTAACAGACATAACATTTCTATTAGATTGCCAGGCTGAGAGAATGAGTCCGTCAAAAAGCAGTATTCTGCCCCCAAAATATTCTTTCTGCAGCAGAAAAAACCTTGTGTTCATGAGCCCACCGTTATTTTTGCCTGATACTGACATCCTGAATATCCAGGTATATTCAGCAAAAAAATATATAGTCAAGGTGACTCCCTCCTCCAGCTAACTACAGGCAGAAGTTTCCTTGGAAATGCTAGGCAAAGCCCTCTCCCTTTCTCTCTGCACTGGGATATGCACAGGCCAGCTCTGTGTTTCCAACAGTAAACTTCATTATTCGCATTATAATTCTCGAGAGTTGAGCTATTGTTCCGAACATGTTTGTTAGTTTCTGGAAGTAAGTGCTGTTTTGCTCGTATCTGAGAATATGCAATTTAACTACGCGAGACTGATATGAAACGCACGAGGTAGATCATAACATACATCTAGTTGATGTATTTCATCTCAAACGCTCTTAATTCTTATTTTGTAAACCCTCGAGTGAATGATCGGCCTTTTCTATCCCAGCACATCATTTGACTTATATATCCTGTTACTTTTGTGGTTATGCATGCTTAACTGTACTATCAATAAATTATTTAGAAATCTGTGTGGGAGTATGTAAATTATTGTGTGTTTCATTCCGAAGTCTTCAAAGCACTGTTGAAGTGTACCGTTACAAATGAATTGTTATAGTAAATTAAAGCCCTCACATTGCTATAGTACAGAACCGGTTTTTCCATTCCAAACTGTGTGAATGTGAGGGACGCAGGTGCTAAACGAACAGCGAATTGTATGAAACTGTATTGTATGAATTGTATACTGAATCTGCAAGCATTCATGATGGTACAAGCGAGATAGAGAAGGTATTTTCAAACAACAAGGCCGCAGATTACCCTGAGGTATGAGCGAAAAGCACTTCCACAGCCACAGGACAGGAAGAACGCTGAATACACATGTTTGCCTCAATTCATCTTTATTTGTCATGATACTTACACAGGTGCATGGTAGAGTGAAAAGTGTTTCTCATGAGTCACTCGGGCGCAGTATATAAATAGGACAGAAGATGAGACGGTAGACAGTAACACAATAACAATAACGGCGTAACAACATGTAATCAAAACTGTGCAAAATCCACCAACAGAGAAACGGGACTAAAACAGTGCAAGGTCATTCTTGGAACAGTGCAAAAATAGTACGTTGATTTATAAATATTCCGACTGATACAGTTTTCCTGAGCTACCGGAAGGACAGTACAATTTCGGCTTACACTCGGTTGGCGTGGGTGTGGTGGTGTAGGAGTACAGTCATTGGGGGTACAGGAAGTGAGAGTATGATGGGAAGGAGTGGGGGCGTCACCAGCTTGGCGGCTCGGGGGTGAGAAGCTCTTTTGGAGTCTAGTTGTGTGCGACTGGAGCTAATTCCAAGTTTGTTTACCTAATTACCAATTAGGTAATTACCTATTAGGAATGACCTAATTCCAAGTTTGTTTACCTAATTCCCAATTAGGTCATTACCTATTAGGAATGACCTAATTCCACGTTTGTTTACCTAATTACCTATTAGGTAATTACCTATTAGGAATGACCTAATTCCAAGTTTGTCTCCCTAATTACCTATTAGGTAACTACCTATTAGGAATGACCTAATTCCAAGTTTGTTTACCTAATTCCCAATTAGGTAATTACCTATTAGGAATGATCTAATTCCAAGTTTGTTTACCTAATTCCCAATTAGGTCATTACCTATTAGGAATGACTTAATTCCACGTTTGTTTACCTAATTACCTATTAGGTAATTACCTATTAGGAATGACCTAATTCCAAGTTTGTTTACCTAATTACCAATTAGGTAACTACCTATTAGGAATGACTTAATTCCAAGTTTGTTTACCTAATTACCTATTAGTTAATTACCTATTAGGAATGACCTAATTCCAAGTTTGTTTACCTAATTACCTATTAGGTAATTACCTATTAGGAATGACTTAATTCCAAGTTTGTTTACCTAATTACCTATTAGGTAACTACCTATTAGGAATGACTTAATTCCAAGTTTGTTTACCTAATTACCTATTAGTTACTTACCTATTAGGAATGACTTAATTCCAAGTTTGTTTACCTAATTACCTATTAGGTAACTACCTATTAGGAATGACTTAATTCCAAGTTTGTTTACCTAATTACCTATTAGTTACTTACCTATTAGGAATGACCTAATTCCAAGTTTGTTTACCTAATTACCAATTAGGTAATTACCTATTAGGAATGACCTAATTCCAAGTTTGTTTACCTAATTACCTATTAGGAATGACCTAATTCCACGTTTGTTTACCTAATTACCAATTAGGTAATTACCTATTAGTAATGACTTAATTCCAAGTTTGTTTACCTAATTACCTATTAGGTGATTACCTATTAGGAATGACCTAATTCCACGTTTGTTTACCTAATTACCAATTAGGTAATTACCTATTAGGAATGACCTAATTCCAGGTTTGTTTAACTAATTACCAATTAGGTAATAACCTATTAGGAATGACCTAATTCCACGTTTGTTTACCTAATTACCAATTAGGTAATTACCTATTAGGAATGACCTAATTCCACGTTTGTTTACCTAATTACCAATTAGGTAATTACCTATTAGGAATGACCTAATTCCAAGTTTGTTTCCCTAATTACCAATTAGGTAATTACCTATTAGGAATGACTTAATTCCAAGTTTGTTTACCTAATTACCTATTAGGTAATTACCTATTAGGAATGACCTAATTCCATGTTTGTTTACCTAATTACCTATTAGGTAATTACCTATTAGGAATGACCTAATTCCATGTTTGTTTAACTAATTACCAATTAGGTAATTACCTATTAGGAATGACCTAATTCCAAGTTTGTTTCCCTAATTACCAATTAGGTAATTACCTATTAGGAATGACTTAATTCCAAGTTTGTTTACCTAATTACCAATTAGGTAATTACCTATTAGGAATGACCTAATTCCAAGTTTGTTTACCTAATTACCAATTAGGTAATTACCTATTAGGAATGACCTAATTCCAGGTTTGTTTAACTAATTACCAATTAGGTAATAACCTATTAGGAATGACCTAATTCCACGTTTGTTTACCTAATTACCAATTAGGTAATTACCTATTAGGAATGACCTAATTCCACGTTTGTTTACCTAATTACCAATTAGGTAATTACCTATTAGGAATGACCTAATTCCAAGTTTGTTTAACTAATTACCAATTAGGTAATTACCTATTAGGAATGACCTAATTCCATGTTTGTTTACCTAATTACCTATTAGTTACTTACCTATTAGGAATGACCTAATTCCAAGTTTGTTTACCTAATTACCAATTAGGTAATTACCTATTAGGAATGACCTAATTCCAAGTTTGTTTACCTAATTACCTATTAGGAATGACCTAATTCCACGTTTGTTTACCTAATTACCAATTAGGTAATTACCTATTAGTAATGACTTAATTCCAAGTTTGTTTACCTAATTACCTATTAGGTGATTACCTATTAGGAATGACCTAATTCCACGTTTGTTTACCTAATTACCAATTAGGTAATTACCTATTAGGAATGACCTAATTCCAGGTTTGTTTAACTAATTACCAATTAGGTAATAACCTATTAGGAATGACCTAATTCCACGTTTGTTTACCTAATTACCAATTAGGTAATTACCTATTAGGAATGACCTAATTCCACGTTTGTTTACCTAATTACCAATTAGGTAATTACCTATTAGGAATGACCTAATTCCAAGTTTGTTTCCCTAATTACCAATTAGGTAATTACCTATTAGGAATGACTTAATTCCAAGTTTGTTTACCTAATTACCTATTAGGTAATTACCTATTAGGAATGACCTAATTCCATGTTTGTTTACCTAATTACCTATTAGGTGATTACCTATTAGGAATGACCTAATTCCAAGTTTGTTTACCTAATTACCAATTAGGTAATTACCTATTAGGAATGACCTAATTCCAAGTTTGTTTCCCTAATTACCAATTAGGTAATTACCTATTAGGAATGACTTAATTCCAAGTTTGTTTACCTAATTACCAATTAGGTAATTACCTATTAGGAATGACCTAATTCCAAGTTTGTTTACCTAATTACCAATTAGGTAATTACCTATTAGGAATGACCTAATTCCAGGTTTGTTTAACTAATTACCAATTAGGTAATAACCTATTAGGAATGACCTAATTCCACGTTTGTTTACCTAATTACCAATTAGGTAATTACCTATTAGGAATGACCTAATTCCACGTTTGTTTACCTAATTACCAATTAGGTAATTACCTATTAGGAATGACCTAATTCCAAGTTTGTTTAACTAATTACCAATTAGGTAATTACCTATTAGGAATGACCTAATTCCATGTTTGTTTACCTAATTACCTATTAGGTAATTACCTATTAGGAATGACCTAATTCCAAGTTTGTTTACCTAATTACCAATTAGGTAATTACCTATTAGGAATGACCTAATTCCAAGTTTGTTTACCTAATTACCAATTAGGTAATTACCTATTAGGAATGACTTAATTCCAAGTTTGTTTACCTAATTACCTATTAGGTAATTACCTATTAGGAATGACCTAATTCCATGTTTGTTTACCTAATTACCTATTAGGTAATTACCTATTAGGAATGACCTAATTCCATGTTTGTTTAACTAATTACCAATTAGGTAATTACCTATTAGGAATGACTTAATTCCAAGTTTGTTTACCTAATTACCAATTAGGTAATTACCTATTAGGAATGACCTAATTCCAAGTTTGTTTCCCTAATTACCAATTAGGTAATTACCTATTAGGAATGACCTAATTCCAAGTTTGTTTAACTAATTACCAATTAGGTAATTACCTATTAGGAATGACCTAATTCCATGTTTGTTTACCTAATTACCTATTAGGTAATTACCTATTAGGAATGACCTAATTCCAAGTTTGTTTCCCTAATTACCAATTAGGTAATTACCTATTAGGAATGACTTAATTCCAAGTTTGTTTACCTAATTACCAATTAGGTAATTACCTATTAGGAATGACTTAATTCCAAGTTTGTTTACCTAATTACCTATTAGGTAATTACCTATTAGGAATGACTTAATTCCAAGTTTGTTTCCCTAATTACCAATTAGGTAATTACCTATTAGGAATGACCTAATTCCACGTTTGTTTACCTAATTACCAATTAGGTAATTACCTATTAGTAATGACTTAATTCCAAGTTTGTTTACCTAATTACCTATTAGGTGATTACCTATTAGGAATGACCTAATTCCACGTTTGTTTACCTAATTACCAATTAGGTAATTACCTATTAGGAATGACCTAATTCCAGGTTTGTTTAACTAATTACCAATTAGGTAATAACCTATTAGGAATGACCTAATTCCACGTTTGTTTACCTAATTACCAATTAGGTAATTACCTATTAGGAATGACCTAATTCCATGTTTGTTTAACTAATTACCAATTAGGTAATTACCTATTAGGAATGACTTAATTCCAAGTTTGTTTACCTAATTACCTATTAGGTAATTACCTATTAGGAATGACCTAATTCCATGTTTGTTTACCTAATTACCTATTAGGTAATTACCTATTAGGAATGACCTAATTCCAAGTTTGTTTAACTAATTACCAATTAGGTAATTACCTATTAGGAATGACCTAATTCCAAGTTTGTTTAACTAATTACCAATTAGGTAATTACCTATTAGGAATGACCTAATTCCAAGTTTGTTTACCTAATTACCAATTAGGTAATTACCTATTAGGAATGACCTAATTCCAAGTTTGTTTACCTAATTACCAATTAGGTAATTACCTATTAGGAATGACTTAATTCCAAGTTTGTTTACCTAATTACCAATTAGGTAATTACCTATTAGGAATGACTTAATTCCAAGTTTGTTTACCTAATTACCTATTAGGTAATTACCTATTAGGAATGACCTAATTCCATGTTTGTTTACCTAATTACCTATTAGGTAATTACCTATTAGGAATGACCTAATTCCAAGTTTGTTTAACTAATTACCAATTAGGTAATTACCTATTAGGAATGACCTAATTCCAAGTTTGTTTACCTAATTACCAATTAGGTAATTACCTATTAGGAATGACTTAATTCCAAGTTTGTTTACCTAATTACCAATTAGGTAATTACCTATTAGGGATGACCTAATTCCAAGTTTGTTTACCTAATTACCTATTAGGTAATTACCTATTAGGAATGACTTAATTCCAAGTTTGTTTACCTAATTACCAATAAGGTAATTACCTATTAGGAATGACCTAATTCCACGTTTGTTTCCCTAATTACCAATTAGGTAACTACCTATTAGGAATGACTTAATTCCAAGTTTGTTTACCTAATTACCAATAAGGTAATTACCTATTAGGAATGACCTAATTCCACGTTTGTTTACCTAATTCCCAATTAGGTCATTACCTATTAGGAATGACTTAATTCCACGTTTGTTTACCTAATTACCTATTAGGTAATTACCTATTAGGAATGACCTAATTCCAAGTTTGTTTACCTAATTACCAATTAGGTAACTACCTATTAGGAATGACTTAATTCCAAGTTTGTTTACCTAATTACCTATTAGTTAATTACCTATTAGGAATGACCTAATTCCAAGTTTGTTTACCTAATTACCTATTAGGTAATTACCTATTAGGAATGACTTAATTCCAAGTTTGTTTACCTAATTACCTATTAGGTAACTACCTATTAGGAATGACTTAATTCCAAGTTTGTTTACCTAATTACCTATTAGTTACTTACCTATTAGGAATGACTTAATTCCAAGTTTGTTTACCTAATTACCTATTAGGTAACTACCTATTAGGAATGACTTAATTCCAAGTTTGTTTACCTAATTACCTATTAGTTACTTACCTATTAGGAATGACCTAATTCCAAGTTTGTTTACCTAATTACCAATTAGGTAATTACCTATTAGGAATGACCTAATTCCAAGTTTGTTTACCTAATTACCTATTAGGTAATTACCTATTAGGAATGACCTAATTCCACGTTTGTTTACCTAATTACCAATTAGGTAATTACCTATTAGTAATGACTTAATTCCAAGTTTGTTTACCTAATTACCTATTAGGTGATTACCTATTAGGAATGACCTAATTCCACGTTTGTTTACCTAATTACCAATTAGGTAATTACCTATTAGGAATGACCTAATTCCAGGTTTGTTTAACTAATTACCAATTAGGTAATAACCTATTAGGAATGACCTAATTCCACGTTTGTTTACCTAATTACCAATTAGGTAATTACCTATTAGGAATGACCTAATTCCACGTTTGTTTACCTAATTACCAATTAGGTAATTACCTATTAGGAATGACCTAATTCCAAGTTTGTTTCCCTAATTACCAATTAGGTAATTACCTATTAGGAATGACTTAATTCCAAGTTTGTTTACCTAATTACCTATTAGGTAATTACCTATTAGGAATGACCTAATTCCATGTTTGTTTACCTAATTACCTATTAGGTAATTACCTATTAGGAATGACCTAATTCCATGTTTGTTTAACTAATTACCAATTAGGTAATTACCTATTAGGAATGACCTAATTCCAAGTTTGTTTACCTAATTACCTATTAGGTAATTACCTATTAGGAATGACCTAATTCCAAGTTTGTTTCCCTAATTACCAATTAGGTAATTACCTATTAGGAATGACTTAATTCCAAGTTTGTTTACCTAATTACCAATTAGGTAATTACCTATTAGGAATGACCTAATTCCAAGTTTGTTTACCTAATTACCAATTAGGTAATTACCTATTAGGAATGACTTAATTCCAGGTTTGTTTAACTAATTACCAATTAGGTAATAACCTATTAGGAATGACCTAATTCCACGTTTGTTTACCTAATTACCAATTAGGTAATTACCTATTAGGAATGACCTAATTCCACGTTTGTTTACCTAATTACCAATTAGGTAATTACCTATTAGGAATGACCTAATTCCAAGTTTGTTTAACTAATTACCAATTAGGTAATTACCTATTAGGAATGACCTAATTCCATGTTTGTTTACCTAATTACCTATTAGGTAATTACCTATTAGGAATGACCTAATTCCAAGTTTGTTTACCTAATTACCAATTAGGTAATTACCTATTAGGAATGACCTAATTCCAAGTTTGTTTACCTAATTACCAATTAGGTAATTACCTATTAGGAATGACTTAATTCCAAGTTTGTTTACCTAATTACCTATTAGGTAATTACCTATTAGGAATGACCTAATTCCATGTTTGTTTACCTAATTACCTATTAGGTAATTACCTATTAGGAATGACCTAATTCCATGTTTGTTTAACTAATTACCAATTAGGTAATTACCTATTAGGAATGACTTAATTCCAAGTTTGTTTACCTAATTACCTATTAGGTAATTACCTATTAGGAATGACTTAATTCCAAGTTTGTTTCCCTAATTACCAATTAGGTAATTACCTATTAGGAATGACCTAATTCCACGTTTGTTTACCTAATTACCAATTAGGTAATTACCTATTAGTAATGACTTAATTCCAAGTTTGTTTACCTAATTACCTATTAGGTGATTACCTATTAGGAATGACCTAATTCCACGTTTGTTTACCTAATTACCAATTAGGTAATTACCTATTAGGAATGACCTAATTCCAGGTTTGTTTAACTAATTACCAATTAGGTAATAACCTATTAGGAATGACCTAATTCCACGTTTGTTTACCTAATTACCAATTAGGTAATTACCTATTAGGAATGACCTAATTCCATGTTTGTTTAACTAATTACCAATTAGGTAATTACCTATTAGGAATGACTTAATTCCAAGTTTGTTTACCTAATTACCTATTAGGTAATTACCTATTAGGAATGACCTAATTCCATGTTTGTTTACCTAATTACCTATTAGGTAATTACCTATTAGGAATGACCTAATTCCAAGTTTGTTTAACTAATTACCAATTAGGTAATTACCTATTAGGAATGACCTAATTCCAAGTTTGTTTAACTAATTACCAATTAGGTAATTACCTATTAGGAATGACCTAATTCCAAGTTTGTTTACCTAATTACCAATTAGGTAATTACCTATTAGGAATGACCTAATTCCAAGTTTGTTTACCTAATTACCAATTAGGTAATTACCTATTAGGAATGACTTAATTCCAAGTTTGTTTACCTAATTACCAATTAGGTAATTACCTATTAGGAATGACTTAATTCCAAGTTTGTTTACCTAATTACCTATTAGGTAATTACCTATTAGGAATGACCTAATTCCATGTTTGTTTACCTAATTACCTATTAGGTAATTACCTATTAGGAATGACCTAATTCCAAGTTTGTTTACCTAATTACCAATTAGGTAATTACCTATTAGGAATGACTTAATTCCAAGTTTGTTTACCTAATTACCAATTAGGTAATTACCTATTAGGAATGACCTAATTCCATGTTTGTTTACCTAATTACCTATTAGGTAATTACCTATTAGGAATGACCTAATTCCAAGTTTGTTTAACTAATTACCAATTAGGTAATTACCTATTAGGAATGACCTAATTCCAAGTTTGTTTACCTAATTCCCAATTAGGTCATTACCTATTAGGAATGACCTAATTCCACGTTTGTTTACCTAATTACCTATTAGGTAATTACCTATTAGGAATGACTTAATTCCAAGTTTGTTTACCTAATTACCAATAAGGTAATTACCTATTAGGAATGACCTAATTCCACGTTTGTTTCCCTTATTACCAATTAGGTAATTACCTATTAGGAATGACTTAATTCCAAGTTTGTTTACCTAATTACCAATAAGGTAATTACCTATTAGGAATGACCTAATTCCACGTTTGTTTACCTAATTACCAATTAGGTAATTACCTATTAGGAATGACCTAATTCCACGTTTGTTTCCCTAATTACCAATTAGGTAATTACCTATTAGGAATGACCTAATTCCAAGTTTGTTTCCCTAATTACAGTGGGACACGAAGCAGAAGTCATAAATGGATTCCGCCGGGAAGGGTGTTTTAAAACAGAGGACAGGAGGGTAGGGAGAGGGGTGGCCCAGGAGTTGGCATTGGTTCCGAAATCTTTGTGGCTCAGGATCTGTGTCTGTGGCTGGAAGGGTTTGCCGGTTCAAATCCCGCGGCCGGCAGAGGAATCCTACTCCGTTGGGGCCCCCCCTGAGCGAGGCCCTGAACCCCAGCTCCTCCAGGTGGCGCTGTACAATGGCCGACCCTGCGCTCTGACCCCCAGCTTCTCTCTCTCTCCCTGTCTGTGTGTCTCCTGGAGAGCCAGCTGGGGTCTGCGACAAGACCAATTCCTCGTGCAAGAAATTGTATCGGGCCAATAAAGAAACATTATCACATTGTTGTTCACGCAGCGCTGGGGGCCTGGAGGAGCAACATGACCGACTGGCGTCTTATCCAGGATGTGTCCTGTCTGGCTTTTGTTGCCCCGTGACTCTGTACTGGATAAAGCAGTAAGGAAATGGAGAGAGGGTTTGTTTTGTGGGGACTGTGACACACAAGTCTCATCCATCCATTGAAGCCAACACTCTGTAAACAACATATTGTTTACAGCAGCAGCCCTCTCACCCTGCAGCTCCCAGCTGGCAGCCCCCCCCACTGGAGCCCAGCAGGTGTGAGCCTGGTCAGTACCTGGAGGGGAGACCTCCTGGGAAAAATTAAGGCTGCTGCTGGGAGAGGTGTTAGTGGGGCCAGCAGGGGGCGCTCTCACCCTGCGGTCCGTGTGGGTCCTAATGCCCCAGTATAGTGACGGGGGACACTGGACTGTAAACAGGCGCCGTCCTGCGGATGAGACGTCAAACCGAGGTCCTGACTCTCTGTGGTCTCTGTGGTCACCACATAGCTGCTGTGTGGGGAGCGTTCTGGCGCACTATGGCTGCCGTCGCATCATCCAGGTGGGGGCTGCACACTGGTGGCGGTAGTGGGATTCCCCCTGACCTGTAAAGCGCTTTGAGTGGAGTGTCCAGAAAAGCGCTATATAAGTGTAAGCAATTATTATTATTATTATAAACATTTAATTAGAGCTTTTTTAAAATTTTAGAGTCCAGGAGTGTGTTGTGGAACAGATAATTGTGTAGATCAGGCCCGTTTTCAAAATTTGGGTTTAAGTGAGAAAGTACAGCTCAAAATCAGAGGGAAGACCTACCTCACAAAACCTACCTGTCTGGCGCCCCTGTTAAACGGACAGAGCCCAGTCCGTCCAGTCTCATCCGCTTCTGTGAAGCACCGCCGAACAGCGTGACCCCCTTTCATCCCAGCGGACAGGAAGCAGACTGGGGAAGTACAGGAAAAATCATGTTTTATCGCCTACAGGCAGAGGGGCCATAATATTAAACCGTCTGTCGGTCTCTATCACAAAATCCCCTTTTGTTTAAAAAAAAAAGATATTGTTAGAAACACTACAACAACACAACAACAAGTCTGTATCAGAGCACAGTATACATCACATGTTGTTGTTTTTTTTCCCGCCTGCTTGTGTTGAAGAAAAGTCTTCACTCGGGTTAGGGGTGGTCAAGCAGAGTCCTGTATTCATGCGCAGGGGGAGGATAAAATCATGCAGATCTGAGAGCAGCCTCTCATACTGATCTGAGAGTAACCTCTCATACTGATCTGAGTGTAACCTCTCGTACTGATCTGAGAGTAACCTCTCATACTGATCTGAGTGTAACCTCTCATACTGATCTGAGAGGAACCTTTCATACTGATCTGAGAGCAGCCTCTCATACTGATCTGAGAGTAACCTCT